>NC_085845.1:193338378-194688378 GCF_035594765.1 Anolis carolinensis
TAGTTTGAAAAAGGGAAGACTGAGAAATGATATGGTAGGCAGCTTTAGGTATCTGAGGAGATGAAAGGACACAGCTAGTTTCTTTTCAGTTGCTTCGGGGACTAGAATATGAAATAATGAATTTGTATTTGCAAGAAAGAAATTCCACCCAAACCGTGAGAAGAACTTCCTTACTGTAATAACTATTGGCTGTAGAATGAACTGGCTTGAGTGGTAAGTCTTTCAAAAAAGGTTGGATGGGCATCTTTGAGGAGCGCTACAGTTGTGCGTTCACCTAGATGGTCCCTGCCAGAGACAGATGATTAGTTAGGCACTCTGTGTAATTATAGTTGCTGATAAGAAGATTGAAAGTAATCTTTTTCTTTCTTTTTTATTTTTCTTTTTGTTTTTCTAAAATGTTCAAAAATTAGTAGTAAACATTTATAATTTTAACTTTTAAAAAATAAAGAATGAGTTCACGACACAGGATTTGGGGCATCATATCCATCCGCCATGTTAGACTGAACTCCAAGATCCAAATACAAGATGTCCTATATAACATGGGACCTCAGGAAACCAAAATGGAGGAGGCTCCATCCTGTCCTGGTTACTGATTCTTTGATGACTTATAGGTATTGTCACTTGGCGCTTCCTGCAGATTTCTGGCCTGTTTCCAAATTGAAATCAGTAACCTGTAAGCCCAAACTCCAGCTAAGTAATTTGCATTGGCAGCTAGAGGACCAGTCTGTAGGCATCTCCCTTGCTTCTTCCATAATTCACATGGAAGGCATGGGGTGAGTTTTTGACTCATTTTCTGTCTTAATAAGAAATCAAATTTAAAGTCCTCCTCAAAACTTTTATCTTTTCCAGGGAGCCTTTGTTTTAATCCCTTAATCATTGTCCCACTGTTGGTACTAAAATCTCAAAATTGCATGTGCATTCCCGACTACCCTTCTCTTGCCTGCTCTTTCTTCTCTCTCTTTTTTTTCCATGTTAAATTTAGATTGTAGGCTCTATGTAGGCAGGTACTTGAAGACTTGAGAGAAGGGCTATTAAGATACATCCAGGTCATAATATATAAAAATTACCAAGAACATTACTACCATCGTCATTGCCCATTATCTAGCAAAAACCCGTGGGAAGCGTATTCTGTTGAGAATGCAGTTGCTGGAGTGCTTCCCATTACCAGTCTAGAAATAGAATTCTGTTTCAGTAGACAACTGTAAATAAGACTTATCTAATTTGTCTTAAGCTGAATTGTCATGTTTACTAGACCTAGTTGGGTGGGGTGGATCTTGTCATTTTATATACATATGCATAATAAATGCAGCTTGGATCAAAATATATTTTAATTAAGAAGGCAATTAAACATCCTTTTTATTAAAAAAAACAAGTCTTTACTTTTCTTGGAAGGATTTCAACCCAAGAAAGAAACATGTGCACTGCTTGTATTTTTCTGGTTTCTTGGTAACCTGGGGGCACAGTTGCATTATAATTGTCATCTTCAGTTAATTATAACTTCATAGTTGCAGTATCTAAACAAAAATGATTTTCAAAATGTCTGGTTCCAATGATGCAGATTTACCTCCAGGGAATAATGCTTGGGCACCATTAGAAATGTCACTTTGCCCTCTGTAGATTTGAGAATTATATTATTTTCTGTTTTTCCTTAGGTCGAATTATGTATAATACAAACATATTTTGTATCTAGTCAAGTCTATGTATCCTGTGTTTTTTTTTTTAAAAAAAAAATCAGAATTAGGAAGTAGCAAAATTCTGTAATTTGTACACATTTGTATTTTTTTTTTTGGTAAAATTGCACAATCTATGTTTTGTTCTTTTTCTTTTTTTTGGAAGGGAAAAGGAATCAATTTCTGGATCATCATTATCATACCACCCATCCATTTCCACATTTAACTTTAAAATCAATAAGGACTACAATTTTGATTTTTTTTTAAGAGAGAAAAAAAATCTTCAAAGCTAGGAGATTATCAGAATTTTTTTTTCTTAGCTTTCCAAAATCTTATATCTGGTGCAAACTGGATCTTCACTTATGGGAAGGGAACGGAAACATAAACTCCCAACTTACACCAAGCTTACATCCTATCTATTCTGGAATGGTAAAAATAATGCTGTAATTAAAATGGAACCCCTTGGTCATATTTGCCTTTACTCCCCCATAAAATACAAGGCCATTGCATTATTCTGAAAATGTATTTATTTTCATATCCCTAACAGCACTTGTCAATAAAGAAGGGAAGGGTCGAAAAAAGTATCTTGAGCATGACTCCCTCTTGCCATGCCATGAATTATCTTTAATGTTACAGGGGAGAACTCAACATAGTAATTATTTTGGTGGGAGAACCACGTTGTTGTAGCTAGGTTTTATTTCTTGGAGGTAAAAGAGAGCAACATCCAGATTGCTTTTAATTCCCATTCTTGCCTTCCTCCTGCTTCCCAGACTCTATCATCTTCCACTTTTCCCTTACACGGTGCACTAGACTTGAAATGACAGTGACCAATGTTGACTTAATGTGAATGTTTAATAATGAAAAAAAGCATGTCAGCTCCAGCGGTAGTTACAAATGGCAGGAAGTGTATCAGTGGCAGCCCTGTGATAATTTTGCATCCATCATGCCCTCCCGATGCGTCTCTGGTTGCCTGATGGATGGGAAGAAGCAGTGTTAACTCTTTGCAATGCCAAAGTGTTGTCTTGGTGAGGAAAGAAGCCAGTTTTTGAGGGGAAAAACACAAGAATTACAGTTAATGAAGTAGATTTGTCCCTAGCCATGTACACTCTGGTATATGTTTATCTCATGTATAAGTCAATGGTATGTTTTGGGACCAAAATTATGGATTTTATATGACCTATGGATATGTTCAAGGCCATTCTAAAGGAAGGGTGCCATTTTCCTGCCCAGGCATTCAAAAAGTCCTGGTATAATGCTAGACATTTATTACTTCTGTTGTTTTGTTCCTGTCTTTGTTGTCATTTTTTTTCCTGGGATGAACTGAGTTCCTTCCCTTCTGAGCTGCTCAGACCCAGGAGGGAGCAGTCTACTTACGAGTAAGCATGTGGAAGGTCATCCTCTCCCCTCCATTTGGCCAGGTGACTTTCCATCTCACCTAATCCCATTGCTATGGGCACAGTTGCTGTCCAATTCTTGCTCGATAATGGCTCACATTCATGGTCCTGTTATGGTTGTGATTTTGGTGCAAAAATACTCCTTCTCATGTAAAAATTTTATCCAAAAAAGTTTATTTTATGGGGGAAAACAGAGTAAGATTTCTGCACAGATTATTCAGAGAAAACTCAAAAATATAAAAAGAAGTCACAGTACTGACCATTTTCCTAATAGGATGTCTTGAACTAAATCCAAGAAACCTTCAGAGTGCTCTTCACATCTGTCTTGTGATATTTTGACCGAATGCAATCTCTTCTGACTGGCAACAACTCTGAAAGTTTTCCTTGAATTCTTTCCATTGGCTGCCACCCCCTTCTTTTCTGACTAGAGATACTGAGAACTGAAACCGCTACATGGAAAGCACAGTATAGGTTATAATATAGTTTGATATGCCCCAGTTTTCTACAAAAGCAATTAAAGTTTCACTTATGTTGAGAACCAGCATAGTATACAGTCAGTCCCTGAGTTACAAACATCCGTCTTACAAACAACTCATCGTTAAGCATGTGCGTGAAACAACAGGAAGTGAGAGAAATCTACCTCTGAGAAAGGAAATTCACTCCTGGAAGAGTCATCATGGGGAAAAGGTGTCTCTACTGAAGCTTTATCACCAATCCTTGTTTTCCCAGCAAGCCACATTTTTCAAAATCCAATTGTCACAAGGACAGAAAATGAGGTGAAATTTTCTGAGCAGGGGCACAGCCAGCAAAACAGTAAAACCTATGATAAATTCACCTTAGGTCAGCTGTAAATCAAAAATGGCTTGAAGACACACAACAACAACAAAAACAACAGCAACAACAACAGCAACCACCACCAAAGCTTGGAAGAGTAGGACTATAACTCCAGGAATTCCTCAACTAATGTGGCCATGCCTTAAAATTTCAGTCTAAACATTTTGGAGGTATCACTGGAATGTGTGTTCAACTTGACAAATAGGCAGTGTGACTTAGATGGCAGTAAGGGTGGAGTATAAAGTCTGCTTTACATTATTGCCATCAACAGTGACCAGACAGCTTGCAACAACATAGCAACATGACATGTGGTTATGATGTCATCACTCATCCATCATTGCAAATGTCAGCCGCGGAGTATAACCAATCAGCAACCTTCATGGAATTGTTCAAAGGGGTAATTTTTTTTGAGAGCTGCTGTATAGAACCAGTTTCTTTACAGTTCATTCTTCTCCTCTAATTGCATTTCTAAAATAAAAGTAAAATGGGAGAAGAATAACGATGAAAATAGATGTCAAGTTGATATAACACCAAGATCAGACTTGTTTTTTCTCAGCCTTAAACATTTTGATTTGTTTTGAGCTTAGGGCTTATTCCTGCTTCTTCTTCTCTTTTTTGTTGCCATTTGGTTCTTAGCATTTGTGTGTATTTATGGCCTCTGCATTTAATGGCCACATGCCTTGTTTTCACAGATGGTCAGTGAAAGATTCCTCCCCCCACTTCTTTTCATTGTAGCTTGCTTTTTTGGTTTTGCTATATTTGTCACACTGCCATTGCTTGCAGCTAGTGAGTGCCCACGCATGGTAGAGATTGATTATCAGATGAATATGTGTGTGCATCATTATGTGTGTGGGTCACCTCTCAATTTTTTTACATGAACGTCTTTATTTATGTAGTGCAAACTTTTTAAAGTATCCCATCCCATCTTGTATTTTTTCCTGAAAATCTTTATTTATCTGTTTGTTTGCTCGTGTATTTCATCTGTCTCATCACTCTGGTATCCAAGGTGGCTAACAGCAATTTAAAAGAAGGAGACGTATGAACCAAGATCATGTATCATGCTTGTGTTAATTTTACTTATATGCATGACACGTTTCTGTTGAATACTGACTTTGTGCAGTTGATGGTGTATTTGTTTGTCTACTCATTGTCTCAGTGTGTGAACTGGGAATGAACACTGTCCACTTTGGCAATCCCAGTGAATCCAACTGCACATTGAAAGCACCAACAAAAACGGTTACGCACAATCCAAGAATGCATAATTCCAGGTTAAATGTATACACTTGCAATGCTTTACTTAAGCTGCCACAAATGAAATACCATAGTACAAAAGCACAAAAAGACAACCATGTGTGTAAGGAAAGTTATACAGTGATCCCTTGACTTAAGTAAGTAAGTAAGTAAAAGTTTATTTGTATACCGCCCTCTCTCCCAAAAGGGACTCAGGGCGGTTTCCAATATAAAATCAGCATAAAACATTGTACAATAAAACACTGAAACCACTATAAAACACTATAAGAATTAAAAACAAAAACAAAACATAACAATTGACTAAAACAATCACAGAAGCAGAAGGAATATAATCACTCAAATAACATATGCCTGGCTTGACAGCAGTGTGTGCGAAAAAGACCTTGGAGTCCTCGTGGACAACAAGTTAAACATGAGCCAACAATGTGATGCGGCTGCTAAAAAAGCCAACGGGATTCTGGCCTGCATCAATAGGGGAATAGCGTCTAGATCCAGGGAAGTTATGCTCCCCCTCTATTCTGCCTTGGTCAGGCCACACCTGGAATACTGTGTCCAATTCTGGGCACCACAGTTGAAGGGAGATGTTGACAAGCTGGAAAGCGTCCAGAGGAGGGCGACTAAAATGATTAAGGGTCTGGAGAACAAGCCCTATGAGGAGCGGCTTAAAGAGCTGGGCATGTTTAGCCTGCAGAAGAGAAGGCTGAGAGGAGACATGATAGCCATGTACAAATACGTGAAGGGAAGTCATAGGGAAGAGGGAGCAAGCTTGTTTTCTGCTGCCCTGCAGACTAGGACACGGAACAATGGCTTCAAACTACAGGAAAGGAGATTCCACCTGAACATCAGGAAGAACTTCCTCACTGTGAGAGCTGTTCGACAGTGGAACTCTCTCCCCGGGGCCGTGGTGGAGGCTCCTTCCTTGGAGGCTTTTAAGCAGAGGCTGGATGGCCATCTGTCGGGGGTGCTTTGAATGCGATTTCCTGCTTCTTAGCAGGGGGTTGGACTAGATGGCCCATGTGGTCTCTTCCAACTGTACTATTCTATGATTCTATGATTCTATGAATCTGCAAAGAAAAAAGAAAAAAGACCACTGGGATGGAGGAGAGGATGACTTAAGAGTTAGATTTGTTCCATGACAGCTCTTAATTCAAAACACTCTTATCTCAAAGCATATTTATAAATGTGCTTTATAAATAAAAAACAATGATACATAAAACATTAAACTATCCATTATGGAAATTGGTAAGAGAAAAATGTTCAGAGGTAGTCAGTTCTTGGTTCCATCCAGCTACTGTGGCAAGGAAGCACATTTGAGGCAGTAAAATGTGTGTTGACCAGTGTGACAGCAAGGCAAAACAGCCAGACAAAACAAAGCACAAAGTGAACATGCAGAAGCATCATTTTATTCATACTGTACTCATTCCAAACTCCATCCCTCTCTTTCTCTCTCTCCCTCTCTCTCTTCATGAAGCCAAACATACCACAAATAAAAACCACACAACATGAATTAACCCAAAGTTCCTCAAGCAGGCAGCAATCTCCCAAAGCGGACAACAGGAAAGCAGGCTGCAATCTCCCAAAGCAGAAAAGAGCACATGGTACACGGGGAGAGGCATGAGATACAGAGGCAGCTCCCTGAAGCCTTGTACTCTCTCGTGTTCCCTCTCGCTGCTCGCAGGTTAAAGAAGTGCTTGTAAGTTAAAAGGAAACTTGGGTCAAGCAACGACTTGTGAGTTGAAAAGCTTGTTAGTTGGGATGCTTGTAAGTAGAGGTTCCACTCTATGCATTAATGACACTAACATGACATTATAAAGAGAGTTGTTATGGTGTAATATTTTGGGCATTGGACTATGACTCTGGAGACCAACATGCTCCTAACATGAACTGTTAATGCTTATAAATGTAAATTTTTGCTCCTGTTTATTCATTCATGTTTGTGGTGCCAAATTAGGTTCACTGTTCCTAGTCTTCTGAAAGACTTTTCATCTTTACTAATTATGTATCAAGCAGGTGTGACTTGTCCCTCTCTGTGCTAGAAGTAACTAAATCTCTTGTATTTGGCTGGTGTGCATGGAATAGACTTTTGTTTCAAAATGTTCTTGACAAGTGTATACCAAAAGTCAATACATTTTTTTGTATTTCATAGAGAAAGAACATGATTTTTTTTAAATTCCGGGGAAGTCATCAGACCTGCCTGTCTCATGTCAGGGCCTTGTGGGAAGAGGTGTTTTTTCTTTCTATAACATGACAACCAGCATAGCTATGAAGGATGGAAGCTATAGGCCAACACATTGGAAAGTACCAAATTGGCAAGACTTCATTAGAGAAAATGAGGATCACTCAGAGGTGTCAACCCACATAGTAGTATGTTAAAATATGCTATTAACCACACCAAAAATATTGGTTGTGTCATAAGTCAAACTATTTAGAATTCCTTTTAGTTAGATGCCCTGCTTCCTTCCTACACTGCAGTGTTACTAGTGCTAACATTTAAACAGAGTTTGGTGCATTTTCCCACAATGTCTGTTCATGTCATTCCAGACACCAAATTTAAAGCTGGTATGAACTACACTCACTAAGAAAGGTATGCCTCCTTTGTTTCTCAAGCTGTCAGTCTAACACCTTCTGCCATCATTTGGATGGTGTTCAATGGCAGGCCACATCTAACAGTGTTGTAAAGAAACTTGCCAGGCTGAGGAGTGTGCTTAAACCCATTCTTTTATATCTACAAAATTTGCTGGCTTCTCCCACTCCAGAATAGCCTGTTGGGGACATTGCCAACACAGAGATGTAGTAAGGGTGTGGGAGATATAAAACAATGTCACCAATTATTCATTATTTGTAACAGCCTTAATTGTGCATCATTCTCTCCATTCAAAAACTGTATGATGCAGTACGGAAGCATAGTAATTCGTTTCATTTCCTTGTGCCCTAAGTTGTGCCAAATTCAATTATCTAAAGTAAAGAATATTGGCAAGTTTTCTTTGCCTTGATAAAGAAGGGTGTCTCAGCATCAGTTAGATGTTAACTGAGATCCTATATTGCCCAACAAAGTGTAAGGGATTGCCAGGTAGATATCTACTATGGCCACCCACGTGCTACCCCCAGGACTCATAACTTTTCAGGATAGCCTTCCTCAATGGCTAGTAGGGGGATATTGAAAGAAGATCTGATTCTGCCTCATAGACAGATGCAGACAGATGCAGACAGATGATATTTTACACAGAAATCCACCAGGATCTCAGCAAATGATAAATGTATTTGGCTATGGAGACACTGTGAAACACTTCTCTGACCCCCAACACTTTCCACCAATCCCAGAATTGCAATTCAAGTGGCTGTCACAGCACAAGGTTTTCAAAGCCTGTTCACAGCTCAGAACCATGTGACACAAATATACATGTTATTGTTTTGCAAAGAAAACATTTTCCGTGCAAAAATATATTTCTATACAGAATAGCTGTTTTCTACACAGAAAATATTGTTTTCTGTGCAAATCACCCATATTGCACAGAATAAGTATGGAACTGCAAAATTTCTCATCAGCCCAAAATTATTTTTGTCAGGTCTTCTTGACACATCAAAGCATGTCTTTTGAGAATAAAAAATACTATTGAGTATTCTTCCATCTTTACTAGTCAATTAAAGTTTTGCACTGAAAACAATTTTTGCATTAAAACAACTTATCCTCCAGTACAACCCTGTGGTAACATCCAGTAGAATTTGTGCATTTCAATAGTTCTCTATTCTACAGTTTTTCAATAACATATTCCTCATGGACATGGGGATTGAAATGTACTAAGAGTTGAAGGCAAGCAATATAGAAAATGCTGGCATCTTCATGTGGTTAGTAGCAATTGAAAGCAATTGTAATGCTTGTTTCACCCAGCAAAATAGTTTGTGCATTGTTATACTAGTGACAATAATGTCTACCATGCAATGTCATCTTTTCTCTATTATCAGAAGTGCACTGTTTATAGGCTGTTATGTTAATTTCCCACAACCTGCTGCCCTCCAGATATTTTAGATTTCAGCTGGCACGATGTTACAAAATGCTGAGCTCTTGAACATCTGTAGAGTGGAAATATTATCTCACAAAAAGGCATAGTAGTGTTTGCAATTTCTTTAACATATTCTCAGATAGCTTGTTGCTGATGGAATGGATGCCGAGCCATTTTTGACATGAAGCACTTCACAGTAACTGAGTCACTCTATTGTTTAGTAAACAATTACCAGCAAAGCACAGCCTGTGTCCTGACTTTCTGTTTATGTGAAGGCTTCTACTCCTTATTCTGTGTGGGCTACGATTTTCATCTCCCTTCCTTCTTTTGGCATGCCAACCCTTCCATCTAAGGCTTAACCCTTTTATTACAAGGATTTCTCCGTATTATCTATCTGGTTAAAAAGAAAGTGCAGAAGTTATACAACCTGATGAATAATGACATATGTTTTAAAAATGTGTAAACTGGAAGGGGACTAGTAAGAGACAATGGCTACCATTCATAACAGAAGTGAATTGATTGTCAGTTGACTTCTATTGGTGATGCAGGCAGGCACTGGTGTGTGTCTGCCTGCATCACAGTAAGAAATAGTTACTGACGATTAGTTCTTTTTCCTTAATAAAGAATAAAATGTATCAGTAACATTTTATATTATTATTATTATTATTATTATTATTATTATTATTATTATTATTATTATTATTATTTATCTCATCATTATCATAATGGGTGATCACTCATGGCCAAGTATTATTGTTTTCCAGAGGTAGAATCTTGGAAGTGGGCCCGTAAATTACTGAAGATCTCTTCTGGATCCGCATGGTCTTTCACATTGAGGACATAGATTTCCAGATGGAAGACAGTCACAACACGGATTTTTTGACGTGTCTTCCTCTTGGCATGTTTTTTTCTTTTGTCTTGTATTTGTGTCTCAAGCTGGCTTTCTCTTTAAGATATATCTATAACCAATCAATCAACCTCTGGTCAGACATCTCTAGTTTGATAGCTAGCATAATTGTGCTTTAGACCAAATTTATATGAATGGATATTTATATATTCTCCCAAGAACTCCTGTAAGTATAGTTTCCACAAAAATTCTGCAGAAATTAGTCCATCTCTTTGGTATCCATCTCAAGGTATCAGGACTGAAAACAGAGTACCCCAACTTAGTGCTAATGGTCATGCTTTGTCCTTACAAAAGTGGTCTTCTCCATTTTAGCATCTTCTCTTCTGTCCAATGGAAATGAGAATAACCTAACCGACAGGGTCCTTGTAAAGAAAATTTCCTAATGTCTTGAAAGCACCCAGCATGTATAAAGTGCTCAGCAAATGACAAATGGAAGTTGCTGTGATCAGACAAGAATAAGAACCAGGTTCGATATATTGGCTGCGGCTGTGCTCTGGAGCCAGTTGGAGATAGGAAAAACTGTGGTTTATTGAATGCCAAATAGATCTTGGTCTTGAACAGATACTTTCAAAACCTTGGAAATGTGCTTTCAAGCCAACCAGTTCTCCAGGAGTGAGGGAAGATAACACTTTTAAACTAAACTGCCATACAATTCCACCACCAAAGGGGTCTGAAAAGAAGGTTAGCAACTTTGCTCCCTCCCTCTTGTTATTTCTGTGCAACAATCAGGGATCTTGAATAAGAAGGATGAAAAGGCGGGGAGGGAGAGAAAGGGCATTGTTAGTGAATCTCTCTCTCTCTTTTTTTCATTTTTAACTTCAGCAGAAGCAAGAAAAACAGAAAGTCCCCTGTCTGATAAATCTTAGTTACATTATAAATAATCTTTCATCTACTTTGGTGGTCTGGAGAGTTTATGTAATCAGAAGGTTAAAGCCCTTCTTTGTTGCTGTTTCCGTGTTCATTAGTACGATAGAAGACAATAAAACAGGGCTGCCCGAAGGGGGGTTAACAATAACTGAGTGAACATTTGAAAGTCTCGCTCCATTTTATCATTTCATGCAGAGGTTTTGTGGTTCTGTAAACGGTATTTAAGCCCAGCGCAGTCTGTTGCAACAATTGATCCTGTTTATATTTTTATGGCTTGCTTCTCCTGGTAGCACTCATTATCTGAATGAAGTCCAGAGAGGAAGTGTGGCACAGTTTGGGAGATAGCAGAAATGTTAAATGGTCTTATTGTTGTCACAGAAGGAAAAGGACCCTCACAGAGGGAGAAGGGTGACAAATTCATGGATTCAGTTTAGAGATAGGAAACATGTTCCTTTAGTACAAACCTTCCTCATTTGCAATCCTTGGTCTGATCTTAGTTATCTTTCCAATTGTGAATGCATGCAAAGTTTCCCAATCAGATCAATGGCTGCAACCAAAATTTTTAAAAAGTTGTGTGCAAATTGTGGCAAAAGTTGCAACCAAAAATGTACACTGATTTTGTGCATTTTTTAAAAAATCACAGTTTTAATTTGAAATCAGAATTATTACTCAATATTTGCTTGAATTATTTAATAGTGTCAGGATGTTATAGTGCTGGACCAAGTTCTGAGAGACCCATGTATTGGGAAATAAAAATTTGTTGGTGTTTCATTACCTACAAATTTTACTATCAGAGGTGGATTCCTTACTTTGCCAAATGGTAGTGCCAGTCTTGTCCATATCCATATTAAATTGCAGGGAATCAATACATGGTAAATTTGACATGTCATAGTTGATATAGTGAGGTAGGTTGGATTTGGAAAGATATGGGAAAAGAACCATAGTACCAGTTGAGTATCCCATATTCAAAATACTTGGGACCAGAAGTGTTTTGAAATTAAGGTTTTTCAGATTTTGAAATTCATATATTTGCATATATGTATAAAAGAAGGTATCTTGGAGCTGGTGCACAAGTCTAAACATGAAACTCATTAATGTTCCATATATGTGCATTTTTTAGATGCGCGGATGGTTTGAGGTGCCCTGTTGCAGTTGTTGTTGTTGTGTGTCTGTGTCTGTATATATATGGCACACTGGGTTAAACCACGGAGCTGCTGAACTTGCTGACTGAAAGGTTGGCAATTCGAATCCAGGGAGTGGAATGAGCACCTGCTGCTAGTCTTAGCTTCTGCCAACCTAACAGTTTAAAAACATGCAAATGTGAGTAGATCAATAGATATCACTCCAGTGGGAAGGTAATGCCGCTCCATGCAGTCATGCTGGCCACATGACCTTGGAGGTGTCTATGGACAATGTTGGCTCTTCGGCTTAGAAATGGAGATGAGCATTTGTCAGGAGAAAAACTTTACTTTTACATATATATAGATAGATAGATAGATAGATAGATAGATAGATAGATAGAATGGACATTTTCACAGAGAAAGGTAAATCCAATAATCCAATCCTCCTCTATTTGCAACCCCACCAGGGAGAGAACAGCAGTTTCAAAGTACTGTTGAAATACAGTTTATTTTGTGCTGCTTGGAAATTAGATTTTGCCAGACCTCCAGGTCCTCTCTGCCTCCTGAACTTCTTTTTAAGCTTGGTCTCTCACTACCTTTGGCAGAACGTAGATCCTAACATGAGGTTGGGGAGCTGTGTCTGAGCTGGCATTTCTTGGCAATCTGGGCTGGCTTCTGTCCCCAAAAATGGGGGGGGGGGGGGAGAGAGAACCTTCCCCAAATACTCAGTAAGTAAAGAAATGTGAATGAAATGTATGGCCATCTTTGGGACAGTGTCATATGAATGTCAGTGTTGGGGATGAATAGCTGGAATGAAATTTTAACCTTGAATTATACAGCGGGAGAAGGGGGGCTTGGCAAACTCAGCCCAGAAGTTCACAGCTCTCTAGGTTTTTGCCAAGTATTCTCGCCAAGAGGACATTTCAAAAGGACAAATGCAGTTATCAAGCCTAGTATTAATTCAGGCCAGCTATAGTGTATTAGAGGGGGAAGAGAAAACCCTGCACTTCAAGCTTGATCTATCACCCAGTTAGGCAAAAGTACCTGTGAGTATATCCAATTCTACTAAACTCAAGGGAACTACAGGCCAGTTCGTTGTTCTAGTTTCCACACAGAGCAACTGCTAAAAATCGCCTCTGCTAGGCAGTTCTCCGCATGGCATCTATGGCCTTTGGGAGATTTCCACCTAGTCATATGGAAGTTTCCTTTTCCAATAACTTGGGTGTCCCCAACACCATATAACATTGAGACTCATTTAAGTTTCATAGCTTTACTCAATTTCATGTTGCACACCACCAAATAAACACCTGTTGGGTGGTGGCTTCCATGGAAGAGGGTCAGTATATCCTCTCTGGGTTTTAATTAGAACTTTAAAGGAGCTGTACAAGGTGCTGAACATATTATACGGAAAAGGCTTTAAAATTGGACAACTCTCTAAAGTTCAAACTGAAACCAAAAAAGGAATTGATAAGAGCAGTACGCTGGGTTTATTGGTTTGGTGAGATGAAAACAATGGAGTTTCACACATGGAACAAATCTAATCAAGTATACACATTTGCTCTAATTCAAATACAACATCATTGTTGTTGGAAACAAAATAATATCTTACAATGAAGAGTATACCAGGAGTTTGGCAGCGTCTACATTCATTAGAAGTAAACAAGAGAGTTAAGAATTGTTTTTATGTATGCAACAATGAGATCATTTCCTTGCCTTCAGGAGGGAGAGAGTTTGGAAGAAAATTCCAGTTCGTACTTGACTTCTTGAGGCTTGACTTCTTTCAAGATAGCCAGGGATCCAGGATCCTATAACCTACCCTATCAACATGGCTTTTTCAACGCCTTTAGACTCTGGCAATGGGCGGGTTCTTGCCTAATGCTTCAAAGTCTGCTAGAAATTCATATTTATCAAGCACAACTCTTAACAGAGTCACCAGTCCACAAGCTGTCATTAGGTAGGGATGGATGACTCTTTCAACTTTGCTTTCTCTCACATTTGAACGTTTTTAATCAAAAGTTTTTTCTCTAAAATTGTTGAAGAATTTTGTGATTATCTATAAGTTCTTCTCAAATGCAAATAAAATTCCACTAAGAAATAATAATATTGTTTATTTGATGTTTTTCCACGTTCATAAGTGCCCTACCCCACTCACCCTAGCAAATGTGAAGGGCTGACTATAGACTACTTATACTGCAGATTACACTTGATTCACAGTGAATTTTTAAGAGCAAAGCATCTCAGCCTGGATTGACAATTTTTTCACTTGAAGGACTCTCAAGTTTTATAATTTTTTTAAAAAAAACTAAAATTTCAATTTTTTAAACATCAGATTGAGGCAAACATTTGAGAATTTTGAAAAGTGAACCAAACATGTTTTCAGTTTCCCAACATGGCAACAAATGAAATTAATCCTATAAAAGGCATTCTGTCCAGTGTTCTTTCAATGCTGGTTTTTGCCTGCATGTGTAATCATCATGCTTCACAGTTTATATTTTTAAATGGAACATGGGAAGGAAATCCTTGGGTCATCTAGTCTTCAATAATAATGACAGTGCCAGATTTCAAGCAGGCATCTTGACTATACCTATTTGAAGACGTTTGGTATTCCAGGATGTTTTCCCATTCAAATACTAACCAGGCCTCACACTGTTTAGCTTCTAAAATCAGACAAGATCAGATGTGTTAAGAGCAGTGTCAGGGTAAGGATAGAAAATTAAGCACTTTTAACTAATCTATTTTATAGTTATAGAGTACAGTATGGTACAGTACAACAGAATAAAATTCTGTTCCCTCCAAATAAAATGTTCATTCGTGTCCCAAATTTCTAGCACTGGGGAGAATGGGGAATTGAAAATAATTCACACTGCAACTTATACATGTGCTGTATTCCTTTCCTCTTTTGTTCGGATGACTAAGCTAAAATCCTGTATCCGAGGAGGGTAAGTTCTAAAATCCTCTGTGGATACCTGAAACTATAGATACAGTAGAGTCTCACTTATCCAACATAAACGGGCCAGCAGAACGTTGGATAAGCGAATATGTTGGATAATAAGGAGAGATTAAGAAAAAGCCTATTGAACATCAAAATAGGTTATGATTTTACAAATTAAGCACCAAAACATCATGTTATACAACAAATTTGACAGAAAAAGTAGTTCAATACGCAGTAATGTTATGTTGTAATTACTGTATTTACAAGTTTAGCACCAAAATATCACGATATATTGAAAACGTTGACTACAAAAATGCGTTGGATAATCCAGAACGTTGGATAAGCGAGTGTTGGATAAGTGAGACTCTACTGTAATAGGAAAACCTGTATTTTGACTATACTTGGTCCAGAACCATACTATAAAATCACCCTGGAAGACCTAGAGAGGCCCACAAACATTTTGGAGGGATTTTTTTTTTTGGAGCATGGATAAACCATATATGAATCCATGAAATTCCATATTTCTAAATGTTCAATAGATATTTTAAGACGCTGCAATGCTACAGATTTGGATACTGATGGAAACAGACTTCTGAATTGATCCTCATCACTTCGTTACAATAATCATGGGATGTAGTTCTAGATTCATTACACTAACTCATTACTTTGCAAAATTTTACTTCAAAGCTCTTCGTAGGTTGAGATTTAGACAGTGAAATTTCAGAATGAATTTACCTAATGTCCAATGTATTCAAAGAGATAACAAAAAGTTTCATTCATGTTAGAAATCCATCCATCCCCAGAACTTTTTCATGTTGCCATTTGTTTTAATAGAAATCTATGTGTCTATTCTACAATAGGAGTATATTTAATTGCTGTTAGACATCATAATCAAAATTGGACCATAAGATGGTTTTTTAATTGATGAGCACCTGTGCTAACATGTAATTCACGTGAGTTCTCTTCCTTGCCGGGAAATATAATCAAAGCCTTTGGAGGCCTGTGCTACATCATAAGTAATTAGGAGTTTTAAAATGTTTCAAAACTGACTATGCACTATCAAGCCATGATGATTAATGGATGCATGTTGATGTGCAAACCTGAGACCATTGTGCTTTCTCATTTCATATCACTAAATGGATTTTGCAAGATGAAAGTGGGCTGTCCCACTCTCAGCATGCTGCAGTTAATATGTGAGTGGGCAAGAATGGGAAAGAATATCCTTTTCTTTTGTTGACTGAGCGATGCCAGGGACATAAATTAAAATGCCTCTCTGAAAGTGCTCCATCCAGCTGATAGGATGTTGCCACCCACTTCCTTCTACATCTTCAAAGAAAAGCCTAGCTTAGTGGCTGGTTTTGTGATTCACTTTGCTGTTGTTCATTGTATGGCCTTTGGACACACTGGTTTCAGAGAACTATGAAATCTTTAGCACAGGGAGAAGTTGCATCAAAACTCTCCCTAGAGAGCAAAAGGAAACTGGAAGGGAAGGTGCTTAATTCCAGGATTTACAGCAGGTGGAAATGGGGTGATTTAACACTTTCCTTCCCTCGTATGAAAATAGTCCCTTCCCTGGTTTCAGCAGTATAACTTACCTGACTCTATTTTATTATATTACTAGCTTGAGGACCAGGCGGTGCCCAGGTTATTTGAAAAAGGCATTATTTGTCTTTGAATGTTATGTATTCTCAGTTAGGAGTAGGCGAACTACAATTCCCAGAATCGTGGGTCAATCCTCCCCAAACCCTGCCAATATTCAAAGTTGGCCATTTTGGGTCTGTGTACCAAGTGTGGTCCAGATCTGTCATTGATTGGTCATCGCCTGGCTGCAGTGCTCTCTGGATGGAGGTGAACGACTACAACTCCCAGCTTCCCGGGGCAATTGTCCCGAAACATCTGTCAGTATCCACAGCAGGCAATGTTAAGTTTGTGTGCCAAGTTTGCTCCAGATCCGTCGTTGACTGGGTTCAGTGGTATTTGGATGTAGGTGAACTACAACTCCCATAATCAAGGCCCATTCCCACAAACTATGTTCAGTTGATCATGAGGTTTCTCTGTGCAAAGTTTGGTCCTGGTCCATTGTCGGTGGGGGTCACTATTTCTCTGGACGCAGGTGAACTATAACTCCCTTTCCCCCAAACTTGTCCAATATGTTCTATTGGTTATGGGGGTTCTGTGTGCCAAGTTTGGTCTTGGTCCATCATCGGTGGGGTTCTATTGGAGGTGAACTATAAATCCCAGTACCTACAACTCCCAAATGTCCAGGCCAATTCTCCTCAATATTCAAATCTGGGCCTGTCAGGTATGCATTGCAAGTTTGGTCCAGAGCCATCATTGTTTGGATTCATAGCATTCTGTGTGTAGGTGAACTACAACTCCTCTAAATTCTCCAGCAGGAGTTACAGTGCTCTGACTTGATGCAGGATGAACTACAACTTCCACCATGTGGAGTCAATCCCCCAGTAAGTTTAGTTGCTCAGTTCTGCTGTGTTTGTTCTGCAGACAGATTTGAAAGGGAAAGGCAGTAGGTGGGGTCATGCAAATTCCACAGCAATGGAGAACCCTGGAATGCCTGCCTGTGGTGGAGGGAAATTCAAAATCTAGGATGAAATGGTCCCCAAATGAAAGCATTCCTTGGGTGGTGGGCCGTAGCATTTGGGGAGGACATTGGCAGGGGTTGGGATACATGTTCATGGAGCACGCTGTAACCGCAATGTCAGTGGAAGGGAGTGACTTGGTGGCTCCTCAGCACTGGGAACTATAGCCTGTTTGTGGAGGCCAGAGGCTGTCTGTGTGAGCAGACACCCGTGCCACATACACACATACAGGTTTTCACTTAGATAGTTTATTCTATAAGCCATGTTGGGAGGTTGCTCCATTCTTTCCCTTTTGTCTTTTTGACTAATGTCCACAAAAGTGTTGCACTTAATAAAAGAGGCCAGATTGCTTTAATGATTCTCACCTTGAAGCATACTCCACAAACATACATACGTCATTCATTCAGCCTGGCATTAAATGTTCCAATTTTCCCCCTCTAACCACCTACAGTATTCCAGCAGAGGGTTGGGATTTTACCCTTTGAATGGTCCACCCTTCGATGAACCATTCCATTTAATCCATGGATTATTGGGGTCATTTCTTTTATGCTCAAATAACTTACTTTGCTCATGCAAGTGCTTTCATGGATTTTTTCTCTTTTGAGTTTTGCTTCAGTGGCAGTGATTTGTTCTGTGTAATGGTGGCAGCAGTGGGGCTTTTTCTGCCTTGGAGGCCACTCTGTTGTTCTATAATTAAAGCTTTTTGCAAGTTGCTTTTTCACCTCCGCTGCCCCACTGCCAGCTCCCACATCCCATCCTTCTTCTCTGTTCCTTCTCTTCTGAGATTGACTGAAGGTTCACTGAAGTCATGGCTCAGAGGGGCATAACAAAAGCTGCACTGACTGTTTTGACATTGCTGGGTTTTGGAGTGACAGCCTCTGAGAATTATCTCAACTTTCCTTTTGATGGTGACTAATTGAATTATTTTATTATACTGCATGTTTTAGCAGTGGAAGGTTAGGGGTCGCCTTGTCACTGAAACTGAGTCTTCAGTCTCTCCTCTCTCTTAGCGCTTGAGTGTTCCACAGAAGGAAACGTTGAAAGCCAGGCAGGTTGAACTCTACAGCTCTAGATGAACAGAGGGGATGCTTGTGCTTTCAATATCAAACTTCCCCAGTGCTGTTTTCTCCTGTGTCTGAAAGCACAAAGAAGGCCCAGATCCATACAATCCTTTTTTGAGCCACCAGAATAGATGCACACTTCTCAAACTTCATCAAACACTGCTGATCATTCACCACCTAATGTTTTCAGAGCCAGGAGTTCTTTGTTGCCAGCATTTTGAGTCAGGTTTCTGAGATTCCACAGCTACTGTGATGAATATAGACCATTCTCAAACACTCAATGAATCCCAAAAGCAAGAAGTCATGGTAAGGAACACATTCAGAACTTGTAAAAATACACATGATACAGGGGGAAGTATAATCCAAAAAAGGTATTAATCCAAGCTCCAATTCTGTTGTGGAGAAAACTTTGGCAGTGCTTGTGGCCTACAGAAAGGGTAATAGAGATAATAATCGATGCAGGATAGTTCATGGAGGTAGATTATATTACACTTGGTGGGATTTCCTATGTATCCCATTCATTATCTCTCTCTTTTATTTTCTCCCCACACCTTTAACCCACACACCAAGATACCACCAATGGTGGTTGGTGGCTTCCAGGTCAATTGAGTAGTGGCTGCACTCCAAGCTTTACTTCATATATTAAAGGAGCTATCCATCTTGCTGAAAAGTTCTTCCAAAGTTATTCAGCACAATGGATAGCATTTCAAACCCTGGAATGGATTCAACACCATTCTGGCATGGCAGCCATTAGCAATCACTACTTGACATGTACCATGTTGCACCTTCCATCACCTTTTGCGCTCCTTGTAGTGTTTGTTACCTTCACTGATTCTAAGTATGTATATTCTGTGTGTGTGTGTGTGTGTGTGTGTGTATACCTATATATATATATATATATATATATATATATATATATATATATATACACACATACACACACACACACATACAGACACACACATATACACACAACAGGCATGTAGCTGGGGGGGGGGGCTTGAGGGGCTTCAGTCCCCCCCCCCAAAAAAAATTCTCAGAGTGGTCTGCGAGAAGGCCTTACATTTATTATTTAAACTGTTATGTTTATTCATATCATGATCTGATCACCATGCTCAACATATCCCATATGCATGGGAGTATTGGGATAATGATACAAAAGATTTGTTAGGATAGATCTTCTCCCACCCACTCAGCCCCTCCCCCCCCTCCCCCGAATCAAAATCCTGGCTATGGACCTGACACACAACATCAGAATGAGGGCAGGAGATATTGTCCATACTCTGAATTCATCATATCATTATAAAACCAATTCGAGGAAAGTATCCCTTGCATCTTTTGTTTAACGGCAGGGGAGCAAATGCCACCTAAGACTGAATACCATGACTATCCTTTGTTCAAGGCAGCTTTGAAAAATTGCCAATTCTTTTGTGTTCCTATGAACAGGTTAGCCATTTGGCTCAGACTTAGCATTTGGCTAATTCCCCAATTGCTTTTCATGCCCCTTAGCCAAGAAAATGGAAAAAAAATAACATCAGAAATGGCCTTGGCCGGCTCTTAGTTTTCCATGGATTGCACTGTTGTGTTTTACAAGGTTTTTTTTTTTTCAAGCACAAGTATCAATATCTTAAGTAGCCTTTGGTGTGTACGAGTAAGAAAGTAGACAAAATACCTCTGCAGTACAATGGCATTTATCAAAACTGTGTGAGTTGTTTGAGAAACATCCAAACTGGGTAATCTGATGCCAGTCTGAATTTCACATGATTTGAAGGTTTACTCGACTAATAAGCAATATTTTTACACACACTACTTTCAACTGCTCATAACACCTCCCAAGAATGATTATTATTTTCCCCCTTTAATTTACTTTTCCAGCTCAATGGTCTCCTTTCTTATTTTCTAATCCTCTTCCCCTGGGGAATGTTGCAAATTACCTACAAACTTTGTGGTTCGATTGCATGTTAATAAAAATACCCTCTCTTCATTCCCCACCCAGGACAAAACGACACTGGAGAACTTGACTCAGCAATTGGCCGTCAAACAGAATGAAGACGGGAAGTTCAGCCATGCTATGATGGATTTCAACATGAGCGGAGATTCTGACGGTTAGTAGCAAAATGCTTTGCCTTATTTCCAGCTGTGCCCATGAATCCACCACGAGTAGAGAAGAAAAAAACACACTCTTTTGTGGCATTTCAACATAGTGAGGAAATACCCACAGACCTGACATTGTAGATCTAGGGGTGAATTTTCTTACTGTCATAAATACTGTTGCCAAGCCAAGGCCTAGACAGAACATATCTTTGACTCTGTAATAATGTGAAGAAAGAACCAAACCAAAATAGATTTCGGGTAACTGAGATCAGAAATGGATCCAGTGAATTACATTGGCAATTGGCCCCGAGACAAAAGCACACTAGATGTAGGAGCTTGTTTGTATTGGTGGCGATCCTGTTTTCTATCTTTAACTTTAAAGAGGTATTCACACATAAAGAAACACCATCAAATGTTTATTGGCTTGTTAGATCTGATTCACCCTGTACTTTTTCTTTTAGGTGTCCACCTAAGGGTGTTTTAAGGGTCCACTTGAAAATGTAAAATGTAAACAACTTCTGAGTAAAGCCTTGTGTTTGCCACATGGCTGACATATCTTGTGAATACATATGCTCATCAGGGAGCCAAGAATGGCTGTAACTCCCTGCTGGGTGTACTTTCAGCATCAATGTTTGAAAGCACCGTTAGAAAGTTCTTGTGAATAGAAAAGTCTCTGACATTTGCCTAAATGTTCTCACTGAAAAGTCAGCAGAATGAAAGCAAGTGTTCTTTCAATTAATCCTAAGTACTGAGGGAAGAGTCTGTTTCTGGGCAAGGCTGGGTAGCCATATTAATTAAGGTCTAAAAGACATAGAGCCACTATCAGAAAGCACAGGGAAGGGGTGTGTGCCTGCATTATTGCACTAGACATTGATTTCACAAAACACTGCAAAATGTCCACATGCTGAGGACTGCTTCTCCACATTTAACACTGTGGGGAAAATCTTGAAAGCCCCATCTGCACAGCTGGGAAAAACCCTATTCTCTCATCTATGTCACTAGCCTTGGGTAAGGCAAGCCATCCCAGACCCGTATAATTCCCAATAAATGTCAAGCCATCTTTCTCATGAAAGTTTGTAAAGAAACTGATGACACAGCAGTCCTAAATAATTTCAATGAAGTTCTCTCAGAGTTAGAAAGACCTCATTGTTTAGACAAAGCCTAGGATTTCTATAGACAAATCGTTTTGCCCAAAATTGACTGAGGAATACCTACACCATGAGCCATATTCCTTCCAATTTAAGAGAACATCGCCTTGGTGGCAAGTGTGTTAAAGCACTGAGCTGCTGAACTTGCAGACCGAAAGGTCGCAGGTTCAAATCCCAGGAGTGGAGTGAGCGCCCGCTGTTAGCTCCAGCTTCTGCCAACCTAGCAGTTCGAAAACATGCCAATGTGAGTAGATCAATAGGAAGGTAACGGCGCTCCATGCAGTCATGCCGGCCACATGACCTTGGAGGTGTCTACGGACAACGCTGGCTCTTCGGCTTAGAAATGGAGATGAGCACCAACCCCCAGAGTCAAACACAACTGGACTTAACGTCAGGGGAAAACCTTTACCTTTACCTTTTACACCTTATTCTGATTCCTAGTTGAAGGCATCTAGCCAGAAACACAAATTGTTGATTTCAGGGGAACTTTAGTTAGCATCAAACAATCTAACCTGAACTGCAGAATGCAAAAAAAGAGATTGAAGGATAGCTTTCAGACAGCCTTTGTCATGCTGACAAGCCATTGTCTCTGACTGGAGTATTTGCATCATTATTCCTTCTTGCCATACAACTTGTATCTCTAGTTCCTGATGTAAGACAACCTCTTCATAAGCAAAATATTGAGATGTACTTTCTCACTCCCACTTTTTAAAAAAGCAGTGCTCTTCTGTCATTACTTTATTGAATTTTTTGAAAGGTGAAGGGATCTTTTGGGTTATAGTTCCTATAATCTCCTATCTAGCAACAAACATTCTGGTCGGAAGATTCTGGGGCTGAGATACTACATTAAGCAGGCAGAAAATAATGCTCTGCCCATACCAGTTCCATGTGCATTGCCTGCATGCCTGTCTTTGGATGAGGCACAAGGGTCTATTCTCAGGCACTTTGTCCCCATTCAAAACTTCCCTTCCTTGCAGCTGTCAAGAGTTGGTAGAGCCCACCACTGCTGCTGCTGCTTACCTGTGGGAAAGCAAGTCAGGGAATGAATAAATGGCTTGTCTTGGCTCAAAAAGGGAAGAAAATAAGTGTTCCAATATGAATACATCAGGTGGAAGGTGGCGTATAAATGCAACAAACAAACAAATTACCATCACATTATCGCACTGTGTAACACAATTTTTGTTCCTGGGTTATAAATCTCATTTCCTAATTTGTTCTATCATAAAAACATGCGAAAGGTTTATGAAACTGCAAAAACTTTGTTTTTGTGGGACATCCTGCAGCACATTTGCTATACTTTTTCAATTACTATCTCATGGAGTCTCAACCAATTCAACATAGTTTGAGGCATCCACAAAAACAAAGTTTCTGAAGTATAACAACTACTTTCAAAGTAAGTGCTGCACAATTAAACAGGGAATGATACTTTCAAACCAGGAACAGAATTTTTTTGAAATTTTGTTACACAGTGTTAACGGATCATGGGATGGAGGGAGGATTATATGTAGTTACGTTCTATATCTGTATTGCATTAATAGTATAGTAGAGTCTCACTTATCCAACATAAACGGGCCAGCAGAACGCTGGATAAGCGAATATCTTGGATAATAAGGAGGGATTAGGGGAAAGCCTATTAAACATCAAATTAGTTTATGATTTTACAAATTAAGCACCAAAACATCATGTTATACAACAAATTTGACAGAAAAAGTAGTTCAATACACAGTAATGCTATGTAGTAATTACTGTGTTTACGAATTTAACACCAAAGTATCATGATGTTTTGAAAACATTGACTACAAAATGTGTTGGATAATCTAGAACGTTGGATAAATGGGTGCTGGATAAGTGAGACTCTACTTATGCAAATCTCATTCATGCACTAAAAAAGCCAATGTTTTTCAGTAATAAGAGAAAAGGTTCTGATTCTCCTCTAGTTTGCTGCAAGGAGAAACCAGTTTCAACATAATGCACTGGAATTCTGAGTCCAGAAGCTGTTTACTCTATCAGGCCATTGGTTGTTTGCTCGATGGTTGTTTTTATACTGTGTTATGTGATGTTGTTTTATATTAATTTATGATATTGTTGTATGAACTTTATTGTGCTATATTTTAACTATGTTGATTGGCTTGTCCTCATGTAAGCTGCCCAGAGTCCCTTTGGGGAGATGGAGGCCGGATAGAAAAAAAATAAGGTTGTTGTTGTTATTGTTGTTGTTCCTCAGTTTCTCAGAAGATAGCTAAACACATTGATATATGTTTTATTTCCTACTTCTTTGTCCCTCTTATGCCAATATTTCAGGAAGCGCTGGGGTATCAGAGTCTCGGATTTATCGGGAAGCCCGAGGGCGTGGGAGCAACGAGCCCCACATCAAGCGCCCAATGAATGCCTTCATGGTGTGGGCAAAAGATGAACGAAGGAAGATCTTACAGGCCTTCCCTGATATGCATAACTCTAACATCAGCAAAATACTGGGTAAGGAAACAAAACATTTGATCTTCTGCAGGACTCTTCTATTATGAGTATGGATGGAGAAATCAATTTATTCTGACTCCTTGTCATTTTTTCTCGTGTGATCATTTGTAAATTTAATGTCTGATTTTAAATCATTTAAATAGTCAACTATTTTCTAACTATATGCATTTCTAAAAAGTGCTGAACCTGCTATGGGTTTTAATCTTGATCCTATTCAAGGTGCTAACACTATCTCTCAAATAGCTTCAGCATCTCTGATAGCTCCTTTAAATGAAGAATGTCCCAATAACTGCCTCAATAACATGGAAACAGTCAATCAAGTTGATTAAGGAGATCTTACTACTGGGCTTCTGTTGGATGTGGATTATAGTTCTGTTGAGCAAAATGTTAATGGTAGCAGCTGGAAATTATTGTACAATGCATAACTATTGCATTCAATACAAGTGTGACAGAAATGTGTATATGTGATACCATTGTCCACACACATGTGCATATGCATCAGTTGTGTATGTGCGCATGTGGCTTACATGTACATTCAGTAGTGCATTTGATTGTACACTGACACATTCAATTTTCCAATGTTGTTCTTCAACACAAAGGTTGCCTAGCACAATCAATGTATAATTCCACATGTGGAAAATATTTCCATGTGATCAGCCCTTTTTAGCAGTAAATTACAACAACACAAAGGGTCCATTCTGTTTCCTATTGTGGCATTCTGCTTTGCTGACTCTAGGAGGGAGCATTCAAATTTGTGATATCCTGCCTACAAGCTGAAGCTTTACAGTCAGAAACACTGTCATTCTGTTCTGCATAAATGTGCAGATTGGCTTGATGTGGCCAGCGAAATTCAGCCACAGCAGAGCTACCCTTAAGAGCAGGATTAAGCACTGCTATTGATTCCCTATTGAACAGACTCAAGGAGGCTTGCATACAAGCAGTTGGTTATGGATGACAGGTAGGATGGCTTTAACAGGCATGTCTGAATTGATTAGATTAGTGAGAAGAAAGTGCGATAAGGAGTCTACATTTGTTCCAGCAATGATAAAACTTTTATACGCCAGCAGGAAGGATTTAAAACTGGTTACGGCTGTGGGATTAGGCATATGAGTCGGAAGGCAAACAGTTTGGTCCAGTCTCGGGATTTAAGAGTGGTCCTGATTAAACTTGCCTTTAAGTAATCATCTTCAGAAATTGGTCAGATCATTGTGAACATCTCCCCCTCCTCCCCTTCCTCCTCCCCATACCACTACTTTCCATATAGAAAGTACAAAGGGAGTTTGATGTTTTCCCCATCTTAACTGATTGTTTTGGATAACAACCTCCAACAGCCCACCGCTAATTCATTCCGCTTAAAATCGGCGCTTGAGCTGGACTGACATTTCGCTCAGTCTCTAGGGGATCCGCGTTGACATTTTAAAGGGCTTCTAAGCATTTTCTAATACCCTCCAAATCTGGTTTTAATAAGCCACTTCAGCTGAAATTTTTAACATAAGGGATCACCTTTTACTGTTTAGTGCTAGGCTGTGCCGGTGTGCGTTGGAGGAGAATGCAGCGAGCATATCGGAGCCATCTTTTTCTGATTAAATATACAGTAGGTGGAGTGTAATGTGCAAATCCATTCCAGATTCTCATAGAGATGACAGTCCTCAGCTCCACTCTCAAACTCCTTGCACTGCGAGAGTGGTGAGGTTTGAAAGCAAGCGAGAGGCAAAGATCGTCTGTCTTTGAAACATCAGAGGACCAGGGGGAGAATCTCGTCCTCCTTTGCAATAAAGCAGGGTGAGCCGCTCTCTTCTTTCCTGGCGGAAACTTTGCAAAGGTCCCTTCTGAGTTGTCAAAGGCCAGTTTTTGAACTCAGCAGGGAACTCTCTATTAACTAGGGGAAGGAGAGTGAGTAGGAGCTCACAGATCAGCCAGGTATCTGGGTCTCTTTGCAAGAAAGCCTCAATTGTTCTAACTCGCTATCGTTGCCTTGCTATAAAATAAAATAAAATAAAAAAACAAATCTGACATTGCATTGAAGTTGGCTATCTGATATGTCATTGCCTGTTATTTAAATGAGCTTTTTCATTAATTAGGATATATGTTTGTGTATCTGCATGTACACATACGTGGGTATGTTTGTGACTTTGGTAGTACATTGAGTGCCTTCTACAGGGGTTAAATTTTGACACCATAATATTATGCTCTGAGCACTAAAAAGGAAAAAGGAGAAAAACCTGCACAGATTTGTTAGCGGTCATCTGTGTGCCTTTTTGCCTTCCATCTGCTCCTTGCTATATAAATGTTTCTGCGAGAACTTTCTGAGGTTTTTTTTTTTTAATGCTAAAAGATAAAAGAACTTTTGCCCTGTGTTGGGTAAAAAATTGCAAAGAGTAGGATGTTTTGAACTCCACTAGCATTCAAGGATGTAACATGGCTTCATGGCTGGCATCCTCTTTGCTCTCCTCTCATAAATTCTAGTATACTACCCATAGATCTTGCCAGACCTTTGAGGCTCAAAGGAAACTGTTTTTCTTTTTCTTTTCCAAAGGTGTTAAGCTTTTAATTGCTTTTAATTTAATTGTGAGTTTAGTTATATCTGTAACTTTTGTTTGATGGAAAATTTGTAACTGTTTTAATTTTTGGAGCCCCCCCCCCCCCTTGTGTGCCATACTGGGAGAAAATGGGATATAGCTGGTTGGTGATGATGCCAACAGCAACAACAACATTTTCACTTCGACACTTGAAATTGGTGGCTAGTGATGTAATCTTTGTCAGACAGCAAACTAGTTTGAAGTTGAGAAAACAAAGACACCAGTGGATATCCTGTTAGGGAGGAGTTATGATGGCATAAGTTCAATTTATGCCATCATAAACATACACCTCCTTGGTTTTTTGTGTTTTTTTTTTTTTGTTATTTGGCAGAGACTGGAATTCAATTCCAACCACCAACTATCAAAATTATCTTCGAAGTCTACCTTTTTAGTGTGATATCCCCCCAGAAAGATAGCCATTTCTATGTTGTTGAAAAGCAGATGGCAGTAGAGATCTGACTAGATATTTCCAGTTAGAAATAATTTATCCTCAGGATTCATCCCAAGACACCTGCAATGTTCCTAAAATTGCCTGTTTCATTGTGTCCAGTTAAAGGGAAAAAGGTAAATAAGATATATCTCTGTCGCTCCTTTTGCTCTCCACCAACACTGGATATCTGGGGAATTGGGGAAGGGGGACTATTATACTTTTTACCATGTCAGAAGCGAATTGAGAATGTACTGCAAGTTGCTTCTGGTGTGAGAGAATCGGCTGTCTACAGAGATATTGCCCGGGGGATACCTGGATGTGTTACCAACCTGTGAGAGGCTTCTCTCATGTCCCCACATGGAAGCTGGGAATCCCGTTTTGTGGATTCAAATGGCTGATCTTTAGATCTTTAGGCCAGCAGTTCAGCGGGTACAAGGGTTTAACCCATTGTGCCACCGCGGTTCCACTGTTATACTGAAATGGTGGGTTGTGGGGAGTTGCAACAGGGGACTTATCATAGATGGTTCATGGTGCAGGATCTTAGCCATAGTTTTCTGCTATGAAGCCTTGAGCAAATTACAATAATAATAATAATAATAATAATAATAATAATAATAATAATAATAATTTATTTATATATTGCCCTATCTCCCAGAAGGGACTCAGGGTGGTTTACAATAGTAATACACAGCATACAATAGTACATACACGGAGATAGGCAGGGGCCGAGCCGTACAGGGCTTTATAGGTCAAGACCTTCACCTTGATTTGAGCCCAGCAAGTTATCAGCAGCCAGTGGAGCTGCTTTAATAGGGGCATTGTGCGCTCCCTATATCCAGCCCCAGTTAGAAACCTGACTGCCGACCTTTGAACCTGCTGGAATTTCCGGACCGTCTTCATGGACAGTCCCACGTAGAGAGCGTTGCAGTAATCCAGTCTAGATGTAACCATGGCATGGACCACCGTGGCCAAGTCAGACTTCTCGAGGTATGGTCACAGCTGGCACACAAGCTTTAACTGTGCAAAGGACCTCCCGGCCACTGCCAACACCTTGGGCTTCAGCTATGAGTCCAAGAGGACCCCCAGACTGCTATTTCTCAGTCTCTCTTGCTTTGCTGGTTGTGATGGTAGTGAAGATAATAATAATCAAGCCCTTGTTACATGGAAATGTTGTTTTTGTTGTTGTTGTTGTTGTTGTTGAAGCCATTAACAACCCTAAATCTTGCCAAGAAAACCCCAAGATTTGTTCAGAAGGGGTTTGCTATTATCTTCCTCTGAGGCTGAAGAAGTGTTGCTTGCCCAGCATCACCCAGTGGGTTGCGAACTGAGCAGGGATTAAAACTCTGGTTCCCTAGAGTTCTAGTCTAAGACACAAATCACTACATTATGGCAGCCCTGCAGTGAAATATACTATAAAAGGTACTGTGACAATCAGCTGGTGTATCACATCCCCAGTTGTGATCTGTTCAGAAAGGTGGTTCTGGCATCAGAAGGGTGATGAATTTGGACAAGAACTTTGGATTACTGTTCAAATTTTACATAGGATATTCAAAGTGTTGGATCCTATCTCAAAAACAGTATCAGTGACCTCATTGTTCTTCCAGGTGATGCTTATATTCTTCTTTATCACTGTCAAACTCAGAGCATGGAAAAGTTACTTTTTTTGGCTACAGTTCCCAGAATCTACCTTCTTGGGTTCCCTCTGTACTCTTGAAAATCTCTAAAGAGAAGATGACCTAGCAGTGGAAAACTGGTTCTCAGTAAAGAATAATGAAACTGACTTGTTCTTTTCCTCTGGTATTTTTTTGTTGCAGTGAATAAGGGAAGAGGGAGAATATTTTGCAGACAGGAGGAAAGTTAAGCTTTTTATGTAGTGAAAACTGTCTAGGGGGTATGATGTAGGCATACTCCAAGTATAACAACATGATCTAAATGCAGCAAATAGGAAGGACAACACTGTCTCTCCCAAGTTATGATTCGATCAGCCCCCACAATGCCGTTGCAACATTTTCCCTATTGGAACATAAGAATAATTTCCACCCCGTGTTTGTTTTCACAGCCAGGCTTATTTTGCTTTCCCCAAAGAGACTGAACACTACAAGGCTTGACTAATATCCCATTGGATCATTTCATTTCTCTCTCCCCCGAACATCCCAACCCAGCTTTATGAGCATCATGGGTACTTTTCTTAAACAACCAAAATCTCTCCACCCAGCTCCATTAAGCAAAGCAAACTGAACAGCAAATGAATATTGTTCCTCCAGTTGTGGTATGTTTGTTGTCTCAAATGTTAGTGGAACATCCCTTTGGTTATGTTTGAACAAAAAACAGGAAAAAGTTTTTCTTAAGGAAAATACACACAATTTTAAACTATACTAAAGGACAGTAAGGCATGGGATTTATGAGGATTATGAAAAAAACCAATATGAAAAAGATGGGTTTTAGAGAAGGATCTGAAAAAAACTGAAGAATTGGCATCATGCGGAAAAACTAACTTAGACAGGTGTACATCAGAAGGAGCAGGAATGGAGGAAGGGCTATTAGTGTCTTTATTAAGTGTATCAACCTATACATCTCTTTAGGAGTTCATGTGAGCAAAATGCAGTTTACATTTGGATTTATACTGTATGTAAAAAAAATGACAAAAGGAAGAGTGGGATTGTCAAAAATAGTAGAGAAAATAAAGTTGGGCAAGATGAGAATTCCTCAAAGGTTCCAAAAGGACCATCAAACTTTATTTTCTAGATTATAATACAGTTAAACCAACTACCATTAAATCACATTTTAAGGTCTGAATCAGGTTACCATTTTGCCAGTTCCCAACCAATGCTTTGAGCTCACCATGTTCATTTGCCAAACTGTTTTCTGCAAAGTTGACCATCTCAGAAATGAACAGATCTCCTTGTCACCATTCTCCTCTGGCAGGCTCTCGCTGGAAAGCTATGACGAACCTTGAGAAACAGCCATACTACGAGGAGCAGGCCCGCCTCAGCAAGCAACACCTGGAGAAGTACCCAGACTACAAATACAAGCCCAGGCCGAAGCGCACCTGCTTAGTGGATGGGAAGAAGCTGCGAATTGGTGAATACAAGGCAATCATGCGCAATCGACGTCAAGAGATGAGGCAGTATTTCAATGTTGGGTATGGGCCCTCCATGGCATATTATATTTACTGTAGTCCAAAATACCTTGTGATACATGAGCAGGAACACAATGTTTCCCTTGTTCAGGATGGTGTAATTAAGGTAGCCAAGGAACAGAAAATTGACATGGATGCCTTGAAATTAAATACTTTATGAAGTAATAGCAGTCATCTAAGATTTTTCTGGTTCAGGTTGATGCAGTTAAACATTTGAAAGGGATGCCATTTTAATCTTATGCTTACAGATGTATGTAAAGATGGTGCCAGTTTGACTGCATAAGCAACAGAGCACATGCCAAACACCAGAATATATTGTAAAGATATATGCCTATAACTGTGGAACCCATATCCATGACTTCACTTATTCATGTCAGGAGAAAATTGTCTCTCTGTGAATTTGCTAGGCCCTCTGGGTGATTTTATAATTGGTTTCAAATAGTCACGGTCCAGCCAGGACTGTATCTCCCATGGATACTGGAATCTTACTGTGCTGTGCTTTTCTTGCCTGCCCTGATTCAGTTGGAGAAATAAAAGAAAATATTTCTTCATATTCAATGTACAATCAATTTAAGGAATTCACTGTTGCAAGATTTAGTGATGGCTGCTGGCCTGCGTGGTATTATGGCATTCAGTGCTGATATCTGAATTAATGCATAGCCGTCCCAAGTTAAGCACTTTTGAGTCCCGCAGATTTTCCAATATAGGAGTTAAGTGCAGGTTTAAATCTCTCCCGTTGAAATCAAGGAGACTCTAAAGTGCTTTACCGTGGCTGGACCGTGCCCAATGTTTTTGGAACGAGAGCCGGCTGTTTGAGTCTGGTTAATGGATGTCAGGAACGATGAACGGTGATGAATCTGTCCAGCTACTGCTAAGTGTCACCAGGCAGTTTTTTAAACAGCTACAGTGTGCATTGTTATAATAAGCAGCTCAGCCCAGAAATCTGAGCCGCTTAACCCTGTGGTGTTGGCACGTCCAGCGATCCCACTGGTAAGCGCAGAAACAAACATAGGGATGCTGGCCAATCCTTGGCATCAGGAGATTAAAAAGAGAGGGAGGGGAAGACCTTTTGGAGGAAGAATAGGCAGCAACAAAGCTTCCAAAATTCCACTTATCTCGCCAACACTCATGCTTGACAATGTTAGAAAAAATATTAATCTTCCAAGGTTTGAAATGTTATTCAACTTCCTTATTCAGCCTGCCAAATTCTGTCAGCAGTGGGGGAACAGTAGTAGTCCGAATTATAGTGACTACAGAAAGGTATGCCCTAAATCAGGTGTTTATAGCCTGCAAGGGGACATAAATCAGGAACTGATGTTGGGTTCTTTGAAGAATGTGACATATGTTAAGATATAGAGCTGACGCTGTGTCAATCCCATGCCAAATTGATTGATTGATTTCAATATATTTTGGTTCTCCTCTGCATAAGATTAGGTTGTAAGACTTGCCAAACTACAAACCACGGGATTCCATACTACGGAATCATGGCTGTTAAAGTAGAATGATGGTATTATAATTCTGTAGTGTGAATGGGCCTCTGGAATTGAGTCACTCACTACTCTGTTGAAGAAAGAGCCATTAGTCACTGCAAGTCTGGTCTGAGAGGTCAACAGACTGTCCCAATAGAATTCGTGTTAGCTAGAAACATTGTTTTTCCTAAAAAGATCACCTGTACACAGGCAAAGTCAGCAAGCATCACATATATAAAGCAGTCCCCATTGAAAAATCTTTATACAGGTCCGTACATTGACTGATCATTGACTCCCCCAGATAATTCTGCTTGTCTGATGCATGAACAGCTCCCTTCTCCTTGATGACAAGAAGCAAGAGATTTGGAAATGTCAAAATTTCAGTGCCAGCCGTGCCCCGGAGGTTTGCAGGATCATTCTGAGATGTATTGTACCCTCACTGTAAAAGGGCCAGGGCAAGCTTTTTCTCTCAATTCAGTCTCCTCCACTCCAGGGATTTCCCTTCTTGTCTCCCGTGGCAAGGCTTTGCGTTGCAGATGGACACACCTTTGATGACATTACAATGTGAAGCATGTTCTGCACAATATTATCGCAATTGAATTAGCCCATGCTGCAAGACAACAAAAGCAGACTCAGAGCTAAACCCCTCGCTTTGCAGGGACCCTGGAGCTTCAGAGGCATATAAACACAGCCGCCATTCCAAGATTTGGAGAAGGAATTGAGAAGGCCTAAAATTTAAAAAGATGCATACATTTCCAGGATTTCAATGTCTGAAAAGGAGAGTTTTGTGTCTTTCCACTTTATGCTTGCATAAGAAGGTTATTGCAAGAATTATTCATGTCTTGAGGGAATATAGAGTCCAAGAGCAGCATGGGATCAGATGTCTAGATCAGAGCTCGGGAAAGATAATTTTCAGACTCCTGCTGCCAGAATCCCATGCAAATGCTGGTCTAGATTGGGTGTTATACCTGATTTCTAGAGGAAATTGATTATTGAGCTTCACTGGAGGGCATAGAGATTCCCAGAGATAATGTTTTAATCAAATATGTAATCAAAAGTTGAATGCACAAATTTGGATGGCCAATTCTGAGTCATTAAATGAGTTGTTGAAGGCTTTCACGGCCGGAATCACTGGAGTGTTGTGTGGTTTCCGGGCTGTATGGCTGTGTTTTAGCAGCATAAAATTAGAATTCTCACTATGAGGTGTGGTTCCAGATCACCAATAATTTGAATGTGCATTGTGTTCTTTTCCCCCTATTGATTATCCACAAAGTAATAGTAGAGGATCTGAGGGTGGGGAGTTTTTGATCAGTGTCACCTATGGTTTTGATCAATGTCACCTATGGTTCTGCAACATGAAGTTATGAGCTTATGAGAACAAGTGTCCACCTATGAGAAAGCACTGTTAACTTTCCTTTGTGTTCCTCTTTCTTCCAACAGACAACAAGCACAGATTCCTATTGCGACAGCTGGTGTAGTCTACCCAGGGGCCATTGCCATGGCCGGGATGCCCTCCCCACACCTGCCCTCAGAGCACTCAAGTGTGTCGAGCAGCCCAGAGCCTGGGATGCCTGTTATCCAGAGCACTTATGGCATCAAAAATGAAGAGACCTCTCACGTCAAAGAGGAGATGCAGACCGACGACATCAATGGCGAAATATATGATGAGTATGATGAAGAGGAGGATGACCCCGATGTAGACTATGGCAGTGACAGTGAAAATCACATTGCAGGACAAGCCAACTGATAAGGGGTCCCAGTTCTTGATGTTGATCTTGGAGGACTTCAAAGGAAAGCCCCAACTGGTTCATGACCCAGTGGCCAAGCACATGAACTTAATCCTCAAACACTGACTGTTACTTAAAACTCTTAGTCTTAACTAGTTGGGACATCAGCTGATCAATAGACATCAGCCTTGCATCAAAAACTTTTTGAAAGCAAAATGAAAAAAATTAAAAGAGACAAAGGCTCAGAGAAAGCAACCATGACAATGAGGACAACTAATGATGACAAAAATGAAAAAAATAATGGACAAAAATAAGCTATGGGTAACATAATGCCAGTAATTCAGCTGCTATACCCAAGCACTGAAGTCTTACCCGTTCAACCTTTTATTATTATTATTATTATTTTTCAAATAAACTTTATGGCTGTTTGTTCTACAATGTTCTAGAAAAATTCTCACTCAGGTACACAGTGCCAACAAGTGGCTTGTGAATGTGTTCTGTTGTTTTGTGCTACAGTTTAAAGAAAAATAAGATTTTTGGGGTTGGGGTGGGGGATTGGGAGTCAATAATGCACCTGATGATGAAAAAAAGAAATCATAAAATCCTTTATACTTTCTCCTTCAACTTTGCCACTTTTCCCCCTTTTCCTCATTCCAGAAGTACAGTTCATGGTGCTTATGATTCTGGCTGGAATGTGGGAACCACACCAGTTTTGGCCCATGTGGCATTGCACAGTCTTAACATACAGCTATTGCTCAGGGGCAAAGAAGAGATCCAAGAGCATGATGTGGAGCAGCTTCAGTAAACAAAAACTGTTCAAGAGCACAGTGCTGGCTCAACAAGTGCAAGCTGACCAGTGTGAAGGCTTTAGTAATGTAAAAAAAAAGTCCTTTAAATTTTCTTATCCTCAGCTGTGCCATTCCATTGAGGAAAATAGTCAATTTTGAAATTGATGTTATGTGTGTTTCCTAAAAAAAAAAAAAAAAACCCTTGTTTTGTGTTACAAAAAAAGGAAAACATAATGCATTCCGTAGAAAGTAGTATATTTTGCAAAAAGGACACTGTTCCCTGAGCAAAACTTCTGGGTTTTTAAATTTTATTTTCTTTTACAAAAAAAAGGTCCCAAAATGTGAAAAATCAGCAAAAATGTACAAAAATGACCAGAATTGCACCCAGGGAAAGAAATACTTTTAAAATTAGTCATTTTTATGCAAGAATTGTATGTATGGAGACGTATGTCCCTAGCAGGCTATAACAACCTTTTCATGAGTCTATGGTCTTATAATCCATACTTTTGAACCATAGGAAGTTGCCTCATGCTCTGTCAGAGACATTTTTGCAGTTCAGTGCTTGGAGAAGTTGTTTTTTGAGCTACAGTTCCATGAAACCTCCACCCATCATAGGGGATTATGTGATTGGTTTTTCAAACAATAATATTTCCAAGCTCTACTGCAAATAAATTATATGCTATAAAACCGAGCCATGGCCTCCACCCAATACACAATCTAGTTCCCAAAATTACAATTAGTTGGAGCTACACCTGCCTATCATTTCATGCTACTCTACAAAAATCCTTAGATGAGTCTCCTTGATCACCAGTTGCCAGTTGGCAAGGTCATCTTGGAAGACTTGCATGGCCATCTCCAACCTGGAGCTCTTCTCAGCCTTGATGCATGTGAACTGAGTAAATATTGCCACATGAGCTACATTGGGTATACTGTATTTCTGTTTCCTCTTCTCCAACCAATCAACCCCCTTCCCTTCCTCCACAAGGCCCCCTTTTACCAGTTGCACACCAGATATAGTCTTTGAGCAAGTGCCAAATCTGTACTCCTGGGCTGAATGACTTCCATTTCATTTTTTTCTCTCCTAGTTGGTTGTATTTTTTCGTTATTTCTTTCGCATCATCTTTTGTCTTAACTTAGGACAGTGTTGTGTCTTAGACAATCCCTTTGGAGAACCTGGTTACCAGCCACTGACAAAATTAGAATTTTGTAAATTAATCTTTTTAAAACTTTAACATAAACTGTAGGTGCTGTTCTCAGGTGAAACAGGCAGAGAAAGAGAGGAAGAAACTTGAGATTTTTTTTTTTGGAAAATCTTGGATTTGTGTATGTGTGTTGTGAGTGATAATGGTATTAATAAGAACGCATAATCAGACCAATGTTAGGGAAAACTTTCATTTATGCTTTATATTTCTCAATGATTGAGTCATGGCATTCTTGGTTTTACAGTTCAAATTGCTACACATAGAGGTAGATTTGCAAATGTTTGTGTGCTATGTATAGCATTAGGGTGTTATACCCTAGTATTAGGTGTTTCTAATATACTATTTGGAATATTATATTCCTAATGTAATATTTGGGTTTAACAAATGTGGAGAGATTTGTTTCCAGATGTTAAGGTAGACAATAACCTCCTGCTTCATGTGATGGCTCGGACCTGAAATGCATAGCTCCCAAACATCATGCAAATAATACCTTGTGTGAAAAAATACATAGACTGTGTATGAATATTCATACAGAAATTATGAATTACTGTTTTTTACATAGCATCACCAGAATTATACAGTTGCCAGGGCCATTGCAGGCCAAAACTTTGCCTGTTTATCTAGTGCATGTGATCATTCTCATTCTCAAAATGGTCATGAGGAGAAAAGGATTGTGTTGATTCAGCAAAGCAAGTTATATCCCACAAGTTGTCATTGATATGGTCCAGGGGAGGACATCCAAACATGGGGACCCATTCATCATGGTGTTGTGTTCACTAGGTTGGATTGCTATTCTAGTCAAGCATTCCAACACATGACTAGCATCATGGACCATGTGGGGTTTTTTGGTTTCCACAAGCCATTGATATATTCCCCAACTCTCTAAACTTTCATGTTTACTTATTCTGTGTTCATGCTTGTAGTTGCAACACTATAGCCCTGATAGCAAGCACCCCCTACCAAAACCTACCTTAACAATCATCAGCCACACTGAGTGACAGAGATCTGTTAATGAAAGTGATTGCTGTGGGATGGCATTTTCAGCTTCCTCCCATTTGCAAACTGCAATGCGACAATCAGAATCAGGAGCCATGTCACAACTCCTCATTGCACTGAGGCTCATTGGTTGGATGGGGCTGAAAAGTTGAAAACATAATCCTATAGCACTCCAGTCATGAGCAGAACAAACCTCCATCACTTGATGTGGTTGTTAGTTGTTAAGGTAGTTTTGGGGAAGCAGATCAGGAGACAATATCTAATTTCATATTTGCAACTACGTCTGTAGTGTAGGATCTCAACCCTTATTGACTCATGCATACTAATCAGATCCCTCCGCATTAAAACCCGCCAAATAAAATCAGTTGGAAAATGTCAGCGGAATGAAATAATGTTTGCATAAACAATTTGTGGTGCAGGCTATGAGATCAGTTAAACTTACAGTTGACTTACCCATTTAGCAATTGATTCAGTATTTCCTATCTAGTTGGTTTATGATATGTGAATCATGTGGAAGAGGTTTATTCTGCTGTTCAATATGCCAATACGAATCCCATCCTGAGTGGTTCACTATAACAAATAGAGATGATAGCATAGTAAAATAATGGTACAATATAGAATCCAATGGAACTTTGAATATCCTAGAATTCCTTTGTGAAATTAAAGGAAATACTCTATTCTAGTTGTTCCCAAATGTTAGTTTTCCAGGTGTTGTGAATTTCAACTCCTAGAATCCTCAACTGCCTTGACCAAGGATTCTGAGAGCTGAAGTTATGGAAAACCTGACTTTGGGAAATCCTCCTCTAGCCATTACTATTGCAAAGATATTCTTGACTGTAAATCAGCAATGCTTGATAGTCTCAGAAACCTGGAAAGGTTATTGAATATCCCTAGTGGACAGTGCAGAGCTAGTGGGTTCTGTTTAGTTCGTTGACCAAGCTCTCCACTTGTATTCCTGCAATCCTAAACCCATTTATTAGGGTATAAATCCCAATAATTTACCTCTGAGCATTGGATTGTGTGTTGAATAATTCAGATGGTACTTCAAGAACTCCAAGCACTGGGAACGTTACAGAACACCTTACAGGGGGAAAAAAATCAGCTTGCAAGGCTATTTGAGTAACTAGGATAATCAATAAGTTAATAACAGTTTAAAAATTGATCAGTCAGTCTCTATTCATCTCCATTAATCCTGTGAAGAAATATGCCCACATTGCTCATGAGAAAATGCTACTGCACATATAACTGTCTATCTGCAAAGGCAGTCCCTTTGCAGATAGACAGTTAGAATCCATGATATTGTTTCTAATCCCATTAGAGCAGTGGTTCTCCACCTGTGCATCCCTGGTGTTTTGGTGTACAACTCCCAGAAATCCCAGCCAGTTTACCAGTTGTTAGGATTTCTGGGAGTTGAAGGCCAAAACAAATGGGGACCCCAGGTTGAGAGACACTGCATTAGACTAAATTCAGTGTTATTCTCCAAGGAGGCCCACTGAAATTAATGGAAAATTTTGGTCACAGCTAACATAAATGCCCTTGATTTCAAGTAGGCTAATGTTGAACATAAGTAGGCCTGGTGTTGGATTTATCCCACAGTTAGCATAATTCTCTTTGCTCTGATATTTTTTTACCCCTCTTTCTTCCCTTCTTCCATCTTCTTTCTCCCTCTCTCTCCAATCTCTCTCTCAAAATACTTGTTCTGGATTGGTTTTCAGAATAGTACACTATGTCAGAAATGTTTTATTTGTATTGGTTATTGGATGTATTTGCCGACTATATGTGTTGGGTTTTCCCCATCTTCAGTTGAACTGACTCTTCATGCTAGTGTTGTAATGGTACTTATAATAATGATAAGAATAACAATGGTCAGCTGTTCCCATATAGTAAATTATGCATAATTTATTTCCCTCTCTTTTTCTATATTATGTTGTTATTTTATTTTTATCTTTTTGATACGGCAGTTACACAGATGAAAAGTACAGCTGTTAAGGTATTTTTAAGAAATTGTATCCTTCCCTACTTTTGATATATACAGAGGAAAACCAGCTGCAGTTTCTCAATTTGTCTCAATCATCCTGTTTGTTTTTCTTTCTTAAAAAATAACCTGAAAAAAATTTGGGCCCACTGTTTCATCAGATATGGACATTTCTTATGATGGGTGAATTATGTGAATGTTGTATTCAATCTTAATTGACTTCACTCCCATCACTCAGTTTGGATTATTTAATGACACTCTAGAGCCATGCAAAGCACTCTGGTTAAAATAAAACAAACTTTTATATATATATAAATAAAGAAATATAAATATAAATATTATGATAAATGTACAATGTGAAAAATGAACATTTTGCTCTTTTCTAAAAGAAAAAAAATCAGATTGTTCCCTTTCATTGTGAACAAAATACTTCTCACCCTTGTGGGTTCTGCCTCACAACTGCTGGATGCTTGATTTCCACCACCTTATAAAGACAGTCTGGGTTTGTTCCATTGACATTGGTGAACTTGAATACTTTGTTTTTGCTCCAAGTTAATTCCACCAAGTTAATATGATCAGAAGACCTCATAGGCATTACTTCTGAGACCACGTTATCTTGAATTATTCTTTGATGAAAGCACGTACAACATGCCTGTTTCCATTGCATGTGCTCCCATGGGCATTAAGGATAGTTTCAATGAAAGATAGTTTCGAATGCAGATCTAACCCCAGGGTAAAGTATGCATTACTTTCATTTGTACAATTTCCCAAACTTATGTTCCTCATGATTACGCTTGCAAGTATTTACTGGATAGGGCCCAAGGCACTTAAAAACCTTTCCATGAATCAGAAACACATTGGTGAGTAACTGGCATGGAATGGATCCTGATTCCTAAATTGTTGTTGGGGGATAATGTCTGGAATCCTGTTGGTGCCTTACACTGATGGAAATATTGTTATGACCTTTGTAAGACATTGAACAAAGGTGCTTTCCTAATTTTGAATTGTGCAAGTGATATTACACTAACCTAAAAGTTGTACAAATTATATGTTCTAGGAGGTTTTCAGGTTCCTACATTGAATTTGATAGTGGAGGACTAATCATATCATTGCACAACAGCTGAGTGTAACACATGGTCACCTGTCGTACAACAGTGTAATCCGCTATAACTCTTATACAATGTAATTCAGACATAGCTGCAGAGATATCTTTTATTTTTTATTGGAAAAAAGGAAGTGTTTCTTCATCCCACTGTTTGCTAGGTGTGAGGACGGGGGCTAGTTCAGGTTTGGACTCAGGTATCCTAAAATAATGTTAAAGAAATGTTAGACATTCCAGTGATTATATCTTTCACTCCTCTAAACACCACCAACCCCATACCCTGTAGAAGACATACGACAGTTTTTGCCATATTCATATTGTGATTGAAGGGAGAAGGTTAGCACAAAAGAGAAGCTGCTTTATGGAGCTTAACAGATTTCTAACAGCTTGACCTACATCCTGTTTTCTGACTAGAGAAGAACCGTGCAATCATTTGGATTTACCTACATGTTGATTGAATGAACCTAGACCAGTTGGAACTAACCAGTGTATTCCAGGCCTTAGGTTTGGTTAGATTGTGCTTAATGCTTGTACTTAAAAGACCTCTAGTTCTATGTCATTCTTTGTTTCCATCCTTCCATTATTTTCAAACCTACTTCTTCATGTTCATTAGAGATTTAAAACTTTTTTCTTCTTGGCATTGAAGTTGATTCTAAATCATCTAGAGTTTATCATGAGCGATTCATTATCTTGTGCACCCTTCCAGGAAGTAAGCTCCACTGAGCACATTGAGGCTTCGTTCTGAGAAAAGTGACCAAAATTCTGCATCATCATCATCATCACCATCACCATCATCACTACAGTGATGGAATTCCATCAACATAGTTATGGATAACAATACCCATCCCTAAAACTTACTTCTGCATCATGGCAGCCTCTCAAGTGTTCCTGAGATGAGCGCATTGGAAAATGTCATCCACAGCATGCCCCTTTCATAGGATGCCTTGAGAAAAGGCAGCCAGAGAGACCTCCCAGAAGACTGCAACAACTGGTTGTCCCCAAATACTTCATGACTGAAAACATACTGTAGATGTCATTTTCCAGCTCTCCAGTCTCCAGCACCTCAGAAATGCTTTGATTAAGATGCTTATGGGCTGCAAAGGTAGGCTTTTAGGATCATTCTTGACTGTAGACATTAATCCCCAGAAGTTCAGATAACATATGCCCAGTTTATGATATTGTAACTTCTAACAAGATGCCAGTCAATATATCTCATGCTCTGGAAGCCAGTGGAAAAACTAGATTGTGACAAGCATAACATTCCCTATTTTGGGGAGCATGTAACATAATCCCCCTTAATATTCTAACAACAATGGGCCCTCCATTTCTTGGGAGTTAAGGGTGCAGAACCTCTGTGAAAGTGGGAAAACGATATATATATACTGACGAGAACATCTCTCTAGGAATCGCTAGGTCCTCCAGAGCAACCCTATGATCAACTTCTGCCAGGTGTTGACAATAGAATAGCTCTACAGTAGTGCTTCTCAAACTGTGCTCCTCCAGGTGTTTTGGACTTCAACGCCCAGAAATTCCAACCAAGCTTACCAGCTGTTAGAAATTGTGGGAAGTCCAAAACATTTAGAGGAGCATAGTTTGAGAAATTCTGTTCCAGAGTACCTTGAGAATCTCAGAGAGATATTCCATCTGGGAATTTTCTAGGTCTTGCAGTATGAAGCTATGGCCAGCTTCCAACAGAAGTTGACCACAAAGATGCCATAGTATATATTAATCACGTTGAGGATTTGCAAAAGTTAAACCTGCAACTGAATACTTATTACACAAAAGTAACACCCATTTACCTAAATTCTACTGTTACTCCTGACAAGATTTATTTAGTCTTTTGGATTTTATTACATGATGACTCACAATTTAACATCTGAATAGATCTACTCTACTGTAATTGAGATGAAGTAACAGGATTCCCATCACTGAGTTTTTATTGACCTTCTTTCTTAGATAATAAGTGTGTGGGGTAAGGGAAGCTGGATCATGACTACTGGTATGATGATGTTTTTCTGTTCTCCAATATTGTTTCTACTCCATTATGATTTGGAGGCAGAATAATACAAGCATGGGTATCAATATGAAAGGAAATATTTCAAACTTCAATTTCTAAGTACAACAAAATGTAATAAATTCTCACCACCACCCCTCCTCACAATTTGTTCATGCTTTATATTGGTAAAATAGGATTGCTAAATGCGTTGAATATCTTTATTTAACTGTTCTGCTGTATTAATCCCAAAAGGAATACTATTATTATTATTACGGTATTTAATTAGCTGAGTAACCAAATCCTCTTATTAATGAATGTATGGGAAACCCTTTCTTTGGTGACAATGTTACACAGATGGGGTTTTGGCAGCAGACTCCCGTTACTTATTTTTTAACAAAAGAAATTGTCTTTAACCTTCTTACAACACATTTTCAAAGTCTTTTCTCTCTCTCTATCTCTGTCTCTCTCTTTTTTTAGTAACATAATCCAAACTAGATGAACGCTTATTGTCCCCAAAGAAGTCTCTGACATCACGTTGCTTCTAAAGTTGAAAATAATTACTCTGAGTACAAACGTAAGCTTCTCTTAGCAAAAACTTATCCCTTAGAATTAATGGCAACCACACAATAGTGTCTATTTAAAGACATGGTTTAATAAGGGTGAAATGTTTAGTTTTCTTTTCTAGGAGAGTCAATTCTCTAAGCCTAGATTCAAATGTATGCTCAGTTCAGATGACACAGGGTGGTAGTGATGCTTTGTTGGAAATACATAGTGGGTTACTGCTGGTTTAGGTTTTGCCCCCCCCTCTCTTTCTCTGACCCTATGCAGAGAAAGATTGCTCTATTTTAAGTTCCATTGAATTATATAGAATTTAATCACAATTAAAGTTGGCTTCATTCCAATCACTAATCGCAGCTCAAGTAGGCCATTTAAATCAATATAATTGTTGACTCACCATTCAACAAGGGAGTTAATGGTTCTACAATATTTGGGGCTAACCAACAGGTTTCTAACCACTGATTTCTATAAAAGAGTAAGAAAAATGTACAATAGACACTCCACTTTTGTGCTGGTTAGCACTGCAGGATCCCAGAGAAAGTGGGAAAACTGCAAAAAAATAATAATTCTGAGAGAACTTCTTAGGATCTCTAGGTTCTCCAGTTGCCTCTATGTTCAACTTCAACTAGAAGTTGACCACAGAATTGTGCTAGACGACATGGACCAGTGGTTCTCAACCTGGGGTCCCAAGATGTTTTTGGCCTACAACTCCCAGAAATCCCAGCCAGTTTACCAGATGTTAGGATTTCTGGGAGTTGAAGGCCAAAAACATCTGGGGAACCCAGATCGAGAACTACTGACATAGAGGTTTCTAGAGAGGTGTTCTCTCTATGAATCTCTAGGTCTTCCAGCAGATGATGGCTGTGTTGACCATGGAGTTATGCTGACCTAGAGATTACTAGAAAAAACATATTAAACCACAAAAATGAAAATCCACAAAAGTTAAAGCTGCAAATGTGAAGAGCCAACTGTGTCTTTGTTGCACCATCAAAAGCAATAGCACCTTTAAAGGCTTATCTTTGGTTTGACCATGCAGTTATACTTTCAAGCCTTGTTTCCTTTCAGATCATCTTGTCATATTAAGCAGTTTTTCACCCTTATGCTATTTTGTTCTTATGTCTGTATTTGGAAACCCTGGTTCTGGGGAGAAATCGTAGTATCATCTGAAATGCAAAGAAAAAAAATCTGCTTTTGAATTCCACTCCACTTCTTCCCAAATTCATATCATGTTTCAAGTACTGTCATATTGTGACAAGCTAATATGTTTGAGAAGATTTCTCCAATCATTTCAGTACCTGTCCAGAGAAGAAAAAAAGGAAATGCGTCACATTAATTCATACCACATTAATTATACAATATAATCTTCAAGCCTGTAGAGAAGCCATCTTGAAAGCAGCTGCAAGAATCCTTCTCTATGTTGCTAATTCCATGCTTGAAATTCAATAAACCAAATGTAGCATAATTTCACTATACTGTCTCAGCTGAAAATGAAATACGCTCAAGTCTTTGTGAAAGCAGTGGCTTAAAATCCAGTTGTTACTCTGAACTACAGCAGAACTATAGAATCTTTGGTAACTTGATAAATTAACATTTATGTTATTCCATCAATTCCATAGAACTGCTTGGGACTAGATGTAGGTCTGTGGAGTTCAAAGTAGTTGAACCCCGCTTTCCATTAGTCATGCTTGAGGTATTGGTGAAACTTACCAATTTTGGGGGGTTTTAACATTTGCCTCCAAAAAAAGATCTGCACTGCAAGGCTCCTAAATTCCTCTCTGGCTCAATTTGAGATGGAGAATTATTGGTTCATGCATTGCCCAAATATCCTCTTTATTAAAAATATTTCCTTCAACCAGTGCACCAGGCAAGAGAAAGAGATTGACATGAATTCATGTGTCTTTCCTTTTCTAATATTCTACAAAGGAATTTATTGAATGACTTAATCATTTGGGCCAATCCTGGATAAAGAGGGAAGCAAATGGCTTGATAATGCCAGTGTCATTTCCCATGTTCTGCAAGTCCTGAAAATGTCTACAAACCATATGCCCAGTGTGCTGTCTTACACTGGACTGAGTGTCCCTGAATATGATCAGGAAATTCATGTATAGAAACAATGCACTGCTATAGGGGCTAGGCTTTAGAGTCATGCTACTGCGCAAATTAATTCAATTAAGAAGACCTCACCGTACAATCTCCCTTGTGAGTATGGCTGAATTTCTTTGTCATGTGTTGAAGATTCCAACTGTATAATGCCGTTCTCTAAATTCCCACCATAAAACTAGGCTGTATAGCAATATGTTATCATCTTGGTTTCCTCCTTTAAATAGTGTGTGAGAGAGAGTGTGTGTGCATGAGAGAGAAAACTTTCATTTCTATGTATGTCAAATTTATTCTTGACTTTCTTTTTAACCATATAGTATTTCTCCATTGATTAATTATTGCCACACCCCATAGTTCAGGGCAGTACAACAGATCACAGGGATCAAATATGTAGTATCTTTGACATTTCATTGCATTGTCTACAAGACATCTAAAGACTGTAATCTAGGCAACTGAGAGAGTATAGCTCATATGGATGTGGCAATCGACAATTATTTCACTCTAACGTGCAAAAATGAATAATTTCCTGTTATTTTCTCTAAGCTGTGGGAGAAAATAAGTATTTTTACATAGTATTCTCCCCTTATTTTAAGCATTCCAGAGCTTCTGAAAAAATGTATATACATAGAAAAAAAATCTTTCCTACAAGAAAAACTGCATTTGCTGTGCAAAAAAACAGTGAGTTGAATCATCTATCACAATGTACATTATGTAATAATATATACAATGAGCCCTTGGTATCTGCTGGGATTTGGTTCTAGGACATCTATGGGTGCTCAAATCCTATTATATACAATGCTGTAGTGAAATGGTGTCCCTTATAAAAATGGCAAAATCAACCTTTCCTTTTAGGATTTAAAAAAAATATTTTCAAACTGTGGATGGTGGAATCTGTAAATACAGATTCTGTGAATATAGAGGATTGACTGTATACTTAGCTAGCTACATAGCAAAAGTGCTAAGAAATTATATTAGTGAATTGCTAAGATGCATCATGGAGCACCAGAAAGTGTGCAATGGTACTCCCTGGGTGGTGTGCCAATGCACATCAGTCCCAAAGCACTTTGCTGGCTCCCCTATGTTGTAAAGTAACATTATTCCTTCGTTGAATAGAAATGTTACAGAACTGCCCAATTCTAATTCTTATAGATGTAAGTCCATTTACAAAGACACAAGTCATCAATAGGGTTCCAGAAAATATTATTAGACTGGGAAAAAAAATCTGTTTCTTGCACAGGAAGTGTAGAAAATGTGGTTTTGTACAAAACAATGATCTTGTGTTTCTATGCACAGAAAAATCCCCCAGAACATTTTGGCACCTTCAAATATTAGGCAAAAACTCTGCTGAAGTCTATTACTCTTTTCGATTGTCATGAAACCCATTTTTCCATGATTTTCCTGCTTCTTGGCAGGGGGTTGGACTGGATGGCCCACAAGGTCTCTTCCAACTCCATGATTCTATGATTTTGTGATATATTCCATGCATGGACATCCATTCCTATTGCAAAACAATGTGTTTTGATGGAATCTTTCCAATCCAGGGAAACAAGAGTGGATCAGGATGTACTGATTTAGTGTTGTGATTATGGATCCCTCCCGATTTCCCCACTGATTAGATATAAGCACTGTTGAATGGCAATATTTATCTGCTGATGTGCAATGAGCAGGTGATCTGAGCCACTCCCTAAACTAGGACTGTGGTCTCAAATTGAGGCTGCAAATCTATGCGCACTTATCTAGAGTTAATTTCATTGAACCCAGTGAGACTTTGTTCTGATTCTGATGCAAATCTGTCATATCCCGTTCCCATTGAACCCTTAACTGGGGTTCTGACAGTCCCAGTTACAAGCTAGACAGGACATTACAAAATGCATTTGTAAGCCCCTTTTTTGTACTTGTATTATCAGTAAGGTTGGGAACTTGTTTTTGCTCATGAGCAGTACTTATGGATCAGGATGAATGTATTGCCATAACTCTATTGGTTCTGTTATATTTATATTTCCAAATTTTTTAAAAAAATAATTGTAAGTGGGAAAGAGGGAGGAAAATGGAAAAACTGAGGACGGGAAAGAGACAATCAAATGCTTGGAGCTTAAAACAAAGTATGTGTGCAACCGACCATCTCCCTTGAAAATTTAATTGAAAAGAAAGAAATGAAAAAGAATTATGTAAATATAACATAGAGTTATAGATTTATATTTTGTTCATAACACATAGTGTAATATAAGTTGTATATTTTCATGTTTTGGTTTTATGTTATCATTCACATCACAAGAAATAATAATAAAAAAGTTAGGAGCGGATGTACCCAAAAAACTGGGTTGCTAGAATCCAGGTTTGGGGGTGGGGGGATGGGGCTGATGGGTTTTCTTTTTTCATTGCCCTTTTTTCAGTATTATTTGCCCTGCAAGGCACCAATAAAAACAGCAAATGTGTTCTTTACCTAAACTGTGTTTCTGTTTCCAAGTTCTTAATGCCAAAATGTACCATTGCATTACAGCAGTGACTTCCAACCTTTTTTTGACCAGAGCCCACTTGACCAAGGATCACTTTGAGCAGGGACCACTCTCGAACATTAGTAACAAAAGGGTTACAAATCGGCTTTAGATTCGGTTTGGTTATTTGGGGTGCTGATTCAGAAAATTGCATTGGATAGACCACATCAGCTCTAGTTTCTAATACAGAATATATGCCATCCAGTAGTTACCATCTGCTCGCCCACAGAAAAACACATTTAATAATCTAGAGCTGATGTGGTCTATCCAATGTAATGGTCAGGTCTGCTGTAAGGAGCAGAAATCAATAAAACAAAATTAAAATAAAATAAAATAAAGAGGAAGGAGGTTTGTGGATTTTTTTTATCGCGGCTCATTGCTGGGCCATGGCCCATAGGTTGAGAATCGCTGCATTACAGGAATATAGGTGGGTGGGGTGGGCAAGGCAATGGCTGGCCCAAATAGAATGACCTTAACAATTTGGAGAGCTGGGCAAAACAAAATGAATTTCAACTGGGAGAAATTTTAGGTACTACATTATGAGGGGAAATTTAATGCAGAGATATAGGATGGGGTGACACCTGGTTTGATAGTAGTACATGTGAAAGGAGTATAAATGTCTTATTAGAATAGAAGCTGAACATGAGTCAACAGCATGATGCAGCTGCTTAAAAGAAATTATGATTCCAGGATACATTTATTTATTTATTTATTTATTTATTTATTTATTTATTTATTTACAACATTTATACCCTGCCCTTCTCACCCGAGGGGACTCAGGGCGGCTTACAAAAATTGGCAAAATTTAATGCCCAAAATGCAATCATAAAAACAAAACAATATAAACAGATCCATTAATAACATTGTTAAAACACATTATAAAAACCTTAAAAACGTATATATAATTAATAGGAGCATAGTGTCAAGATCAAAGGAAATAATAGTCACACTGTATTCTGCTTTGGTTAGACCTCACCTGGAAAAACTTTTCAATTGAAGAAAAAGAAATACTGGAAAGAAACTGACATATGTCCCTTTTGCTGAGACTCACCTGGAAAACTGTGTCCAGTTCTGGGAACCACGATTCAAAAAGGATATTGACAAGTGGGAACATCTTCAGAGAAGAGTGACCAAAATGGACAAAAGCCTGGAAACCAATGATGAGCAGATTAGGGAGGTGGGTATGTTTAGCATGGAGAAGAAAACGTGAAGAAAGGACATGATAGTCATGTTTAAATACTGGAAAGAATGTCATATTTAGAAGGAGGCAGGCTTGTGTTCTGCTGCTCTCAAACTGGGATGTAGAGTACATTGTGTGGCTATAAGATAGCTAACAATGCTTGAACACCCCACTGACACCACTTCACTGTATAACCCAGTTAAACTTGGCTTTATTTCAATGCTTTGGAGCATTGGGATCTAGCAATCTTTCATTACAGATGTAAGATGATTGAGTTTTACAGGTTCCCCCCATGACCCCCCATTTTACTTGAAGGCTGGAGAATCACTGCACTGTAGTGCAATGGGCAAGTGGGTTTCACTGATGCCATTGCACAATTATTTTCATAATAGGGTGGTGTTGCAATTTTTCTTTCAAAATAGCAATAAGTCACACTCAAAAGTCAGGGTGTACAGAATTAACAATCAGGTAGCACCATTAATAACTTTATGTTCTACTGAAACACTAAAAGTACATTTGTATATGCCACGTAATTTTCGCTCCCAGTAACATAGTGGCGAAGTGTGTTAAAGCACTGAGCTGCTGAACTTGCAGACTGAAAGGTTCCAGGTTCAAAACCCGGGAGCAGAGTGAACGCCCACTGTTGCTCCAGCTTCTGCCAACCTAACAGTTCAAATACATGCCAATGTGAGTAGATAAATAGGTACCGCTCTGGCAGGAAGGTAATGGTGCTCCATGCAGTCATGCCGGCCACATGACCTTGGAGGTGTCTACGGACAACACCGGCTCTTCGGCTTAGAAATTGAGAGGAGCACCAACCCCCAGAGTCAGACATGACTGGACTTAATGTCAGGAGAAACCTTTACCTTTACCTTTAACATATTGTTTACCTTCATAAGTTATATAATACACACATTTCTATTATGATCAAACTACATCCTACCATATGGTTACCAGAACACTGTATAACTGATTACATTAGGTATCTTTACATATAACTATATATCAGAGGTATCAAGACACCCCTTTACTCAACAGGACACCAGCAAGAGTGCCCAAATGCACATCAGGACCAATGTGATACACATTGGAAGTGATGCACATTGGTCCCATTATGCCTCAGTACCATTGCACATCAGGCATAATGTACACTGGACACTTGGCTGCAGGTTGCTTGTTGCCTGGTTGTGTGTTAAGCAACACCTGCTGACATTCCTTCATCTACACAATGGTGAGAAGTAAAGGAGATGTCTCCAGTCTAGAAACCCTACCTAACAGAAAGCCATACATATTGTTCGAAAACTTTCAGTGAAGGCCAATCCACTCCCTTCATATGCAACACAATCAGGCATATATATTTTAAAAACTAAAGCTTTAAATAGAATTACTGCTGCACTCTTCATGTTGATCTCCCATTATGCGATATAGCAGCTAGAGCAGGGGTCCTCAAACTTTTGAAGCAGAAGGCCGGTCCACTATCCTTCAGACTGTTGAGGGGCCGAATTATCATTTGAAGAAAAATACAAACAAATTCCTATGCATACTGCACATGTCTTATTTGTAGTGCAATAACAACAACGACAGAACAATACAATATTTAAAAATGAAATCAATTTTAACCAACATAAACCTATCAGGATTTCAATGGAAAGTGTGGGCCTGCTACTAGCCAATGAGATAGTCAAGTTAATTAGGATTGTTGTTGTTGTTGTTGTTGTTGTTGTTGTTGTTGTTGTTGTTGTTGTGTGCCTTCAAGTCATTTCAGACTTTGGCCGAGCCTAAGTCTAAAATTAATTATTTATTTACTGCATTTATTTACTACATTTATATCCCACCCTTCTCACCCAGAAGGGGAATCAGAGCAGCTGTATGGACATACAATATATTATATTATTAGCATAACACAATATTAGCATTATATATTACTATACTGAACTATACCACTATACTATTATATAATATGTAATATATAACATATAATTAATATTATTATATGGTATTATTATTAGTATTATATTGTATAACATAATATTATTATCAACATTATATGTATATACAATATATTATATTATTAAAACTGATATAAAAATATTATAAAACTGAGGGTGGGGGCCAGGTAAATGACCTTGGAGGGCCGCATTCAGCCCCCGGGCCTTAGTTTGGGGACCCCTGAGCTAGAGTGTTGAATTGGGATTTGAGTGGTCCATCTGACTCCCCCCATTTAGCCAGTCACTGCCTTCCTACCTAGAGGAATTCTTGTAAGGATGGAGTGGAAAGAAAGATGGCCAGATACACCACCTCATGGCAGGAAGAGAAGGATGTAATGCAACATCACAATTAAAATGAGGACACTATTATTTTAAAATCTCTCAATACCTTCATTAGCTTACTCTGCAACTGCCTATCTAAAGTGCTTCTTCCCCACAATTCTCTCCCGTCTCCTTGTTAACCAGTCATCTTCAATCCCATTATACCCCATTTTATGTGACTTTCTCATGTAAAGTATAATGAGAAGTCCAACAACATCTGAACGGCCCATTATAAGAACCTCATTATAGCATAGCCTCCCTGGAAAGCAAAATGAGATCAGAGGGGTATGAAACAGCCCTTTGTGTCCAATTATGGATTAAAAAGAGAACACAAAGCACACAGGTGCCTAATTTATAAAGTTGAGATCCTATGTCTAATTTGGTGTAAATCTCATTGAAATCATCAGGATTTCCTTCTCGATTGGAAAGGTAGGATCAGAACACAGGAAACTTACTTTTTTGTACACCCATGCCCACTGAGAAATTCTGGGAGTTGCTTTCCAAGAAAAATGTTCTCTAAGCTCTGCTTTGACTCGTGCCATCAAGAAAGATGAATAAGCAGACAGATAGGCAAAGTTTCTTTACCTTGTAAACTTCTTACAAAACTATCCATTCAGCAAAGAAAAAACCATTCCCACAAATAGAGTCACGAAATTGTTTTGTTGTCAGATGGAGTTTCTAATTCCTGGAACAAGCTGTACTTTGCCAAGTTTCAGAGTCTGACTGCACAGGAGCTGATTTGAAGTGAATGATCTGCATTCTCAACCAAAGCTTTGTTAACTCTTCCATTTGAATGAGACATCCCACGTAGGAGGTGGGCTGAACAGGTAACCCACATTCTTCAAAGTGAATAGGAGAGGGCAATCTATATTATCATATCAGGGAGGAGCAAATTATACAGGCAAATTCCTGGCAGACAATAAAGACAATCCTGACAGCGGGATCAAAACAGACATCAAAACTTCTTTTTCTCTCCCAGGCATATCGATGTTTAAGTGACAGCTGAGAGAAGGGGATGATGGACTTTCTCCATTGTTCTCCAGGTGCCTGCCACTTTGGGAAGGCGGAGGAGGGGTAACCCAAACGTTTACTGTATTTAATTTGATCAAATCACAAGGTAGTTTATTCATAAGACAGACAGCACAATCAGTCTGTGAAGTCAAATTTCTTTTCAAACAGTTTGTTTTGGTGACAATGATCTCTGGGAGAGAAAAAGCATTGAAGATGCTGAGGGTGGGGAGGATGTTGGGGAGGGAAGAAGACAATACCAACCTCCACAACAATGGGAAAAATACTTATACAAATGGAAAGCGGACTCATGTTTATTGGCCTGAGTCTCTGAAGGTTGGAAAAACAGGTTGTTTTCAATAAATGAAGCTATACAACATCACCAACTTAATTACAGACTGCAGATGAGCTGAATATGTTATTCTTTGTGGACTTTTTGAATAGCCAGCCTACATGCTAAATGAATGATGGTATAAAAGAGATGTTGGTCTGAAATCACGCCTAGATTATTATGTCTGAAGGGAAGACTAGCAGGTCACTGTCAGATGGGCATTGCTGTAGCTTTGGACATTGTTGAGATAAAAGAGACCACAGCTCTGTGATGCTGGTATGGGTTGGTTAGAAATAAGAACAAAGACAGGTTGAACATCCCTTATCTCAGTGGTTCTCAACCTGTGGGTCCCCAGATGTTTTGGCTTTCAACTCCCAGAAATCCTAACAGCTGGTAAACTGGCTGGGTTTTCTGGGAGTTGTAGACCAAAACACCTGGGGATCCACCAGTTGAAAGCCACTGCCTTATATGGAAGTCTGAAATACTCCAAATTTGTCCACATGGGTAGTAGAGATAGTGGCACCTTTGACTTTAGATGGTTCAATGGGTTCACAAACTTTGTTTCATGCACAGATTTGTTAAAATTATTGTACAAAATCACTTTCAAACTATATGTAGAAGGTGTATATGAAACATAAACGAATTTTATGATTAGACCTGGGTCCCATCTGCAAGGTATATTATTATTATGTATGGAGAGTGGGCCCTTGGTATCTCCTGGGATTTGGCTCTAGGACCCTTGGTGAATCCCCAGATCTGTGGTTGCTCAAGTTCCCTTATATTCAGTGGAATAGTAAAATGGTGTCCCTTATATTAAACTCAAAATCTCTCTCATATATATATATATATATATATATATATATATATATATATATATATATATTCTCTATCTGTGGCTGACTAAATCTGCAGACGTAGACTCCCTGGACACAACAGTATATGCAAATGTTGTTATTCTGAAAATGGAGAGAGAAGGATCCAAAGTCGCAAACATTCCTGTCCCAAACATTTTAGATAAGGGATGCTCAACCTGTAATTGGGAAAGTGGAGACTTGGAAAGGTTACAAGATACAAAGATGGATAGGTGGGAATCATCCACAGTTAGCACATAGTCCAATCAGTAAAGATAGACCTAAAACGTTCATACAGTCAGAATAATGTAGCATTGTACAATCCCTGAGTATGCCGTGCATAATAAAATCCTATCATAATCATGACTTCACCATAATTCAACAGGTGATCTGAAGGCACGCATAATGCATTGGACTAAAGTTTATCCTGCTAGAGTAGACCCATTGAATCAATGGGAAGGACCTACATGTTGACTCACCATTCAACAATTAATTCTATGGATCCCTTCGAGTTGGGATTAACCAACAGGAGCCTGTCTCTGATTTATTGTGAGTTACTCTGCTTGAATGCTCTTGTTCTAAATCAATTAATCTTTGGAACATTCTCAATGAAGATTATGGTGGTGGTTTTTCAATATTTTATCACATCCAAATCTCTGCTTTGACAAGCAAGGCAAATGAAAAACATTTTTCTATGGAAAATGGAGCCTGTTTTCTTTTGGTTGTTGCTGCAAATGGAGAAGAGAGGCTGAGCAGCCCGGCCACCCCCTTCCTTCTTCTTTCTTTTTTTTGCCATTCCTCCAAACCTTTCCATTTTATGTCAGGAATGCTTAATTGTCCGCTGCCATCCGACAACCCTTCAAGCGCAAGATGGCTGGCAAAGCCCATTGAATCCTAAAGACTCTGGCATGCTTCTTTGTCGCAGTGAACCAGAGTCACCCCTAGCAATCACTCTTGATGGGGGAGAAATATGTGCAAAATCTCTTCATTCAGCCTAATAGTACGATCTGTCAATCAGATTTAGGGCACCGAAAGTAGCCAGCGATAGCCTCATCTCTCTTGATTTAATCACTTTGAATTAGCGTAACTCTCTGTCACTCCCTTGGCATGAGTTCCTTTTTTGACCATCTGAGCAATACATTCGGCCATCTTTGGAATAGGGATATGATTTCATGTTGCTTTTGGAGCCTGATTTAGCCTGTCACTCGACCAAATCTCTTAGAAGCATCTATTTTGTTGGAAAGAGAAGAGCAAACAAGGAAAAAGATTAATTCTTTGAAAAAAGCTTGCTTGTTGGATGGTTTATAAAAAGCTATCAAGATATCAGAAATTATATCTGAAAAAGACCAAATACAGCCTGACCACCATATACACAGGGGATATATTCCCAGACATCACGTGGATATGCAAAGCTACAGATAAATGAAGGATTTCTAGTCCCATAATAGAAATATAGAAATGAAGGACTTCTAGTTCAATAATACCATGGAGTCATGCTGGAGGACCTAGAAAATGCCTTCAGAGAGATATTTTGTTGCACATGGATAAACCAGTCCATGGATACTGGTCCTGCAAATGCTTCAGGCAGAAGATGGTAGGACATGGCATCTCCCACCTCCAGATGTTCTTCTTAAGAACCTAACTTTTTATTCCTCACTCTGGAAGGACAAAACTGTCCTGCGCTCTAGGCTGCTTTCAACTATATCCAGCTCCACTGGCTGCCAATTTGCTACCAAGCACAATTCAAAGTGTTGTTGGATACCTCACAACCTCTGAGGATGCCTGCCATAGATGTGGGCGAAACGTCAGGAAAGAATACTTCTGGAACATGGCCACACAGCCCAAAAGACATACAACAACCCTGTGATCCCGGCCATGAAAGCCTTCGACAACACAATTCAAAGTGCTGGCTTTAGCCTATAAAGCTTTAAACAGTTCTGGTCCAGCTTACTTGTCCGAACATATCTCCCTCTATGAACCATCTCGGAGTTTAAGATCATCTGTAGAGGCCCTGCTCTCGACTCCACCTTCTTCGCAGGCACGATTGGCGGAGACGAGAGACAGAGCCTTCTCGGTGGTGGCCCCTCTGCTATGGAACTCCCTCCCCAGAGAGATTAGATCAGCTCCCTCCTTCCTGATCTTCCACAAAAAAATGAAGATGTGGTTCTTTGACCAAGCTTTCAAAAATCTAGTGCAATAATTAGATACGAAATATATGTAATTGACTATGGCTATGGATCATGTGATTTCACTTGTTGTATGAATTCAAATGCTTTTAATTGTTTTAATGGCACGGTTGTTTTTATTGTACTGTTTTTTTAAAGGCATTGCCTATGTTGTGAAGCTGCCTTGGGTCCCCTCCGGGGTTGAGAAAGGCGAGATAAAAGTGCCATAAAGAAATACATAAATAAATAAATATCCATGAGGACCTTTTCCCGTTTCCAATATTAGAATTAGATAAATCATAAGATTCTCAAGCTGGAGAATCCAAGCCCTGCCATGAAGGAAAAATACAACTGTGCCTGTCTTGAGGAATAGCAATCGAGTCTCCAAAGAGGGGGAGCTCTCCCAACCTTGGGTCAATCAATTCCACTGCTGAACAATGCTGAGAGTAATAAGAGGTGTGTCTGCACTGCAGAATGAATGAAGTTTGATGCTGCTTTAACTTCCATGGCTCCGTGCTATGGATTTCTGGGATTTGTAGTTTGGTATTTATTTATTTATTTATTATGTCAGAAGTGAACCGAGAGTACAAGTTGTAATGTATTTGAAAAAACAAGCAAAGTTTTAAAATTTGGCAATATACTAAATGTCCTTTGACCAGTAGCTGGTCACTTGGAGTGCCTTTGGTGTGGTTGTAAGAAGGTCCTCCATTGTGCATGTGGCAGGGCTCAGACGGCATTGTAGTAGGTGGACTGTGGTTTGCTCTTCTCCACACTCGCATGTCGTGGACTCCACTTTGTGGCCTGATTTCTTAAGGTTGGCTTTGCATCTCGTGGTGCAGTCTGTTCAGTGCCTTCCAAGTCGCCAAGTCTTCTGTGTGCCCAGGAGGAAGTCTCTCATGCAGCATCAGCCACTGATTGAGGTTCTGGGTTTTAGTCGGCCACTTTTGGACTCTCGCTTGCTGGAGTGTCCTTGCAAGTATCTCTGTAGATCTTAGAAAACTATTTCTTGATTTTAAAGCATTGGCATGCTGGCTGATATCCAAACAGGGAATGGGCCAGAGATGTCAATTCCTTGGTCCTTTCATTGTAATTGGGTGATGCACCATCATTATTTGGCAGAGAAAGTTTAAAATTGTCTAAAACTACAACTCCCATGATTCCATAGCATTGACTCATGGCAGTTAAAATGGTGTCAACCTGCATTCATTCTATCATGTAAGGTAAAGGTAAAGGTCTCCCCTGACGTTAAGTCCAGTCGTGAACGACTCTGGGGGTTGGTGCTCATCTCCATTTCTAAGCCGAAGAGCCGGCGTTGTCCATAGACACCTCCATGGCCGGCATGACTGCATGGAGTGTCGTCATGTAGATGCATTCAAATTTCTTGCTAATGTTTGGGTGGAATCTCTAGGGAGGTGTTCTTTATATGCTTCACATCCATTTGTCATCTTGCTCAGCCTTTAGTTCACATTGGACAAGGTGTCAACTTGTCATCTGATACAAGCAGCAAAATATGGGTGCGACTCTGGAGACATGTTGCAGCTGGAATTAGACACCAGAGATTTCAGGGCTATAGTCAGTTCTGTGCATGAGCTTTGTTTCCCTTTCACAAAGCTAGAGAAGAACATTTGATGTGTATAGATTCACTGGATTGGGGTGATATATATATATATATATATATATATAGATAGAGAGAGAGAGAGAGAGAGAGAGAGAGAGAGAGAGAGAGAGAGAGAGAGAGAGAGAGAGAGAGAGAATAAAAGAAAGCCTTTGAAATGTTGCAAACCGGCACACCACATGCCCATCCAATGTTCTGTCATCATTTCTGGCATATGATGTCATTACTTATTTCACTGATGTCATTCATGGCCTCCCTTTTTATGCCCACAGTTATGTCATTAAGTGCCATAAACATGTCATCATAATTTATCTTTCCACATCATAAATAGTTTATTCAATGATACTATTACACCTCCAGATCTTTTTTAACCCCCTTCCATATGAATGGCAATTACTTCAAGAATTTACTGTAATTATGTCACTTGAAATTACAGTAATTATAAAAAAAATAGTTCATCACTAATGAATTAAAATAACATGGAAATTCACATAAAAATGACATTGAAAATGTTAAGGCTCCGAAGCAGACTCACAAAGGCAAGGAAATTTATAATTAAGAATATAATCTCAAAAAACATTGCAGGTTGATATTTTAAGGGAAAAAAGTGAGGAAGGAAGATTAATTTATAGATGCTGTGAGACGCTAGGTAGGCAAAGTAAATAGCAGTGGAACACCGCATCATGTTTTGCAAGATGTAAAGATCACATCTGAGACTGACACGTTTTTACCTGGTATGTTATTAATAGCTCAGGCATTTCCTACGTTGGTTCCACAAAATGAGCAGGAAACTTAGAGGTTTATGCAGAACCTGGAAACATTGCTTTCACAGATTACTGCTCCCACAATCCTCATGATGGCTGGTGGATTCTGTAGTCCAAAAAGTAACTTTTGCAAGCCTGGATTTTTCAAACTTTCATGACTTCATAGAAAAGTCAGAAAATTGAATGAGATCAGCTGAAATTCCAAGAGATTGGCTGATTTGCAAGTACTTTGTTGAAAATTTAAACTTTAATTTAGTTTATCTTTCCTCTCCTGGAGCCCCAGTGGTGCAGTGGATTAAACCGCTCAGCTGCTGAATTTGCTGACTGAAAGTTTGACGGTTCAAATCCAGGGAGTAGGGTGAGCTCCCACTGTTAGCTCCAGCTTCTGCTAGCCTAGCAGTTTGAAAACATGCAAATGTGAGTAGATCAATAGGTACCACTCCAGCAGGAAGGTAACAGCACTCTATGCAGTCATGCCAGCAACAGCGATAGAATATTGCCCATCCCAGAAGGCTCAGCAAAAGCAAATTGCTGCAATCTCTCCTAGCTTCTCTGTTCTTTCTCATAAGTAGCTTTTGGTCTGCTTGACCACACGTGTTCCAGTTTCCATCTCTGAAATTTTGAAGGCTATGCAAGAACTCTTACATAGCCCTCCTCTGGATGTTTTGGAATGATAGAGTCAGTTCTCCACATTCACTGGGGTTATGGACACAGGACCCCACAAGTGTGGGAAAGCTGTGAATATATATAAAACATTTTAAACTTAAGTGAACACCTCATTAGGAATCTCTGGATGCTTCAGAGCAACTCTAAGATCAACTTTTGCTGGAGGTTGATCATGGAGTCTTGTTAGAAGATCTAGAAACTTCTGGAGAAATGTTCTCTTTAGAGATCTCTAGATCTTCCACCACAACTGTATGATCACTTTCCACCAGACACTCACCCTAGATTTGAAATGAAAAACCTAGAAATTACTAGAGACTATATTCATCAGTTTTGCAAATAATCAAATCCTCAAAAGTTGAATCCACAAATATGGATGGTCAACTGTACTTTCAAAGCTGCCCTGAGTCCTTTCGAGTGAGAAGGGCGGGGTATAAATGTTGTAAATTAATAAATTAAACAAAGTTTTAAGATAATTTTGGAGAGTGAAGAAAAATTCAAAATGAAATTCAAAATTCTTATGCTGAGGGGAGTTTCCCGCCCTCCACCAATCCAATAAAATCTAACACTCTTTCCCTGATTTCATTCTTCCTCTTCTTCCTCTTCTTCCCCTCCTCCTCCTCCTCCTCCTTCTTCCTCTTCCTCTTCCTCTTCTTCCTCTTCCTCTTCCTCTTCCTTCCTCTTCTTCCTCTTCTTCCTCTTCTTCTTCTTCTTCCTCCTCCTCCTCCTTCTTCTTCTTCTTCTTCTTCTTCTTCTTCCTCTTCTTCTTCCTCTTCTTCCTCTTCTTCCTCTTCCTTTTCTTCCTCCTCTTCCTCTTCCTCTTCCTCTTCTTCCTCTTTCTCTTCCTCTTCCTCTTCCTCTTCTTCTTCCTCTTCCTCTTCTTCCTCTTCCTCTTCTTCCTCTTCCTTCCTCTTCTTCCTCCTCCTCCTCCTCCTCCTCCTCCTCCTCCTCCTCCTCCTCCTCCTCCTCCTCCTCCTCCTCCTCCTGGACAGAAGAATAGATAGAATAGAAGGCAATGGCTCTTCACAGATGGTACTTTTCTCCCTCCTAAGAAAGGGATGGGAATTATGTGTCACTCATGATCATGTTGAACTTCCAGCAGCCCTAGTCATCATAAAAATAGTGTTGAATGCTAGAAATTGCAGTAAATATCTGGAGGTCTGGGCTATTTCCGTTCCTACTTAAAGAGTAGGAGGCCAAAAAGGTAGACATTCCTTTCATTTCAATCCTACACATATGGACTCAGAAGCATTGGCCAAGCTCACCATCTCAGTCATAGTCACTGGAAACATTAAGATATCCCAGCATGAACCAACCTCTTATGTTCTTCAGAAACCAAAAGGGTTTCACAAGTAAACAGTCCCTCAAAGCTGTATTTTCTTTCAAACTAGGAGACAGAGAGGGAGATGACAGACTGCTTCTAGTTAAGACTATCCAGGAATCCTTTAATTTCTTCTGCCATTTTAGAAAATGTGCTATTTGTATTGATTGGGGGGAGGCTTGCGGAAGCTTAATAGACACAGCTGCATTCTGTAGCAAATTATTACAAGGCCCAGTATGAAATGCATTAAAGGGAAATGCTTAACAGATGATGGTGTGACAAGCCATTACAAGGCATGTTATAAGGCCTCGATATTATTAAATTGATAGGCTTGATTAGTACGTGGGTATAAGTCATCTTTCAGTCTTGCTGAAAACTGCTTGGCTTTATTAATAAGGAAGAAGCTGGGGCTGCTCCGAAGATCTTAAAGAGTCCCAGCATCATCATGATATTCCACTGGGACAGGCTACTGGTTTCTGCTGGATATAAATCATGCTGGGGCCGGTTGAAGGAAAGCAGGCCAAAAGCATTTAGTGTCCAATCTCCTTTCCAAACACACAGCAGCAGAAATTTGGCACCTAAGCTTTCCTCTTCCAATTGCACAGAAGATATGTGCACTGAAGGCAACCACATCAAAGGTTCAGTGCTAGAAACATGACTTGATTATTTGGAACTCTTAATTTTAGCTCAGTGAAATTCTCATAGTCTTTGGTTCTTGAGGCACAGCAAATGGGTGATAACTGTGTTTGATGCACAATTTGTTACTTAAAAGGACTTTTTAAATATGTAATTTAAAAGTGAAAGTTTTTAATTGTGTCAGAACCAACTTGAGAACATATTGTAAGTCGCTTCTGGTGTGAGAGAATTGGCCGTCTACAGAGACCTTGCCCTGGGGATGCCCAGATGTGTTACCATCCTACTGGGAGGCTTTTCTCATGTCCCCGCAGGCTAAAGCTGACAGATGGGAACTCACCATGACTCGTAGATTCGAACTGGCAACTTTCAGGTCAGCAACCCAACCTTCAGGTCAGCAGTCTAGCCAGCACAAGGATTTAACCCATTGTGCCACTGTGGCTCCTATAAGTGAAAATGAATGTGGGATAAAGTGATACTAATGACCTAAGGTCTCTATCTCTGGAATAAAACTTTCTTTCTTCAATTATGCTTTTTAACACAATACCACCAATGGTTTGACTTAACATTGGTGCCCTAATAAATCTGAAAATTTAGAAGCAAAGCATCCCATTTCTTGCTCGCAGTTGTAAATTATAGCAAACTAGATGCAGTTTTGCTAAAATCTATAGACTGAGAATGGATATCTTTTCCATCGCATCTTTTAAAAATATGCAAGGTTTGCTCTTTTTTTTTCTCTCTAAGCTGATAGTTCAATTTCTCCCTCCTTTCTAAAGCCCAAATCTGATTCCTGTTTATGACTTATGTCTCAGAAAGACCCAACCAACCTCTGCTGCGTCCCTGCAGAGTTAAATGCTTGCCCATTGTGGCAGAGGAAACAACAGCGCTTCCTTTGGAGAGCTTAAAAGCTGATTAACAAAGAAGACACAACAAGGGAATGAAGTGAACAATAGGAGAGGAGGAGAAAATGGAAATGCTTCTCATGAGATAATATAGTTAGTTACAGGTTTTAAAAGGGCAGTGCTTTCTGGCTGCAAGGTATTGCAAAAGCTTCTTATTTTACCTGAATGTCTGCTCGTTCCTGCTTTTATTAGCCATTATTAGCATTAATACTTTTTCTATATTTAAACTTCCTTCCAATTTCATATCATTCCTAACTTTTTGCACTCCAACCAAAAGTAAGGCTCTGCAAATTCAGACGTAAGGAACATCAGATTCTTTAACATAAATTCTGCTCTCCTCTTTTCAAGGATTTTGAAGTAAAGATGGTCAAGAAAATGACAGAGAAGCTAGATCGGTTTTGGTTGTTTTTGTTTTTTTGTTTTTTCTGAATCTGAATTAATCAATGTAATTTACACTTCCAATCTTCCAGTCTGATTAATGGGCAGATTAGAAACAAACTATCCTTCAGATTGTACGCTGTTCAAAATTTTAGAATACAATATGTATCTCAGATCAAAATATGAAAAAGCATATGCTGTAAGGTGAAAATCAGGGATGTATTCTTGATGGAAAGATCGTTGAAAATGTGTTTCTTAGGGATAGCTGTGAAAGGAAGGAAGGGAGGGAGGGAAGGAAGGGAGGGAAGGAGGAAATAACTTTTTTTTCTGGCAGAACTAGTCAAAAGTTTGGTGAGATAGAACTATGCCCTTTCCGATGTACAAAACCCACTCATTTCATACATAGATTCCCCATGGTCATTTAGAGGCAAGGGGTACAGTTATAAAGTATCTGACTGTATTACTATAGCTGGACATAAAATATTGATCCTCCAGGACCTCCCAGAGGTGCTCCAGAAATACTGGAGGATAAAGGCTTCATTATGTTAAATCCTCATGCCCACCCCACATCCACCCCTATTGCTGCTGTTAACTGATTGTATCCTAGCACCTCCACAAAAACATGGACAATCCCACTAGCAGCACTGCTGTCACCGATCCAGCCTCCTGTCTCACAGGAGCACTCAATCTCACCATTGTGGTGGTTCTCTTGTGAGCAAGCCATGCCTGGATCTGATGGTAAAAGGAAATGAACATTGATGCCCATCAAGCCTCCAAGAGAAGTGCATTCCACAAGTGTGTTGACATGACCTAGAAGTCCCAGTGTCCAGGCTCATCTCACCACTGCTGTACAAAAGAAAGAGCATCTTTAGCATCTAATTGCCATGGTTGAAGTGGAGACTTAGGATCTCATCACATTTTAGGGGGGAAGCAAGAGAAGCTTCGGCACCATTACCCCGTTACCTACGATCTTTCCCCATCTTGTGAGATGGCCAGCCAGCCCACATCCCTTTTGCGTCTTACCCCATATTTCCTTCACTTTTGCCTGCATTCTTCATTCAAGTATTGGGTAACACCTGACTCCTGAATATGGTCTCTAATGACTTCATGGCGTCCCATATGAAATGCTCTTACATCATCCTATTGTCCAAAGACTATCTGTTGAAGTCCTTATAGTCCAAAGTGTTAGCATTGCCTGTATCAGCTCTTGCTTATTCAGGCATTGGTAAGGGGCTGTCTTCTGGAGCCTTAGTTACGGTCACCTGTTCAGGATAACCCCAGGCCCTGATGTTTCTAGACCAAACCCGGATACCTGCAGACAGAGCCAGCCCTAGGTATTTTTCAAGTGTAGGCGAACAGAATTTTGGCACCCCCCGGCCAAGCCAATCACTGAAAAATAAAAGCATTGGATAAGCAAAAATGTTGGATAATAAGGAAAGATTAAGGAAAAGCCTATTAAACATCAAATTACATGAAGATTTTACAAATTAAGCACCAAAACATCATGTTTTACAACAAATCAACAGAAAAAGCAGTTCAATACATGGTAATGTTATGTAGGAATTACTCTATTTGCGAATTTAGCACCAAACATTGAACGGGGATATAGGGCAGTGTGGACTTAGATAACCCAGATAGCCCATGGTATTAAAAAAAAACCTCTAAAATCAGGACAATAAATAAAGAACAACACTCTGAAAACAGGAGAAATCCAGACAGTAAGCAATCAGGGACAGCTAACACCTCCCAAAAAAGATTCTCCCAGGCAAGAAGAAGCCAGACCTTGAAGCCACATGGCCATTAAATGCTAATCAAGGAGATTAATTACAACTCTCACACCTGCTTCAAAGAAGAGTTCTTTCACCCACCCTGGACCTTCTACAGATATATAAACCCTACTTACCTCACCATGTCTGAAGACCCCAAAGGCAGGCCCGGCGCGGACACCGGGAGGTGAGAAGGAAGGTGTTTGGGGCTTTGTGGAGAGAGAATGTGCTGCTTCTCTGCTCCCCAAAGTGGTGACCTCAGCTCCTTCCTTGCGGAGGGAGGCGCGGCAGCAGAGGCAGGCCACAGGAGACCGGAGTTGCCTCGATGGCGCCCCCCAACAAGATGGCACCACAGGCAACTGCCTAGTTGGCCTGATGGTTGAACTGCCTCTGCCTGCAGATGCCCCTTAGGACAACATTTGCTCCCTTCTTGTCATTCAAACCTAGATATGTAGATGGAGGATGTGGGGAAGCTATTCCTGATTGGAAATAGACACCAAAGTTTCCAAAGAGGCTGTTTCCAAATCAAGGTAGAATACGATGTATTAGTCCTTCTAGTTATGTAGGAAAGCGTGGTAAGGAATATTTCTTCTAGTTGAATTATTTCTACCCAGAAATAGATACAAAGCAAAGCAGGGGATAAGTTCTGGCATCATAATGTCTAAGAGAGAATCATAGAGTTGGAAGAAACCACAAGGGCCATCCAGTTTAACCCCATTCTTCTATACAGGGATATACAATCAAAGCAATGGGGAAGCTAGCCAAGTAAATACATGAAATCCCTGCAGAGTCTTTGTAAATTGCAGCTGATGCTGTATTAGCTGAGTTGGAGATTTACACAGAGCAGCCCCCTCTTCTTGCTTGAATTGGAGCCTACCACAACTGGAGAACTTGCACCTTCTTTTCTCACCTAGAGATGACCCCTGAAAACTCCCCCATCTTCCATGTATTTCATGCATCCCATATTGATTCCCCCTTCTGAATTACATGAAACAGAACTCTACTCACATTTTTCTCTTCCCTGAGCTGCACAGCGGATGTTTGTTTGCATTGAGCTTTATTTTTTTCCCGACTGTTTCACAGATTTTTATTAAAAATTATTGCTACAAAACAGGTTGCAACTCAAAATAAATAAGCGGATATGCATTAATACACAAACCCAGACAAAACATGGGGAATATTTACAAACAATGGGAGGGGAAATGTGAGGCTTCAGATAAACACAGCAGAAACAGACATTAACATACATTTAAGCACAACGACAAGGATAATAACAATTACCTCAGTTTCCATCCTCAAAAGCTGGCACTGAAAATATTTATTTTTCTTGTGGAATGCCACCTGGTAGAACTTCTTAATATCCATCACTACAACAATGCTTATCTACAAACAGCTGATGGTGGTGAGAGGAAACACTGCTTAAGAGATGTTTGCATTATCAGGCATTGAGATTTGCCTGTGCCTTACTCTTGCTTGATTGGCCACAGATTGGCCACTTTTGATCTCAGTCTTTCCTTCTGCAATATGGAGGTATTTAGACAGACACAAAATCAGAATCACTTTCTTTCATGATCCACCAGGTGCCTCTAGAAATCCCATAAACAGAGGATGTAGACATTTCTAGACAGAACATCTCCCTAGGAGTTTCTTTGTTCTCCAATGCAATTCTATGGTCATCTTTATGTGGAAGTTTATTTTAGAGCCATGTTTGAAGACCTAGAAATTCCTAGACAGGTGTTCTTTTCAAGTAAAATAAACCCAACACTTTCTTTACTTATGGTTTTTCACTTTCATGGCTGTGTTTTACCCTAACCCCAGCAACTGTGGTGGGCAGACTATAATCATAGACACAGGTAACTGGTGGCGTCTAAATCAACACAAAGGTGAAGCTACTCTGATGTTAACTGATCAAATGGTGAGAAATTGTATGCTTTCTGGTGTTGTCTCTTTCCTTTACAGATATGTGCAGAGCTATCAGCCACTTGGGTTTGATTGACAGTTCATCAGTTCAAGGCAGAGGATACTGGTAGGTCCTGTTGAGAACGTAGAAGACACCCCATTACGCAATGCAGTATCTTCCCATTGTGCAATGGGAAGACCCCTTCCCCATTGTGTATATTATTTACACACTCCATATACCTTTACACAGCCTATTATGTAATGTGGTGTGTAAAGATATATGAGTTTTTAGCAATGATATATGATGTAGAACAGTGGTTCCCAAACTTATTTGGCCTACCACCCCCTTTCCAGAAAAAATATTACTCAGCGCCCCCTGGAAAGGGGCGTGGCTTAGAGGGGTGGGCATGGCTCCTACTCAAGAGGGCAGGGCTGAGCTTCTCCCCTAGTCCAAGATGCAGGGCTGGGAGGGGGAGGTGGACGGGGCCACAAATGGCAGGCCAGGACTGGGATGGGCAGAGTTATGAGCTCTGACGCAGGGCTGAGCTTCTATCCCTGTCCTGCGGCGCCTGCCTGGACACAGGGGGTGGGGCTAGAGGAGGGGGTGGGGCCTCTTTCCAAGTGCCAGACAGGGCTGAACGTCTATACCCCACCCTTGTGTTCTAACAAGCGCCTCAGGGGAGGTATATAGAGGCTCAGCCCTGTCTCGCGCTCTTGGGAAGAAACCCCACCCCACCCCTAATCCCGCCCCCGGTGCCCTAACAGGCGCCTCAGGTGCTCAGCCCTGTGTCCAGCACTTGGAAAGAGGACCCACCCCTCCCTGGCCCCGCCCCCGTGTCCTAATAGGTGCCATCACCGCCCCCTGGATCACTGCAGTGCCCACCAGGGGGCGGTAGCACACACTTTGGGAATCACTGATGTAGACGAAAGTAGTGATGATTGTGCTGGTAATTTCCATACACATGCACACACACACACACACACACACACACACACACACATACATATCTAGGGATTTCATCAGATGGGCCACCAGAATTGCCACACTGTGGCAAATCCAGCGGTGCCCATCTGAGGGTGTGGGGAACCTGTTGCCCCATGCTCCACATCGCCTGACTAATTCGAATACCCATCCCACAGGAAGAAGCATCGGGCGCCCAACTTCCCCCCATTGTTGCTGCAGCATACAGCAGTTCTATGTGAGTTTGCCCAGGAGCCCTGCCGGAAATTCTTCTACATCGTGGGTGGGAGCCATCAGGCTCAGTGGATAAACTACTGTTGGAACAGCATATGCCACCAATATAAGCCCCGTCTGATGAGGTCGTAGGCAGGGCCGGCCGGAGATATTTTTTTATGTAAAGCGGGGGTGCTGAAAAGCGCCCCCGCCACCGGCGCCCTGGCCCCGCCCAGCGTGCCCTGGCCCCGCCTCCCACGCTGCGTGGGAGGCGGGGCCAGGGCGAATAGTGAGGGGGCGGGGCCAGAGTTGGGGCCACGCAGCGTGGGAGGCGGGGCCAGGGCACGCTGGGCGGGGGGGGCGGCGTCAGAGCTGGCCCCGCCTCCCACGTTACCCCCGCTCGCCCGTCTGGCCTTGTGTAGCAGGCCAGACTTAGCGGAGGTTCCTCCAGGCCGCAATCGCGGCCTGGAGAAACCTCCGCTGAGTCTGGCCTGCTACAAAAGGCCAGACGGGCGAGCGGGAGTAGCGTGGGAGGCGGGGCCAGCTCTGACGCCGCTCCCCCCCCCCCGCCCAGCGTGCCTTGGCCCCGCCTCCCACGCTGCGTGGGAGGCAGGGCCAAGGCACGCTGGGCGGGGGGGGGAGCGGCGTCAGAGCTGGCCCCGCCTCCCACGCTACTCCCGCTCGCCCGTCTGGCCTTTTCTAGCAGGCCAGACGGGCCAGGGCGCACTGGGCGGGAGGCGGGGCACCGTCAGGGCGGTGCCCCGCCTCCCGCCCAGCCTGACGGCGCCCCCCCGGGCCTGCGCCCGAGGCGGCGGCGTCAGCTGCCGCATGAGTGGGGCCGGCCCTGGTCGTAGGTGATGTATGCTAACTTGGTGCTAGCTCTGGAATATATCCCCTAGTACCTTTCTTCTGCATAGAGAGAAATAAAAAAGAATTGGATCTCTCTACCTGTTCCCTGATCTCCGATAAAACAGATCCCCATTTCTTTGTGCAGTGCTGCCCAGTAAAACAAAGTGCCACAAACAAGGATATATAGAGATCATGAATATAGTTTTATGTTTGTTGTATCAAATCATTTCCAATTTATGACAACCCACAGGTGAACCTATGTGGGGAGACTTATAATTGCAAGGAATTGGAAGATAGTAAGCAATCTCACGTTGTAAGCATGGTATGGGGAGGTATGGAACATAGCCCTAAATGATAAACTATCAATGGAAATGAAGGTGTACAGGGGGGAAACTAATAGATCAGATTTTGATTCATATTGGTCAGTTTTATTAAATATGTTTTAGAGAGTGAAAAGGTAAAACAATACAACCTTGTTGGTCAGGAATTTTGGATATGACATTTGTTTAATGGCTGACTTATAAATGTTATGGTAAAAGAAATTATACTTGTTCAGGTCTTGGTGGCGGGGATATGTGTTTGTAAAATGTTCAATTTTTGTCTTCTGTTTCACTGTAAATTGTTAATGTATGTAAATAAAAATTTATATTACAAAAAAAATCAAAATAGGTGAATCTATCATGGGTTTTTATTGGCAAGATTTGTTCAAAATGAGGTTGCCTTTTCCTTCCTATGAGGCTGAAGGCATGGGTTTTCAGAGATTTCCATGACCAAACAGGAATTTGAAGTACTAATCCAACACTCAAATCACTGCACTATGCTGATTCCCAACAGGTTCACTATGGATTCATAACTCCAAGTGACACATCTGTAAATTTAATCCTGAATTAAGACATAGTGAATAACCTTTGAACCTGTAATGATCAAAAGCAAGGAATTATATTTAAAGAAACTGACATGAGTAATGGGAATTCATTACTTTTTTAAAAAAAAAAAAACCAAGAACCGAATGTGCTGTGGTGTTAAACATATTTGTCAGGAAAGCTATGCATAGTTTTGGCTCAGTCCCAGTATGGTAGCACCCTGTTCATACAGCACTTTTTATCTTAGATGAAGGAAAAATGTTAAGGGAAAGCAGGAGAGAGAAAACCACAAGGCTTACAGTTGGGCAACTTTCAGAAGTTGTAGAATTAAGTAGCCCCCAGCCAAGAATTAGATCTATTAGGCTGAATTATTGTCTTGCCGCAACAATTATCTCTGGAAGTCAGCCAGAGGGAAATGTACCTGCAAAAGCTCATGGAATGCGTCTCATTTTGCCAGCAGCCTAGAGGAAGACGAAATGTAGACTCATAATCCTCATCACTCAACATGCCGCAAAACAGATCCTTTGGCAGAAGCAAAATGAAAATGATTTCACTCTATGAACGTAGAAAATGTCAGCTTAATAGAGCACAACTATGAGTTGAATTCAGTTTGTGCTCCACTGAGGAGGATGAAAGGTGCATCCTCAGACATCTTCAGGCACCAGTTTGGGGTAAAGTGGTATAATTCATAGAAATAGAGCTGCAAAGAGGGGAGGGGGGAATACAGCCATCCCTCCATATTCATGGGGGGATGGTTGAATGGATATGGTTGAATCAATGGATTCAACCACCCTGCCACAATTTCCAAAAAAGCAAACCCTGATTTTGGTCATTTTCACAAGGAACAGCATTTTGCTACACCATTGTATATCATGGAACATAGCATCCATGGATTTTGGTATCCATGGAGGGTCCTGTTGCTACTAGAGGTTTACAATAGGCTTTTTCTAAGTAACAGGGAGGATCAGAACCTTTTGTGTTACAGCTGCCACAAGTTAATTGGGTGTGTTATCAACGTCTGCATAAAACAAGGCACTAAGTTTGCAAGTTTTTGAGCTTTGCATTTGGCTTAGCTTGATGGCTCGTTGAGAGCTGAAGAAGCTGTTGCTGGGAACGGTTATGCAGCGTCCTGAGCATGAAGCCGTTTGGAGTGCCAAGGAAGGCAAGATAAGAACACTCTACCAAAACAAAGTTGAAGTTTGTTTGCATGCTGCCGTTTGAAGACAAAGACTCACCAGAGATATTGTTTGTTATTGGTGAGAACAACTCTTCTGTTTTGTTTTGTGTTTTTTTGTGCAGAACTAAATTTTCTTTTCTACTTTAAAGCAACAGACTCATGTGTATTTTTTGAGTTCTTATCACACCAGAAGTTAAAAGGGGCTGTTATATTATGCGGGCTGCTATTACTATTCTGACAAGTCCCACTAAACCAAAGCAGATACCAAGGACCTAGCTTTTTTATTACAACCCCTAGAATTTCCTATAATCTCCCAATTGACAAGGCTAGCTTCCCAAGAGTATTGCAGAAGTAATACAGGAGGCAGGTGTCATCCTGTTGGTGACATACACACGTGTCTTGCTGAATTTTGTCCTTTTCTGGTCATTTCCTGCTTTCTGTATTTAACTTCCCAACATGCACCAAGCTCAACTTCCTCATGCAAACACAATGACTATGGACTGGAGAGAGTGGATAGCGCCTACTACTGGAACATGATAATGACATTGTCATCCAGGTCCTTTAAAAACCAGTTTCCAATGGCCTAAATGGAGTTTCAAATTTGCACAGTTGGGATTGCATTACAGTAAACGAAATATCATGTCAATGTACATAGACTATTTGCATATCTTTTTGCAATTTCACAAAGAGTTGCCAGACATGCACATTTGCTATTATTGATCTATATATGTTGGCCAATATTGGGTTCTTAATATAGGGGCTGCATAATGTGATTCCTACATAGTGGTTTGAGTGAATGGCTAGAATGTGGAGGATCAGGATTTGAATCTCTGTTCAGCCCTAGCAACCCAGTACGAGGCCTTGGGCAAGCCACAGTCTCTCAGCCTCATGGGAAGCCACGGTAATATCTGAATATATCTTGCCAAGAAAACCTGTGATAGATTCACCGTAAGTAGGAAACGGCTTGAAGACACATAACAACAGCAGTGTAATTCTCCCAGCAGACATATATGCTATGCTGAATTGATTAAGGATCAAAGCCTTGCTTTGTTTGTTTGTTTCTGTCTTTGGTTTTGTTTTATTTTGTCAGTCCTTGCTGGGTCATCCCCAAGTTCAGAACACAACTCTGTCAAAAGAAGAATTCTCTGAAATTCTAAAGAAAATATTAATTTTTAAACATCACACTAACATATATATTTTAACAATAGGAAACAGAGATTTTCCAGTTTTGGCTCCTGACCAATGAAACAGAAAAAAAACTAAATTAATTTCAGAGGCAAATTGCATTAATGGGGAGCTGATAGATAAGCAGTCATAGGAAATCCATCTTGGTAGAGGACAAATAAGCAGAACTTGACTTTCCTCTCACCCTTAATCTATTTATAGGAAGGAGAATTGGGGAATGAAGTACCTCTCAACTGAAGTTTAAGTCAACAGCTGAAATTAATTGCCTTCACTTCCAGACTATAGTATATGCATGCGCTGACAACATAATGAATTTACTGATTGTGCGCTGCTCAGTTGTGGGATACAAATGTCAACAGAGAAGGCTTGCTTGGAAACAACAAACTTGGCCTCTGCTAAGCTTTGTATATCTGGTTTGAAGTTTCAAGGCAATGTCAATGAAGCTGCCCTTCTGCCCAGCCCCAGTGGGCTTCAGAAGTTTCACAGACAACCAAGGGAAACTGGGAAGTCAGCAGAGGTTGATGATTTCCATATCCATGGGGCAAGAAACTCTGTTTAGATTTTAGTCCCAACCTTACCTAGATATTCTCATCTGTAACTGTACCATATTTATAACAATCGTTTAGTCATGATTGTGACACGATTGCCATTATCATAATTGCCCTCAACCTACTTCGCCAGCTATGAGCTGCACAAGGATAAGGATGTCCATTCTGTTGGCAATCAAGATCATGGCTCAGAAATACTGGACTCAAAACATATGGTGTTAGAAGAAACTGTTAAGATTAAATTCATGATGAAACCAGAGATCTATTTGTTGAGGATGCTGGACAATCAACTCGAAAGGAAACATGGAAGATTATTAAATATATGGTTACTGCAGTGAGAATCATCTACCCAGAGATGGAAAGAACCAACTGTTCTGACACCAGAAGAATGGTTGAGAAAGATTTGTGAATTCACTGAGATGAACAAACTAGCACTGCTTAAGGCAGTGGTTCCCAACCTGTGGTCTGTGGAGCACCAGTGGTCCCCAAGAACTAAAATATGGTCCACGGCCTCACCATTACTACACCATTGCAACAAGAGTGACTGGTCTAGCAAAATCCTTGTATAGTGCCGAGGCAACGCGGATCTCGGGAGGGGAAAGGCTGACTACCCCCAAAAGGTGCAACAACAAGCCTCCTGACTCTTGCTTCTCCTCCTCCCTCCCTCCCCGTGAGCGGATCCGTTCTATGAGGTGACTGGAAGTGTCAGTCGTTGGTGTCTTCGTTTTTAAACCTGTTCCTGGGGTTATTTGGGGTGCTGATTCAAAAAATTGCATTGGATAGACCACATCAGCTCTAGATTATTAAATATGGTTTTTCTGTAGGTGAGCAGATGGTGACTAATGGATGGCATGTGTTCTCTATCAGAAACTAGAGCTGATGTAGTCTATGTAATGCAATGTTCTGAATCGGCACCCCAGATAACCAAACCGAATCTAAAGTTGACCAAAAACTGATTTGTAACCCTTTTGGAACTAATGTTGGAAACTGGTCCCTGGTCAAAGTGGTCTCTGGAAACTGGTCCCTGGTCCAAGTGGTCCCTGGTCCAAGTGGTCCCTGGTCATTGTATTGAGATGGGGAAAACTTCAACTATTTGATTTTCGATTGAGATGAGTGTTATTAAAAGTAGAAGTGTGGTCATATAATGTTATCTAAAGGGAGTAGGAAAACAAACAGTAAAAACCAACAAGCAATGAGTGTGATGTTCATAGATTAGTCCTTAATTGTATGTCTAGAATATTTTTATTAGTGTAGGTTTGTCTTATATTAGGATGATGATCTTAGATATAGTGACTGGTATCGTTTGTTTGTTTGTTTGTTTTTTTTAAAAAAACTATTCCACCCATCTTATTTAGACAGCCTGAATCCACTAAAGCAGTTGTTCTCAACCTGGGGTCCCCAGATGTTTTTGGCCTACAATTCCCAGAAATCCCAGACAGTTTACCAGCTATTAGGATTTCTGGGAACTGAAGGCCAAAAACATCTGGGGACCTCAGGTTGAGAACCACTGATCTAAAGGCTTTAAGGGAAGGCAAGTGTCAGCATTTGGGTTTTAAAAGGAAAGGAAGATATCGTTCAGATAAGTGTGTGTGTGTGTGTGTGTGTGTGTGTGTGTGTATCTCAAAGTAAGAAATATTGACACCTCTAAGCCTGTGCATCCATCAGAATGTACATTGGAACATACACTGAAGTTTGCATTGGAGTATTTATCACAGTTATATTCTTCTCTCCTGCTTTCTCTTTGAGTACATTTGAGTGAACAGCCTGCTTCATATTGTGATCTTAGTAGTATTAAATAAATACCCTTTAAAATCTCTTGATGTGGATTTATTGCATGTGTTTGTATGTTAGATGTCATGTTTAGATCCTTCCAGCAAAACTTCAGGAGTCTCTGTTTTTCATACTTAAAGAATTCTTTATTTACATTTTCTTTGGGCAAGCAAACACTGTCTCTTTCAAACTACAGGCTAAGCTTAAGCGTAGTTAAAACTTGATTCAATTACAGCCAGAAACCCATTTCATTAGGAAAAAAAATCCTTTATGCATTTTTTCTTTCCAGTTAGATTCCCGTTTTTATTGCTTTTCCCTACACTAATAGAGTAGCAAATCCTCATATTTTTGAATGCTCGGCATTAGACAGCATACACGCTGTAAAAATATATAGTATCATTAATAAAGTATAATGCAATACCCATTAGTCCAATAGGAAGTAACATTCTGTGACTTTATGAGTTCATATTAGTAAACACAGCTTGCATTAAAAGCCATTCCACTTTTACTCCTAGCACAGAAAAGGGCATTCTGGTGGCTCAAAATATGCCTGTGAATTTTCTGACATTTGCTAAGTGATGGTGCCAGTTCTATTGCAGGGTTTGATCATTGTAAGATGAGGTTATTGGCTTAAGAAAAATATATTCTTAAGTCCTTATGACATTTTTCATTGGATTGTACAAATCAAATAAGCTTGGCAAAGTCAAGCAGGAGTTGGAGTCCACTGTGGATTTTAGTCTGAATTTTGAAGGAGCCGTCCTAGCTTCTGGATCTGTCTTAAGGAATGGTTTGTGAACTTTGGGGACCGTATGTCAAGTGTAGAATAAAACCCAGAACAAAGTGACAACAACACTTACACATAAGCCAGTGGTTGCCACTGCTATATGTAAATTGGTTCCACTGTATGCACCATTCCTTGATGTCAATAGCAGCTGGTTACATGGAGCAATGAATCTGCTCTGGTTTTATAGTCTTATAGACCTCCCTTGAATGGCCAAGTCATTATCTCTCAGCCTAGCCTTCCATGTAGGGCTGTTGTGGTGATATTACAGTATGTTAATAATAGTTACTGAACTTCTAGATAAAGGTAATCACATGAAAATTAATACATACATAAGACTTACATAAGGAAAGGTTGAAGGAGCTGGTCTTGTTCAGAATTGGTCCACAAAATCCAAATGTGCAGGTATAGTATGGGGAATAAATACAGTATATGTCTTATTGAAAAGGATTTGAGATTAGTATTGATTATAAGTTATAGAAGCAAAGAAACCACAAGGACTATTTAGTCAAGGGCCATTTAGTTCCATTCCATCCAGTCTAGCCCCCAAGTTGAACCTGAGTCAACAACCGAATGCTGCAACAAAGATGCTGAAGACTATTTTAGCCTGCATATATAAAAGCATAGTTTTCAAGATAGGAGAAACAACAGTCCCACAATAGTCTGTGCTATGACTTCATCACACACAGTAAAATCAGCATTTCTACACATTTAAGAAACGGCAACTCACTCTTCACACAATGCAAGCTCAACTGTGGGGTTGAAGTACAGTAGAGTCCTGCTTAACCAACCTTCACTTATCCAACGTTCTATATTATCCAATGCAGTCTGCCTTTTAGTAGTCAGTGTTTTTGTAGTCAATGTTTTCAAAAAATTACAATGTTTTGGTGCTAAATTCATAAATATAGTAATTACTACATAATGTTACCATGTATTGAATTGCTTTTTCTGTTGATTTGTTGTAAAACATGATGTTTTGGTGCTTAATTTGTAAAATCATAATGTAATTTGACATTTAATAGGCTTTTCCTTAATTATCCAACATTTTTGCTTATCCAACATTCTGCTGGCCCATTTATGTTGGATAAGTGAGACTACTGTATTTTGCCATTTCTAAAGTATTGGTTTTTCTAACAATTCATAAGCTGGTTGGCAATTGACTTATTTTTAAATTCCTCGCATAGAGACAGGCAAAATGGTCAATTTCCCCATGTGATGTTAATCCCTGTTGCCTGCTTGTAAATACAACGATAACACTGTGTGTGTGGGAGGAGCTGAAATGCCATTTTTCCCAGATTGCCAATGTAGAGGCTTGGGGAAAGATCTGGGTTAATTTAAAACCACTTCCTAGGATCTGAGTGATTTTTTAAAAATAGATAAATAATCAAAATCCAGGAGGGACAATGGAAGGAAATAAATTTCAGTGCAAACAACCCCAAGGAAAGTGCCGCCTTATGAAAGGCGCTCAACTCTGTTTCAGTGGAAGGGTATTGAGTTCAAATGACCCCATGGAAAGTATCACCTTAAGAAAGATGCCTTAAATCTGCTTCAGTGGAAGGCAGTGCTGCCTTAAATCATGTCTGTTTTTAAAAGTGTGCTGGGATCATCGAAACGAGGGGAGTCATTGCCTGCCCATATGATGGGAATTAAGTAGAGTTAGAAGCTGGAGGAGGCAATCTTGTGTGATGGGAGTGAGTAAATTTTTTCTCTTCTCTAAAGACAGAAGCCCATGAATCTCCACTCTTTCCCCCACTTTCCCTCATTTTATCCAGCTCCATGTGATGAAGACCCTAGTAAGGCCTCATCTGGTGTACTGTTTTCAGTTCTGGGTGCCTCGTTTTAAGGAGGACATGGACACACTGAAGTGAGTTCAGAGAAGAGCAACCAGGCTGATAACAGGCAGCTATAAAGAACAAAATACACGAGGAAAGGTAGAAAGACCTGATCCAAGTTCAGCTTGGTAAAAAGAAAGTTGAGAGTTGACATGGTTTCCATCTTCAAATATCACAATGGCTGTCCCAGAGAGGAGTTGGCAGTTCTGTACTCTGTTGCTTCTGAGGGCAGGTCTAATGGGTTTAAGTTACAGAAAAGTAGATTTTAATTGAACATTATGAAGTAAGAGGATTTCAGTTGGACATTTTTCTGCTGGGGAGACTCTAGCTGGAGATTCTGCATTTACTAGGAAGTGGATTCAATGGCCCAACTATATTATTATATGGTGTGAACAATTATGAATTACACCCAAATGCATCTAAAGAAGACAGATGGAATCCAATTGGTGATGTATGTACGTGTAACTCAGGGTTACATGTATATATGTAATAGAAGCATAGAGATGGAAGAGAGCCCTAGGGAGGTCCTGTCCCACACTACTCTGGATGTAGAAATACACAATCAAAGCATCCTGACAGATAGCCACCCACTATGTTTAAAAAGCCTCCAGAAAAGGAAACTGCTGTGCACTCCAAGGCAATGTTTTCTACTATCAAACAGCCCTTACCATTAAGTTTTTCCTAATGCTTAGGTGGAATTTCTTTTCATGCTGTTTACACCATGTCTTTGTCTCTGGAGCAGCAGAAAACAAGCTTGCTCCCCCCTCAACATGATATCTGGAAGGTATAGTTTCTAAAGATAGTTTTCCTACTTTTGGTGCTGCCTCAAAAACCTATTGTTTGATACCTATTGGGAACATAATGCTACATATACTGTCACATAATCAGAGATAGAGCGCTTACAGCATAGAAAGCTGAACTAATAGAACAGACATTCTAAACGAAAGATCGTTTGTGATGCTTATGGGTGTAACCATAAGGACATACTTTCTCTTTGTGCTGCCAGGAATTTCAACGAAGGACCATCTTTCCAAGTGTTTTCATCTTGCTGTCAGAATGGCAGACAACAGCTCTTCATTTACTGCACACAGTCACATGGTCTGTTGTGCTTTGTTGTGAAGAATGCTAACATTTACATAATTGTGTGGAGTCCAGCTTTTTTTTTTCATCATGGAAAATGCAAAAGAATATGTGGGACTAATACAAATATGAAGTAAGGTACAAATAGAAAATTTTCAGGCATATGGGGACTGGGAGCGGGGCAGTGGGGGGATATCTCTCTTTTACAGGAGCCATACATGTATCACGTAAATTACACATATGCTGTGACTTCCTTGCAATATATTCAGCTACAGGAAAATAACTGGATGTGTCCCTGCTGAACTCTGCATTCTGACAACACAGAAATTGTTATTTTGTGCTATTCACAATATGGGTTGGGGCGAATTTTGATCACTGGTTGCATCTACACTGCAGAATTATAGCCATTTGGTACCACATTAACTGCAATTACTCAGTACCATGAATTTCTGGGCATTGTAGTTTTGTGAACTATGTACCTTTCTACGCTATAGTTCTAGAGCCACTACAAATCTCAAGATTCCATAGGATAGCACTATGACAGTGGTTTCAAGCTATAATAATCCTGCAGGATGGATGATTTCATTGTGTAGTTATGAGAAAGCTTTGACACATCTTGATGTCCACAAAAAGGGAGCAGGAATTTGAGGTCTAGTATAAACTACCGGTAATTGAAAATGGCAACTAGTGACTCTGGAATTGCAGTGTGATGACTCCAACCCCAAGTGTTAGCAGCTCTACTAGGTCTGTTAAGAGTTATCAAGGTGCTGAATCTATATTGGGAATGTGGTTCAGCACCTGGATAACTCCCATATACTGTACTGTAAGAGTCACTAGCACTTGAAGACGTAGTGGAGGAGGCTCAATAATACCAATTGTGAAGTCCCACAAAATTGGGGCCAATTGTCACATCTCCTTAAATTGTATATTTGGTAACTGGTGTCAAGGCATGGCACTTCATGCATATGTGAATCAGCTGGCTCTTGAAGTTTTTACTAACTGTAAGATATGAACGTCAGACAAAGGATGGAATATTCTATGTCATGTTGTTGTGTTCGAAGTTCATTTACACAGCCCTTCATCTGAAAAGCAAAAACTATAGGCAATAAAATGTCAGACAACATTGGAGGAGCTACAGGGAAAATCCCAAATTAGAAAAAAAAAATCTGAATTAGTGATGGAGATTCTTGTTTTAATTAATTACAACTCTGATTGTCTTATATCCAGTTTTCAAGTAGATATTGAAGCCAAGCTTCCAGTTTGGAGATAGTTCCTTGCCAGAAAAGGGGAAAATATGAATATATGGGTGTTTTCTGCAATTGAAACTGCAGTTCTGTTGGATACTATTTAAGCCTCCTTAGGCTTGAAAGGCCTGGAAATAAATCAGCTTTGGTAGGTTCAAAGTTATCATAGTATGAAAACTAGGACAGCATAACACCAATGGCTAGAATCCTGTTGGGTACTTACATCTTCATAAATGGACTTATGTCTGTGAGAATTAGGGCAGGTCTGTAACATCCATATTCATTAAAGACCTGAAGTTACACTACTACATAGGAAAGACAGCAAAGTGACCAACGTGCATGGGGACCAATTTATATTAATAACCTTGTGCATAAGTCTCAAGCATTAGAACACCAACTAAGAAATAGTGATGCATATTTGGACACCCTTATTGGTGTCTTATTACTCATCCTCACAATTCATTAACAGGTTTTCTTAACACCTGTGCTACATAGGTAAATATATGAGCCGGGCTGTGGCGCAGGCTATTGAGCAACCAGCTGCAGCCTGCTGCAATGAATCACTCTGACCAGGAGGTCATGAGTTCGAGGCCAGCTCGGAGCCCCGTGTTTGTCTTGTCTTTGTTCTATGTTAAGGCATTGAATGTTTGCCTTATATGTGTAATGTGATCTGCCCTGAGTCCCCTTCGGGGTGAGAAGGGCGGAATATAAATACTGTAAAAAAATTAAAAAATAAATAAATAAATATGTGAGGTTACGTAACTTATACCATTATAGATGATTGCAGCTAATATTGCTAGTCATTAGCACAGCAAGAGTATAGGACAGCTCTACTCAGACTATTCATACATCTACAGGAAGATGTGGGCTTATTTCACTATTTGTCTATAGCATTCAGTCTTGCTATGACATGAGCACCTAAGGGTGATGATCTTCTACAGCACCAAAAAGTAAACAGTAACTCCTTGTTTATCTCTGTTGGTCAAAGCTGAAGAAATTGGCATGCACATTAGGGATAGGAGAAAGTGTATGGATGACTGTGATAGAAAAAAAATACTTAGGACCTCATCACACTTACCAACTTAAGCATCCTAGGACACTTGCCAGCCAGTTGAAGGATGGATAAGGTCTCTAGAGGAAGTCTCTCTATGAATGCCTATAATAGCTATTGTGGCTCCAGCTACTATAATCACCCAGTGGCTTCCTATAAAAATCCATTTGTAGAATCTTGCATGAACCAGCCCATAATCTCTTAGTCTATCCTGCATCCAAATAGTACTCTGCACTCCTGAAAACATTATAATAATAATAATGTTAAATTAATCACATGCAATGATACCTATTTCATGGATGGTTTTATACCTCCTTGGACTGCAGAGTCCATGGGAAAAAATCTGCCATTAAAGTGTTATGAAATGAGGCTGTATTAACTACTTTCTTTTTGTACAAAAAATTTACAAAATCTTCATGGCTTTTCTATTTTTTCCAATCCATCCTAAGCTCTAAATAAAACAACAAAATGCCAGACAATATTGCTGCCAATCTGGAAAAAAGGAGGAATAACAGCAAAACAATGTCAACGGATGTCTGCGTAGACGACATTGTGATTGGAGAAAAGGCAAAAAGCTGTCGATGGAAGTCTATCTATTCTGTGAATGGCATTTCCACAGTATGTGCATAAAGGCAAAATGATGTCAAGGCAATACATACAAAACACAGTGGATGGAATATATAAGCAGCCTGAATAGAATGCCTGCCATGTAAAGGATCTGCATTGATTTCCATTCTATATGGTGATGGGTTGTCATTTATGTTATGTCTCACTCTTTTTTGTTGTTCTTTGAATGTGCCTAGAATTCTAGCAATTAAAAACACAACACGATGAATGTTTCCACAGTTGAACCTCCCAAAAAATCATTCTTTGTGGAAAGCTAAGGGAGTGAATCAGATGTTTACAGTTTGTTCAAAAAATATTACAAGATTCATATCCTACATTTCAATAGGTTCTCCGGGTGGCTTGCAGAAAGTTCAAATGGCAATGAAACACATTTAAATCGTGGTGTTGGACAAGGTTTGGAGAAGCCTGGGCTTGGCCAGAAAACTCTCCAAATCATAAAACAGAATCATAGAGTTGGAAGGGACTTCCAAGGCCATCTAGTCCAACCCACTGCTAAGCAGGAACACAGCGAATGCTCTCCAGAATGATTCACACCCCACCTCTGTTTAAAGGCCATCTCAAAGAAAGAGGGCCCATCACCCGCCAATGCAATTTATACCACTGTTGTATAGTGATTTTTTTTCTCTCCTAATGTTCCAGTGGAATTTCTTTTCTTGTAATTTGAATGCAAATGTTCATTTTTGAAGTAGCAGAAAACAAACTTTTTCTATCTTCTAGAAAACATCCCTTTAGATATATATTTAAAGATTTTTACCATGTCACCTTTCAGCCTTCTCATCTCCAAGCTAAATATCACTATGCTCATAGGGTTTGGTTTCCAGACTTTTGCTCAATCTTGGTTACTTTTCTGTATGATTTTGAACCAATCATTATTTTTCTTCTTGATCTATTTCACCAGGTTCTAATGGAGCTGAAGTGAGAAAGAAGAACATATGTGCACTGTTGAAATCTTTGGAAGGTATAGCCTGCAATTCTGTTGTTTATTTCCAATTATAATAGACTAATGGAAGGCCTGGGCTGTGGCGCAGGCTGGAGAGCAAGCCAGCTGCAACCAGCTGCAATGAATCACTCTGACCAGGAGGTCATGAGTTCGAGGCCCGCTCGGAGCCTATGTTTGTCTTGTCTTTGTTCTATGTTAAAAGGCATTGAATGTTTGCCTTTATGTGTAATGTGATCCGGCCTGAGTCCCCTTTGGGGTGAGAAGGGCGGAATATAAATGCTGTAAATAAATAAAATAAATAAATAATGGAATCATAGGTAAACCTTATCAATATGATGGCTGTAATATAGTCTTTGATTAGGAACAATTATAATATTTAGGATGTCAAATTAGTAAATCAAAAAGTAACAAATGTAGTAAAAAGCCCACATCATCAATTTGAAAATTTCAGGAAGAGAATTTTGGTCAAGTAATGATGGTAAACAGAAGGTTGTTTTTCACACAAAATGTCCTCAAGTGCTGAAATCCTGTAGAAAAAGAGAGGTTAAAATAGCTTTTGAGAGGCTTATACCAAACAAATAAATGCAATGTTTTTCATAAAGATCAAGTAAACAGAACATATTGTAAAGAACAAAAATAACTTTCTGGCATTGTATCACACATTTTAGTGCACTTCAGGCTGAAGATGGGGGCACACTTTACTCAATATGCCAACTCGAAAACTCAAGAACTAGGTAGCAGTACCTCCCATCCTGCCCAAGTCCTAGCCACTGCTTCTCTGTGGTGGCCAAATGCATAGTAGAATCCAACATATATTGGGACCTCCTTGACCCACTAACTTTTGTGGTTCCTAAATGTTCTGACACTGTTCTCATACCAAAAAAATCAAATCACAGAAAAATGTTCTGCTAGGAAAAACGAATAAACTAGCCTTTTTAAATTCAGGTGTTCATGCAGATTATTATAGGAATGTGATTTAATGCAGAAATGGGATGCAAAAATGGCAAGAACCAGAAATGGATAAATTCATCCAGCTCTAATTATCTATAGCGTCTAGCTGGGAACACGTATGAAATAACAAAAGACCTTTGCCAGCATTTAAGCCCTGGAGAACCTTATTCTCAACAAATGGTTTCTGATTTTGTTGGGTTGTACTTCATCCTTCAGATGATGTTGGCCAAATGTTTTTGCACTGAACTTCCTTCTTCCCCGGGTACCAATAATGGCCCATTTCTCTCTAGCCTCTCTGGTTCAATGCAATGCACATTAGATGCTTAGGAATGAAATGCCTCTCTTCTGCCAGATAAAATGGAGGCAGGAGGCCAGATCCATTTAAAACAAAAATGGATAATAAAGAGATAGATTGTTGTTTGGATTTTTTTTTAATTCTAATGACCCAATTGCTTTTCTTGTTGTTGTTATCCATTTTTAAATTGTATCAAATAGCTCTGCAGATAACCATCCAATTGCTTTATTTGTGCTGAACTGGCACAAACAAACACAAATAAATGATGCCACTTATATGACACATGGGTTTTTTAGCACCAGAAGCAGTGGGAGGAACCAAATGCCCAGGAATCCTTTGTATACATAGCTCAGAGCTGGTCTTTGCTCTGCACATCAACCTTAGTGCTTTCAAAATTGCACACATAATTATGTATCCCTCTCCACAATGTTAAAATGTTATGGGTTCACTATGGCTCCAGTTCAAATTGGCATATGACAGCTGCCACTCTTATGATCATACCCTCTGCCCATTAACAGCCTTCTTCAGCTTTCACTGCTCTTCCTCATGAGAATGGCATGTTTTGTACCAATAATGTTATACCACCTATACCATATACAATAGGGTCCTCCACTTTTTCTGGGTATAGAGATGTATGATATCCACAAACATGTATAAACATGAATTTAAAACATATTTTTTAAAACCCGAAAGAACACCTCTCTAAGAAGATATAGGTCTTCCAGTGTGACTCCATGATCAACTTCTGCTGGTCATTGACCATAGAATTACACTGAAGAACCTAGAGATTATTAGAGAGGTGTTCTCTGTAGGAATCTCTAAATCCTCCAGTGAGAATCTATGGTCAACTGGTGGCAAGAGTTATTTGAAAGTGGAATACACACTGCCTCAGAGTGTGGTGGAGTCTCCTACTTTGGAAATTTCTGAACAGATGCCGGGCTGTGGCGCAGGCTGTTGAGCAGCTGCAATAAATCACTCTGACCATGAGGTCATGAGTTCGAGGCCAGCCCATGGCGGGGTGAGCACCCGTCAATTAAAAATAAAAAATAGCCCCTGCTCGTTGCTGACCTAACAACCTGAAAGATAGTTGCATCTATCAAGTAGGAAATAAGGTACCACTTATAAAAGTGGGGAGGCAAGTTTAACTAATTTACGACCTGGAATGAGGAAGTGCCGTCAGAGTGGATGATGAAACAGCTGCTCCCCCCTGTGGCCAGAATCGAACATCCCCTCAGAAGAAGGTTAAATTGCCTCTGCGTCTGTCTGTCTATGGGCATTGAATGTTTGCCCTGTGTGTGTATAATGTGATCCGCCCTGAGTCCCCTTCGGGTGAGAAGGGCAGAATATAAATACTGTAAATAAATAAATAAATAAATCTCTTGGGAGTGCTTTGACTGTGTATTCATACATGGCAGAATGGAGCTGACTTACAAGGCCCTTGTGGTGTCTTCCAACTCTATAATTCTTAGAATAAAAATCTCTCTTTATGTGATTATTCAATAGATGAATGTTTGAATTGCCTGCTTTGAATGTCTTAGATGGTAGGATGAAGTATGATTGTTTTGGCTTTGTTGTTTGATCATGGCTATCCCAATATCCTATGTAAGGCATTGATAAATGTTAAATCAATTACCAGAGGAATAGATTTGTGTGAACCAGTTGATAACATCTCCAGAACAAGTTGCTTAACTTAGACATGTATGCCCTGCAAAGTGAATCCCTGAACTGCATGTCAGACTTCTCAGATAAGAACCTCCCACTGTCTCCATTTCTCCCAGGTAGGAGACATCCTGTTTTTTCCAAACCTTTCCAAGCAAAAAGGTTTCCTGGGCTTTGGGTTTTTCTGTCTTCTCTTCTGGCGCTTTGGACTGGAACTGTCCCTTTAGTCCTTATCATTTTTGGCTTGTTGTCCATGTTCTTGTCTCCTGGTTCACCTCCAACAGTCCATGATCTCCAGTATGAAGCCAGTAGAAACATCTGGATCTAGTAGAAAAAAAAACAAACAAAAAAGTGAAGATGTTAGGAATAGAAGAAAATGCAAGAGAATGTGGGATGACAAGAGCCCCAATAAGCCTTGCTCAAACTCTGCCCTTGTAGCTTGCAGCCTCCCAAAAATATGATTTGTACCTTTGTGAAATTTGTCGAAGTGAAGACCACATCAAGCAGAAAAGATATTCCACCCCTTAGGTGGAAAAACTGATGTTGGCATAAGCCACCTCAAAGAAAGAGACATCCGTTGTGTCACATTCTTTTCCTCATCACTGGCATGAACAAATTCATGTCACAAAAGTGCTGAAGATAATCCTTTGGAAACTACCCTGTGGACAACAAACATGAATTGACAGACAAGAGATCCAGAAGCATAGTTACAAGAACTTTGCCCAAGATATACGCATGCAGTGTGGAGCACAATGTTTGATGTTCATTGTCTGTGATAACTCAGTGTGAAACAATCTTTTGGATAGGCTGTGATGACCTTGGGGTTTAGGCAGAAATATGTAGAGGGTGTCCTCTTTGAGAATGAACTGTATCAGTCTTTGTCAGTGGTCACTCTTGATCAGGCAAGTTGTATAGAGATGAGTGAACCTGTCTGATAAATCCACTGGACAGCAATGGATGAATCTTTTTTCACATTCTTTTGAATTTTGAATTATTTCCATAGAATCCACCAATCCATTTTCAAAATTTGGGAAGCCCTTCTCAAAAATAACTGTTTAAGATGAGAAAACTGTGGGGAAAGGTGGGAAACCCCAAATGAGCCTACGGGGATCTGCAACTAGAATCTCAAGCATTTGGCTCAACGCTCCAGATTTGGATAATCTAATCTAACAGTTTTTCTCTCTTCATATTTTGATTTTTTAAAAAGAAATCTCATTTTATTTCTGCTGGATTTCTGGGGGGAGGTTGGAAATAACTTATTTAAAATGTACCAATCAGAATTTTCACTTCTTCTTACTGTTAAGACTGCCTGGCTCCAAAAAGCATTGAAAGTAGGAGAAAATTTAACCCAGCTCCACCCAAGCAACTTCTTGGACAGGTTAATTCAACTTTACTTCCTATAGTGTATGGGACCAAAGGACCAAAGGTTTCAACTAAAAGATGCAGGCATCTTGGGGACTAATGGTGTATGGGATAGCTTACAGCAGTGGTTCGCAACCTGTGGGCCCCCAGGTGTTTTGACCTACAACTTCCAGAAATCCCAGCCAGTTTACCAGCTGTTCAGATTTCTGGGAGTTGAAGGCCAAAACACCTGGGGACCCACAGGTTGAGAACCACTGGCTTAGAGGTAGAGTTGACTCATGCTTTCTGGTATGTCTGGTACCAAACAGATCTTGTTGCATTTCTTTTCTTTCCATTACGAAACAGAAACAGCACTGAGAACATATAGTTATTAGGAAGTTCCATGTCGAGATTAGACTGGTGGTGTCTGATGGCTCTGATGTTAGTGGGGCAGGGAATTTCCTGTTGGCTTTAATCTGAACATTGAAGAAGCTATCCATAGTGTTGACAGAACTCCTGGCTCCTGACCTAAACCCAATGAAGATCCACCATACTGGTTCAGGAGAAGTGGAGGAACTTTACCTATTCATTTATTCATTCATACATTCATTTAATTTATGTCTTGCCTTTTTCTGAAATTGAAATACAAGATAACCAGCATAAAAGGCTCAAAGACATTCTAGGAAATGGTTGTGATCATGAACAAATCACATCCATATTTTTAAACTTCATAATATCAAAATTGTCCATACCATTGCATTCTCTATTTTTTTATATGATTGGACAGTGGAAGAAGCTGATAGTTAGAAAACCAGTTTATTTGAGATGTTGTGCTGGAGAAGAGTTCAATGGATACAGTGGATTGCTAAAAAGACAAAGAAATGAGTTCTAGAACAAATCAAATTTGAACTCTTCCTAGAAGCCAAGTTGATTAAATTGAGACTGTTATATTTTGGCCATATCATGACTTCTCAGCTTGCACTGAAGCCACAGCTCTGAGTCTGCAAGATCTGAGTAGGGCTATTAAAGACAGAATGAGTTGGAGATCTCTCATTCATTGGGTCACCTAAGTCAAAATTGACTTGAAGGCAATTAACAAAAACAAAACAAAAGAGAAACCCAAATGTTTGAGGAGGAAGAGTAAAGTACACATAAGGATAAAAGAAACTAACACTTCACTCCTACCCCAACTTGACAGGGTCTCTCTCCTCTCCTCTTCAGAGGACATTCAAATCACCTGCTCTGTAAGGAAGAGCAGCAGAACTACCTGTTCTAGAGGACCTGGCATCATCTCAGCTCCTACAACCTTTCCTACAGAAGTAGGAGTAAGTAACACAAATTCAGTAGTTTCAACAAGGTCCTAGCCTGAACTTTATGATGCATTATAATCATTCTGAGAAAGGTCAGGTCACCAGACTATTTCTTTAAAGCCTTCTCAAGGTCTGTTTTCAACTGTGAAAAGCCTGTTTCCGCCACAGCTACTCGTTACAAGAAACATGTGTTGGACCCTGTTAACTATTAACTTGAATTTGGGTTTATTTACAGGTGAAGCCCTGTAGCAGTGAGGGAGGAGAAAGCGGGATGTGAAAGAGAAGGTAGTATTTTTGGTGGCTGTGAATGTGGCCAGAAGAACGTGGCCTTCAATAAAGATTCTCCAGGAAATCTTTACATTCCAAACCATGAAACATTGAGGATTAGCACCTTGAGTGATGGAAAACAGACCTATCACTTGTGATGATGTGCTGTGCATTATTTTGCTGTCCTGAACTTGATTCTTCAAGAAGTCCAGTAACATACGTTCAAGAACTCAAACCTCCCAATATTACATTCTCCAGCTCTCAGTTATTTGTATCCAAGCAAAACACCTCTAGAATTTGACAGAAACAATGGTAGTTCTCTGTTTGAAAACACCAAAATTTAAAAGGAGCATGGGGTGGGTTTCATAATCCGACATTTTGGCAATATGGCTCTCTTGTCGGCATGGGTCTGTTTTGAACAATGCTAACTTCTATTGAAAATGGAGACAAAGAAACTGCAAAATAAGTCTTGGGGAATCATATGCAACATATGTGATATCTGTTACCCATCTCTTTAACAGATTCTGTGGCTCTGATCTTGATTCAATTAAAAATTTTAAAATGTTGTATGTGTTTAGAGGGAGAATACTCAATAAGTATTTGAGAAATTAACAAATTAACAATATGTTTCCGGGGAGAATGAATGGCTTACAGATTCTTTGGAGCTGGATCTAGAAGAAGTCAGATAAACTTAAGAGTCTCCCCCAAGAGTATAAATGAGGATTACTTGTAGGTCTGCCAACCAAACATGAACTTGAAGTTTTCCTAAAAGACGCTCATGCTCCTTGTATGTGAAGCTGAATCAGTAAAATTGTCATTATCAGTTGAGTTATATTCTGAAATAAAACGGACCCTTATCCTCTATGGAACATGGAGACTGAAATTAGCCACTGTCCCTTGAAATAAGGGTCCCCCGGCAACCATATTTAATGACCCACTGCTTGATGAAGTGGCCATTAGGGGGCGCTTTTCCAGGAGAGAAAAACTCAGAACCCAGAGGTGTTGTCATTCTCTTGACTCGCTCTCAAGAGTAAACTAGCTTGCTGCAATGAAAAATGATTGCAGTAAAGGACTAGCTGGGACTGACTTGGATCTGCATCTCTTTATTAGTCAAAAATAATTCCTATTTCTCCACCAGCAGCTTTCCCCTGGTCCCCAACTCCCAGTTTGGTTGTGTGTCCCATCTGTTTACCTAATTACCCAACAGGCTGCTCTTGATATATCAAACTCAGACAACAAGATACACCTAGATGTATGATTTCGCCCCTTCTCCAACATTTTGAGCCTGTTTTCTTAACCTGCCCATGAGCTCTTTGGTAAGGCAAGAAAAAGGAATCAAAGTTAGCAGCTATATTCTTCAAAATCAACTTCAAGATACTAAAATCCACACACTTACCCTTCACAAATCTAAGAGATGAAAAGAAGGAGTTATTGTAATTATAATGTAGGTCTGATAGATTTCAGGAAACACCAACTATTAACCATTTTGAATAGGTTATGCATTAGAGCTTTGGGCCCTCTACGTTCACTGGAGTAGGAGCACAGGACCTGCATGAACGTGAAAAAACCATGCCTTTTTAAAAATGCTATTATTTTTTATCTGAAAGAACACCTCTTTAGAAACCTCCAGGTCCTCCAGCATGGTTTTATGGTCAGTTTCCTTCAGATATTGACCACAGAATTGCTCTGGAAGACCTACAAACACATAGAGACAACATATTAATGAAATCCACAAAGATTTAATCTGAAAATGTGGAGGGCCAAATATATATATATATTAAAGACAACACGGTAATACCATTTAAAACAGAATATCTTTGTCAAAGTTGCTGTCTATTTCCCTCTTTGTGTGCAGGAGTATGACAATAAGGATATCTGCATGTTGAGCTGCTTTATGACCCTGCCCAATATATCACCCAGGTCCACCTGTTGACATACACCAGCATAGCATTTCTTTATATCAGTGGTTCTCAAGCTGAGGGTCCCCAGGTGTTTTGGCCTACAATTCCCAGAAATCCCACCAGTTTACCAGCTGTTAGGATTTCTGGGAGTTGAAGACCAAAACATCTGAGGATCCACAGGTTGAGAACCACTGCTTTATACCAAAGAAGGCATCTTTTAGAGTAGCCGAGGGGAAAGTGGAAAAAGAAACTGTCTCTTCTAGAAAATAAAATTGTCTTGCTCCCTCTGCCCTGCCAGGTATCTAAGAAACCAGCAAGAATAATGCCACTCCCAATAGGAAGGACTTCAAATGTAGCTTTCTTCCTCCCAGCATCACTGTCATACCTGTAACAGTTTTTTGCACCAGTATCTATATTGTCATCCTCACCACCACCAATATCAGTGTACCTTTTCTAGACACCAGGATTGCAACCATTGGGTGGCATCCTATTTGTAAAAGTTGTTGTTGGTATCATTTAAAACACCAAATAAAATCGTTGCTTTTTATTGAAATCTTTGGACCCACAGTTTAACCTCTACCCCATACCCAGATAGGATACATTCCTAGGCAGACCACAGTTGCCTAAAACCATGGATATGACAGAACTTTGTTACCTGACCTCTGGTCTCAGCATACAATAGAATTGTGTTAGATGACCCAGAGGTTCCTACAGAGGTATTCTCTGTATGGATTTGCTAGGTTCTCCAATACAACTCAGTGGCAACTTCCAGGGGAGACAAATCATAGAAACACCTGGGGAACCTAGCAAATTCCCCTGGTAGCATGGGTTTAGCTATACCAGGCATGGGCAAACTTTGGTCTTCCAGATGTTTTGGACTTCAACTTCCACAATTCTTAACAGCAGGTAGTCCATTCAGAATTGTGGGAGCTGAAGTCCAAAGCACCTGGAGGACAGAAGTTTGTCCATGCCTGGTCTATACTCTCTCTAACAGTGTTTCTTAAACTCTGCTCCTCCAAGTGTTTTGGACTTCAGCCCCCAGAACTCCCAGGCATCTTACCAGCTGTTAAGAATTGTGGGAGCTGAAGTGCAAAACATTGCTAAAACACACACATCTAAAAACATTCTTTAAAATACGCATATTAAAACTTATAAAATGCATTCTTTTTTAAAAATAAGGAAAACTTTTCAAAATTCTCAGAAGTCCAAAACATTGTGGAAGAAAATAGCATAGTGGTGATATCTTACAATTGTGCTATTTCTTTGTATAACATTACATTTAAAAAATTACCATTCCAGGCTCATGCAGAAGGCATTGGGAAAAGAAGGGGAACATTGAGCCATGGTGAGAGGCTGGTAAGAAATAAAATCATTATCATCATCATCATCATCATCGTCGTCGTCGTCGTCGTCGTCAATGCTCATAAGGAGACCTCCTATTGGAATGCCTATTCCTCCATGTCACTGAAACAAATTGGAGCCCACAGATGGCGTAGTGGACTAAGTGACTGGAAGGTTGGGTTGCTGACCTGAAAGTTGCCAGGTTCGAATCTCACCTGGGGAGAGTGCGGATGAGCTCCCTCTATCAGCTCCAGCTCCATGCGGGGACATGAGAGAAGCCTCCCACAAGGATGGTAAAACATCAAAACATCCGGGCTTCCCCTGGGCAACGTCCTTGCAGACAGCCAATTCTCTCACTCCAGAAGCAACTTCGGTTGCTCCTGACACGGAAAAAAAAAAACTGAAACAAATTGGCATGGGTGAATCTGATAGATCCCATCTCACATGTAAGGAAGTACTTTCTCCTGTTTTCAAGCACATGAGGAGCTCAGAAGAAGTTTGCTCCTGGTCTCCCACCCCGGTTTCTCCAAACAAGGGAGGTGAGGGAGTTTGTGTGATTAAATCCTAAGAGTGTGTGACTTGTCCAAGATCAATTTATGGGTTTCCAGGTGTGCTCAGATCTGCAGGTATATTTCAGCATTGAAACCACTATACTACCCTGGTTCTCAGAGAGCAGATAGCATGGAATTTACCTTTAGCCCAACCACTTTGCATTCCTTATAAAGAGGTATTCTGAATTATGAACCTCAAAATGTCCCAATCTCTCACTGACCCTTTAAACTGAAAATAAGCGCTAACTCACCCAATTATTTAGTTAAAGGAAGGGTTTTTATAGCAAGAGATATCTTTAAGCATTTTTGAATTATTACAGATACTGATGAAAACGGTTAAACTGTCAATTTAGGATTTGGTATATCAGCCTCATTAGGTTCCTTCCTGCACCCTACAGTAGGTGAATCTATTATGTTAGAGTTTATTTCCCTCGCATAAGCTTTATGTGTTCTGTAAAAAAGCCCTGAGAACTTTATGAGGGGATGTTACATTAAATTGTTTATTATTAATATGATTTAAATTTCAAAAACATTGCAAAATGATTATTGTCCTGTAACATTGTCCATGTTAAAAAGGAAGGGACCCAGCCACAGGAAATGTTTGGAACTCCACTCTATAATGTAATGAATCTCATTCGATGCAGTTTGCATGTTATTCATCTCTCTTTCGCCTTGGACTCCAGAGAGCCCTGATCTACAATTCTCTAACAAGGCGATCATAAATTGCTGAACAAGAAGCAGCCCTTGAGAGTTTTTAGATAGTATGTGGATATCGTGTAATCCATCTCAAGGAACTTGATTTAGTGGTGCAAAGAAAGATTCCCAACAAGGCTCGACATTGTTTTTAAACTGCTGCTAAATCAATTACAGTATTTGGAAGACAAAACACTCCTTTCCACTCTCTCTGCTGTTCCATTCCGGTGGGCATATTGTCTGCGAGATGGAAGGGAGTTTTCTGAGAAGCATACAGTGAAGCTGTTTGAAAGCTACCAAAGTGCACAGACAGAACAAAATAAAGGACCCGGGATATTACAATATAGTCTGGCTTCTTTAGCATACACACATGGAAAGCAAAAAACATGGTACTTCCATGAAAACCAGAAATCTGAATTTTGGTGCCTGCATCTTCCAAGATCAAAATTGTAAAAGGGGCTATAGATTACTTTTTTAAACAATACATCCCAGAAATCAGCCAGAAACCTTAATTTTGTTGCATACCTCTTCCAAAATCAATATTGTAAATTATTGTTTTAGCTATTTCTTGCCATTAATGTTAATGTGGCCACTGATGGTAAGAACTGTTCAGAAGTTGAATCCGCTGCCTCAGAGCATGGTGGAGTCTCATTTTCCAGAGGTTTTTAAGCAGAAGCTGGATGGCCATCTGTCAGGAGTACTTTGTGTGTGTATTTCTTACATGGCCGTGGGTTGGACTGGATGGCCCTCATATTTTCTTCCAGCTCTATAAGTCCATATAGGAAGGGCATGGTGGGCACTTTATAGTTAAGATATTATCACTATAGCTCAGTGGTTCTCAACCTGTGGGTCCCCAGGTGTTTTGGCTTACAACTCCCAGAAATCCCAGCCAGTTCATCAGCTGTTAGGATTTCTGGGAGTTGAAGGCCAAAACATCTCGGAATGTACAGGTTAAGAACAACTACTATAGCTAGACCAGGAACTACTTATAGCCCAACTGATGTGTGATTGCAAGTTCATGCTTCCCTCAGCATTGGCTATAAGGCTGATGACTAATTGGAGTTGCAATTCACTACTTTGGAGGTTCCACCTCCTAGCTAGACACATAAAATCTGAGTTGTGTCTGAGCTCCTATTGCAATTTATATACCTTACCTACATATTTGTATACCATTGGTTATGCAGTTGGCCCTCCACATTTGTATATTTGACTTTAGCTGACTGGATTATTCACAGATTTGATTAAATGATTATCTTTAGGACTCTTTAGATCCTCTAGCACAGTGGTTCTCAACCTGTGGTTCCCAGATGTTTTTGGCCTTAAACTCCCAGAAATCCTAATAGCTGGTAAACCGGCTGGGATTTCTGGGAGTTGTAGGCCAAAAACATCTGGGGACCTCAGGCTGAGAACCACTGTTCTAGCATGATTCTATTTTAACTCCCAGTGGAAGTTAACCACAGAGTCAGGCTTTGGTCTTTCAGATTGTCTTTCAGGTAATTTACAGTTTTCCCACTGTTGTGAGGGTCATGTGCCCCTAACCCTGGTAAAAATGGAAAGCCTATTGTAGATGATATGGATCAAATAACATGGGCAGTTTGAGTCTAATCAGTTTCAAGAATTGACATCACTAGGTGATCTTTATATTTTCAAGGACACCAAAAATGATAGCATACAGCCAAAAATCCTTCCCCAAAGCATTTAACTATTAAAAGTTTTATGCTTTTATTTTCATGACACAATTACAGTTCTCTTATAGCACTCAAGTGTACTCCAGCATGAATTTGGGTGAATTATAACTTGTATAATGGATTGAATTTTCTCAGAAGATGTTTCCATGAAACCTATTTAGCCCATTAAGAACTATGGTTTCATATGAGAGTACATCAGTTTCTTAATAATTTTAGCAGGGTATAAACTTTAGGACAGTTATATAACAGGGCAACAAACACCCATTATTGATATAGCATTTGGGAACTTTATAAATTAATGGAGAGTTATAGTCTCATACTGAGAGTTGTAAAGCAGATCAGTATTAGAAACTTCATAAAGTCATAATATATGTTGTTTGAATGAAATAGGGTTACAGATTGATCTGTTACTGAGTCCTGATAATATGTCTTTGGATGTCACATATCATATGACTCCTTTATAGTTGTTGGATCAATTCTCAGTTACCAACAATGTACAGTTCAATACTAGCAGAGTATATGGAACTATCTGATGTCCCTGAGAAGTTCAGGGAGGTACCATATGTGGAGACTATTCAATCCAACCTGGGGCTTTTTGGATTAGGTACAATTATTTGTACAATAGGACAACTCATTTAAACTTCACACTTGTTCAAACAACTGTGGCTATATAAACAGTTCCTCCATGAAGCCCACCCATTTGTATAACTGTGAAGCAGAAAACACAGATTGTAGCTCTCTATGGATTTCAGTATCCTTGAGAACCACGGGAACGGAGCCCGGTGTCTCTAGTGTCCCAAAAAGCCAGAGGAGACACAGATGGGTTATTCAAGTCTACCACACTGGCTCCTGATTGACTCAGAAACAAGCCGACTAAGCTCCATTTGCTGAGATGGCCAGGGTGCCATCCAACATCATTCCTGGTTGGTCTTTTCTGTGATGGGAAACTTTTAATAAACTGCCATTGGATTAATTGAACTGTCTGTCCATTTATTGACCTGCCCCTGAAAGAGATGAAATCGGAAAGGAATGCAGTGTGGCAGTTAACAATGAACTTATGATGGGCTAAATCAATGGTTCTCAACCTGTGGGCCCCCAGATGATTTGGCCTTCAATTCCCAAAAATCCTAACAGCTGGTAAACTAGCTGAGATTTCTGGGAATTGTAGGCCAAAACACCTGGGGACCCACAGGTTGAGCACCACAGACCTAAATGGTCTTGCTCTGGTGGATACAATGAGGTTAACCAAAGATTTTTTTAACAAGTGTGGTTTAGGATGATGGCCATCTCAATGGGAGTCACAAGAATGAGTCTGGTTGGAGACATGGGAAAGGAATCGTTCCCATAGATAGCCCAGATTGTATTAGCTGAGACAGTGAAAGGACACAGGAACACTGATGCAAACCCATTGTGTCCCCCAGCCCCTAGCCTCCCAGTTTATTGTAAAAAGATTGTGGTAACTTAGGGGAATCGTTTCTTGATGTCGAAGGTGTGGTGAAACAACATTTCAGAGAAATTCATGAGGAGTTATTACAGGACAAAATAAAAAAAGGCAAAGTGGGTGCACAGTATGTCCCCATGGAACCACATTTCATAATTAATATTTTGAGGCCTGACTTTTCGATAATAGCCCCACATGACTCCTAGCTATTTCAACACCCCACCCCCTCTCATAAAGCTTTAAAATAGGTTGCCCAAGAAGTGTGCATTTTGTTTTTTCAGCTGTATTACAGTCCTGGTGAAAGAGAGTGGTTGAGATTTTATATGAATTACTTGCATATAGTCTACTGAATTAAGTAGCATCTCCCAACCTGACTCTGCTCCCAATTCTGATGTACCATGAAGCAGCTGTTGCAAGCAACAGGCATTTCTTCACAACACAGAAGAATGGCATTTTCATCAAGAGCAAGAAGGATCCCTGTCTCAATTCCTCCTTGCACCAGAGATCACTCACAGAAGAGTAATGGAAACATCAGTCTGCTGGACACTGATCAAAAGCAGAATAGACTTCGGTTGTTACCAGTTGCTTGCTGAGTGAGGATTGGGGAAATTTGATGATCTTTGCATATTTCCTAAACAAATGAATACATGCAAATCATGAATGAGAATCAGTTATGAATGCACAACTCTAAGTTATGCATTCATAACCCCAATCATGAATTCCAGACAATGACTTTAAAATATGGTGTACGCTATTGGTGGTACTTGTTTTAAGGAAAAATTGTAGTGGATTTCACTGCCATCTGCAGTGAAAAATTCAAATGGCATGATGGAGCAAATCGTGTGAGGACTTTGATGCCTTTAGAGTGAAGCAAGTACCACCACATTCCCTTCAAATATAAACCATGCTTTTTTATGAAGAGCTTCTCATGAGTTCTTGCATTGATGATAATCACTATGCCACCTGTACTTGCTGAGCTATTATGTAGCTCAGCTTGCTGATGCACCTTGTTGTCATTATTATTTGAGAGAACATATGCCATTTTTCTTCATCTGAATGAAGAAAACAATGCAGTGTTGAAATTCTCTGTCTGTCCATGGTTTGTTTTTTTTCCAGAAGGCTGTGTTCTACAATGTAAAATAAACAAACACATATCTTTCTACCAACAATGTCCTAACACTGGTGTCATTTATTTGTTCAGTTATTTATTTAAATGCTTCTGCCCCACCTGTTTCTTTGAAAATTCAAAAGCTGGCCAGCCATTATCAAAATCCATCACCAAATGTTAGCAGTGATAACAGTAATCCAAGGAACACAAAAAATAGAAGCAACATCTCAAATCAGAAAGGCAATCGCTGCAAAACAAATATAGAATGACATCACAATAGCCACACTGCTAAAACCTGGTTGTTTAATGCCATCTAAAAGCCAAAGGTGAAGAACAAAGTATGCCAGCTCTGCCATGATACTTCAGCATCATGGATGAGGAGGCCTACCCCACATGGATGCTTCCTGGGGATCTGGAGCAAGACTGATCGGGAAGATCTTCGTGTTTGGATAAACTCCTGTGAAAGAAAACTGTAGAAAGTATCCCAGATCCAGCCTGGAATATTGTGCATTGCTTGAATGCACGTTGCTTATTTGACCTCATCAGACAGGCTAAATTTGGCGGCCTCTCTATTTGTGCCATGGTTCCTCTCTATTTGTGCCATGGAGTCCACCGGTTCCCATCCCACAATGGCAGTTCTTCTCCATTTGTGCCACAGAGTTCGCCGGCTACCAACTCACAATGTGCATCTACTTCCGGCAGGTCGGCATAGGAATCAAAAGGTGCCACAAGATCACAGGCTACTTACAAGATGGTGTTACACAATCACTTCGTAGCTTTATGAGCTTCATGAAGAAGAACTTGATTTGAAACACAATGGGGATCATGTGACCTGCTTGCAGTTGGTTCCTGGCTTCTGTTGTATTTGGGCCCCTTGGTCTCTCACCAACCTGTCAATTCCCTGTGTTGCTGAAAACACTTCACCTAAGGCAGGGGTCCCCAAACTAAAGCCCGGGGGCCAGATGCGGCCCTCCAAGGTCATTTACCTGGCCCCCATCCTCAGTTTTATAATATAATATTTTTATATCATTTTAAATAATATATTGTATATACATATAATATTGATAATAATATAATGTTATACAATATAATACTAATAATACCATATAATAATATTAATTATATGATATATATTACATATAATATTACAGTATAGTGGTATAGTTCAACATAGTAATATATAATGCTAATATTGTGCTATGCTAATAATATAATATATTGTATGTGCATACAGCTGCTCTGAGTCCCCTTCGGGGTGAGAAGGGTGGGATATAAATGAATAAATAAATAATTTTAGACTTAGGCTCACCCAAATTCTGAAATGACTTGAAGGCACACAGCAACAACAATCCTAATTAACTTGACTATCTCATTGGCCAGAAGCAGGCCCACACTTCCCATTGAAATCCTGATAGGCTTATGTTGGTTACAATTGTTTTCATTTTTAAATATTGTATTGTACTTTCATTGTTGTTGTTGTTGTTTTGCACTACAAATAAGACATGTGCAGTGTGCATAGGAATTGTTCGGGTTTTTTTTTCCAAATGATAATTTGGCCCCTCCACAGTCTGAAGGATTGTGGACCGGCCCTGTGCTTTAAAAGTTTGAGGACCCCTGACCTAAGGCATGCAATTTTGAGCTGTAAAATGGTTCTGCAGGGCAACATTTTTTTCTAATCCTGTTTTTGGACTCCATCATTTCTCCCAAACAGCCAAAAACCATGGCCCAAACTAACTAAAACTGATGCAACATTACTTGTGGTTCCAGAAACTAGTGACCTCATGACCTGGTTAAGAAGAGCCTCCATACATGCTCACTCTTGTTTTAGAGTCTTCTAAAGTGAAAAAGCACTTTGAAGTTACCTTGAAGCCAATAGAGAAACAATGTCATGGCTACAAAAATTGTGCCATATGTTCTTAACAGTGATGTTCTATACCGACTCTGACTTCATTGCATTTTTCAAGTTATTCATATGTACAGCATGTGACAGCAGCCCAGTCTAAATGTGACTGAGGATTGAATTAGTCTGCCTAGGTTGTTCTTTTCCTGGAATGGGAGCAGCTGGCATATCAACCTAAGTGATTAGAACATACCCCTGGCCATTGTTGAATGCAGTCCTATCCAACAGAGGTTGTATTTCTCTTTCTCAGAAATGCCCAGACAACAAAAAACTATGTCCTATCAATAGCAAGTTTCTGTTTATTTGCCTTCTTTCTTTGGAGCAAAGCCAAGGTTTAAAAAGCCAACTGCTTCTATGAGATTTAATGGAAAGGAAAGGTAAAGCAGGGTGTTATCAGAATGTAGGTATTTTTAATCAGCATACATCACCATACCCCATATTCCCAGACAATCTTCTCTAGTAGCTTCCTTTAAGACTTAACATGGACGACAAGATTTATCCTTCCAGAAACTAGCAAAACGAAGACCACAAGTTATATCAGAATTTCAAAAGTATTTCCTTCTGAAACCACACAATCAGGAAAAATTGGAGTCCCCAACCAGGCCAGCAAGCTGAGTCATGGGACCATCCAGTCTATTCACTAAGGAAGACATCACCACTTCCCAAAGCAGTAAGTTCTAGAGTTGAGCAACTCACAACACCAGGACGTTCTTTCTGATTGAAGTCATTTTTATGTTATTTGAACCCATTGGTTTTGGTCCCACCCTCTGGACTCCACCATGCATGTGAAATATTAGATTACTACTGTGTCTTTTCCATGTGAAACATACATCGTTTCCTTTAACCTTTCATCACAGGATTTGGTCTAAAGGACACTTACCATCATCGTCTTCCTCTGATATGTTCTTCTTAAACTCTAACATTCAGAATTGAACAAAGTATTTCAGATGAAGTCTGACCAAAACAGAGTAGAACCATTATTTTTCACAAACAGTACAGTATTTTTAATTCAACATAAAACTTCTCTGGTAAGCACTCCTGGCTCATGTTTAAGCTCATGATATGGTTGTCCATGGCATCAAAGATCACTAAGATGCAAGGGGGAATCAAAAGAGTCATGTTATTGCTGGTTTCTTTTTGGAATACAATATTAGGGTGGAAGGGGTTTCCATCCTGTAACTAAGCTGGAGACTAGACTGAAAAGAATATAAGTCATTGATCTTAAACTGCCAGTTGCATGAGCCGTCATTTTTTTCCAGAAGTGCCCCGGGAATAATGCTATAATATGGTGGAGCAGCGTGTTAAAGCACTGAGCTGCCAAACTTGCGGACCAAAAGGTTGTAGGTTCGAATCCGGGAAGTGGTGTGAGCACCCACTGTTAGCCCCAGCTTCTGCCAACCTAGCAGTTTGAAAACATGCAAATGTGAGTAGACCATTAGGTACCGCTCTAGCAGGAAGGTAACTGTGCTCCATGCAGTCATGCTGGCCACATGACTTTGGAGGTGTCTACGGACAATGACGGCTCTTTGGCTTAGAAATGGAGATGATGTCCATTTGACTGGACTTAATGTCAGGGGGAAACCTTTACCTTTACCTTAAAGCATAATCATCACATTTCCAATGGGCTATGCTGTTGCAAATAAACATTGCCACTGGGCTGCTCACTGCAGCTTTGCTATCACTAGAAGTTGTTAAAAATCTTTCAGAAAATGTTGTAAAATCTTCTGCAAGCTTTTTTAAACCTCTACCCCCACTGAAAATTAATTGAATTCAGAACCTCCCACAAAAAGTTAGTAAAATTCCTGTCCCTCTTTTGAGAGTGAATGAATTGGCCTGAAAACTGTTCTGACCCTGAGGAGAGGCACTGTGATTGTAACTTACCTTGTGCTTTCAAATAGTATTGTATCTCACAAGCTACTCTGCTTGTGAGATACAAGACTATTTCTCACATTCCTCAACAGTAAATGGAGATTGATTTGGTCTAGCACAATAGTGTGATATATTTGTATCCCATCTTTCTCCCTATGAGCTTAATGTGGCATGAACGGTTTTCATCCTCTCTGTTTTATCTTTGCAACAACCCTCTAGTCCTAGACCCCACAGTGCAACCATAATGATGACCTTATGATGTTAACTGTGATTGATTGGGCTTGCTTCCCATGTGAGTCGCTCCGAGTCCCTGTTGGGGGAGATGGAGGCGGCATACAAAAATAAAGTTGTTGTTGTTGTTGTTGTTATTGACACAACGACATAGTATGACACAGCAAACAAGAAAGATATGCTGGATTTCATATCACAAAATCACAAGTTGAACACTTCTCAAGCGTTTAGGACTGGGTGATGTATTTTCAGATGATGCATGCAGATCCCAGTAGGGTGGTCTTTTGCAGTTGTTGTTGTTGTTGTTGTTGTTGTTGTTGTTGTTACAACCAGCCTAAATTCACTCAGTGGTCTCATGGCTCAATGGGGATTCTGATTCTAGATCCTCTAAATGCCAGTATATCACTTTAAACTGCACATGACACAAGCTTCAAACCTAGGCACCAGATATTATATGAATTAGATAATTGAGATATTACATCACATTTACCTAGTGCCCTCTGCTCTCACATCATCGTCAATGGGCTCCGCTACCCTTTTTCCAAATATTGACATTATGCAACCAATTGTGAATCTGCCAATGTGCCTGAATATCATCCCATCCTGCAATGGGCAACTTATAGTAGCTGTATCTGCAACTCAAGGGAACCAAGTGATATCTAGAAGCACTGACAAATAGCTACATGCCGTTCAAGAATGCACAGGTATGTTGTTAGAATCCTGGTAGTTAGTCCTAACTAGAGCAGAATCACTGAATCAATTGCTAAATGTGGGGTTAACACCTGAGTGAATTAATTCCATTGATTTGTAATAGGATTTAGGCCCAAGTGAAATGCTTACACATGTGGTGCTCTGATAACATTGCCATGAGCTGAATGAATTCCTTGCACATATAGGGAACTTACACACACATATATTCTGTCCTAGCCAATCTGAAAAATAAAGAATGGGTCATCAACTCTACAGGTTTTATATGTGTGTTTTATTGTAAGCCGCCCTGAGTCCCCTGTTGGGTGAGAAGGGTGGGATATAAATATTGTAATAAATAATAAATAATAAACTGTGGGGTTTAGTGAAAGATGAAGGTTTGAGCCTGAAAATGTTGAAACCTCCTGGCCTAACAAGTGTCACAGAAACATACTACAAGGCTAGAAAATGACAGTGAACCCAGATGAAGAACAAAGTAGAATTTGGAGTCTTTGAAATGGGAATGTTTGAGAAGAGTGGAGAACAGTGATTTAAGAAATGTGTTTCCAGTGCCTGTTTTTCTGAGGGCTTTTAGAAAGCACCCAACTTCATTGTCCTTGATAAATTCCTTCCATTTCATTTCTCCCCATCAGAAAGAATGCATACTCACACAGAGGTGCCTATTGTTCTGGATTTTTTTATGTCTTCTACCACTTGATTTATTCCTCAAATAAGTTGTTTTGCCAATATCTTTGCTACACTTCCAAACACATCTGAAATATTTCTGTCTCCCCTCTCTTTTATATCTCTTTGTCAGACAATCTTTCTTGTTTCTCTGTTACTTTTATCTTTTACCTGTTACTCCCAAGAATTTTTGCAATAGTTGGCATATAGCAGGGTAGATTCTTCAAGTTTTGCATCCTATAATCAACTTCCAACTCATGAGAAACAGCAACAATTCCACCACACTCAAATAGGGACATGAACCATTATGGAAACTCACCTGTTGAGCAGTGTTGACAGATGTCTTACACAACATCCATTAATTGGACAAAAGTAATCCACTTACTTGTAACAGTGTCGCTTACCTGTGTAGATTAACAACTACAAAAACCTGATTGTGTCGTAGCTGAGATCCCAAATTCAAGGCTCAACATGAGTATTTGGATGGGAGACTGCCAACGAATCCCAGGTGTTATAATTCTGAGTTTTGCTTGCCTAAGAAAATTATATGACAATAACATGGGGTTGCCATAAGACTGCAGACAACTTGATGGCACTTACACACACACATGCACATAATGAATGTGGAGGAGAAAAACACAAAACTTTAAGAATTCAGCTAGGCTTGGGAGAAAATAAATTCTAGGTGGCAAGTACACTTCATTTCCTGAAAGCAAATCAGAGATGAAAGCCCTAGACTAACAATGAGGAAAGCATTCTCCAGATGAAATGGAAGACAAAGCTGTCTGAGAGCCTTGAGATGAGTGTGATGCAAACAGAAGTTGTATGCATTGTTACCAGCTGGCTGTTCCTGAAAAGAGTTGTTTTGAACTTTGTTGCATCATAAAGTTTGTAATGTCTCGAGTGACACATTCCCAATTTACAGATTGTCCTTGAAGCAAATGTGTTAGAGTTTCTCAAAATTGAACTTTTTACTTAAATATGAGTGCTGCTGATCTTCAAGAATGGTTGAAATTATCTATGGCTTTTCCTTCTTTGTGGATGAGAAGTTAAATTGCTACGCAGGGAGATTTATCACAGCTCTTTTGGCTCTTTTGGCTGCCATTTTGGCTGAAGGGACATTTAGAAGAATAATGGCAGCTGCTGCTCACAACATACACAGAGAGGTGGTTAGAATTACATCATTTAGGGCCTCTTCCTTCATGGCAGTGACAGAGGAAAGGAAGTAGGGAAAGGGGACTCACTTGCCTAAGCTATGTATGGAAACAATACCATTTTTGTTTAATTTGGCTATAATATTGACTTTGTGTATATTTTTAATTCTAACCTTTTAATTTGTAAGCTGCCTTAAGTACCAGGCTGTGTCTACACTATTGAATCAATGTAGATTGGTTTGCCTAAGCAAAATTTCACTGAAATCTGATTGGTTAGTCCCACTCAATGAATCGCTGGGTGGTAAGTCAAGGCAGATGTTGGTTCATTCCATTGATTCAATAGATCTACCTTAGGTAGAACTTACAAGAGAATTCAGATCAATAATAATTAGTTTTGGATATAATGCTTAAGTTTATTTCCAGCTTCCAACACATTTAACAGAATCATTTTGATCAGAGTTTGGTACGTTGTATGTTGAGGACCACATGGGACTTCCAGCTTCCACTTATGAATCTCCACAGCAGTGCTTCTCAATCTGGGATCCCCAGATACTTTTGGCCTTCAACTCTCAGAAATCCTAACAGCTGGTAAACTGTGTCGTCGAAAGCTTTCATGGCCAGGATCACAGGGTTTTTGTGTGTTTTCCAGGCTGTATGGCCACAAGGCCAGAAGTATTCTTTTCTGATGTTTCGCCCACATCGATGGCAGGCATCCTCAGAGGTTGTGAGGTATACGGCTGGGATTTCTGGGAGTTGTAGGTCAAAAACATCTGGGAACCCCAGGTTGAGAACCACTGCTCTACAGTATAGAGCAGAAGGTCATCAGAGCATGCTTACTTTACAGTGGGCATCTGTACTGACTAATGCCAATGATCCTGTCCCTCTATATCAATGGTTCCCAACCTTTGGGCCACCAGGTGTTTTGGACTTTTATTTATTTATTTATTTACAGCATTTTTATTCCACCCTTCTCACCCCGAAGGGGATTCAGGGCGGATCACATTACACATATAGGCAAACATTCAATGCCTTTTTAACATAGAACAAAGACAAACAAACATAGGCTCTGAGCGGGCCTCAAACTCATGACCTCCTGGTCAGAGTGATTCACTGCAGTTAATTGCAGCTGGCTTGCTCTCCCGCCTGCGCCACAGCCCGGGCCCACAGTTACTAACAACTGGTAAGCTGGCTGGATTTTCTGGGAGTTGAAGTCCCAAACACCTGGAGGCCCAAAGGTTGGAAACCACTGTTCTTATTCCTTTTATCAAGGAATAAAAGACTAAAACAGAGCTTCAATGAAAGCTGAACATTCAGCAAAGGGGCTTTGAAAATCCTTAACTGGGAGGGGAACATTTTGCTTTTTGGCATGATGCCCATGGAGAAAAATGCCACACTCCAGCTTGTCCAAAGGTAATGTTCTAATATTATTTGTATTATGCCATTGCTGTAGTAGGTTTGTACTACTTTGCCTTTAATCCCTTGCAATTCTTTCCTCCTTAACTGTTACCCCATTATGAGACAATTACTCACCTCGAATATGCTCCCTTTCTCCCCCACCGTCATTAGCACCCTTCAAGGACACAATATTCAAGACTTCTACTTGGTGATTGTATGTATTAGTATAATATGCAGAAGCATTCAAAAGCCCTTTTAATCTCCATAATCTGAGCAGATGATGCCTCGAAACCTCCCTTTTGTTATATTATCTTTTCAAATGAAAGGTGGGGAAGGGAGAGGGGGAGAAGGCCACCCTGCTTTCTGAAAGCAACATATGTCCATTATGAAATGACAATGATTTTTTCCCCTAAGCTTTTACTCCACCTCCAAGCTTTTAACCATTTTGTTGCTTCCATTGATGCCACGGGCAAGGAAGCAGCAAATTGTCCATTTCTCTATATGGGTTTACTCAGAAATGAGTCCTGTTGCATTTAGTGGGTGTTCCTGCATGGAAATGGGTATTGAGGCCCACTTTTTACCTGAATTCATTGAACATGGTTTCACTTATACATGAAGAGCTTTGAATGCCATTGAATCCTTCTGAAGGATCTACTGGACTTTCATTGGAATTTTGGGCGCTAATTGAACATAAAATTGCACTGAAGACCCGTATAAAAAGCAGGTTCAGTTCTGAATCAGAACCAGAACAATTGTTCATGCATAACCTGAATGGCAGGGTTAATCCAGAGCTTTGGAGAAGCTTCATTGTATCTCCATACTTTTACTAACGCGGGGCACAACCATGTCAAGTGACTGTGTCCCACATTGAGGTTGAAATGACTGCATGAATCATGTGGATGCCATGGAGCCAATACTCATTCACCCCAGAGTATTTGGCCTACATTGACATATCCTATTCCACCTACTTAGTAGGGAAGAGGTCATCATCTGGAGTTATTCCACTGGTTGACACCAGGTCTAGAGTCACAACTGTTTAGACTGACCAAGCAGTTGGTGGTTTTAGGTAGGGCAGAAGAAACGGAACAACCTGACCTTTATGTAGGCAGGCACACTGGAAGCATAGTTAGTGTAGATCATGATATGAAGAGTCTGTTAAAAGACTGTCAAATTTTCCCAAGAAGAGATGGTTCAGCTGTCCTATCTTTACATGCTCAGCTAGCCGCAGACTCAGCAACAAGTTCCCCAAAAGCAGATTTGTATTTTAAAGTAATTTATTGCTGGCCATTACATTTTTATGGGATTTTGTCCTAATTCACATTAATTATAATCCGGGGCTTTACCTGAAAGATGATATTGCAATTGACACCAGCAGCTGTGGAAGGCTGGAGAAAACCAATAGTGTCACCACGTGGCTTAAGATTCAGAGGAAAAGGAAAGAGCATGAAATCCAATTGGTAAGTTCAAGCAGGGCAGACACAGGGCAGAGCAGCCCTTATCCTGAATTCTGAAATACTCCAAAATCTGAAATTGTCCACATGGATAGCTGAAAAAGTGGTGCATTTGCTTTTTGATGGTTCAGTATAAACACACTTTATTTCATGAGGAAAATTATTTTAAAATTGTATAAAACTACCTTCCAGGCTGTGTGCATAGAGTATACATGAAACATCAATACATTTTGTGTTTTTACTTGGGTCCCATCTCCAAGATATCTCATTATGTATGCATATGCAAAAACTGGGGTTCCAAAATCCAAACACTTCTAGCCCCAAGCATTTCAGATAAGAGATACACACTCTGCACATCAAAATCAATAGGATGTATATAAAGATCTTTTCACACTACCCAATTTTTGCACTATGATTCCACTTTAGCTGCTATCCTGTGGAATCTTGGAATCTACAGTTTATAGAAAGACATCTAGAATTATTGTCCAGAGAGCTCTAGTGCTTCACCAAACTACAAACCTCAGGATCTTATAGGACATTACTATGAGAATGAAAGTAAAATCATAGCATTTTGCATCTGCAGTCATTGAAGTAAGCTAATGACAAAGGGGGAATGTGGAGCAAAACTAGGACATTTTAAAAGTAGTTGATTAAAGTGGGATGACAGATTATTGATTGGGACTGTCCCTGCCAAACCAGGATATTTGGGGAGAATTGACAATATATTTGCATGATTCAGTATAAAATCTGTCGAATCGCTTAATTTAATAACTGCATTATTATGGTACCAACCTATTTTGTATGAGATTCTTCACAGTGACTGTAACTAACTACCGTTAAAGTACTTTAATGTTTCAAGCTGTGGGATGGATGCTCTTAACTACTAGTCTTTGGGAGAAAGGGCTCCTTTTTGCAAAAGTAGAGGAGAGAGGAATAAAACAGTGGGAACTCAAGTTTTTTAAAGCCACATTTGGAACAGTTTCTGCCTGGCTTTGTCTTCATGGTTTGTAATTTTGACATAAATAAATTAAAAACCAATTACATAATGAAAGAAAAGGTGTGTGCATGTTTGTATGTGATATAAGCCAAAGGATATTAGATAACAGGGTGTGTGTGTGCATTTTTAAGTAGAAAAAATGAAATGGAAATGAAAGTAATGTTGCCACAGACAGAGATAAAAGGAACATTTAAAGATGATGATGGCAGAAATACTGTATCACAAGATTGTCAGACAGAAATATTTTCCCACTTTCCTCCTTTAGACAATCATAATTTAAGAAATGGCATTGTTAATGTAGCCAGAAAACTCTTAATGAACAAAACATTTATTTCCATTCCAGTGTGCAAAGGATGAGCAAAGTTTTGGCTTCTTCAGCACTCACCTTTAGACTGATAGGTATCAAACAAATTGTGAGTATGCAGTGGGTCATCCCAACACAAAAGTGTGTCTTCTGATAATATAAGAGGGAGGTTATAGCTGTGAGAAGTGACAGTCCCAAAAGTCATTTTTCAGAGACCTGCTTCAATGTTGCTTTTGGTAGCAGTAACAACGGCTGTTCTTTGTCAGTTCCACAGAGACCTTAAGGAAGAATTCTGTCTTCTTAATATTGTTATTTAGCAGTCAGGGTCAGGCAGCAACAAAAGCCTCTACGAAAACAGACTATTTTTTTTTCACACCATGCTGACTGCGGGATTCTGGGAATTGCAGTCCAAAGAGAAATGTTGTCAAGTTCTAAAGCATCTTATTCATCAAGCCCCATGGATTGGTGCTCAGATTTCATCTGGTAAAGGTAAAGGTTTCCCCTGACGTTAAGTCCAGTTGTGTCTGGCTTTGGGGGTTGGTGCTCATCTCCATTTCTAAGCCGAAGAGCCGCCGTTGTCCATAGACACCTCCAAGGTCATGTGGCTGGCATGACTGCATGGAATGCCGTTACCTTCCTGCCGGAGCGGTACCTATTGATCTACTCACATTGGCATGTTTTCGAACTGCTAGGTTGGCAGAAGCTGGAGCTAACAGTGGGCGCTCACTCTGCTCCCTGGGTTTGAACCTGCAACCTTTCAGTCTACAAGTTCAACAGCTCAGCGCTTTAACACACTGAGCCACCAGAGGCTTTACGCAAAAATGAGAGGCCTGTAAGGACTTGGAAACATGTTGTTTACCTTAAAAAATAAAATGGGAATTTCAAGATACTAAATTTCACAATCAGTAGCCTGTTCTGTTGGTTTCATATCTTCATGGGAAACTGGGCCAGTTCCGGGTCTTTACAACATTAAGTAATGACCTGCAGCTTACATGATAAGGATGCACTGGATTCAATCTGTATTTTGTTCTCAACTTAAAAGAGCTATCCATAGTGTTGAGCCCATTTGAAAGTTAGAATTCAGCACCATGGATAGCTGCTTTATTGTTTAATTGTGGATTCACAGACATGGCAACCAACCAGCCTCCCCTGAATGCAGCAACTATAGGTAGCATTGGAAACCTAATTGCAGTGCTGTTCTGCATTCAGCTCAGAAATATCTTAATGCCATTTCTGATGCTTATTATATTACAATCCCCAATGAAGATTGCTGTTCTTCAAGGTGTTGCAACTGCAAGCGAGTGGCAGAGTCAAGAGGAGGTATTTCTGCTCACGAGATTAAAGAAACTAATTAGTCTGTGTGACTTCTGAGTGCTTCAAAACATGAGAAGTGTATGGCAGCTCCTAGTCGGGTTGTGAAACATTGGTTCTGTGACCTCTTTAATGCTTTCTTTCTCCACTTCCCAAGCTCTGTATCAACAAGGGTTTCTATATTTCACAGGGACAATAGAGCACTCCAAAGACAAAAGATGAAACCACGATAGTATAGTACACTGTTATCTTCTTGTCTTTGACAAAAGGAGTAATTATAATTAGCTTGAGAAGCTTCGTGAAAAGAATGGAAGCTCAGAGGAAAAGGGGAAAGCAGGATCTATCGGGATAGTTACAAGTGATGCTTATCATGGACTTTCTCTCTTCCTGCTGGGCTTGAGAATGCCAATGTCACTTCCATTCTTTGTTTCAGTTCTCAGCTTCAGCCTCTTCTTGGGCAAAGTGGAAATAAAGGCCTTCCTGTCAAATGGCTGCCCAGAAGTCCACCAGCTTTATCTTCTGCTGATTTTAGTTTTCAGTAGAAAATATTGCCTCTTTTCCTTCATTTTCCAACAGTGGTGCTTTATGACAGACTACATCACACCAGTACTTCTCAATCCACGTACTTTTACTACATACACTCCATCATTTCACAATTGATAATTGGGTTACATGTGTCCTTGCAACATCAAAATATAGTCCCATCTCCAAGAAATCTCATTATACCTTATATGAAAGTGAAGATATTTCAACATCAGAAAAAAAACTCAAACACTTTTGGTCGCTAGCATTTTTGATAAGGGACACTCAACTAATACATAAATGGCAGATTGGTCCAAATTGGTTTCTGGATAATATTTTGTGCAGGAGTGAAGAGGAGTTCCTGTGATCTAAATTGAGACAGATTATTGTCACCTGAGTATCCAACTTGGGAATATTCTGCTACAAGCTTCCATCAGGTATATCTCATTCCCTTCATAAATGGATCACTGGGCAGACCAGAGAGACTCCTTTAAGAATATAAACTTACCACCAGGTCCAACTCATTAAAATATTTCCTAGGTTTTTTCACAATTTCTGTTCAGAACAGTCAGAGAGGGCTTGTGGGCCACACCAAATGGTGCACTTGTTTATCTTGAGTTCTACAGATGCTCTGTGTGTATCCATGCACAAACACACACACAGATACAAGACTCTTAATCCCAACAAAATGGAAGCTGTGAGAAAGAAGATCTCTCTGACCTCCTTGGAGAACAAGCAGCAAGCCCTGCTGAGAAGCAGCAGAGGCAAAACAAAGCACATTGCCACAGAGTTGTTATTGTCTTGGAGGATGACAAGTGCTTGAGAAATGGAATGGCCAAGGAGGAATAACACCGCTACAGCCGCCTGCTTCCATCTGTGTTAAGCACATAACAAACGAGGAATTGAAATCTCTACCGATAATAGTGTCAATGAGGGATCAGGATTATACATGATACTTCCTAAATTTGTTATGCCTCATTAGCGTCGTGGCTTATTACATAGTTCCCAGGCATTCCCCAACGGCCTGGCCTGATGGATAATGGAAATAAAGAAAGGAAAGGCGCGGGTGACACTGTACTCCCCTCACATTTATCAGGGGTGTCGTTAGCTGCTTTAGGTGTGTGTGTCGCCCATTGATCAGAATGAATAGCAGTGCACTTTTCCAGATGTGCAAGGAGAGCCAGCATTCGAATGAATAATACACAGCCTTGGTCTATATATAGCAGCAAAACAGCTAATGCAAAAGACAAGGGGCACTCAGATGCTGATCTGAAGAAACTGTGGCCATGATCCTCATCTCTGTTGTCCAACTTTTTGCATACTTGTGTAAAAGAACCCTCCTAGTGAATTGTGAGGATACATATCAAGGCACCACCATCAAGGCTTTGCCAATACACATTGGCCCTTCTTTCCAGTGTTCCAATGTTCACCTGGCTCTATCAATGCACGCTGGCACTTCCAAGCCAATATCCCAATATGCATCAAGACTGCCCAATACACATTGGTCCCATTGCACAACCATCACTTCTCTGGCTCTCTAAGCAAAACTTTATGCTGGATATGGGCCTTGTGAAACTGTATTGTATTTTCTGCAGACATATATTAACATACACATGTAAGCCCTGTACTGAATTCCAGTCACCATTTTTATTATTTGGAAGTAGTGATAGGAGGAAATCCAACAAGGAGAGAGTCTAAACCTTTGCACCCATTTTGACTAGGATTGATTACGGTCTGGAGTTCAACACAGATCTGTTTTAGCTTGCAGTGGTTCTCAACACCTGACACTTGATACCACATTTTGTCAACAGCTCAATAAGTGAGCAAGTCCCCTATGAATCAGTATAGTAGAGTTTCAAGCCATGGCTGTGACTGAATGCAATAATTGTTGCATTTAAGAAAGAAAGGGGATGCTGCCTCAGGCAGAACATCTTAGAATTGTAGGATCCACAGACAGAAGATGTAGTTATGTCTGCCAGATTTAAATGGCTTTAAGAGGGAACTGGACAAATCAAAGACTACTAGTCAGGATGACTGTACAGTATGACCCCCATATCTGTGGGACCAGTACCCATAGTTTCATCTTGCAGCAACTGACAAAATATGTCCTACCTAGGAACTTTCTAGGTCTTTCAGACCATTCTATGGTATGCTTCCACCAGAGGTTACTACATATAGAATCAACCTGGAGGACTTAGAGGATTCCTACAGAGGATACTTAACATGGAAACAGGAAACCATGGATAACAATCGACCATTGAAATGAATGACTTGTACTGGAAAATATCATAGAACCATCCTAGAGGACCTAGAAAATTCCTGAAAAGATATCAAAAGCATATCCCTCATGGATGTAGGGGTTGTACTATATATTATCTTCGGGAATAGAGGAAGGATGCCTCTATTTATCAGTTGCTGGGTGGCATGGGAGGGAAATATTTATAGAGTTCATGCCCTCTAGTTACAGTTCCTGTAGCCTGAAGAGAACATTGGACTAAAAAGACTTTGGTTTCACCCAGCATGGTTCTTCCTGTGTTCTTATGGTGTTAACAGTGGGAAATGTAGCCATGGGAAGGACCATGGGAAATGCAGCATGGCTGGAATGAAAGTCATGCTGCCTTTGGTCCTTGACATAGAGCCATCATGACTAATTGCCATTGATAGCCTTGTCCTCTATGAATTAATCTAATCCCCTTTGGAAACTATCTAAGTGGGTGGCCTTCACTTTGACGTGTGCTAGTTTGTTTCATAATTTAACTACACTTTCACCTATAGATGCTGGGATAGTTGGCATGGAAAGTATTTGCTCTGCCTCTGGATTATGGTCCTTTTATTAGTGGATGAGTAGCTTGATAGCTAACAAAGCAATGTAGTCTAAATCTAGGTTAGAACCATTCAGTGAATGGAACTCACATAAGCATTTATTTACTTATGAAGTTCCTTTTGACAACTCTCAAAGAGATAGCTGCATTAGTCCAATTCAGAATAAAAATAAAGAAGGGGAAATCTTGTAATACCTTTAAGACTAATCAATATATCTCAGCATAGGTTTTCATGATCAAACTGAAAGTAAAGGCAAGCCCATTCAAAGTTGACTCTCTCCCCACCAAATTGTGTATTTCTCTCTTACATAGATAAAGGTAAAGGTTTTCCCTTGACGTTAAATCCAGTCATGACCGACTCTGGGGGTTGGTGCTCATCTCCATTTCTAAGCCGAAGAGCCGGCGTTGTCCATAGACACCTCCAAGGTCATGTGGCCGGCATGACTGCATGGAGCGTCGTTATCTTTCTGCCGGAGCGGTTCCTATTGATCTACTCACATTGACATGTTTTCGAACTGAAGAGGCTGCAGCAGTTTGCTTTTGTCTGCTTTTATCTGAACCTATAGAGAAAGGAAAAATACTTTCCCCTCCTCTCTACCTCCCCTTGCTTAGTTAATTGTGTAGAAGCCTTTTTTAATGTTGCAGCAATCAGACTAAACTAAGGACAAAGGAGCCTCCAGTGGTGCAACAGGTTAAACCGCTGAGCTGCTGAATTTTCTGACTGAAAAGTCAGTGGTTCGAATACAGGGAGCGAGGTGAGCTCCTGCTGTTAGCACCAACCTAGCAGTTTGAAAATATGGAAATGTGAGTAGATCAATAGGGATCACTCTGGCGGGAAGGTAACGGTGCTCCATGCAGTCACATGACTTTGGAGGTGTCTACAGACAACGCTGGCTCTTTGGCTTAGAAATGGAGATGAGCACCAATCCCCAGAGTCAGACACAACTGAATTTAATGTCAGGGGAAACTTTTACCTTTACTTAAGACCAAGGAGGGAGTGGAAGGAAAGGGGAGAAACTGGGAAATTTTCAAAGCAGCTGAAAAAGTGGGGTGACAAAAATGTGTTAAGACTAACCCTGCCAAATCAGTTAGAGCATAATATGTTCCTATTTGAACTGTACCTAGAAAGGAGTATTGATACTAAAATGGTTTAATCCGCAGGCCAAAGTGTACGGGAAGATTGCCAGATCACCCTGGACAGAGCATAGATATGTTACTTTTTGGATTGCCATTCCTAGAACCTCACTGCCAGCATAGTCATTGGATTATGGGTGTTATAGATCCTCCTGAGATTAATTTTCTCAAGGTTTAGAGAAGGAGTTCCAAAGAGTAAAGGCTGCTACAGATTAATAGTACCCCTGGTAACAGTACAGTCGGGACATGAAGCAAGGCTACAGGAGACATGTATGAGACAGAATTGGTTTGGCGCCCAGTGTATGCTTTGAGATCAGCCCTGTAGGATACATTTCAGCCGCCCTACCCACAATTCCTTACTGGTAACATAAGTGCATGCCACTCTGTATGCCATCACCCCGGCTTGTTTATTTAGGCCCCGGGTGTTGGTTTTGTTCCCTGGCCATGTGGGCTCATAGACGATGAACACATTCACCGGGGGGGGGGGGGGGAGGAGGAGGAGGAAGAGGGAGAGGGAGCCATTCTATGCCTTGTGTCATTTCCTTTTTGGGTTTCTATGGTGGGCCTGGTAATTTATTAACAAAATATGACAGGAAAATTGAAATGCTAGCTAATATGTTTTGTTTTGTGAAGTTATGTGGCTGACTAACTTTTGGGTCATGGTTTTTATTACAAACACCCTGGGGTGATAAATTACCCACCCACCCACCCCTTTGCATGACTAAATGTGCCATTTATTGCTTTATTTCACTATTTGGTTTGGCCAAATAATGGCTGGTTATTGTGTATTCAGCTTTCTACAGCAATTAAAACTTTCAGTAGATTTTAATGGGAAAGTGTGTAACTGGTATGAATCTCACCTACATCCCTTAATATGACCATTATCTAAAACGATGGTTTTGAAAACTGGAGCGAACGGAGGTGAGCCAAGGAGTTCTGTCTTGGTTCAGGTGGAATCCATTGATCCCACCACAGCTTGGGAAAATTGCCTATTTGGACTACAGAATTCAAAATCCTCCAACTAACCTGTGATCCAGCTATGACCATGATGGTCATACATACACAAAGAAATAACATTTCCAGATTGATCCTCAACCAGAACCAATGTCTTCCTTGATCCTATTGATGTGACACCATAAAACTGCCATCAGTGTGAGGAAAGGAATGAGGAAGTTGAATTCACAGTGGATCATGAAGCACTGCTCCCCCTGTGGCCGGAATTGAGCACAGCCTCAGGAAGCTGGAAGCTGGAGAAGGTTAAATTGCCTCTGCGTCTGTCTCTGTCTCTATGTTCATATGGCATTGAATGTTTGCCTTGTATGTGTACAATGTGATCCGCCCTGATTCTTCACACCTTTCATTCTGCAGCCGGTCTGTGGTGCAGGCTGCTTAGTAGCCATCTGCAATAAATCACTATTGCACAGGTCATAAGTTTGAGGCCAGCCCATGGCAGAGGGAGTACCCGACAATTAAAATTTAAAAAAATAGTCCCTGCTCGTTGTTGACCTAAGCAACTCGAAAGATAGTTGCATCTATCAAATAGGAAATTTAGGTACCACTATGTGGAGAGGCTAATTTAACTAAATGTATGATACCATAAAACTGCCACCAGAGTGAGGAAAGAAATGAGGAAGTCAACTTCACAGTAGATGATGAAGCAGCTGCTGCCCTGTGACCGGAATCGAGCAGACCCTCAGGAAGCTGGAAGCTGGAGAAGGTTAAATTGCCTCTGCGTCTGTCTCTGTCTCTATGTCCATATGGCATTGAATGTTTGCCTTGTATGTGTAAAATGTGATCCGCTCTGAGTCCCCTTCGGGGTGAGAAGGGCAGAATATAAATACTGTAAATAAATAAATAAATAAATAATACATCAAAGAATGCAAATATAACTAAAAGTAACTGCTTTCTAGAGAATATTGCTGCAGATCCGTCTTTCTTATTCACCATGCTACCAAAAGAGCTTACAAAGTGAGGAATTGGCTGGCCTGGTTCTTGTAGGTCTCCAGTTCCATTTTCTGGTGATTGTGAGAAGAAAAACTCTGTCCAATTATCCAAACTATAGAATTATTGCAATTTGACACAGCTTTAACTACCATAGCTTCGTCCCATGAAATCCTGGGCCATGTAGTTTGGTGAGACACCAGCACACATTTGCCAGAGAAGGCTTGCAAAATTTCTAATCCCAGGATTCCATAGGATGCAGCTACGTCACTCAAAGGCTATTACTCTGAAGTATGGATACAACAGGGCCCCTGGTGGCACAGTGTGTTAAAGCGTTGAGCTGCTGGACTTGCGGACCAAAAGGTCCCAGGTTCAAATTCCGGAAGCGGAATGAGCACCCGCTGTTAGCCCCAGCTCCTGCCGACCTAGCACTTCGAAAACATGCAAATGTGAGTAGATCAATAGGTACCACTCCGGCTGGAAGGTAACGGCGCTCCATGCAGTCATGCCGGCCACATGACCTTGGAGGTGTCTATGGACAATGCCGGCTCTTCGGCTTAGAAATGGAGATGAGCACCAACCCCCAGAGTCGGTCACGACTGACTTAACGGGGAAAACCTTTACCTTTCTACCTATGGATACAACCTCAGAGACCCTATAGCAATCTTCATTACCAAACATAAAAAAACCTTCTATTTTTGGTTTCTCATTATGGATTGAGAAAACATAGGAAAAAATTGTACATTTTTCCAAAGTGTTCAGACTAAGAAAGGAAATCCTTTATTTCGCAACATTTATTTATTTCTTATGTCTGTTCAAACACAAAGACATTTGTACTTGTAACTATTCATTTTTTTTCTGGGAGGAAAAGAGTATTTGGCTTGAAAACAGTCCCTGTGAAAGGGATCTAGACATCTTAGTAGAACACAAACTGAACATGAGTCAACACTGTGATGTGGCAGCTAAAAAAGCCAATGCTATTCTATGCTGCATCAATAGGAGGATAGTGTCTAGAACAGCGGTTCTCAACCTTTCTAATGCTGTGGCCCCTTAAATGCAGTTCCTCATGTTGTGGTGACCCCCAACCAAAAAATAACTTTAGTTGCTACTTCATAACTGTAATTTTGCTATTTTTATGAATCGTAATGTAAATATCTGATATGCAGGATGTGTTTCCATTCACTGGACCAAATTTGGCACAAATTTGATTGCAGGTTGTGAGGCAACCCTGAACCCCCGTTCCCCTCCATCCCACCCGGGGTGAAAAGGATGGGATATAAATGTATGAAATAAAAAATAAATAAATGTTTGAATGTTTTAAAGGATGTTACATTGAGGAGGGGGACAGGAATGTTTTCTGCTGCTCTGGAGACTAGGAGCAATGGATTCAAATTGCAAGAAGAAAGAATCTACCTAAACATTAGGAAAAACTTCCTAATGGTAAGAGCAGTGGAATATGCTGCCTCGGAGTGTGGTGGAGTCTCCATCTCTGGAGGCTTTTAAGGAGAAGCTAGATGGCCATCTATTAGGGTGCTTTGATTGTGCTTTTCCTGCATGGCAGAAGGGGATTGGACTGGATGGCCCTTCTGGTCTCTTCCAACTCTGTGATTCTATGAATATCCCGGGAAGGGCAAGTTTCTTCTTTTCCCTCCAGCAGAATTAACTGGACACAAACTAAATTTGCTGTTTGAACTCAGTTTGCAACCACTTAAGTAAACTGAGGATGAAGAAGAAAAGTGGAAGTAGGGGGAATTGGGGCATTTTAAATGAGCAGAGTAAATGGGATGGCAGATAATTCAATCAGAGAACTGGAGGATATTGATGGTTGTGCATTTTATTCTAAATCCCTGGACATCCCTTCTCATTCTTGGCAGCGGTTGTTTGAGAGAAGGTGGAAAGTAGATTCACCTTGACTTCTCAGTTGCAAAATTGCAAAGCATGAAATGATTCTGCTTCAAGAACCTGCTATAACCCACTGGAAGGTATATCTAAAACTGTGAGCAATTGAGTGGATATACCTGGACTTCTCATTCAGGTATAGTTCCTGAAATCAAAGGAAATATTACAGAAGATGAATAGGGCGAGGTTAATGATTTCACGAGTGTGTTTTTCTTCTCACTCCCGCATCCTAATTAAAGTTGAAAGGACTTTCCATAGGAGAAAAGCTTTGTGGGTCAAAGAGAGCAACTTAAAAGTAATACGTCAAAGTCAGAACAATTTCCAAATTTCTAACCTCCTTGAACAACTCATTAGGGATGTGAAAATCTGTCAATCTCGTTCATCTTGTGTTTCTTAATTTCCCTTGGATTGTTTTCATTTCAGCTCATCTCTTTCTTGGGCTGAGCTTTTTCTATACAAGTATACACTTCTGTAGTTGTGCACATTTTTCAAAATTTCCACATGGACTTGTGCACATTTCCTTCTTTTGGGAAGATTATCAAACATATGGGTTTCTAAAGCAAGAGCCTTTCTGCTGGCAACCTGAATAAGTGATATTTTCATATGAAAACACATATCCAATTAATTTCCTTTCCCTGCTCTTAAAACCTTACAAATGCATTCAGGGTATAACAGCGTAATATTGCCCAAAGGGGAAGCAAATAAACTATATGTACCTACGAGTATTTCTTGCCTAAGAAAACTCTATGAAATGCATGGGGTCACCACAAGTTGATAGATAACTTGAAGGCACATATGCACACACAGCAACCATATATCCATTTCCCAGTCCAGAATCGAACATGTACTCTACAGTATATATGTTGAACTTGATTAATTTCATGTTTTTATGTTTAATTGCCTTCATCTCGGCACTCATCTACATATTCTTTCCTAAAAGAAAATAAACAAATTGTTTCAGTTGAATACTGGAATATGTATTTTTATGTTTGTCTTTGAATGAAGGTTAGATGTAAAAAGCTCTCAATCTTTATGCCCTTGTAAAATTTGGGTTGTGGGGGGGGGGGGGGGGGACAAGGAGGATTTAGTGCTGAAGGGCATGTTACTGTTGGGGTCTTACACTGGTAAAAGTCTCCCTTCAATTGGAGTAAGTTTTCTTTATGGTTGATGGAGACACTGAGTGCCTCTACACCAGGCATGGGCAAACTTTGGCCCCCCAGGTGTTTTGGACTTCAACTCCCACAATTTCTAACAGTCTCAGGCCCTTTCCTTTTCTCCTTCGGTTACTTAAGTGCAAGGGGCCTGAGACTGTTAAGAATTGTGGGAGTTGAAGTCCAAAACACCTGGGGGGGGCCAAAGTTTGCCCATGCCTGATCTACACTGTAGCATTAATGCAGCTTGATACCACTTTAACTGCCATGACTCAATGTTGTTGAATGCTTAAAGTTGTAGTTTGGTGAAGCACCAGCAGTCTTTGGCAAAATAGAGGGATAGACTGTATGGCCCTAGTGATCTCTTCCGACTATAGGATCCTATTATTCTTTTATATTTTACAAACCAGCATTTTCCAAACTAGTGTATTACCCACCCACCCACCCCCAAAACATATACAAGTTGTTCAAAAAGCAATTAAACAATCTGTAGAGTCCATTTAAAATTCATTAAAAGACAATATTTTAATATCAACAAAACAGCCCAGCATTCCATTAAATGCCCACTGCAATCCAGTCCTAAAACTCTACCACAATAGGAATATTGTTACTTGTCAGTAGAAGTGGAGCGAGGAGGGATCTATGTGAATCTACCTAAAGAGGTTTTCCAAAGCCAGGGAGCAGCTACCAAGAAGGCATTTCCTTTTTTCCTCCCAAACAAGCTGGGGAAGGTAGTGTGACACTGAGAAATGGTCCATTTTTTGTTTCTTCTAATCCTATCAGGCTTACTAGTTGCTTTTATATCAGGAGTGCTTAAACCTTTTAAGCCGAGGCTGGTTCATGGTCCCTCATATTGTTGGTGGTGGAGGCAGTCGATAGTTTGAAAAAAAGAGATGAATGATTTTTATGCACACTGCAAATATCTTATTTGTAGTGTAAAATGAAATATGGAAGAACAACACAATATTTAAAAGAAGAACAATTTTAACCAATATAAAGTTACAAGTATTTCAATAGGAATTGTGGCTGATGTGAAAGTCAAGTAAATTAGATTTGTTGTGTGCCTTCAAGTCATTTCAGATTAGGGTGACCCTTAAGGACCTCATCACACTAGATCAGTGTTTCTCAACCTGTGGACCCCCAGGTGTTTTGGCGGTCAACTCCCAGAGATCCTAACAGCTGGTAAACTGGCTGGGATTTCTGGGAGTTGTAGGTCAAAACACCTGGGGACCCACAGGTTGCAAACCACTGCACTAGAGCATGGATCCACTTTAAAGCCAGTTTCTGTCTCCTGCAGAATTCTGGGGCTTGTAGTTTAGGAAGGAGCCTTTAAATTGCACAGCCAGGCAGGTCATGGGCCTCACTAGACTACAACCCCCAGAATTCTGCAGGAAGAAGAAACCTGATTTAAAGTGGATCCATGCTCTGGTGTGATGAACTGCCAGTCTAAAGTTTCGGGCGGGGGCTGGGTAAATGGCCTTGGGGGACCACATTCCAGCCCGCAGACTTTAATTTGGGGACCCCTGTTTTATACACTTCCACCAGATACTCTCAGTGCTACATAATAAGGGTGATCTAGCTACAGATGGTGGTCATGAAGGCAAGTAGAATAATTTAAGAAGAACAGTTGGTATTGTTGTGTGTCTTCAAGTCATTTTCAAAATATAACTTACCCAGGGTCACCCAATGGGTTTTCATGGCTGAGTGGAGAACCGAACCCTGATCTCCAGAGTTGTAGTCCAACATTCAAACTACTATGTCATATTAAGAGAAGATCAAGTCTTCTCCTACATGGACCTTTTCTTTAGGGAGCTTCCAAACTGTTCACAACAAGAAGGTATTTTAAAACATATTTAGCCTCAGCTCAACTATGAATTGCTTCATCTTCTCTTTTGCAAATTACATCGATACATTCAAGGGGGAAAATACTAATACCAAGCAGCAGGCAAAATATGAAGTCCCTGTATGGAAAAAACATGTATATGACTGTGAGACTTGTTGGTGACATGTTTGTATGGTTTTGAATAGATCTTTTGGCAGGGGTATCATAAAACCAGAAACGTTTCTTTCTTTTCTTCTGGGAGACAAAGGGATAGCTTTTCAGGGCGTTGTGTCAGGAGGAGTTGGTCATACTGCTCCTATTAACTTTAATGAATGATGTGGGTGTAACTTCCCATGCATCACCAGAAAATATTTCCTTTAAGTGGCTTGTCCCTGTGCGTTTTTTTTAAAAATATACAAAACACATTTCTGTAGGCTTTGCTTTAAAGTAATGTGCACTGTGAGTAACCAGATTTAATTATCTGAACAAAGGAAAATACATAATCTAAAAGCAGGGGTGTAGCCACAAGGAGGAGGGATGTGAGCACTGACCCCTAAATAAGAATTCCGCCCCCAAAATTAAATTTTCCTTTCGTCCCAAAATTTCCAACACTACAAAGACAGAGACATTAAAATCATTCACACCTAGAACTCTAATATTTGTTATGCTCACATTCCCTTGGTAACTTTGCCTCCCTCCTTTTCTCTGAGTGCCTAAACTTAAAAGCTTGGCTGAAGTTTGAAGTTATTGCCATGCTAGAAATGGATTTGTGAACATGGCAAACATGAGTTCTAGGTGTGAACAATTTTCAGTGTTTCGTTTTCTAGAAATGTGGGGTTTGAAAGAAAATGTCATTTTTTGGGGGGGAGAGAATTCTGTCTTTCCCAAGAGCTACATTCCATGCTTTTAATTAAGGGAATGCCACATTTTCACAGCCTTTGATTTTTGCCTTAAAAGGTACGCAGTTTATTTTTGTTTGCCATCTAGTTTGGCTGAGAGTATGGAGCGCAACATGTTATAAGAAAAACATTGAGGAATAATCGTGTTGGTCGAATAAATAAATGTAACAAAATCCACAAAATAATGATACTCGTATTATCCAACAAAAATGTACAAAACACATAATGCAAGCAAATGAAGACACTTTAAAAAGTCTGGTCATAAACTCTTACCATTGTCAGATAATCAATCACAATGACCAATGTTAATAATATAAGTGCACTTAAATAAGGAGGTGTGTGTCTGTAACTTCTAGGTAAAATAATTTGGCAGAAAACTTCTTGAGTTTTCTTCTTGGCACAATAAGTTAAACCCTTGTGCTAGCAGGACTGCTAACCAAAAGGTCAATGGTTCGAATCTGGGGAACGGGGTGAGCTCCCAACTACCAGCTCCAGCTTCCCATGCAGGGATATGAGAGAAACCTTGCACAGGATGGTAAAAACATCCAGGCTTCCCCTGGGCAACGTCCTTGCAAACAGCCAATTCTCTCACACCAGAAGCGACTTGCAGTTTCTCAAGTCGCTCCTGACATGAAAAAAAATCATTGTACAGATGAAACCACACTCTTTCTTCTTCCATGACAATGCTGAATGGCTGCTGATCTGCTGTATCAATACTTGAGGTCAGTAATGGACCACAGGATCAAATGTTTCTGGAGGAGGAGGAAGGAGGGACAGAGGGAGGGCAGAAAAAGAAAGAAGCTTAATTCAGTGATCAAAAAAGTGTCCACACTTCCTTGGAAAGAGTTGAACTTCCCTTGATAGTACGCAAGTATGCATATCCTCTAACGTTTCGCAGGTGAAAATGGAAATGTGTATAGCCAAGCAACAAGAATGGGGTTGCAATGGCAAAGGTTACAGAGAAAGAATTCCAAAACTTTTGATTGAGTCTAATGTGGTGAGAAGGATTGTGTCCTCCTCTTTCCTCTCTAGCCAGCTAAATTAATAGAGTGCAACCTAATTTGGCTCAGTTTGAACTGGCTGCAGTAAGTTAGGAACAAAGGGAGAAAGTGGGGGTCAGAGAAAAAACTGGAACATTTAAAAATCAACTGATGGGATGTCAGAGGAATAGTTGGGTCTGTCCTTTCCAAAGCAGGATAGTTGGAGGATTTCAATCTGGAGTACCCCAAGGTAAAGATTTCATCACAGAGACACAAGTAGGAGTGTTGTTGTATGTCTTTCGGGCTGTGTGGCCATGTTCCAGAAGTATTCTGTCCTGACGTTTCACCCACATCTATGGTAGGCATCTTCAGAGCCTCTGAGGATGCCTGCCATAGATGTGAGCGAAACGTCAGGAGAGAATACTTCTGGAACATGGCCACACAGCCCGAAAGACATACAACAACCCTGTGATCCCGGCCATGAAAGCCTTTCGACAACACAAGTAGGAGTATTTGATACTGTTCCATTATCCAGGCAGAGGCCAGAGCGGGGAGCTAGAGAGAGAGAGATAGTCCATTTTATGGGGGAGGTGAAGGAGAAAACCATTTCCCCAACTTTTGCTGATTATTCCCCCCCCCCCCCCGCTTCCTATTTCATAAACAAGGATTGTTTACACGAGGGGGACATGGATGGGAGAATAACAGGAAAACAGGGGGAATGGTTTTCCTCCTTCAACCCACCCTCCACCTCTGTGAAATGGACTATCTTTCTCTCTCTAGCTCCCTCTTGTGGCCTCTGCCCGGATAATGGAACAGTGTTGGTTATTTTTGTCCAACCCAAGACCTGTGTACCAGCTGTATCTATTCTGAGAAAAGTAAATCAGGCTATAGTGAAAAATATCTTTATGAGATCAATTATTGGTTATTACAGTGAAAACTACAAGAGAAAATGTTTATGATCCATCCCAGTCAAAAGCTGTGGCAGCTAAAGCTTTATGTCAAACCTAAGCTCTTGATTCTAGTTGGACTGTTTCACTGACTAGTTGTGGCTCTCTAGTACTTCAAACAGTATCAGCTCCTGCAAAAGGTGGGCAAACAAGTCAACTGCAGTAACAAAGATAAAACAAAGGAGATCTTGTCAGTGGACAAAAACCAGCCTTGGACAAGAGCTTTTCCCAATTGTACTTCAAAATGTTAAGGACCCTGCTAGTTTTCTTGGATCTCTCAGTGGCATTCGATACCATTAACCATGGTATCCTTCTGGGTCAGCTCTCTTGAATGGGTCTTGAGGGCACTGCTCTGCAGTGGCTCCACTTCTTCCTAGAGGACCGTACCCAGTTGGTAATGCTGGGGGACACCTGCTCAGACCCCTGGCCATTGACCTATGGGGTCCCACAAGGTTCTATTCTTTCTCCCATGCTTTTTAACATCTACATGAAATCGCTGGGTGAGGTCATCCGGAGTTTTGGAGTTGGGTGCCATCTCTACGCAGATGACACTCAACTCTACTACTCTTTTCCACCACACTCCGAGGAAGCTCCCTGGATCCTGGACCAGTGTCTGACAGCTGTGATGTACTGGGTGAGGGCCAACAAGCTGAAGCTTAATCCAGACAAAATGGAGGTCCTCCTGGTCAGTTGTAGGGCCGATCGGGGTATAGGGTGGCAATCTGTGCTCAACGGTGTCACACTCCCCCTGAAGTCCCAGGTCCTCAGTCTGGGGGTCCTTCTGGACTCAGCGCTGACGCTAGATGCCCAGGTATCAAGGGTGGCTGGGAGGGTCTTCGCACAATTAAAACTTGTGTGCCAGCTGCGACCGTACCGCAAAACGCCTGACTTGGCCAGAGTGGTTCACATCTTGGTTACATCTAGAACGGACTACTGCAATACACTCTACGTGGGGCTGCCTTTGAAGATGGCTCAGAAACTGCAGTTAGTGCAAAGGTTGGCAGCCAGATTATTGAGCTGGTTATAGGGAGCACACCATACCCCTATTAAAGCAGCTCCACTGGCTGCCAATGAGTTTCTGGACCCAATTCAAAGTGCAGATTATTACCTATAAAGCCCTTTACGCTTTGGGTCCAACCTATCTTTGAGATTGCATCTCCTTCTATGAGCTGTCACGGGTTTTAAGATCTACCAGGGAGGCCCTTCGCTCGGCCCCACCTCCATCTCAAGTGCAGTTAGTGGGGACGAGGGAGAGGGCCTTCTTGGTGGTGGCCGCCCGGCTCTGGAATGCCTTCCTGAGGGAGATCAGGCTAGCCCCTACCCTCCAAACCTTCCGCACACATTTAAAGACCTGGCTTCTCCCACAAGCCTTTGATCATGTTTAGACTCTCTTGTAACACATGAGGACCGTTGACTCTTTTTAAGCACTTTACAATTCTGAGATCAAAAACTGCTGTTTTATCTTCAGCAATTGCTGTATTTTTTTTTACTGGGGGTACTGTGAATTATCATGTTGTGTTGACTGTTTATTGCCTATGTTTTGTTCTGCACTTTTTGTATGTTGTGTCACATCTTGAGTGTTTTGTGAGCTGCCCCGAGTCCCTCTGGGAGATGGTAGCGGGATGTAAATAAAGTTGTTGTTGTTGTTATTATTATTATTATGGTTCCATGCATGCACTAAGCTACAGCCTTATTATTTGTTGATGTCACAACTTAAGATCCATCTCTTCTTACCCGGTCAGTTTTAACTATGAGTCTTAAACACATTCTATGTTTATTGTGTTTTAACTTTTGCCTCTGGTATTTTAATATGTGTATGCTTTATGGTTGCCTTTTAGCTATGTTTTAATATGTGATGTTATTGATGTATTTAACAATGTTGTGACCCACCTCGAGTTGAAAGGAGAGTCAGGTAATAAATAAAATGTATTATTATTATTATTTTATTGTATGACACAGCAAACAAGATAGATATGCTGGATTTCGTATCATAAAATCACAAGTCGAACACTTCCCAAGTGTCTAGGACTGTGTGATGTATTTTCGGATGATGCGCGCAGATCCCAGTAGGGTGGCCTTTTGCAGTTGACAGATCGTAATTTTGTCAATGTCTGTTGTTTCCAAATGCCGGCTGAGATCTTTTGGCACGGCACCCAGTGTGCCGATCACCACCAGGACCACCTGCACTGGTTTCTGCCAGAGTCTTTGAAGTTCAATCTTGAGGTACTGATAATGGCTGAGTTTTTCCTGTTGTTTTTCATCAATGCGACTGTCACCTGGGATGGCGACATCAATGATCCAAACCTTTTTCTTTTCCACAACTGTGATGTCTGGTGTGTTGTGTTCCAGAACTTTGTCAGTCTGGATTCGGAAGTCCCACAGTATCTTTGCGTGCTCATTTTCCAATATTTTTGCAGGTTTGTGATCCCACCAATGGGAGGTGATACTTAAGGCATAAGTTCCAATGAATCATTTGGGCCACATAGTTGTGCCTCTGTTTGTAGTCTGTCTATGTGATTATTATTATTATTATTATTATTATTATTATTATTATTATTATTATTATTATTATATCTCTGTGTTTGAGCATGTGCCTTCAAGTCACCTGTCGGCTTATGGAAAACACAAGAATTGGCAAAAAATACTCAGAAGTGGTTTTACCACTTCCTACCTCTGAAATATATCCTGGGATTCATTGGTGGTCTACCATCTAAGTACTACTCAGGACTGGCCCTGCTTATCTTCCAAGATCAGGCAGAATCTGGTGCTTTTAGAGTATTTAGGCCAATGGATATGGTATTTGACTTTTAAAAATAGCCTTTTATAAACCCTGGGAATATTGCTTTCCACACACTGCAACAAACAAATCAAGCATTATTTAACTGGCTTTTGTCATAAATGAATATAGTGCCAGAGACATTTTGGGTGATATTGTCTGTTCGACGTTATCCATTAATATGCTCTTTCATTAACATGAGCAATTATTGAGCAATTTAAAGAGGAGAAAACAGTGGCTCAGCAATAATGAAAGTAATGACTAATGCCGTCAAATTAATATTTATAATATGCCACAACATTAACAGAAGAATTATCCCATTTTATGTTTCTATCAGCTATTGGGCTGCTTAAGAAAGACATGCTAATGGTTTGCATAATGCCAATGCCAACTCTATTATTTTCAAAATTATTTCTACCCTTAAGTTAAAAGCTGTTTTGGAAAGCATTATGAATAACAGCTTGCTCCCCCCTAAAAATTATGTTATAGTGGAACACTTATGTGAGCATTCCTCATTTTGGACAGAGCTTCTGTTCTGTGATATTGTCTTGGATGCTTTTCACAAGTACCTATAGAGCCATGACAGCTCTTTTGCCACCTCATAAATGAATAAAGTTTGCATTGTTCTGACTGAAACAGTACTGGCTGGCAATCTCCATGTTAGGAATACAGCACATCTCCTCCAGGTTTCAGTGTAAACTTTTAAAAAGCTGACCAAGGTTCTGAGCCTGAGCCTCAAAGCAGGTTTTACCCCTTAGATATTTTTTTTTATTATTTGCGAAAGTGGAAGGCTTATTACATATGCTCATGTGCTTTTGGTTCTCTCTCTCCTTTGGAAGAAGAGGCAGAAGAAGCCATGCTCTTTGTGTCTTACAATGCTTACAAGGACTATGTAAGTTTATTACACTGTAAGTTGTATGTTTTGATGCAACACTGCAAGTTTATGTTTGGATTCTGCTGTAAAGAGTAAAGTTTAGTATTTTTTTCCTTTTGCAACTGTGCAAAGTTATTGAGTCTTTGTTGGACTGGACTGAATTCCGCTTGAAGTGCAACAGAACACATCTCACCACATTAAAACAGTGGGTGTGTAGGAGAGGCTGTCAGGAAGTGGGAACATATATACATATGTGGTGGCATTGTAAATATGTAAGGAAATTTTGGTACAAAATATTTAAAGAGATAGAGGATATAATGAACATCAAATTGGAAAGAACCCCTAGTATTGCATTATTATCAATATATAATAACAATAAGATGGATAAAAAAGAAAAAGAAGCAATAACAAATTTATTGACAATAGCAAGACTGCTTATAGCAAGGAACTGGAGAAAAGTAATAGATGTACAGATTGAAGAATGGTATAAGGAAGTATGGAAATTGGCAATAAATGATAAGCTAACATGCAGATTAAAAGTTAAAAGAGGGATATGGAAAAAAATGATTTTGAGGATGTATGGGGGAAATTTATTGAGAAAGGACTCCAAAAAAGGGATGGAGGGCTACCGCCTCAGGAAGAAATGAGATTTTGGTTGGACAGTATATAAGAAGTGGCTCAGGGTGGGAGGGGGGATACACAGTGGTGAAGAAATATAGATAGACAAATGTTAACGATGTAGTAGATATAAATCAACAGTAGATATAAAAGAATGATGCAAGTATTGTGTGATACATTAAATATCTGCTATGTGATAAAAGTAATTATTGTATGAAAATTTTTAAATTCAATAAAAACTATTTTTAAAAAAAGTGGATGTGGCTCTTAATGAGACATGCCACATTATTACAGGATGTCTACACCCCACACCACTGGAGAAACTATACTGTTTAACCGGTATTGCACCACCTGAAGTAGCAGTCAATAATGAAAGGACCAAGGCATTGACATCTCCAGCCCATCCTCTGGTCAGATATCAGTCAGCACGCCAATGCCTTAAATCAAGAAATAGCTTTCTAAGATCTACAGAGATACCCACAGGAACACCTCAGCAAGTGAGAGTTCAAAAGTGGCAAGCTAAAACCCAGGATCTCGGCCCATGGCTGATACTGGATGAGAGACTCCCTCCTGGGTGCACAGAAGACAGTGGCACTCCAAGTGGCCAGCTTCTGGTCAAAGGACATTTAGTATAATGTCAAGTTTAAACTTTGTTTGTGTTTTGAAATACATATAAATGTACCCTCAATTTGCTTCTGACACAATAAATAAATGTTGTCTGTAAAACATCTCATAGACTATGTCAAGATACTGCATACTCAAATATAGTGTAGTACTGATGTGGTCATACTTTAAAAACAGTACACAGCTAAAGACTCTCCTCCAAATTTTTGAAGCAGTGTTTCAGAAAATAGAAATTAAAAACAAATTGTATGGTATAAATTCTCAGTGTAAAACAGAACTCTCCAAATATAGCTGCAATGTGATTCCAAGGAAGAGAAGTCATGCCTCAAAGGGGGAAAAATGGCAGAGAGGATCTTTTAATAACTGTACAGTACTTTTTGTTCCCATTTTAACAAAAGTCTTTGTTTTAACTGGTTAGTTTTCAAAAGAACCCAGAAGCATGTTTAATTTGTAATATCGCTCATATTAGATTAGCTTTTTCTTTCAAAAATATACTGATTTCACATGACTTAAAATAACTAGGTGTGCATCTATACTGAAAAATTAAAGCTGTTTACCTCAATGCTATGGAATCCTGGGAGTTGTAGTTTGGTGAGGCACCAAAACTCTGGCAGATAATCACCTTTGACTGAGAGCAATATTCTGATTTTGGGTAACGGTGCTCTCAAGGTACAACCCAATGACTGACAAAAACATTGCGAGAGAAGGGATTGTATGGACAATATTTCTAATGTCAATTTGACTCTAGACATTTATGTTATAAATGAATGATTAAGTTTTTAAACCTAACTTGAGTTGCAGTCTGCAGTTTGGCTTATTTGCACTATGGGGACTCAAATTGATTGGCTTTCTTTAATCATTGTGGTTCTGTTCTCACTTGCAGAAAGGTCTGTTTAACTCAGTAGTTCTCAACCTGTGGGTCCCCAGATATTTTTGGCCTACAACTCCTAGAAATCCTAACAGCTGGTAAACTGGCTGGGAGCTGAAAGCCAAAACATCTGGGGACACACAGGTTGAGAATCGCTGGTTTAACTGGAGGAACACATCTTTGGATTTCACTTGTTTGGTAGGGGTAAACTTTTCAATGCACACCTACATTTGTATGTATATCCACATGACTTGTGCATTTGTCTCTCCCTTTGTGGCCCAAGTGAATCTCAAGAGAACCACATTTTGGATAGTGTAGATTTTGATGAGATTGTTGTTTCAGTCCAAGTGGTCTGAGCTTGAGGCTGGTTCATAGAAAGGACTGTTAAGCAGAAGAGAGAGGAATGAGAAGGAATGTTTTCCCTTGAACTTTTCAAAGAAAATGATGGGGAAAAGATCTGATGGAGAGGTCTGCTAGCATTAATTTGTCTTACGGCGTATGCACAAAGGACGCACAAAACTTAGCAAAGGAAGCTATTATGAGAGTTCACCCAACCCGTCCCTGACGTTGCAGTCCTTTTTGACCTGAGCCAATTAGATTTTACTTGATCAACACCCCCAGCATTAAATGAAAGAATTGATTTTGTTTGGGAGTGCTTCTATCAAATGTCACAGACTGTGGAATATTTATCTCGCCTCTGTGATTTCCCGCAGTAGAAACATCTGTTTCTTTTCTTTTCGGTCTACATGAAACCTAAAGGGAGCTCTAGTTCAAACATGATTATGCTTTATGCCACTGATGTTGCAGTTCCAAGAAGAAGACACATTTAACTCAGGAATATTTGATCCTCAGCCCCCCATTTACTTTGGACTCATTTGTAGACATTCAAGGGGAAGAAACTAGTGTGAATTGATAAAAGTTGTTGACTGTTCTATTGAGATTGAGGACTTCATCTCCACAGGAGGTCACCAGCTTTGTTAAACTGACACCCATCAGGTGCTCATTCATTCCAAACTGTACAGCGGTGTTTCTCTCCTATTAAGGAGATTGTCAGATGCTAACTCAAAAAAGAATCATGTCTTTGTGCTCACTTTGTAGGTGGTCCTTCTGAAGTATTTCATACCTTCCTAGGAGGCATCTTCATTTTATTTTAATCTTTAATGTTAAGAAAAGGAGGACTTTTATTTCCATCATGGGAAAAAATAACTTTCTAATTTGATATTTGAAATGTTTTCATAGATGAAGACCTGTAGCGATGCAAGTATTTTTTTCCCATTGTTTGTGCATAATACCCACGTTCGACCTGCTGTGATCTAACTTTCTTCTTTCGAATAGCAGTGAAAGCAGGTTTGGAATACATAGCCCTTGTATGGCATAAAGGGCTATTTCCTAGCGGGCAGCTTAAATGGATGGTCTATACCTACAGGTGTGGGAGCGATTAGTGGAAAGCTTCAAATACATAGCTCTACTAATGGCTCACTTCAGAAAGCTGTTTTTAGAAGACGTACAAAGGAGGCTCTAAGCTCTATGTCTTTGCTCTGAAATGAGTATGTGCAGTAGTTGCTCTGGAAACAAACAGAAGAATACATATGGAAGAACTGCAGGAAGATAACACAAATGATTTGGAGAAATGGAGAAGACTTTTGCTGACTTCAAAATTCTCAACAGAAAGTATTCATTTATGAATACAATGAGATGGCATGCACATTTTTGCAACTTGCAGTGAGATTTGCACAGTGGATGAATCCGGTGGATTATTCATAGCCATCAAAATGGTTTTGACTTATGGTGTCCTAGGAATGAGAGAGACAACCCTCTAAAATCAGGCATGGGCAAACTTCAGCCCACCCTCCAGGTGTTTTGGAGTTCAACTTTTATCATTTTTAACAGCCGGTAGGGTGTTAGGAACAGTGGGAGTTGAAGTCCAACACCTGAAGGGCCCAAGTTTGCATATGCCTACTCAAAAGTGTTGCAAATTCAGGACTGTGGCTTCTTTAAATCTATATTATTTTTTTTCTAAAACCCTCCACCTATCAACTTTTCCAATGAATCATGTTGTTTCATGATATGCTCAAACTATATCATGAGATTTCATGATCTCTCTATATCATCTTTCTAATCTCTAACAGATTAGAGAGATGGACCAAAGCTAACAAAATGAAGTTCAACAGGGACAAAGGCAAGATACTCCACTTAGGCAGAAAAATGGAAATGCAAAGATACAGAATGGGGGATGCCTGGCTCGACAGCGTATGTGTGAACAAGATATTGAAGTCCTTGTGGACAACAAGTTAAACATGAGCCAACAATGTGATGCGGCAGCTAAAAAAGCCAGTGGGATTTTGGTCTGCATTAATAGGAGTATATTGCCTAGATTCAGGGACGTTATGCTTCCCCTCTATTCCATCTTGGTCAGACCACACCTGGAATACTGTGTCCAATTCTGGGCACCGCAATTGAAGGTAAATGTTGACAAGTTGGAATGTGTATAGAGGAGGGCAACTAAAATGATCAAGGATCTGGAGAACAAGCCCTATGAGGAGAGGTTAAAGAGCTGGGCATATTTAGCCTGCAGAAGAGAAGGCTGAAAGGAGACATGATGAGGACTATGTATAAAGATGTGAGGGGAAGTGATAGGGATGAGGGAGAAAGTTTGTTTTCTGCTGCCCTGGAGCCTAGGGCACAGAACAATGGTTTCACACTACAGGAAAGGAGATTCCACCTAAACATTAGGAAGAGCTTCCTAACTGTGAGTGCTGTTTAACAGTGGAACTCTCTGCCCCGGAATGTGATGCAGGCTCCTTATTTGGAGGCTTTTAAGCAGAGGCTGGATGGCCATCTGTCAGGGGTGCTTTGAATGGGGTTGGACTGGTTGGTCCACGAGGTCTCTTCCGATTCTATGATATCCCGAGTTTAATTATTTTTTTTGTTTTTGCTTCCTTTCTTGTAACCAAAAGACATCCAACAGATAGTGACTTGGTGGGATGTTATGCTCTGCTCGCACTGTGTAAGATCTTGGCCAAGGAGTATGCATTTAGACTTCAGAGAATAAAACTGAGACAGAATTTTTTTCCCATCCCTAGAAATCTGTAGTTGTACTCAATAACAGCTCTTAGTTTTCAATGAGGTCAGAAGTCCATTCCAGATTTTAGTTTGAACTTCAAATGAGCTATTCAACCAATGTTGAGAGAGGTAAGGTTCAACACCTCCATTGCAACTGTAAAATTCAGACTAAAACCTGGAAAGGATGGTAGGAAAGCACAACATTTGTAAAAGTAACTGCTGTCAAAGAATGCAGAGTGGCCAAACAAGACAGAGAGGAAACACACAATCAATTTCCCCATTATTATTCATTAATATAATGGAATGAATGTGCATGAAGGTTTAGGAACCACAGAAGCATAGACCCATGTCCTGAATACCTTACCATCTAACAATATAAGGCCATGGTTCCAGCTGGAATTGCCAATGTTGATAGTTTTCTGTTGATGTTTTGCCGGGAGGAAGAAAGAGTATTATCTGCCAGACTGTCGCATATGGCATCATTCACTGATTATTGGCTGAATCAGCACCTGTAATTCACTGGTTAAAAGACATGGCATCAAACCTCACCACCCTCTGATGAATCTTTGGTGAATTATGCTTATTGTTCCATTAACCAGCTTTGAAAGTTCACTTGCTATTGTTTGTATCACAGTTGGTGTTGAAACTGTCATTTTGATGGTAGCTTGATCAAAAAGAACAATGCCAAACACATATGGAGAGTGAGCTCCTTAGATCTGAGGTTGACACACTTCCACATCAGTGACTATGAACTTTGGTAGGCACCGAAGGGGAGCTGGCACTGCCTTCAGCATGATATCGTCAGCTGGTACTTTGTGCCAACAGCTTTATCCAGACATCTCCTTGGGCTGCAGCATCAACAGGCAGATTCAACAGAAGCCAGACGAAATAAAATCAAGTTCTTCAGATTATCTCAGCTGTAGGCTGAGCTCCAATGTGAATCCCAACTGTTGCTATTGTTGGATGCCTACAAGTCATTTCCAATTTATGGAAAACTTATCAAAAAGGGGGGGGCGGTTGCAAGATGTCTTCAGAAAATGTTTGCTATTACTTTTGTCTGAGTTGCCCAAAGTCACACAATAGATTCCTACGCTTGAGCAAGGATTTGGACCCTGGTCTCCTAGAGTCATATACTAACACATAAAAAATTACAACATGCTGGCTTTCTACTATCTCAAATGATCAAATGACCAGGATATTATCATGTCGATACTAAACATGTCTGCCATCATCTTTTCTGTCCAACTTCTGGGTTGCCATATGACCTGCAATCTCATCACACTAAAGCATAGATCCACTTTAAATCTGATTTCTCCCTCCTGCAGTCTTCTGGGATTTGTTGTTTAGTGAGGACTAGGACCTGCCTGGCTGAACAGTTTAAAGATCCCTAAACTACAAGCTCCAGAATTCTGTAGGAGGCAGAAACTGATTTAAAGTGGATCCATGCTCTAGTGCAGGGGTCCCCAAACTAAGGCCCGGGGGCCGGATGCGGCCCATCAAAGCCATTTATCCGGCCCCCACGGCAGAAGGGGTTGGGCTAAATGACCCAAGGGGTCTCTTCTTCTCTTACAACCATTATTATTATTATTATTATTATTATTATTATTATTATTATTATTATTAGAAACACAACAAGATGAGTCCACAGCAGACACTCTGCTGGCTGTTGAATTGGATCACACGTCGGACTCTTCCCAAGTGCCTAGGACTGTGTGATGTATCGGTGAACAATGCACGCAGATCCCAGTTAGGTGGCCTTCTGCAGCTGGCAGGTGGTAATTTTGTCAGCGCCAATTGTGTTTAAGTGCAGGCCAAGGTCTTGAGGCCCTGCACCCAGTGTGCCCATCACCACTGGGACCACCTTGACTAGCTTGTGCCAGAGTCTTTGTAATTCGATCTTTAAATCCTCAGATTGTGTCAGCTTTTCCAGTTGTTTCTGCTCAATCCTGCTGTCACCTGGGATTGCAGTATCGACAATCCATACTTTGTTTTTTAACACGATTGTGAGATCAGGAGTATTGTGTTCCAAAACCCTGTATTATTATTATTATTATTATTATTATTATTATTATTATTATTATTATTATTAACATTGAGGCTGGGTGGCCTTCTTTCAGGGATGCTTTGCTTGTGCTTTCGGTGCACAAAGGCAGAAGGGGGTTGGACTCGATGTCCCAAAGGGTCTCTTCCAACTCTCTTTTTATTGTTGTTATTATTATTAATTATTATTATTATTGCTCGGTGGCCAACTATAGTCCGGCCCTCCAACGGTCCGAAGGATCGTGAACTGGCCCCCTGTTTAAAAAGTTTGGGGACCCCTGCTCTAGTGTGATGAGGACTTAACTGGGTTTTGTACAAACCCTCATTCCTCTTTCCAGAATCAGTCTCTCAGCCCTTGCTGGCTCTCCCTTGGTCTCAGATTCTGACCTTGGCCTCGAAATCCCAGGAAATGCACTGCTTATTTGGCAACACAGATAGATGGAGCCAGAAGGTCATAGTAGTTTGAATATTAGACTACAACTCTGGAGAGCAGGGTTTCAATTCCTGCTTGGCCATGAAAACTCACTGGGCAACTGAGCAAGTCACACAGTTAGCCTCAGAAGAGTCCATGATTTACAGTGTATTGTACTGTTTTTATATGTCTGTTTTATTGTAAGCCGCTCTGAGTCCCCTGTTGGGTGAGAAGGGCGGGATATAAATATTGTAATAAATAATAATAAATGATAAGTCAGAAACTACTTAAAGGAAGACAACAACAAGAAGGTAGATAGATTGTAGTAGATAGATAGATAGATAGATAGATAGATAGATAGATAGATAGATAGATAGATAAGATAGATAGATAGATAGAGATGCAGGAGCTGTTTGTTTCCCCGTCATCCTCCCCTTGTAGCAAAGAAGGAAGGCTCATGTCTGTGCAAGCTCCAAAAAGGCAGCTCTCGTTCCTTGGGCTTAATGATACTTCCTTTCCTCTTGGCTGCAAACTCTCATAACTAGCCCCATGCCAAACATTCAAAGATTGGATTATGGCCTGTCGTACTTGATTATTTTTGTCAGCATGCTGACCCAGGCTGCCCTTTTCTTGTGTTGTTCCTTCTGTTTCCATTTTTCATGTCATCCAGCTTTTCATCTTGTCAATCAGCCTTTGACTTCCTGATTAAAGTGTCTGTCACAGGAGCAGTCTGGTCTCTCCAGTCACTTGTTTAATTTGTTCCTCATGGCATCCAATTGAGTTATTCATCAGGGCCAGCTGTTCCCAAGTGCTTCCAGCATCACTTTCCCCCCATGTGTTTGGGGTTAGCCTCTGCATCTACGTACAAGGGTGTGAACTGCCCCCATTCACCCGCAAAGCTGCTACTCGTGCCTTTGGCTCCCACTCAATGCTTGACCCTTGCTTCCAAGGCACATCACAACTCAAGAACAAGGGTAATGAAGCATTTCAACTTGGTTCTGAAAGTATAACTAAACAGGCAAGTTTTAACATTTGTAACATCTTAAAGTCCACATTCACTGAAGTAAGGGGCACAGGACTCACGTGAAAATGAAAAATGGCCAATAAAGAAATTGCTAATTTTTTTACCCAAGAGAACACTTCACTAGGAATTTCTAGGTATTATAGTGTGACTCTGGAAACTGGCCGTAGAATATAATTGGAATATCTAGAGGCTAACAAAAAAGCATTATCTCTAGCAATCTCCAGATTCCCCAGCATGACTGGAGGAAGTTGATCATAGAGTCACATTGGAGAACCTAGATATGAAATACCGAGACATTTCATGTTTAGACTTGAGTCCATTTTCAATATATCACATTACACACACACACACACACACACACACACACAAATATGGATATTCCAAAATCCAAAACATTTCCGGTCCCAACCATTTCGATAAGGGATACTCAACCTATATTTCTGATTTTGGGTTTCTGTCTCCAAAGTGGAATCTTTTCTTGGTTTGAAAGTTGAGGGCTGTAGGAGGCAAAAGAGCCCAGATTGTCTAAATATTTATAGTTTGGGTATCTGGGGAAAATATTTTGAAAATGTTGAGGTTTGGGGATCTTCTGGGACACCCTCATGGCTACAAAATGAAGTCTCAAGACCATATGCAGACCATAGCTATCAGTATCCTCATGCCTAATCTAACTGAAATATAGCAGAGCCGCAGAAGTTACTTATTTAGACTACAAATCCCCCTATCTGACAGATTCTGGGTATGTTTGCAAAGTAACTCTTCTAGATTCTGATATATAAACAAGGTGTTCCTTTGTACTAATTTCCACAGGATAGTCCTCTAATTCAGTTGTGTATTTGGAAGAAGCATCCATTTGAAGGTCTAACTAGCCCAAGCCCAAGAACCATGGAATCCTTGAACTGGAAGGGGCCTTCAAGACAGATCTTCAAGACGGATTCCCTGCTTAATGCAGAAATTTCATCAAATAGTCATCGAGCCTCGTTTTGAAGATATCCAGAGAAAATGGACCAACCACTTCTCTCTGGGGGAGAATTCAGAGCAGCCTGAGACTTTGGTTAATGTGGTTCAAGGCTGTGTTAAGCAGCTTTGGCCCATATTAATCCAGATCAGCTCCATAAAATGTTTAACTGCTATGGAGCTTATTTGCTAGCCCTTTGTACTAAGTAGTCAATGTAAATATTTCCATCATTGGGGGATTTTAAAATTTGAAGTGGCGCAGGAGAATTTTGTAGCAGATTAAGTTGTGGCAAACACTAACTTTCTGCACATTTGGATTTAAAACTCTTCTAGTTCTAAACTGATGGTGTTTCCAAATCATAAGCAGAGCCACCAATGGTGCTATTGCCATCTGAAAGCTGTCCTTTATCTCTAGATGACAAATAAAAAATAAAAAGGCAACAAGGAACAAACAAGGATCTGAGTATGAACTTTCATCCCCACTTCTATAGTGCTCATGTTTACTTTAACCTAATTTAGAATACCCTATTGAAGCTACCGACAAGTGTGCCTACATCAAATATTCTCTCCTCCACAAAGTCTACACCTTGGGTGAATCGGGTCTCATGAGCAAACCACCAGGCCTTAAAGACAAGCAGGGGCTGAAACATTTCATCTCTCATATCTTTTTGTGCCTTCAGGGGGGAGGTTGTGATATCAATAAGGAGTATTGCTCAGAGAAAAAGAAACTCTGTTCCCTGTGGCAAGGCAGCCCTATGGTAAATTCAGATGTTCAAAAGGCAGTGCCCCTAGACAAGAGAAGGATGAGCAGAGTGAACATTGAAATATGTAACAGAGAGAGAGAGAAAGAGCAATTCAGGTGGACAGATAGAGAGAGCACACTCAAATGCACTGCAGCATAGTTGTGTGTCTCCTCTAAAATCTCTTGCAATTAAATAGTGGCACATGATAGTTAGCTTCTACTGTGAGTGGTCCTGAAGACTATCACTTAACTCCTACAGGACCCATGAGCATCCAACTGATCCAAGATCTAGGAACCAACTCTTCGGATGTAGCTGAGGTTCTTTTGTTTGACCATGTTAGAATACTCGAAAATGAAAGGATGGCCTTATTTACTTACTTACTTAGGCAATCCCTCATTATCTGAGTATAATGATCCAAATGTGGTGTCTTGGTGGTGGGTACGTAGATGACTGTGGAGTCCTATTCTTGACCCACATGTTCTTCCACAGTGAGGATATTGGATTCCAGATGGAAGGTGATCCCAGTCAAGGTTGGCTTGACGCACCTTCCTCTTGGCACATTTCTACCTTTCATCCTCCATTTGTGCCTCTTCGAATTCCACTGCACTGCTAGTCACAGCTGACCTCCAGTTAGGGTGTTCAAGGCCAGGGCTTCCCAGTTCTCCGTGTCTATGGCACAATTTTTAAGGTTAGCTTTAAGCCCATCTTTAAATCTCTTTTCCTGTTCACAAACATTCCATTTTCTATTCTTGAGCTGGATAACTGTTTTGGGAGACGGGGATTAGGCACTCGGGCAACGTGGCCAGTCCAGTGGCGAAGGAGCATTGCTTCAATGCTGGTGGTCTTTGTTTCTTCCAGCACACTGACATTTGTCTCCTAAGAGTTTTGCAAGGTTTTTCGGAGGCAGCACTGGTGGAATCGTTCCAGGAGTTAAGTGTGACGTCTGTAGACCATCCATGTTTCGCTTGTGTTATGTTGTAGAAACACCACATAATTTTTGTTTTTAAAATGTAGAGTAGGCTTTAAGGTTACCACCACCCCAAACTACTTCACGGCCTGAAAGAACTGGTGTGTATTCTCAAAAATATAGGTATCGACCTGAAACATTTTGGTTGGTCTCATGTAGGGTGGTCCCATTGGATCAATTATTGAATGCTGAATTCACACAGGGATAAATCCCACGGTTTAAGTGGGACTTGCTGTAGACTGGACTAACAGAAGTACTTCACACTCAGTCCTCTCTCCATCCTCAGTTCTATGGAGCTAGGTTTCATCATTGTGAAGCTATTTTGGACACATAAATCCCCATCAAACTCATGTTAAATAAAGAGGCCATTTTATCTTGAAACAGACTAACATGGTATCTGTTTATGAGCACACAAATGTATATTAATTGAAATGAACTGTACCTTTTCAGTGACCTTTTAGTTAAATAATCAATATACTACTTGAAGACTCATCCTATTCTAAAATCATATGTTGCAGGGCCCTTAGAAACACTCATCAAAGCTCACAGCATGGTCCTATATACTATAAATGCTTTTCACTTTAAAAAGACAATTGCCTCTCACTCTCCCTTCACCTTTTCCCCCTTTCCCCCAAGAAATCCCAAAAGCATTTCATTGCCCAGCAATGGTATGGGTAGCTCCATTATCAGTGGGATGGTGACTCCACTCCAGGATTTGTTCTAAACTTGCATCTTTCAAGGTCCTGGTATTGGTATCTCCGCTCTGTAATACCATAAATAAAGCTTAATGGTGTGAAATTAGACAATGTTGACCATCTCATCTACCTTGGCAGCCACCTCTTCACAAAAGTCAACATTGACACTGAAAAACAACACTGTCTGAGCTCTGTGAGTGCAGCATTTTTCTGAAAGAAGCAGAAAGTATTTGAGGATCTGGACATCTGTAGGGATACCAAGGTGCTTGTTTATAAAGCTATTGTCCTGCCTCCTTGTTATATGTCTGTGAAACGTGGACAGTCTACAGCAGGGGTCCCCAAACTTTTTAAACAGAGGGCCAGTTCACGATCATTCGGACTGTTGGAGGGCCGGACTATAGTTGGCCACTGAGCAATAATAATAATAATAAATAATAATAACAACAACAACAACAATAAAAAAGAAGGTTGGAAGAGACCCTTTGGGCCATTGAGTCCAATCCCCTTCTGCCTTTGTGCACCGAAAGCACAAGCAAAGCACCCCTGACAGATGGCCACCCAGCCTCAATGTTAATAATAATAGTAACAACAACAACAACAACAACAACAACAACAATGAAAATAAAAAAGAGGGTTGGAAGAGACCCCTTGGGCCATTTAGTTCAACCCCCTTCTGCCTCTGCGCACCAAAAGCCCAAGCAAAGCATCCCTGACAGATGGCCACCCAGCCTCAATGTTTAATAATAATAATAATAATAATAATAATAATAATAATAATAATAAAAGATCTCAGCTGGCATTTGGAAACAATAGACATTGACAAAATTACGATCTGCCAACTGCAAAAGGCCACCCTACTGGGATCTGCACGCATCATCCGAAAATACATCACACAGTCCTAGACGCTTGGGAAGTGTTCGACTTGTGATTTTGTGATACGAAATCCAGCATATCTATCTTGTTTGCTGTGTCATACAATAAATAATAATAATAATAATAATAATAATAATAATAATAATAATAATAATAATAATAAAGGGTTGTAAGAGAAGAAGAGACCCCTTGGAACATTTAGCCCAACCCCCTTTTGCCCTTGTGCCATGGGGGCCGGATAAATGGCTTCAATGGGCCGCACATCCGGCCCCCGGGCCTTAGTTTGGGGACCCCTGGTCTACAGACATCACACTCCACTCCTGAAATGATTCCATCAGCGTTGGCTCCAAAAATCTTGCAAATTTCTTGGGAAGGCAGGTGGATAAATGTCAGCATGCTGGAAGAAGCAAAGACCACCAGCAATGAAGCGATGCTCCTACGCCATCAACTCTGCTGGACTGGCCACGTCGTCCGAATGCCCGATCACCGTCTCCCAAAGAAGTTACTATACTCCCACCTCAAAAATGGAAAACAGAATGTTGGTGGACAGGAAAATAAATTTAAAGATGGGCTTAAAACTAACCTTAAAAACTGTGGCATAGACACTGAGAACTAGGAAGCTCTTGGCCTTGAGCACCCTAACTGGACGTCACCTGTGACCAGCAGTGCTGTGAAATTTGAAGAGGCACAAATAGAGGGTGAAAGGGAGAAATGTGCCAAGAGAAAGGCGCATCAAGCCAACCCTGACCGGGACCACCTTCCACTTGGAAACTGTTGCCCACACTGTGGAAGAACATGTGGGTCAAGAGTAGGGCTCCACAGTCACCTGCATGTCCACTACACTTGGAAGGTCATCATACCCGAACAGTCTAAGTAAGTAATTAAGTAAGTAATTGGTATCTCCACTGCCAAATGTATTGAACTCCTGACAAACTTGACAACAAATATGTGGTTAGCAAGTGAATCAAATGTAAAAGATAACTTTGAACAAATATGGTATCCATTCATATCTCATGTTTCACACTAAGCATCAGATTAAGGTCTACAGTTTACACACATGTTATTTTGGCAGAGTATCTTATAAAATCAGAAAAAATTAAATCTAAAGAGTATTATAAAGCAATTTGTTTAAATGAAACACTAGCACTTATACTATTGTAAAATAATGTCTTACTAATAAAAACAAATAAAAACATTTTCAATAAATAAAAAATACTTTTAAATATGAATTTCACTCTTACACATACATTTAAATTCACAAATTAATGCAGAAACATAACCTGATAGGCTTATGAATAAACACAAGGTCCAGTAATAGGCTGAACAATACCCCCCCCTTATATATTAAATTCTGGCCTGGGTGACCTTAGGAAAGTCACACTCTTTCAGCCTCAAAAAAAGACAAAGACAAAATCCCTTCCAATAAATTCAATGGGGAAAAACAATCAATGGGTCATCATAAGTCAGAAATGACTTGAAGTCTCGAGACAGTGCTAAATTGTCCAGTTTGGTGTAGATCCAAATGGAAATCTATTATGCTACATAGAACCATACAAGATTGTTCTCATTGTGTGCCTTCAGGTCATTTCCAGTCAATAGTGATTGTACTGGATTTCTTAGCAACATTTAGTCAGGGGGATTTCTCTTTGCCTTCCTCTCAGGTTGAGAGAGTATGATGTGTCCAAGGTTACCAAAGGGGTTTCCATGGTAGAGCAGGCAAAACCTGGTCACCAGTATCATAATCCAAAGCTCAAACCACTACAACCGTGTTGACTTTCCTACAAAATTGATGACAGCAGAAATGCAAGTAGACTAAGAAGGTGTCTAGGGGATGTGTCTTTTTTTCTTCTCTCAGCATCAGGACAATAAGTGAGTTGTAGTTTTACAAAGTCTTTAACCTTCTATGCCAAGAAATATTGGTGCCTTATTACAACTTCCATGATTCCATAGCCCTGGCAGTTAAAGTGGTGTCAAACTGGATTAAATCTACAGTGTAGATGCACCTTCAGTCTATGAGAGCAACTGTTCCAACTGAACCATTGATGATCTAGCCTTGCTGGCCTTCCTACATCCATTCAAGCTCCATGGGCTTTTCACGCTGTAATACTTCTAGAGAAAGAGCACCATCTGCAGGCCCAGTTCCCTTGGCATCAAGGGTGATAAACAACTCCTTGCTCCCCTCTGGGTCCCTGCTCACTCAGGAATTATCATAAATGCACATTTGCTTAAAGAAAGAAAACAGAAGTAAGTCAAAATCTTTCCTACTCCTTCAATGAATTTTCATCTCTTATATTTACTTACCAAAACCACTCACCCGTGTTTCTCTTCTCCAGTGACTGCTTAACAAGGCTGCAATGGTTATCGCCGAACTGGATGGTCTTGAACATACTCCAGTTCCCACTTAAAATTCATCTAGAGAGCGATGAAATACCCATCCCTTTTTGTCTATGTGAATAGAGCCCATAGTGCTCAGGTTTGTATAAATGATGTTTTCTTTGGCTGGGTGACAAAGGCTTAACAGAACTTGTACTATGGTCTTCTTAGCAGAGAAAACCAAATAGTTTTTTTGCCGAGGTATTTGGAAACAGGTGTGCTGAACAATTACAAAACGCTTTGCACTCCCGAGGGCGATTTTCCAATGATTTTTCTCTCTTTTTTTTAAAGAAAAGAAAAGAATATGTTCTATATCAGAGGTACACATGACAAAGCTGAAAACAATCCTCTGTACTACAGAAAGTCCCATAGAATCTTTTACAAGATAGCCTTAAGTGGTCTTAGCTAGGTAGCCACTATTCTCTTCACCTTAATTCCTCCCTGATCTGAAACAGCAGTTATGGAATGCTTCTGGAAATCGAGAAACTTTCTATGCAAATTGTTTTGAGCCCTATCAATCTGCCATATTAATCAGAAGGAGCAGAACTTCATCTCCACTCACACACATAAAGAATTAGGAAAGTGAGTGATTTCTATCAATTTAGAATACAGTCTTCTTTTCTTTTACCAAGCATTTTTTGTCTTTTCTACTGCATCTTCTCATTATCTGGTCAAAGTACGACAATCTCTTTAGTCATCTTGGCTTCTAGGAAGAGTTCAGGCTTAATTTGGTCTAAGACCCATGTATATGTTTTTAGTAGTCCACAATATCCGTAGAATGCTTTTTCAGCCTTCTATCTCATATGAATTGGTTTTCTTTCAACCACTTTATTTACTGTCTAGCTTTTACACATAGACATGGGAAATATGATGTTTTGGGACATTTCAGTGATTTATTACTTCTCCATCTGTATCATGTGGTTAAAGCTGTTTGATACCATGTTAGCTGTAATATCCCCTGGGACTTGTAGTTTATTATGGGGAGAAGGTTCTGCAATATGGCTCTAATCTGCTATCCTGTACACTTAAGAAGTTGCTGCAATGTCACCTGAGCAAATGCAGTGCTGATTCTTGCAGTTGACACTTTTCTGCACTGAAAGAAGCTAATAGATTACCAGGCAGGTAGATAAGGCAGGATCTCAACTTACAGGAATAACCTAGTGTTGCCCTATAGAGACCAGAAGGTGTCTTAAAGAGGGTTCAAACTTTACATAACTGAAGGCTAGTGGTATAGGTAAAGGTCTATCTCCCAAGTGAGTGATATGTGGATAGAATGTTCTTCATCTCCAATGTAAGTGTTGTGTGGATAGATTCAAACATAGCCACATTAGTCTGAAATATCAGTATGCAAATATCTTGTAGTACTTTATTGATTGAGAGAACAATGTTGATAGCATAAACTTTTGTAGACTAAGTCTGCTTCAGTTGTGACTCAGCTGGAACCTTGGATTGACTTTAATGAGGATGATGGGATTCAGGTTCACAATCAGGTTCAAAATGTCCCTGTTGTGGAAGATGAGGAACAAAAAGTGCAAGTTCATTTACCCACAGTAAGGAATGATGTTGATGATACTGAAACTAGCCAGGTACAGATTAACTTAGAAAAGGAGGACAGTTCTCAGTCTGCTGATAGCAAGCAGGCTGACACTAACGAGCAGCCTGACCTTGATGAAACTGGAACCTTAGATCGAGCTGATCGTTTGGAATTCAGAGTTCGAAGGAGTGTGAGAATAGCAAACAAGAAGGAGGTCAGAGGCCAAAGAAATGCTTTCATGTTTTGCAAAGGGTATTAAAGCAATGGAGACAAACATTTTCGTTCAACCTAGAAGCAAGCCCTCGTTTTCCTGGATTATCTTGCAGCTCTTGTGTTCATGTTCTTGGGACTTTGTCATGCTCTAATGGGACTTTGTTTATTTTTGGTGATTTCTTGAATTATGCTCTAAGGCTTTATTTTGTAATGATCTTTTGGAATGTTACTTTTGTTTTTAAAGCACTTTTAATCTTCTATTTTCTAATAAACTAAAAAGACTTCAACCTGTGTGCAGTTTGGTGTATACAGCAATATGAAACTATCCCGAGGTGCGACAGCTTCCTTAGATCTGAGGTAGATTTAGTCTCTGAAAGTTAATGTTACTAACTTCATACTCTCAGTTAATCTCTAAGGTACTAGAACAGTGGCTCTCAACCTGTGAATGTTTTGGCCTACAACTCCCAGAAATCCCAGCTGTTTACCAGCTGTTAGGATTTCTTGGAGTTGAAGGCCAAAACATATGGGGACCCACAATTTAAGAACCACTGTTCTTAAAGATCCTTTTGCACAGTGAGTACTGTGTATTCTTGCAAAAATATAAGCTTATTGTGAGAATTGTATCCTGAATTGGCCTTTACCAGAAAGAAGAAATATCAAGGTAATTTGATTCACATCATGAAATCAATAGATACCTGACCTTCATAGGTCATCTAAGGTTCCAAATCTTACCCACTAAATAGGTTCAGGACTTTGGATAGCTCCTTCAGAGTTCAGGTTAATATCTGTTCAGTTTCACCATACCACCAACATGGAAGAAATATATTTCCCCCAACATGTTTGAGAAAAGCTACAATGAGATCCAGCCCAAGCTAAAAACTGTGGATTTCACTAGGAATTCATTATGTTTAAATTCTACTGAATTGTATCCTGGGTCTGCACTGGCACCTTGCCTACACCATGCTACTGGCTGTACATGACTGCCATGGGCAAGGAGTTAAGGCCTAGGGGATTTTGAAGTTCTACCTTCACCTACTTGGCTCATTTTGCAAGACAAAATACTGGTCAATTGTGGAATTCCTTCCTCTACCTTTTAGCAGTGTTCTTATACTGCTGCTTAAACATCTGTATATCTAGAAATGTAATTAATGGTGATTGAATTATTCTTTCCTTTTCTTAAAGCTCCACAGCAGAGTTTGACTCTCTGACCTTTTGTCTGACACTCTGACCTCCTGTGGCAGTTGATTCCTGAGACAATTCACTCTCTTTGCCGTGGAGGAAAAAGATTTTTTTTTCAATGCATCAAGATGAAATACATTATCCCTTCTTTGAAGTTAAGAGAGAGACCTTGAGGCCTCTTTTTCTTTTTGCGTATTATATGTTACAACACACTTCCATAACCTTCCACAGAACTGGCAAGTGCTCTTCAAGGTCAGTTCGGCTGTTGAAACTCGGTGTCCAGCAGAAACCTCACTTCTGTCTGCTTTTGGTTTTCCAGGTCTGAGTCTCCTCATCATATGGCAGGTATATCAAAACTCAGTGGAGAGAGGCATGTAATAAACACTTCAGTCTACGGGCATGTCTCAACCTCGGGAGTTTGAATAATATGAAGTTTTCCTATGTACCTAAAAGGGGGCTATTACCTGGAGAAAATAACTCGCAGGCTATGCAAGATGATGATTAGATGTCCTCATCACCTTTGGGTAAAACCAAAGGCTATGAGCAAGGATTGTTTAGTCTGTAGCAGTGAAGATTAATCTAAGAGCTTAGAAATGACATTGGAAATGATGTTTTCAAGCTCTCACAGTCATGCTGGCCACTGTCCAAAATGGTAACCTTTCTGAGGTGAAGTTAAGAGACACCATGATAGCCATATGCAGCCAGTGTGATGTAGTGGTTTGAGGTTTAGGCTAAAACTTCAGGATACAAGGGTTCAAATCTCTATTCAGCCATCGACATCCACATCATAATGTCTCAGCCTAAGAGGAAGACAATGTTAAACCTGCTCCGATGAAATATTAGAAAGAAAACACCACAATAACCCCATAACTCAGTGTGAATGGAGAAAATGGCAAATGCCAACTGGCAACCTTCAAGAAGGGTCTCCACCACTTTGACAACCCAGTAGGAAACATACTATACCAACCCTTTGGCCAAATCACCTCCCTCTGTCATCCCTCCTTTTTCATTTCCATCACTAAAAAGTCCAAAATATGTTTTTCTAACTTTCCTCCATTATTAAAATGGCCCAGAATCTGATTCCACAGGACCCATAATGGTCTGAGCATTGTGCTATGACTCTGAAAGACTAGAGTTTGAATCCCTGCTCTTCCACGTAAACCTACTGGTTGACCTTGGACACATTATACCCTCTCAGCCATAAACAAGGCAAAAGCAAGCTTCCTTTGAACAAATCCTGCCAAGAAAACCATGTGATAGGTTCACTTTAGGATGACTGGAGGCATACAACAATGATCCTACATCTTTCTCTTGGATGGGACCAGTTACATTGCAATTCAATCACACCCAAAGCTATCAGCCCATATTTTCAGTCACTTACCAACTGTTATTCATGCTTCCTTTTTCCACAAGTCTGTCTCCTTTGTCAAAACCAAATAAAAGTCTTTTTTTTCTGTCTTATTAGGCCCTCCTCGTGCTTAATTGTCTTCATAATTGCTAAGTGCTGGAATTCAGCAAATATATTTAAATGAGATGAAATTAAGAGGGCTGAGACAATTGAAATCTCTTCTGTAATATGATGAGAATGATTTAAAAGAATAAGGGTGTCATAATAGTGACTGAAAGCTATAAAGAAGAAAGGCTGTTTTTTCAAATGAATGAAACAGCAGTATTTGGGATTTATTTTCCTAATTAGTCCTACTGTTAGAGATTTGCTAAATGAGTGGCTTGGAAAGAACTTAAAGAAAATGTAAATATAACCAAAGAATAATGTATTAATACAATGGCTCTTCTCAAGATAATTTCATTAGCACTGGCATAGCTGCCACCAGACTGGCAGGGGAAATGCTCCTGGGACACCAGCCAAAGGAAACCGCCCTGCCTACTGCCACATTTTGCTTTGTGCTCTCCTCCCAAGCAATGCAGCAAAGTCCCAATCAATCTTGAACAACATGAACAGCCAAAGATGAGATCCTTCTGAAGACAGTTGGGTATGAGTTCATTCTAAGCCCCTACAACATGGCACCCCACACAATCCATGATGCTCTGCGATGGTTGCCATTAGGATCAACTGGATCTTGCATTGCATTTTACCCTTTCTCTATTTGCCTTGAGCTCTTGTCCTCCCAGGCCTTCTAAGGCTGCCTCTAGACCAGTGGTCTTCAACCTGGCGTCCCCAGATGTTTTTTGGCCCAGAACTCCCAGAAATCCAAGACAGTTTACCAACTGTTAGGATTTCTGGGAGTTGAAGGCCAAAAACATCTGGGGACCCCAGGTTGAGAACCACGGCTCTAGACTATAGAATTAATGCAGCCTGGTACCACTTTAACTGCCCTGGCTCAATTCTATGGAATCACAGAAGTTGTAGTATGGTGTGGCATCAGCGTTCTTTGGCAGAGAAGACTAAAGACATGGTATTCTATAAAGTGGAGTCAAACTGCATTCGTTCTACAGTGTAGATGCACCCTCGGAGGGCCATTCTATAGCAGGTGTGGCCAGTGACCAACCCATAGGTTGATGGTGATCTTTGAGACCTCTAAGTGCATTCCCTGCTGCATCCCAGAAAACTGCTTATCAGTTTTTGAATGTATTCTATGCCAGGCTGATTTTATAAGTAGGGTTTTTGTTTTGGAGGGTGAAGGAACCCAGCCAAAATCTACCAAAACCATAGTAAAGGTAAAGGTTTCCCCTGACGTTACGTCCAATCGTGTCTGACTCTGGGGGTTGGTGCTCATCTCCATTTCTAAGCCGAAGAGCCGGTGTTGTCCATAGACACCTCCAAGGTCATGTGGCCGGCATGACTGCATGGAGCGCTGTTACCTTCCTGCCGGAGTGGTACCTATTGATCTACTCACATTGGCATGTTTTCGAACTGCTAGGTTGGCAGAAGCTGGAGCTAACAGCGGATGCTCACTCCGCTTCCCGGGTTTGAACCTGGGAACTTTCGGTCTGCAAGTTCAGCAGCTCAGCGCTTTAATACACTGAGCCACCGGAGGCTCCATCCTCGCCCACCAAAGTACTCTTAAGCCTTCCCAGTGAAGTCCTCACATTGTGTTGTATTACTTCAGGTGTGCGAAAACACACAAGTGAGGTCCACTGGGTAGTCACGGAGAGGAAACATGGTCCACGAGCCCTTCATCATTGCCACTCATGTTCTACAGTTTCCTTCCTTTTATCTACTATTTCCTACCTTCTCCCTCTTGCGACCTTCCTCCCTTCCTTCTCTACTATGTTTCAACTGTAAGTTCTCCCTATTTTCCCCTTCTCTCTTCTGCTTCTCCCTCTTTTTTGTGTCATTTGCCTTGCATTCTGTTTTTTCCAGCTGCCCTTTCCTCCCCGTCTTGCTTCCCTTGCACCAGCCCTTTATCTTCCTTTATTCTCAAACCACATTTATTCTTTTTCTCTCTGTTTACAGCCCTGGGCTCTGTTTCTTCCTTCCTTCACACTATCCTCTTGTATTCTTCTCCTTTTCTCTTTCCTCTTTTATTTCCATGTCCCCGCTCAATATTAGACCAATAACTATAATAACAACATGGGGTTTTTTTTCTACCTTCCTTGCTCCATATGGTCTCTTTTAAAGAGAGGAGACATGGGAAGAGGAGGGGAGAGTGTTAAAAATAATAATAACTTGCCCTATTCCTACCAAACTTTCCTGAAAGAGACAATACACTGAAGGGAATTGTTGATTACTTGTGATTTAAATACAAGTGATCTCTGCAAAGGACACAAAAATGGTAACTTACAAATCAGTCTTTGCTCCAGTGAGCCACTGCGGTTTAGTGTTTTGAGAGTTTGACTAGGTGTCTAGGGCCCCTTCTACACTGCCATATAATCCTGATTATCAACACAGATAATCCACATTATCTGTTTTGAACTGCTTTCTCAGACAAAAGCATGCTCTCCCACCAATTGCAGATGAAAACCAGGATACCTGTGACCAAGCAATATCAGAGTATGGTCAAAGTAGTAAAGGTTATCAATGATGAAAAATAACAGGGTTAGTAGGACTGTAGCTGTTTGGTTCTGTCTGGGTTTACTGAAAAGGGCAAGACTCCCTCCCCTTCTCTCGTCTCACCTACTAAGTTAATTGGGTGCAATTGATGTGTCACTTTGAAATCAGTTTGCAGCTATCGAAGGAAGCTTTAAAAAGGGGGAAAGTGGAATGAATAATCAGGACATTCCAAAAGCAGCTGAAAAAGTGGTAATGCAGAGGATTAATCATGATGGTCCCTGCCAAATTGGGATAGTAGGGAGTTATTGGGCAGGTAGGTTAATGTGAGATAAAGTGCAATGCCCAGAGTACCAAGGGCAGAGCATACCAGGGTCTGTGATCCATGTATGAGTCAGCAAGTCAAACTCACTCATCAGACCACCATGTAACAGCTACCATATATGCTCCTATATAAGTCAATTTCATGTACTGTATTGGTCAAGGACAAGTTTAGGGGCTAAACATGATGGATTTTGATACAACCCATGGAAAAGTTGAGGATCTTTCCATGGAGAGAGGAAAGCACCAGTGCCAAGGCATTCCAAAAACTAGAATTGGCACCATGGTGGAGAGAGTAGAGGCAATCTGTGCTTGTTTTAGGTTATCCTGGAATGGACTAAGCTCTTTCGTTTTGCTACTATATTCAGAGAAGGGATTGGCTCATTTCTTGAAAAGAGTTAAGGTACAGTACAGTCCTGTTTTGTCTTTCAAGAACAGCCTTAAGACACTGTGGTAAGTAAATAAACCCTGCTTTACTTCAGCAAAACATAAAGTACAGCACACCCAGTGGGTTAATGCAAAAGAAATCCAGGAAGTCTTACTTTAGACAAAGAAACAGCAATAAATCCAGAGCAGGCACACGGAGAGCAAAGGTATTAGATTCAGTTTGTTACCAGCAAGAGCTGGCTGCATCTGCTTCGGCTTTTATAGCCCTGGATCCCCACACAGCTGCTAGGGCAGTTCCTAATTACTCAGCTGCATTTCTGGCAGCTAATCTAGTTGAACGATGTCTCTGCTCTGTTTCTCTTTGCCTCTCCAGGAATGATGGTACTAGCAAAGTCTCCTCCTCAGACTCCAACTCACCCTCAGATTCGTGAACACTTTCCTGCTCCCCTTCCTCTTCTGAAGAAGAGGAATCCCTGACAAATACTCACACCGACCCATGGGTAAGCTGATCCAGATTTTTTGGAGTTTTTTTAAACTAAAATTTCTAGACTTATACACGAGTTAATGGGGTATTTGTCAATGCCACTATTTGAGGCCTTTAATTACTATTTTTTCATTGCAGTTGAGAAGAGACAGTGCTGCAATAAGAAGCAGCGAGAGCCGCCCAAATGGTTGAAGCGAAGAGATGGAAAAAAATACACCACAAAACACTGTGGAAAACATTGAAGAGCAAAAGGGTAATAGGCCCGAAGCATGAAACAGGCTACAAAGGTAGCCAACTTCAAAGCGCTTCCAGAACAACAAAGAAGGCTGTGTTTGGATGTGTGTGCGTGTGAAGAACCAAACAGGCGACTGAACAGAGATTATTGAATCAGGAAGGCTATTGTAAAACAGCCTATTAGCATCTCACAGATCAAAAGAACAAACACCTCAGATGACTCTGCGACACGATGCAAGTCGCTCGAATCCCAAACTTCTTCCTCTCATTTTCAGCTTAACTTTTGCACAGAGCTTTCGCTGCTGCCGTAGCCAAAGCTAAGTCACTAAAGCAAATTAACTTTGAATAACTACAAGGGCGGCTCTAAATATCCAGCAATTACATTGGGGAAGATTAAAGAAATGACAAAGAGGGTGGAAGGCAAAAACCAGGAATTAGAAAGGCTCCATAAAGGAGGGGAAAGACAGCCATGAAGAGAAAAGCTCTGCTGCATGTGTGTGTGTGAAGGGGAGAACAAAGCAGAATATTTCTTGTCTTTTCTTAAGAGACGTAATGTAGTCTCTAAGAATGAGATAGGACTTGATTTACATTTCCGCATTGGCAAGTCTGCCCAATTTCTAAGCAAAAAGGAAAAGAAAAGAAAGACATCTTGTTTGGATGCTTCCGAAGGCATCTAAACAACAGTAGAGAAAGAGTCTGTTAATACAAGATGCCCACATTGTATCTTGATCTCTTAAATGCAGTATAGTTGGCATCCCTTATTTTATTATTACAGTGTGACCCATGTATTCATGGGAGATACATTCCCAAAAACTGTGATGAGTGTAAATTGTGCATAATAGCAAACCATACTGAACAAGGAACCCCGGTGGTGAAGTGTGTTAAAGAACTGAGCTGCTGAACTTGCAGACCGAAAGGTCCCAGGTTCAAACCCTGGGAGCGGCATGAGCGGCCGCTGTTAGCTCCAGCTCCTGCCAACCTAGCAGTTTGAAAACATGCCAATGTGAGTAGATCAATAGGTACCGCTCTGGCAGGAAGGTAATGGCTCTCCATGCAGTCATGCCGGCCACATGATCTGGAGATGTCTATGGACAACGCTGGCTCTTCGGCTTAGAAATGGAGATGAGCACCAAACCCCAGAGTCAGACATGACTGGACTTAACGTCAGGGGAAACCTTTACCTTTACTTTTTTACTGAACAAACATGTTCCGGTGGAAGTATACCACGGAATTGAGATGGAGGGTCAAGTAAAAGCCTAGAACATTAGGAAGAACCTCCTAACTGTGAGAGCTGTTCAGCAGTGGAACTCTCTGCCCCAGAGCGTGGTGGAGGCTCCTTCTTTGGAGACTTTTAAGCAGAAGCTGGATGGCTATCTATCAGAGATGCTTTGAATGTAATTTTCCTACTTCTTGGCAGAATGGGGCTGGACTGGATGGCCCACAAGGTCTCTTCCAACTCTGTGATTCTATGATTCTAGGTAAAGGTAGGTGAGAAACAGAACTGAGACTGGAAGCATAAAGGGAAGGAAGAACAAGGAACAAGAGAAGAAGCACCCAGCAAAAAGAAAACAGGCTATAGGATGATGATGATGATGATGATGATGATGAAGATGAGAAGATAGCAAGGATAGTTCCAGACTTTAGGAGGAGAGTGCCATCAAGAAGACCCTCTCCCATATTTCTGCTAGATGTACCCATAAGGGTGAGGAAGAAACATGTTGGCAGAGCGAACTGGCAGCTTTTTTAAATAGTCTTGCCCTCTGGAAGTATCAGAATATCTGGAGCTACACATTTTATTCCTGGAAAGCAGTCACAGTGGGAGTTATCACTTAGGAAAGCACAAAACCCTAGGACTTACTAAAATGTATTGTGACAGGAGAAATAATAGCGATTCTTTTCTTAACTAACAAAGACAGGGAATCTGTGTTTCCACCGCCTTTCAAGAATGAAGCCAAGATGCCTTCTGTCTCTCAAAAAATGAGGAGTGTGAACAAGAGGATGAGATATCAGCCTTAAAGTTTGGTAGTATAGGATTAGAAAGATCAGTATAGGTCAAAAGGATCAAAAGGCAGACTAGAAATCTCTGTCTCTTTCTCCCTTCTCCTTCTCTTATTTCTTCTCCCTCTCCTTCTCCTCCCTATACTATCTGACTTGCACCTAAACACTCCCAAACAAGCAAAAATTTAAACCACAGGTAAGATTATATACCCCTCTCCCGTGCCAACTGTCACAATTCAGCAGAAACAGTCCTGAAAAATCATCTGCCTTCCCACTTTCCAGCTACTTTTAAAATGCTCCAGTTTTTCTCCTCCTCCCATCGACCTCAGTCATCTTCAATTACTGCAAACTGAATTTAAAGTGTAAAATTGATTTGCAATCAAATCTATACACACTAATATAAAGTTGGCCCTCCATCTCCATGGATTCTGCATCCACAGATTGAACTACTCATGGCATAGAAATATTGCCAAATACCCCCCCCCCTCTGATTTTCCCGTTTTATATAAAGGGTATCCTTTTATCATGGAGAGTCCTAGAACCAAACCAAGGGTTTACTGTAGTCAACAAATAGCAAAGATTTCTGGGGAAATCCTTTCCCATTCACTGGACCAATAAACTACTTGAGTTTGCCCATCAAGTACAGTCAGCCCTCCATATTTGCTGAGGTTAGGAGCACAAGAATCTTGTGAAAATGAAAAACCACAAATTAAAAAATGCTGAGTGAATACCTCTCCATGAATTTCTAGACCCTGCAGCCTGATTCTATTGTCAACTTCTGCTGGAAGCTGACTATAGAATCACACTCAAAGACCTACAGATTCCAGAGAAAGTTGTTGCAGTCACATTGGCATACCTAGAGATTCCTAGAGAGAATGTTTTAATCAAATCCATGAATAGTCAAATACAAAAAAAGTCAAACCCAAAAATGTGGAGGGTTTGTGCATTTCACATTGCACCTAATAATTGGCATGTGTTTGAAATCTTGCTGTTCTGCAAAGTGCTCATGTAGTGTGCCATTATTTCTGTTATTTTGAAGAAATAATGGATTGCAGTCTAAAAGTCACCCAGGGAAATTCCATGGCTCAATGGGTACACAAAACAGGACTTTTCCAGTCTCAAGACCCTTCCACACAGCCATATAGCCCAGAATATCAAGGCAGAAAATCCCACAATATCTGTTCTGAACTGGGATATCTGAGTACACACTGTCATATATTCCAGTTCAAAAGTTGTAACTTTGTCATGAAAGTCTTGAACCCATTATTTTAAGTGCTACTATTTATTATGATCTCTTAATGTATTAAGAAACACCAGCTGTTAAATGAGAACATTAGTCCAGTTAGGGACAAAATACAACTTTTAAAGAATATATTACGAAAAATCAAAAGGCCATGGGAAAAGAAAGAGAAGAGCGCAGTATCAACTTTGCTAGAGAGAATATTTTGTTTTTATTTTTAAAAAGAGTCATCTGGCGGTTTCCAATAGGGTTTAAAAAACATAGACTTGCTAAAAAAAAAACAACTAGAAAGACATTGTAAATCAAACAGCATTGAGTTTAGAACTTCAAAAACGCAGAAATTTTCATCTATTATTAATTATGATAAAAAATTCTATCTCAGAATATTTTACGCCAGAGCTGTTGGTGAGAAAAAAAAGAGAAAGGGAAACTGCAATGTAAATGTACTGAGAAATAAGAGAATCGGAACCAAATCTTTGACCTCTCGATGGAGACCATAGAAATATAATAAAGTACTTCCTTTCATTTTCTCACTTGAGAGGGGAAAATATAGTTATACCAATACAAAGTGTGCACATGTCTTTTAATTTTAGGAAATTAACTTAACCAGTCTTATCTATAAACATAAGGGTTTTTACAATTTTGATTTTTTTAAAAAAACATTAAGGTTTCCTAACCTATTAAGAAGTGCACAAGAGACTGCTGAAGAGACTGCACTCTGGCACCATGAGATGCAGATCTAACCTTAAGAAATGGGGCTACAAAGTGGAGTCCACGACATGCAAGTGTGGAGAAGAGCAAACTACAGACCACTGACTACAATGCAGTCTGAGCCCTGCCACATTCACAATGGAGAACCTTCTCACAGCGATACCAGAGGCACTCCAAGTGGACAGCTTCTGGTCAAAGGAAATTTAGTATAATGCCAAGTTTTTAACTTTGTTTGTGGTTTTTCTAGACATGATAACTGTATTTTCAATTTGCTTCCAACAAGATAAATAAATAATTTTTGGGGTTTTTTTCACTGAAAGAAGCACCATTACTTCATCATTAATATTAGACAGCTGGAGAGCAAATGAGGATAAATGTAAAAAAAAAAAATTCACATATGCTACAAAATTAGCTCTTTTACAAAAGGCCACACGTGTAAATCTGATTTGTCCAGAGTCAATGAGTCACTAAAATTGCTATCGCCTATTATAGTAACTCATGGTATCACCTCCATGGACCTTCTCCCATGTAGAATAAATACTAAAATATCAGAAAAAATGACAAAACCAGCAACTATTAAAACAGCAGCAAGAAAAACAACAGTATGAGCTTGTAGCATGAGTGGATGAAACCATGCAATTCAAAGTGCCATCATAATTTAGTAATATGACAGTTCTGACTGAAGCACATGTGCATTAGGAGGTTCAAAAAGTACATTAGAAAATAGTTTTAGCCTTGTAAATATATGTTTTGTGGTTAATAATAATAATAATAATAATAATAATAATAATAATAATAATTCTGGAATAATAGTTCTGGAATCCAGACTGACAAAGTTCTGAAACACAACACACCAGACATCACAGTTGTGGAAAAGAAAAAGGTTTGGATCATTGATGTTGTCATCCCAGGTGACGGTCGCATTGACGAAAAACAACAGGAAAAACTCAGCCGCTCTCAGGACCTCAAGATTGAACTTCAAAGACTCTGGCAGAAACCAGTACAGGTGGTCCCGGTGGTGTTCGGCACATTGGGTGCCGTGCCAAAAGATCTCAGCCAGCATTTGGAAACAATAGACATTGACAACATTACAACCAAAAGGCCACCCTACTGGGATCTGCGCACATCATCCGAAAATACATCACACAGTCCTAGACACTTGGGAAGTGTTGAACTTGTGATTCTCTGATATGAAATCCAGCATATCTATCTTGTTTGCTGTGTCATGAAATAATAATAATAATCATCATCATCATCATCTGCTAAAATACACAAACATTTCATAAACAGACAAAACTTTTTGAGTTCTATGTGTTGTTGAAGGCTTTCATGAGCGGAATCAAGAACCAAGACCAAGAATTAATGATGATAATGTTTAGAGCTGCACACACAGTAATAGCGTAGGGGTGGAAGGATAAAAAGAAATGGACACTTGAAAAATGGTATGAATATATGTGGGATCAAATCCAACTGGATATTATGGACACTATAAGAAGAAAAAAGAAATGGTCAGACAAACAGGAGAAAATTAAAGAAATATGGACTCCATTTAGCAGATAGCTACAGATTGTTAAAACATATGATGAAAGCTGGAAGAAAAAATGGGATAGAATGGAAAGAAGGCTCATGTAACAAAGAAAAAAGGTTTAAGTTGTCAACAGGGAAGGGGGTGGGGTGGGGGTGGGGTGGGGTGGGAGAAGGGAATGGATAAGGAAAATGTATTGTAACTATGATTATGTACTATAAAATAATAATGAATAATAAAAAATTCCCCTTAGGGATGAAAAAAAGGAATCAAGGGTTGTTGCAAGTTTTCCGGGCTGTATGGCCATGTTCCAGAAGTATTCTCTCCTGACGTTTTGCCCATATCTATGGCAGGCATCCTCAGAGGTTGTGAGGCTCAGTGGTTGAGTTCAAAGCAGAATCACACAGTACAAGCCCTTTAATGTCACTTCTCCTCGCTTGGAAAATTGTAATCGTAAGGGCAAATGGATATTGTTGATGTTGTTGTGTGCCTTCATGTAATTTCAACTTATGGCAACCTTAAGAAAACTTTATCACAGGGTGAAATTGTGTGGCTTGCAGAGATGAGCAAAGAAGTGAACCCTGATCTCCAAAGCCATAGTCCAGTGCGCAAACCATGTTGGCTCTCAACCTTGGATAAGGGTTTATTTCCAATATCAAAAAGACAACAATAAAACTTCTTATAGTCATCTTCACATTAATGAAAATTTAGCTCACCAAGAAACTCATACATTCACGAAGTTGATGTTTGTCCAGCTCAGTGGTTCCCAACCTTTGAGCCTCCAGGTGTTTTGGACTTCAGCTTCCACACTTCCTAACAACTGGTAAACTGGCTGGGATTTCTGGGAGTTGAAGTCCTAAACACCTGGAGGCCCAAAGGTTGGGAACCACTGGTCTAGCTTATCTTTAAATAAAAACAGCAAAGGATCCTGTGACCTTAACAAAATATGTTATATCTTGAGCGTCTGTGAAATTTGCACTGAAAAATAGCTTAACAAAAAAAACCCCTTTTGTTAGACTACAAGAGATATGCTGGCTCCAGGATAATAGTTATAGTAGTTTTTAAAAGTCACATTCCCAAGCTCTCCATTTACAATAGGCCAGAAACCTGCTAGAAATGTGAAAGAAATGAGAAATCCTGGGATTGCTGCAGCATGCTCCTATTACTGTAGTTGTTGGTAGCTGGTGGAGGTAATCAGATCACTCCAGACAACAAACGAAAGGGTTCATCACATAACAATAGTGAAAGAAATAGGTAACTTTTTAGTAGAGGGGTTCTTTCTTCCCACTGAAGAAGACAACTGCGTTAAAGCCCTGAACTGCGGGGAATGTATTGGAATCTCTATGGCAATGTAATCTACAGTCATCAATAACATCTCGTTGATTATATTCACAGTGGGTGGGAGAGATGATATTGTAATAATACTCTCCACCACCTGTATTGGATTTTCTTTAAACTGACAATTACTATTGAGTTTTATCCAACTGCTGTTGGTGAATGATGCTGAATTGTTTTGACTAGTTTATTTATTTATTTATTTATTTATTTGCCATACTTCTACCTTTCTCAACTCTAAAGGGGACTCAAGACTGCTTTACACATCGACAACTATCTGATGCCTTTAAAAACAGAGTACACTAAAATAAACATTAAAAATGGAATCATAAAAACATTTTAAAACAATACCATCACAATTAATCACGTGATCCAAAAATGTAGTCTGGGCCTTTCCAATAGTCAATTGCACATCATTTTGTATCTATTGATTGATATGAAATGCTTTGTGGTACATATTCACATAGAGGACAAGTGAAAAGATTCAAAGGGGTAGAAGGTGGCCGCTAGATGACATCTTATGTCCTGAGTTTTGAGCCACTTTCCTAAACTAGACGGAGAGTCACCCAACAATGATGGACAAAATCCAATCCTAAGATTGTCTCATTTATTGTGCTATACAACCATTGTGTTGAATGCCAACACTGCCTAGTGAATCAAGGCAAAAAAATATACAACTGAATGCAAACCCAGATACACTGTATGCACATGTATAATGGTTAGGGTTGTTGTGTGTTTTCCAGGCTATATAATGGTTCTTCCACAACCTTGAATGTGTATCTGCCCTCTCACAAAGTTGATCTTAGTGCAGATATTCCACACTGGACACAAATGTACAACCACTTCTTTCAGGGATGTGTGCCTTCGCAAAAGAAATTGGTAGGATCCTGGCCATTTCAAAAAGATGATTTCTGGGTTAGTTGGACAATGGGAGTTGCAGTACTGTGAACCCCATTAGCCATGGATCTAGAACAAACGCAGCACACAGACCCTGCCCGTAAGTCCTGGTGGGGTTTAAGGGGGATGAACCCTGGATGATGGGGGTTGCAATACAAACATCCACATCCAGAGACCACTGTGAACCCTATCAGCCATGGATCTGGGACAAACTCAGCACACAGACACCCCTTTCCCCATTTTAAGTCCTGGTGGGATTGGGGGGATAAACCCTGCAGGATGGGAATTGCAGTACATTCACTATATCCAGAGACCACTGTGAACCTCATCAGCCATGCCAGGGCTTGTGGGGAATTGATATAAGATGTTGGCAGTTGTAGTTCACCTATAGTAAAGGTAAAGGTTTCCCCTGATGTTACGTCCAGTCGTGACTGACTCTGGGGGTTGGTGCTCATCTCCATTTCTAGGCCGAAGAGCCGGCGTTGTCCATAGACATCCCCAAGGTCATGTGGCTGGCATGACTGCATGGAGCACCATTACCTTCCCGCCGGAGCGGTACCTATTGATCTACTCACATTTGCATGTTTTCGAACTGCTAGGTTGGCAGGAGTAGTTCACCTATAACCTTATGCATTTTCTAATGGGAGCATTAAAAAAAGCAAAAATGACTTTTCCTAATAAATAGCATTACAAATTACCTAACTCAGGCAAAGTGAACATATGTATGTATGTGGGTGATGAGGTATGTTTATGGATGATTTCCAGAGATCACTCTGAACCCTAATGATGATGGATCCCCTCCACAATTGGCACACAGACCCCCCCCCCAATGACCAACAGAAAATATGGAGGGGTTTTGGGGGGACTGACCCACCATGGCAAGCATTGTAGTTCACCCTGCACCAAGAGAGCGCTCTGAACCCCACCAATAACTGATATGACTATATTTGGCATGCAAACACACACAAACACCCATGACCAACAGGAAATACAGAAAAAGCTGGGGGGACTGACACATCATAGTGGGAATTAAGCTCACTCTGCATCCAGAGTGAACTCAAATGAACTGTGAAGCCAAATGAAGATGGATCTAAACCAATCTTGGCACTCATACCTATCATGGGCAAATCTGAATATCGGTTGGAGGGAACTGACCTTGAATTTAGGGAATTATAGTTCATTCCCATCCAAAGAGTGCTGTGAACCCAAACGATGGACCAAACTTGGCACGCAGACCTGACATAGCCAACTTTGAATATGGGCAGGGTTGGAACAATGATAGGCGATTATGGGAGTTGTAGTTTACCCATATTCTTATGCATTTTCTAATGGGTCCACTGCAAAAATCCAAAACCCAACAATGAATGCTTTTTACACGTATCATTATAAAATACCTAACCCGGGCATCACCTAAGCTAGAAAGGAATAAAGAGTAGCCACCTTTAGATTATGTATTGCACATTGATTGTGTGCACAGGACAGTCAACTATAACAGAGCTCCATCAATGATATTCCCTGCAGTCAATGACACTTGCTTTAGTCTCTGGGCGCTTTAAAACATGGGAAAATCCCTTGCTGAAGGGTTTTTTAAAAACCTGCTTCAGTGTGGGGTTTTGTCCCCATGCCAGCCCAAAAAAAGGGTTTTCTCAGCTTGGTGTCCTCATGCCCTCCCAATAACTACCAAGAAGACATGACTACCTCCAACAGCTTTCTTCTAGCTGCCACACTGTTTCCCCTTTCCCTCCAATCCCACAACCTTCCCCTTGTTGCCTTCCCCTTCCCCTGTACAATCCAACATTACATTACCACTGAAATTTTGCCTAATGTGAAACCATATTGGTATTAGGAAATAGGGACCTTGGTAGTAGAAACAATGGCTATCACAACCATTATGGATAGATATTTATGTAATTGCATTATAGACTAAACACTTGAGTTCAAAATTACTTAAATGTTGCTAGGCACCAATATCTTAGCTGGAAGCATTCATTCTTGCTTCAATATATAATTTCTATTTTCAGATGCTTGAGTATTTATAGCATTGCATTGTAGAGAGGGGTTATTATATGACTATATTCATAGAGGCCAGTTTCTCCTGCTGTCTTTACTACAAGTTGTCTGTAAGACTGGTAAAGGATTTCTTAGAATCATAGTGTTAGGAAGGATCCCAAAGGCCATCTGTTCATACTCTGTCAGTTCAGGGATCCACTAGTGAGATACCCCTGAAAGGTAAACATCCAACCACCAATGAAGGAAAGTACTATAGCTTCTGAAGGTGCTTCCATACATTGCCAAAATGCGGATTTTCAAAGTTGTTTCAGGCTTCTTTAAAATAGACATGCAATCTCCATGCAGAGGGGGGATCTCCCATTTTGTATGACTGCAAGAATAGACAGTAATGCAAACATGTGCATTTCCCAGCCAGAACCAGGATAAAAGATGACTTATTTATTCCGTGTTTTTACTGCATTGCTCCGACTCAGCACAGATTTACCAGTAACGTCATATAGCCATCCCTCCTTTCAACCCGTTCTCTCCCGGGTTTTTTGTGCTGTGTAGAAGGGCCCTGAGTTCACTTATTCACAGCTGAACCTTTGAAGAGTAGTAGGTTTAGCAGGTTAAGAATAAATGTGTGGAATGGAACAGAGGAACAGTGATATTCAGAAACTCCATCTCTCTCTCTTGTGATATTTCACTACCATCATTGGTGTTGCACCCCAAGGCAGCGTGAACACTGGAAACTAGACAGAGACCAATAATCATATAATATCTTTATTAAAGCAATATAAATTCAGGAATGCATAAGCAGAATGGATGAGTGGGAAATAGTCCTTTGTGAAAAGGTATGAATAAGTCCAAAAAGATGAAGGAAAATGTCCAATATTATTGTCCAAAGTCCAAAACCGAAACACACTCAAATTGTTGGGAAGTTTGAGCGGGGAACAACAAGGAAGCAAGACTGAATAACAAGGTCCCCAGTCACTAGGAGATCGTGGATATCAAAGCAGGAACAAGACGAAGCGAAGATCAAACTTGATTCAGGAACAAGGCAAGGAAGTGAATTTACTCCGGTTTAAATTGGGAGTCGCAGCTCGGCTTGGCCGCCAGAAACAGGAGGCTTGGCTTGGTGAAATCAGGGAACTGGAGTCGGTGAAGTGTTCTCAGGAAAACGCTACGTTGACACCGCAAACTGTCTGCAGTGCAAGGCACTTTTATGGAATGAAGATCAGATCCCAATGAAGGGAGACCAAACTCCCCAAAGGTTCCCAAGGGAATCTTCTTATCCACAATCCCCTCAAGATGCCAAGCTTATCCACAATCCCCTCAAGATGTTACTCCTTCTAAGCCCTTGTTTTTCTGATCTCTAGTGATGCAAAAACTCCTGTCGGTTGTAGGGCACGTTCTCTGGGGAACTCTGGACATCTGGTTCAGCCACGGGAGTAACATCTCCAGTATCTCTCCCAATTAAGGAAGCATCTGAACTATCAACAGCCAGCAGCTGTAACTGAAAGGAGCTCGGAGAACTGGGCAAAAGGTCAGAATAAGCTTCATCCTGGTCAAAGTTCATTTCTGGATCAGGTTCAGAAACCAAAGGTAGCTGGGGTATGACAATTGGCACGGTTGGAATACAGCCCTTCACATGTTGTTATTATTATTATTATTATTATTATTATTATTATTATTATTATTATTATTATTAAACTTTATTTGTACCCCGCTAGCATCTCCCGAAGGACTCGATGCGGCTTACAAAGGCCAAGGCCTCAACACACAATATAACAATACAAAACAAAAGGCAAATTAAAACTATTAAAACAGTATAAACAACAAGCAGTAAACAATACGCTAAAACACAATAAAACTGGGCCGGGCCAGAGTAATGGGTACAAGATTAAAAGTGCTGATGTGACAGGTGAAATATAAGGCTTATAGGGCAAGTGCAGGGTGCGATATGCAATCTAAGTTCTAATAAAATGCTTATAGGACTTGGTATTGGAGATTTCCTATTAATCTGGGAAGGCACATTGGAACAGCCAGGTCTTCAAGTTCTTTCTGAAGACTGCCAATGTAGGGGCCTGTCTGAGATCCTTGGGGAGGGTGTTCCAGATGTTCTTCTTCCCTCACCATTTCTGGTGCTGGCTAGCAGAGATGGGAGCCAAAACTCTAGCAACATCTTGAGATCTGTATGTTTCCAATTATGTACCTTCTTGTTTTTATTGTGTGCGTATGTGTGCTAAATGTTTAAGGCAAATGCCACAAAACAATCAGAAGATGCAACTCCATGTCCCCATTGATTCCCTTTTTCGCTTTATTTCTCTGTTAATTACTACTCAAATATTAACTATTATATTGCCAATTTTCACCTCCAGTGGGCAATTAATAACTTCATATGCTCATCCAATAATGAATCTGCACTCTTAATGACATGAGAGCTTTGTCACTTTCATTGTTCAGCTTCTGGGCATGTCAGTAAAACCCATATACATACACTTTTGTCTCTACTGTTATGCATCATAGGAAAGTAGTGTTGCCAGTGTGGAATTTCCTCAACCCTGCCCTATATAACTTCTTCACTTGAAAAATAGTTATTCCTATAAAATAATTCTGGCAGAAATGGTGGAAAATTGGAACTTATAGCTATGAGGTCAATTAGAACAGCCATGCTATTCTGTTTTCTCCTGTACTATAATAAGAAAGAAAAATAAGAATGAGACACTATGTACAGGCAGTCCCAGAGTTACAAACATTCAACTTACAAATGACTCATAGTTACAAACAAGGGTGAGACAACAGTAAGGGATAGAAATCCACCCCTAGGAAGGGAAATTCATTCCTGAAAAAGTTATCATGGGAAAAGGTGTCTCAATTGAAGTTTTATCTAAAATCCTTGTTTCCACAAGTCACATTTGTCAAAATTCAATTCTCACAGGGACAGAAAGTGAGGTGAAATCTTCCGAACAGGGGTACAGACAGCAGAACAAACACCACAGGGGTGTTAATCTTTTCCTATGCTACCCAATATATCTGCTCCAACTTCCAGACAAATTCAACTTAAGAACAAACTTAAACAGCCTATCTTGTTCATAACTTGGGGACTGTGTGCTTGTATATTTAACAACAACAGTAATAATCCTAAATGATCACAGTTTTTAAAAACCTCAAGAGCCCTGAAAGATTAAATAAAGTGTATTTCAACAACGATGAGCAAAGAGTGGAAAATGTTCTTTTGAGGGTGACAACTCCTCAAATTCCCCAATCAGCATAGCCAATTACTTATTCGTACTACTACTTCCAAAATCACCTTTACATTACCTGTCTTATGCTGGAAATTGTATCCCCAAGCAACATTTTTTTAAGCTGTTGTGACAAACAGTTTGTGAAAAACACCAATTAGAAAAGAAGGGCAGTACTAACTCATGCCAGGATTGACCCAAAGTATTTTCTGCCTGAGAAATCCAGGGATATGCATAGATGCTGACTGGACCTGACAACTGAGGATTGTTTCTCCCACACTCTTGTTGAGACAGACTCCTCCTCTACATCTAAGGGAGAGAGATATCTTATGAGGAATAAAGAGGACTCTGCCTGGACACATAGCTTCCTCCTCCAACATCTCACCACCGTCAAACATCTTCTGCCCAAGGCAACCATCTATATCTGTCTAATAGAAAGGTGTGGCCTGACCTTTGATACTTTCCTCCTATTAATTTGTGCATATCTGTACAAACTGCAAAAAAACATGTAGACTCTCATCAATCCATCATATCTTAAAACAGACACATAACTCCTTTTAAGGCCATATTAGACTGGATCTACAGTGCCATATAATCCAATTTCTGAATCCAGATCTACTTTGAACTGGGTTATATGAGTCTACACTGCCATATAATCCAGTTCAAAGCAGATAATCTGGATTCAGAAACTGAATTATATGGCACTGTAAAGGGAGCCTTAGCCTAAATACCCTAAAAGTACTAGATCCTGCATGATCTTGGAAACCAAGCCAGGTCGGCCCTGGTAAGTACTTGGATGGGAGATTGCCAATTACTATCAAGAGCTGTAAGTTATACTTCAGGTGAAAGAACAGCCAATGTCACCTTTATGAAATTCATAGAATTGCCATCAGTCAACAGGTAACTTGAAGGGACAATAGACACACAACACAAAGCCACCTATTGTGGTAGAATGATTAATAATATTTCTCTACTTGTCTTTTGCCTGTCTTCAATAAGTTGCCAAGCAATTTTAATTAATGGCTTCAATCCAAGCACTGTAAGCATGGAAGGCAAGAAACATCTCTATCTATGTACTCCACAGCCTAGACTAGTGTCTGATGTTCTCTACCCTGCAGCCATATCTAGACTCTAAAAAAGCTTTCTGGAAAGTCAGAAGGTCTTCCTCAAGACTAGGCGATAAAATCTGTGGACCTGCTCTGAGGGGAAAAGATTTCTCCCAAACTAACTCATGCTATGAAGAAAACTAGCTGAATAGGGCTCTCTTTGATTGGATCTCCCTATAGAGAGAGAAGTGGAATTCAACAATTTGTTCATATGCCAAAGACTCTGCAGAGGCTGGGGGGCCATAATAGACTATAGGATAATTATAAAGAAGACCATCTTTTTTTTTACATCTAGATAACATTGAAAGTTTAGATTTTGACCGTGTTTTTCATCCTTAGGTTCCCACACCCTTCCAATGGATACTGAATGTGACAGTAAAATATATGAAGTCCACCTCTCTTCCTTCTTAAAAGCTCATATACAACAGAAAAAACAACCTATCCTATTTCCTTGTTTATCCTCTACAGCAATGTATAGCATTTTTTTAGGTAGGCATTAATTAGAACATGGAACGCAGTAACAAACACACAGCCATTTGATACCATTTTAACTGCCATGATTCAATACTATGGAATCCTGGGGTTTGTAGTTTAGTGAGTCACTAAAACTCTTTGAGGAAAATGGGTAAACACCATGCATGATTCCATAGCAGTTAAAATGGTGTCATACTTTTATTTATAAAGTAAGGCCAAAAGAGTTGGTTGTGATTGGGTGAAAAAAAGGAGAGAGAGGTTATAAATATAATAGCCATCTTCATCTACTGGAAGAACTAACACTTGGAAGATGGGGTGTACTCATTTTCTGCTGCCCTAGAGATAAGATGGATTCTAATTACAAGAAAGGAGTTCGTTTAACCACTTGGAAGAACTTCCTGACTCTTTGATTGACTTGAAGGATCTTTGTTGGAAGTTTGTAAACATTGGATAGCCAGCTGTCTTGGATGTTTTTGCTGTGGATGTTCTGTACTATCTATGAATTAAACAAGATGCTCCCTGGGATATTTTCCAACTCTATGATTCTATGATTCTATAGCAGTGGTTCCCAACCTGTGGTCCATGGACCACCAGTGGTCCCCAAGAACTAAAATATGGTCCATGGCCTCACCATTACTACACTGTAGCAATGAGAGCGATTGATCTCATGAAACCCTGAGGCAACGGGGATATCGGGAAGGGAGAGACTGACTACCCATGAAAGGTGCAACAACAAGCCTCCTGACTACTGCTTCTCCTCCTCCTCCCTCCCGAGTGGATCCATTCCATGTGGTGCCTAGAAGCAGGGGCACCTTGGTGTCTTCATTTTTAGGCCTGGGGTTATTTGGGGTGCTGGTTCAAAAGATTGCATTAGATAGACCACATTAGCTCTAAATGATTAAATATGGTTTTCTATGGCTGAGCAGATGGTGACTAGTGGATGGCACATGTTCTGTATCAGAAACTAGAGCTGATGTGGTCTACCCACATCAGTACCCCAGATAACCAAACCAAATCTAAAGTTGACCAAAAACTGATTCATAATCCTTTTGGTACTAATGTTGGAGAGGGGTTCCTGGTCAAGTGGTCCCTGGTCAAAAAAAGGTTGGGAACCACTGTTCTATAGGAACATCTATTCATTTCTCCTATCTAGCAATAGCAATTTTTTCTGCTTCTAGGAGTAAAATATCACAACCGTATTTTCACAATTTAAACAAAATGGTGGATTTGTTGATACTCTCACCAAAGAAGGGACTATCTAAATACGTGACATAACCAAACTTTAGAAAACAAACATAACACAACAGAATGAGATAGAAACTATATGTCTGTGTGGCTGAAGGATGAAGCCATAGCACTTCACCAAATGCAGACTAAAGGGAAAGCTGTGATGAATAAGGATACAGAATTGTACCAACACCAAACTGAAAGAGCTATGTAAAATCAATACACAGAAGCAATTAAATGAACCAGACAGGGAGCCAGCCTCACCCTTCCTGACTGGCAAAACGCACCCACGCCCCATCAACTTTTTCTGAACAAAGCAAGGGAAAATTAATTTTACATCTGAACACAGCCTACGAGATTACAATAGGCTAATATTTTTAACAGTAAGGCATCCAGCAATGGCTGATTCTAAATGCCTGGAGGGAGAGAAGTTTTAGGAACATTCTCTAAGAGCTGGCAGGCTGAACTCATCAAAATTCTGCAAAGGGCACCCACCCTTTCCCTAAAGAGAAACAAAACTACACAGTGGTTTCATCATACCCTCTATGTCTTCTCAAGAGTGACGCTGATACCCAACTTTCCCTTCCTACGCATCGTTTCCATCACACATTGAGAGAAGGAGGGAGGAAATGGCTGACGTCTCATGGCTTTGCAATGTCCCAAATGGCCAGATCTAAATTCGACACACCCAGAGGCACAAAGCTCCTTGGATGTGGTCTGCCATTGGTTCTTGAATTTGGCCATTGTGACATTATAGCGCATCATTATTTTATATTTTGTGCTAGCCACCTTTAGTTGTTATATCAAAAAAAAAAAAGACAGAATAAAAATAAATAAAAATGTATATTTTTTTCTCCAAACTCCATTTTTGACTGAATCCACACGTTCTGCATCCATAGATTCCTCCATCCATGGCTCAAAAATATCCCACCGCTCAAAATAATTCCTAAAAGCAAACCCTAGTTTTGCAGTTAATTTAGGCAACACCATTTTATTGCGCCACTGTATATAATGGGACTTCAGCATCAATGGATTTTGGTATCTATGAGGGCCCTGAAACCAAACCCAGCAGCTCGCTCTCAGAAGATGTTGTTGGGGGACACTGGCTCGGCCCCGCAGCTTTTGTCCTGAGGGGCCCCGCAGTATTGTCCCCCATGTTGTTTCACGTCTTCATGAAGCCTCTGGGAGAGATCATCTGGAGTTTTGGAGTTTACACAGATGACGTCAGCTCTATCACTCCTTTTCACCTGCTGCTAAGAAGGCTGTCCAGGTCCTAAACTGGTGCATAGCAGCTGTGACACCCTGGATGAGGGTGAACACATTGAAATTGAATCCAGACAAGACAGAAGTACTCCTGATTACTCCAAAGGCTGAACAGGGTATAGGGTTACAGCCTGTGCTGGATGGGGTTACATTCCCCCTGAAATCATAGGTTCGCAGCTTGAGAGTTCGCCTGGATTCCTCACTGAGCCTGGAACCCCAGGTCTTGATGGTGGCCAGGGGAGCCTTCACACACAACTAAAACTTGTGCCCGTACCTTGAGAAGCCAGATTTGGCCACGGTGGTCCACGCTCTTGTTACATCTCGTATAGACTACAGCAACACACTCTACATGGGGCTTCCTTTGAAGACTGTTCAGAAGCTTCAAGTAGTCCAATGGGCAGCACCCAGATTGCTCAACGGAGCAGAGTACTGGAGCACACAACCATTCTGTTAGACCAGCTCCACTGGCTGCCAGTCTGCTACCGAGTACAATTCAAAGTGCTGACTTTGGCCTATAAAGCCCTAAATGGTTCTGGCCCAGCTTACCTGTCCGAACATATCTCCATCTATGAATCCCCTCAAGGGTTAAGATCTTCTGGGGAGGCCCTGCTCTTGGTCCCGCCTCCTTCATAGGTGTGGCTGGTGGGGACGAGAGACAGGGCCTTCTCAGTGGTGGCCCCTCAGCTTCCCAGTGAAATTAGATCAGCTCCCTCCCTCCTGACCTTCAGAAAGAAACTGAAAACTATAGGGCCAAGCCTTTGGAGAACAGTCAATTCAATAGGCAGTAATGAAATAAGTGTATTACAATTGGAATGGCTCCTGGAATATGACTTCGAATTTGTGTGGTTTTAATAGCTGATTTTAATGCATTAATATAAGGTATTAATATGCTATGATTTTGTTAAACTTTTAATGATTTTAATATTTGTGTACATTGTATCTATTTGTTTGTATGGCATTGAATATGCCATCTTGGAAGCCGCTCTGAGTCCCCTTTGGGGTGAGAAGAGCAGTGTAAAATATAGTAAATAAATAAAATAAATAATGCCAAAGGCCAACATTACTTGGATTTACATTTTACAATATGTAACATAGTAGAAAATCTGGGTTTGTTACTCCATGGAAAAGATCCAACATTTCTGTGTAGCTCTGCATGTACAATGTGTTGTCGAAGGCTTTCATGGCCGGGATCATAGAATCATAGAATCATAGAATAGTAGAGTTGGAAGAGACCTCATGGGCCATCCAGTCCAACCCCCCGCTAAGAAGCAGGAAATCGTATTCAAAGCACCCCCGACAGCTGGCAATCCAGCCTCTGCTTAAAAGCCTCCAAAGAAGGAGCCTCCACCACAGTCTGGGGCAGAGAGTTCCACAGGGTTGTTGTATGTTTTCTGGGCTGTATGGCCATGTTCCAGAAGTATTCTTTCCTGACGTTTCGCCCACATCTATGGCAGGCATCCTGACCTCACAACCTCTGAGAATGCCTGCCATAGATGTGGGCGAAATGTCAGGAGAGAATACTTCTGGAACATGGCCATACAGCCCGGAAAACATACAACAACCCTCTGCATGTACAGTTTTGCATCTTCATACCACAAAACAGTGATGGCCAACCTATGACACACGTGTCAGCACCGACACGCCTAGCCATTTTTGCTGACACGCTGCCGCATGCAGATTGATTGGATGACTAATATCTTTTGTGGCCATATTTGGTGCGATTTGGTCCAGTGGTTTTGTTGTTTACTCCAGGGAATTATGCACATTATTACAACATTTTATATCCCGCCCTTCTCACCCAACAGGGGACATTACACACACACACACACACACACACACACGTATAAAATCATTCTATTATTATTCTCTTATTATTGTTGTATATTATTAAATTATTACTATATTATTATTATTATTATATTATTCATGACTACATTGAAACTATAATAGAGAGAAATCAGCGTGGAAATTGCAAGAGGTACCATAGATCGTTGTACATAGAAATAAGGGTAGTAAATAGTTTTTGATTTATTAAATACAGTTATATATTAAAATTATATATTTTTGTTATTTAAACTATATATATTGTGAAATTATGGGTTTTTTTCTCAAAATGACACACCACCCAAGTCATGCTAGGTTTTTTGGTGAATTTTGACACACCAAGTGCAAAAGGTTGCCCATTATTGCACTAAAAGATATCAAGCACTAGAAAGAGCCCTTGCTTCTGTAGTTTACAGGGGGGCAGGAAGCAGCAGGTAAGAGATAATTTAGGCTATGGAGATGCAGATGGTTTCAGCGTGGTCCAAAGGGAAAAGAAGTGATTGTACTCTCAAATGGAGTGCCAATTTTCCTTCCCACTGGAGCCCAGAACAGCCAGACCCTTATGGAGCCCCCAGATGGCGTAGTGGACTAAGTGACTTGAAGGTTGGGTTGCTGACCTGAAAGCTGCCAGGTTCGAATCCCACCTGGGGAGAGTGTGGATGAGCTCCCTCTATCAGCTCCAGCTCCATGCGGGGACATGAGAGAAGCCTCCCACAAGGATGGTAAAAACATCAAAACATCCGGGCGTCCCCTGGGCAACGTCCTTGCAGACGGCCAATACTCTCACTCCAGAAGCAACTCCGGTTGCTCCCGACACGAAAAAAAAAAATCATGGTGAAGCACCTATCCCTCGCATTCCTCACCAGTATGTAAGCAGGGACTGAAAGAGAAATATTTTTAAAGAAGGTTTCCTGCCAAATTGGGATTTTTAGGGGGTATCTTTTAATAGTCATGGTTCCATAAAGTCCTATAAAGTCCTGGCAACTGCCCTTTAGGGTGGTAAATGGGTCTCAAAAACTACTAATTTCAGGGCTCCATAAGATGTTGTCATGGCACTTAAAATGGAATGATAGTACTGTGCATGTTTATGGGCCTATGGATGAGTGGGACATTATTATGGAACAGAAGAAAGTTTTTCCACTTTCTACTTCTGCTACTACCGCAGCAACTACAAAGATGCTTCGATATTAATCTGCTTGAACTATTTCCCATATTTCTTTTCATAAAGAAAATCTTTGGAGAGGAATGTCAACAGCCACAAAGACAGTTCTGAACAAACTTCAAATGAAACTGTGCCCCCATATTATTTTCAAACAACGGCAACGGCGGCAATTCAGCATGGAGGCCTCTCTGCAATCAATTGGCTCCATTAGCTTGTGAGATTTCCTCGGTGCCCTTCATGGCGAATGATCACAAGGAACTTCACTGACACTAAAGTCCGGCACTTACCAAATGACAACAGAAAGAGAGAGACCAAGAATAAAACAAATTAGTTTTTTTCAAGCCTGGGACTGAAGAAAACACCAAGGGCCCTATTAACTATGGAACGCTTGGTGGCTCTTTGCATGTGTGAGCAAATTTGTCGGAATGCATACAGAAGTGTCTCTATATTTGTCCCTTTCTTCCTTACAAGCTCATGCATTGATTAACAAGTTTGAGGGAGAGGAAAATAAATATAAATCAGTAATTCATGCTGCATCACAAAGATTGTGCTTTCCTTTTTCTTGGGTATTTAGGGGGGCAGGAGAGATACTGGAGCAGCAAGTGACCTATATTTCAGCAAATGTATGGTATAGATTTGATCAGGACAGGTGAATGCTTGACTTACAAGTTGTCGGTAGAAAGGGTCAAAGTGGAGGGTGGGATCCAACCAGAATCACAAACCACTTGGAGCAAATTAAATCTTTTCCTCTTTCTAAACATGAACTTTATATCCCTAAGTGAACATTGCAACTACCGGCATAGAGTTTCAAATTTACCATATTCAGGCAAGTTTTACCATCTTGGGCCCATTTACACTGACTAGAAGCCACAAATTGGGCCAGAAAGCGCTTTTGGACCTCCAGCCTCTAACATGGAGTAAAACCAGTTAACCCAATTTCATCCTGTTAGCAGAGGTTAGGGCAATGATGGGCAACCTTTTGCGCTTGGTGTGTCAAAATTCACCAAAAAACCTAGCATGACTTGGGTGGTGTGTCACTTCGAGAAAAAACCCATAATTTCACAATATGTATAGTTTAAATAACAAAAATATATAATTGTAATATATAACTGTATTTAATAAATCAAAAACTATTTACTACCATTATTTCCATGTACAACAATCTATGGTACCTCTTGCAGCTTCCATGCTGATTTCTCTCTATTCTAGTTTCAATGTAGTCATGAATAATGAATAATATAATAATAATATAATAGTAATAATATGATAATATACTACAATAATAATAGAATTGTGTGCGTGTGTGTGTGTGTGTGTGTGTGTAATGTGCATAATTCCCCTGGAGTAAACAACAAAAACACTGGACCAAATCACACCAAATTTAGCCACAAATGACATAGTCATCCAATCAATCTGCATGCGGCAGCGTGTCAGCAAAAATGGCTAAGCGTGTCAGTGCTGACACATGTGTCATAGGTTGGCCATCACTGGGTTAGGGAATGCTCTGGACTTTTCCAAAATCTCCAAGGCAGCCCTGCAATTTGGGGTTGGTTTGGACAGCTGGACCTGTTTTAATTCAAACCACTTCAGCTGTACACATGGGCCAGTGCCACTTACCCATTTTCCCTGTGTTTCACAGTACAGGAAAATGGGATTGGATTTATATAGATTGTTGTTTTCAGGCTGTCCTCTCAGATTTATGCCGGGAGGAGGGCAAGACAGGCGATGGTCGAGAGCGCTCTGGAGGGCTCTCAGCAACTATGTGCCTTCCTTGGGCCATCCTCTCAGCATAAGAACAGGGCCACTCGCACCGTCCTTATGCCAGGAGGAGGGCGGGACATGTGGTGGCTGAGAGCCTCAAGAGGTCTCTCAGCTGCTGCGTGCCTTCCTCCCCTGTGCTTTCTGCATAAGAATGTGGTGGGTCACCATGTCCTTATGCTGAGAGGACAGGGAAAGTGGAGAGGGCCTGAGGTAACTGCCCAAGGGGCCACATCCAGCCCCCAGGCCTTAGTTTGCCCATACCTGATTTAGACCCTAAAGCATACCTCACACTGTTGGAGCCCTCGGTGGTGCAATGAGTTAAACCCTTGTGCCGGCAGACTGCTGACAGAAAGGTTGGCGGCTCGAATCTGGGGAGCGGGGTGAGCTCCTATCTGTCAGCTCTAGCTCCCCATGCGGGGACATGAAATAAACTTCCCACAGAATGGTAAAACATCAAACATCCAGGCGTCCCCTGAACAATGTCTTTGCAGACAGCTAATTCACTCACAATAGAAGTGACTTGCATTTTCTGAAGTCGCTCCTTAAATGAAAAAAATCACACTCTTGGTTCATGTTCAGCTTCTGGCCTACCAAGACACCTAGGTCCCTTTTACATGTACTGCTGTATATCTTTCTTCCAATGAAGTGTTTTGCTTGGAGTAGCATTGAACCTGGCAGGAGAAGCCAATAGGTGATCCTGTTTTGAACCAGAGTAAACCCAAAGGGATCTATGCCCAAGTCAAAATGGAGCTGTACCTTTTCAGATTCCTACCAGAAACATGCCTGTTGTATATATGGTTAGAGAAGGGAAATCTCTATTACACTCTCACTCACTTTTAATATTTTTTAAAACATCACATTCTTCACACCTCACATACAAAAACTTCACAAAGTTTGGTATATTCTTCAGAGAGGAAGTGAAACCGTTTTCCTTCCTTCATTGCACAGACCAAATTCAATAGAAGTCTTTATTCACAGCATACAGTGGACTGTCTGTAGTATTCTTAAAGATGAGGAGACAGAAAAAAAAAAGAGGTAGAGCCTAATTTAGCCTGGGTGAACAAATGTATCTTTCAATTTCATGATATTTTTTTTAATCTCAAGTAACCAATAAACATATATTTTTAATTTTTTTAAGTACTGATTTCTTTTCCTTCTCAGACTTGGAGGAATTGGTGCAAGTTGGTAATACTTTATCAAAACCAAATCAAAAATAAAGTTTTCATCCATCTGTACATTTTAGGGAATGGACCATGAGAATATTGGAAGCATTGGATCTTATTTCGAGATACAGTGTTTTCTTATATCATAGAGATCCAGCAAATTGAGAGTTGTCTCTAATTTCTTTTGTCAGTGCCTTGAAACACCTTCTGTTGTTCCATCCTAAATGTAAAGAATGAATATCCCATTCCTGGCACCCTCCTGCCAAAGGAACAGCATTTGGAAGAAAATGTTCGCTTCCTAATTATTTAACATGAGAAATGTGCAAAACCTCCTCACGTCGTAGCTATACACTTGACAATTGTTTTCTCACTTCAGCAGCCAAACAAGCAGGCCCGCTGATGTAATCCCTTTAACAGGGTGTCTACGGTTTTTCTCTTCGGCAGAAGGAACGTACAGTACTTTTTACGAGTGCTGAAGCCACAAAAACAAAGCCAGGGAGGTTGTTAAAATAATGAACAGTCGAAGAACAAATTTAATTCCCTTTGCAAAAACAACGGCTGCCAAAGCCATAGAAATGACTGCCGACGTCTTGTGGCTACAACCAGCTGGGCAAAGGAAAAGTACATGGCCTCCTTCCTCCACAGTGAAATTTGGTTAGCGTTACACCCATCGCAAAATCTAGCGGTGAACTCAAGCGTATAAATAGATCGGGGAACTTCGGCTCCTCGCATCCCACTCTGATTATGACTTCATGAGAAAAATCTGTTGTGTGCTCAAGAATGGAGCGGAGAAGCTAAGACTGCTACATATGAAGTTTGCCTATTTTAAGTAAAGACTTTGGTTCCATCTAATACAGTCTGGCTATTTAAAGACGGAGTGAACAAAATGCAATCTATGAGGCTGCAAGACACCTAGAAAAAACTCTGTTCACTTTGAAATTGCCATAGATCAAATGTGACTTGGAAGTACACAACAGCAACGCCAAAGGGGTCAGAAAACTCTGAGGGCTAAAAGCCCACAAATTTGTGAACACACAACAGATTTTTCTCATTGAAATTATAATCGAAGTTGACTGAGAGGGACCGAAGTTCCCCAATCTATTTATACATTAGAGTTCACCACTAGATTTTGTGATAGGTGCAATGCTAACCAAATTTTGCTTTGGGGAAAATAAGGTAAAAAGGTAAAGGTTTCCCATGACGTTATGTCCAGTCATGTCTGACTCTGGGGTTTGGTGCTCATCTCCATTTCTAAGCCAAAGAGCTGGCGTTGTCCGTAGACACCTCCAAGGTCATGTGGCCGTCATGATTGCATGGAGCGCCATTACCTTCCTGCCGGAGTGGTACCTATTGATCTACTCACATTGGCATGTTTTCGAACTGCTAGGTTGGCAGAAGCTGGAGCTAACAGCGGGCGCTCACTCTGCTCCCGGGATTTGAACCTGCAACCTTTCAGTTTGCAAGTTCATCAGCTCAGTGCTTTAACACACTTCGCCATCGGGAAAATAAGCCATGCTCTTTTCCTTTGTCCATCTGGTTGTAGCCACAAGACGTCAGGAGTCGTTTCTATGACTTTGGCAGCTTTGATCTCTCAAAGCCTCCTGACTCTTGTCGTGTGCCCTCAGGTCGCTTCTGACCTATGGCGGCCACAAGATGAAACTATGAGAGTGTGTTGTTGTTGTTGTTATATTTATTTGTACTTAACTCTCCTCTCTGATTCTGACCCAGTCTGCCACTGGAAGGACAACAAGGAGGTGACCATTCTGACTGCCCTGAGAAGGGATTTCCAAAGCCCGGGGGCAGCCACTGAGAAGATCCTACCTTGTAACCCCATCAACCATGTTCTTGTTGGTGGTGGGGCTGAGAAAAGGTCCTCTCCTGATGATCTCAGGGCCCAGGCAGATTCATACAAGGAGATACTATCTGCCAAATAGCTAGATTTGTTCAAAGGGGACTTGCTTTTAGCTGAGGTAGAATATGACTTGCTCAAGGCCATCCAGTGAGTTTCCACAGCCAACTAGGGATTTAAACCCTGTTCTCCAGAGTAAGGGCTCACCATGCTATACTTCTCTGGAGGTTCTTAAGCAGAGGCTGGGTGGCCATCTGTCAGAAATGCTTTATGTTATCCTGCGTAGAGGGTGGTTGGACTGGATGGCCTTTGTGGTCTCTTCTAAATCTATGATTCTATGATCTATGCCTACACTAAGGTCCAGTTTAGAGTAGCAATGTTCTACTTTATGGCTACACTCTCAGTGGTGGTGGGGTAGAATCCAGACTGTACAATGGGATTGAAACCAGTTTGGCCTCATTGTACTGTCATCTTCCATTTACTGTTCCTATTGCCATTACTCTGGGACAACTCCTGACCATTATAAGGCATCAAGCAAAGGCAGCCAGGCAACCAGAGAGAAAATGTGATGGCAACACCAATCCATTTGTGCAATGGACTGATTTGGACTGAAATTGACTGTGCTGTCCATAGTCAACCTAAAATCTGGAGTTTTCCTTAAAAAGGGATTAATCACATTAAACTAAGTTGCTATGAGATTTCTGGGCTGTATGGCCAAGTTCCAGGAGCATTCTCTCCTGACGTTTCACCCACATCTATGGCAGGCATCCTCAGAGGTTGTGAGGTAAACTAGTTTACCCCACATGAGGACTGGGAGTCTCTGGATGTTGTTTGGGCATCCTTGATGACATCCCTGATGACTAGGGTGAATTAAGACCAAAAAATGTATAATTGAAGTATGTATATTTTATGTATATTTTATATATGATTGTTCTAAAGTCACTTTGAAGATGTATGCCTGATGAAGAAGTCAGCGAGCTTTGAAAGTTTGAGTAATATATTTTGTGTCTAATGAAAGTATCCCTTCAATTTTATATTTTATTTTATTTTATTTAGTGTCGTTTGCTATGAATTAAGGATCACTCTATTCCCCAAAAACATTTGTAACATAATGTAGGGATAATTTTGCTGTTCAAAAAAGGAGTTAATTACAAATAAGCATGTATTTGTAACTAGTTACTTCCAAGCTCCGTTAAACAATTATGCTACCCATGAAAAGACTCCCCTGGAGGAGCTAATTCCGACTAAGTGCTAATTGCTTGCAATTATCAAAGGAAGGATGCACAAACTCAGATGAGCTGATGATGATGATGATTGAAAGGAGGGATTTCCTTGAGCTTCAGGGAGATTTTTGCGGTTTCAAAATAAATTCGAGGAGAGATTCTGCGCTATTTTTGAATAACCGCACATCGCCGTTTAACATTGTAATTAAAAAAGATACAAGTTAAATTGTTAGCACTGCTCTCGTCGTCAGTGTTTGCTTTCTAAAAAGTAATCCATCACCGCAAAATCCCGAGTTCATAACCATGCCAAGCTAGATGTTTAAAAATGATTATCATACGGAAACATTTGCTTGATTCTCTTTCTATCAATAGAATAGATTTGCCATTATGCATGTCTATATTTAGGTTTGAATGCAAAAGCAATAGTCAGTGGGTTCAATTTCATAATGGCCTTTTTTGCATCTAATCGACCTTCCTGTTTGAAAACATGTAATTTCTGCAGGAGATTCCACAGAGCCACAAACCAAGGCTGCGAGCCATAAGGAGACATTTATCATTTGGGGGTCCCAGCAATCTCCCACTCAGATAACACTGTCTCCACAAAGAAACAGTAGCAGGGGAATAAAGTCAGAAGGCACAATCACAGTACTTTGCATTTATTAACTGACAAAAGGTGCAATCCCGGTCCATTAAAAGCAATGGGGGCTTAGTCCCTGGTTTCAGTGGGGGTTAGATTGCATCTCAAAAAATGTGATATAGATTGTCCAAATTGTCATTGCTTTTCAAATCTGAAATCTGTTAAAACAAAGAAATGCAACGTATAATAGCATATTTTTTTACTGTTTGCGGTAATCAATGTGTATTGTAAAACCCTCCTTGCAGATTACGATGCTGGGAATAGGGAATCCGTCGTTCGCAAAATCCCAGGTGGGCTTTCCATTCTGCATTTGGGTCTCCAGGCAGAAGATCTGCATGGAAAATCCATCTCCCTGTTCAGATGTTGTCTGGCTTCATTAGCACTGACATTCTTTCAATAGCGCCAGTTGCGATGCTTGCCTCATTGAAAAACTGTTGATTTTACTGCGTGTTTGTTTCACTTTTGTTTGCACTGCAATTTTTAAGGCTGCGGAAACAGCGTGGCATTGTCACTTACCTGGGTTCTGTTTCTAGCAATTTTCTTCCCATGGGAGATGTTTTTGGCAAGATTAAAATATTGTAAGAGCTCAACCAGTTGGACTTTTAGGCATATTTTTGCTCCTCGTGGAAGGAAAAGGTTTCAAATGTAAATGTCATAAAAGAAATAAAGCAATGGAGAAATAGACTGCTTGGGACTGGCCAGGTTTATCCACCTTCTTTTAGCACTGCTACGCAACACTGGAAAAATGTGTATTATACTGTACTAAAAAGATTTCAACCACATTTTGTGATTTGTATGCACTCTACTCATACAAAGAAGTGAATATTCTCAACCTGAAAAATAACGTCATTGAAATATTGTCTATGCCTTCAATTCTTCTTTTGACCTATGGTGACTCCATTAATTTCACGGGTTTTTTTAGGCAAGGGATATCAGAGATGGCTTTACCAGTTCTTTCCTCTGACCAATAGCCGAAAACACCTGGCATTTGTTGACTGACTCCCATCCAAATACAAACCAGGGCTGACTCTAATTAGCTTCCAACATCAGGCAGGATTAGGATATTTGCAAGAACATAAGTGTTTCGTCTTCCATGCATTTATTTCATCATTGTGACATTGCATGATAGATGTTGTGGTCTTCTTTCATAACTGTAGAAAACCCTTTGCATTTCTTGCCTGGGCACAAGAATGACCACAAATTGGGGCAAAGTGATTAAAATTTCATGGGAATACTGATGGATGAAATATTGCAAGACGAGCTACATTTGACTCATCAGCAGTTTCATGGAAAATGTGACAGATTTGGATGCTGTCGCCAGAATTTTCCAATTCAAACGCACAAGATCCTCACCATGTGCCCTGAGTTTCTTTTTTTAGCAAACACAATTTAATGGTTTTACATAAAATTGATTTTCCTTGTGCACACGAAAAGTGACCTACTTATTTCATACACACACATTTGCACACTTAATAGCATTTGCACAAACATACCAAAGCCATTACATGTTCATCCTTTGATCTAGTGTGCATTATCTTAGTAGCTGGTCAATCTCTGTTATGTTTCTAATCTGTAAAATAGTTCTGTGTTTCTTTTATTCTAAGATACTGTCAATTGTTAAAGGAACACTAATTTCAAGGCCAACAACAACAATGCATCCACCATTCTGAAATGCACCCATTTTTAGATATGTTTATATGAGGGGGCATGTGTCATAGATTCGAAGAAAGGCAGTATGTGCAAATTGTAAACAAGCCAATTTCGATGTTGGTCCATGTTGAGCATTTGTGTCTGTTCAAGATTAAATAAAAGGTCAACACCTACCATTCAAAGAGGTGGAAAAAGCCTTTTCTTTCTACAACTACTTGATTTCTGAAAGCACTGAACTGACCATAAAATTCCATTATTTAAGTGGTACGTACCAGCTAGTATGGCCAAGGAAAGCTGGCAGTAACTTACTCTGTTTGTGGTTTCCATTTTGTTAGACTCTGCGGAGCCATGAATCTATCTTGTCCTTTAAAACCTGAAAAGGGGAAAGAATGGGCTGCCGTGAAGGGCTGGGGAGGTGGGTTGAGGTGGGGTGGAGAGAGGCTTGGAAAAGAATATAATGCTAAATTTATGTGCCACAGGAGTAACATATCAGGGCCTCAGAACTGATTAGAGCCAGATGTTGGTAACAATGTTGGCGTTATGGTCCAACGGCAGGTGAGGGAATAAACCCCCTTCCTTGGGACCTTCAGTAATCAGACCGGCGGTTTCTCCTGGCGCTGGGCTCAGACATTCCAGTTAGCGCTCTACAATGGCATTGTTGTTCTCTAATATTAGATCGTGTGTCATGTAAATGAAGCTGAATATATCGTTTCACTTGACAAGGTGATTAAGGCCAAGGATACATATGTTCAGCATTATAACCCAGGCAAGGTTAAACAATAATCATATTAATAATAGGAGGTGGAGGCACGACAGGAGAGACAGAGCAAAATCATAGCCTTATGGCTACACAAGAATCTGTTGTTGTTGTCACTTATCGAGAGATTTCCGTGTCGTTATTTCCATCGGCAGAAAACATGCCACAAAGAAAGGATCATAACAAAAATCGGACACTGCTATTTTCCCATAAAAAGGAATACAACATTTTTATAAATTCTCAGCTAGATGGCTTTATCCATTATTATCTAACAACCCCAGTGGTTTATTCTCTTTGGAGCCCATAGCTATCCTATTTTACATCTGCCGTCCTTACCTTTTCCTCGTTAGTGTAAATGATCGGTGCATTTGCATCTACTTCCAATGGAGGAGGAAGAGTGAACCGCTCTGTAGCAATGAATCTAGCTCATCAGTGCCAAGAAAGGCTTTCCCATCTCCTTTGGGCTTTGGGATATTTAGAACATTGCATTGGCTCACTAAAACATATTAAGGGCTCCATTAACAAAGGGACTTCTCTCTTCATCCCAACCCCATCCTTATGTGCATATAAGTGTAAAAAATGGTTATCATTGGCGATGAATACAACTCAGTCTTTCTCTCACTGGCCACGTCGACATCTAAACCCGTAGATATTTACTATAGATATTCAATTGGGACAGGTTAGAATTACAGAAGGATATTTAGTCATCTGCAGAACAAATCATGAAACTGAAGAATTTAACGTCAGGGGTCATATATTCAAACCTAAGCAACACTTGAAATTTTTATTTCAAAACAGGAAGAGCAAGCTGTCATATTTTGCATGGATGTGCAGCATATAGATTACAGTAGAGTCTCACTTATCCAACACTCGCTTATCCAACGTTCTGGATTATCCAAGGCATTTTTGTAGTCAATGTTTTCAATACATCGTGATATTTTGGTGCTAAATTCGTAAATACAGTAATTACTACGTAGCATTACTGCATATTGAATTACTTTTTCTGTCAAATTTGTTGTATAACATGATGTTTTGGTGCTTAATTTGTAAAATCATAACATATTTTGATGTTTAATAGGCTTTTTCTTAATTTTTAGACACTGATTCTTATTCTTATGATATATATGCAAGTGTTCCAAACTCTGCAATATGGAATACTTCTGGTCCCAAGCATTTTGAATAAGGGATACTCAACCTGTGTATGAGACAGCATTTATGGTTGGACCAAATTGCTTGACTGATTACAGCACCCATAACTCTTCATTATTGGCTTTTGTGTGTGTGTCAAGAGCGACTTGAGAAACTGCAAGTCACTTCTGGTGTGAGAGAATTGGTCATCTGCAAGGATGTTGTCCAGGGGACTCCTGGATGTTTTGATGTTTTTACCATCCTTGTGGGAGGCTTTTCTCATGTCCCTGCATGGGGAGCTGGAGTTGATAGAGGGAGCTCATCCGTGCTTTCCCCGGGTTGGATTCGAGCCGACAACCTTCAGGTCAACAACCCAACCTGCAAGTAATCAGTCCTGCCAGCAGAAAGGTTTAACCCACTGCGCCACTGGGGGCTCCTATTATTGGCTGTGTTATATGGCAACTGATTCCCAGCAACTTAGTCACCATCATGCCGCACTGAATATATCCAATGTCCTCTGATTTTGTCATTGTGTTCATTGTGTATATGGAAGACCACCAGAGGTCTTCATGTAGGACCTAACAACACAAGGTATGTCAATCAGAGCTGACACTACCAGCCTAGATGAACCAATGGTTTGGTTTAGCATCTTCCATTATTGGGATCCACCAAATTAATGCCCAACCTAAGATGTTGTGGAAGGAGAATGCAAATGCAATAAATAAATAAAGCAGGGGAGACTTACTTCATTATTTTGACTTTATCTCCAGGTAGGGAGAAGAAAAGGATTGTGAAGCAGTCCTAAATAAAACAAAGAGTTCCAAAAAAAAAACCGAAAGCATCTCAGCATTGGCTTTCTGCAGAAGAGACATCTCGTAAAGCCAGCCACAAAGAGCAAAGGTCACTGGTCTTGTTACAACAAACACCCTTGCTTGACAGGTGGGACCTAATGAGAAGCATACGGCTGCCTTTTTTGCACTGTGGGCTTTTCTTTTAAGTGTAGACAAAATAGCGTTCAAGGTACACGCAAGAATTCAGACGCAAGCCACCAACTAACACAGCAAGAATTGTAAACTCTACCCACCCCGGTTTGGGCTTTAATGACTCATATCAAAGAAAGCAGGAATGCCCACGTCAAACAGACCCTTCAGTGTATAATCACAAAGCATACTGGCTCGGCTGTTTACATTAAGGGCCATTCGTTAGGCAAGCTCAAGGAGTGAACAATAGGATTATTATACTGAAAACTTGAGTAAATCTACCCCACCTTTCATCAATATCTTTTTATGAACCAGAGAGTCCGTGGGGATGAATAGCATTATTCTACAAAGCATTGCTGGTCGAAAAAAGAAAGGGGGGAAAAACCAGAAGCCATTGTTAGCCGCACAATGGCTTACTGATAACCAAACAGAGGCAAAAGCATGCAGGCGTATTTCATTATTGCCAGCAAAGAAAAGCAAAGAGTTCTGCAAACAAGTGGAGAGGAGAGAATATGCTTTTAGCGTGCCTCTCGTTTGGTTAAAATATAACTGAACTTGTATGCAGTGCACTATAGGTAAGCAGTGGCTGATGTGAGGGTTTCCTTGCCATTTTCCCCTTTAGAACTGTTTTGTGCAGACAATTAAAAAGACCTTTCTTTAAAAGGCCTGCAAAAGAAATATCTCATACTGAATCCATGTGGTTTCCTTTTTCTATTAAGTGTAGTTTCATCGCAACCTCTTCCATGTCTATTGAGGTGCTTCATACACACATTGCAAGGGATTCTTACAATGCAACCCTGTGCATGCTGAATCATCAAGTCTCTGTATACATTTGATAGACAAAGGCTGAGCTCTCACATCAGGGCAGTGAAATTCAAATCTCCCACATGGGAGTTACACTTATGCTAAATCCCTCTGATAAATGATATACATACACATATACAGGAGCCCCAGATGGTGCAGTGGGTTAAACCACTGAGCTGCTGAATTTGCTGACTGAAAGGTTGGCAGTTCAAATCCAGGGAGTGGGGTGAGCTCCCACTGTTAGCCCCAGCTTCTATCAACCTAGCAGTTTGAAAACATGTAAATGTGAATAGTTCAATAGGTATCGCTCTGTTGGGAAAGTAATGGCATCCACGCAGTCATGCCAGCCACATGACCTTGGAGGCATCTACGGACAACGTTGGCTCTTCAGCTTAGAAATGGAGATGAGCATCAACCCCCAGAGTCAGACATGACTAGACTTAATGTCAGGGGATGTCAGGGTCTGCAATACAGACAACGATGAAGGGCTGCCAGGCCCTGCATCTGAGTCAGTGGAAAGCAGGCAACAACAACAGCTGCAGCCTGACTCTGAGGAAGCTACCCCAGCAGTGCAGGACCAAGTGCCTCAGGCAAGTGGGAGTCCTGAGTTAACTCAGGATCAGGAGAGCAACGAGACAGAGTTAATTATCCTAGAAAGACTGCAACTGAGGACTCATGGTATTCAGCTGTGTAGGTCCGCCTGGTTGGCACAAAGAAGGGCCAACAGGTGAGATTACTTGTGCCAGGGAACATAAAGAGTGGTAGTTTAGATTTGGTCTTTGATGGGAGCAACATTTGGAACATGCTACAATGTGGAGCTTTGTTTGAAGACTGTGTGCCTTATTGTGTGTTAGATCTTGACTTTGGATTATGTATAGTTTGGATATGCTGGTGAGAACTTTTGGACTGGACTATTGACTATGCATATTGGATTATTCCTGCATGGTTTGGTGCTTGAATCTACTTTGGCTTTGACTCTGGACTGAGTGACAGCGAGCATAGTGAGTGGCTGTTTATACTAAGAGACTGTGTAGGGTTGCGACAGGGGAAAACCTTTACCTACCTTTATCTAAATGACCACATTGCACAGAGCATGAACAAATGGTCACTCACATATGCAACCAATGTACGACTAAATGCACAGTCCAATATAATAATAATAATAATAATAATAATAATAATAATAATAATAATAGTAAATTTATTTATACCCCCCACCATCTCCCCGTGGGGACTCGGGACGGCTCACATTGTTACAAAAGTAACAACACAAATACATTTGCACAATATACAAAAGTAAAACACAAAAAGGTAATAAAACAAACGTTAAAAACAAAAGTTAATACAACAGTCATAATATCAAACAATATGGTACATCATACTCCATCATAGGAGTTGGATGAGATCAAATGGCCCATCGAAATCTAACTCCCTTCTGCCATATAAGAATACACAATCAAAACACTCCCAATAGATGGTCATCAGGCCTGTTTAAAAACCTTACGAGAAGGAGACGCCACCAAAGCAGCATATTCCACTTTCAAACAACTCTTACTGTCAGGAAATTCTTTCTACTATTTAGATGGCATTTCATTTCCTGAAGTTTGCCCTAGTCTCTAGAATAGTAGAAACTAAGCTTGTTCCATCATTAATATGGCATTTTTTCAAATAGTTGAACATAACTACTTTGCCCCATCTCAGCCTTCTCTTCTCCAAGCTAAACATGTTAGATAGAAATGCCTAAGCATTGCATCTGTGTGAAAATACAGTTCTGATGGACATGTGATAACAACTGATGAAATACCTAAGGGAATGTGGTAATGGCTGAGTCATAAGCATGGGATGTTTATTGCACAGGCGTTACATCAGCTAATGTCCCTTAGTGATGACATGTTAGCAGGTAGATATAAAAAGGAAGAGGAAATGCTCATTCTTTCTCTCTCCTGCTTGACCCGTTGTGAGTATGTGTATGTGACTCTCTGTCATCTGATTGTTTGCAAGGACAAGCCTGTCTGAGGATCTGTGAATCCAAATTGTACATTTGTATATATTGCAATGCTGAAGATTAAAGCCTTCTGATATTTTTGGATGAACAACTTGAATTTACAACTTGAGTTTACTAAACAGTGTGGGGAAAAGGTCAGACTTTGCAGTTGTACTGTGCTGACAAGCTGATTAACTGACTGTGTTTTGCTGTGAATTGACTTTGCTATGTTTTGCTTGCCTCTGTGGCACTTGTTTGTTCAGTGTGCAGCAGTTTCAGGGAGGTTGTGACTGGAAAACTATACGTCACTTCACAAACCTATCGTGCAACAAAACATAACCAGCTTCCTAAGCTGTTCCCCATAGGGCTTGGCTTCCAGGACTTTGATGACTCTCTTCTGAACACGTTCCAGGTTTTTGAATATCTTTCCTGAACTGTGGAGACCAGAACTGGACACCATATTCCAGGTGGGGTCTGACTAAGGCCAGAATTACACAGCTAAAATGGTGTGAAATTTATCCTAGTTTTGATGATGATTACAAAAAAAAAACTAATTATATTTCATAGCATTATCAGTTTCATGCCATTTCAGTTTTCATGACTACATTCTAAGGCATCCTGGAATCCATACTTTGGTGGGGAACTTTGGATATTTTGCCTGTGTGTTGCATCCGGTTTGTAAAACGTTGTATTGTTGTACGAATGTGTAGGAGGATTGTTTTTTTTTGGTCTGGTTTTAGGCTGCCAGCTCTTTGCCACATCTGAAATGTGCTTGCAATGTTGATTTTCATATAATCCCATAGAACCCAAACAGTGCCATGAGTGACATACATTTACCCCACATCAAAGCCAGTTGCAATGTTACTTAATTTAGTACAAAACAAACATGTCCTGCAGTGGCAACTAAGAGTTTACATGTCACTGAGGCAGTGAATCTAGTCTGGGTTCACTCTGAGCTTTAGAGGAGCTATCCAAGGTGCTGGGCCTATGTTGCCAATCAATTTCAGCACCTTTAAGTCTGTCTCGAGAAAATTGACCAACATACTGACAAAGAAGCCACAAACTATCATGAATATTCTGAGAATTATTGTCTAATAAAGGATCTGATGTTTTGAAATCACTTGCCCACTTCCAACAAACTACAACTCCCAGAGTTCCACAAGTGAAGCGATGAAAATGGAAAAACTAAGGACACAGCTTGAGATTTACAACTACTTAACAGAAAACACTATCGCTGTTCCTTGGACAGAAGAATGTACTACTGTACTCATAACCAGTAGTAATGGATATATATATATATATTTATATATAGTTATTATTTCCATGAATTCAAAGTGAACTTGAACGTTAAAAATACTGAAGTTGCCTTAAAGTGAAGGTCTCCTCCATTTTAGTATCAGTTTGTGTTTTCTTTACAAACCTCTATGAAAACGGAGCGCATTTAATCACTCAGTCATTAAAGTTTGCCCCTGCTTCTAAACAACACCTCTAATACAAGGCATTAGGAGTTTTGGTTTTCTTGTGTAACACATTTTCTGCAAAATCTCTTTGGTCATCTTTGTGCGAGAAAGATATAAAACACTTTCATGGGCTTTGGACTCTTTTAAGGGTTTGTAAATTACTTTAAGGGTTTTGTAACTTATAAAAGCGAACCTGGCTTTCCTTTCGACCCGAGGTGTTTATTTTGTGCGCGTTGGTCCTCTTTTAGTTCCTTAAGTACTCCATTCAACTCTATTTTAAAGCCGTGTTGGCTCTCTAAAGTATTGTTTCACACTTGCCACTTCTCGAAGTTCCAAGTGCGTTTTTATGAGATTGGTTTCCTTTATGAAAAGGGAAACTTGAGGTTTATGGTGCCTGCTGCAATCAGCTATTCATTTTCAAAGATATGGGTTGAGCAGGTGGGAGGGAAGCATATTTGCAAGCCATTTTGGTCTCCAACTAACATGATGCCAACCTAGAAACTGACTTCTGTCAGCCAGAATCTACTAAGTAACTATCTCCAGCTGATTCGTATTCAAAAACTTTCTCCCAGTAGGTCAAGTTCAAGACCCCTTAAATCTATTCTTTGAGAATTCAGCTAGGCATCCAGTGCTTAACATACCTCATATTACCTATTATCAAAGGCTTTCACAAAGGCATTCTTCCACATTGATATTAATGGGAACTTGTATCTCAGGGACCTCTCAGCTTGACCCTTTTGAATGGCTGCATACCACAACTTGGAACGTGGTTCTATTAAAACAGCTCGATTTATGCAAATAATTTTTCTACTTGTTTTTTTGAGCTAGATTGCTGAAATCATGCTACATGGGAAGGCCCTTCCAGGAGCAATTGTAAAACTGCATCTGATGGGACATTGGACTATGGCTGGCTCTACACTGCCATATAATCTAGTTTCTAAATCCAAATTATCTTCCTTAAACTGGATTATATGAGTCTACACTGCCATGTAATCCATCTCAAATCAAATAATCTGATTATATGGCAATGTAGAAAGGGCCTATGAATTTCGAGAAGTCTGACTTGACCATGGTGGTCTATGCCTTAGTTAACTCCAGATTGAACTACTGCAATGCACTCTATGTGGGACTGCCCTTGAAGATGGTCTGGAAACTACAATTGGTACAATGATCAACGGCCAGATTTTTAACGGGAACAAATTATAGGGAGCGGACAACCTTCCTATTAAAACAGCTCCACTGGCTGCCGATAAGTTTCTGGTCCCAATTCAAGGTGCTGGTGGTTTATTTATTTATTTACAGTATTTATATTCCACCCTTCTCACCCTGAAGGGGACTCAGGGCGGATCACATTGTACACATATAAGGCAAACATTCAATGCCATATAACATAGAACAGAGACAGATGCAGAGGCAATTTAAACCTTCTCCAGCTTCCTGAGGGTATGCTTGATTCCGGTCACAGGGGGAGCAGCTGCTTCATCATCCACTGTGACGGCACTTCCTCATTCCAACAGTGGCTGGATGATTTTTAAGGTGTCATAAATTTGCTTCCCCACATATAAGTGGTACCTAAATTTCCTACTTGATAGATACAACTATCTTTCAGGTTGCATAGGTCAGCAACGAGCAGGGGTTATATTTTATTTTTAACTGTAGGGTGCTCACCCCGACACGGGCTGGCCTCGAACTCTTGACCTCTGGGTCAGAGTGATTTATTGCAGCTGGCTGCTAACCATCCTGTACCACAACCCGGCCCCTTACGTGGTTATCAACTATAAAGCCCTAACTGGTTTGGGTCCAGCCTATTTTTCTGATTGCATCTTCTGCCGCGAACGTTAAGATCTGCTGGGGAAGCCATTCTTTTGCTCCCATCTCCATCACAAGTATGGTTGGTGGAGATGACAGAGAGGGCCTTCTCGGTGGTGGCCCCCCGACTCTGGAACTCCCTCCCCAGAGAGACTAGATTAGGCCCACCCTGGCCACCTTGGAAAGACCTGAAAACCTGATTGTTACAATAACAGTTTGACTTGGCCTTTCTAGCCCTACTTAATATCTACCCTTTGCAACTTTATTACCAGTCCCGTCCCTGTAGTATATTGCATAAACCCTGGCCCACCCGTTTAGCTCTGACCATGCCTACTGGTTATCAGCTGTTGTTGAGTTCATGTTTTTATGATGTTTTTATGTGGTTAATGCCTTTTAATACAAATGTATTTTATGGTGATGTATTTTAATTTTTGTTCCACTGGGCTTGTTCCCCATGTAAGCTGCCCCGAGTCCCTTCAGGGTGATGGGGCGGTATATAAGAATAACATTATTATTATATAATTTGGAGACTGTAGTTCAATTTTCTGTTCAGCCATGGAAATCCACTGGGTCACATTGGGTGAATTGAACACTCTTGGCGCAGGGAAATCCCATGATAGACCAACCATAGGATCCCCATAAATTGGAGACAACTTGAAGGCACACAAACACGTTTCCTGGTCCTGGCTGGTGTATTGCTGTTGGTTGTTTTTTGTCACCTTCACCATTACCACTACTAGGTCAGTCCACATATGGTAGCTCAAATGGAACTCCCAGTTTCTATTTTGTGACTCGCTTCAAATTTATCTTTGCTCCTTGATCGGCTTTAGTAAATCTCAAATTCCCAACTATGTGAACCAATTTGTTTCTGGGGAAGTTGCAGGAGGGAACCTATGCCTTTAAATTGTGGATATTGTTCTGTAAATCTCTAGTTGGAATAGTCAAGGTCTGATAACCTTACAGTGCTCTCGCTGTGTACGAGGTCACATCATCAGCATGTAGATGTATAGAATGTTTCACAAAGTATAGAGCGCAGACAGGTCATTAATAAAAACGGGAAAAGTAAAAGCCTTCTAATTAGCTTCTGAGGTAACTTGGCGCATAACACTTTCACCTCCAATTCGGCACCATTAAACAAAATGACTGGTGTTTGCTCACTAATGTAGCTGAAGAACCGTTCCCCGTAGATAAACTCCACCAAATGCAGGGAAACATACGGAGCAATATGTTGTGATTTATTGGATCAAAGGCCGGAGTCAAATCAATATAGGCACTTTTTGCCATTCCAACCCTCCTCCTCCCAGTAGTAATGAATGGGATATAACAATATCATCAAGGTTACCTTCAAAGGTTCATCAGAAAGGGGCAAAAAGTAAATAAACAAACAAGCCAGGACTAAAAATAGGGTCAATGAATTATCTGTGAAGGGAAAGCTCATTAATTTTTGAGTAATTTAGATTAAAACAACTGCAAGCACCCCCATACAACAGCTTATAATTAGCTTGCGTGATGGGTCTGCTGTAGAATCTATTGAAACAACTGGATATCTCCTATTAAGAAGGAAATGTTCTGGTGAATGCTTTGCAACAGTCCATACTCTCCAACTGTCCCAATTTTGCAGAGACAGTCCTGAACAACCAATTTTTTTCAGCTCCCAGTTCTTGTCTTTTCTTCCTTTGTCCTCAGCTTTCTTCAATTGCTGCAAACTGAGTTTAACATGTGGAAGTAGTTTGCACTCAACTCAGCAGGGAGAAAAGAAGACCAAGGATAGGATCCTGCTCTTTCCAATAGGCTCAGGCAAAAGCCAACTGCTGCAGCCCTTCCTAGCATGTGTGAGCTTCCTCATTCACAACGTTTGCCATCTTTACCATATTTGATGGTCCCAATTTTCATCCATGAAGGGTATGTATAAGCATTAATTTTTTTTTAGTCTGGTACTGAGGTGGCCTCACAACTTCACCTGCTGAAGTAGCTTTATGAGGCTTCACAGTATAACATCATGGAGACCGCAAGAGCACAGTGGGTAAAACCACTAGCTGCAGAAAATCTGCTGACTGCGAGTCGGGGTGAGCTCCTGACTTTTAGCCCTAACTTCTGCCAACCTATTTATTATTTTATTTATTTACAGTACTTATATTCCACCCTTCTCACCCTGAAGGGGACTCAGGGCAAATTACAATGTACACATACATGGCAAACATTCAATGCCATATAACATAGAACAGAGACAGACGGAGAGGCAATTTAAACCTTCTCCAGCTTCCAGCTTCCTGAGGGTATGCTTGATTCTGGCCCCAGGGGAAGCAGCTGCTTCATCATCCACTGTAACACCGAGTTCTTCTTGATGGATACTTCCTCATTCCAAATGCCGCTGGATGATTTTTATGATGTCGTAAATTAGTTAAAATAGCCTCCCCACATAAGTGGTACCTAAATTTCCTACTTGATAGATGCAACTATCTTCTGGGTTGCTTAGGTCAAAAACAAGCAGGGCTAATTTTTTTAATGGTCAGGTGCTCACTCTGACACGGGCTGGCTTCGAACTCATGACCTCTTGGTCATAGTGATTTATTGTAGCTGGCTACTAACCAGCTACGCCACAGCCTGGCCCCGCCCTAGCAGTTTGAATGCATATAATGTGAGTAGAACAATAGGTACCACCTCGGCAGGAAGGTAAAAGGGCACCCCATGCAGACATGATGGTAAAACATGATCGAAGATGTCTACAAACAACAGGCTCCTCAGCATGGAAAAAAGGAACAAGAGCACCTCCCCATGGCCGGAGTTGAGCATTGCCTCCAGGCGCCGGAGATGAAAGGGGAAGGCCTTTACCTTTGTCTGTGTATTGTATGCTGTTGTTGTGTAAAAGGCATTGAATGTTTGTCTTATATGTGTACTATAATCCGCTCTGGGTCCCTCCGGGGACATAAAGGGAAATATAAATAAAGTGTATTATTATTGGAAAATTACATTTTTGGGCAACCACTCTCAGAATCCACCAATCAGTATGGTCACTGACCTTCAAACTATGTCTATAAATTCCAAGGTGTGTGTTTGCTTTTGTGGCAATGTGCTGAGCTTGAATCTTTACATCTGGACTGTTTGTGCACTGTTAAAGAAACTGCTGTTCCCTATGTCTCTATTCTTGAATTCCAAAACTGCAAGTCTCCCCATCAGTCTGTATGACCAAAAGACTCCCAAAAATATTCCCCATATATTTCTAGTAATTTTTGTTACCAGTGTTTCCCCAGTTTTGGATAACGTGTGCTGATTTAGTATAACAAGGAGATTTTAGATAAATGGCACACCACATGGGCAGGTTTTTCAAGCAGTGATTGAAATGCAGTTTGCGTGCATAAATTAGACCTGCAGCGTATTTGAAATTAACCCGATTTGGTGCATTTTAGTGAATGGGGGGCAGAAATATAAGTCTGATGTACACAAATATCAGAGCTACAAGGCTAGTCGTACCCAGTTCAAATTTCACTTCAGCGTCCCATCTAAAATATGAGGATAATTAACAAAGCAAGCCAATGTAGGGAATGTGTACATGATTATAATGACATATAGTAGCTGAGGGGGTAGTCGAGATACTCTGCCACATGTACTCTGTGAGATGTATGGGTTGCTAAACATGCAAATAATTCTAGGTGACAAACCCCTCTATTCTGAAGCAGCTCAACAATGTCCCTAGAGAGGCTGGTAAGTTGCCACAATAATAAGAAACTTAAGGTCTTTGGGGAAACAGATTCAGCCAAAAATTGCAACCCTAGAGGCCACCATGAACACAATTACGTATCTCATAAAGACCCAGTTCATCTTTTTTATTTTACTTTAGCCTGTTCTGAACCTTATTTCCAAAACTGGAAGTAGCTGAATAAGCCAAGGAGCTTAGTTAACTGGCTAATTTGTTTCACTTTAGAGCAGGCACGGGCAAACTTCAGCCCTCCAGATGTTTTGGACTTCAACTCCCACAATTCCTAACAGTCCGTAGGCTGTTAGGAATTGTGGGAGTTGAAGTCCAAGACACCTGGAGGGCCGAAGTTTGCCCATGCCAGCTTTAGAGGCTTTGGTTTGCACTATGGGCCATGAGTAGTGGTCCAGCCCCTACTACAGAGTCAGGACAAAGGTCTTGTTACAGAAGGAGAACTAGATATCTTGTGCAAGATCTCCATCCCAAAAAACACTTGTGTTCCTTCAAGTCACGTTGAAATTATGAAACCCCTAACATAAACGTATCACAAGCTCCTTCTTTGGAGGCTTTTAAGCAGAGGCTGGATGGCCATATGTTAGGGGTGCTTTGAATGCGATTTCCTGCTTCTTGGCAGGGGGTTGGACTGGATGGCCCATGAGGTCTCTTCCAACTCTACTATTCTATGATTCTATGATTTCTGGACAAGATTTGTACAGAGGAAGTGTGACCAATTTCTATGTACAGTTGTGAAAGCTGGACAGTGAATGAATCTAATAGGAAGAAAGGCAACTCATTTGAAATGTGCTGGAGAAGAAGTCTATTCGTGATAATGACTGCTAAATACTATAGTCAAATGTATGGGGATTAGAGCAAATACAGCCTGAACTCTCCCTAGAAGACGACTACACTGTGACTATCATACTTTGGACATATCATAAGAAGATACAGCTTACTTGAAAAACAGCAATGCTTTATAGGATAGAAGATAAGGGGGAAAGGAAGAGCACATTACAGGTGGATCTGTTCATTCAAGGAAGCCACTGGTTTGCAAAACTAGAGCAGAATTGTTGATAGCAGGTTGACTTGAAGAGGATCACCATAAATCAAAGTTGACTTGACAGCAATTAGCAACAACAGTTTGAGAATGTGATGTGCTGAAGGTCACTGAAAGTTCTTCCATGACCAAGCATGGATTTGAACCCTGGTCTCCAGAGCACTAGTCTAACACTCTACAGTGGTTCTCAACCTGTGGGTCCCCAGGTGTTTTGGCCAGTTTACCAGCTCTTTGGATTTCTGGGAGTTGAAGGCCAAAACATTTGGGGACCCACAGGTTGAGAACCACTCTAACTAGTATAGCATGCTAGTTCTTTTAAACGTGTTTTGAAAATTCAGCATAAATTGCCAACAGTTTTCAGTCTAAGATGTGTACAGTCAGCCCCTCACAGTTGCAGGGAGTTGAGTAGTGGAAATTTTAGTTGAGGATGGGTTACTTTATTGTCATGTCTTGCTTCTTTGTAAGACTAATTTATGCCTTTTCCTTCTAACAGTGGAAGAGACATATCTTGTCCTGTTTTCATGCACTAAAACTCTCTAGGCCAGCTCAAGTGCCAAGTGTTGTAATTCACCAAATCTCTCCTAGGATATCTTTGTTTTGTTGCTGCTGCTGCTGAGCTTTGTCTCTCTCAAAAATCTCACCAATTCAACCATCCTTTTCATCCTTCCTCCTCATCCTTCTTTGGATGAAACATTTTGTTTGGAAAAATACCAACTTTTTTCTCTTCTTCTTCAAACAAACTCCTTTGCCATTTCAGCAACCTTGCCAAAAGTTTCCAAAAATATGGAAAATATCAAAATTTCAATATTCCTTCTTTACAACATTTGACATTTTGTTTCAACGTTAGAGATGCCAATGTGATGGCCATGTCAAAACAAAGTCTCAGACTTGTCATAAAGATGGCATTGCTCTTTTTTAACCAGCTCTGATGCCAAAGTGACTTTTTTTTTGTCTTTTAACTTTATTCCATCACCATATAACAGTTGAGCTCAGGAGAAAGAAAGAAAGAAAGAAAGAAAGAAAGAAAGAAAGAAAGAAAGAAAGAAAGAAAGAAAGAAAGAAAGAAAGAAAGAAAGAAAGAAAGAAAGAGAGGGAAGGAAGGAAGGAAGGAAGAAAGAGAGGGAAGGAAGGAAGGAAGAAAGAGAGGGAAGGAAGGAAGGAAGGAAGGAAGGAAGGAAGGAAGGAAGGAAGGAAGGAAGGAAGGAAGGAAGGAAGGAAGGAAGGAAGGAAGGAAAGGAAGGAAGGAAGGAAGGAAGGAAGGAAAGGAAGGAAAGGAAAGGAAAGGAAAGGAAAGGAAAGGAAAGGAAAGGAAAGGAAAGGAAAGGAAAGGAAAGGAAAGGAAAGCAAGCAAGCAAGCAAGCAAGCAAGCAAGCTAGAAAATAACTGGTTTAAAAACCCCATGAAGAAACTCAGTTCTTTTCAACTATCACTTTCAAAGAAAACAAAAGGTTTAAATCAATAATACTTGTGAAGGTGTCTGAAAAATACAGCTTGATAGCCTGCATAAACCATAACCTAACATGTGCCTATTAGGGCCTTCCACACAACCATAACCCAGAATTTCAAGGCAGATAACCCACAATATCTGCTTTGTACTTAAATATCTGAGTCCACACTGCCATATAATCCATTTCAGTGTGGATTTTATATAGCTGTGTGTAAGGGGCCTTCATGACCATCTTACAAGGTATCAAACAGGCGATTGAGTAAGTAATGTGGTAACCCAAATTTTCGTACCTGTAAAAACAATACAAAACCATTAAGCTCTACTGCCCTCCAAGGCTATACACCAGACTTTATACATGGACTCTTCTTTTCTTTTCTTTTATTACTGTCTGTAATTAGTAAAATCAAATTTACTGGAGTCAACTGATAGCACGAGGCATCACCACCAAATTAACAATCTGACTAATGCAATTCATGGAAATAAATTATATCTATTTGGTTGAAATGTCTGAATAAGAAACCTTTTCTAAATTCCTGTAAAAGTAAATATGCTACACACTAGGCATTTGATACTATGGGCTGGCATCCTGTCAGTTACTTTCAACTAGAAAAAGCTTATGCAATCAATTGTTCAATGGATCTTTTCAAGTCGGGACTAACAAAAGGATGTATGCAATTAAGAGCATTTCTACCAGCTCTAACTACATCTCTCCAACTCTGACTTCATTGCCTTTCTACCTGAAATGCCATTATCTTCTCAGTTTTAAAAGCAATGACTATTCAATCTGTGAAATGATTAATCTGGGGAAAATAATAATAATAATAATAATAATAATAATAATAATAATAATAACCCTGCTTTGATTGAAGTCAAAAATCAGATACTCCTCAAAGCACAGCAGACAAAGAATCAGTACAAGAAAACGCACTACAAACTAGAGCTGACAGCTGGCACAACAAAACATTGCATGGAAAGTTCCTTGACAAAATTGAAGTAAAAGCTGATAAGGAGAAGACCTGGATATGGCTCACGAATGGGACCCTGAAGAAGGAGACAGAAGGCCTGATCCTTGCAGCCCAGGAGCAAGCCATCAGAACAAATGCAGTTAAGGCCAAGATCGAAAAATCAGTTGATGACCCAAAATGCAGACTGTGCAAAGAAGCTGACGAAACCATGGATCATATCCTCAGCTGCTGTAAGAAAATTGCACAGACAGACTACAAACAGAGGCACAACTATGTGGCCCAAATGATTCATTGGAACTTATGCCTCAAGTACCACCTCCCAGCAGTAAAGAACTGGTGGGATCACAAACCTGCAAAAGTATTGGAAAATGAGCACGCAAAGATACGGTGGGACTTCCGAATCCAGACTGACAAAGTTCTAGAACACAACACACCAGACATCACAGTTGTGGAAAAGAAAAAGGTTTGGGTCATTGATGTCGCCATCCCAGGTGACAGTCGCATTGAAGAAAAACAACAGGAAAAACTCAGCCGCTCTCAGGACCTCAAGATTGAACTTCAAAGACTCTGGCAGAAACCAGTGCAGGTGGTCCCGGTGGTGATGGGCACATTGGGTGCCATGCCAAAAGATCTCAGCCGGCATTTGGAAACAATAGACATTGACAAAATTACGATCTGTCAACTGCAAAAGGCCACCCTACTGGGATTTGCGCGCATCATCCGAAAATACATCACACAGTCCTAAACACTTGGGAAGTGTTCAACTTGTGATTTTGTGATACGAAATCCAGCATATCTATCTTGTTTGCTGTGACATAATAAAATAATAATAATAATAATAATAATAATAATAATAATAATAATACACTTTATTTATATTTCGCTCTGTCTTCCCAGAGGGACTCAGAACGGATTGTAGAACACATATGAGGCAAACATTCAATCCCTTTTACACAACAACATACAATGCACAGACAGAGGTTAAGATCTTTCCCCTTTCCCATCTTTGGCATCTCGAGGTGATGTTCAACTTCCGGCCATAGGGAGGTGCTCTCATTCCTTTTCCCATGCCTAGGAGGATGTTATCCATATAGTTTCTGATCTGTTGCCAGAATGTTTTGCATATCTGCACAGGTTTTTTTTTTACCTTCCCGCCAAGGCATTACCTATTGGTCTACTTGCATTGCATGCTTTCGAACTGCTAGGCTGGCAGAAGCTGGGGCTGACAGTTGGGAGCTCACCCTATCTGCAGCTTTGAACTGCCAACTCTCAGTAGACAGAATTTCCTGCAACTAGCTGCTTAACTTTCTGCACTACCGCAGCCCCTTTAAGTCACCTGACTTTTGGTGACCCCATGAATTCTATAGGGCTTTCCTAGACAAGGAATACTTAGAGGTGGTTTTGCCACTTCCATCCCCTGAAAATAGCCTATATGCATATATAGAAAATAGCATTTGGTATTTATTGGCAATCTGAACCTGCTTAGTCTCCAAAATCACACAGGATCTGCTGTCTCTGGGTATTTTGTTCATGGTGACTAAAAACGCTGTTTTTGTATTCCTTCAGTTCATTTCCAACTTATGGTAACCCTAAGGCCATAAATAGGAGCCCCGGTGGCAAAGTGTGTTAAAGCACTGAGCTGCTAAACTTGCAGACTGAAAGGTCCCAGGTTCAAACCCCGGGAGCAACGTGAGTGGCTGCTGTTAGCTCCAGCTCCTGCCAACCTAGCAGTTCGAAAACATGCCAATATGAGTAGATCAATAGGTACCGCTCTGAAAGGAAGGTAACAGCGCTCCATGCAGTCATGCCGGCCACATGATTTTGGAGGTGTCTACGGACAATGCCGGCTCTTCAGCTTAGAAATGGAGATGAGCACTAACCCACAGAGTCAGACATGACTGGACTTAATGTCAGGGGAAACCTTTACCTTTTACTAAGGCCATAAATATAATGGGTTTTCTGTGGATGAAAGTTGTTGATGAGGATGTTTCACAGGATCTGGCACCATAACATTTGGTTGATGGCTGTGGTCACATAATGTTGCAGACAACAGCATATCTAGCATAATATAGTATAAATGTCAGAGTTTGGTAATATAGGCCATGGAGAGGCATCAGCTATCGTCAAAACTGTGTTTATCAGGCACACTAAAACAGATCAGTGTTCAACTAAATCATAAATTCTTATTTCATACAAACATGGTCAACCAGTAGGTTTCCAAGGCTGAGTGGAGGAATCAAACCCTGCTCTCCATAGTCGTAGTCCAACACTCAAACTATTACACAACATTGTTTCCCCGATGATAGGACAACGCGTTCCATTTCTCACTCACTTCCATGTCCCACATCATTAAGCCTGTATGGAAATCGGATACTTTTGCTCTTAGTCCATAGATTAAGATCTCAGCCTTAAACATAATAAAATTACAATAAGGGTTACATATCAATAAGGTGTCAGTTGTGTGTAAAGATGAAGTATTCCAGTCATAATTAAATTTCAAATCTAATTATAATTCAAGGAGTCCTTTTAATTACATTGCAATGCTTTGCTTTTCTAGGACTGCAGTTGCAACAGCATCTCTTTTTGTTTGTAATTTTCTTTTAATTAAAACATGTAAATAAATCAAAACCGTCTACTTAAAACTGTTTCCTTCATAAATGAAAAGGAAAGATTTTTTTAAAAAGGGGAGGGGGGAAGCAGGCCATATTGTTTGAATCGTAATCCATCTCTTGCTATTAAAATGTCGGCATGTTATTATAATAAGGTATTGTGATGCGGAGGGATTCTTAAGTTTCATCAAGGGCTGTACACCTAGTATTCTACATTTGCAGTAGTTAAGGTTGCAGGACCCCCATGAAAAAAGATTATGGGGGTGGAAAGCTCTCTCTTTTTACCTCCTGGGGAAACTCCTAATAGTCAGGAGGCATCTCTTCTTCTGGAGCTTGACTCCATTGCTCCATTGTGTCCTAGTCCCTAAAGCAGCAGACAACTAGCTTTCCCCTTCTCAATGTGACATGGTTAATAATGAAATTATCCCAATCCGGAACAGTTTAAAGTGCTTGAACAACACCTTATGTGTATCTCTCTGCCAGCTGAGGTAGTCTGACAACCTTGTATAAATACAGTCCTAACCCTGGTGTAACAAGTTCATACATTCAGAAGAAAGAATGTCCGCTGGTCATCAGAGTGACAGAAGGGGGACAAAATCAAGCAGTTCATCAAAGTCCACTTTTTATGCCACTGAGGAATGCAAGAAAATCACCTCCCCAACATCACCCATTGAGCTCCTCAGCATAAATGCCTGCTTGTTTTCTAACATGGCTGCTTCCTTTATAACATCTTTGGAGGCATGAATTGTTCCAATTATAACCCTCCCCTAGTCTCCCATTCAAATCCCGCTCCCAATTCTTCTTTCTTGTTTGCTCCTTTGTGGGACATTCTTTGGATCCGAGCTCTCGTTACCATAGCGTGCTTTCTTAACTTAGCTGCAGTGGCTCTCACAGCCCTCGGTTGTGCACAAGAAAGCCCACATTCTTTGGGAAGGCTCTCCTTCCTCCCTCGCCGTACAATAGTGCAGCAATGAGTCAGGAGCTCAAGGGTTTCCGTGCGAGCCGATTGTCCCTTTGCCAGGCCCTGTGCCCGCTGCAGCAACGGCACAAGACAGACTCTCTCTCTCTCTCTCTCTCTCTCTCTCTCTCTCTCTCTCTCTCTCTCTCTCTCTCTCTCTGCGGCTTGTGAATAATTTCCATTCTAGGCTCGGGTGCCAGATTCTCCTACTGTTTGCTCCAAGTTTCCTGACAAGATACATTTATAGCACGACGTACAGTAGATTTGCATATGCATCCTGTGCCAGATTTCATTCCTAGCCGGATTCATTTTTCTGCACTATTTCCTTGTCATTAACACCAGACACCTATTCCTATTCATACAGAAGAACATAGGTAAAAACATGTGGGTTAGAAATAGGACTCCACAGTCACCTATGTACCCATTGCCAAGACACTACACTTGGAAGGCCATCATATTTGGACAATGAGGGATTGCCTAAAACGTATTGATACAGATAGATACGGGAGGATGGGTGAAAATTTTCCTCCGGAAGCCCAATATATTTCCAAATTGCAGTGGGAAAATATTAAAATCTACATTTTCACTGACCTTGGGTGCATTAATGCATCAATGACACCACTTTTGCTGCTATGGGGGCCAGGCTGTGGCACAGGCTGGTTAGCAGCCAGCTACAATAAATCACTCTAACCAAGAGGTCATGAGTTCGAGGCCAGACCATATTGGGGTGAGTACTCGACATTTAAAAATAAAATATAGCCCCTGCTCGTTGCTAACCTAAGCAACCCAAAAGATAGTTGCTTCTATCAAGTAGGAAATTTAGGTACCACTTATATGTGGGGAGGCTAATTTACAACACCATAAAAAAATCATCCAGTCGAGGAAGTTGCTGTTGCAGTGGATGATGAAGCAGTTGCTCCCCCTTGTGGCCGGAATCAAGCATACCCTCAGGAAGCTGGAAGCTGGAGAAGGTTTAAATTGCCTCTGCGTCTGTCTCTGTCTCTGTTCTATGTTATATGGCATTGAATGTTTGTCTTATATGTGTACAATGTGATCTGCCCTGAGTCCCCTTTGGGATGAGAAGGGCGGAATATAAATACTGTAAATAAATATGGAATCATAGGAGCTGTAGTTTGGTAAGGCACCAATACTCTTTGAAAGAGATTGATAAAACTCTTGTAAAACTACATCTCCCAGGATTCCATTACATTGATCCATGCCATTTAAAGTGGTGTCAAACTGCATTAATTGTACAGTGTGGCTGCAGCCACAGCCATGAACTCTCACACAACAATTTATGCTACTTCCAGGCTTATGTCCAGGAAACCAGAGGAGGCTTCCCATTGCCTTACTTTAAGGTTGAGAGAGAATTTGTGAGTTGCCCAAGATCACCCAGTGGGTGTCATGACCTGGCAGGGATTTGAATCCTGGTGTCCCAGGGTGCATCCACACAGTTGAATGAATGCAGTTTGGCACCACTTTAACCACCAGGACTCAATGCTATGAGATCAGGAGAGCTGTAGTTTTACATGGTCTGTAGCCTTCTCTGCCAAAGAGTATTGATTCTATACTAAACTACAACTCCCAGGATTCCATAGCATTGAGTCAAGACAGCTAAAGGGGATGTCAAGCTGCATTCCTTCTACAGTATAGATGCAATAAAATTTGGAGCCAAAAATAAAGCATTTGACATGTTGTCCTTGTAGTTATTCATTTTAAAGAAATCCTTTACTTTTGGTGAAAAACAAAACTTTCCGGAGGGTTTCTTCCACTTTGTCTTTCCCTTGCTTCTTCCTCTTCCCCTCGTTCGCTTATTCCTCCTTCTCTTCTTCATTGAAACTGCTTCCTATAGGATAGAATGTGACTCTAATGCTGAAACCTTATCAATGTGCTCTTGGGTTGGAAATCCTATTAAACTCAACAGGGCTTCCCTCTGATTCATTTTGTAAATATGGCAGCAATGTGACTGCTGAAATCTTTGTTCTTTGTTGACTGGACCACTTGCATATGCTGTTGTGAGACTTCTATTAAGCAGGATGACATATTTATGCTTGCAATAATCAGTTTACTGTGCTATGAGCAATCAAATGCCTGTGCTGAAGAGTTGAATGACATAGACTTGCTGGTTTCATGTTTCAAAAGAAGAAAGCCTCTGAGACAGGCTAAGATCCTACATGGTAACAGAAATCGACCCTCATATAGGCTGGCTCTACATTGCTATATAAAGCAGTTCGGAACTGCATTACATGGTCAATGTGGACCCATATAATGCAGTTTAACTGCATTGAACTGCACTGGAAAAAAAAAGGAGAGGGCAAGAAAATCACCTCCCCAACATCACCCATTGAGGATCAATTTACACTGCCATACAACGCAGCTTGAAACTACATTACACAGTCAGTGTTGATTCATATAATGCAGTTCAACTGCATAGAACTGCATTATACGAGTCTACACTGACCATATAATGCAGGTTCAAACCACATTATATGGCAATGTCAACGAGGCCTTCAACTTTGCCACCAATTTATCTTAGTCCAAGAGGAGAAAGTATGGAAGTAAAAGCCTCAACACCTGAACTTGTGAGGTAGTAGGTATATGTAAATCACTGTGAGCAAAAAACATCAGAGCACCAAATACAGAAATAACCATGTCCAAACCATTTAAATATCTCCAGACTATCAAAGCCCATGGATGCCTTGATAGAATGTTACAAATCTTATAATCGACCATAAGTAGCAGCTAAGACCTTGGTTTCCCCCATGTGTCTGCAAGTGGAAAAGGACCAAGAGGATAATTCATCCAAGCCCAGGGTAATGAAGTGTTAACCAAAACCAGATGAAGTTATTACTACAACCACAGGCCACAAAACACAAAAGAGAGGAGAGAAAATTCTCCAGGACCGGGGAGGGGAACGGAAGCCTCCTTGTTTCATTGGTCTTTTGCTCCACGGATCACCTAAAGGCATTCACCAAAAAAAAAAGAAAAAGAAAAAGAGGGGGCAAGAATGAGGCAATGCAATTGGCATAAAGCGATTCATTAGCTCTAATGAACAATACTGATCATATTGTCTCTAAAATACGGTCGACAGACGTTGATGTATATGTGCCTTAACTCATTCTTCCCAACTTTTATTAGGTACATATGTCTACGGCAGACACAAATGAAACATTCCACAACTAGGCTCCCAGCCAAAAACTAATTTATTCTTTAATGTGGTAGTGATTACTTGGTGGTTCCTTGAGTAGAGATGACAGGTCCACGCTAATGGAGTCATACTGTAAGTTAATATAAATCATGACAGAGCAATTAATTACAGAAACCGCTGCAAATCCCTTTGTTAGTTTTCCCCATCACCCGAAGGATTTAATAACGTTCATTTTGCTAAGTTCCAGTGACATTTACAAGTCTTAAACCATTTTTAATCAAATCAATATCACAGGGCTGCTTGAATTTAGTTGTGCTATGCTAGCCAGTCTTGGAATGCATTGAGACGAACACTCTTCGCCTTCTGCTTCGAATGAATCACACCGAATCTGAACACTTGCTTTTCATTTGTTGAAGCTGGGTAAGCGTTCAGAAACAACAACGATGCAAATCAGAGTGATAAAAAGCACTCAGAGGGGTGTAATTTTGAGTACAGGAACATCATAGGCTGTGTGCAAATGTAATAATGATTCCTTATGATTTTATATTACATTGTTTAATATACTGCTTTATTATGAATTTTCTCGTATGATTTTATATAGCCCCTGAAGAGGTCTTTGAGGGCATATACAGGCTGAAACATGTTAGGCATTTGCACCATAAAAGATCCATCATTTGAACACCTTGAAATATGTTTCTTCTGTGTATTTTACAGTATGGGAGATCCCCAGATTTTGCTTCTTTTGCACATGTATCCAATATAAGTATCCAGTTTTGCTCTGATCTTACCTCCAATCATGTACATTGTATGTAGGTACCTGAACCTCTAAGGAACATGATACGTTCGTGTGTTGGCTGCAGTGCGTACATGTGTTGTACAAACATAACAACAAACCTCAGTGTCTATGTGAGATAAGCAATAATCATATATTTTAAAATATATATACATGAAAGATTTTCATTGAATATATTGCACCCCATACATGTAGTTATTACAATTTATATATGTGTCTGTATCTCTTATAAGGGGATAGTTTAACCTCTGGTTTGTCAATAAAACTGAATTACTGTGTTGCAAAATGATGCACTGTCTAAAAAGTGTGTCACCAGCATGAAATGTTTGGAAAGCTTAGCTCTAAGGTTATAGGCCAGGCATGGGCAAACTTTGGCCCTCCAGCTGTTTGGATTTCAAATCCCACAATTCCTAACACCCGGACCAAAGTTTGCCCATGTCTGTTACAGGCCATTAATCTGAGACAGTGGACTGCAGTGCATGGATGTTCATACTATAATAAAAGTGTTAATATTAATCGGTGGTGGTTGTTGTTGTGTGCCTTCAAATTGTTTCCATCTTACGGTGACCCTATGAGAAACATATAATAAGATTTTTTGGAAGGCTAAGAGTGTGTGACCTGCCCAGGGTCATCCAGTGGGGTTTTCAAGGCCATGTGAGAATTCAGAGTCACAATCCAACATTCAGACAATGATAATGCTTAGTAATGTGGAGGGCAGTAAGAAAAGAGGACAACTGCATTTTGATGGATAGATGCAATCAAGGAAGCCACAGCCAGAGTCTGCAAGACCACAGCAGGGTAGTTGATAATAAGGTGACCTGGAAGTTTCTCATTCATGAAGTTGTTACAAGTTAAAATTGACCTTATGGCAACAAGGAGGAGCCAATTTTATTAGCCAATTTTGTAGGTTTGCAAAGATTCACTGGGCTAAGATATATGCTCAATTGTGGTGGTGGTGGTGGTGGTGATAATGATTTAAAAGTGGATACATGATAGCCATGTTTGACAGTGTAAAATGATGTCTTGGAAGGTGATGGAATCTCTTTCTCTGGGGTTTTCTAAACAGAAGCTGGATGGTCATCTGTCAAGAATGCTTTGTTTCTATATTCCTGTATGGCAGGGTTGGACTGGATGACTTTGTGGTCTCTTTCAGCTCTATGATTCTATTATTCTATAATAACCATGATTCTGTAGAATGAAATCAAGACACTAAAAGTGATGTCAAACCAATACATATCTATAGTGCAGACACAGTATCATACAGCATTAAAGAAGCTAACCAACCTGTCTGGAAATACAATTGTTGTTTATTTAATTTTGAAAGTAACAAAAAAATGCCTTGGCCTGGATCCTGTTGGCAGTCGCATCTACAGTAGATCCCCTGAATCAATTATGGAACAGAGATCAAAACAAACTGTAAATCCCATTTTCTCTACTCTATTTATTTATTTGTTTGTTTGTTTGTTTGTTTGTTTTATTTCTTTGTTTATGGCACATTTACCCCGCCTTTCTCAACCCCGACGGGGACTCAAGGCAGCTTTACAACATAGGTAACAATTCAATGTCTTTAAAAAACAGTGTACAATAAAACAGCCATTTAAAATAAATATAAAAAAAACAATAAAAACAATTAAAAGCATTTAGCACAATACAGACAAAATAAGTCACGTGATCCATAAACGTAGTTCAGGGTGCTCCACTAATCAGTTGCACGTCTTTTATTGCGCCAGATCTCCGAAGGCTTGGTCAAAAAGCCACGTCTTCACTGGTACTAACACCAATATTCCGGCCAAGGTGCCCTGCATATCTTTTTGTATGCCATAGTCCATACCAGTCCCTAACACTGTGTTAGAAATCTTTCAAGCCAGGGATGGACGTTTCTCAGTCTGAAGGCAGTAACGGATCTTTTGAAGCCAACTTGGATAGGAGTGTAACAAACCCTCTTATCTTCCAGGATGAAATGGCTTTGATATTTTGGCCTTGTTTCTATCAACACATGAATTTCTGAGCTCTTTGATGACATGGTTTCATGTCCCTGGGATATTTCACATCACGGTGTTCAAAAATAAAGAAAATTTAGAACAAAACAAAACAAAGGAATGCACAGATCTCGCAACCGTTGTTTTTCGTCTCTCTGAACAACAGCAGCAGCAACCACAATCAGAAGGGCTGCGACATTGTGCTTCATTTAGAACACTTCCCTTTTCCTCCATACAGACTGTATCCATATTTGCAACAATAACTCTCAGATCTCCGCGGTCCTCAAGGGACCAACCAGCGGTCATGGAATAAGAACACCAAACACACTGGCAATGAATAATAAAAGAGTGGCAGAAGTGAGCCTTCAAAAGCATTGCTTGCATTGAGGTCCGAGGTCTTTGGAGACCTCATGTCACATCCCCTCTGTTTATCTTGCTCGTTTATTCATTCATTTCGGTACAATTCAATAACAACAACAATGCTGTCGCCAGTTTTCACATATACCTACAGAATGCATGGAGTGAAAGAGCCGGGAAGCCCTTTATTATACTGGCAAGCTGGCATTAAACCAAAGCATCAAAATATATCAGGCACAAGCAAAAGGAAGGAATCGAGGCTACAAGCCCAAGCCTGCTTAGTCTTGACAAAGAATGTACTTATTGTATCCTGTTCTTTCATAGGTTCCCATTGGTCTCCATCCATGATCAAGATGGACCTTAGCTTCAGAAATGTCACAGCAACATGTTCCCAGAACAGATCATAAGACCCTGAATCTTTCTAACTTGGGAAACACTCACTTAGTGCTGACTGGTGCCTTACATATTAGCCGGACAGCCAGTCATCTCTCAGATTTACTCAGTGCTGTAAAGAAGCTATCCAAGATGCTCATCCAAATAAGTTCAAAATATCCTCCCTTAAACTTTGAACTAAAATCCAGAGTATATTCTCCACTCCACTAATATGGGTGCCATCAGCCCCCAATATATCCTGTTTCATTAGCACTGAGAGCCAATATAGTGTAATGGTTTGGGGTTCAACTGGCTGCACAATATTCAAAATCAGAAAAATGATTGTACAGTGAATCCAGTGCAATTTCACGAATGTAGATTTATCCTAAGCAAGCATGAGGCATGAGTTGTCTGCATCTCAACATCACTGTATCTGAACGTTTTGCACTTCGTAATGCTAGGGCTAGACCTATCAAAAAAGGATTTCCGGAGTATTGCAGATGGAGACAAGGAACAATGGGCATGATTCCATATATCTATATATATAAAAGGGTAATGAAATTTCGGCCTAGGACAAAACAACAAAACTACACATCCCAGAAACACTAAACTTGGCAGCACAACCCCTCATCCATGCCTCTACGTTCATACAACAAAAAGCTCCAGCTACTCCAAAAAATGGCCAGGCTTTGAGACTGCAAGGCTATTCACTGCTATTCCACCTGGCCAACAAAGGATTCCCATAAGCCACAGCAACGCGTGGCCGGGCAAAGCTAGTGTTGTATAATTTTGAAGCTATGTAGCAGAGGCACTAATGGACCCTCCCAGTGAATAACAAATATGTGTATCAGGACACTGGAAACAGTATCCTATTGTATCTCAAGCTCTACCATTTCATTGTGGCCATCCCTAGTTGCTGTCCCACTGCACATCAGGTCCTGCCTTTTATATTAAAGTCACAGCAGTCCCTTGCTGAATGAGGACAGTCCAAAATGGCTCCATTCTTCCTTCAGATATAAATCAATTTCTGAATATATAGAACCAATACTGAATTTCAGGCCATTATGATAAGATATTACGCAGCCCTCAGAGATATTTGGCTTTCACTGGGAACACGTATTTTCATTTGTTTTGCAAAGAGAGGACAAGAGGTGGGCTTCAAAATGTAGTACACACCAAGCAGTTCATCTGTTCAAATACTGCACCACCAGCAGGGCCTGGGAAGGAGGGCTTCATTAGGAATGCAGCTAGACTGGAGACTCAGACCAATTTGGGAGCCTGTTTGCATAATCATTCTCAAAATAATAAGGCTCTAATTAGGCTGTTTGAATGTTTGCATACTGAAGTTTTGTTTAAAAACAAATCCACATAACGCAGCGGGCTTTGCTTTGTATATTATAGCAATGTGCATGAGAGAGAGGCAGAGAGATGGGAAGAATCTTTACTGAAAGAGAATCTCAGAATGACCACAGATCTTGTTTTTAATTGATTTTTTTTTTGGTCATTTTTATTTGCCTAAACAGAACTTCAAAATGAAATCCCGTTTGGAAAGGAATCCCATCTGGAGTTTTACCTATAAAGAAGTTTCTATTGTGTACCTTCAAGTCATTTCTGATTTATAGTAACACTAAGGAGAACCTATCAAAGGGTCTTATTGTCAAGATTTGCTTAGAAGGGGTTTGTTTCTGCCTTCTTCTAAGGCTGACAGTGTGACTTGTCCCAGGTCACATAATAGGTTTCCATGACCAAGTAAGAATTTAAGCCCTGGCTTCCATTGCCAAAGTCCAGTTCTCAAACCACTACACCATACTGGCTCTTTTTGAAGAACAATACACATGATATGTAAAAAAACTTCTACTAAACCCTTCCTCTAGGGAGAAACATTTTCCTTCTGTATTTGCTTTGCTACTCTATTTTCAGTACAGCATATGTGGGTATGTATTCCAGAGTCATAATGGATGTTAGTGTCTCTCTTCCTCTCTTCTTGCTTCAGAAAACTTCCATGCCATAAAGTCTTTAGGTTTAATGAGAAGGTCCACTGACCAAACCGAGTTTAATGGCTCATCTCTGAAATACAAAATAAGTAAAACAATGCCACTACATCTCTTATCCCTGCTTAAATATTGGCAGCAGGTAGGTGAAGGGCCAGTGAGATCAGGCTGAAGATGGAAGACCAAGTGCCCTTCCACACAGCCATCTAACCCAGAATATCAAGGCAGCTAATCCACAATATCTGCTTTGAACTGGACTATCTGAGTCCATACAGACATATAATCCAGTTCAATGTGGATTTTATACAGCTGTGTGGAAGGCTTTGAGTTAGCAGTACTTTCCACTACCAAGATGTATTCCTTCAAAGCTAGCTGATACATGCCACAATTTCACACATGTAGAATGGTCTTCCCTAATTATTAATTTGTCTTTGCATCTTCTAACTGGGGTCTAAAAATCAGTAGAATTGTTTGCATTCATTGGACAGAGAGAAGAAAGACCATTTCTATATGGTCTCCAACACAATCAAGAGAATGGTCCAAATTCCATACATCTTGGCTATGCATAGACAATTCATTTACTTCTTGGTTTCAAAACTTTGCTCTTTCATATGTTTTGGACATCAGCTCCTGGGGTTCCTGGCTGTTGACCAAGCTGGCAAGGACTTCTGGGTGTTGAAGTCCAAAACATCTGTATGACCAAACTTTGGGCACCATGGCTAGTGTAATATAATATCGCTACATCTCAAAGTCAAAATTATCCATGCTAAAGTGTTACAATTTCTATATGTGAGTGCAAAAGCTTCACAGTGAAGAAAGCCAACAAGAAGAATATGGGCTCAATTGAAATGTGGTGCTGGAAGAGAGCGTTTACAGATACCATGGGCTTCCAAAAACAAATTAATGAGCCCAAGAGCAAATCAGGCCTGAATTTTCACTTGTAGTGAAGATTGTTAAATTAAGGCAGTTGTACAATGCACAGATCATGAGAAGATGTGACTCATAGAATCATAGAGTTGGAAGAGATCTCGTGGGCCATCCAGTCCAACTTCCTTCCAAGAAAATATCATGCTTGGTAAAATTTATTTTATTTTATTTACAGCATTTATATTCTGCCCTTCTCACCCCGAAGGGGACTCAGGGTGGATCACATTACACATATAGGCAAACATTCAATGCCTTTTAACATAGAACAAAGACAAACAAACATAGGCTCCGAGCGGGCCTCGAACTCATGACCTCCTGGTCAGAGTGATTCATTGCAGTGATTCATTGCAGCTGTTCTCCAGCCTGCGCCACAGCCCGAGCCCAAATGAAAGGCATTACATGAAAAGTGGAAATTTGATGGATTGTTTCAGTCAAGGAAGCCACAACCCTGATTTTGCAAAATCTGAACAGGATTTCTCATGTATAGGGTTACTATAAATCGAATAAGTGATTCCAGGATAGGAATGATGGGCAGTGTGGTTTTTTTCCTCAGTTGCCAGATATTTGAGAAATTACATCTCCTAATATTAGCTCACAAGAGCTCTGAAATCATCAGGAGAGGACCTTCCCTCGGTACTCCACCGTCACAAGTACGATTGCTGGGAACAAAGGAGAGAGCCTTTTCGGTGGTGGCCCCATGGCTCTGGAACTTCCCCCCCAAAAAAATACACTCAGTGCCCTTGTTATTGGCCTTTCACTCCCAAGTGAAAACCTATTTATGAAGGCAAGCCTTCCCCAATAACACATAAGACTAGTCACTTTGGTCAGATAAGGCCTCTGGAGCTCTGAATTGTTCAGCTTGTGTTTTAATGTGTTAGAATAACCTCAGTGGTCAGAGGTGTAGAGTTTAAAACTGACAATGATTTATGTGTTTATATGCTTTTATATGTTTCTAATTTAGGTTTATACAATATGTGATTTATTGTTTATATGTTGGGTTGTGGGATGAGAGGTTTTGTATTATGCTCTTGCTGTGGTCTTATGTACACTGCTTTGAGTCCCATGCATGAGAGAAAAGTGGAATAAAAGTAAATAAATAATAATAAAAAACTGGAGAAAGCTCCTGTAATGGCTGTGCGGAAAAAGACGCTTCAGCAGTTGTTGCTTATCATGCAATATGATAACAAAAAACACTTGCTGCAACTCCCTTTTATACACAACCACTAAAAGGTGGAAGAACCTTTTCCAGTTTTCAATCTGGCAAACATGGTGTGTGACTTTAAGTTATTTCCAACATATGGTGACTCTAAAATGAAACAATCACATGGTTTTTGGGTCAATTACTTGTCCAGGATCATCCAGTTGGTTTTCATGGCCAAGCAGGTATTTGAACAATGGTCTCCAACATTGTAGGTCAACATGCAAACCACTAGACCACACTGGTAAACCCACTTCTAGCTTCTTAAATCTAGATCTATCTATCTATAAACCGACTATCAATACTGAATTTTCATACAATACATGTGATGGTGCATTTTAAAAAAATATAACTGATTGGTAACATTTTCTATCTCCGTTACACACTTCTGCCCAAAAGGAATCTGTTTTTGGACAGTCATGTCAGAAATGTAATACAGAGCTGTTTCTCCAACAAACAGGAGAGTTCCTTATTTTACTTTTTTCTTGTTTTAATTTATGTAAAATCGTTTTTTTCTTTTTACTCTAACATGAGACAAGTATCTAAATACAATAAAGGCACAAAGACGTAGCAGATTGACTGCTTAAAAGATAGGCAGCCCATCTGGTAAATACTATGCCTGTTACAAGGGGAGATGGCTACTACTCAGATTCAAGCAAAGAGTTGCATGAAACAAACAAGATGGCCATGTTTTAGATCTTTTTTTAAAGGCATAAAGTAGCACCTTTGAGACTAACTGCTTTATTGTACCAAACTATGCCTTCTTCACGCAATGCTGGAAATTTAATATACATAAATCAGACCCTGTTTTAACACCTTACCGTTAAGTTTTCCCTCCATGTAATGATATGTTCCGTGTCTGAATAAAGTAATTTAAAACAAGCTTTTCTTTCTTAACTTAGAATGCCTTTCCACCGCTCTCCTCCATATGCACACACACGCATACACACTCCCGTCTCTTTACCTCTTTTTTTCTTAATTCAAATTGCACTGGTCATTAGAAGGCATGGGAGAATTCAAGGATCCCAGAGGACGGTTTGATTAAAATTGGTTGTTAAAAAAAAATCATGATCAGAGCAATGATTTCTCCAGCTCCTTGCGCACTCCCCATGTCCATGCATTCTGGCATTACAGGAGGCTCATTAATAGATAGGTTGGCCCAGTTTGTCATCTGTTTCATTATGCAAAATATATACGTTTCATTTACAGTTCCTGTGAGAGAAAAAAATCAGTCACCTTCAGTGGAATATAACGATTTCTTCAGGTTTCTTCTCAACCCCCTGAATGCTTCCAGCCCCTAAAATCTCAACTGGTGGTAGAATACCAGGGAACCCTGATGTGTGCCAATTTTAACATAATGATCTTTATGTTCGCATTGAAATGCGAATCATTAACAGCTTAGAAAGCTGACCACTGGGCAAACTGAATGGCTGACCTGAAAGAAAAAGAAAATACCTTCAAAAGCTCTCTGAACATCATTAAAAGAGCTATTTGACGTGGAAATTAAAGGTGATACTCCTTAAATGGAGCCTCTGTTCCCCTTCTTTCTATTAATGGCTGGGAACTAAGGGCAAAACTTTGAGATTCTGGCTCTCATCTTGTGACTAACTAAAAGCAGAGTCGTCAAACTAAAAGCGGAGTCGTCAAGTTTGACAAATGGTTGGGGGTATATGAGAGTCAGGCCACAGACTCATTTGCTAACTACCTGGGCTAGAAAACTGCCCATTGAATCCCAATCTTTTGAAGGATAGCAATAGCTGAATGTTTGTGCCAGCAGCGTGGAAAGCTGGAATGGGAGCCCTGTAACTCAGTTCTAAACATGAGCCACCTGAACATCAGTCATGTCAGATGAAGAAACATCTGCAAGGCCAAAGGTGTCCACCCCGAACAGCATGATGCAGATACTTTCAAATAAAGAACTATCTTTTGTAAGGTGGAACATATGGCCACCCTACTGAGAACTATAGTGGGGCCCCTCTTCTGTTTCAAGGCTAATACAGTTTCTCTTCCTTCACTGGTATTTCATAAAATACAGCCATTGCTCAGAAATTTACTTTACACATAGAAATGATAGTTTTGAAAGGAATTCTGTTGATTAATCCAAACTAGAGTAGACCCATTGAATCAATTATAATAGAATAATTATTCAAAAAACAGATAAAGTCATGGATTAAATGGGACTATATGCAGGAGAAAGAAATAAGATTTAGATCAGGCATGGGCAAACTTCGGTCCTCCAGGTGTTTGGGTGTCAATTCCCACAATTGGTAGGCTGTTAGGAATTGTAAAGAAGCCCCGGTGGCAAAGTGTGTTAAAGCACTGAGCTGCTGAACTTGCAGACCGAAAGGTCCCAGGTTCAAATCCCGGGAGCGAAGTGAGCGCCCGCTATTAGCTCCAGCTTCTGCCAACCTAACAGTTTGAAAACATGCCAATGTGATTAGATCAATAGGCACCGCTTCAGCGGGACGGTAACGGTGCTCCATGCAGTCATGCCAGCCACATGACCTTGGAGGTGTCTATGGACAATGCTGGCTCTTCGGCTTAGAAATGGAGATGAGCACCAACCCTCAGAGTCAGACATGACTGGACTTAACGTCAGGTGAAACCTTTACCTTTACCTTTTTTTTAGGAATTGTGGGTGTTGAAGTCCAAAACACCTAGAGGGCTGAAGTTTGCCCATGCCTGATTTAGATGGTCACCCCTCTAAATTTGTGGTTTTGATTTTTGGAGATTTGATTATTCACAGATTTGATTAAAATGTTCTTTCTAAGGATCTCTAAATCCTATAGTGTGACTCCATGGTCAACTTCTACTGGTTATGCTGGAGGATCTAGAGCAATGGTTCTTGACATGTGGGTTTCCAGATGTATTGGCCTTCAACTTCCAGAAATCCTAACAGCTAGTAAACTGGCTGGAATTTCTAGAAGTTGTAGGCCAAAACCCACAGGTTGAGAACCATTGGTTGAGAACCACTGCTCTAGAGCAGTGGTTCCCAACCTTTGGGTCTCCAGGTGTTTTGGACTTCAACTTTTAGAAATCCCAGCCAGTTTATCAGGTGTTATGAACTGTGGGAATGGAAGTCCAAAACACCTGGAGACCAAAAAGTTGGGAACCACTGCTCTAAAGAGATGTTGTCTCAGGTTTTTTAAAAATTAGGAATTTCTTTATTCATGATTTTTCACTTTCAAAGGGGTCCTGTGCTTCAACCCCAGCAAATGTCAAGGGCTGATTGTATTATTAGTTTAGTATGAGCAGCTAGAATGAGTGACAGCCTTTAGAGCAGACATGGGCAAACTTCGGCCCTCCAGATGTTTTGGTCTTCAACTCCCACAATTTCTAACAGCTAAAGTTTGCCCATGCTTGCTTTTGAGCATTCACAAATATTAATATTGTTATAATCATTACAATTAATTTATGCCCTACTTTCTCACCCATGTAGGGACTCTGAGTTACTTACAAAAATTATCACAAGTTTATATAAAAAATGTAGTGGAATTATCCATAGAATTGCCTTAGCTGACGTATGAATGGCAAGAGAGACCATATTCAAGAAAATCAGAAGGCTAAGGACCTATGTAAGTCCCTCATATCTAAAGATATATGATTAAATTCCAAAGTTAGAATCATCCATGTCATGTGTGGTTGTTAAAATAGAACAGTGAAGAAAGCTGATAGGAAGAATTGTGAATTGTCATTCTGCAGATATCATGGACTGCTAAAGTGACAAAGAAGTGTGTCCAAGAGCAAGTCGGATGTTGTCTCTAGTAGTCAAAATGACTGAACCAAGGCTATCGTACTATGAAAATATTATGACACAACTCATAAGAAAATACAATAGTGCTCAATAACATGGAAGCCAATAGGAAAAGAGGAAAATCACATTAAAGCTGGATTGACTCATTAAAGGAAACCATGGCTCTAAAATCTGCACGACCTGAGTTAGGCTGTTGAGGACCAGAGCGCTTAAAGGTCTCTCATTCATAGTCAACATCACTAGAAGTCATGTAGAAGGCAATTAACAGCAAGAAAGAATTAAAAGGCACACAACAACAACAATTACAGACCAAAAGCGTAAGCACAGTGACTTTCTTAGTGAAATTTTTAGAAGCCCAAATTACGAATAGGTACTTTTATGTCTCTATTTAATCTACTACTATGTGATTTTAGCAGTATTCACATCATTTTAATTGCATACTCAACAGAAAAAAAATCAGTGCACATAAATCTGACTGATATGTTAGTGATGAAAAAAGTTTCCTCTTATATCTGCTAAAGAAGCTGCACACAGAAAACAACGTTCAACTACAAACTTGTTTGGATAACAGTTGTGATAATTTAAGTTAGTTTTAAGTACCATGTGCAATAAGGAGACTGTAAATGGGCTTGGTAAACCAAGGAGCCATTTATGGCATCATAAGCTCGATAGCAAACAAAAATTATATCCTAAATAACAGATTTTTCCAATTGCACTGAATTATTTGGTCTTGGAGCATAACTTGTCACTAAATCTCTCCCTTGGTTACCAGAAAAATAAAAAGTGCTGTGAATTAGTTCAAAGTAGACTTCCACATTATATGCAAGTTGGTAATGGAAACTTTCAGTAAAATTCAAATGAGGGGCTTGTCTACAGAAATCAATAATATGGACTCATCCCTAATCTAGTCCTGGATGTCTTCATAATGCACAGGGACATTTGATGAGTATCCTGGGTTTTCTGACCTTAACACAACTTTGCCCTGCTTAAGGCAAAGTCAGAGGATACTCTAGACTTTGCAGGAAACTCCAGAGTATCCATGGACTTTGCAGCAGTTTGGACAGCTAGATTGAGTTCTCATGTCCAGATGGGCACAACCTTTCTCTACACTGATCAGGGGTGGCTCATCTCCATTTCACTGCTCTCCAGTGACTCCAAAGCATGCTGCAGGTGCCTGGCCATCAAAGTCATGTCTGCTCATGTCGGAATGGGATGCCCATATAACTAACAAGACAGAGGGACTCACTCTACCATCTCCTTGCTGGTCTCATGGGTGCCTAGTTCTGACACCAGCAGATGCAACAGGTAGTGGTCAGATACTCGCAATGAGCTCCATGACTGGTGATGGTGATGACATGGAGGATTAGGAGGGCCGACACATCCCCATGTCCGATGCAAAGCAGTGACATGGGGATGAGGTGCCCCAGACCAACTGTGATGCACATGCATTGGGCCAAATCAGCTGCAGTACTGCATTGGCATCTATACCAGCAAGGCCAACACAGAGCTGGTCTAGATGCCAATGCAGTACTTCAGTTGGTTTGCCCCAATACATGTGCATCACAGTTGGTCTGGGGCACCTCATCCCCATGTCACTGCTTCGCATCGGCCATGGGGCTTGCTGCAAGTGCCTAGTCATTGAAGTATTGGGGTCAATGCAGCCTTACAGAACAAAAATGTATGTGTATATACACTCTTGTAAAAATCCCAAGAAATGTAATACAAATCAGGTTTCCACAACTCTATATTAAAGTAATTCTCTTCAAACTATATTGCATTCAGGATATCATAAACAAAGGTACAATATCCATGTCATAATCTCACAAAGTATACTATATCAGGAGTAAATAACAGACATAAAGAGACAACCAAGTCCATATTATTCCTGGAGTTGCGTAGAATCTTGGGCCAATGTCGACTGTAGTAAAGATATTCAGTGTCCAAGATAACAGTTTCTATATTCAAAGGAATTCTTCGTTTGCTTCACAACGCCAAGAACTGGTACACAACAAGGTCTCCCGGGTTGTTCCCCTTGTTTCGTTATCACTTCCTCGGGTGTTGTGTCTGTTTTAATTTTATTGTGCTTAGTACGCTAGATAAAGGAGTAAAAATAACATACACAATAGCTACATGAAACTCCCATATTAACATTACTAAGGAAAAGTTTTTTTAAAAGAAAATGGTAAAAAAACACACTTCTCTACTTACATTCTTGTTAGTAGCTCTGGCTCTGTTTTAAGTGGAGTTCTATAATGAACAAATGAAAGATTTCCAGGATGCCTCTTAAGTAAGGTTACATGTTACAGAAAACAGGTGTATTCAATTCTATTGTTTAGCCCCTGAGGAATTAATGTTTGTAGTTTGAAAATCCAAAAGGATTCTCTTTGTAGAAGAAGTTTTTTCACGTCAATGCAGCCTTAGCCTGACCAGACCAGAGCATAATGTTATGGACTGGTCCTGGATTAAGCAGCCTGTGTAAAGTGTGAAGGAGGAGCCAAGGTTGAGCCAGAAATGAGATTTGTGACTTGTGACGCTCGTGGTCTCCAACCATCCCATTACTGACTTTTTTGGGAGCTGGGCAAATCTTTCCCTAGTGGCAACTGGTGGCTGTCAAATCAACCGTGGTAGTGAGTCTGCTCTGGGGTTTAGACTGAACTTTAAAGGCACTGAACTTGGATCAAAACCTGAAGAAGATTCACCATGCCACTGATGTGGAGCTTACCAGCTCTATATGGAACCTGCTTAGTTTATTGTCCAGGGAGCCGTTCATACTAAACAATTATAATATACATTTTCCATTTTAAGTGGCACAGTTCTGTCCTACAGAATCCTGGGATTTGCTGTTTAGAAAAAAAATATTTAGAAGCCAAAATCAGAGCACTCGTCAAACTACAAACCCCAAAATTTCTTAGGACGGAACCATGACATAATAATACAGCACTGTAATTTTTGAGTAATGTGAAAGGAACCCGTGTCATGGATATTTAAAGAGTACTTCAAACTTCCATTTTCTCTCTTTAAATTAGACCTCAGAGGTCAAATCTAAATATTCCAAGTCCTGTAGGATACATTTCCCTGGAAGAGCATCTTTAATATGATTTGAATTGACATCTTACTCTTGCAGAATGGGCATAAAATCAGCTTATAAAATATGTGGCTGCAAAGCAAGTATTTGAAAGGTGACTGTACGTCTCAAAATGTCTGAATGATCTCTATTCCCTTCTCCAATTCAGAGCTTGAAGAAGTTCTCTTCTGAACTACAACTCCCACAATCCTCCAACCAGTCTGGCCCTTATGTTTCTGAATGCTATAGGTATTTCCGCCCAGATTTACTCCATCATAGGATGAAGTCGTTCAAAGTTAACTCCATTAAATTAAGTTCTTAAAATTCAGGTGCCTGAAATTCTTTCTTTAAATATGCCAAACAAGATTCCAGTCTGCTGGAATTTCTTCATGTATTTGCCAATGGGAATTTGGGATATATGTATATGTATGCATACATACATATTCTCACTGACAGCTGACAGTTTCTTTGTACCCATTCAAAGATAATAAAAGGCTTGCTAATTATCCAGCGATATACTGTTTCCCGTTGGCAAAGGACTTTGCCAGGAGAAAGGGAAAAAACAAGGCACAGCAGAAGTGAGAACTTCCAGAATATAAGGGAATCTTGTTATAAAAGTACAAGCCGAGGAAGGAAACAAACATTGCTAATTATGTTGGGCACCTTCAGCCAGAAAAACATCTGAGGTGGAGAGCAAAGGAACAGAATGTAAGGGAAGGCGAACGCCATCTTGGAGCTATGCTGCCAGCAATTGCCAAAGGGAATCGGGCTCCAGCCAGTTTGGCTTAAGGCCCGGCACCATCTGTGTAATAGTTTACGCAGTGTGAAACAGGGAGCCAAACTCAAAAACACTTTCCTTCAGTTGCTCCATTACAAAGGTGGAATGGGAAACAGTTCTCTTGCAGGGAGGAGATGGTCTACCAACTAAAGGTGTGGGATGAAGGGGGAAAAACAAGTTCAAAGCTTTCCTCAGCCATGAACCTGCTGGGTGACCTCGAGGAAAATGTTTAGATGTGCTCTCAGCCTCAGCGATCAATTTGCAGTGTGGATAACAACAGTGGCCTCCCAAATGCAATGTTGTACAGACATCATTTGGCCCAAACCCTTGGTCTACAAAACTTCATGTTACAACTTCTTTCAATCAGTCTCAAGGGTAAGACAAGATCACCTTGTATACTGACAGACCATCATGATCTATGTCTTTGAATCAATTGCACAATCAATGTTCAGTATAAAGAAACAACTACTCTACAATTATGAGAGAGTAAGCACAACACACTATACAGGATCATATTGGCCTACATGTAAGTATGGATGCAGAATTAATGCAGATTGATACCACTTTAATTTATTTATTTACAGTATTTATATTCCACCTTTCTCACCCCAAAGGGGACTCAGGGCAGATCACATTACACATATAAGGCAAACATTCAATGACATAACATAGAACAGAGACAGAGACAGACGCAGGCACCGGGCTGGCCTCAAACTCATGACCTCTTGGTCAGAGTGATTTGTTGCAGCTGGCTGCTAACCAGCCTGCGCCACAGCCCGGCCTGACCCAGTGCAATGTAATCATGAGAGTTGTTTTAAAAGGCCTTTGCCTTCTTTGCCAAAGAGAGCTGGTGCCTCACCAAACTGCAAATCCCAGGATGCCATAATATTGAGCCATGGCACTTAAAGTGGTGTCAAACTACATTAACTCTACAGTAGGGTTGGGCTTGAATCCTGTTTCATTTGTGGTTTTGTACCGTTTCATCCATTCGAATTGCATGGGATGGTACAACCCCACGGGAACATTTCATTTCAAGGCACAATTCTAAGTTCTGGTGAGGAGGACCAGGAAAGTTCTTATACAGGTTAGGTCCAAACTCATGTCTCCCTATATGAATCTGCCAGACTCTACAGAACTTAGGCATGGGCTTTCTATCATCCCTACCACCATTACAAGTCCATGGCTGCTCCCAGTTTGTCAAATTCCCTCCCATGGAATGCCAGGTTGCTCCACTCTTTGACCTCTTTTCACTGGCAGACAAAGATCTTTCTACTCCGACAAGAATAGGAAGAAAATAATAATTTTGATGGAGCTTTGTGCTATATAGTTAATAACATTATTGCCATGTTTTAAATATGACTTTACACTATTTTACATTTTTAAAGACATTTTGATATGCTAACTTGATTGTGTTTTAACTTTGTTTTTCTTGTTTCAGCACTTTTAAATTGCCTGGGATCCAAAGCAAGGAAAAAAATGTTGGCTGACATTAAAAATAAACAGACAAATCAATACACTCCTTCCTTATCATCCATTTCCGTTCTGAATATTTTCTACTACTTTCTTCCTCTTTTTTCTTCCAGAGGTGAAATCTATGTAATAAGTGGGAAACTGAGGTGAAATGTATATAGACCTCAAATAAACGGCTCAAATAAAGATAGTTGAGATAAAAACTGGAATCACTTGGAATTCCTAAAACATGCAGCGGCGTCATTTTTTATTATTATTACCTTACAGAGACCGCAGTAGAAAGTGAAGGCTGGTTTAGTGTAGCCAAGTGTAAACTATAGTGAATATATATATATATATATATATATATATATATATATATATATATATGGGTAATGAAATTTCGGCCTAGGACAAAACAACAAAACTACACTTCCCAGAAACACTAAACTTGGCAGCACAACCCCTCATCCATGCCTCTACATTCATACAACAAAAAGCTCCAGCTACTCCAGAAAACAGCCAGGCTTTGAGGCTGCAAGGCTATTCACTGCTATTCCACCTGGCCAACAAAGGATTCCCATAAGCCACAGCAACGTGTGGCCGGGCAAAGCTAGTTGCCTATAAAAGGTGTTAGGATATAAGCAGTGCCACCCATTCCCTCTCAAGAAAGGGGTGAGACATAAAATTGATTCGAAGCCACCTGGGTAATTGGAAGGATGCTTGTCTTCATAAGTTAATAAATATGCATGACACCTTGCACGTCACAACCTTCAGGCTTGCGCTGCAATTTTCTGTTTTGCAAAGGTTCCACATATGATTTAATTTATTTACAGCTATTCACAGTACAAGTTAATCTCCAACATTAACCGTCTCCTAAGTCTTCTGCCAAAGTTTTGACACTCGTGGTTGCTTCTCTCCGTCTGTCCTCCTCTTCTGCCAGCCTCACCTTCCTGTTTTCCTCCCAGAGGATTTCCCTACAAAACGTAACCATGCCACAAAGTAACCAATCAGTTCCTCTTTCTCCTCTCTATTGGCAAGTACCAAAGCGAAACAGCAATGAAGCCGCTTTCACTTTTAAACTAACAAAGAGAATTTTGTAAATTGAAATGAACTATAATTTGACCATAGGGCACATCTACACTGTCCACTTATGTCAGATTCAAATTGATATTGCAAATGATTTCATGGCATGGGTCAGAGAATCCTGGAGCCAGTTTGAGGCCTAGATGGTTATTACACGAAACACAGAGCCTGACCTCAAACTGGTTCCAGAATCTGGTTGACAATCACAGAAAATGTAGGTTCTTTCAAATCTGCAGTGGAAGAGGTCAGGTGTCCACACACAATTCACATTCTGCCCTGTGATGTGGTTTACATTGGAGTGCACTGATGTGCATTAAGGGCTTTTTTTCAAACTTCCCCTTGATTTTGCTTATGTTGGTTTAAAGTCATGCTGCAACAAACTTTTGTGTTGTGCATTGTCCAGCCGCCACATTTTAAAGCTGCTTGGAGATGCTTTGAACGGTCAGTGTAGATGTGGCCTCAGTTTTTCTCAATACTAAGCCCATGTTTTATGAAAGAATTCAAAATGTTGTTTCAGCTCTCTTTATTTGTGTAAAACAGCTAACATCTATGGGAAATTATAGAGATTTTTTGAATGGGTCTGGATGTTCCTTATCAAAATGATGCATCCACACACAAAAAGGATAAGTAGTGTTACCCTTTTGGGCTCATACTTAAAATTGATGATCCACAGTCAAGATCAGGATGTACATTGAGAATCTTGTAATAATATTACATGCCACTGACATTTTATTGTGCTTAAATTTTCCTCTCTCACAGCCTTATCTCAAGATTCAAATCTCCTGCCATTTTCTTATCCCACTCCAATCATTCCCACCTCACACAAGAAAGAGGATTTTTTTGGTCTGTCTTAAAACCAGCATCCCTGACATTTCCTATGTTTCTTGTTGTCTTCAGATATACTTTCCGCTCTTCTATTCCAAGTTATGCAATCAGCAAAAATAAATGTGGATTTAAAAACGCCAATACTAAAAAAAGTTATGTAGTTTCTTTTATCTCCTTAAAATCATGGAAATCTAGAGTTGCAAGAGATTTGATGGTCTATCTAGTCCAGCCCCATTATGCCATGCAGGAAGATACAAGCAAAGCATTCCTGGCATATAGCCATCCAGACTCTTATTTAAAATCCTCCAGAGGAGGAGGAGGAGGAGGAGGAGGAGGAGGAGGAGGAGGAGGAGGAGGAGAGAAATCATCATCATCATCATCATCATCATCATCATCATCATCATACCTGGGAGTTGTAGGTTCCACAAAATTAACTTTCTCAATGTTTGGACCAAGAGTTCAAAAGACTGGAGGAACCCATACAGAGAGGCCTATTATGACAACTTTGTCAGAGTAATTACGCAGCACAGCAGCAGTTGAATGGAGTCAGTGGAATGGAGAACGAAGAGACATCAGAGACGATGATAAAACTATATACAAAGTTTTACTGACTTCAGTAATAATCAAGACAAACAGGCTTGCAGACAATAGACACAGGACTCTCACTCTAGGCAGGCAGAACAGAAAAGAACTGAACTGATGTAATCAGTAATGCACAAATACTTGTGTCTGGACACTCCCCAGTTCCAGCCACACATCAAGGTCATCACAGCTTCTCAGTAATTAACTCTTTACAGACTATAGTACACTCTGGATGATGCAATCAGTATGCAATACAAGCAAGACACAAATTTCATTTAAACACTACCAATACACAAATCCCACATTAACAAACTTCAGGAAGTTCCTGCTAAACTGGAACAGTTGAAGGTTATGTGTCCACTAGCTGCACCAGGCATGGTTTCTGTATGTTGAAGCTATCCTTCCATCCAGTATGGCCTCTGGGTATTTAACAATGTGAACTACAGTCCCCCAAATCTTGTGCCAAATACACCTTGTAAGAAACTATTAGATTTTTTGTAGTTTGAGGTACCAGGTGCCATGTATCAAGTAGTGAAGAAGGGTAAGGGAATGCTCCAACCTTTTCTTCATATTCTGCTGTTACTTTTTCCATCACAAGAGACCGTGGATTGGTACAGAATGACAAAAGCCCAGCTATATTTTTTAAAACTGTTAAGATCCAGCTAATTAAAGAATCTCTCTTCACAGAGTCTTGGTTCCTGCAAATATTTGAACTTGCTTAAACTAATTGTGAAGATTTGCATCCCATTTGCAAATGCTCAAAGCCTAAACTGTTTGGGATTTAATGGAGACATGTCCTGAATAGATGATAGGAGGAGATTACACAAACACACTGAGATGATCCAGAAGGTCCAAAGCAGGCGTGAGCAAACTTGGGCCCTCCGTGTTTTTGGACTTCAACTTTCACAATTCCTAACAGCCTACCGACTTTTCGGAGTTGAAGTCCAAAACTCCTGGAGGTCCGAAGTTTGCCCATGCCTGGTCCAAACCTTGCCCATTCTCCCTGCTCTTTCATTCCTGTCCCACCTCAGATAGCCCTTTGAGTTCCTCCCCTCCCAAAGTGGCTTTCTTCTCTCAGACCTAGTGCATGCCCTCCTTTCAAACTTCCTTATTACCACTTACACTATTGTTGACCCCCCACATTCACTTGCATTAGGGGCAGGAGAGCCCTGTGAAACTGAAAAAACACAAATAAAAAGTTGCTCTATATATATACATCTCTCTAGGACTTTCTTGGTCTTCCAACATGATGCTATGGTCAACCTCCCCTGGAAGTTTTCCACAAAATCACACTGAAAAACCTAAAGAAATGTTCTCAGTGGAAGACCTAGAGATTCCTAGCAAGAACATCATTCTATGAATATACAAGTCTTCCAACATGACTCTATGATCAACCTCCATTGTCACACTGGAAGATTCCTGAAGAGATGTTCTCACTAAGACACTCTAGATCAAGGGTCCCCAAACTAAGGCCTGCAGGTTTAATGCGGCCCTCCAATGTCGTTTATCTGACCCCCAACCTAAACTTTAGACTTAGGGTCGCCTTAAGTCTGAAACAACTTGAAGGCACACAACAACAAAAATCCTTTTTAACTTGACTATCTCATCAGTTAAAAGCAGGCCCACACTTCCCATTGAAATACAGGTAAAAAAGGTAAAGGTTTCCCCTGACGATAAGTCCAGTCATGACCGACTCTGGGGGTTGGTGTTCATCTCCATTTCTAAGCCAAAGAGCCGGTGTTGTCCGTAGACACCTCCAAGGTCATGTGGCCGGCATGACTGCATGGAGCGCTGTTACCTTCCCACCGGAGCGGTACCTATTGATCTACTCACATTTGCATGTTTTCAAACTGCAAGGTTGGAAGGAGCTGGAGCTAACAGCAGGCGCTCATTCCACTCCCGGGATTTGAACCTGGCACCTTTTGGTCCGCAAGTTCAGCAGCTCAGCGCTTTAATGCACTGTGCCATTTGGTAAGTTTATGTTAATTAAAATTGTTCTTTATTTTAAATGTTGCATTGTTTTTTTAAAAAAAATTGCACTACAAATAAGATATGTGCAGTTTGCATAGGAATTTATTCATGTTTTTTCAAACTATAGTCCCTGCCCCCTCCCCTCAAAACAGTCTGAGGGACCTCGAATGAGCCCACTACTTAAAACGTTTCAGGACCCCTGTTCTAGATCCTCTATGTTGACTCTATGGTCACCTTCCTGTGAACCCATTGGAACACACTGGAGCACCTACAGATTACTAGACATCAAATCTGTGAATAATCTAATCCTCAAAATCAAATCCACAATGCGGAAAGTCTTTTTTCAAAGAAATGATGATGGTAATGGTGGTACAATTTGTTCACAACACCCAAAACAACTACCTAAGGCAGTCCCTCACTCTGACTATTCCCTAATGGCAAAGGCAGATCCACCTCTAGAATAAGATAATTAACACATAATTCCACATATGAAAATGTAACTCTAATTTAGGATTAGGAGAGACAGAAAGACAAATCCAGGAAAAGACTCAGTTATTTGATCCTGTCTAGCAGCCAGGAAATCAGAAGACGTCTACTTCTTGGGAGGAGAGCAATGGCCAACCTCGATAAAATACTGAAAAGCAGAGACATCACACTGGCAATGAAGGTCCGTATAGTGAAAGCAATGGTATTCCCCATAGTAACCTATGGATGCGAGAGCTGGACCATAAGAAAGGCTGAGCGAAGGAAGATAGATGCTTTTGAACTTTGATGTTGGAGGAAAATCCTGAGAGTGCCTTGGACCGCAAGAAGATCCAACCAGTCCATCCTCCAGGAAATAATGCCCGGCTGCTCACTGGAGGAAAGGATATTAGAGGCAAAGATGAAGTACTTTGGCCACATCATGAGGAGACAGGAAAGCTTGGAAAAGATCATGATGCTGGGGAAAATGGAAGGAAAAAGGAAGAGGGGCCGACCAAGGGTGAGATGGATGGATGGGATCCTTGAAGTGACTGGCTTGATCTTGAAGGAACTGGGGGTGGTGACGGCCGACAGGGAGTTCTGGCATGGACTGGTCCAGGAGGTCAAGAAGAATCGGAGACGACTGTGTGAATGAAGAAGAAGAAGAAGAAAGCTTTATTAAACCTACGATAATAAATACTTTTCAAAGGCATATCCTTTTACTATCTCTGACTATTTTTTCCAGTCCTTTCTCCTTCTGGAAACCCTATTTCCTATGAACTCGCTAGCAAAGCTGGAGAGATTGGTCAACGAGTGATATACAGACTGCAAAACACCATCTTCCTAAACTGTTAAAATAACCATTATTAGAGCACTTGAAAACATCAAAATCAGCTCATGGTGCACAGTGCAATTCCTTGAAAAACAACCGTTTTGGTATCACCTTGAAGAACACCCCCTCACTCTGTTTGACTTCTCTGCTTTCAAAAACACTTCAAAATCTGCTCTCTAAAATGAACACTTTCCATGAGGCCACTAATAAACATATGCCTTTTATTTTATGGCTAAAAGATCCAGGTTTCTTACTGAAACATTACTGAATAAAACAAATGGGAACAAAATCAGAAGGGAGAGAATTAGCAAGCAAAACTCATAGTTTTAAAATCACATAAGCTTTAGAATCTTGTATATAGGGTTGCCAGATTTCAAGGTCTGGAGCTGAGTCTCCAGTTCTCAGAATGAAGGAGAAGGAACTCAGGACAAGAGCATCATCCTGAAAGGTCTTTGTGTTTTATTAGAGTTTGTGTTTTTTATTATTTGAATGGCATGCTCTGTGCAGTTGTGGCTGATGTCTAGGCAATCATTCTTAGCAGCATCACTTGGGTTTCATATTAGATATTGTAATCTAATATCCCAGATCCTGGAACAGGTTTGATGTAGCAACCCTAGTTGTGATACAGAACTCTAGCTGTGTATCACAACCACTATGTATAAAAGACCAGGCACTGGAGCCTCAAATCCTGAAGAGTTTCTAACCTTAGAGTGCTATGATTTGCACTTTGCACAGAGCATCCTGAAAGCTCAGGCTCATCCTTAGAAAATTTGAATTTTTAAGGAGTGGAGGCTACTCAGGTTCTACCAACCATGACAATACTACAAGAGTCAGAGCACTTTCACTGAAAATAAAATTAACATAAAATACAATAATTCCTCTGCTACAGTGCGCTGTAAAATCAGAATTAGTTGAGGTATTTCTGATGCCTCGGGGAAAGTTACCATTTGTGTTCCTCCCCTGCTTCCCAACAATGCTTCCCACCTTTCCATTGTGGTGGGACTGTTTCTGTGAGGCAATAGTCTATATTGACTGCTGCTGAGAGGGTCTCCCATGTCAGAGAAGATTTTGCTGAGGAACAAAGCATAAATGTGCCAAACAGCTACAGGGCAACAGCAGAAGTGAGGGATGACACTGGAAGTGACACTACATTTAATGCTTGTCAGTATTCTGCAAAAGGAGGCTTGGTGATCCTCCTTTAGTAAAAATGTTTAACCAGGAAAACCCATTGATGAGAAAACCCAAAATAAAATAAGAGCTAGTGCCAGAAGAGGAAACACCCAGGTCCAATGACACTCAGATCTTTCACATTTCTCTCATGGTATTCATAGAATCATATCATTGGAAGAGGCCCTATTGAGCACCAGGTCTCACACCCTGAATTTAGGCACACCAGCTAAAACATCCCCAACAAGATACTTTCCAGAAAAAGAGAGTACACTATATCTTTAGACAATTGTTTCCAAACCACTCTTACTATAATAATGTTCCTTCCAATGTTCCATCAAAGTCTACATTTCTGTAACTTAAAACCATTAGACCTGGTCCTACTCTCTGGAGCAACAGAGAACATATTTGCATCTCTTCTGTGTAACAGCCCTGAGATATGTAAGGAAACCAACCATGTACCTACTTAGTCTTCTCTTCAACAAGCTGAACATTCATCTCTTTTGGACTTTCCTCTTATGGTTTGTTCTCCATTTATCTTACCATCGTGTGATTATTTCAACTAGGACTGTGGTTAAGAGGTCCATGCCTGGTGAGCATCCGCTAAACCACATCAGCCAGGACAGAGAAACAAGCTCCCCAGGTTGAAGGCAAAACCACTGAGGTTTATTACAATTTGGCCAAAGAGAATGCAAGTACAAGCAATGCACTTCAAAGGGTACAAGCAGAGTTTCACAGAGTAATATGTGACATCGTATCCAGTTTTGACAGCAATTCAGACTTCCTGCTCCCTCCCCAAATTGGCTGAAAGGAGGCAGGCTAGGATCTGCACTTGGATTGGCTGAGAGTTCCCTTGACATCACAGACTGCAGGAAGAGATTTCTGTGGTGGGAAGAATGACAGCTGGTGATTGGTCAGTTCAAAGAACCAATCTATTGCAGAGATGCTCCTTGAAGAGCACAGCCCAGAAGGAAATGGTGATGTGGATATGGTGATAAGTCCCTGACTAACTCAAATGTCCAGTTCCATGTGAGACAAAAGGTTCAGGGCCCAAAAAAGGTGATATTCCAGACAATCAAGGGCTTCGCTGCTTGTAAAGAGAGTTAATGTATTCATATTTACTAAGTCCCCTCTTCCATGGGAGCAGCCGACTCTCAGCCTCAAGCTAAATGAACAAACATCCTGAGCTTACCCTGGTGACAAAGAGGATCACCTATCCGTACACACACACAAAGGTTTTGATAGTTATCTGGCTTGGGAAATAGCTAGAGAGACCCTGGCTGTGATTTCCTTTCCCAAGAGAGTGGAGAGAAACCTGCCTTCAAGATACATTCTGATACATTTTATTTGATACAGTTTATACACTTCTAATTGGTAAGAATAGACACAGTACATAAAAGATACAAGTTATATTAAAATCATCAAATTGAAACATTTTATTAAAGGGCTAGATTAGATAGTAGGGTATAGCTGGCTAGATCAGTGGTTCCCAACCTTTGGTTCTCCAGTTGTTTTGGACTTCAACTCCCAGAAATCTCAGTCAGTTTACTAGCTGTTAGGAACTGTGGGAGCTAAAGTCCCAAACACCTGGAGGACCAAAGGTTGGGAACCACTGTGCTAGATTTATTCCAGAACCTCTAACACTTCGGCATTTCACAACTCCAGGTCAACGGAAAATGTTTTAATAAAAAGAAAAAAGTTTCCAGAAGTCAGAAGGAGCATAGATGGGATAGAGTTTTAGTTGTTGTCCTTGTTATCTTGCCTTTTTCCCCAGTCTGGGATTCAAAGCAGCAGGAAGCAGATAAAAGAAACATAGCTAAAAATACACTAAATGCAGAAGTTCATTCAATGTTCAATCAAATTAAAAACAAATGTAAAACACAGCTATTTTTTTTAAATAACCATATTATCCTCTCCACATAGTATAGCTCTGAGCCCCATCCCCTCTATGACAAAGGTATACTGAGCAAAAAGTCTGGATACAGAAAGATTTTCTTGCTTTCTTCCTTGAACTGCAGCAATTACAATGAAGTGATAATGACCTGAAGAAGGCACATTAGTGTTTCTCTTTCCATCATTGGCCCCATTAAATGTGGTTTTGGCCTAAGGAAAAGCCAAGGGCTGGATGTCTTTTTAAGTGCGCTAAACCCTTGATAAACAATGCCCCCGTGGACATTCTTTCCATTAGTTGACAGCCGGCATAAAATATAAAAGGCATTGTAAAAACAGTGCAAACTCTATCACCCCTCCATCACCGTTTTCTTTCTTTTTCATAATAACTTTCTGCAGTGTATATACATCACTTCTGAGGACTTCATTTTCCCCCTGCAATGCCAAGCAAATACAAATCATGTACAGTATATACAAGATGATCAAGGAGGCAGCAATTCCAATTAGCTGCCTCCGTCAGCAAGATGCTGTGTGGATTTGAATTGTTTTGGAGTATTTTAACTGACTTTAATGTGTCTTCTTTGTACCTGATAAACATTTTTAGCCTCTTGAGGATATGTTTATATTGTTTAGAACTGATCGGATTGATTTAACTGAGATTTTTAGATAGTAGGTAAGATAAAAGTACTGGAATAACTATGTTGAAAAATATTCTCACATTTGTGTTTCACGCAAAGACAAATGTGAGGTCCGTTTTGCACCTCTGGATGAATTCCTGGTCACCAGCTGCATTTAACCTTAATATATTCCGGCATCTAATATATTTGACTCCAATATTTCTGGACCTATCCACATGTGATAAAATAATCCCAAAATTTTGCTCACATTTCCAACATTTGTTAGAGCTGGCCTTATACATCTTTGAAAGCCTCTCTGGTATACATTGGTAGCTTTCTTACCAACAAATGTCAAGTGGGTATAGATTGAGGATTGCAGGGTTGTTGTATGTCTTTTGGGCTGTGTGGCCATGTTCCAGAAGTATTCTCTCCTGATGTTTGAGGATCATAGATATAGCCATATGTACTAGGCTTGATCGATCCATGAAAAATTTGATTCTAAACTCGTTTCAAAACTAGAGGGGGGCAGCGTTTCGTTTCTGAAGGTATTTCCAAATTTTGCCCCCCAAAAAATTCGAAATTAACGAAAATTCATTATTTTCAAAATTAATTCGTTAATGGCGGACGCGCATGCGCAATTCCCAAAAACAGCACAGAGGGAGAGGACTTTACAGGACTCTCCCACCCTCATTTTTTGAGTGATCTTCTTCAAACTTGGTACAGTGGTAGAACACATTTAACACTGATAGCTCACCAAAATTTGGAATGTTTCCCTTATCCTCTGATTTTTGGCGAATTTTCATAGCTTTTATAATAAACCATTTTTTAATAATTGCAGAAATCTGTTCCTGGTTTGAAAGTCTTATTTCCTGTTAAATTGGGTTGTCTTTACTGTGAAAGTCATTGTTCTACTTCAGAAACTTTGTTTTTGTGGCTGAAACTTTGTTAAATTGGTGTGTGTGTGATATATACTGTGTATATATATATATAGTCCCTGCATATGTGTGTGTGTGTGTGTGTGTGTGTGTGTGTGTGTGTGTGTGTGTATAGGTAAAGGTAAAGGTATCCCTTGACGTTAAGTTCAGTCATGTCTGACTCTGGGGGTTGGTGCTCATCTCCATTTCTAAGCCCAAGAGCCAGTGTTGTCCATAGACACCTCCAAGGTCATGTGGCCGGCATGACTACATGGAGTGCCATTACCTTCCCAGAAACACCCAGAAAATGGGAATTCCAGACAGGAAACAATCAGGGCCAGCTAATACCTCCCAACAAAGGATTCCCCCAGGTAGGAAGCAGCCAGGCTTTGAAGCTGCAAGGCTATTCAATGCTAATCAAGGTGACCAATTGCAACATTCACACTTGCCTCCCACAGACAAGAGTTCTTTCTCCCACCCTGGACCTTCCACAGATATATAAACCCCACTTGCCTAGCTTCGCACAGACGTCAAAACCTCTATGTCTGCCACAGATGTGGGTGAAACGTCAGGAGAGAATGCTTCTGGCACATGGCCATAGAGCCCGGAATACATACCACAACAGTGTGATCCCGGCCATGAAAGCTTTCGACAACACAACCACAGTATCCATTCAAGTTCATGTAGCGTGGTATGGAGAGACCTGTATTGGGGGGAGGGAGGGTGCGAATCTGGGCCCCTGGGAGTCGTAGTCCTCCCTCCCTCCCTCCCCGGGAGCAGCCGAGGATGGGCCTGGCCCACACCCCCTCGCATCCCAGGCCTCTTCCGCCTTCCCGCCTCACAGAGAGACACCAGGCCTGAGCTGAGGCGAGGCGGCGGCGGCGGCCATTTCCCCCCTCCGTCTTCCTCCTCCTCCTCGGCCTCCTTCCCCCTCGCCCCCTCCCATTGGCTGAGCCCGTGACGCCCCTTTTGCTGAGGGGCAAAAGGAAAGGGCCTGAATGGTGGGAGTTTGGGTGATTTGCAAAAGCTTTTTTTTCCTAACGAAAAAAACAACGAAATAAGAAAAAACGGCCTCTCGCAATTCGAAACCACGATATCCAGACGTGTGGACAATCAAGGCCGTATATTGCTTCAAAACAAACGAAAATAACGAATTAATAACGGGTAACGGGGAAATCGAATTATTTGAGCAAGCCTAATATGTACCCATCTACTTGGTCACCTTAGTGCAAACTAGAGTCCCTTCCAGGAATTACCCCTGCAAGCACATGGTAATGTCAGGTACAGTTGGGTATTTGTGGCATTTGGTGAACCAGTGAAATGAAGATACTAACTTCTTAGTGAAATATCTTTAGGCTCAACGTGGGCTTTGCTCTTCTAGGCTGACCATCAGTTTGAAGTTTATAGCAACTCAGAGGTGGCTTCTTTTCCACATTTTGTCATCTTCATCCAGAAAAAATAGTCTTGTTCAATTGCCCAGAGAGTACACCCACAAGATAAAAAGGTGATCCATGCATCCAACATTTGTGGGGTATAAGCGCATTAAATTGAAACATGCTTATTGCTTATATATATTCTCCATATATCTTCTTGTCCTTGTTGCTCTTCTTTGAAACTGCTCCAATTTGTTTAAATTCTTCTTAAAATTAGGCATACAGAACTTCAAGTGAGGTTCTGGTATATTCCCAGTTCAGAATATAGCAGAACAATTACTTCCCTTTACTTGGGAACTGTACTTCTATTAATGCCAGCTATTAATGCAGGCTAAAATGTATTTATTTATTTATTTACAGTATTTATATTCCACCCTTCTCACCCTGAAGGGGACTCAGGGTGGATCACAGAATACACATACAACAAACATTCAATGCCGTTATAAACAGACAGGACAGACAACAGTACAGATGGAGGCATTTCTCATCTTTGGCATCCTGGAGGTTGTGCTCAATTCCGGCCACTGGGGGGTGCTGTCACTGCATCCTCCATGTTGAAGATCCCTGTTCACAGACTTCCTCCTTTTTTGGTCGCCAGCATTTTTCTGGTATTTTCCTTATGGTGCTATTAAAATACTTCCCCACTTAAGTGATACCGATTTATCTACTCACAGCTGTTTTCGAACTGCTAGGTGGGTAGTGAGCTGGGCTGAAGGTCGGGTGCTCACCCCCAACCCAGGCTTCAAATTGTCAACCTTCTGATTGGCAAGATAAATTGCAGCTGGTGGTTAACCTGCTGTGTTAAAGTCCAGCACTCACCTTCTTTGCTGGAGCATCATGCTGCTGCCTTATGTTCAATTTATGATCAGCATTAATTCTAGGGTTCTTTTTGCATGTAGAACAGCTGGGACATTCATCCATCAGATATCTATGTCTGGTTTTGTGGTCTAGATGTACAACTTTGCATTTGTCTGTATTGAATTTGTTTTATTCCTTTTGTCACAATTTTTAGTTTATCAAGGTCCTTCTGAATTCTGCTCTTAATGCCAATGTGTTAGCCACCCCTCCCAGTTTGTGTCATCTGCAAATTTGATTGGGATTCCATCCACCCATCATTTAAGTCACTGATTGAAAGATTAAAGAGCAATAACCCTAGGTCAGAACCCTAAGATATTCCAATTGGGACATCCTTCCAGTTTGAAGCACAGCCATTGATGGCAACTCTTTGTATATGGCTTTCAAAACAATTATGAATTGGTTTTCCATTTAGTTCATATGGAGTCAGTTTGTTAAACAAAATGTTATGTGGTACCTTACTGAATGCTTTGTTAAAATCCAGATAAATAATATTCACAGCATTCCCACCATCTACTAAACCAGGGCTTCTTACACTTTTCTATTCAGGACTCCTTTTGGCCCAATAATTTTTTATGTGACTCCCGATTTTCCTTTTTATGAAGTACAACTGAAGCATCTTCTACAGCAGTGGTTCCCAAACTTTGGCCTCCAAGTGTCTTGGACTTCAACTCCCAGAAATCCCAGCCAATTTACCACTTGTTGGGAATTGTGGCAGCTGAAGTCCAAAACACCAGTCCAAAGATGTCCACTGTAAACACTACACAACAAATTCATGTAAATATCTAGAAACAGCCACTTGGTGACTTTCAAAAACTTTTTTTTTAATGTTGCCAAATTTTTCAGGACCCCAACATTGAGCTGAGGGGATTCCATTTGGGGTCAGGGCCTATAGTTTAAGAAGCAGTGTGCTGAACTAGTAAATTGACTAGGGGGAAAGTAAGCTTAATTTGGCAGCATTTATTCCTGACAAACCCATGCTGGCTCCTATGGAGCTCTTATGGCTACTGAGCTCTTGCAGTAAGAAGTTACCCCTAATGTACATGCAGAATGTCTTTTCTTGTAATTTGAATCCATTGGTTTGTGTTGCAAAATAAGCTCACTCCAGGTTCTTGGTCCACTACCTTCACAGGCCCATGTGGCAAGGACTATAGATTTGGTTTCAACCAAACTTATCAAACTACAATAAGCTGTATCAAGCTACAATAGACCAAATAATATTCTTTATAGCAGTGATATTATCAATGAAAATATCTTTATGTTCGTGTTATTCAGAATTAGTTTATTTTCTTTCTTGACTATATTACTACTGATCTCTTAGAATTCATAATACGACTCTTGTATCTTTCTCTTTCTTCTTTTATTAAAAAAAAATCATCTGACCTTGTTGTCGTCCTTGTTGTTGGTTTTTGCAAGAAAAGAAAATACATGCAATTGTCCTCAGGTTTTTTTTCCTTCCCTTTTTCTAAATGCACTTTAAGAAAATCAAAAGGATGTCATAAAAAACATGGTGTGCAAGAAACATGGGGACACCTTTGAATAAAAGGTCCAATTATACGCATACACCATTATGTTTCAGAGCTTGAATTTGCATACGTTGTGAATTGGTTTGCAAAGGCTTCCAGAAGGTAAAGAAAAGAACAGGAAAATACTATGCCAAGGCCATTACCTAGAGATGGGGAAGAATATAGGAGCAAGACAATGGTTATTATCAATGTGGCAGTGATTTCTAACAGCACCAAATCTTTAACCCCTATACACTAGGATGGGACCTTTATTCATCCATCCATCCAACCAAAAACAGACTTTCTATCTCATCTCATAATACAAGATCACCAACAGTTTACAGCAAAGTCAGCTTGAAATTTTAAAAAGACACCAATAAATGTATTTTCCACATTTTAAAAACATTAAATTCTGCATTATTTTTAAAATTGGCATTAAAAATATGAAATCATGTACAGATTGAGCAATCTTGATCCAGAATTCCAAAACGTGAAATATTCCAAGATCTAAAATTGTCCAGGTAGGTGTTTTTGATAATCAGAGCTTTACTTTCTGATGTTCAATGTGAACACACTTTGTTTCATATACAAAATTATTTAAAATATCATGTATAAAATTACCTTCAGGCTATGTGTATAAGATGTATATAAAACATAAATGAATTTCGTGTTTAGACTTTGGTCCCATCTCCAAGATATTCAGATGCAAATATTCCAAAAGCTGGAAAAAAGCAAAACTCAAAGCACGCTTAGTTCCAGTAATTTTGGATAAGGGATACTCAACTCAATCTTATACACACAGGGTTACATTATCAGGCCCCAAAATATTTTGCAAAAAGCCAAGTTGGACTGGATGGCCCTTGTGGTCTCTTTTAGGCTGCATCAATAGGAATATGCCAAGACACTACATTTGGAGGGCCATCATACTCTGACAAAGAGGGATCGCCTAAGTAAGTAAGTAAAGTGTCTAGATTGAGGAAAGTAATAATATTACTCTATTCTGCTTTGGCCGGGCTTCACGTGGACTTCAGTGTCCAGTTCTGGGCACTACCATTCCAAAAAGTGGAACATGTCCAGAGAAGGCTGACCAAAATGGTTCAAGGTCTGGAAATCATGAATCCCTATGAAGAGTGGCTGAGGGAGCTGGATATGTTTAGCTTGGAGAAGAGAAGGTTGAAAGGGGACATGATAGCTGTGAAACCAAAAAAAGAAAGTATTTACTGCCAAATATAATGTGTAGCAGCAAAAGATGCACTCTGTAATTTGACCAAAAAAGGTGCACATTACAGTTGGCTGCTTGCTTAGAATTCCTTCTTTAAAAACAAAAGTGTTGGGACACCAAAGCTTCTAGCAATGAAAAAGAAAAGCTTGGGATGCACCTATGCTGTGGAATGAATTCACTTTAATTGCCTTGGTTCAATGCTATAGAATCGTGGGAGCTGTAGTTTTACATATTTGGCCTTTTCTACCAAAGAATGCTGATGTCACATCAAACTACAAATCCCAGGATTGCATAGCAATGAGCCACAGCAATTAGATCAGAGATGTCTCACAAATAGGAGCTCCAGGTTCACCTGAAGCAGCTTCCCCTTTTGCTAGGGCTCAGCACTAAGATTACTGTATTACACGGATCTAATGCGCACCCTAATTTTGGCAAGATTACTTAGCCAAAAAAATTGAGAATCAAATTTGAGTAAACAGGATATTTGAAAGGATGTCACATTGAGGAGGGAGCAAGCTTGTTTTCTGCTGCCATACATGGAGCGGGTATAGATGACGCAAAAGTGATTCTGTCTGAATATTTTGAAGAATCTCCTGACAATAAGAGCTGTTTGACATGGAGCAAAAGTGATTCTGTCTGAATATTTTGAAGAATTTCCTGACTGTTTGATAGTGGAATATGCTGCCTCGAAGTATGGTGGAGTCTCCTTCTTTGTAGGTTTCTAAACATAGGCTGGATGTCCATCTGTACAAAATTATTTGATTGTGTATTTTTGCGTGGCAGGGTTGGACTGGACAGCTCTTGAAGTCTCTTCCAACTCTATGATTCTAGGCTCTTGTACCTTAGAATATTTAGGCCACCTTAATCAATTTATATTCCCTGTCACGATGATAAATGCTTATTGTCCCAACAATCAGACTTGCCAATTATTCTCATGTTTACTTTCTAACAGCCACACATAAGACAAACCACGCTAAAGGCAAGTTACATAAAAGCGGAAAATTAATTTCCATGACAAACACTGGAAAACCTCTTGGGAAAATTTGCTAAATTTAGTTTCACCCTAAGGTTGCATTGATTTCATGATAGTGCTAATCACATGCTCAGTTGAAGTCAATGAGCTCAAAAGCTCGATTTTGAACAACGCCCTACATAAACTTTATTTTGCTGCTCAGTCTCTCTTTCTCCTCACTCAGCCTTGGGATATCTTTGCTAGCAAGGGATTCACAGCCAACAACAAATCTGCAAACTTCTTCAGACGATAGCCTCTGCTAATTTCCCCACCAAACCTTGTACAGTACATCTGCTACCTGGCTTCTTTAAGCGTCCGTCACAGAGGGCCTTCTTGGCCAGCATTCTCTGGCCTTTCCTTTTCCAGCTCCCCTCAACCGGGAAAATGAGTTTGATGCTATAAATACTGAAAATACTGAGGGCAATCCTTGGGAGATCTAAAGCACATTTTCAATAATATCTCCAACATTCTGGCTAATAAATAAGACACGTTAGAAGGAAGGAATCGAGGAATAGAGCCAGGCAGAGACGTGTCTTTAAAAGGAAGCAGAAAGTCAAGAACAGACCATGTAATTGGCCTAAAAGGCACAAAATAACCGCTGGCCCGGTGGAATGTGGATTACAATCTGGCAAGAATGTGGGTCGGGCCCAAACATCTGGTATTCAAGGTGCTACCGTATATCTAAACTTCAGCTAACATCTGTTCAATCACCCTATGCCAAATTCCAGATGAAGAACATACACGATAAATAAATGAATACAGTGTATCATACAACACCAGGGAAATCATTTCCTCTCTTCTTCATCCGCCACCCCCAATTGCAAGCACACTTCAAACTTCAAGCCAACCACTCTTCTTTCTGCTGGAAATGTAAATGCAATTTGTATAGAACCTGCTACAAAGTCCTGGGCCAAGATCCTACATCATGTTTCTGGGGTGTAAATCTCGAGTCTTTTTATGGTTTTGCTATATCACCGTATCTTCTAAAAGTCCTGATTTGGCAGGGACCGTTCCAATTAATTTTCGATCATATCACTTTTCCAGCTGCTTTTAAAATGTCCCACTTTCAGTGTCGCTCGCCTGCCACTTTCCTTCCTTGTCTTCAGCATCCTCCTATTGTGACAAGCAAAAGTAGTTTGTACTCAAATCCACAGTGGGAACAGTGGGGACCTGAAGACCTGGATGTTCAAAGAAGTTTTTGAGAACATCTAGTCCCTAGTTGATCTACGCAATTGTTATGCAGCCTCGCACTTCATCTCATGCCCTCGTCCCATGGTTACATCTTTGCACTTATCCCATTCCCTTGCTCTTTGTTTACAGCTTGGCCATGTTTATAGTAGCTTACCGCCAGATGAGCACCATTTTAATTGAGTTTTAAGTTGTTGTTTTATATGCTTATTTGTTTTATTTAATTGTATTTTATATTGTGTTTTATTTTTAGGCACTTTGTGCCATGTATAAGCCACTCCGAATCCCTTCGGGGAGATGGTGGTGGGATACAAGAATAAAGTTATTATTATTATAGCTATTATAACAGGTGAAATCTTGCTCTTTTCAGTAGGCTCAGACAAAAGCAAACTGCTGCATCTTTTCCTAGACTGTGTATCCTCTTTCATTAATAACTTTTGTCATCTTGACTACATTTGGATGTTATATGGCCACATGATTCCAGTTTTACAGCTTCATATGAACCAGCATGGCATAGTGATCTAAGCATTAGACTAAGGACATCGTCCCATAAGTGAGGGGAAAGTGGAAAAATCCGTCTTACCCAGTTCCCTCCCATCTTTCCCCATTTTCTGGGATGACCAGCCATCTCACGTCCTTCCTGCATCGATGCCTGTCATTCCCATGCTTTCTCCTGCTTTTCTCCATTTGGAGTCAGGTAACACCTAACCTTTGAAGATGGGTTTAGGGCTCAATTTCCATACACTTCAAAAATGGAGCCTCCTTGAGTTCCACCCTTATGTCTTCAGTGGGGCTCCCACGGTGCCCCATTTCTGAAATGCATGGAAATTGAGTCCTAAACTCATGGGATGAAGTCTTAAGACTCTGGAGACTAGAGTTCAGTTCCTCATTCAGCCATGGAAACACTGAAGAGGTGGGACAAGTCACACACTTGAAGTCTCAGAGAAAGCAAAAGGCTAACCTCCTCCAAACAAATATTGCAAAAAAAAAATGTTTGTCTTGGATTGGATCTACACTGTAGAATTAACTGCCATGGCTCATTGCTTTGGAAAATGGGAGTTATAGTTTTACAGTTCTTTACTTTCTCTGCCCAGAATGCTTGTGCCTCACCAAACGACAGCTGCTAGGATTCCATAGCATTGAGCCCAATCGGTTAAAGTAATGTTGAACTGTATTAATTCTTTACAATATCTGAGACAAATGCACTGAAGATATGTTCTTACAACACAACCTCAGATTGCTCTGCTTGGTTCTCCAGAGAACATCATTTTGCTAGTCAACTTCTTGGTAGTAATGAGTCAAATTATTCATGAAAATGAAACTTTGAACTCATCCCAGAAAATACTAACAAGAAACCCTTTTGTTTAGTTATTTTCAATTTGCTTTTTGAGCCAACAAATTTTGGTTAGCAATGGTAGAGGAGCAGAGAAAGAGTGGGGAAACCCTAGCAGTACCTTCCTTTTCATAATCAACAAAAAGACCATTGTTTAAGAACTAATCTCCTCATTTCAAGAAGTATGGCAATCTAATGAACTTAAATAACATGACTCACAAACATTTATCCTTCATTAACAAAGGCATAAAGCTAAAGATTATGGGGAAAATGAGCCCTAACCTGCCGCTAAGCTTTATCCATCACCTCAGAAACCTACTGCATTCCTTTTTTTTCATTTGCATAATGACTGGTTCAGGATTCTGCTCCTGAATTTGGAGGTTAGTTATGTTTCGCGCAATTAATGGCAGGGAATTAACACAATGTCACTACAAAGTCCTGTCTGAGAGGAACAGGAGAGTTTAATGAGGCCTTGGAAAGTAAAGTGGGCAGGTGTATGCACAACCACAATCCTCCAGAGAAAGGATGGGCTATTTTGCAGCTGACAGAGCAAGCTGGAAATCAGAAAGGACTTTTTTTGGTATTGAGACAAAGGGAACTACAGAGGAGACCTTATGAACCAAAGGTTAGATTGCATATTAAAGTTACCATGCTCAAGCCCTGATAGGTTGTTCCCAGAGTGAGGAAAGATTACTGTTTCGGACTATAGCTTCCTGAATCCCATAACCAGCAAGAGGTGTCACTTTTAGAGGTGCTAGACTGAAAATTGGAGATGTCTCTTGTATTTTTTATACTTGTATATTCAAAGACCTAGCTGTTTCAATCAAGAAAATCTATAAGCACAGGGACCCTATAGCACTTTAGAGATTGAGAGAAAGAATTTGGTAGCAAAAGCTTTCATAGATTAGGAGCACATCAACACAGGCCACTTAATGCAGGGCTGGAGTGAGTATACGGCTTACCTTTGTCAAGACCATCCATTGGGGCCAAAGTCCCTTCAGCCCCAATGGACAGTCACCCTTACCTATCTTGTGGTTTTGTCACCATAGCAGTAGTCGTAGAGCTCCAAAGAGCTTCTGGCCATCACGGGCACCTTTGCTGCATGAACTGGAGAGGAGAGGAGGAAAAGGAAGGGACAATCCCCCTCATCTCTCCAAGTTGCATGGACATCTTTGATGACATCAACAAAAGCACCCAGTGATGGCCAGGAGTTCATAGGCACTATGATAAAAATAAATGCTATCCTTACTTTCCCCATACCACAAAGTGCAGGGAAAATGTGATGGTGGCACTGGCCCGTATGAACAGTAGGACTGTTGTAGATGATAGGAGAGATAACACCAAGAGTGATTCTTTGAGAGGCCAAAAAGTCCAGTTTATTATTTTCAGCTGAAGACTCTGGATGTGGAATTTCTTCCAAAAGCAAACCAGAGCCCCGATCAAGGCGTTGACATTGCCTTTTATACATTTGCAGACAAAGAAACATGCTTCTACATACATCTGGTCATCAGTACGTCACTTCACATGTCTACATACATGGGCATAAATATGCACATATCAGCATTTTCCTATCTAAGCCCTCTAAAAGCCTGTAGCAAGTTACAGATACCAAGAGAGATCTATCAAGAGGCCTACTCTGGACTTGTCAAGAGAGAGGGAGGGAAGTGCACTCTGTCTCATACTGGAATGTATAGATAACAGGTCCCCCTTCTCCCTGTCCTGCCAGCTTGTACATTTACACAGAATCTAACACAGAGAGAGTTGATTTTTCTACATTTCAGTGCTTCTAATGTGCATACAATATATGTCTAAAAATCTATTTTTTCCAGTTCCTCATCAGGACTGACTCTGAATCAGAACTGGCCCAGCTATTCACACCACCCTGAAGTGCAGGGGTGCTCTAGAGCAGTGGTTTTCAACCTATGAGTCCCCAGGTGTTTTTGGCCTACAACTCCCAAAAATTCCAGCCAGTTTACCAGCTATTTGGATTTCTGGGAGTTAAAGGCCAAAACATCTGGTTGAGAACCATTGCTTTAGAGCATCACGGAAGCACCACATAAACACCACAGGTCCAATTCTCGCCCACTTCAGGGCATAGTATAGATGTGCCCTAAGTCTGCATTGTCAGAAGCCTGTTGAATTTGTTCATTTCCATGAGGGTAGAATTCAAAATCATGGCCATATTAATCTGGAATATCAGTTTACATAGGAATTTGGTGGCCCTTTAGAGACTATAACTGAAATCGGATCTACACTGCCCTATATCCCAGGATCGGATCCCAGATTATCTGCTTTGAACCAGATTATATGAGTCTAACCAGCCAGATAGTCTAGGACAGTGGTTCTCAACCTGGGGTCCCCAGATGTTTTTGGCCTTCAACTCCCAGAAATTCTAACTGCTGGTAAACTGGCTGGGATTTCTGGGAGTTGCAGGCCAAAAACATCTGGGGACCCCAGGTTGAGAACCACTGTTCAAGGACAAGCAGGTAATCTGGGATCAGATCCTGGGGTATAGGGCAGTGTAGATCCAGTCTGAGAGAAAGAAGATGATAGCATGGGCTAATGTACGGCCCTTCTTCACTGCCATATAACCCAGAATTTCAAGGCAGGATAATCCACATTATCTGCATTGAACTGGATTATCATAGGGCCCTTCCATGCAGTCATATAACCCTGAATGCCAAGTCAGATAATCCACAATATCCGCTTTGAACTGTGTTATCTGAGTCCACACTGCAATATAATCCAGTTCAATGTGGATTTTATACAGCTGTGTGGAAGGGGCCTGAGTCTACACTGCCATATAACCCAAATCCAAACAGATAATCTGGATTTTATTCAGACATATAGGAGGGGCTGTAGATTCAGAATCCATCTACACTGCCATAACATCCAGTTTGAACTGCATTATTATCTTCAGCATAGGCTCATATAATTCAGATTGAACTTCATTAAACTGGGTTTACGAGTTTACACTACCATATAATCCAGTTCAATGAATTTAATCTGAATTATGAAACTGGAGTATATGTCAGGTGCCAAAGTCTACAATATCTCAGTCTTTAACAGAAGAGCTAATTTTAGCAGGTGTAGCTTGCAGCCAGGTTGCATGACAAGCCACACCTGTTGAAATCCCTTCTAACAGGTGTGATATGACAGAAGATGAATTGGAACTATCCCTGCAAAATTGTAAGAGTTGAAGGTGCCTCTTATTAGCTGAGACAATAATAAAAGCAAATGTTGGTATACTGGTGGTTACTGGTTAGCACAAAAGAGACCAATCTTCTGCGACCATGGCATAGTTATTATATAGATTTTTACAAGGAAAAGAAGGAAGATCGGTGGAGGAACATTATGTATTAGAACTGTAAAAGCATAGACACAACTGAGGAAGGAGACAGGTTTAGTGTTCTCTGGGGATGAAGTAGAAGTAATGGGACAAAAACAAGCCAAAAAGGTTGCAGCTTAAGAGAAGGAAATATTCCGTATTTGTGAAGTCTGCCATACCGGAGAATAATCTCTCTTGGCAAGTCCCATCCCCAAGTGATGTCAAAGGAGACAGTGTAATATACAATAAGGTACAGTTTGGAATTGCCATTACTTCATAGGTGTTTCCAGGCTTGGTTACATAGCATTCACTGGAGCGGGTTTTTCCATCAAATATAATTCATTTCACCATCGTTCCTGAAGCATCACTATGAAATTGGGCTTTTATTTTTTACATGCGTCAATGGCAAAAAAAATACTAACTCATAGGAAGGATACAGAACTGCTGGATTCCAAATGAGACAAGCAACAGAGACAAGAGAGTAAATCTTAGGTCTGGCTCGCACAAACACCACAAGAGATCTGTCTGGGCATCATATATGAAGAAGCAACTTCAGTAGATATTTGAAAGGGATCTGACGTATGAGCTGACCCTTGATGACATGTTCAAAGAGCTCTTTTAAAAGTAGTGTAAGGATGTGAAATAAGTGCCTCCCAATTATATATGTTTGGACTCCAACTCTCATCTTGCTTCACCATAGACTATGCTACACATGGATAATGGGAGTTGTAGCTGAACAACACTAGGAAAACTGCAAATTATCAACACCTGCCTCACGCCTTGTTGATTCTTCTTCTAAATCAAGAATAAGATTTGTTTGGCCTTCAACCTTCCTATAACTCTGGATTTCTCACATCCACTCCAAGTAGAACATGTGCCTTCAAGTCAGCTGTGGGGCATGGGAATGCAATGGCAAAATTTATTCAAAGGAGGTTTACCAGGGCCTTCCTCTGAGGCTGTGAGAATGTGACTTCACCATGGAATTCCATGGCTGAACAAGGATTCAAATCCAGTCTCCCAAAGTCATAGTCCAATGCTCAAACTATTGCCCCACAATCTCTGAATGCCTGTTTAAATATTAAATATATTTATAGTCAGAAGTGAACTGAAGGTACAAGTTGTAATATATTTGAAAACACAAACAAAGCTTTAAAAAACACAATTAATTGGCATTATACTAAATGTCTTTTGACCGGTAGCTGGCCACTTGGAGTGCCTCTGGTGTTGCTGCAAAAAGGTCCTCCATAGTGCATGTGGCAGGGTTCAGATCGCATTGTAACAAGTGGTCTATGGTTTGCTCTTCTCCACACTTGCATGTCATGGACTCCACTTTGTAGCTTCATTTCTTAAGGCTGGCTCTGCATCTCATGTCCCAGAGTGCATTCTGTTCAGCGCCTTCCAAGTCGCCCAGTCTTCTGTGTGCCCAGGAGAGTATCTCTCATCCGGCATCAGCCACTGATTGAGGTTCCAGATTTTAGCCTGCCACTTTTGGACTCTTGCTTGCTGAGGTGTTCCTGCGAGTCTCTCTGTAGATCTTAGAAAACTATTTCTTGATTTAAGGCGTTGGCGTGCTGGCTGATACCTGAACAGAGGATGGGCCGGAGATGTCAATGCCTGTTTAAATAAAAAGGTAGTGTGAAGAGAAAGGGTCCAGACTAGATTTCTGTGGGAGAGAATTGCACAGCCCACTTTTGAACCAAGCACAATTGAAAGACATGACTTTTGTCCTAGTCCAACATTCAGACCTCGACACCATCAGGATGATAGCAACTGCTTAACAGGATTTTCCTAAGGTGATTTAGACAGAAGAAGTTTTTCCATTGCATTCCACTAAGATTCAGAGGTTCTTGACAAAGGCCACCCTGCATGTTTTCATCACTGAGCAGGGATTTGAACCCTGGTCTCCTAGAGTCCTGCTCCAACATTAAAAAAAACAGTATTCTGCCAGATCCTGGAACATTTGGGGCCAGGCTGTGGCGCAGGCTGGTGAGCAGCCTGCTGCACTAAATCACTCTGACCATGAGATCATGAGTTCGAGGCCAGCCCGTGGCGGGGTGAGCACCCGTCAATTAAAAAATAAAAAACATCCCCTGCTCGTTGCTGACCTAGCAACCCGAAAGATAGTTGCATCTATCAAGTAGGAAATAAGGTACCACTTATAAAGTGGGGAGGCAAATTTAACTAATTTACGACGTTGGAATGAGGAAGTGCCTCACAGTAGATGATGAAGCAGGTGCTCCCCCCTGTGGCCAGAATCAAACATCCCCTCAGGAGAAGGTTAAATTGCCTCTGCGTCTGTCTCTGTCTCGGTTCTATGTGTATATGGGCATTGAATGTTTGCCCTATATGTATATAATGTGATCCGCCCTGAGTCCCCTTCAGGGTGAGAAGGGCGGAATATAAATACTGTAAATAAATAAATAAATAAACAAACAAACATGACTGCTCTCCAGCAACTGATGCCTTGCAAGGAGCCCCCCTTTTCCTTTGCACTGGACTGAGGCAGGAGTGGTTGTGATCATTTGGCAAAGAGGTTGCAGCCTTGCACTCTGCTTTGTATTGATTGAGTGAGCTCAGCTAATGCAAAGTGGCTTGGGATCTAACCGTAGGAGCTGGAAAATCTGTCCTCCCTTCTTCGCATTTCTCTTTTGCTCCGCTTGCATATTTCAGGAGGACCCCCTTGGTTTTGTTCCTAGCTAAGCCTTGTCACTTTGCCTCAGCCCACTGTGCTTCTCTCACAGTAGCTCTAGAACCATGGGCAGAAGTATTGACCTTTCACTCTCAGGCCAGGGGGCAAAAAAGGCATGTTATACACTGTATCCCTGGGCAGAACTCAAAATAAATGAGTCGGACAGCAGCTCCTCTCCACCCGCCCCCCTCGCCAACTTTTGCCAGCTGATTCACAGAGCAGAATATGCATAAACCCTTGAAAAGAGATGCTCATTAGCATTCTCTGCCGGAGGCAGCATGCCACAATTTCATAAGATGCGGGGTGGGGTGGGGTTTGGGAGAAGAGTGGGAGAAATAGGCAAAGTAATGGAAATCTTCACAGAACAAGTCAATTCTCTTGGACAAATGATCCCTTTGTCTAGGATGGATGAACAGCCCATTCTCTGCTTGGGAAAATGGCTAAAATGGGATTGAAACAAAGCAAGATTCTATGAGCTATTTTCATCCAGAGCCAAGAAGTAAAAGATGAGGATAAAGACAATTGTAAAATTCACTGGAGACAGGGGATGCTGGGTATCCCTAAAAAAAACTAGGCCCAGTCCATCAGAAGTATTTTTGATGGAAGACTATGCTGTTGGAGTTCATGGAATCATTGGAAAGGAACCTTTGAGAATTACCATATATATTCATTAATATGTCAAGGACAGGTTTAAGAGCCAAAATTATGGATTTTGATATGATCTGTGGATAAGCCAGGATCATTACATGTAGGGAAAGTACAGTGCCACTGCAGGAGACATTTCTGGCCACCACTGCATTTTTTTTCTTCCCAGGTGTTCAAAAATCAGAAGCAACATCATGATGAAGACAGCAGCGAGGGTCAGTGCCTCCTGAGATGGACTAAGTTCTCGCCTTTTGCCCTCTCCTCGGAAAAAAGTATTTTTCCCTTTTTGCTAAGAGTTAAGGTGCAGTACTCACATTGGACCATTAATATAAGGGCTTTGCATCTCCTTCCCCACTAAATTCTGCCACTTGCGTCCTCAACCAGCCGGTCACTTGAGGATGCAAGTGGCAGAATTTAGTGGGGAAGGAGGTGAAAAGCTCATTCATCGCTATGGTAAGCGCCTAGATCTGAATGGCGACTACGTGAGATGTGGTATTTGGGTGTGGCTTTCAACTGCATATGGTACAGTAGAGTCTCACTTATCCAAACCTCGCTTATCCAAGCCTCTGGATTATCCAAGCCATTTTTATAGTCAATGTTTTCAATATATCGTGATATTTTGGTGCTAAATTCGTAAATACAGTAATTACAACATAACATTACTGCGTATTGAACTACTTTTTCTGTCAAATTTGTTGTATAACATGATGTTTTGGTGCTTAATTTGTAAAATCATAACCTAATTTGATGTTTAATAGGCTTTTCCTTAATCCCTCCTTATTATCCAAGATATTCGCTTATCCAAGCTTCTGCTGGCCTGTTTAGTGAGACTCTACTGTAAAAGTTTTCTCCTATACTTTGTTCATTTTTAATTCCAAAACGTAATCTACTTCCTGGATAGCCCTCGTAAATTGGCCCAGGTTTTTGATATTGATGTTTTAACTAAAGTTCCTAGACTTAGACATGAGCATATAGTCTACTAAGTGTGGAAACTACAGCTACAGCATCACCAATATGAAGGCCCTCAAGTTTATTTAAATACTAGCAAAGAAGAAACATCTCCCAAGGCAGCTTATTTCACTATCACACAGCTTGTATTGTTAGGATATTTGAGCTAATCCTTCCTTGAAATCTGTTCCTTTATAGATTTTCATCCATTGGTTTTAGTCCTGCCTTCTGGAACAGCAGAATCCACTCAATTTTCTGAAGGACAGCCCTTCATAGTCACAACTATCATGCTTTCTCAGGAAAGTAGACGTAGCCTACACCATGCTTGTGTTGCATAGCTCTACATTCATGTAGTTACACCATAGTTGAGCTATATCGCGCTTCTGCTGGATAAGACATTACAATTGCATCTGCTTATTGTCACCCGGCGCATTGAGGAACACTCACTGTCTCTGAGTGTGGTAGAGGCTCCTTCTTTGGAGGCTTTTAACCAGGCTGGATGGCTATCTGTCAGAGGTGCTTTGATTGTGTTTTTCCTGCATGGCAGGGAGTTGGACTGAATGGTCCCTGTGGTCTCTTCCAACTCTATAATTCTATGATTCTAAGTGATGCACTGAAACCATCACAACTTGTTATGATGTAGGAGTGGAATCCTGTTTGTTACTCCCAATTCAAGTTGACCCATTCAATATTTGCTGGATGGTGAGTCAACACTCAGGTCAATCTCTGCTCTAATTCCACCATTTCATATAGGCTTAAATTCTATCATTAGTCCTGACTGAACTGAATCACTTGCGCATTTGATTTAATGTGCCAGGATTTGCAGAAAAACATCAATACATTTCTCACTGCATAGCAGGACACTTCACAGACACATTAGCAGACAGCATAATCTGTTACACAATGTTCTGTAGAAGGATGGTGTAGATACCATGCAATTACATGGGCATAGATTCACATTACAAAAGCATAACATACGATACTTGCCATGCTCTTCTGTTGTTGTTGTTGTCATATGTATGTGATAGTTGTATGCAATGCATAACTGTTTTTAAAAGTACACATAGACCTCACCTTAGAAAGGGAATAGTTATTACTCTACCTGCATTGGGTACAAGCTTATAATAGTGGGGGTTTTTTTCAATAACACTAAGGTCCTTCCACATAGTTATATGAAATCCACAGTGAACTGGATTATAAGGGAGTGTGGACTCAGGTAATCCAGTTCAAAGCAGATATTGTGGATGATCTGTCTTGATATTCTGGGTTATATGGCTGTGTGGAAAGGCCCTCAGTTAGTGAACAAGTAGTATAGAAAGTGACATTCAGTGTGAGACCTGGAACATATACATCTCTTCCCACTTTCCTTGGAAAATCCATAAAGGATTCCTTCAACCACCCCCTCACCCCCTCCCCGGCTTTCCTCTCTGCTTCCACATCAAGTAGACTTGATGTTATACTAAAATCGTTTTTGTTCATGGACCAGTGAACACCAGCTTGTCAGTATTCAAATTACTACTAGGGCTGTTTAGTACCTGTCTAATTAAAAATGAACTTACTCCTGATGCCTGCAATGCTTAAGCAAATTAAAGCCTAATAGGAAAAGTGATGTATCACTTAGATGAGAAGAAGAAAATGAATAACTATTACAAAACCTTCTTTCTATCTTTGCCCCGCCCCTCTGATTTCCAAGAATGAGAGGATAACATCATTTATTGCAGACAAAATTGTATACACCATTGTAGTTTATGTAGTTTCATCAATAGTGAGGATGAGGAAAAGAGCGAGAAAGATATAAGCTACAGCAGTAATCTTGTATGACTCAGCACTGCATGGCAAACATGGTAGCACAGCAATATACAGTAGAGTCTCACTTATCCAAGCCTTGCTTATCCAAGTTTCTGCATTATCCAAGCCATTTTTGTAGTCAATGTTTTCAATAATATCGTGATATTTTGGTGCTAAATTCGTAAATACAGTAATTACAACATAACATTACTGCGTATTGAACTGCTTTTTCTGTCAAATTTGTTGTAAAACATGATGTTTTGGTGCTTAATTTGTAAAATCATTACCTAATTTGATGTTTAATAGGCTTTTCCTTAATCCCGCCTTATTGTCCAAGATATTCGCTTATCCAAGCTTCTGCCGGCCCATTTAGCTTGGATAAGTGAGACTCTACTGTACCACCACTACCCAACTTATTGAACAACCTCTGAAGCTCTTGCATGGCCATTCTCTGTTTCATTATGAATAGGTAGGATCACAGAAATATGTATCTGGCTGCATTTCCACCATCAGATATGAACACATTGCAGCACTGAGAACCTTGAAGAATCCTGGTGGTGCTGCCAGTATTAAAAAACTCAAAAATCAGCTCCAGAAAACAAAACCGATTGGAAACCTATGATCGAATACTTGCAAAAAGAGAAAACTAACTGGTGTATAAAGTTGGAGTAAGGAAATTCCAGGGGATAACAACATAAAATAAAGGTAGTTAAATATGTGTAACTAAAAAACTAATAGACAGGAAAAATAAAACAAAAGGACCACATCCAGAGCTCTGGAAGTAACAAGGACATTAAAGCAACTGTATACATGTATATCCCAAGCTGTTGTTGTGGGTCTTTTTGTTTATGTTTTTGTTTTTTTGTTTTTGGTTGGTTTTTTATTTTATTTGTTTGTTTGTTTTTCTTTTTTTGTTGTTGTTTCAATATTGTCATTCACCTTTTATGTCAATGTTTCCCTTTATGTCTAAGTTACCTACCCTTTTTCCCCCTCCCCTCCTATACCCTGACTTCATGTATGTTTTTTATTATATGGTGAAAAAAAGAATTATTATTGTAACAAGAAATGTATGAGTTGCTTACAAACTGCATAATAAAAAAATATATACAACAAAAAACTCAAAAATCAGAACAGTAAAGAAGAAGCAACTCTAAGAAAACAGAGGAGTTCCAGACATGAATCAACCAGGGGCAGCTAACGACTCTGAACAAAGGATGCCCCCAGGCAGGAAGAAGCCAGGAGATGAAGCTATTCAATGCTAATTAAGGTGATTAACTACAACATTCACAATGGCCTCCAACTGACAAGAGTTCTTCTCTCACCCTGGACTTTTCACAGATATATATAAACCTTCCTTGCTTAGATTCTCCGTGCCTCACAACCTCTGAGGATGCCTGCCATAGATGTGGGCGAAACGTCAGGATAGAATACTTCTGGAACATGGCCATACAGCCTGGAAAACATACAGCAACCCTGCTTTTCCATGAGGTTTCATCAATTTGAGGCATTGGGAGACTGGGAACAGACCAACATCAGCTTCACCTCCACCTCACCCCCCCCCCCCCCAAAAAAAAGAACTCTATCGTTTCTAACCTATTAATAAATTCTATCAATGCTTCATGACTTTCTGTGTAACTTGTGTCTTTCTGTGTACTGTATCTATTTCTTATATATAAAATGTATAAACTGTTTTGTGAAATATATCGAGATGTAGCCCAGAGACAGTCAACTTTACATAACTCTGGGCAAACCCCTCTGGCCATTTCCCAAGCCAGATAACCATCAGGTCCATTGTCCATGTGTATGCAGAGATAAGTGGCTTCCCTTGCCAGTTCAGACAAACCCAGAACTATGATTCACCTGAGGTTGAAAAATTGCTACACACAAAAACAGAAGTGTGAGTTTGTTAAACTTCATTATTGACATCCAAGCCCTTGATTGCCCAAGATCATAACCTTTTATTCCAAGAGCCCCACACCTTTGTTTTCTCTGTTCAATATGGAGCGGGACAGTTGAGCTAATCAAAAGCTCAATAACATTCCATTGACATTTTCTCTCCAGATTACACCTCCTCCCAGGGGAGCATCACATCAGCTGACTGATCCCTCACTCAGCCAATCCCTAGCTGTCATTTCCCCATCAAAAGGAATCTCCACCTGGAACTGGTGACATCAGCAGAACTAATAGCCAGTCAGGGCATGTCCTGGCCAGCCCCTCTCTCAGCCAATCAGGGAAGGGAGTGGGAGTTATGAATAGCTGTCAAACTGTACAAGATGCTTTCTCTGTATGTTTATGCTTGCACTTTTGAAGCATCTTGCTTATATTTGCATCCCTTTTAGCCAAATTGAACTAAACCTCTGTGGCTTGTCTTCAACCCTCTGAGTTATTATTTTGTCCTGGCCCTTTTGGTTTTGCATACACTCCTTGGGCACGGATGCTCTTATCCACAGTCTGAGCTAAATTTCATTACAAGAATGAAGGGTTTTGAGCACTGAAGAGCGAGGAAGGGAATACTAACCCACACAGAACCCCAAAAAAGGATACAATAGACCTTCAGTATCTATTGGTGTATAGTTCCAGAACCCCCCATTGATACCAAAATCTGGGGGAGGGGTTAATTCCAAAAAACAAATCTTGTTTTTCCATTTTATATAAAGGACATAATTTTACTATATAATTTATTATTTATTTATTTATTTACAGTATTTATATTCCGCCCTTCTCACCCCGAAGGGGACTCAGGGCGGATCACATTATACACACATAAGGCAAACATTCAATGCCCATAAACGCATCAAACAGAGACCGAGACAGACAGACGCAGAGGCAATTTAACCTTCTTCTGAGGGGATGTTCGATTCTGGCCATAGTGGGGAGCAGCTGCTTCATCGTCCACTCTGACGGCACTTCCTCATTCCAGGTCGTAAATTAGTTAAACTTGCCTCCCCACTTTTTCTATAAGTGGTACCTTATTTCCTACTTGATAGATACAACTATCTTTCGGGTTGCTAGGTCAGCAACGAGCAGGGGCTATTTTTTATTTTTAATTGACGGGTGCTCACCCCGCCACGGGCTGGCCTCGAACTCATGACCTCATGGTCAGAGTGATTTATTGCAGCTGCTCAACAGCCTGCGCCACAGCCCTGGGACTTGTATGTAATGTGACTTGAGAATCCTAAGGTTATGGTATCCACTAGGACAGATGTTTTGGCCTTCAACTCCCAGAAATCCTAACAGCTGGGATTTCTGGGAGTTGTAGGCCAAAACACCTGGGGATTACAGGTTGAGAACCACTGCACTAGGAGGTCCTGGAACCAAACCCCAGCTGATACCTACGGCTCACTGGATTTTAATATGACTGGAGGAGAGGTCTTTGAATACCATGCACTACCAAAAAGAGAAATAAATCTGTCCTAGAGAAAATCAGGCCTGAATTCTTCCTAGAAGCTGACTAAATTGCGATTGGGATTCTTTGGAGGTATCATGAGAAGAACATAACTCATTAGAAAAGACAATACGCTTGGTAAGACTAGAAGGCAGTAGGAGAAGAAGAAGACCACAGAAGTAAGACCTGAGCAGGACTGTTGATGATTGTGTGATGTGGATGCCCCTTATACATAGGGTCATCATAAGTCAAGTCAACTTGATGGAGGTTAACAAGAAATTTTAACAAGATCATTAATTGGTCTTAACATTGTCATCATATTTTCAATTGTACCTGGTATTTCCACTAGTTGTAACTCACTTGGGTTTCCTGTCTGAAAAAAGTAGAAATCTAAATAAAATAAATAAGTAGATGTGTGTACATTACCTTTCCCCTCCCAATTCATTTCTCAGGCCTGATTGTTATATATTTAGAGTTCACTTGGCCACTTTCCTCCAGGGCAGGAGGATGAAACAAAATAAAAATATATAATAAGAATCATCCTAATGAGATTGTGGTCACTGTTTTGGAGGGAGAGACAAAGAGATGGTAGAAAGAGATTAACCTTGGCTTGAAGCCAGAGCTTTATTTAAGACCCAAACCCATCATGTGCACTGTTTGATCCTAAGGCCCCACAAAGTTCCATTGCAACGTAGCCTGCTCAAATTCCCATGTTACGGCTAACTTTGTCGTTTTCCCTTGTGATACTTTTTCCACCCTCCGAATGCCTTTTGACAACAGCATGTGAGCAGCGCTTGTGGTAGTAGGTCAGTTCGCGCTTTAATTGTGTGAAGAATCAGAGACAACAGCCCAGTGTTGCCGCTCATCCAGCGGGCTTATTTGCTGCCCCTGAGACACAGCTGTCAGGAACCTAAACAAATATCTCCTTTTGTTGAACCGTTCTTCTGTCCTGGTGACAGGCAAATCACAAGATCTTGGGCGTTGAATCAAAACAAGAACAATAAAGCCCCGCCAAGGCCAAAAATCCCAGTCATATGATTCTTGTCTTTGTACAAACCACCAGTCATGTGGTGTATATCCTGGAGCAAGAAGGAAAGAGGAGAGGTCTGGAGTACCTTCAGATCTTTCTGGAATGTTTGGGGATGGGTGGGCAAAAACAGATGCTCCAACAAATCTTTGAACATCAAGAAGACACTTCCTAGGAAACCCCCTGTATGTCTACAGTAGAACCTCATATCACGAAAGATTTGGGAACAAGGCTTCAAGGTTTGTGTGGAGGACTGACCCACCCTAGAAAGACTCATTTGTTGCCCTGTTCTGTTCAACTGACATTTTCCTGAAACTACATGTTTGGAGATCTGTGGATCTGTCTTGCATGTACCTCAGTGGTTCTCAACCTGTGGGTCCCCCAGATGTTTTGGTCTTCAACTCCATAAATCCTAACAGCTGGTAAACTGGGTGAGATTTCTGGGAGCTGTAGGTCAAAACACCTGGGGACCGACAGGTTGAGAACCCTTGAGTAACTGATCAGGTGTGAAGGTGAGACCTTCATACCACTCCTCTGTTACGTCAGCTCCCCTGGCTGCCAATATGCTACCAAGCCCAATTCAAAGTGCTGGTCTTGGCCTATAAAGCCCTAAACGGTTCTGGTCCAACTTACCTGTCCAAACGTATCTCCTCCTATGAGCCTATGAGAACTTTAAGATCATCTGGGAAGGCCCTGCTCTCGATCCCACCTGCCTCGCAAGCGCAGCTGGTGGGGACAAGAGACAGGGCCTTCTCAGTGGTGGCTCCTCGGCTGTGGAATTCCCTCCCTAGTGACATCCGGCAAGCTCCATCCCTTTTAGGTTTCAGAAAGAAATTGAAGTCCTGGCTATGCGTGCAAGCGTTTAAAGAACAAGTTCTGTTGGCTTCGACTCAGTCTGGATTAAGGTTTATGTACAAGGTTTTGTGGATGAATGGTTCAAGCACTTTGTATTGTTTTAAATTTTGTATTTTGTATATTGCTATTTTGTTTAACTGTTTTAACTATTTTATGTTTTATCTTATTGTATTGTGGTGTACTGGCATGAACTCTGCCATTTTTGTAAGCCGCCCTGAGTCCCCTCGGGCGAGAAGGGCGGGATAGAAATGATGGAAATAAATAAATAAATAAAAATATTAGGTTATTCCAGATTTTCTTTTAAATGGGATTTCCATACATCTTTTCTGCAAAATTCAAGGTGGACTGTAGTCTTTATTACTAAAATACATTTTGGGGTGCATCTACACTGTCAAATCAATGCAGTTTGACGCTACTTTAACTGCTATGGTTTAATGCTATGAAGTCCTAGGATTTGTTGTTTGGTGAAGCAGAAATATTCTTTGTCAGAGAAGGCTAAAAAAAATTGTTAAGCTACAACTCCCATGATTTCATAGTATTGAGCCATGGCAGTTAAAAGTGATGTCAAACCGCATTACTGTATTTCTACAATGTAGATGCACGCTTGGAGGCAACAATCCACTGCTTGCTTGGCCACCATTTCAATATTGTGATGGGGGAGTTTGAGTGTAAAACAAAGCATGGAAAATATACCTCTCTGCTATAAGTCCCAGAATCCACTGCATTCTAGGGATTAAAACACAAGTTCCTTTTTGAAGCTGTGGTGCATTTTGAGATGCATGCATGTGGCATTGTATGCTTCTGTAAATATTCATATGGTCATATTACAAACTCAGAAAGGTTACACTGACTACAAACCCAAAATTCCCAAACCAGCATGGCTGTGATAAGTGGAGGATTCTGGGAGTTGCAATCTGGAAAGGTAAATTTGCCAAACTCTTGTGGGTTAAAGAAAGGGGAACCCACGGATGCACTATTTTCATAATCAGCACATACTTTCCAGATGTAAAATGCAGAGAGAAGTTGGTGATTCAGCCAGCTTCTAGTCTATATCATGTCTTATATCTTTGATTCCAAGACGAAGAAAAGTAACAGGAGTTAATAAGATATTGATTTATTTCCAGCCCTGAAACATATTTCCCCCTGTTGTCACTCTGGCGCATAGTTCTGTGCCTTCCTAAACACTTTGAGCCAATGGTCTACGAACCATCTCATCTTTCCCTAGGTGCTGGCATCCATGTTTCTCACTCTCCATAGAGCCAGTCTGTGTTTCCATTCATTTCTCCACAGGAACAAATGTAGTTGCAATTGGTTCCCACCAGGGAATGAATAGAGAGATAAAGAAAAATTGCTGCCACTTTGGATACCCAAGAGAAAAGAATCTGAACACCAACTCGAGATACCTTCTCTCTTTTCGGCTGATGACGTGAGAGTATCAAACTTTTCTATTCTTCTTGGCTTTTGGCTCAGCAAGGAAACAACATAGCTGCTGCATTTCTTCAGTGTGTGTATTCCCTATCACCTATCAACTTATGGTGACTCACTCCATGAACTTCATAGGCTTGTGTTAGGCAGGAAATGCTTAGAAATTGTTTTTCTCTGGAGTAAAAGGTGTCTCAAAATGTGTTGATGTGATTAAAGTGCCGGACTTGAGAAAAGAACTTGAGCTTCCAATGCTTAACCATAAGCATTAGGGTCATCCATAAACAATGAAAAAAATAATAATCTTTGGTAAATTGGAATACAGTAGGAAAAGAGGGAGACCTTACTATATGTTAATAGATTTGATCAAGAAAGTTGTGCCATTGAGCTTGCAAGATCTAAGCGGGACATTTGGTGACCCTGGGCTATTAGAAGTCTCTCATTCATAAGGTTGCCATAAGTCAACATCAGTGCAACATTAACATAAATCGAACCTATCCTTGTGTCTCATTCTATTCTAGTGTTTGTCATCAAAACCTGCTTTTCTAAAGTTCAGCAAATGTACTTTCTTTCAGTTCCCAGACATGTTCAACCAGTTCAGCTTTTTCCAAGCTCTACCTTTAACTGCCCTAGTAGTAAGCAAAGTGATGTAATGGCCACAGAAAGAAGATTTAGTTGTTATGAAATGATAGTGAAATGTGTGCAAAAGCAGAAGAAATTAGAAATAGCCAGCAAAACCTGATGGGAAGGAGAGAGTGGAATATATTTTAAATTGGTTTGTTTCACAAATTGCCTCAATGAATGACTGGCGTCTGCTTTAGGCCTCCTTCTACACTGCTATATAATCTGTATTATCAAAGCAGATAATCCACATTATCTTCTTTGAATTGGATTAAATGAGTCTACACTACCATATAATCCAGTTCAAAGCAGATAATCTGGATTTTATAAGGCAGTGTGGGAGGGGCCTTAGAGCTCCGATTCTCATACACACCTTCAACTTCCTTTCTGCGGCTGTGTACACCACTTTGAAAATATTTAAGTTTCCCATGAACTGCTATATCCACAGGAGTTATGTTCCTGAACGTTGTGCAAATCCATGAAACTGAGGATAGTATTGAACTCTATTATTTTCAAACAATGAAGGTACCGAGAAAAGGATATGGCTTGTATAACAATTAAGTCCCTAAACAATTAAGTGAAACTGTGAATAAATGAACACCTATATTGGTTCTATGGATGCAGTGATTCTACTGTACAGTTTCAAATGTATTTGTAACTGTATGGAAGTCTGAGGAGCCCTTGGTGGCGCAGCAGATTAAACCACTGGGCTGCTGAACTTGCTGACTGAAAGGTTGGTGGTTACAATCTGGGAAGCGGAGTGAGCTCCTGCTATTAGCCCTAGCTTCTGCCAACCTAGCAGTTCAAAAACATGCAAATGTGAGTAGATCGATAGTTACCACTTCTGCAGGAAGATAACGGCTCTCCATGCAGTCATGCTGGCCACATGACCTACGAGTTGTCTACGGACTATGACAGCTCTTCAGCTTAAAAATTGAGATGAGCACCAACCCCCAGAGTCGGACATGACTGGACTTAACATCAGGAGAAACCTTTACCTTTACCTATGGAGGTCTAAACTGGTTAGTTTCACCTAAACCTATGTATGGCTGTAAAATAGACATTAAAAAGTTGATAGGGGAAAAAATCAACTCCCTTGAAATGCGATGCTGAATAAAAGTTCTAAGGATAATGTAGATTGCTGAAAAAGACAGATAATGAGTCCTCAAGCAAATCAAGCCTGAACTCTCCCTAGAAGCCAAGATGACCAAATGGAGACTGTCATTCTTTAACCATATCATGAGAAGACATCACTCACTGAAATAGGAGATAATGCTTTGAAAACTGGGAGGCAGTAGGGGAAGGAGAAGACCACATTTCAGATGCAACTAAGAAAGCTACAACTCTGAGTCTGCAAGCCCTGAGCAGGACTGCTTCAGATAGGGTGACTTGAAGGTTTCATTCATTCACCATAAGTTGAAATCAACCTGAAGCCAGTTAACAACAACAGCTAAACTAGTTTCGCTGAATACATTGTTGAATCAACAAGTCTATTCTAGTTGAGACCATCAAAAAGATTCAGACCAGAGAATGTTGTGTTACATGCATGCCACTTTAGTTGGTTTAATATATTATCTCATAATGGCTGTATTTTATATGTGGGTTAAGATGAGGTATTTGTGTATTTTTATACTTCTTTAGCCAGAGACTTGCTTACAATTAATGATGCATGTGCATTGTCCCCCTTTTTTCTTTTAACTTTCCATGGAGAGGGCCATGGAAACATTTCATGGCTGAAGCCCATTGGGCCAATTTGTGAACCTCTTTATTCATATCTCTGGAGACTTTTCTTGTTCTTCTCATCAGAGAAAGAAAATCTGGCAAAGAAAGTATTCTGCATTTAGGTAGCCTAAACATGTGTTCACACAGTTTTGTTAGGCTGCAATTGCTTCACAGGAAACTCATAGCTGAGCCTCATTACTCAACCATATATAACAAGGTATACATCCTACTTAGAATTTGGATGTACACATATTGTGTGACAATTATATGATGCTGAAACAGTGTCTTAGTTTTTACTATATATTCTACTAGCTGCCCAACTGATTAGATTCAGTGACAAAGCATAAAGAAGTTGGAGAATGTTGGAGAGTTTCTTTGCTGGGTCTAATCTGCTAAAGATTTCACTCCTTCTTTGGTGATCTGAGCTGGTGTTAGACACCTTCCTTTCATGGCTACACAATTTCTCCACCTCATCTCTTCCAGAGTTGCTTGAATAAGCCTCCTGAGAAGAGGAGACATTTAAAGCCCCTACTTTGTTCCTGCCAGTTTGAAAGACTATCCTTTGGAAGAGAAATTGTAACAGTAAATAATGATGGCTGTTATCAGTCACCCCTGAACAAGTACACCACCATTGCTGGAGAAGCACACAGCCTAAATAGGTCTTCCACCATAGCTTGACTATACGTAAAGCTGGTTTACTTCTCAGAGCATGCCTCCAAGGAATTCTTGAAGTCAATACACTATGGACTGAGTAGTTTAGAAAGTTGACTTGACTCTGAAGGATCCTTGGAGACAAGTATTACAAAATAAACCCGTTCTACATGAAACTGTTGGAGACTACAGTCTAATTACAATAGCAGAGCTTTCAGCAATGTTCAATAGGATCTTGACCATAACCTCCTCTCTTTTCCTCATGCCATGAGGAGGGTCGGGTAGCTTCAAGCAGCCACTGTGCACTACCATGGCTTTTATACGCATTCATTATTTCTGTGACTGTATTGTCCAGACACAGACAGAAAAGCCATTTGACACTCCTGACAAGAACCATTCAAAGAAAGATCCAAAAATGCCCCAAACTTCCATCCCGTAATGAATTTTGCCTAATTTGCCTAATACCTGCTGAGCTATTTTGACAAGCCATCTTACGCTCAAATTGACTCTTCTTTGCTATCTCTTAATGTGGGCATTCTTAAAGACACAATTGTCCTATTTTTATAGGTCTAAATGGGATGGAGAACACCTTTTCCCTATCTCAGTCTTCTCACCCCATACATAACACAGTGACTTCTCCATTCCTTTCTATGCAATTTTGTTTCTGCACTGAGCAGAAAGGAAACTATTTCTATATGGACAGGCATCAGTGTTGAGCAACAATTCAATATAGTGCCCCACGCATGTCAAAACGAAAGCTGTAAATTTTTGAGTGTAATACTTAATGTATCCATATATTGAACATAAGGGCTTTTATCCGCCACTTAATGTCTTGATAAAAATCACCAATAAAGATCACTGTCACCTTTAAGTTCCTCAGAGGACCTCTAAAGATAGTAGAAAGCATTAAAGTGAGAGTATCTCCCCTCCGCTGGTTTTGTTCCTTGATCGGAAAACGCCTTTGTGTAACCAGTGGAAGCAGGTTTCTTCCAGATCAGTTGGTTTTAGCCCAAACTCTGAAGGAACTATACGATTTCAGAACACTATCCCCAAATTAAACATGAAGACTAAGACAAAAATGAAGAAAGCCAAAGTAGAGGTGCTGCAGTGGCACAGCAGGTTCAACCGCTGAGCTGCTGAACTTGCTGACCGGAAGGTCTGCAGTTTGAATCTGTGGGACAAGGTGAGCTCACATTGTTGGACAACTTCTGCTAACCTAGCAGTTCGAAAGCATGCAAATGTGAGTAGATCAATAAGTATGCTTTGGTGGGAAGGTAATGACACTCCATGCAGTCATGCCAGCCACATGGCCTTGGAGGCGTCTACGGACAACGCCGGCTCTTTGGCTTAGAAATGGAAATGAGCACCAACCCCCCAGAGTTGGGCTCAACTAGGATTAATATCTAGGGAAACCTTTACCTAAGGTAAATGATAAAGACAATGAACTAAAGCTTTTCCATATTTTGGCTCAATCATCAATCAATAGAGTCTGTATTCAAGAAACTAGAAGAAGATTAAGACTTGGAAGGCCAGCTGTGAAATAACTAGGCAAGATCCTAAAGTTTTGAGACATAACGTTGAATACTAAAGTTTTGAGACATAACGTTGACCCAGGATTGGTCATGCCATTGTGTTTCCAATTTCTATGTAGTTTTGCAAAGCTAGACAGTGAAGAAAGCTGATAAGAAGAAAATCAGCTCATTTGAGCTGATACTGAACAAGAGTTCTACAGATATCATGGATTGCCATAAGGGCAACTAAGTGGATCCATCAGCAAATCGACCCTGAACTTTTCCTAGAAGTCCAGATGGCTGTGGAACTTTGATCTTATCATGAGAAGATAGGACTCACTAGAAAAGACAATAATGCTTGGCAAGATAGAAGATAGTAGAAAAAGAGAAAAACTTAGTTCCATATCCAGGAAGCCACATCTTGGAATCTGCCAGGTCTGAGCAGGGTTGTTGATGACTTGAAAAGCCATGATTGTTCCTTAATAATGCACCAAAATTGTCATCTTGTCAAAATGTGCCATCCTTCAGAGGCAGGGCAGATCAAGATGGACACCAGGATTGATTGTGCTATCAAAAGCACAAAAGGAGAACATGGAAAGATAGGCTGCTTTGTTATGGGGATCACACAGGAGAGAAGTCACAAACTTGTGCTTCCACTAAAATTCAACTTTGTTGCACTGATTTTGTGTTTGGACTTGTGGTTGAAGGGTTTTTGTTTACCTTTATCTCTCATTGGACATAATACAGAGTGCTTCAACAGAATTGCTAGCATGCCATAAAGAATTTGATTTATCAAGATTATTTGTTGAGTTCCATCAAGTTGTTTATGAATTCTGACAACCCTAAGGCAAAATTATCATGGGGTTCCTCTTAGCAAGATTTGTTCAGAGAAGGGTTGCCTTTGTAATATTATCTGGTCAAGAAAGTATGACTCACCCATGGTCAGCAAGTGGGTTTCCATGACTGAAGGGAAAATCAAACCCTGGCCTACAACACTCAAATCAGTATGCCATCACTAATATGCTCTCCTTTATCATAGTGTATGTTCCTTCAATATACCTGTCAATTTATGACAACTCCATAGGGTTTTCTTAGACAAAGAATACTCAAAACTGGTTTTGGTGATTCCTTCGTCTAAAATATAGCCAACATAACCTGGAATTTAGTAATGGTTCCCCATCCAAATGCTCATCAGGGTTGACCCTGCTTTTATTCCAAAAAGAGAGGGCGGCTGATGCATTTAAGTTATATAACCAAACCATGTATTATTCATAAATCTCTTATCATTCTACCTGCCCAGGTGAGAGCTTCAGAGAAGAGCTCTTCTCCTTCACATCCCTGTTTCAGGCTAGACTGGTGAGTATATAAGACAGGGCCTTATCACAGTGACACCGAGGCTCTGCAGCCCCTTCTCTACAGAGACTCCTTTTTCTCTTGTCTCCTAGACTACTGTAAAAACCCTTGTATTTTAACATTCTTTCAATAATTGATTTCTCTCCCCCCGCCCCTCATCCTATTCTAACTGCATAAAACTGTAAAAAATTGATTCTTTGGAATTATTTTTATTGCTTAATGTAGTTTTATTGCTTAACGTGGTTTGTTGTCGATGTATTTCAATTGTGTTGTTAAAACATTTTAAAATAATTGTGTATTTGAGAAGAATGTGAAAACAAGAAAGGAACAACACAAAGAAAGATATATATATATATATATCCCACTAGCTTGGGTACCCGGCGGTGCCTGGGTTATTTGAAAAGGGCCTAGTTTGTTTTTGGATGTTAGGTTATATCAGTTTGGTCATATGTTATGCTTTTTCTTAGAAAAATAACCAGTCTTTCCTGTTGTTTTTTATGAATGCTCCCATTAGAAAATGCATAAGGATAGGTGAACTAAAGATAAAGGTAAAGGTTTCCTCTGACATTAAGTCCAGTCGTATCTGACTCTGGGGGTTGGTGCTCATCTCAATTTCTCAGCTGAAGAGCCGGCATTGTCCATAGACACCTCCAAGGTCATCTGGCTGGCATGACTGCATGGAACGCTGTTACCTTCCCACTGGAGCGGTAGCTATTGATCTACTCACATTTGCATGTTTTCGAACTGCTAGGTTGGCAGGAGCTGGAGCTAACAGCAGGCGCTCACTCTGCTCCCCGGATTTGAACCTGGGACCTTTTGGTCTGCAAGTTCAGCAGCTCAGCGCTTTAACACACTGAGCCACCGGAGGCTCCATGGGTGAACTATAATTCCCAAAAAATCATGGAGTCTGTTGGGAGTTGGGTCTGTGTGCCAAATTTGGTCCAGATCTGTCATCTGCTGGGTTCAGTGTTCTCTGAATACAGATGAACTATAACTCCCTGATGCCAATGTCAATCACCCCCAAACCCCACCAGTATGCACAGTAGTTGGCCATGTCTGTGTGCCAAGTTAGTTCCAGGTCCATCGTTGGTGGGGTTCAGAGTGCTCTTAGATTGCAGGTGAACTATACATCCCAGTACCTACAACTCCTATAAATCATGGTGAATTCTCCCCAAGCCTCTCTGGTATGTTCAGTAGCTGTGTGACATGGAAAAGAATAGGAAAGGGTTAAGGGATAGGCAGTGGGCGGGGTCATGCAAATTCCACACAATGGAGAGAGAAAGGAATGCTGCTCATGTGTATAGGTGTATGTGCATATATAATATAATCTTCAAAAGACTCCACTCATTTTTAATTTGGAAAAAAGTATGCTAAACTCCTCAGATTTTGGAAATGCCAGCTTCATTCACCGCTGCGATTTGATTTCTGGCTGATCTTGTTCTATCTACCTTAAAAGAGCTGTTTCCATTATCATTTTTATTATCAATAAACTGCTTAACCAAATAATAAAGTGCCGTCAATCTAGCAGCTTCTTCAAAGGAGAAAGAGAGAGAGAGAGAGAGAGAGAGAGAGAGATATTTTACAAGTTCTCAGGAGGCCTCTTAGCTGATCCACAGAGGATTCAGCAAGCACTTTGTTTTCTACGTTGCCATTATCTGTTTGCTTTATTTTAGGGCTTCAGACTTTCATCGGTAGATTAGTCGATTTAGCCTGCAATCCCGTGTACATTTATTTAGAAATAAATCTCTCAGAGGTGGAGGGAGGAGTACAATAGTCGTTCCATAATAACCATGTAGCAAATTGGGCTGTATCAACAAGGAGGACATGAATCAGGCATGTTTAGAAAGAGCATGCTCACAGAGGATGTAGAAAAGTTGGGAAAGTTTTGCATGTGTCCCAGTTGTTGCCATGATGACTGAGAAATTTTAGGGAGTTGTAATGCAGAAACAGTAATGCTTTCAAAATCTGGTGACATGTGTCTATGTGTTAGCGGAAGTAAGGAAGTGAGAATATATGCTGCCTTTTAATAGTATTTCATTGTTTCTACAGTGTTTAAGAAGCAATGATGTACTTCGAGAAGGGTGAGCTTTGCCTTCTCAAAAAAATAACAATTTTACTTTCTCCAAATTTCCTTTCACTCCCCACATTTCTAGCATTGGCAACAACTTGAAGCTTCAGTAATACCACTTAAATATACAAAGAAAAGGGGGCAGGTGAAGTAACCAAGGGAAATCTCAATTTGAACAGTTTTCAGTGTCTCACGCACTGCAATGCGAGAGATTGGGAACTGAAGGTAAATTTCATTGGGACAGAATTTCTTTTCGAGGTGGCAATGCTCTCATTATGCGCCCTCCACCCCGAGTAGCTATACTCCTGGATTTCAGCCAGCAAGCCTTATTTAAACAGGAAAATTAATCATCTGTTTAAATTGAAAGCAGCAGATCTGAACAGTTTAAGCACTGTTAAGAATCACAGGTTTCTGTTCAGAGCATTGCAGACACATGGCTGGATTGTGCCCAGTGTTCATGGCTTTAGGTTTTTAGAAAGGCTCCGATGGAGAGGCCGTCCTAATACAGCAAAATTAACTCTATTCATCCAACCAAATTGAATTGGGAAAAGTGGATAGCTAACTAAAAATGTTGCCCTTTTTATTCCCTTTTTGGTGAAAATTGTAAACCTTCCAGCCAAAGGCACTCACAATTAAAATAATGGTAACAATGAAGTGAAGTAAAAAAAGTTTTCAACCGTGCAATCAGGGTCGATGAAAAGAGCAGAATTTAATGTTCACTTGTAATTAGTAGAGAAAGAAAAATATCAGAGAGAGAGAGAGAGAGAAAGCTACCAATAGATACAGTGTCTCAGTGTTTATGTATAGACATTTGTGTCTGCACATATGTGTAATGCTACAAGGACAAAGTTTACATACAGCAATTATAACAGAATCATGGAAGTTCTACACTAACAAAAACTATGTTCTGTTTCCCTCTTGATCGAGAACGAATAATCATTTCCTAAAGGACTTAAATTATACATTTATTAGAGGTAGCAGCTGAAATTTGTTGACTTCACAAAGGCTTTCTGTTTAACGCAGGACACAGAATCCCAGTTTATGTGGCACCAAATCTCATACAATGAAAAACAGAACTCGCAGCAACCCAAAAGAACAATTTTTCAACCATTTCAATTACATGCCAGAAAAACAACAAAAATAAGCTACCACCTTGTTGAAAGATGCCAAACTAATACTAATAGTTACAGATATAATTCAGTTGACAAAGTAGATGTGTTTTGGGATATTACTTCTTTAACAGAAACTTTGTTCCAGAGGTAGAAATCACACAGAAAGAATAGCCTTAGGTTCCTATGCTACAAAAGAGAAGAACGCTTCAGCAATTTCCAGAAAACTTTTCATCCAACACTAACAATTTGCATATGTGAAATGGGCTCTCAAGGTCAGGGAAGCTTTGCAGAAATAGAAATTTTGATTCTTTCAGAAACCACTTGGAAGTTTCTTCCAGGGATAATTTTTTTTTCTTTCACCAGTCTCCACTTTTTCTTATGATTTTCATGGACAAACTTACACATCTACACATTCTAGTATGACAGGCAGGACTGCGTGATGAGGCTTCTCTCTGTTTTGCTGTTGATGCATACTCAGCAGGGATTCTGGAGGCAGATGCCATCTACCTTAGTTGTAAGCAGGAACATACAGCTGCAGTACAATCGACTAGCATAGAATTCCATTTTTTTTCCCAGCTCGGGCTTTATTACATTGCTTCCTATAGGCATGGTGTTGCAATCTGCTACTGAAAGTCTGTGCTCCTCCAGCATTCTTTTACCATTCTCCGCATACCAATTCAACTAAATAAACTTCCAGGTGGACAGAGAAAAAAGTAAAAAAGTTGAAGTAGAAAAAGACTTTGTGATGGAGCTTCTTTGTCAAAGGCTTTGTAAGGTGAAGAGTTCTGTGGATACTATAGACTGCTAAAATGGCCAATGAATGAGAATAAGTCAAGCCTGAACTGTCCCTAGATGCCAAGATTTTTTTTTTTTTCGTATCAGGAGTGACTTGCGAAATTGCAAGTCGCTTCTGGTGTGAGATAATTGGCTGTCTGCAAGGTGAACACCTGAATGTTTGATGTTTTACCATCCTGTGGGAAGCTTCTCTCGTGTCTCTGCATAGGGAGCTAGAGCTGACAGTCTGGAGCTCACTCTTCTCCCTGGATTTGAACCACTGAGCTTTCAGTCAGCAGTCCTGCTGGCACATGGATTTAACCCATTGTGCCACCTGGGGCTCCTTAGATGCTAAGATGACTAAACTGAAGCCAGTGTATTTTGGCCATATCATGAGAAGAGATGACTTACAAAAAAGACGATAATGATTGGTGGAAGGGGGGGGGGATCAGTCAGAAAAGAGAAAGATTATATTTCAGATCAATAACTTAATCAAGGCAGTCACAGCACTGAGTCTGCAAGACCTGAACAGGGCTGTTGAGGATAATAATAATAATAATAATAATAATAATAATAATAATAATAATAATAATATAATAACTTTATTTTTATATCCCTCTCCCATCTCCCTAGAGGGGACTCGGGGCGGCTCACATGGGGACAAGCCCAGTTCAACATATAATAAAATACAGCATAATTAAACCAATGTAAAACAGGTAAAATAGTATAAACATACAAACCAGCATAAAACATCAACATTAAAACATTAGAACATTAGAGTCTGAATAGCGTGACTTGGAGGTCTCTCATTCACAGGGTCTCCATAACTCAACATTGACTTGAGAACAGTTAAGGATAACAATGCCTGTATTGCTTACATCTATTCCTTACACTGAGTTGAATGTGATTCTATTTCTTGTTTATTTATTTTAGTTAGAAGGAGAAATCTCCAGTAAATGTCCACAATAATTGTTTGAACTGCCGGTGTGGCATCCGTCATAAATGGTTTATGGATAACCATCAATCCATCCTGCTCTCTCCCTCTTAAGAAGTTTGATGTACTACTCTGAGCAGTGGGTGCCTCTCTGTTTAACAGCTCTTGGCAGGAAAATTTGTTGCGTGACACAACTTTACAAAGAACATTAAAATCAATGACAATTTATACACCAGAGGCTGGGAATTATGCTTTGGATTCTCATAATTCATCAAAATAAAGCTGTCAGAGACCTTTTATTATAAATTAATAACATGTTGTCGAAAAGTGCTGTAGCCGGGAAGCGTTTAGTAAGTGAAGCAGTGACATCTAGTGGATATCCTTCGCAAGAGTTACTTTAGCTTGAATTCAACTGTTCTTAAATGTCACGCTCTCTCAGCCTAAGGAGAAGGCAATGGGAAACCTCCTGAAACTAAATCTTTCCAAGGAAACTCTTGGACAGAGTTGGCATAAATTGGAATCCACATGACAACAACAGCTATTTTAGTTTGTGGACAAATACGTCTAAAGAAAAACTGCTTCCATTTTATAAAATAAATTACTTTCTGGATTTTTAACACGTTAGAGCAGGGGTCCCCAAACTTTTTAAAGAGGGGGCCAGTTCACGATCCTTTGGACTGTTGGAGGGCCGGACTATAGTTGGCCACAGAGCAATAATAATTAACAACAACAACAACAACAATAAAAAAAGAGGGTTGGAAGAGACCCTTTGAGCCATTGAGTCCAATCCCCTTCTGCCTTTGTGCACCGAAAGCACAAGCAAAGCATCCCTGACAGATGGCCACCCAGCCTCAATGTTAATAATAATAATAATAATAATAATAATAATAATAATAATAATAATAAAGAGAGTTGGAAGAGACCCCTTGGGCCATTGAGTCCAATCCCCTTCTGCCTTTGTGCACCGAAAGCACAAGCAAAGCATCCCTGACAGATGGCCACCCAGCCTCAATGTTAATAATAATAATAATAATAATAATAATAATAATAATAATAATAATAATAATGTGAGTTGGAAGAGACCCCTTGGGCCATTTAGTCCTATAGCCTTCTGCTTTTGTGCACTAAAAGCCATTAGTATTGCCCCTGACAGATGTCCACCCAGCCTCAATGTTAATAATAATAATAATAATAATAATAACAACAACAACAACAACAACAACAATAATAATAATAAGGGTTGTAAGAGAAAAAGAGACCCCTTGGGTCATTTAGCCCAACCCCCTTCTGCCCTTGTGCCGTGGGGGCCGGATAAATGGCTTCGATGGGCCGCATCCGGCCCCCGGGCCTTAGTTTGGGGACCCCTGCGTTAGAGTCACATCCTTCAAACTCCCTCTTTGGAAAGGACTCCCCTTCCTCATGGTAGCCAAAGAATCTGGTCTGTCGAGATAACGTCTCACACTCTTCAAAAGGATGTGCCATTGTAGTTCCAGTCTTCACTCACTTCAGTTTTGATAAACAGAGATAGCTAATGACTTCCAAAGCCATGTCTTTAAAAGGTAAAGGTGAAGGTTTCCCCTGACATTAAGTCCAGTCATGTCTGACTCTCGGGGTTGGTGCTCATCTCCATTTCTAAGTTGAAGAGCCGGCATTGTCCGTAGACACCTCCAAGGTCATGTGGCCGGCATGACTGCATGGAGCGCCATTACCTTCCCTCCAGAGCGGTACCTATTGATCTACTCACATTGGCATGTTTTTGAACTGCTAAGTTGGCAGAAGCTGGAGCTAACAGTGGGTGCTCACTTCGCTCCCGGGATTTGAACCTGGGACCTTTCAGTCTGCAAGTTCAGCAGCTCACTGCTTTAACACACTTCGCCACCAGGGTTCCTATGTCTTTATAGACCAAATAAAACACACTTATAATTGTGTTCCACATGACATGCACCCTGATCTGCAACAGCATTGCTTCCAGATGTTAGTCCGGCACAACGAGTATCCCAAGTCACTCCTACATCCAGGAAAGTGGGAATGACCCCTCTGTTTTGGAAGGGTGGACAACAGGATCAGGCTGGACTCAAAGTGACCATTAGTGTCCACACATCAAAAAAAGCCACTGCTGTTTTGTCAGTTTGAAGCAGCTCCTCAGCAGCCCTTGCTGGTGACATTGGGTCTGATGATCAAATGGCCAGGTCCTTGTTGGGACTTTGATGTTGCACCAGCAAGGCTCTGCCAGGGACCTGCTTTAGGCTGACAAAAGAGTTGTGGTGACCCAAATACACTGTGGGCTAGACCAGCTTATGTGAACCCTAAAAGGGCTCTGAGGCTTCCCTGTGCTGTATCCAGGATACTCTGGAGCTGACTATTCTGGAGTATTTCAGCTGGTATAAATGCACACCATGTCAGTGTTATGGTGACTGGGTTGTTGTGTGTTTTCCAGGCTGTATGTTCCAGAAGTATTCTCTCCTGACATTTCGCCCACATCTATGGCAGGCATCCTCAGAGGTTGTGAGATATCCGTCAGGACAGAATATTTCTGGAGCATGGCCATACAGCCTGGAAAACACACAACAACCCTGTGATTCTGGCCATGAAAGCTTTCAACAACACGTTATGGTGACTCTTTTTGGAGTCTTTTAGGTCTTAAAGGAGTGGCATGTTACAATGGAGGTCTAGTCCCTGAGATCATGTAGGGACCTCCTAGGATTGCCAAAAATGCCCTCCAAAGTGGCCAGTTGCTTACTAAATAGTTTGTCTCTTAGGAAGGCGCAACCTGTTTAAAAGGTCTCCAGGGGGAGCAATTCACCCTCTCTTTTGGAGAGAAGTCCAAGGTCGTGAAACAGGTTTGATTAGCACTTTGTCCACCTTCACCTTCAAGCAGCTGTCTGGAGGGAATCCTATCCCCAAAATAGGTTCAGCACTTTGGATAGTTCTTAAAAAATCTGGAATGAAATCCAGGTGAACTTCATTGCATCACTAACAGGGAACATTTTGGCAGTCTCATTTCAGAATCCCTTAGCAACCACCTGGATGGACTTCCAAGTTTTCAGACAAGGAGCTAAAATGTCAATGGAGTGATGAACCCTTTCTAGCATTTAATTCAAATTTGAAGAGCAGGAAATCATTTTCAGATTGTGTTCTCTTTTTTTCTGTGAGATTGTGGTGCAGTAGTAGTTTGTTTTATAAAGATAAAGGTAAAGGTTTTCCCCTGACGTTAAGTCCAGTTGTGACCGACTCTGGGGGTTGGTGCTCATCTCCATTTCTAAGCCGAAGAGCCGGCGTTGTCCGTAGACACCTCCAAGGTCATGTGGCCGGCATGACTACATGGAGTGCCGTTACCTTCCCGCCGGAGCGGTACCTATTGATCTACTCACATTTGCATGTTTTTGAACTGCTAGGATGGCAGAAGCTGGAGCTAACAGCGGGCGCTCACTCCGCTCCCCGGATTTGAGCCTGGGACCTTTCGGTCTGCAAGTTCAGCGACACCGGGGCTCCTTTAAATAAATAAATAAATATTCATTAAAAAGAGAATCAGATTTGTGTTTCACATGGGAGAAAAGGAAGATATAAATTAAATAAAGGAAAAGGGGGAAAAGAAACTTAGATTCTTACTCGTGGTTCCCGAGCCACACTTTCCTTGCCCCAATGAAAATTTGTCATGTTTTTGCAGTCCTAATGAAATTATTATAACCTGAGTTTTGTTTCTACTCATGAATCACACATCTACATTTTGTTTTTTTTATAATGAGATCAGTTCATCTCCCCACTTAAATGTTATCGGCTGTATATCCGCTGACATTAAACAGAGCATTTTTACATGTTATCTTTTCATATATTCCTTTTTATCACTAAGGTCTTTGTGAACTGAGACTGATAGAAAGCAGGGAAGAAAAAACTTGATACATTTTTCTCACAACTTTTATGCATATGATTATCCTGCAGGGATAAGAAAGAAAAAGAGCAAACTAAGTCTGGAAAGGGGGGAAAGGATATTAAAGACAATTCTTGACTTTATTGCCATCAAAAGCCAAGAGTATTGGCTCTGCAGGGTATGACAGAAATAGGACTGAATGCTCATCATAAGAAACCATCACAGCATCCACAAGCTTTTTAAATATGCAATGTCTCATTTAAATGGACATCAAAAGACTAATTTGGAGCACCCTAAGTTTTTTTCTGGATAGAAATTGTGAAATGCCAACTTCTAAAAAGAAACCATGCTAAGGGGATGCTAAATCTGAGCTAGTATTTTTTACATGTATGATTCTCCACCGTCTCTCTCCCTCGCTCCTCTTCTTTTTATATATTTCCCACCTTTTCCTAAATCTCAGATACAAGATAATTTATAATAGTTATAAGGGGACATACTGAAAAAATGATACCAAATTAGGTACGATCCCTGTCCTTATGGGACTCATACACATGGTTTCACCTACCTTCATCCAACAAAACATATTCTCCCTGGGAATTTTCCAGGTCTTCCAGGCAATTCTATGATATATTTCCACCAGAAGCTATCACATAATTGTCTTGGGTGGCCTAGAAAATTTTAGGAATTTTCTCAGTCCTCCAGGGTGATGCTATGAGATTCTGTTAGTAATCATCAATTTCAAAATGTTTCACTATTATCCATAGTTTCAGATTTCTGTTTCCATGGTTCTATAACATATCTCTCATGGGTATGGAAATCTTACTGTATCAACATTTAAAATATTGACTGACACCCCACATTGCAGTTATGTATTCATAACACAATTACAGATCTGTAAGGTAAATGTTTTCCCCTGACATTAAGTCTAGTCATGTCCAACTCTGGGGGTTGGTGCTCATCTTCATTTCTAAGCTGAAGAGTCGGCGTTGTCCATAGACACCTCCAAGGTCATGTGGCTGGCATGACTACATGGAGCGCCGTTACCTTCCCACCTATTGATCGATTCACATTTGTATGTTTTCAAACTACTACATTGGTAGAAGCTGGGGCTAACATTGGGAGCTCACCCTGTTCCCTACAGTCAAATTGCTGACCTTTTGGTCAGCAAGTTCAGCAGTTCAGTGGTTTAACCCACTGTGCCACCAGGCCCCTGTACTGATCTGTAACTGTTCCATATTCAGCCATGCTCTATATTCATGATTGTGGCCTGATAACCATGATCACAAATATCTCCCCAAATCTACCTTAGCAGCCAGAAGCGACATCAAGCAATGGAGGTCTGTTCTGTATGTAACTGGAAACACCCACAACCTGTTTCCAGCCCCCTCTCACCAGTGGCAAGGCTACACGAATCAGAAGCAGGACCCCTGTCCACCCCCTCATTGGACTATAGATTGGGCAATGAACAGGGCTGGAAATGTCTTGCTTCTGTATCCTGATCACTAGCACACAGTAACACTGAGTTGCATTTGGGCCTAGGGGAATATCTCTATAGCAATGTTAGATCCTCCAGAGTGGAAGTTTTCATTTCAAAGGGGTTCACTATTATCCACAGTTTGCCTTAAAACACAGTTTCCTGTTTCCATGATAAGTTCAGGAACAGGAAAATATTGGAGATATACTAGATATATTAGTAATATAGTAAGTGTATTCTACAAGGAGCCCCAGTGGCGAAGTGCGTTAAAGCGCTGAGCTGCTGAACTTGCAGACTGAAAGGTCCCAGGTTCAAATCCTGGGAGCAGCTTGAGCACCCACTGTTAGCTCCAGCTCCTGCCAACCTAGCAGTTCGAAACATGCAAATGTGAGTAGATCAATAGGTACCGCTCCGGCGGGAAGGTAACGGCATTCCATACAGTCATGCCGGCCACATGACCTTGGAGGTGTCTACGGACAATGCCGGCTCTTCGGCTTAGAAATGGAGATGAGCACCAACCCCCAGAATCAGACATGACTGGACTTAACGTCAGGGGAAACCTTTACTTTTTAAGTGTATTCTATATTAGTTGAGGGGCTCTCACTCAGTACCAATGAAATCTTGAGTCTACTATTGTTTAAGGCAAGGATGGACAGAATATCTGAAGACTTGTGGGTGGAAATGTGAAAGGGGCTTCTCCAAAATCTCCAATAGGAGAATCCTTAAGATCCTTCCCCATTTTTTCTTGGCCCTCAGAATGACTGAAGGACTAGTTCTGCCACCAAAACCAGCCTACATCCATCTATTTTTATCCCGTTCCCAGCAGAATTGTCATGGGCTGCATTCCAATAGTAGACCCATGATAACAACATCTTTTTCATCTATCAAAGCAGAAGTCATAAGGATGATCCTCCTCATTCCCATGACCTCAGAAGGAAATTTGAGCCTATCATAGAAGGATACAGCTTCCTCATTCCTTGCTTTGCTCTCCCCATCCCACTCCATGATCAGACACTTTCTTTTCCTTGCATGGTTTTCGAAGTCATCTGACAGCAGGCAGAAAATTGATTGAATTATTCATCCTCCCCTGTGGAAGTGAATAATTTAGCACAGCACATCCCTAGTTCAAGGTAACAATATTTGTTTAAAGTTATTATTACACACTAGGCTTGTTCATAGGTAGCTGTTGGCTTCTACGTCAGATGGTGGAGAACCTGCTCCCAGCCTTTAAAAGAACTATCCAAGGTACTGAACCTATGTAGAGGCTAGCGTCTTGGATAATTCTTTTAAACTCCAGGATAAAATAGATGGCTGTGAATAACTGCCCAAGAATTTGTCTATTTCAGGTCAAGTGGGGAGACAGCAGTGCACTGGAGGCATGCGAGAATGGTTCCAATGATGACTACCTTGCATTTGTCAAAAGGAGATGGACAATTGCCATGGAAGTTATCACCTACAAAGCCCTAAACGGTTTGGGACCCACCTACCTTAGAGACCGCATCTCCCCCTACGAACCCGCACGTTCTCTTCGCTCGTCAGGGGAGGCCCTTCTCTCGCTCCCACCACCCTCGCAGTCGCGGTTGGTGGGGACGAGAGAGAGGGCCTTCTCCGTCGTGGCCCCCCGACTTTGGAACTCGCTTCCTAGAGAGATCAGGCAGGCCCCTACCCTCCTCTCCTTCCGAAGGAGCTTAAAAACCTGGCTCTTCCAAAAGGCCTTTGACACTTAATTTGTTGTTGGACTGATCTATCTGCCCATTTTATAATAGCCCCATTCTTGAGGTGTTGCCAATGTTATTTTTCACTTTATTGTCCATTTCAACCGTGAAATACCTTCCCCATTCCGGCACATTCTGTACTGGGTTTTATGAATTAGTCTCCTGTTTTAATATTGTATGCTTCATGTCGATTTTATCAATTGTTTTACTGATAATTGAGGTTTTATTGGTATAATTGTTTTATTGTTGTATCATTGATATTTGATTGTTTTATCGGGCTAGGCCCCATGTAAGCCGCCCCGAGTCCCTTCGGGGAGATGGGGCGGGGTATAAAAATAAAGTTATTATTATTATTATTATTATTATTATTATTATTATTACAGTAGAGTCTCACTTATCCAACATAAACGGGCTGGCAGAATGTTGGATAAACGAATATGTTGGATAATAAGGAGAGATTAAGAAAAAGCCTATTAAACATCAAAATAGGTTATGATTTTACAAATTAAGCACCAAAACATCATGTTATACAACAAATTTGACAGAAAAAGTAGTTAATTACACATTAATGCTATGTAGTAATTACTGTATTTATGAATTTAGCACCAGAATATCACGATGTATTGAAAACATTGACTACAAAAATGCATTGGATAATCCAGAACGTTGGATAAGTGAGTGTTGGATAAGTGAGACTCTACTGTATTATTATTACTTCAGGTTCCTTGGGAACCTATCTTGGTAGGTGGGAGAAGCTGACGAGAGGAGCTTGAGGAAGCCTGAGAGAGGACTATTTAACAGTACATGGGGAGGTCCACCAGACATATCCAGGAAGGAGTGGGAGCTACTGGTTTCCGTGTCAGTAAATCTTCTCTGGGTTTTAGATTGAATGGTTAAAGAGCTGTCCAAGGTCCTGATTCTGCTTAGGATGCCATGGGTTCTTATATTTTGGGTGAAGTGCCAGGGAGAATTCATTGCTCCACATATATGGGTGCTACCTGCTGCCAGTGCCAGGAATAAAACAAGCAGAAAAGGAGGGAACAAATTGAGACACTGATGACAAAGCTACATGGCATTTTAAAGGTAGATGCCCAATGCAAGGCAGGTGAAAGGGAATTTGTCTGGGGAAACCTTCTGGTAAAGAACTGCTCCTCCTTCCTGTCACAGAAGAGGTCAGAGAAACCTTCTGAATCCAAGGAGAGAAAATCCAAGAATGCCAAAGGCCAGTATGGGTCCCAAATATGACCAGAGGAGGGTTAAGAAGCACCTACTTGCTGGGAGAAGGGCTGGATCCTGACAGAACTTACTTGACCAAAATCTTCCCTTGCTGTCCATCATTGCCTGTAAATACCTTATTATGATTTTGTAAATTGAAGATTCTGTTAAGTAAGATAGATCAAATGAAGTGTTATTCAACCTATGTACTCAGTGCTGCTTGGTCGGTATTCAAAACATACAACATGTTACATCTCCATTAGTGCAAAAGGCACCATGCCTGGCAAGTGTGGACATTTATTGTATTGTTTAAACATTGCATTCCATTTAATTATTTCTATTTTCACAAAGGATAGTGTACTAATAGAAGCAAAATAAAACAAATGGTGGCAGCCAAACTCGATGAAAACTCAGTGAAGTTTTTGAGCTGGAAAAGACTACAATTCTCAGAATGGGAAGTTGCTGGGGATTCTGTGGACTGTAATCTAGAAAATTAACTTTTCCAAGCTCTGGACTCAACAACATATGGATCTGGTGGTGCTACACAGCAGTCCTGAGCCTAAGTCCAGTTGTTAACCTAAACTTACCGACTCAATGAAAATGGGCTGAGTCAATAGGTATGCAAGTTTATTAATCCAATGAGTCTACTCTAGTTTGTACTAACACTTGAATCTGATCCCTGTTCTCTGTGATTGCACATATACTATATTCTAAATTATTATTGTTATTATTAATTTTATTTCTAACCCGTATCTCCCCCCATAGGGACCCAAGGCAATTCACAATAATATGACACAACCTAAAGAATTTTAAACACAGCAAATATAAAAAATGCTTTAAAAACAATTAAATATATGGAGGGATACAAAATTAAAATAAAGGTATATATGGATATAAAGTTAAAATTATATTACTTTGTCCCAACTAAAAATACATCTTTTAAATCCCTACAGAATGGGAAGGTATCAGGTTAGTAAATCTCAGTGATTCAGTGCATTTACTCACTTTCGCTGGAAGTAACAATGGGTCTCAGTCCTTAATATTCAAACAGTCCTGGGAGAGATCGTTCTACTGATTCTCTAGTATTTTTTTTCCAAGACAGGCGCCAGAGTAGAGGTTTTCTCCTGAGTTTCATGCAAGGCACATTCTTGGTCCTAACAGTGCAACATTAAAACCGTAAGTACAGTCAGATACCAAAAAGATTAAAATTGGCGGGTTCTAATCTGCAAAAGCAAGCAAAGCCATTCACAAAAGCTCCAGACTAGGTTGTCAGCTTCTTTTACACTTCTGAGAAGGGCATGTCAAAGCATATCAGTGCAGTAGGGTTTAGCAGATTAAGAGGAAAGCACTTTCCCGCTCGCTCTCTAATTTAGCTATTGTATCTTATTCCTTCAGAATGGCATGTTTTACAGAAATAGCTTGCACCATAGTGATAAACATTCATTTTGTATCTAAATAGAAGCTTTGAAAAAAATTCAGAAGGTTTTTCCTTCCTACGTATTTCATAGGCCAGAGACAGGAAACTTCTGTTGATCCAGATGTTGCAGAACTAGAGCTCCCAAAATACCTGACCATTGGATACAATGATTGTTCCTATAGGAGTCTAAATCCAACATCTGGAGGACCATATGTTCTCCATCTTGTCATAAGCCAAATGTGCTGGTGAAGTTGTGATGTCAGAAATGACTTGAAGCCACAAAATAAACATTATTGTTGATCCCTTCCAGGTATTTGTGCTCATACCTGAGATCATGCATGGGATCTGAGAGCATCCCTTTTTAACCCTGTCCCAATGGGAGGCATATGCTTACTTCTGCTACTAAGTGGAACTTCATACAATATTAGTCTTATTTCTAAATTACTGCCAACACCTCGTCTACATTCTGGTGCTACACTGCTTGAGGAGGGTTCCTAGTTACTGGGGCTTTCAGTCAATGATATCTGGAGAGTGTGGGATTTTCATCATAATATTGCTTGGATTTTATGACTTCAACCATGTGTAGTAAGACCTCCTTATCTGCGGGTTGAATTACCAAAGGTCGCTGCTACCAAGAGAACAAAAGTGCTTGAAGAATGATTCTATGATATGTTTCAGCCAGGTTTTGAAACTCTTGGAAGAAATCTAAAAGATCTTACAAGTGGTCTTTTCATCTCTCCTCCCTGTTGTACAATGGGGCACAGGAAGAACAAGAAAAAATAGTAGATGTGAATAACTGGTTCCACAGATGGTGTCAGGAAGAACCATTTGGCTTCCTGGACCCATGGTCTGCTTTTCCAGGAAGATGGCCTACTGGCTTGGGATGGGTTGCACCTCACAGAAGCAGGATGAAATGTTTTTGCTCAGAGACTGGCAATCCTGATCAGGCGGATTTTAAACTAAGTTTTGCTGGACAGGAACTCTTCCCTGCTACAGAAAGTATTGTTTCCAGGTCTTCTTTAGTGGAATAAGTTTAAGTAGTCAACCACAGTCCAAAAATATAAGGTTCAGTATTATCCATGGTTTCAGGTGTTCACAGGGGCTCTAAGGAGTCTCTCCCATGGATAAAAGGATCTTGTCATAATTTCCCAACCCTGAAGGATTAACAAAGAGCAGGAAAAGAACCAGATTTGGGTAAACAGCCAGCTGGAAATTTTAAGATGAATTGCTGTTTTTAGCATTGTCACTCATGGTGAAATCTCAATTTAAAACAATCTCCCTAAGTTTTTAAAAACGTTGTTGTTTATTTGTTCAGTCATTTCCAACTCTTCGTGACCTCATGGACCAGCCCACGCCAGAGCTCCCTGTCGGCCGTGGCCACCCCCAGCTCCTTCAAGGTCAAGCCAGTCTCTTCAAGGATACCATCCATCCATCTTGCCCTTGATCGACCCCTCTTCCTTTTTCCTTCCATTTTCCCATAATCGTTATCTTCTCTAAGCTTTCCTGTCTTCTCATTATGTGGCCAAAGTACTTCATCCTTGCATTTTAAAATACATTTCATTAAATTGTCCCTTTTTGGTAGAAAATCTCCAACTCAACCGATATCTTAATTGATGGCTTTAATTAACTAATGGCTTCAAATGGGTTAGTTCCTATCTCAGTTTATTCTTATCTTCCCTTAGGCCAGCATCTAGCATGAACAATTCATGAGAGGCCGAGGAAAAAGAGATCCTTTGGGCTATGTAATATATCCAATCAACATCACAATTGAAATTAAGAGCTTCGTTTAGGCTTAATATAAGGAAGTAGGTGAACAGGGGAGCCTCCGGTGGCTCAGTATGTTAAAGTGCTGAGCTGCTGAACTTGCAGACCGAAAGATCCCAGGTTCGAATCCGGGGAGCGGCGTGAGCGCCCGCTGTTAGCTCCAGCTTCTGCCAATCTAGCAGTTCGAAAGCATGCAAATGTGAGTAGATCAATAGGTACCGCTCCAGCGGGAAGGTATCGGCGTTCCATGCAGTCATGCCAGCCACATGATCTTGGAGGTGTCTACGGACAATGCCGGCTCTTCAGCTTAGAAATGGAGATGAGCACCAACCCCCAGAGTCGGACATGACTGGACTTAACGTCAGGGGAAACCTTTACCTTTACCTAGGTGAACAGGACAGTTACATTTTCTACCAACACCAAAAGGAAAAGGCAATCATGGGTGCTGCAGTCACTCTTTAGCCTTCTCTGCCAAAGAGTGCTGGTTCATCACCAAACTAAAAATCCCATAATTTCATAGTATTGAGCCATGGCTGTTAAAGTGGTGACAAACTGCATCACTTCTGCAGAATAGATGCAGCTTTAATTTCTGATTAGAGAAAAGAGACTCTTAAAAGGATAGAAATCTTCTGGCCACCCTTTATTTGTGTCACATACTCACACACATAGAGAGAGAATTAATATGAGGCTCACATGAGATTCACATTTTGCCCAAGGCAGGCTTTTTTGGTAGGGAAGGGTTCCAAGGGGGAGAAAGGCCACATAACAATTAAAATAATTGTTCCCCACGAAACAGCGAGTCTGCAAAAAGCAAACCACCAAGTAGCAGAGGAACACTGTATATGGCAGTGAAGAAGGGGCCACAGGGATGGTGTCCATATACAGTAGAGTCTCACTTATCCAACATAAACGGGCCGACAGAACGTTGGATAAGCGAATATGTTGGATAATAAGGATGGATTAAGGAAAAGCCTATTACACATCAAATTAGGTTATGATTTTACAAATTAAGCACCAAAACATCATGTTTAACAACAAGTTTGACAGAAAAAGTAGTTCAATACGCAGTAATGCTATGTAGTAAATACTGTATTTACGAATTTAACACTAAAATATCACGATGTATTGAAAATATTGACTGCAAAAATGCATTGGATAATCCAATAAGGGAAGTCTAGGGAAGTCTATTACAGTATAGCCCTCCACAGAGGCATCTACTGTAATTGTCACAATGCCCATATTCACAAACTCAGATTACAAATTTCTCCAGTGAAGAAATGCCTGTGTACTTTATACAGCATCAGAGGTGCGAACGCAAAAAGGTAGCTAAAAGGTGGTGTAACTAATCTAAACTTTATGAGATGGTTGAGACTTTTGTTTTATCTGCTGCATCTGTCTGGTTTTATTATACACTGCTGTTTAGGGGGTTTTATTGTGTTTTACAATGAGTTTTAATTGCTCTTAGCCTCCTTGAATAATATGCAAGTACCAGAAGGGCAAGAATATATTTTATACTATTAATAAAATAAAATATCACGATAAAACCAAACAAAACAACCCAGTTCCCAAGTCCATGCCATATCAATTCTTATTTGCGTCAAATACTCTGATACTTTGTTCGAGCATATTTATCTGGCATGATATTTAAAAATGATAATCACCTGCAAGATCACCCAGCCTCAAGAAAAGAAGCAGGAAACCAAGATTTGCTTCCCATTTTGGTGAAGAAAGAGTATGGATTGCCTGGGGCAATCTCACATACTGCTGTTGAAGCATATGTGCTGCAGAAGGCAAAGGGAATTTGCAACTGAGGAGTAGGGAAACCAATTTCAAAACAAAGAGAGCACGGTTGATCCACATGGACTGTAATGCTAGATTCAACATAGGATAGGTTTCCTTTGTCCCATAGGATGCATGCACATTGCACGATTACAGTCACGCCTCCATATCCACAGATTTTGCACCCACAGATTCAACCATTCATGGCTGGAAAATCAATACATATTGCTATTTTATTAAAGAGACTACACCATTGGATATAACAGTACTTGAACATCCATGGGTCTTATTATTTTTGTGGGTCCTCAAACCAAACTTTAGTGGATACCCAGGACTCACTGAATAGTACCGTATATACTCAAGTATAAGCCGACCCACCTATAAGCCAAGGCACCTAATTTTATCACAAAAAACTGGGAAAACTTATTGACTCGAGTATAAGCTGAGGGTGGGAAATGCAGCAACTACTGATACATTTCAAAAAAATAAATAAATACCAATTGAATTACATTAATTGAGGCATCAGTAGGTTAAATGTTTTAGAATATTTACAAAAACTAGAAATTAAGATAAGACGTCCAACTCCGATTATTTTAACCTTCTTCAATGTAAACATGCTTATGTATCCTTCCAATAATAATAAATAGAATGAAATAATAAATTTAGTAATAATAGAGTAAAATAATAAATGTGATAATCGAGTAAAATAAATGTAATAATAATAAGAAAGAAAGAAAAATAATAATTGTAATAATAATATCAGAGTAAAATAATAAATGTAATAATAACAATAATAATAGAGTAAAATAATAAATGTACCATAGATACTCAAGTATAAGCCAACCCGAATATAAGCCAACCAGGACCCTTACTCGAGAACAAACCGAGAGGAGTTTTTTCAGCCCCCTTATACTCGAGTATATACAGTACTTTTATTTTACCTGGAATGGCTCTGTCTGATGGACTTCTGTGATTTGTAGTCTGATGAAGGACTTAGGCCCCTTCCACACAGTTGTATAAAATTCACATTGAACTGGATTATATGACAGTGTGGACTCAGATAACCCAGTTCAAAGCAGATATTGTGGATTATCTGCCTTGATATTCTGGGTTATATGGCTTTGTGGAAGGGCCCTTAGAATTCTATAGTGCATTCCTTAAACCAAATCTGCACAACCTGCAGCCCTCTGGGGGGGGGGGGGGGGTTGGACTTCATCTCCCAGAATTCCTGACCATTGGACAAGCTGTCTAGGGCTGCTGGGAGTTGGAGTCCCAAACACCAAGCAAAGAGCTCTAATGCTATGAAGGTTGTAAAAGCAAGCATGGCCTTGGGGTTCTCTGGTAAAGAATTCCAGGTACCTTACCCAACCTATAAATCCCAGAATTCCATTCAATAGATCCAGGACAATAAAAGTGATAAAGTGATTTAATTGTGTAGTATGGATACACCTCTATGATAATCTTAAACAGAGACCCTACTTTTGTCTCTGTGATTGTCAAGTACCTCACCCTGGAATCTCCAACAGCATAGTCGTACAGTCCAAAGTCAACTAGTCAATTATCCACAACAAGCTTTCGAGGAACAAGCTTTCGAGGCCGGGCTGTGGCGCAGGCTGGTTAGAAGTCAGCTGTAACAAATCACTCTGAGCAAGAGGTCATGAGTTCGAGGACAGCCCGTGCCTGCGTCTGTCTCTGTCTCTGTTCTATGTTATGGCATTGAATGCTTGCCTTATATGTGCAATGTGATCCGCCCTGAGTCCCCTTCAGGGTGAGAAGGGCGGAATATAAATACTGTAAATAAATAAATGAATAATAAACAAGCAGAAGAGTAGCCAAAATCCAGTCCTGATTCAGTCCAATAACCAAACTTACAACTGACAGAACTGTCCAATGCTCCAAACAGTGTCCACAGCTCTCCAGAGCACAGAATCCAAGGTGTGATTTCAAACGTTGCCACCAGCAATTAGGCAGCACACTGCAAAGCTTTAAATGCTACTTTCACAATTGATCTCTATTTCTGGCCATTCTCTCAGCAGTTCTGATTGAAGCCTTTTCTACACTGCCATATAAAATCCAGATTATCTGCTTTGAACTGGACTTTATGGCAGTGTAGGCTCATATAATCCAGTTCAAAGCAGATAATGTGGATTATCTGATTTGATAATCTGGATTATGTGGCAATGTAGAAGGGGCCTCAATTGAGGTTTCTCTTCTCTGTTCCAGAAAAGAAGGCACATTTAACCCTTCCTTAGATTGCTCTACTACACCCCCTTATGTTTGGCCAGCAGGCTCAGCAGTTTTTGCTTCTGGGAGTAACTGACGGCCCTTCCACACAGCCACAAAACCCAGAATATCAAGGCAGAAAATCCCACAATATCTGCTCTGAACTGGATTATCTGATTCCACACTGCCGTATATTCCAGTTCAAAGTAGATAATGTGGGATTTTATTTAGCTGTGTGGAATGGGCCAAAGCATGAAGCATTATGTAATAGCTATTGTTGCACAGAGTCTTTCATCTAAACAAAAGAAAAACACCAAAAGGTGATAATGCACATTAACACATATTTTCAAGGCAGTGTTCTTGCCCTGAGATTCTTCTCCCATACCTTGAGGACTGGAAATGAGTGTCCAGACCATAAGATCTGGGACCCTCATCCTGGGAAGATAGCAGGAAGAGCTATATCCTTGGAATACAATCACATAGAAAAACATTATACTAAAATGCATATTTGCTGCTGCTGGCAATTACATGCAGCCAGCCTGGCAAACCAAGTCATAACTCTAATTTCAAATTGGTCATAATCCAAAAAAACAAATGCATAACTTTATTGTATGAAAGTAAATTAATGAGACAGTCATTAGGGAAGGAAAGCCTTTTTCTGCAACGTTTTTAAAAAATCACACAGACAAGAAAAAAAATCCAGCCACCACACAAAGTGCTGTTAGCAAGCAGATATATCATTTAATAGAAAGTAATTAAGTTTACATTTCCCAGTTTTTTGCTCATTTGGTGGAGTGTTTTACAAGCCCAGGATTAGCAGCAGCAGCAGTAGCAGCAGAAAAGCCCATCTGGATACACTGCCATGTCATGCTGATAAAGTAATGTGGATTATGGACTGTCATTATCATCATCACCATCATCATCCAGCTGTTATAACTCTCTGCTTGTCTATGGATTAGATCAAAACTGAGAAACATTAAATGATATCTACCATCCCAAAAATCAGCTTGAAACTTCAGCAGCTTTTAGGATAGACTTGTGACTATCTAGGGCAATGGTTCTCAACCTGTGGGTCCCCAGGTGTTTTGACCTACAACTCCCAGAAATCTCAGCCAGTTTACCAGCTGTTAGGATCTCTGGGAGTTGAAGGGGACCCACAGGTTGAGAACCACTGATCTAGGGTCCATTCCACACAACTGAATAAAATCCCACATTTTCTGCTTTGAACTGGTATATATGGCAGTGTGGACTCGGATAATCTAGTTCAAAGCAGATATTGTGGGATTTTCTGACTTGATATTCATGGTTATATAGTTGTGTTGAAGAGCCCAGATCATTGTTTCCCAAACGTTGGTCTTCCAGATGTTTGGGACTTCAGCTCCCAGAATTCCTGACTGTTTGTTTAGCAGGATGGGGTTTCTGGAAAGTGAAGTCCAAAATAGCTGGAGGACCAAAGTTTGGGAAACACTGCTCAATATGTTGTTCTGATATTACATAGTAAGCCTGTGCATTTGTTGGGGTTAAGGGCACAGGACCCCATAAAAGTGGGGAAACCATGAACTTTTTTTTTTTCATCTGGAAGAACACTTCTCTGGGAATCTCAAGGTCCTCCAACATGACTATGGTCAATCAAATCCTGACATAAACAAATCTGAAAAATGTGGAGGGTCTATGGTATCTCAGTTCCTCATCTTTTCCAAGCCATTTGGCCCACTCTGCTTATAAAGTTAAATACAAATAAAATTACCCATCATTAAAATGCATTAAAATATAATTAAACTATAAATACACTTAAAAATAACTTTACAGTGTACCCCTTTGGTGGAGGACTAAAATGGGTAATAATAATAATAATAATAATAATAATAATAATAATACTTTATTTATACCCCGCCACCATCTCCCCGTGGGAACTCGGGGCAGTTCACAACGTTACAAAAGTAACAGCGCAAATACATTAAACAATATACACAGTTTAAAATACAAGAAGATGATAAAACAGAAGTTAAAGCAAAGGTTTATACAACAGTAATAATATCAAACAACCACCAATGCAAATCCATCAACTTCAAAGGTGGTGGTGGGGGGGGGGGAGGGACTATAGCAGCCATATAAGATAAAATCATTAGATTAAAATACCCCGATGAAAGGAACCTAATAACATTCAGAATAGAATTATAATGAGGCTGGTCATCCAATAGCTGTCTCTCCAAAGGCCAGCCCAAACATCCAGGTTTTCAATTGTTTCTTAAAGAATGGTAGGGAGGGTGCCAACCTAATCTCCCTAGGGAGGGAGTTCCAGAGCCAAGGGGTAACATAACACATTATTAAAAACATTTATTTATGAGTCATTAGCTCTCAAGGGCTTATTGAAAGAAAAAGCAGAGTCTTTGCCTCCTTCCAGAAGGAGACCACAGAAGATGCCAGTCGAACTACTTTAGGAACAGTAGCAACCACTGAGTAGGCCCTCTCCCATGTTCTCACCAAATGTACCTGCAAGTGTGATAGAATGAAGAAGGGACACACATTGACTCTATACCGATACATCCTACGCATTCTGGCTAATGGCGAGATAAGACTGGAGTAGTTATTAATTCTAGACCATTGAAATTTACTTGCTACCTCCAAGAAAACATGCCCTCTGGTAGATGTATTCCTACATCAGTGAACTCTGTTGAGTATTTTACAGGGCAGCATACAAAAAAAAAATCAAAGCTTGTGGCTTCAGATAGTGCAAATGTGGCAAAGGACCATGGCTTTGTTGGTTCACCAGTAAGTTTCCTTAGCAGAAGCAGGAGTCTAGTTCTTGTCTTCCAGACACTAAACCACATAAGTCAAACTCAAGGTCTGTGGGCCAAATCCAACCCACCATGTCATTTTCTATGGCCCTCCAGATGCTGAACTACAAGTCCTGTATTTCTCATCATTAGACATCATTAGGCAATGGCAATTGTGATAAGTAACCTCAGGAAGGCTGCAGATTGTTTTGTTTAGTCAGAAAAGTGGGGTTTGAATTTAGATACAAGGCTTGTGGGTATGATGTCTGGATTTAAAATGTCCTTTAATTTTTCTCTAGCATCAGGGTCACAAGTGCTGTTGCATTGCAATGCTATGTAAATTTTATCATCCACAACAACTGTGGGTTCGGAGCCTGGTGTATCTAGCTTCCCAGAAGGCCAGATGAGACATAAATGAGTTGAAGGCAAAATCAGAGGCTTTCTTCTCAATGGCGAAGGAGATGTCAGGAGAGACAGCACTCCAAAGGATTGACATACTGTGATTGTGATACATATCATATTTATTGTATTTTGATATTTATTCAAGATTCCTGTGGTAGTCTGATTGGTCCAGGAAGTGTCCAGCTAGAATCCACTCCTTGGTTGGTCCAAGGCTCCATCCGACGTCATTGCTGGTTGATCTTGGTTGTAACAGGAAAATTTAATAAACTGGAAGGATTAATCATTGGATTATTTTGAAGAGTGTGTCCATTTATTGATCTGCCCCTGAGAGTGGCACAATCAGAAAGGAATGTGGTGGAGCAAGGGATAAAGAGCTGAAATGGTTAATGATCATATCTGGAAGAAACACAGAAAGACCCCTAGGCCCTTGCGCAAATCCAATGTGTGTTCTTCCAAGTCTCCCGGTGCATTGTGAAGAGATTATGATAATTGTGGGATTGTTTCCTGACATCTGAGGTATGTTGGGCAACATTCCAGGGCAATTAAGGAATGAGTTATTACAGAACAAGGGGGGGGGGGCGCTTGAAGCAGGCTCATTGTATGTCTGAACAGAGTTGCATCTCATAATGCATAATTTGGGAATCTAGTTTCTGATAACATAAATTCCCATTATCCTCGGTCTACATGGTGGATAAGCAAAAGTGATGGAAACAGTCATTCAATAACATCTGGGGAACCAAATTGTGTAAAATCTAAAGAGCACTGACTACTATGTTAAAAAAAGTTAAAGTTGGCCCTTTGTATTCATGGATCCATGGATTCACTGACCCTTTGAAGTCAACCATAAGGCTGACATGGCCCTTAATGAACATGAATTTGATACCCCTGCATTATACCATGGTGGCAAAACTGATAAATCAGGAAGACTAAACCAGCTAGGGAACTTTACATTTTCCTGCAAGAACTGAGAAGAGCAAGACTGCACTCCCACCATCCCTCATCATCTCTGTGAGTTAATTGAATACTATTTTGGCTCCTTACACTCTAGTTCGAAGCAACTGAAGTAAATTGAGGGTGGAGAGAAAAACTGGACCATTTTCAATGGAACAGGAAACATTGGAGGACAGATAATTACTCCTGACAAATCAAAATAGTTGGAGGGCAGGCATTTTTCTGACCACTTGACAGGTCACTACTTCTTTCTGAAGCCAATGTCTCGATATAACCAAAGTCCACAAAAGCCAACTCTCTGTTAGCTAGACTCCAATGGTAGGATCCCTGCCATTTTTGTGCAATGTAGCTAAACTTGTAAAACAGGGATCAGGTTTCAATGGGAGGGCAATCTTATATTTACCATTGTGAAGTTTTCCGTCAGTATGAAAATTGCCAGTGTAGTGGTGCCAAATGCAATCGGCACAATGAATCTTTGGGAGCCCATGAATAAAAATGGCTACTCGAAGTCCTAGGAAGGAAAAAGCCATTGTGAATACCAAAGGAAATTGAAGGTCGCTAAAATCAAACTACCCTCTTTCCGCCCTCCTCCCTCCTTTGTCAAATTCCAAATGGACTTTTTCTCTGAATAGCACTGCGGCGAATATTGTGTCTTTCCTTTGTTTGCTGTTTTTTGGTTTTGTTTTTGTTTTTCAAAAGAAGATAAAAAGGAACCAAGGAGTCAAAGGACCAAGTAGCTTAATCTTTCCGGTTGAAAGCAGATTGGATTCGGTTGTGAAGAAAAAGAACAAGAAAATAATAAGACTGAAGCAATGAAGTTTAATTACCGAAACTCAGCATGGGTTATAACGAGCTGCTTGTTTCCCCCCTTTTAGAGCGTACTCACCGTTGAAAACATATGACCATGAGTGAAAATTACAAAATGTTACCAGTATTATGAAAATCAGTTGCAGGACTTGGAAATAAAGGCACCGAGGGCTTTAAATTTTAAAATGTTAGTAGGGGGTCTCAAGAAGCAGGGATTACGGAGACAATGAGAAAGACATTTATTCAGGGTTAAGCTGAAGTATTGGTCTCAACAGCACACAAAGGACAGCGCGTTGGCTGGGTCTGTATATGCCATCAAGAACTTTGCATATGCACAAACGGCAAAGAGGAAGCTCAAAGAATGTGAAAGTTAGCAGACTGTGATTTAGCACCAGGCCACTGTGACATAAATATGGATGCTCTGAAGATTGGGCCGCTCTCTAGAAAGCGCATGAAGTAGGCTTTTCTTCTGATAAGACAACAAATTCAGTGAAACCATCTTCAGCAAAACAAAATTATGTCTAACAGATTGCATTTATACTTTGCAGTTTCATTAATTGGATACCATTCTAACTGCCACTTCTTCCTCCTTTGAATCCTGGGATACAGACTAGATTATCACACTATACTCTAAAGTACTGCTATCCCTCCTTAAATCCGATAGCTGCCTTCTGCAGAATTCTGAGGTTTGTAGTTTAATGAGGCCCAGAACTAGAAATCCCAGGACTCACCAGGAGACAGCCATAGGATTTAAAGTGGGATAGCAGCACTTTAACAGTATAGTGCAATAATAATAATAATAATAATAATAATAATAATAATAATAATAATAATAATAATAATACATCATACAGTCCTAAACACTTGGAAAGTGTTCAACTTGTGATTTTGTGATACGAAATCCAGGATATATATCTCATTTGCTATGTTATACTGTGTCTTTGTGTCAATAATAATAATTGATCCTCTTGATGTTCCTCCAGCAACAGCAAGGGTGTCCCTCTGGGCAGCTAAACCTGGCAATTCTAACTGGATGGCCCCCCAAGAGGGTCTTCCTCCAGGGGCAACCAAAGAATGGGCAACTTGGAAGTCCCTGAACAGACTCAGAAGTGGAGTGGGCAGATCTAAAGACAACCTGGCAAGGTGGCACTACCTGGAGGAATCCTCCACCTTGTGTTACTGTGGAGCAGAACAATCAACTCTGCATATGTATGCTTGCCCACAATGTCCTGCCTCATGCACGGAGGATGAGTTGTTTAAAGCTACGGACAATGCGGTTGCTGTTGCCCGCTTTTGGTCTAAAACTATTTAGTTGCTTGTGATTTCCTTTTTTTTCATCATTTTAAAATGTATTTGTTATGCAATGCTTTTGACACGAAATAAATAAAATAATAATAATATTATTTATTTATTTATTACATCATTTCTACCCCGCCCTTCTCACCCATCAGGGGACTCAGGGCGGCTTACAATATACATCACAAACACAGTTTACATCAAATTAAAAGTCATCCAAGATTAAAAATTACAATAAAAATTAAAATGTAAATTAAAAACAGCATAATGATACATCTAAATATACATTTCAGGTGCATTTTTCATGTCCAGGTGGGGGTCTGTCAATGAGTCATATATTCATATTGCAATTCTGCTGTTACTCATGCTCAAATGCCTGCTCCCATAACCATGTTTTTGTTCTTTTTTGGAAGGACAGGAGGGAGGGAGCTTCCCTAATTTTGTTTGGGAGGGCGTTCCATAGGCGGGGGGCCACCACTGAAAAGGCCCTGTCCCTCGTCCCCGCCAGCCGCACCTGTGAGGCTGGCGGGACCGAGAGCAGAGCCTCCCCGGAGGATCTCAAATTCCGTGATGGGACATAGCGGGAGACACGTTCAGACAGGTAAGCTGGGCCGGAACCGTTTAGTGCTTTATAGGCTAAAGCCAGCACTTTGAATTGTGCTCGGTAGCAGATCGGCAGCCAGTGGAGCTGACGTAACAGAGGAGTGGTGAGCTCCCTGTACGTTGCTCCAGTTAACAGCCTGGCAGCCTCTCGTTGGACTAGTTGAAGCTTCCGAACAGTCTTCAAAGGCAGCCCCACGTAGAGTGCATTGCAGTAATCTAGTCGGGATGTAACAAGAGCGTGGACCACCGTGGCCAAGTCCGGCTTCCCAAGGTACGGTCGCAGCTGGCGCACAAGTTTTAATTGTGCAAAGGCTCCCCTAGCCACCGCCGAAACCTGGGGCTCCAGGCTCAACGATGAGTCTAGGATCACCCCCAGACTGCGCACCTGCGCCTTCAGGGGGAGTGTGACCCCATCCAGCACAGGCTGTAACCCTATACCCTGTTCGGCCTTCCGACTGACCAGGAGGACCTCTGTCTTGTCTGGATTCAATTTCAATTTGTTGGCCCTCATCCAGTCCGACACCGCGGCTAGACACCGGTTCAGGACCTGAACAGCCTCCTTAGTGACAGGTGGGAAGGAGTGACAGAGCTGGACATCATCTGCATAGAGATGACACCGCACCCCGAAACTCCTGATGATCTCTCCCAGCGGCTTCATGTATATGTTGAACAACATGGGGGACAATATAGACCCCTGCGGGACCCCACAAAACAAAGGTTGTGGGGCCGAGCAGGTGTCCCCCAGTGACACCATCTGGGACCGACCCTCCAGGAATGAGTGGAGCCACTGCAGAACAGTACCTCCAAGTCCCATTCCCGCGAGGCGTCCCAGAAGGATACCGTGATCGACGGTATCGAAGGCCACTGTGAGGTCCAGCAGAACCAGCAGGGACACACTCCCCCTGTCCAGCTCCCAGCGTAGATCATCCACTAAGGCGACCAAGGCTGTCTCGGTACCATGCCCCGGCCTAAAACCAGACTGTGCCGGATCTAGAAAATCAGTGTCAACCAAGAATCCCTGGAGTTGCAAGGCAACCACACGTTCCATAACTTTGCCCAAGTAGGGGAGATTGGAGATAGGCCAAAAGTTTCCGAATTGAGTGGGGTCCAGTGATGGCTTTTTCAACAGCGGTTTGATCACAGCCGTCTTTAGGCTCGCTGGAAATATGCCTTCCCGAAGGGAGGCATTCACCACCACCTTCACCCACTCGGCCAATCCCCCTCTGGCTTCTCTCACCAGCCAGGATGGGCAGGGGTCTAGGATGTATGTGGTCGGTCTCACCTCTCCAAGAATCGTGTCCACATCCTCGAGCTCAACCAATTGAAATGAATCCATCAAAACGGGACAAGCAGGTGTTCTTGCTACATCCTCAGAGACTGCCGTTAATATGGCGTCAAAGTCAGAACGGATCAAAGTGACTTTGTCCGCAAAGAACCGAGCAAATGCTTCACAGCGGGCTGCCGAATTGTCAGGGATCCCGTCTTGAGGGACGGGATATAACAAACCTCTGACAACTCGGAACAACTCCGCCGGACGGTTCTTTGCAGACGCAATATTAGCTGCAAGGAAAACGTTCTTTGCAGCATCTATTGCCGCGGCATATGCCCTAAGATAGGAACATAGCCGTGTTCGGTTTGGCTCGCTCCGAACGCCACACACACTCTAGTCCCCTCTTCTTTCGCTTCATCGCTGCCAGCTCCTCAGTGAACCAAGGAGATGGTTTAGCTCGGGTACTCGAGAGGGGACGCTCCGGAGCGATCATGTCTATTGCCCTAGTCATCTCTCCATTCCAGAGAGAGACCAGAGCATCAACAGGATCACCTGCCGAGGAGGCGGGAAATTCCCCAAGAGCCATCAGGAATCCATCTGGATCCATAAGCCTCCTGGGGCGGACCATCTTAGGTCCACCACCCCTGCAGATGTTAAGGGGCGCAGTAAGTCTAAACCTGATCAGGTGATGGTCGGTCCATGGCAAAGGAGCGATGGTGAGCTCCTCCACACCGCCACCTTCCTCCCATCCCTGACAGAATACCAGGTCCAGTGTGTGCCCCGCACTGTGGGTGGGACCAGATACCAGTTGGGACAGCCCCATGGTTGCCATGGCGGCCATGAAGTCCTGAGCCGCACCTGAGAGGTTGGTCTCGGCATGGACATTGAAGTCCCCCAGCACTATCAGCCGCCGGGACTCCAATGCCAGGCCCGAGACCACCTCAGCTAGCTCAGGCAGGGAGACTGTAGTGCAGCAGGGTGGTCGGTACACTAGCAGAATCCCTAATCTGTCCCGGTCTCCCACCCTCAGGTGGACACACTCAAACATGGTCGACTGTGGGATGGGGCACCTGGTCAGGGGGATAGAATCCTTATAGACCACCGCGACCCCACCTCCCCTCCCTCCAGATCTTGGCTGGTGCTGTACGGAGTATCCTGGCGGGCAGAGCTGGGTGAGATTAACCCCTCCCAACTCGTCCAGCCAGGTCTCCGTAATACATGCCAGGTCTGCATGTTCCTCCAGGATTAGATCCTGGATGAATGATGTTTTCCCGTTTACAGACCTGGCATTAAACAGCACCACTTTTAATCTGGAGGGACCGCCATCCTGGTTACCCAGATTAGCTATGTCAGGAGACCGTTTTAAAGCTAATAATGTTCTTCCACAAACCCTAGGCCGAATTAAATTAGGTCTCCCTTTCCCGTATCTCCCCCTCCCTGACACCACCTCTATAGGGGCCCCCCACCCACCCGAGCACCTCCCTCCCCTCCCATACTGTCCTCTCCCCCCCCTCTTCCCGTGGTCTAAGTGCTGTTCCTTGATGTATTACTTTTCCATTGGCACTTAGTATCCTTTCCCATCCATTCCCACCCCCCACCCTATAATCCTCGTAGTCCTCCAGCCTCCCCCACCCCCAGCACTAATACAAAGTGCAAATGCAATTGTAAAGTGCAGAGAGTGCGGGGGCAACATGGATGAGAGGATTTGATATAACTAAGGTGCAGATAGGCTATAGTTGTTATATTTGATGGGTGGGTTGATTCAAGAATAATTCATAAAGTGCCAGAGTGCCAACTAAGAGACAAGGTTTTAACAGCATGTAGCAGTTCATTGAGTTAGTAATAGTCACGTTGTTAATCAACCATCAATGAGGTAGACTCACAGATTCAATATGAACTTAAGATTGTTACTATGGTTTTTAGTTAAAAACACACAAAGCGGGGGTCAGAGGGAAGGCTTTCTCAGTCTCTGTAGTTGAAATTCGTGGCCAGATAGAGATTGTTACCTCCGCGTCTTCTGAGGCCTCTGTTCTCCTTTGGCCTCCACATGGTAACCCGGTTCTACAGCCACCTCCCGGTCTGGCGAGGGGCCTAATACAGTTCAAGTGGGTCCGGTCCTGACTCAGCGTAATTTAGCAGGGGCCAGGCAGGTCCCAGCAGGCCCCAACAGGCCCAGTGTGGTCCCAACAGGCCCCAACAGGCCTTGTGCACTCTGCAGAGGCCAGGCAGAGCCAGCAGCCGCCTCACGCCTGGCAACCCGCAGCAGTCAGTCCGGTGGAGAAGCACAGCGGCCCACAAAAGCTCCTCCGAAATCAGCAAGCCATCGGTAGTCTGATGAGGAAATGCGGTGGGCCCAGAGGCTAGTCAATCGCCTCCCAGTTCAACAATGGGCCAGCAGAGGTCCCCACAAGCCCACCAAAGCCTCTCCAAAGTGCTCCGTGGCTGTTGGACTTTACCGCCAGTGTAAACAAACAAACAGACCCAGCCAGGTCCCACAGTCCTCCGCTGCTATTTATTATCATTTTATTTCTTGCCCACCTCTCCTTGAGACAGGTTACAGCATCACTAGAAACAAATAATCATCTAAAAACATTCTATAAAATACACATATTCAAACATATTTTAAACACATATTAAAATACACAGAACAAAGATGAAACATTTAAAATTCTTGATTAAAATTGGCTGGGTAGACCTATTGGAAGAGATAGGTCTTCAATGTGTTCTAAATTCCAATAGCTCATTTAGCTGTCGGAGTTCTTCCGGCAGGTCATTCCACAGTCTTGGGGCAGCTGATAAACAGGTCCTTTGGGTAACAGTCGCCAGTTGGGTTTGGGCTAGTTGGATTAACCACCCCTTAGAGGATCTAAGTATGCAGGATTGTATGGGAGAAGGCGATCCTGTAGGTAACCTGGACCCAAACTATGTAGGGTTTTAAATGTCAAAAACAACATTTTGTACTTTGCTCAGAAACTAATTGGAAGCCAGTGGAATGACTTTAGCATGAGTGTGATATCATCACTCCTGGTTGTTCCTGTAACCTGCCGTATTTAGAACCAACTGGAGTTTCCGAACTTGTACCAATGTAGCCCAATGTAAAGCATATTGCAGAAGTCCAACCTTGAATATATCAATGCATTCCCTGCCATCTTTAGGTCTGCCGAATCTAGAAAGGGGCACAGCTGGCGTATCAGCCGAAGCTGGTAGTAAGCACTCCTGACTGTCGCATCTACCTGGGCTGACATTGGGAGAGAAGGATCCAGGAGCACTCCCTAGCTGCAAACACAGTCTTTCAGGGGGATTGTAACCCCATCCAGAACTGGTTGACATACCTCCATTCCTAGGTTAGAAACCTTAATGGCAAGCACCTCTATTTTGTCTGGATTCAGTTTCAATTTCTTTTTCCTCATTCAGGCATTCATTCAGAGGAAACATGTTCTCCTTAGCTAAAGCTGTTTTGGAAGGCATGGAGAAATATATGTGGGTTATTTATTTATTTCGTGTCAAAAGCATTGCATAACAAATACATTTTAAAATGATGAAAAAAAAGGAATTCACAAGCAACTAAATAGTTTTAGACCAAAAACGGGCAACAGCAACCGCATTGTCTGTAGCTTTAAACAACTCCTCCTCCGTGCATGAGGCAGGACATTGTGGGCAAGCATACATGTGCTGAGTTGTTTGTTCAGCTCCACAGTCACATAAGGTGGAGGATTCCTCCAGGTAATGCCACCTTTCCAGGTTGTCTTTAGATCTGCCCACTCCACTTCTGAGTCTGTTCAGGGACTTCCAAGTTGCCCATTCTTGGTTTGCCCCTGGAGGAAGACTCTCATGGGTATCATCAACATATTGATAGCATCTCACCCCATGCCTATGGATGATCTCTCAAGCAGTTTAATGTAAATATTTAAAAGCATTGGGGATTGAATTGCTCCTTATGGAATGCCACACAACAGCTCCTTTTTTGAGGAGTAGCTATCCCCAATGCCACCATCTGGAACCTGCCTGAAGGGTCCAATTGGAACCACTGCAGTACAGCCCCTCCAGGCATTCCAGAAGGAAGCCATGGTCAATGGTATCAAAGGCCACTGAGAGGTCTAGAAGCACCAAAAGGGTCACATACCCCTTGTTACTATTGAGATTGAGATCATCCAGTAAGGCAACCATAGCAGTCTCAACTCCGTATCCTGCTCTGAAATCTGTTGATGGTTCAACAGGGATTCAGGTCCTGGTCTCCAGAGTTGTGTTCCAGCACTCAAACTGCTTCATCATGCTGGCTCTCTAAGTCCACCTTATAATTGTTCATATATACACACACACACACACACACACACACACACACACACACACACACACTGAGTCATTGCAGGAATTGGTGTTATCTTCCTCAACAATATTCAAAAACACCCTAGGACACCTAATTTTGTAGTGATAGCATCTCCTCCACAGCCATTCCATTAATGGTGGAGAGTGGGAGGTAGATGGAAAAACATTTTCCTATGGTCCCATAGCTAGATGTAGACCATGGACATCTTTTTTGGGATCCCTGGGGGACCATGGTAGAAGATACCTCAGTCTGTGACTGGCTATGAGGGATACCTTCACATCACTACAGTAGATCTCTTTTCCACGGTGAGAGGGACACATTAGACCTATCGAATTCCCTTGAAATGCATAGAGTCCTCTACATTTGCTGGTGGTAGGAGCTCAGAACCCCTGTGAATGTGGGAAAACCAAGAATAAACAAACCTCTCTAGAAATCTCTAGGTCCTTCAATATGACTCTATTGTCAACTTCTGCTAGAAATTGACCATGGAGTTGTGTTGGAGGGTTTAGAGCAATGGTTTTCAGACTGTGGGTCCCCAGATGTTTTGGCCTTCAACTTCCAGAAATCCTAACAGTTGGTAAACTGGGGGACCCACAGGTTGAGAATCACTGGTCTAGAGAGTCTTAGCAGATCCCATTCTCGTTCTACCACAATAGATAAGTGGACATTCCTGCTCTCAACCATTTTTCAATGTATGGGTATTCATTGAATAAAAGGTAAAGCAGAACAACCCCCAATGTATTGCTTTATGTAGAAGGTGCTGCATTATTAACAGAGCAAGCGGGAAACAGATGGTTTTAATTACTTACCTACAGATATATTGTTCTGGGATTATGAGCTGAGTACAACTTAGAAACAATGCTAATTTGTAGAAACGTACTGTACATTCTAATTAAGACATACCTCAAACAAATGACAGCAATGGGCAATGCAGAAAGCCTAGATAACTAAAAAAAGATAAAGATTTACATTGTGTCAGGCTCTACTGTACTGGGCAGGATGGAAGAAACAGAATCCTTTATTTGCATACTGACGGTTTGGAAGTCAAATAATTTAATTTAGTTTGGAGTTTTTATTTTTGTTCTTCAACATAATTTTACATTATTTTAAACTGTTATAAAACTTCTAAATTGTGTTGAATTTTCAGCACTGGTCTTTTGCTTGTGCCCCACATGGAGATCTTTGGATATAAGGCAGGACATAATTATTTTTACTAAATGCATGATAAATATAAATAAGGATGGAGTATATCCACTGCCTACAGATGAACAAGAGATGTCTGGTGAATTCTGATGGACAGCTTGTTTCCCAAATTTCTAGATTTGAATAAATTCTAACATATAACAAGATGTGGATATTTTACATTCAATCATTCTATAATGTAGAAACAAGATATTTATCAACAGGTTGAAAACTGTCTTGTGGTAATGCACCAAAATACAACCCCGGCTCCCTATATATTAAGAGAAAGAGCATATCAGAAAAACATGAAAAAGCAACAGTATAGTTGGATTTAATGTGATGCAAACTAAGATCTTTTTAAAGACTTAAGCATTCAAAATCCTTAGTTTGGATGAATGCATTTGTGCATATTGGTTTCTCCTACATTAAATTTTTTAACTTTCAAGCATTTCCCAAACAAAACATGAAATAAAATAGCAAACTTTGGTAAGGCATATAAAAAATGAACTTTTTCCACCCACATATTTATCAACACTGCACATGATTCTCTTAAGAACTCTGAGGGATCCTACTTTCTACGATCAAATATCTAGCAACATGTTGCCTCTAAGGACTTTATTGCACAAGCCCACTATTCCACTGCATTGTCAATGATTGCACCCTCAAATAATAAATTTATTCTTGTATCCCATCACCATTTCCCTGAAGGGACTCAGGGTGGCTTATACATGGCACAAAGTGCCTAAAAACATAAAACAAGAAGCACATCTAAAAAACACAAATTAAAGAAATCAATAAGCGTATAAACCACAACTTAAAACTCAGTTTGAAACAGCATTAATCAATCCAATAACAATTAGCTGTGGTAAACGTAGCCAGGCTGTAGCACTAGGGCAAGGGCAAGGGATAAGTGCAAAATTATGACCATGGGACAAGGGCATGGGGTAAGTGCAAAGCTCCATAAAAATTATGTTGGTCAGCTGGGATCTAGGCATTTTCAAAAACTTGTTTGACTGGGCCTAGGCATTCTCAAAAGCTTGTTTGAACAGCCAGGTCTCCAGGTCCCTACAGAAAGAGGGCAGTGTGGGGGCTAGCCTAATCTCCCTGAGGAAGGCATTCTAGATCTGAGGGGCCACCACCGAGAAGGCCCTCTCCCTTGTCCCCACCAACCGTACCTGAGATGGAGGTGGGACCGAAAGGACGGCCTCCCCAGCCGATCTCAGAGCTTGTGCAGGTTCATACGGGGGAATGTGGTAACGTAGGTAGGCAGGACCTGAACTGTACCTCTCTACTTTAACGTAATTGCTTCAATTTGTCAATTTGTGATCCCACAATCCAACTTCCGCCTACCTATATAACCCCTCTACTTCACACACTATTGCTATTCGTTATTTATTTACATTGTTGTTTTTATCACAATTGCAAAATTCCAGCATTATAAAACAAAACAAGAAAAGGATATATGCCTGCCTTTGAATTACTAGATTGGCAGAAACTGGGGCTAACAGCAGGAGCTCACCCTGCTCCCTGGATTCAAACCGCCAACCCTTCAGTCAGAGAGTTCAACATTATTTATTTATCTGCAACATTTATATCCCGCCCTTCTCACCCGAACGGACTCAGGGCAGCATACACAATTGGCAACAATTTGATGCCTACACACATTTAAAACATAGCAATGACTAAAATCCAATTACAACACTTAAAACAATATAAAAATATAAAACATATAGTTAAAGTCCACTCATCCAATATCCTCGTACTGTGGCCATAAGTCAGTCCGGGTCGTCTTTATCATTTAATCATCGAAAGCCTGGGCACATAGCCATGTTTTCAGGGCTTTTCTAAAACTCAGAAGGATTTAACCCACTAGCCACTGGGGGTTCCCTTATATTCTGCAGAGAGAGGTGTGCGTGAAATTTTTTTCCTTCATTTCCTTCGTGCTGTCTTTTTGTGTCAACCGATCATTTACACAAACCGACAGACAACATTATCGTACGAAACGATAGGTGACATGATAATGAAAGCCATGCAATCATCATGCTGGCTTTCATTTTCTGTCACATGGTCTCCATGGCTGCAATTCACTTCCTCATGCATCAGAGAAGGAGGCGGAGAGTCGATTCTTTGGCCAATCGGAGGCCAAGGAATCACTAAAGTGGGCTGGGCAGGAAGGGCAGGGAGTGTATAAAAGGGGAAGACTGTACCCAAAAACGCCATTTGCTGCCATTGCTAGACTGTGGGCTGGTTGGGTTTTGTTGCTGTGCTGTCTCCGGTTGGGCTAGGGCTTGCTTTGCTTGCTTGGCGGGCAGGTGGCTTGCCTTCTTTATGTCTTCCTGCCTCTGGTGAGAGCATTAAGTTGGGATTACTGGAAATTTAGGGGTTTTTTTTGGGGGGGGGGTTGGACTGGCTGGTGGGTGGCTGCTGCTTCCCCCTCCTTCGGCCCACCAACCCCTTTCCTTCTTTAAGTGAAGGGGTGCATCTTGGGGCAACTCCCCAGTTTCAGACTCATACGTCTTCCCCATTTGGCTGGTTGGCACTTGGCAGCTCCGCTGGCCTTCCTTCTGCTGCTGCAGAAGTTAAGAGAGCCAGGCCAACTGGGAGGAAAAGGGAATGCTTTAGGGGATTTTATTTCTAAAAAGGAAAAAAAATAGCTAAAAGTCGGGGGAAGATGCAAACATTTTAAAAGTTGGTGGGCTAAAGGGGTTTGATATGCTCTCAGTGTGTGGCAATTTTCACCCCTCTATCCCTAAATCTGAGTGCTGCCAATGGCACGAAATTTTTCATGTTTTTCATTAGCGAGACAAAAATTTGTGTCGTATAGGTGGCAAATTTTTGTGAGCGGGACACAAATAAGAAAATGAGACAACCCAAATGAAACTACACAAAACAAACAGCAATGCCATAGAAATGCACACTATCTGCAGATAGGATTGAGCAATTTTGATGGCTCGTATAAAGTCTGGACTAAATCCAAGAGAATATTCAACCACCCCTTTACATGGAAACCACCAGCCACTGTTTCAGACCATATTCTGAATTAAGTGTAATGGGAAATAGGGGCAATTTTGAATGGCTAAAATATAATTAAGGTTTTTCAGTTGCTACTCACAACTGCATAGGCTCCTTGGGCCATCCTTAATGTTACATAGGAGGTACACACATACACACACACACACACACAAATTGCCTGAGCGTGTGATAGGAAGGAAGCAGTTAAATGATAAAAAAGTGAAATGTAGCAAGCTGTGTACAATTAACTACAATTCAAATATACACCTTGTTCCAATCCAAGCCATTTATCAGATAAAAATAGTCTGCTACAAGAATGTCATGATTAATGAGGTGAGACTCCAGCTAATTACTGTTTCCTCCAGAAGTAATTAGGTTGGCATTGCTAATCAAGATGAATGAACACTCTGACCCGCTTTTTTAAATGTAAAACTATGAGCTGCTGCCACAATAACATCATTTAGTTCAGGCAACGGAGTCTTTATTAGGCTTGTAGTTTGATTAAATTCTTTTGTTACACTCGGCTTTGCACACAGGAACAGATGAATACTGTGATGTTCAAAGGGTTTGTCACCCTTAATTAAAGACTGAAAAGGTTCATTCGACTCCAGGGGCAATACACGCGACAGCCTTAAATTGATAGCTTTTAAGTAAGGGATAACTGGCGAAGTCACAGGGTTTGCCCATCTGAAACAGAGGTTCCCTCCACTTGCCTTAATGTTCAGGCAGCGTGGCTGGGAAATTTATGTCTGAATTCCCTTTCAGAAGCAGTTGCTGCAATCAGCGCTTCCTGCACTGGGTTTCAATGGGCTTGTGACCGTTAACATTGGGAAATTTGCAGAAAGTTGCCCAAAATATCACTCATGGATTAGTGACCGCCATCACCACTACATCATTGAACATAAAAACGTGGATTGTTGAATCAAATCATCCATAATCCCCAGTGACATTGCGGGAGTCATAGTCCAAACACGTCGCATTTCTAAGCTTTGGTTTTGTTATCATTATTTGCCCTCATATCATTATGATGACCCTATGAAAGAAGGACCTCAAAGAGTTCTAGTTGTCTATGGATCTAATCATGTCTTACACATTCATGGCCATGGCTTCCTGGATGGAATAAAACTAGATGTAGCATGCTCTCCTCCTTATCCTTCTGCTTTACCAAGTCTTTTCCAATGAATCATATCATCTTATTATATATCTGAAGAACAACAGTTTCAGTTTAGTCACCTCAGCTTCTATGGAATGTTTAGGCTGATCACCACTCGTTCACTAGCCATTACCCAAGACAATACATTTATTCCATAATGTCTTAAAATATCACCTTAAGTGGACAGAATTAATGTATTCCAATGAGCAGAAGAAAATGTTCTGGATGGATGCCTGCATGAGAGGTGGAAATGTAACAAGCATGTTTTGGCTGAGATCCTAACACTCCATGCCCTCTTCCACAGCAATTGGCAAATAGTAAGAGGGTCTTCTGCTATTGTGGGTACTACTTACTGTTGGAAAGCAGAGAGGGAGGCAATTTAGACCAAGAAGAAACTGTTGGTTTGAGCTTGAAGAAAAGAGGAAAGTTCAGGTGTGTGTGTGTGTGTATATATTTTATAATAGCCCCATTCTTGAGGTGTTGCCAATGCTATATTGCACTTTGTCCATTTTAACTGTGAAATTACCTTCCCCATTTCGGCACATGTTGCACGTTGCCTGGGTTCTATGAATTAGTCTCCAGTGTTAATATTGTATGTTTGATGTTGATTTTAATGATTGTTTTTACTGTAATTGATGTTTTTATTGGATAACTGTTTTATTGCTGTGTTTTGATATTTAATTGTTTTATCGGGCAAGGCCCCATGTAAGCCGCCCCGAGTCCCTTCGGGGAGATGGGGCGGGGTATAAAAATAAAGTTATTATTATTATTATTATTATTATTATTATTATTATTATTATTATTATTATTATTATTATATATTCCTTATAAGTTAGACTTGGTTGGGTGTCTTTTAAAACTGAATTGTGTACTCTAGGTAATTGTGGTTAATGTTTAATTTTTAATTATTAATGGCATTGCCAATATTGGTCCTTGCAACATCACCCTTGTATCATCACCAGGACTTGTCTTGTGACAACACAAGGGATAATCTCTGGGCTCTGGGTTTTGGTTGTGAAATCTCAGGACATGGGATAGTCCTGGCATGTTAACCATTTTCCATCCCCATCATTGATCAATAAGCAACTGTAATGGCAGTCTCTCCTAAGGCTTGGCAGTTGTGGAGAGTGGGAAGCTGAGTTAGACCAGACGTGGGCTAGCTTCAGCATTGTAGATTAGATAGTTGTTTGGAGCTGAACAAACAACTCAGCATATGTATGCTTGCCCACAATGCCCTGCCTCATGCACGGAGGAGGAGTTGTTTAAAGCTACAGACAATGCGGTTGCTGTTGCCCGCTTTTGGTCCAAAACTATTTAGTTGCTTGTGATTTCTTCTTTTTTTATTTCCATTATTTGAAATTTATTTGTTGTACAATGCTTTTGACACGAAATAAATAAATAAAAAGCATTGTAGATCAGTCACGATGGTTTAACTGATGATTTAGAGAGGACTGTGAGTTTTCCTGTGGATGATTCAGAGAGGATTGTGAGCTCTCCTGTGGCACAAAGTGATGGGTCCTCAAGTCTGGGAAATGATGGTTTTCTCTGTAAGAAAACCAGCTCAGAAAGTGCAAGGCCTCAAGGGCATTCAGGGAAGTCAGAAGTAGCAACAGCAGATAAGGAATCAAGTGAAGAGCTGAGTGATAAGAAGAGTAAACATAGGAACCCATCTGCAGCTACAGAGATCAACAGAAGTCTGTGTTTACAAATCAGAGCCAAAAATAGATTGCATCATTCAGAGAGATTACGTAGGAAAATTGTGTAAGAAATTCACAGAAAACAGAATGATTTCATGGTATCTATGACATACCAATTTGTTTATCTTAAGGTCAGTTCAGGCAACGCTGCATTAGAGTGTGAAGCTAAGCTTTGAGTTCTTTTGTTCCTGGTTCAAGTCAAGCTTTGATTTTGCATTTAATATATCCTGGAAGTTTTCTATGTTCCTGTTCATGTACTCCTGCTCAGGTCTTACTAGTTATATCTTCCTGATTATGGATTTATGTTCTATCTGTGATTGTTGGCTGTTCCTGAACTTTGTCACCTCTAGAACTTTATGGAATATTTGGATTATTGTTTGGTTCTCAACTTTTGCTAAACCTTTTTTGATTGTATATCTTCCTTTTTTATTCCTGATTTTCGTATGCTTTTTATATGTTTTTTACAATAAACCGTTTGCCCATATTCCTGGACTCCTGTGTGCTGCAGTGGTCATAGGTGTTTCCAGGTCTGAAGTGCAACATTTGGCCTCCCAGGTGTTTTGGACTTCAACTTCCACAATTCCTAAGAGCCTAGCTGTTAGGGATTGTGGGAGTTGAAATCCAAAACACCTGGAGGGCCAAAGTTGGCCCATGCCAGGATTAAAGAGTAGCTCTCCTCCTTCCCATCCAAAATGGAACACATGTACATATAAGCCATACTTACAAAGGCATGTCTCACTATGTTGCCCTGTCTCTGCCAACTACAAAAAAAAGAAAAAAAGAAAATGAAAAGAATAAGTGATGGTGGGGGGCTAAGCAGCAGGGTGCACAAGCATGCCAATCAATGTGCGTTAAGTATAGAAATGTCATTAACTGGGAAATCCTATTTTTACTTCTCACAATCTAGAAATGAGAAATTATCAAGCAGGTGCAGGAGGAAGAGAGGTAACAAATCTCCACCTCCAGTTAAAACCATCAAGGAACACAAATATGTGATATATGAAAAACGTGAACATTTAACTACATCAGATCCTTCCGCCTTTAATAGGCTGAAAGAACCGGATGTTTGTGTAAGATGAATGATCAAAAGGAAATATATATATATCAGTAATCAAGATTAAAAGCTAAGCCAAAATCAAAAGATAAATCTGGAGGAAGTGTTAAAAAGCAATCCAGAAGTGAAGGCCAAAGGATACAAGGCTATCCCTACTCTGGCAATAGGCTGAGATGATTGCCTCCTGTGGCAGATGTTGAGGAGACAATAAGATATCAGAACTAGCCTTCAGTCTTCAGGTGTAATGATGGGCACTCCCCTCACCAGTGTAACACCCCTAAGCAGCGCGAACACTGGAAACCAACACGGAGGCCAATAATCAATCTAATATCTTTATTAATGCAATAAAAGAATAAAACAAAAGTATGCAGAGTATATAGTCAAGCAATTGTCCTTTTAGGAAAGATCAAAAATAGTCCAAATAAATGAAGTTATATGTCCAGTATTAGAGTCCAAAGTCTATAATCCAATAACCGAAACACACAATAACACACACAATAACCGAAACACACTCAAACTCTTTGGAAGTTTGAGTGGGGAAAGAGCAAGGATTCACAGGGAGATTCTTGAAGTAAAGTCCAGACAATGATTCGAGGCTAGGCAAGGTAAATTGTTGGTGGATCTGAAACGCAGTCCAAACTTGATCAGGAGTGGAAACGCAACTCCCGGTCTACTCGAGAGTAAGTGCACCGGAGGGCCGCTTAGAAGCTCAGAAACAAGAGTTGATGTTCTTCTTTGAATAGTCACGTTGACACCGCGATAGGGAAAGCTCAGTGCAGAACATTTATGGAAGTTCAAGAGCTTCCCCCAACAGGTGTTTAACTCCCCCAAATCTTCCCAGAGAATGAAGCTGTTTCAACATGCCTGCCTCCCCGAAACTTCCCAAGGGAAACGGTTTAATTACAATCGTCGTCTCTCTCCGCTAATCTCACGCTTCGTCTTAGAAACTGCTTATGGGAGCGATGTGTTTTGAGAAAGGCCTTCCTAGCTGTCACGACCCAGGCAACAGAGCACCAATAACCATACGCAGAGACCAGATTCTATCTAATATCTTTATTAAGGAAATATATAAAGTTAATAAAAGCAAATGTAAAAGTTAGTCCAGAAGCAGACCTTTCAGGAAAGGTCAAAATTAGTCCAAGGAAACAATGTCCAATATGAAATATTAAGGTCCAAAGTTGTAATCCAATAACCGAAACACTCACTTTGCCAGGCAAAGTGAGGGGAGATGACAAGGTCCTTTAGTCCATGAACTTGAGCAAGGCTAGGAAATAACTTGATACTTGAAACAAGGCTTGAATCGTGGAACAAGGTAACGAGGAACAAGAACAAGGTCCGTGGAATAACTTGGTAAAATCCGTGAAACAAGGCAAGGTTTAGTCCTGGGAAACAAGGCAAGGTCCGTAGGTAAACAAAGGCTGGGAAACAGGAGCGAAGGCTGGAAACAAGGACAAGGCTTGAGCAGGAACGAGGCTTGAAACGGAGCGCGCTGTCCAGACACAACTCGCTCCGGAGGCTGACGAATTGACTCCGCAAAGTTACTCCGCGGGTAAAACACCTATATAGAGTCTAACTTTCCCGCCGAGAGCAGTTCTCTGGGAACCAGAAACGAAAGCTAATCTCTGAGACCAGATGTTTGACTCCTTAAAGATTCTCATGGAAAGCAGGCTTAATTGGCTAAATTCTTAGCAATTATTCTAGCACTCCTGCGCGAGGCCGCTTCCAAACCTCTCTGTTGTTTACAAAACTCATGGCGAGAAAACACAGGAGATGTAGCCTCAGTGTTTGTTTGACATACTTCTGGAACATAACCCTCTTGCAGGTGCAAGGTTCCCAGATCTGGCTGGGAAGAATCTGTCTGGGAAGAATCCAGTTCTGACTGGGAAGGTAAAAAACCCAAGTTTTCTTCTTCATCAGGCGTCACAATGTCATGAGCAGGACTACAAGGCCCATGGGTCATCACACTAGCAAACAACACTTTCTGGGGAACCAGGCTCTGTTTCAAGGGCGTCCCTAATTGGCTTTGGCACGAAAATGTCAACAGGAGACATCTGGAATGGAACAGAATCTTGCTGAGATGGGGAAAAGCCCAAATCCTCTTCAGTTTGATCTATGATGGCTGCGGGGCCTGAGACATCACAACCAGCACTTATGAAACATTGAACTGCAAGTTTAGTTGGATTTTGAGGAATGAGAGGATGGTTCCATTTTGCTCTCTAAGGTATCTTGGGTTGGGCCTGGATACAGGGAAAAGAAAAGCGCTCAGAATTCCTTGTTGCTGGAAGTCCTCTCATAGAACTTCTGGAAAATTTGATGGCCATCAGAGAGGACAAGGTCAATCTAAGTCTGGAGAATATTAAGCCACTTACTTCCAACACTTCTCTCTCACCCTGCCTCCCAGTCCCAGGAAACTCCAGGGAATTTCAAAAGCAGTTTGAAATGCAGCCCAGGGTTCTTCTATGTAAAAATAAAGAAATGACTTGGCCATATAACAAAACTAGCTTTTGCTATCCCAATCTTTTTATGCAGTTATTCATTCAACTCCTACACCTCTTCTCGCAGCTTTTCACACATTGCATATATGGTACACTGTGTAATCTATATTAATTTAAAGAAATCCTAATTTTTGCTCAGCATTCAGGGATGTGATTGCCTTAGTCCAACTCACCTCCTTAAACAAAAATATCTTGGCTCAAGAAAGCCTGGCTTTTAAAAATCAACCCCTCCCCATTTTACTTCCAACTCACTTGTCCAATCAAGCTAAATAACTGGGTCGCTGTGAGTTTTTCGGTCTATATGACCATGTTCCAGTAGCAGTCTTTCCTAACGTTTCACCTGCATCTGTGGCTGGCATCTTCAGAAGTTCCCTCTGAAGATGCCAGCAAAGATGCAGGTGAAACGTTAGGAGAGAATGTTATTGGAACATGGCCATAAGGTCCAAAAAACTCACAGCAACACAGTGATTCCGATCATGAAAACCTTCATGCCCTAAGCTAAATAATCTTGATAGTACTGAAACCCAAAGCACTTGGATGCCTAGCAATGAATATTTTTTTCATCATATCTTCAGAATTGGCTAGCAATGCTGCTTGCTGTTATTGTGTGCCTCCAGGCCATTTCTAAACCATGGCGACCATATCACAGGGGTTTCTTTGCAAAAAAAATTAATAATTCAGAGTGGTTTGGTTTTTTGTCTTCCTCTGAGGCAGAGAAAGTGTGATTTGACTGAGGTATCCCAATGGGTTTCCATGCCTGGACAGGGATTCAAGCCTTGGTCTCCAGAGTTGTAATCCAATGCTCAAACCACTATGCCATGTATTGTCAAAGGTTTTCACAGTCTGAATCACTGGGGTGTTGTGTGTTTTCCGGGCTGTGTTCTAGCAGTATTTTATCCAGACATTTTGTCTGTATCTGTGCTGGCATCTTCAGAGGATTGGATGGTGGTTGTCCTGTTTTGTCTTTCAAGAACAGCCTTAAGACACTGTGGTAAGTAAATGAAAACTGCTTTACTTCAGCAAAACATAAAGTACAGCACACTTAGTGGTATAATGCAAAAGAAAGCCAGGAAGTCTTACTTCAGACAAAGAAACAGCAATAAATCCAGATGCAGACTCAGAGCAGGCACACGGAGAGCGAAGGCATTAAAGTCAGTTTGTTAACAGCAAGAGTTGGCTGCACCTGGTTCTGCTTTATAGCCCTGGGTCCTCTCACAGCTGCTAAAGCAGTTCCTAATTACTCAGCTGCATTTCTGGCAGTTAATCTAGCTGAACGACATCTCTGCTCTGTTTCCCTTCACCTCTTTTGGAATGAGGGTACTAAGTCTCCTCCTCAGATTCCAACTCACCCTCAGATTCAAGAACACTTTCCTGCTCCCCTTCCTCTTCTGAAGAAGAGAAATCCCTGACAGTGGTAAAGCAAGTGGAGTATATGTACCTGTGGAGTGTCCAGGGTGGGAGAAAGAAACCAATGTCACTTAACCAAGTGTGAAGGTTGCAATTAGCAAGACTAATTTGCAAGTGAGTGGGATCCATCCATTAGCATGTAACTGGGGCTGGGCTTTAGCACAGCTGGTAAATCACCAGCAGTAATAAGATCTACCAACCGAAAGGTGGCCAGTTCAAAGCCCAGTCAGGGTGAAGTCAAGCCCAGTTCACTGTTTACCTGAGCAGTTCGAAAACAGCTAAGAGCTGTAAGTAGAGAAATTAGGTACCGCTAATAAGTGGGGGAGGTATTTTACGACACCATAAAAGAAAAAGATCAGAAATGCCGGTGACCAAAAGGAAGGAGGTAGTCCTGATGGCTCTTCATCATAGAGAATGGAGCAACAACACCCCCCTGTGGCTGAATCCGAGCACAACCTCCAAGGCACTGAAGCTGGACTTCAACACAGCATATCTTATTTCTGTCTGTTCTGTCCTATCTGTCCAAATGTCATTGAATGTTTGCCATGTATGTGTACTGTGATCTGCCCTAAGTCTCCTTAGGGAGATAGGGCAGAATATAAATAAAGTGTTGTTGTTGTTATTATTATTATTATTATTATTATTATTATTATTATTATTATTATTATTATTATGAAACACAACAAGATGAGTCCACAGCAGGCACTCTGCTAGCTGTTGTATTGGATCACATGCCGGACACTTCCCAAGTGTCTAGGACTGTGTGATGTATTGGCGAATAATGCATGCAGATCCCAGTAAAGTGGCCTTCTGCAGCTGGCAGGTGGTAATTTTGTCAGTGCCGATTATGTTTAAGTGCAGGCCAAGGTCTTTAGGCACTGCACCCAGTGGGACCACCTTGACTGGCTTGTGCCAGAGTCTTTGCATTTCGATCTTTAAGTCCTCATATTGATTCCATAGTCAATAGCCTTTGTTCCCTTTAAGTGTTTATTTCCTAGGGGCATCCTTTGTCTGGGTGCTGTTCACTAGCACTTGTTTGCTTATTGCCTGGAGACCTCCTGTGCCTGGGTGGTGTTTATTAGTTATTGTTTCGATTCTGGTGTTTTTCAAACATGGTAGCCAGATTTTGTTCATTTTCATGGTTTCTTCCTCTCTGTTGAAATTGTCCATGTGCTTGTGGATTTAAGTGGCTTCTCTGTAGTCTAATAAAGTGTTTGTCAGAGTGTTTTCAGATAATATTCTGTGCCCAGCTTGGTTTATCATGTGTTCTGCTACTGCTGATTTTTCTGGCTGAAGTAGTCTGCAGTGTCTTTCATGGATCATGCTGGGCCCCCTTGTCATAAATCAAAATGAAGACTACGGTGAAGAAATCAGAAGGCCAAGATTTGGAAAGGTAACTGTGAAGGAACCTGATATGATCTTCAAATATAAAGATGCATCATTAAATATCAAACCCAGAAGCAGCATCAGTTTTTAAAAACCCACCTTAGTTTGAAAATTCAATACACTTCCCTTTAACAGCCTTGCCTCTCATTAGATCAATCTTAATTTTATCCTGAGTGAAATAACAGGATTCAAGTCTTATATTCTGAATTTTGTGTTTTTAAAAAAATGTTATCAAGAGAAGACGTGATTGCCAACAGTATCTCAATATTGTTCATATACCATGTTGCAGCAAGGTCATCGGTTCCTACAACTGGGGAAAAAGGGTTGATGACAAAGTTCCCCCCATCCTCATCTTCTCTAATCCCTGCTGACACTTGAGTCACCACACCAAAATAGAAACACAATGACAATGAGTGGTGACTCTCAAGCATTTCCATTAAAGTATTTCACTGGTATACCATGCTATAGGGTGCCGCCTAATTAAATCAGAAAAGAATTAAAGCTGCTGTGTGTTTCTGTGCACTCAGGAAGTGAAGTAATTACACCTAATAAAAAGAGCTGGTTGACAAACGCAGACGTTCACGACAACCTTTCAGTGTTTCAAATTAAGCCAGCAAGGACACTCTCACATCTTGATCCTTGGAGCCCCAGTGACGACATTATAACACCATCAACATGAATATGGTCCTCTCGAGATGAAAGTAAGCAAAGATAGAATAAAATAATGACTTTTGCCCAATAGTAAATGCTCCTGTTAGTGAGTCAATGAATCCATGTTGGAAATTACAACCTTCTTCAAGCCTCCTCTAGCAATTTGTTTATCTATAATCCTGTTGCTTACTTATTGTATGTATGTTCTGTTATGCAGCTTTCTTTCCTTGCTCTATGTTTTCCTGAGAAGTTGTGGGAGTGGCTGGCTGCAGACCACATGATCTGATCTGGGATGAGCACAGAGCACAGACTTCTTTAGACTTTGGGACTGCTCAGATCACAGACTTGCAAACACTTGTCTGTTGTTTATTATAAGAGAGATGTTCTGACCGGATGGCACAAAAACTCTCTCAAACATATCTGTAACTGACTGATAAATTGTGTACCTGTGTATGCTCAACACAGGAAGGTCGTGAGTAAGCCAAATGTGTTATTTTTACCAAAGTCTGCTTTATTTTGTCTCTTGAGTGAATAATATAAACAAGTTGTTTTATGGGAGAGTAAATATATTTATGGGTACTCAAAAACACTTCTGAAAAACTGCTGTTTTTATGCAATGGCATATTCACTATTTCCTAACAGATTAACAGAGACAACAGATTATTCAATATAAAAACTAAAGCCAATTGTCTTGCATACTTACATTTGGTTGTATATTACTTGAGAAGATTATACTCAAATGGGTTTCTGGCTCTTCTCTAAAAGGTTATGATCTCTGAAAAGTCATGCTTTTCTAAAAATCCACTACCAGTTAAAAGAGGAGCCAGCCAGCCAGCCAGCCTTTGTAGTAGCTAATAATAATAATAATAATAATAATATGATGGAGCAGTCCCAAGGGCCATCCAGTCCAACCCCTTTATGCTATTCAGGGAAAGCTCAAAGTGCTTCTGGCAGATGGCAATCCTACCACTGTAGTAATAGCAGCAGCAATGATGAGGATGATGATGATGATGATTATGATAGTAATAGGAGCAACCCCAGGGATCATCCAGCCCAACCCCCTTTTGGCATGTGAGAAAAGCACAATCAAAGCATCTCCTAAGTGGTGGTGGGGAAATAGGGTTTGGGAAGCAAAGAAAGGGGGGTCTGGGCAGCGAGAAAAAGAGTTTGGGCAGCAAGGAAGGCAGGGAAGAAAGTATCTGTTACCTGGAAAGATGCTGCTGCTGCTATTTTGGCAGCTCCAAACTTTAATTTCCCTGCATTTCTCAGTAGGAGAAGAAGGAAAGAGGAGGCAGGAAACAGCATGGTGCCGCAGAGCCCCTTACTATCACTCGCGGAGCCACAAGGGCTTTGCGAAGCACAGTTCGAGAACCCCTGCTCTAGTTCAAATATGGGTTCATTGGTCTCGTCCTCTAGGTTAGCACAAAACAAACCTTGCTGCATCTTGCACATGACAGCCATTCATGAAGATAGATATACATCAACCTGTCAACATTTGTTTCTTACATTGTGGCACTCAGAACTAAACATAGTACTGACCAAAGCAGGATAAAATGGAATTCTGTCATTTCCTTTTTTTCTGAATACTTTACTTCTGGGTATAGAGCCTAGAATTGCATTGGCTCCCCTCCTTCTGTCCTTCTGTCTTTCTTCCAAGAATCACCCCTTTGACTTATAACTTATGGGAAGTTTTAAAACAAATGCCCAGACTTATTGGCAGTAAAGTCCTGCTTTCTCATCACGGAAACCAATGTCATTTGTAGTAAGAACACGAGAAAATGTTAAAACAAGGGACATCTGGCAATCCTTCTCAGTGACTAATGATGGGTGAACTTCCTTTGGCTTGCTTTGGAATGGTTTCTGCTAATCTATATTCTTTTCCCATACTTCTTTTCCTTAGAGCCTCTTCTCCTTCTCAGTGAGTTCTGTAAGGAATGTGCCTGGTTTTAAATACCTGAATGTAAGTCAGCAAATTTTGCCCTGCTAACCCTTTCCTCCTGCTAACCTCGTTCAAAACCAACCAGTAGCCATGGCTACTAGGACACTAGCCAATCGCCATTTCCAGGTGGCCGTAGCCCTACTGTCCACCTTCCGCCACCTGTTCCTTCCAGTTGGTAGCACTGAAGTCTGTGTGTCATATTCACCGAACGACCAAGGAAAAGGTACGATTTCCTCCAAGTTTGCAGCCAAGATTGGTAATTGCCTTGCTCTTAATGTTGCGTAACTGTTAGCAAGGCTTCAGCCAAGCATTAATGAATTTTACCAGAACTTCATTTTTTAATGAGCATCATTAATCGTTAGTCAGGCATGTTCCAGCCCACACTTTGCTAAAGCGGAGGATTGCCAACTGTGTTGTGCTATGAAAACAGCATATTTCCCCCCAGATTTTTCTGATAAAACAAAGCGGTGTTTAAAAACAACCTTTAGAAGTGTTCAAGTCATTATTTGGTTTTGCTAGAAGTTTGAGAGGAATTTGGACTGCTTTTGCATCACGTTACAACTTTTATCTATGCAATATTGCCTTTAGCCTTAAATACATGATCATTTTCTTACTATAAAACTGGAGCTGAAAGGCAATCTCCGAAACTTTTAATAAAGGGTTTTTGTTTCTGTATAATGTAGAATTTTGCAAAATTGTCAAAGTATCACAAAATTCTATATTTACTCTTGCTAAAATGCAGAAACATGCACCAATTTATGTATTATTTGAAAGATTAGAGAGAAGAAATGGGGACATCGCAATCTAAAAAAAATGCTGGCTCCCAATATAATTCATTTCTCAAACTTCTAGCATGGAGGAGAATGAGACACTGAAATGTCCAGCAACACATCTAAAATGCGACGGGTTAAAAAACATATCAAAATTTTAATTAGTATTAGAGAATATTCATGCAGGGGCAAAATCCTTATTTTTGAATGCCTCTGCCTCATTATGCCCCTCCCCTCAATAGTTACACCCATTTATTTGGCAAATGTAGAAGCTCCTTTTTAAGAATCTGTCTTAACACATGTTCCAATTTTTAGCCATCTTGGTTATAATGACTGTTCTCTCTAGCCGCTCCCCTGCTGCTAATATTGCTCTCTGCTTATTTATTTTTATATATATATCCCACCCTGCAACTAAATTATCAGGGTGGTAAGCAATTCCTTTAAAATCAATGTTATGTAGCATCAAAGAAATGGTCTAGCCCGGCAATCTAGCTGCTGCATTTTGCATTAGGTGCAACATCCAAATAATCTTCAAGGGCAGCCTCATGTAGAGAGCATTGCTGCAGTCTAATCAGGCGTTTAATAGAACATATACAGTATTCGTGTGGCTAATATATCCAGAAAAGGTTGTACTGGCCAGATCAGCTAAAGCTCGCATCAAATACTTGGAACCATAGTCCACCCAGCACTTTAGTGAGAAAATTGGGTTTAGGAGTGCTTCCAAGCTACGCAGAGGAAACACAACCCTATCCTTGATGCAAAGACCACCACCCTCTTTCAAAACACCCTTACCATTGGCTAGTTTAACACTTTTGAAACATAAACCATGTGTTTGTTATTTTATGTCAATTAATCAATGACTTGAATTTTGGAATTAGGTTAATGCAGGTCTAGGGTCACCGAGTTAGTTTCATGGCTAAGTGGGGATTTGAATCTGGTCTTCCCAGTCCTAGTACAGCACTATTTGGATAAAGGATCTCTGCCAAGGTTTTGTATCCAAATGATGATGCTCGAAAGGAGGCCACTATGACACCTGCATAAATACAACTTCGGGGGAAGGAGTGGGGCTCAGCTTAGCTTGAGAAACACTTCAGAACTCAAAAGGCTTCTATGCATTGCACTCCTTCTGAGCTCTTGTCTAGAGAATGCTAGAGAGGCACTTTATGTTTCATTCGTAGCACTTATTTATAACATTCTCAATGTAGCTGATTTAAGATAACTTCTTGTCTTACATACTATTGACCCATCTTTTTCAGGATTTTGTTTTGCAAAGGTAAAGGTTTCCCGACATTAAGTCTAGTCGTGTCCGACTCTGGGTTTGGTGCTCATCTCCATTTCTAAGCCAGAGCCAGTGTTGTCTGTAGACACCTCCAAGGTCATGTGCCATCCCAGAAATCCTAACCTGGAACTTCTATTTCATTCAAAGCATGCACTGTGCTATTTCTGGGCCCTTTCCATAGGACAAGAATGTAGATAGGGAGTGGCATACAGGTATGAACCAATGGCAATTATCTTTAAGAAATCCAGAAGTTATTTATACGCAGCTTTTTCTCTCCACGAGACTCAGATGCAGCTTACATTAAAAGCAAGTGTTGCTCCCACCTTCAAAAAAGACATGGAAACTGACTTGTGTAGTGCCACAGGGTTCTGCCCCAAATCCAGTACTATTGAACGCTTAGTTTAAAAACAGAGTATGATAAAGAGTCTTAATAGGCCATGTGAGTCAACAGAGTGATGTGGTAGCAAAGCCAATGTGATTCAAGGGTACATCCATAGAAGTGTAATGTCTAGATCAGTGGTTCTCAACCTGTGGGTCCCCAGGTATTTGGCCTACAACTCCCACAAACCCCAGCCAGTTTACCAGATAGTAGGATTTCTGGGAGTTGAAGGCTAAAACATCTGGGGACCCACAGGTTGAGAATCACTGGACTAGATAGAAGGAAGTAATTGTACGCTATTCTGCTTTGGTCAGCTTCACCTGGTATACTATGTCCAGTTCTGGGCACTGAAATTCAAGGAAGACACTGAGGTGGGAAGGTGTTCAGAGAAGGGCAAAATGATAAAAGCCAAATATGAGGAGCAGCTAGGGGAGGAAGGTTTGTTTAGCCTGGGGAGGTTAAGACGGCCATGTTTAAATACTGGAAAAGCTGTCCTATTGAGGAGGCAAGCTTGTCTTCTGCTGCTCATAAAATTAGAACACGGAGCAAAGGATTCAAACTGCAGGAAAAGAGATTCCACCTAAACATTAGGAAGATCATCACCAATCCTTGTTTCCACAACAAGCCAAATTTTTTTCAACATCCAAGTCTCACAGGGACAGAGAGAAGTGGTTATTTCTGAGGAACATCTTCTATCAGAAAAAAAAAGATTTGCCATGAACAGCTGTCAACAAAATCGCCACTGGAATAAAGACCACTAGTACAGTTAGAAACCAGCTTTATTGTTACAACCAATTTTGAAATATTTACATAATATAAATCTCTTTTCAAGATACATTCCTTCATTGAAATCAATGGTAAAAGGCCTTGTTACATAGCTTCAACAATGCTTAGCTTAGAAAGAAAAAACATTTCACTCCAATACAAGCCAATGAACAGAATGCACAGTTTAATTCCATTCATAACACACAGATGAGGTTACCTTTCCCTTTCTTCAGACAGGCAAACCTTTCACAGGACAAGATTGGACTCAACAGACATAGGTTTCAAAGTGTAATGAGATGACAAAAAGGTCCAGGACATTCTCCTTGTGCACCATTCTCAGAGGGATATTAACAGCAAGCCTCAAGATGAAACCAGTATACTGCTAAATGTGAAGTTTTATTACCTGAGGTACCAGAATATTTTCAGTGCAGAGACTATTTGCAACAAATATAAAGCAGCCTGACACAATTATGGTCTACCTTTGCAAAAGGACAAATGTATACAAAGGGTATTCCAGAATGCACTGAGAAGTTTGGTTATAACTCTCCAGAGATTAACGAGGTCCAGGTAGTACCTTTAATGTACCTTGCAAATGATGTCTACTACAGACCCTCTTTTCCCCACAGATGTTGCTCTTGTCAGCATTTGTCTTGTCCTCAAGAGAATGTCACCTTGCAGCCTAAGGCTGGCCCCTAACACTATTAAGGCTGGCTTTATCAGTCCCAAGTAGAATAGCCCTATGGAATCAACTGTTAAAAGGTGAGTTAGCACAACAACAAATTCCATGTGTTTAATGAATCCACTCTATTTGGGACTAACAGGATTCAAGCCTTTACAATTTCCACAGTAATTCTAGTTTCAATATTGTACAAGTATATTTGCTAGTCACCTTCATATCCAGTCTGTGAATTAGTACTGGCCTTATGCAAATGGAGAGCAATGTTTGAATTAAGGAACCTGTCATTCAGACATCCTAATCTAGCTTCCATAGTCCAAGAGGTTGTCAAAATGCCCAAATTTTGCTACAAGTGCTTAGACTTTTGCCTTTTTAAACTTTGAATTCTAGGCAAATATTTATTCACCTTTAAAAATATAAGAAGCCAGCAAATTCTAGTGCTATAAGAAAAAGTACAGACTTGTTTAAGTTGAACAATCAGTACTAACTAAAGGGTTGTAACTTTGGGGAAATGGGGGTGGTAATGCACTAACAGCATTATTTGGTGATAGCCAGTTTGCATTTAGGTAAAGAACATTTTAATTAATCGCTATGTTAATATGTATTATTTTCATTAAAATGTATTATCTACCTTACCAAATTTTAGAGTCTTCTGAATTAAAGGTCTATAACTTCTTAATATCCTTGGTCCATATGAGCTAGGATATTATTTGTTCATAATTTACACAATGAGAAGTCTATTGGATGTGGTATCAAAAAGCAGGGAGCCAAACTAAATGGGCACTGAGCTATTTCTGGCTGAATATGGACAGCCATATCTATGTGGAAGGGCAGGGCTAGAAGGCCAAATCTGGGTCTGTATAGAGGCGAAAATAATCCCATATGACTAAATGAGCATTAAAAGTTGGGTTCAATGAAATTTAATATTAGGTCTCTCTGAAAATGTCACAGGTTTAACAATAACCAACTTCTAGAGTCCATATTTTTTGCTATGGCAAAAAGAATGCATACAACTCCAGCAACCCTGCAAACTGGCCAAAAATTTTCCCCCAGAAAGCCAATGTGCAACAACAGGGACAACAGATATGTAATGCATCCTTAAAACAATTAGCAGGGATAAATTACAAAAAAAACCCCACCAGGAATTCTTAATAATCAGATTTTTCCATTTATTTTTAGTCTCTCTCTTTTCTGCAGACTTGCCACAGGAATATAACTTAGCAACTTCTTTTGCCTAAAAAAGCTTTCATAAGCTTTACTTCCAAAGAGTTAATTTTGTTATGAGAGTAACATGCACATTTTTTTCAGCAAAATCCAACTATCTATGCAGTGTCAACCCTCTAAGCTGGCCACAAAGTAAAACGTTATCATTTATCTTCAAACAAGAAAAGGATCTTTTCTTTGTACTGTCCAATCTGCTGCGTACTGGAATAGTGGCCATTTTCAGGAACTTACTTGCAGACTGAATACTTCCTCTGATGTAAGCAAAGCAGTCACTACAGGCACCATGTAAAGGCTGCATTATGAAAGTTAATGTTTAGTTCCAGGTATTATATTCTATGGCTCCCCAACAGTTTACCCTTGAGTGTGGTCAATTTAACAATGAAAGGTCAGCACATGTCAAGAACTGGATTTTTCTTTACATCAACATTTCTACAAAAGGAGAGTACAATGAAATACATAAATTCATAAATGCAAGTTACCATACATTTCACACTAATTTACAAATGGTTATTTACACTATTTTATATACACAGTCAGACCCGGTTACCATAAATCAGATAAGCTAAGCGTTCTACAAAATTCACATTGAGAACCCCAGGCCAGAGTTCAAAATAATCCCTCTCCCAATTTATATGCCAATGCCAATTCCTAGAAAGCTGTAACGTCTGGACCAATCATGTATGACAATTAAACTGGTCTGATTGCCGGGTTAAAACTTCAAATGCTTCTGCTTTACAAAAGCTACTAGGCCACTATGGTCTGTAGGCTGATGTTGTGCAGGGTCGAATGCCATTGCTAATGACCCTGTTTCTACTTCCAGTATCCTGCTGCAGTGTCACTGGTGATGGCATTCAAAATCTTTAGTTTAAAAGTAAAGGCAACAGAACAGTTTCTTGGCAAGTCACAGCCAGAATTACATAAGGTTGTTTCTAGAGCTCCAGAAAAAAAGTTCAAGTACCTGAAACATATGAATGACATGGGAACAGTGTAAATCTTCTAAGACAAGACCTTCTCAAGAACTCACTATAAAATGGGAACAAGGTAGTCTCAGTTGATGGAAGGGATGAAGCCGTTTTATAAGAAAACAAGATGTAACCTTCCATTTTCTAAATTAAGCGACATCCACTAGTTTTCAAACTCACGGGTTCATAATTGCGTTCTAGGTGACTTCACCGCTTCTGCTTTGGAATATGGTGACAATACAGCAATATGAGGTTGACATCCAGCCAGTAGATTAAATTATACTTCCTCTAATGAAAAAGTCACAATCTTAAGTCTTACTGGTCTTTAAGCTCAGTCTGAAAACAATAAAGGCTCACCAAAACAAGTGCCTGGCTATCTCTTTCTTCCTTCAGCAAAATGAATGTTTGAACTGTTTTCTTACACATTAAATTGGATAAACAAGGAAAGGACAGTTTGAAATATCATTTACTATCTAGAAATAGCAAAATAAGCTTATATGATTAATAAAACAAACAGCTATTGACAAGGATTTATTAAAACTTGCCAATTTGAAAGAATTAGTTTCAGTACTTCAATATGCAATATTTTATTTGAAACATACATTTTCTTTTTGCAAACAGCAACTTGCTAAAGAGCAACTTGATTCCGTAATTTTAAGAAACCAATTTTAAGCTTTGAAAAATCAAGACTTTGAATACTAATTTTCTAAATTCGTCAAACCACCAGGTGAAATAATATGTCATTGAAGACTGTGCTAAAATGCAGGAAATAATACAGTATCTATACACTCAATTATTTGGAGAAAATATTTAATGTTTTCATTTCTATAGCTCTAGAAACATCCTTTACCTGACGAGTACATATTTCCTCTAAGTACTTGGCTCAATACTGAACATTACAAGAAACTGACCTATTTATGAAAGTATAGCTGTAAGTGCTAACAATGCTTCTTAAAGGTACGGATCCAATAGTTCATTACTATTAAATTTGTAAGAGTCACTAGATTTTAGACTGCAGCCTACTTTCTAATGACTAGTTTCAAGGCCGAATGGAACTTCTCCTATGCAAGGAGTTTGAAGATTCTGGATTTTGAAATAATACACCTCAATATATATATATATATAAATCATGGTTTTGATTTTGTAAATAAACAGAAGGTTATGTGATGATTCCTGGGGCGAAATTTCCCTCCATGTTAATTGCTGCATGTATCACTAAACAAGTCAGTCTTATGATTGGTGCATGTATCACTAAACAAGTCAGTTTTATATATTTTTGAGATGTTTATTTTACAGAGTTCTATAAAATAATTCTGAATAAATATCCTTGTTGAGTCTGTGCAACAGGCTCCCCATAATATTTCTACTTAAGGTATATTTGGGTTTACACATACCGTTTCTGATCACAAACTTTGTACATATGGGCACTTAAGTGACCAAAGTGAAATTTCAGACTAAGAGTTTTCTGTGTGACTACTCAACTTGGTGCAGTTACTTAAAGCCTTTCTCCATTCTTAAACATACGCATATGTGCACTCATGTGTGCACACTCATGCATGCATACACACTCAGTAGCTAAGTAAACATTTGTGTTTCATTTCACATTTTTGAAAATCAAATCGCTCTTGGTAGGATAGCTTTTGAGGGGGAAAGTCTTCCTGATCAATTTCTCACTCTTCAAATGCCATCCTTTCCAAGAACGACTTGGGCTAGTTGTGAGTTCGCCATCATCTGACAAAGAAACAGAAACTCTAGCAAGTTAACAGATCTAAAGACTGAAGACCAAAACGTAAGTCAAGGAAAAATTAGAAGACAAAAAAGAATGACTTGAGTATGAAATGCAATGGTAAGTTTTGCGCCCAGACACTACAGAATTGCTCAGCACCTTGTCCTTATTGGCTTCTACCAAGCATGTCTACCATTACACTATATGTCAATGTGTTGGAAAAGTTTCTAAACAAACTCTAAGGGAGGAAGTTGTGTGACACTCTGAAAAAGTGGTCTTTTAAAGCTTACATTTGAAGTTAGAAACTTTCTCCTACAATACTGAACTCTGCACAGGGGAGTAACGGGTGGAAGTTCTCCTGAATGTGTGAGCAGACCTATGAATTTTTTTCAGCAGTATGTTACACAAGGAGGAAATCCAACCACTGCCTTTGGCAATTAGGCAGAGTTTAGAGCAGAACAGCCTGAACACGGCTTTGTCTCATTCCATCCCAGCTCTATTGACAGTATCAGTGACTGCTACTTCAGTGCAAACGGCTCCTGTACAGATACATCTTGTACACTGTACAGCTTGCAGTTGAGACAATTTTGTACTATCCCAATGTAACTTATGATGTAAAAGCTTTAAAGTATAACAGCCTGCACTCACTCCCTTGAGAGAACTGAGGAAAAGCAGCAATGGAATGTTAAAATTCCTAATAAATAATTCATGTATCATGTTAAAAATTACAAGAGAAAGGATTAAATTTGCTCTCTCTCTCTTTTATAAATCTAATGTTTCTATTCCTTCTACAACATCAGTAAGATCTTTGTTTCAGGTTTCACATTAAAAGAGTGATGTTTAGAGGCAATAAAAAGCAAAAAACACCATAGGAACATTACAAAACTAACAAATGTTTAGCTTTTTTCCATGGTCTATACGCAGGGGAAAAAAACTGTAAGGAATCTTATCCAGGTGTGGATAATGAAGTTCTTAGTTGTTACTCAGGAAGTTTTAACATCATGACTTCATTCTTCATTTTGAAGTACTGATTGAAGCGAACAATTGCATACCTATTGGGAAAATTTAAAAATATTAAATCAAGTATTACTGTTTCTGAGGCACAATTCAACAGGATGTTTCCCACATAATTTTTTGTACGGTATAGTTAACTTTAGTTTTATCCTGCCATCTAGTGGTTATTTAGTGCTTCACATGTTTGAGAAACCGGCCAATTTTATTGTAGCATGAAAGTAGTAAGTAAAGGTTTTAATGCCAAAATGGAAGACGGTCCAGTTAGGAATTGATAGAATCATGCTTTTATTTTCCAAGTTATTTCATCCAGCCCAAAGTAAACTTCTCTAATAAACATTGTGAACACCATTGTTCTTACACAATTTTGTTTTGGTTTTTTTCATATTGAGAGTGACTTGAGAAACTGCAAGTAGCTACTGGTGTGAGAGAATTGGCTGTCTGCAAGGACATTGCCCAGGGGATGCCCGGATGTTTGATGTTTTACCATCTTTGTGGGAGGCTTCTCTCATGTCCCCGCATAAAGAGTTGGAGCTGACAGAGGGAGCTCACCCGCTCTCCCCGGATTCAAACCGCCAACTTGCCGGTCAGCAGTCTTGCCAGTACAAGGGTTTAACCCATTGCACCACTGGGGGTTCTACTTACACTGTGATGCCAAAGTATTATGCAATGTTTTAACCAATGCTTATTATCAGCATATATTGTATGGTCTTACAAAAGTTTAGACTGGCATGTAGGGTAAACTGAATAATATAAAGGTGGAAAGATATTTTACTTTAAACAATTGAACAGCAGGTGGATGAACACCAATATTTATTTTTATTGTTTTAAGCACTTTAGAGACTTGGAAACTATTTGCACAGATAATACATCTTACAAAAGCAAGCATGTATTGATAATTTGGATTTCCCAAACCTAAACACTACATCTGTGCTTCAAAAACTATTCACAGAAGTATAATGTGAAATCAGAACAAAGGTCGCAGTTTTATACACGTTTCCTGGGACTAAGAACCTGAAAAATCATTTGGGACTTATTTCTGCATAAGATGTACAAGGTTGTGCTGACAGTTACTTACCCTAGAAAATCAAAGTCAATGGTGGAGTATTTTGCTTGAATTAGGGCCCACAATCCCCAGAAGAAATGAGAAGCCTATAAAGTAAAACACAACAGTAATCATCATCTTTTGTGGATGGTGTTATACTTCATCAGAAAGATCAAATTTATAGCTTAGGGATCGTTTTGCATAAAAGCTATACTCTTGGGAAGCCACGTTGCTGCAGTACCCAGCTTCAGCTACTGACTTTTTCTTGGGAAAAGCAGACCTTGACACAGTGGTTCACAACTTAGTTGTTACCCAATTAAACTACTCTGCTGAGCTCTATATGTAGTGGTGCCCTTGAAAAGTGTTCGGAATCTGCAGCTAATACAGCAGCCAAACTGGCATCAGGTATGCATTTTAGTACTGATGGAGCAAATCTCCTACTCCAGAGATTAGGGCATGGAGAAAGGAGATTCAACCGAAACATTAGAAAGAGTTGTTCAATAGTAAAATATGCTGCTTTGGATTGTGGTGGAGAGCCTTCTACAGAGGTTTTTAAATAGAACCAAATGGCCATTTGTCAGAAGTGCTTAGATCATGTGTTCCTCCATGGCAGGTGTTCAGCTGGATGGTCCTTACGGTCTCCTCCATTTCCATAATTTTATGTTGTTATGGTTTTGCAAGAATACATTGGCTTCTTGGTGACTGCTCCATGACTGGAACTCCCTGCCCAGGGAAGCCAGAATGGCCAATTCCCTGCTGTCCTTCCGGCGACAGGCTAAAATCTTTCTATTCAGACAGGCTTTTAAAGATGAAAGTGTTTGAGACCATCAAGGGCTGCTGCACTTTTGTGATGTGATTTTAAATGTTTTTATGGTTTTAACCTGGATTGTTATAATATTAATGTTATTTAATACTTTTAATATTTGTATATTTATATATTTTAAGTTGTACTTAAATGCTTTTAGTTGTGAGCTGCTTTGAGTCTCCGAATGGAGAGAAAAAGCAGGATATAAATAAATATAATAATAATTCTAATTTGCTTCTAAGATGCTGTGTTGACTTACAAAAATGACCCAGGGCCAAGCTATCTCTAAGATTGCCTTCCTCCATACAAACTTGCCAGAAATTTTAGATTTTCAGAAGAGGTCCTGTCCAGAGAGACCACATGAAGTTAGATTGGTGGCTACACATAACAGGCCTTTCTCTGTAGCAACACAACTGTGGAAATCACTACTCAAGGTTAGGTTGGCCCCATTTCTTTAGAACTCCCAGTGGGCAGCCAAAAAACAGTGCTGTTCTACATAGCATTCAATGTTTGAAATTACAGTTTTAACTGCTTTAAAATTGGATTCTAGGGTATTTTTAGATTGCTTGTAGGAGGTTTTAAATTATATGTGTTTTAAAAATGTTTTAATCTCTGCATTGTTTAATTAGTTTTCCTTTTGCTTATTGCCTTGGAAGCCCTTGTGGGCTGGGAGGTGATAAAGAAATATGGTAGTTTTGATACTTGGCCTGGGCAAAGAATAATCATGCTAAAAGTAGTACATTGCTTTATATTTTCCCAGGTAAAGTAAAGAAACAAATTGCTTCCCTAAAAGGTTGTAGCAGGAAGATTTCACAATAATCTTGAAAGCTATCAAACATGACTGTACCAACCTGATCCACCTTACCTATGCAGAAGATACATTTCTATTTTACCATTCTGCTAAGTAGATATACTTATTCTTTTTTGTGCAAACATAACACCCTATTTCAATGCTACTCAACATGTTTGATTGCTTGAAATATTGGCTTCCAGGCCCTGTCAAAAAGCTGAAGCATCCACTTACACCCACAATTTTAAAATATGTAGTCATGGAATACAATAATGGAAAAGGCAAGTTTTTTTCTCTTAACTATTTGTGGCACAACAACCACTCTTGTACAAGGGATAAAACTTCCCCAACAATGACTTAATAAAATCAAACCCAATTATTAGAGTTGGAGATGGAATCTCAACACCCACGGAAATGCAATATACTATTTGTCTTCAGAACAGGCATTAACAATCCTCATGTTTCAACAACAGATTAAATGAACCCAAATGTCATCTCATATAAGAATACTGTTGTCCTTTTACAGACTTCTATAGCTTTTCAGATAATATACCGCAGAGTTTTTAGATTACTAATGTTTAAGATCAATTTACTTTACAAAAAGCTATGGCTGATTTTAATTAGATAAAGATCTTTTTCCAGCTTCCTTTGGTGTGCACAAACTGCCAACATAAAAGATTCCTACACATGTTGCCTGACAAAAAAATACATTTCCTTGGCAAAAATCTGTTTTGTTTTTTTGTTTTGTTTTTGCATTAAAAGGCAACATCTCAAGTATGTAAACCAAAGAAGTCCAACTTACCAGGGCAAACTGGTTGACTTGGACATAAAGCACCTCAACCTCTTTCTCACTGACATCTGTTCCAAATCCTTTGTATTCCTTATAGGCTTCCAGGTAAGCCCTCAGCCACTTCTCTTGTAGTTTTCTGCTGGGATAGAGGCTATAGTCTACCTCACTCACCCCTAAAAGAGAAGATCTCATTTTAAAAAGAATTTGACATTTTCAAAGACTGCACAAATTTGTGCATGCCATGTTGTATGTTCTTTCCTCCCTAACACATTTAACAAGCTAAACTTGTGGTACTAATATGTTATTATGAGAATGTCAAGGAAATTAAAATGTGCAGATCTAACAAAAAAGAAAAAGAAACCATGACATGCTAATTTTGGTAAATTAAAACCAGATGTGTCCTAAAGTGAATCGTGCAGGAGTTATTCCACAAGAGCAAATATCATAACAGATATTACTTTGTAGATATAGCTTGGCCCATTGGCCTGGCCACTGGCACATAGAGTCTATCACATTCAGTCTGGTGCCTATGCTATGTAACATCTGTAAGAAACCGCTAGGAGAAATTGTCTAAAGTTTTGGGTCAGATGTCATCAGTATGAAGATACCCAGCTCTGTTGTTTCTTTCCATCTAATTCCAAGGAAGCTGTTCCTCTGCTTAACTGGTGTCTGGCATCTCTAATTGACTAGATGAGGACAAACAAATTGAAGCTTAATCTAGACAACACAGAGGTGTTCCTGGTCAGTTCAAAGACAAATCTGAGGACAGGGATTTGACTTATTTTAGATGGTCTTACTACACATCCCCTGAAAATGCAAGTTTTCAGTTGGGAGGGGGGGTATACTTGGATTTAACTCCGACCTCGGTGGCCCAGGTCTCAGCACCAGGCATGCTTTCACTCAGAGATGGCATCAACTGCACTTGTTCCTAGAGAAGTCAACATCTGGTCATCGTAGTACATGCCTTGATTTCCTCATGTTAGGATTATTGTAATGCAATTTACCATGGGACTGCCTTTGCAAAGTGTTCAGAAACTTCAACTAATCCAAAGAGTTACAGCCAGTTTGCTACTGTCCGTTCCAGTCTCAATTCAAATTGGTGTTCTTGGCATATATAGCTTAGGTCCAGCTTATTTGAAAGATTGTATCCCTCGTTATGAGCCCATTAGGGCTCTACAATTGTCAGGACAAGCCCTTCTCTCTGTCCCATTTTGTCAGGTCCACCTGGTGGGAACAAGAGAAAGGGGCTTCTTGGTGGCTACTTCCAGACTTTGCAACTCTCCTCCTAGAGAGGGCAGGACTGGTAAAAATAATTATGTTCTTCCAGGCTATTAACGAGCACTGGGCTGTTAATGCTATGTGGTGCTTTTGAAGGTTTGTAGGGTTTTTTAGCTAGTGTTTTAATGCACGTTAATATTATTGCTTTAAGTTAAACAGTTAAATTATTTTTAATCTTATGTTTTATTTTGATTTTTGCATTGTTTTTTAACATGCTTAAGTCCCATCATTGGGTGAAAGGCAGAATATGAATAACAACAACAACAGTATTTTCCAATCAGGAAATGATTATACTTCCCAATCTGGTCACGTTTCTTTTAATTTTTTTAAAGCTCATACAGGATGGTATGCACAGAGAAGGCATGTCAAAATGGCCAATAGCACTCCACAGGCCATTTTGCCATTCTTCCATTTTCCATAACTGAGGCTTTGGGGGTGCTACTTTCACTGGGAAGCAAAAAAGATTAGCACAAATCCTAAATGAGCTTGGCATAAATTAATTGCCTTTAATTGCCTGGTCTAGAAAATTCAACACCTGTGTTAAAACCACCACTTACTTACTGTGCATGCATGAAGGATAAAGAGAGGAACAACAAAAAAGCGTAAGTATAGAGTTTAAAATACTCCAATATGGATCCCTGTGACAGCAATGAATTTAATTCTCATTAACCTACTATACTCAATCTACTAAACTACCTGCAAATTCATTGAAGTGGTTCCCAATGTCATACGCCAGGTAATTATATCCACAGTATTCGTAGTCAATGAATTGAACATCACCTACACGAGACACAAAAAGGAAAATTTGTAAGAGTAAGTATGGCACTATACACTGAAATCTCTACTGTGCCTTTTAACATTTGTCACTGTGTTCCGGTCTGCTGTGCTCAGTTGCATGCATTTTTAAGACATTCAGGAACAAGGCTGTGTTTCTATTTCATTTAAAAGAAATGGGCGTATTTAAAATGTATTTTGATTATGAGTCAATGGAACATAAACTCAAACATCAATTTTTCTTTCATACCACAGGAGGGCGCCTGTTATCTAATTTTTAAATAGAGATAACGACTTGATTTATATCATTATTAGGTACTATATTCAAAAGCAATTTTTAAAAACTTTAAAACCAGTAGTTTTGCACGAAGAAAGGTGCATGTTATATCATTTTTTGAACTAATATTTCCTTCACAAAGAAGTGGACTTTTAACTTACCACTTCAACTATATTGCAATATATATTTTTCCAAGCAAGTTGATGTCTAATATTAGAATTAAAAAGCTGCACAATTAACTATTAATATACACTGTTCAGAAACAAGTTATATAAATGTTCAAATAGCCCTCACTCTTGAGGTCTCATGTTTCTCAGATTTTAACTAGAAATCTGAAGAAACCAAGCAGCATTAGACTTCAAATCAATATGCACATCTCTATAGTTCACATTTTGTTAGTCTAGACTTTCATGTGGGAAAGACTAATATGCCTGATTGGGGGGAAACACATTGCTATAACAGTAAAAAGCATATTGCTGAAACATGATGCAGTGTGATCTTAAGCATTAGGTGTTCCCACTGCTGGAATATCTTGCCAGAAATCCTCATCTGCATCAGAGAGCTTAGTTAAACAGGGAAAAAACTACTGGGGGCAGGGATTTGTCATAGGTCCTATTCTTTTACAACTATGGTTTTCCAGGGTAAGGCAAAGAAGTATACTGTAACAGTGAACTAATAAAAAACAGTGTATGTGTGTAGCACAGATGTGATGTAAGGTATGTTTTCAGAATATATTCAAAACATTTTTAAGTTTTTACAGATTCCCATACCACCTTCCTTACATGCCAAAGCCAGAGAGTAATTTACACCCTACAGGCAAATCATGAAATGAATTCTTATACCTTTTAAATGACCACTGTTTCCCACAACCATTCAGACAATCTTATAATACAAATATATAGCCCCACTCTTCTTTTGCTATTCAATGGAACTAACTTTTAAAAGCAGTCCATTTTTATATTTCCCCACGTTTGCATTTGAAAAACAAAACGATAAAGACCGCAGGTGAGAGGCCTGCATGCATGAAATGTTAAGACAGTTACTTAAGATTAACATTTGTTTTACAATCAAGTTATACATTACAACGTGTGCGTGCAGTGTCGATAACACCACCAACTAACCTTTGCTTTTTTTTAAAAAAAAATGCTAATTTCCAGTTACAGTTAACAGTATTACAAAATAAGAAAATGAAGCTAAGATACAGATGAGGCTGTTACCAGGCTCCGTGCTCTCCTAGGGGGAGGTGCATGCGAACAAGTGATGCGATAAACCTCCAGTCAGTGCCTGTAAGTAGCACGGTGCACGCCGCCACTTGGCAGCAACAATGGCATACCTAATCTGTAGCAGATGAAGAAAATTTGGCAATCTCATATTCGACAAGACACAAAACTTTAAATAGAAAGTTCTGCATTTCACTGCACTTCCTTTTCCAGACTCACATGACAGTGGAACTCAGCCTTAAATTTAAGTTTTGCAAGAAATACAAATATTCAAGATGCACTGCTGCCTTTTGTTTTTGAATTCTATGAAACGTCTCTGTAGTCAAGCTCAACTCCATCCATTTCTAGGAGTAATGTCATTCTTCTGTTTTTATTCCTGGTACAAAGGACTCATTCTTTATCTAAAAGGTAAGTTTCCCAAGTTCTTAGGAGAGTGGTTTTTCAAAACTCTTCAAAAGTAATTAACCTTGTACTTACATCAAAGCTACTGCATTTCCTCAATTCTATGACACATTTTCCCCCATATAAACATCTCTATAAATGGGATGTGTCTTAGAATCACGGCTGCTTTTTTATACATATAAATAAAAGTTTTTTTTCCTGTTGGTGCTACTGAATTTAGTGTGCATCTTACAATCAATGACATATTAGACTCAAAGAAATAAGGTATTTAAACTGTGAGCAGAGGTATATTTGCAGATATCATTTTTGAAAATGGTATCCAAAATGTTTCTGGTTAGAAAATAAATTTTGGGTATACAAATGACAGGGAGCTGCCTTGAGGTCCTTGAGTTTAACACTACATTTAATAAAAATGTTTTTGAAAATATAGCAATAATTAGGTAAATGTTCTTTCACAATTATGGCTATAGTTATGAACAGCTATTCAAAGCAGACACATGTATGAGGAAAAGAAATCAAGAGAAGACAAAGATGAAGACATTGTACAAAAAGCCACTCAAATGAAGAAAATCCAGAGAATACGACAGTAGTATATAACATTATTTCTAGTGCTGCTTGATGAAGATATGGAAGACTGGCATGAAGTATTTAGGGCAAATACAATTCTGGAAGCCATTTCTGCAAAAGTGTTAGATAACATTTTTAGATACGTTGTGCGAAGCAAAACTATGTTTTCTATAGTCCATTAAAAAGCATGAAATTTCAGTGGAAGAAATCAGATCAGATTTTATATCTATTTATTGGTTTACCACATAGCTATGTGAAAATATGTCAAATCTTAAAATGTATCTCTGAGCATTTCAGAAAAGCAACAATTGCTGCTACACATCAATCTAGACGAGTTACAAAACAAAAAGTATTTGGGGTTCTGCCTCCCCACGATCACTGGAGAAGCTTCTAGACAATGTTATAACTAGGCATTGTCATACTACCAAAATAACCTATATGAAAATATTGTCTAAGAAATAAAAAGAACCCTACAGTAACATACAAGTATCTATTGTGAACAAAAAAAAAATGTTGGAACAGCATCCTATTTGTGTGTCATTTGTTTCATCAGGGCATCTCTTGCTCTGTATGTGGAATTATAGTGTCTGATTGAAGCCTGATAATTTTTTGAAAATGTGCCGAAGGGGCTTACGAACTTTTTCTCCCCATTGAACACAGTGGAACTTATGGTCAAGTCAACATGAAAAGGATTACACTGGAAGAGAGAAACTGATGGAAAATACATTCAGCAAAGAAAAAAATGAAACTTAAAACACATACAGTCAATTCTTTGATAGGATAAACAACACAATGAAACAAAGCAGTTAAGTACAAAAAGAAGAGTGTCAGTGTAGTAGTGATTCATTGCATGTGACACGAGGGAATGAATAAAGTTCAAAATCTTTGCTCAGCCATAGTTTTCATTGCATGCCCTTCAGCCAACCACTCTTAATGTACTCTATTCTAAAATGTTATTGTGAGAACGGGGGGGCATGTACACCACCTTAGGATCAGTATAATATTACTGCGATTGAAAAACTAATATAAATGAATCCTCCGTAAAATTAACTTAATACTATAATGTACTCTAAAAAAAAATACTGCTCACTCTGCTATTCACTAATAGCTAAGAAAAAAGGGAACAATTTATTTTAATATATTTGGGCCTGGCATTTCACCTATGAGATCCAAGTTGGATGGCATCATAACCCTGTCAAAACAAAGTCCATACACAAAATTTAAAATGCCAATGGGTATCATTCACTTTTCAGTTAAGGTGATATAATGGATTTCACATTGTGATAACTAACTTTTAACAGAAAATTAAAAGGGCTGACCAGTGATGTAAACAGTAAAAAAATCTTGCAGAGGAAAATATTGTAAAAGAAAAAGAGTACGAAGTAAATTGCATCTGTATTTATTCTGCCTCAAGTAGCTTTTTCACATGTCAGTGACACTAACGCCATGCTAGAAATTTGTGTTTTACTGCATGTCCAGCTAAAGTTAAATTTAAAGCTGAGTTTCCACTGCTAAAGTTGTTCCTTTTAAAACTATGTACCAATTCCATAAACATTGTTGCCCAATACAAGACAATACACAGTTTTAGTATTTTACTCATGGTTTATAAAGTCCAAGATTAAAGCAATGCTCGACATTTTAGCACTACAGAAATCTTAAGCACCACTAGGGCTTCACAAGATGTCCTCAAGTGAGAATTAGCAAATGATAGTAACACCTATCATTTGATAACTACAACTACCACATAGAAAAGATGGACACCTGAGATCTGCCCTTACTGTGTATGTGTTGTGCGATGATATTTTTTAAAACTTCATTGTTAATTGATACAGTTTAGCTACTACATACACTTATGCAAACAATTACCCATACTGAAGAGATCTCCCTTTACCCCTCCCTGTTCCCAAACGCTAAACACTCACACACTGGTTTTGTAGAAATGCTCCTAATTGATGTATTGCTCTCATTGATTTATTCTCCATTCTGTTTACAAAAGAAAATGACAGCAGATTTGTTTCAAAAGTGTGAAAGTTGGGCCATGAAACTCTTCAAATGTGATTTCTTTTGTCTTGATGCTTAACGAAAGAGGTGTTCTGTCATGAATAGGTCTTTGTAGAACAATCATTGTTCTGCAATCTGATGAAACTATTCTCATTGTATCAACCAAGTTTTGTTCTCTTTCCAAACACATGTCTGGACTTGAAAAGTAAATTCTAAGGAGTACAATCTAGGCAGTTTTGCAAAGGGTGGTGAGTGTGCTAGAAGAGATACAATATATTATTAACATCCAGCCAGTGCTGAAATCCCAAAGAGGTCTATGGGAAGTGATGCTATTTTAATTTTTTTTTTTAAAAAAAGAAAAGATTGGGAGGAATTCGATCGATTGAAATAGAAAGGCTGAAAAACAATAGGAATTTTTAAGTGTATAAAATGTATGTAATAGTATGATATACTTAAAAAGATACCTATTTTTTCCATAATTCGATTAGATATTTACCACATCAAATCAACCTTTCAGGTAGAAAAATTAGTTATAAACTAGGAAATTTAAATGTGTGCCTTTACTGAGTAGTGTGCTTCATTAGCAGTAGAGAACTATTACAGAGAAAATATTGAAAAAGCTCTAGCTAAATGTGTGATTTTCTTACAGTCAATTTATATGGGTCGCATTCTATCTAATTTTAACTCCTAACAAAGCCAACAATGATTTCAACACAACATTATTTGAAATGTTTTTCTTTGTTCCTATTTTCCTTTCTAAATGAGCAATCCAGGTTGAGTCTATTAAGAGATAGACCTTATGCAGACAATGGTTCCCTGTAAGTGAGTCGGAAAGTCAGGACCAATCCTTAGGTGTGAAAATCCTGCTGCTCCTCCTTGACTTCTAAATAATATTTCTTTATCCTTTGCCAGGATTAATAATGGTCTGTATTATATGTTTAATGGTAAAAATGTTCTTGTGTAAGCACTGTTTGAAAATTTCAAGTTTTTCAGTCTTAGGTTTATAATGTCACTTGTCTGAAGTGGAGCACCTGCAATGCAAAACCCACAATGAATGCCAAGAAGAGAAAGAGGAGTGACTCTGGAAAGGGCAGGAAACATGCATTTCCAAGGCTGGCTTTTTATTTGTCCTAGTTAAAGTATAATTTAACAACCAATTAACGCCAAGATTAACACTGCATGTATTATAAGCTACAGATGTTTAATTTCTTAGAACAAAATATTCCTTTTAGAAATTCTAATACTGATAGTAAAAACAAGTCTAATTAGCCAGTTTATAGAAAACTTCCAAACTCCAATATATTTACAAAAAATCTTCAACTATAAAGATACCTATGTACCTCATCAGCAGGATATAAACAGAGTCTTGGAAAGTATCTTTCCAGATACTTCACCATGAAGAATTCCTCGGTGGCATCAACATATCTGATAAATCAGAATACAGAGATAATACACAGTAACCTGGAAACATTTGCTCCCAAGGCTGATGAAAACAGTTAAGTTTTTTTTATCAAAGATACTTAAGACTACACCTCACCCTAAATTTTCTGCTGTCAACATAGTACAATATTTGATTGCTATTATGCAGGAAATTATTCTTTTCTGCAAGCCCTCATGTATTAAATACAATACAATTATCAAAACAGTATTTTTAAACAAAAGTTACTATGGCATTGAAATTAGCATCAAGCATCAAATGACAAATTACAAAAAAACTGTAAGAAATTTAAAACAAAGACCAGTTATAATTATCCATCCTCCCCAAGCTATGCCCATATTTAAGCCAATACAAAACAAGCTTTAAAGTTTACTTACAGTAGTGTTCAGTACCTACCTTGTTTTCCATTGTAGATTATATTTTTACACAACAGATCATTGTGACAAAGTACCACTGGAGAGCCCAAATTTGACAGTCTCTCTTTCATCCAAGCCATTTCTTCTTGAAGGATTTGAGGATTTGGGATATCTTTTAAAAACCTTTTAAAATTAAAAAGAGAAAAAAAAAGTTCGGTTTGCAGGAACTGTGCCATCAGACATATGCAGTGGAAAATTAGGTTTAGGTAAAAGTTTTCCCCGGACATTAAGTTGAGGGTTGGTGCTCATCTCCCTTTCTAAGACGAAAAGCTGGTGTTGTCCATAGACACCTCCAAGGTCATGTGGCTGGCATGACTACATGGAGAGCCGTTATCTTCCCGTCAGAGCGGTACCTACTCACAATTGCATGTTTTCAAACTGCTAGATTGGCAGAAGCTGGGGCTAACAGTGGGAGCTCACCCTACTCCCTGAATTCGAATTACTGACCTTTCAGTCAGCAAGTTCAGCAACTTAGCAATTTAATCCACTGTGCCACCGGGGGCTCCAGTGGAAAATTACTCTCATAAAAATGTTCAATTCTAGAATACTATGAAAGTGGCTCTCTATAGGCATAGAATCCCATATATAAACACAGAATCAATGATGATCTCTTTTATACTTAATGCTGGACAGATTTCTCCATGTTCATTCATGAGCTTTAGAGTAACAATCATGGAAATAGTTTAGATTAGTGGTGGGATGGGCTTTCTTTTCTTTTGTCAAATCAAATCCAAATTTGGAACGCATGCCATCTGCTACATGCCAGAATCATGTGCAACACAGGGGCAGATTACAGAGCCAAAATGGCTGGGGTCAGAGGCATACCTTGAAGAATGAGAGTTTCCTACTATGCACATTGGCACAGTCCAATTATTTGCACATCTATTTAGGAGTAAACCATAATAGACTAGTTTGCAAGCATATAAAGAATGTCAATTCTATGACAGATATTTAATAATAGGATATCATTGTTTAGCGGTAACTAGTAGTTTTCAGGAACTCTCGTGAGCCATATCCAGCCTGCATTCCACATCCCTGGTATAATCACTTACCTTTTGTGCAAATCCTTATCTACAAATTCTGTTGGTATAAGAGAGAAATATTTTCCCATCTTCAGCCACAGGTTAGACTTGGGGATCCATCCATTGTGGGCATGTATAGCATGGATTTTTGCAAGCTGTCTGGCTATTAGCCTGTAAAAGATTAGCATTAATACTAATTTAAATATAAAGTTTCAGGATGGTTACAAAAATGTTTTCACCAGTCTCTTTACAGAAAACTTAAGAATGTTATTAAAAACATGGTGGGTTGGTAGCCAACATTGTGTGGAGATGACAAGGTGTTGTTACTGGAATTGAATGCCTCAGCCTTCAATGCAACGATCACCTTCAATCAACATCATACTTTTCAAGTCTCCCATCTTATTATCATTCGTCTGTTGCAGCACTTCTTGTTTGTGCTGCAAAAATGTTTATGATATACCACACGTCTTTGTGGTTTCTTCCAACTCTACGATTCTATGATCTTGACAGTTTCTCTATTAAGAGAAATGTAATGATGGGGACAAGAAAGACAAGCCAAGAAGAACATAAAAGGTATAAAATTATGCATGATGTGGAGAAGGTGGTCTAAATTTTCTCCCTCTGAGGTCATCCAGTGAAGAATTATGGGGGGAGACTAAGGCCAGGCAAAATGTAGTCTTTCCCTTCCAGAAAATGACTACAGTATTCCCTCACTTATCACGGGGGTTACGTTCCAGGACCACCCACAATAAGTGAAAATCCGCCAAGTAGGGACGCTAGGCTTCTCCTTAGGAAGGAAGTAGATATAGGGAGGGAGGGAAGAAGCAGGGGAACATGGTGCCGCCTCCTTCTCCTCCCATTGCCATTTGGGCTCCTTCTCCATCCCGCCGCCCGCATCTGACTGAGACCACCGCCACTGCAAATATATTTTACAATTTATAATATTATTTTAGTGTTTATTCAAAAACCACAAAACAGCGAGTCTGCGAAAAGCGAACCGCGAAGTAGTGAGGGAACACTGTACAGAATTTGCTGCTACAAGATTATTATATGCTACTTCCAAGTGAAGGGCAGCTTGCCTCTGGACACCAGTCTCTGTAAATTAACAGCTGAAGAGGGCTTTTACTTTCATATCCTGATGGCTACCTTTCAATAGGCACTGGTTAACAACTGTGGGAAATAAGACATTAAACCTGATATGATTTTTGTCTGATCTGGTCATAACAGTCAATTCAAACAATTTAGCATAGATACAATCTGGAAACTGCAAAGGTTAGAACACCACAGAAATAAACCAAATCATTAAGTATCACCAGTCTTAACATAATTTGTTGAAGAATTCGTCTATGATAAACAAAAAACTTGCATTCACTACAAAGCCATAAAAATCTGGGAAGTATAGAAAATAGCAAGTTAGAATGATTTCAGACAGGAATCCAAATATTTGAAGAGGTTATTGTAATGCATGTACATATTAACAGATATCATGTTCACACTTGAAGGAGAAGGAACACTAGATTGGGGGGGGGGGCGCAAATTCTGGAGACAACGTAAGGAAGAAAGGAGAATATACTTTAAAATGGCCCTAAATAAAGGGTACTTGATGAGAGAAATTGAGTGATATGAAATACTAAAAATGAACTGAGTGATGCCGAAGGACTTACCGAAATATCTCTGGGTTGCAAACATGTTCTGGATCCAGAGCTTCACCTTGCATGAATTCATAGCACAGGCCATTATTGAAAGTACAGTAAAGCTTTGGTGCACAGCCATGGGCCTGTAAAACACGGAAGCTTTTCAATTCTTCTTCTCGATCAACTAACAGCTCTGTTTTATTTCCATAAATCCTAACAAGAACAACATCATCCACTTCTTCACCCTTGTAACAGCCAATAAGTTTATTGGTGATGCCATCTGTAAATACCTGCAAAAAAATAGAAATAAAGATTCAGTTATACAATGCACTACTTTTTGGGTCATAGTCCTGAAAGTAGCTTACAATAGCTGTAGCAATGGATAAACCCCAAAGATATTCGTTTAGTTAGATCCTTCCATGAACACAAGCACCTTTGAAAGATGAAAGGTTTTCACAAATGGAGCTGAGGTGGGAGAAACATATAATTATCATCTCTTAACATCTTCCACAGCCCCAGGTGTCACCTCCATACATAAGTTGGTCTACCACCTATGGACATTTCTCAATTGAGATAACCTTTTTTTCTGGGTTAGACTAGTTAGGTATGGAGGGCAATCCTGATGAACACACAAGGAGACTGGTCTGGCCCTTGCTGATTGGTCCTTTCCCAGCGTCCAGACCAGAAAGGCAGACAGCAGAGGGTATGATCCATGAAAGGCAGCTCAAATCATCTGCCAGGCTCACATCATTCCCATGGAAAGGTGGAGGCCTTGTGAATATGCAAGGAGGTCAGGCTACCACATGCAGATAGGGCCCTCCACTGCCTGGTCAGGTTGGGAGGAAGAAAGAAAGAAAGAAAGAAAGAAAGAAAGAAAGAAAGAAAGAAAGAAAGAAAGAAAGAAAGAAAGGAAGGGAGGGAAAGAGGGAGGAAGACAGGAAGGAAATAAGGGCAGGAGAGAGAAAGGATGAAATAATAAAATAAATAGAGGTAGGAAAAAGAGGGAGGGAGGGAGGGAGGGAGGGAGGGAGGGAGGGAGGGAGGGAGGGAGGGAGGGAGGGAGGGAGAAGAAGTAAGAATTCAGAAAATGTGTTGTAGTCGTTTTGACTTTGCACTATAGTTCTGAACCCACTGGGTAACTTTAAGCAAGTCACTCTCTCTCAGCCTCAGTGAAAGACAAAGGCATATCCCCTCTGAATGAATCTTGACAAGAATACACTGTGATAAGTTTGAAATGACTGAAGGCACACAACAACAATCCTAATTATTTATTATACTTTACCTGGAAAGCGAGGTGATAAAAACCTATTTGGGGCCCCAAGAGGACTAGCCTATTTAATTTCAGCCCTTACTACTCCCAAGTTTTGCAGGCCTGTTTTAATGCTTCTGTTATGTAGTTATCAGTTTTAGACAGCAGGGGCTGCTCTGATAGTGACTATACATCAAGTCTACTGCCATTTCATTAAATCACACTGAAGCAGTGGTTAGGAGACAATTACTGTATACTCTTTTAGGAGTTGGAAGAACAGGGAACAAAGGGGAGAAAAAGTGCCTTACTGACTTACCAGACAGATGCACCAAGCAGTCAAGATTACACATCCTTCATCTTGCCCCACACCTATCTATATACTACAGTTTTGAAGAGGCAACCCAGATTACCTCATATCTAGTGTCACAACATTATGGAGTTAGAAGAGACAAGGCCATCCAGTCCTATGCATTACTATGCAAGAAAAAAACAATCAAAATACTCCCAACAGATGTGTCTTCTACCCTATGGTTAAAAACTTCCAGAGTAGACTCTACCAAGCTACGGGGCAGCATATTCTAATACCAAATAGTTCTTATTGTCAGGATGTTCTTCCTAATGTTTAGATGGAATCTCTTTTACTGCAATTTGAATCCACTGCTCTGTGTCCTAGTCTCTAGAGGAGCAGAAAACATGCTTGCCTCCTTCTCAATGAGACATCCTTTCAAATATTTAAATGTGGCTATCATGTCCCACCCCTTACCTTCCCATCTTCTTTTCTCCAAGCTAAACTTATCCATACCCTAAGTCGCTCCTCATAGAGCCTGGATTCCAAGCTTTTTACCATTTGATTACTATTTTCAGGGCATGTTCCAGCTTGTCAACTGTGCTGCCCAGAACTGTACACGGTATTTCAGGTCTAATACCACTCATAACATGATTACAATATATAATATAATAATAATAATAAAACTTTATTTATACCCCGCCACCATCTCCCCAAAGGGACTCGGGGCGGCTTACATGGGGCCCTGCCCAGGACAATACAATATAAAACAACATAAAAACAACATATCAAAATACAATTAACCAAAACAACTGATAAAATATACAGTATAACACAAAATCAAGAAGCAATCTAACAGGGGCGAGCCGCATGAACACTAAATTAAAAACTCGGGGTGAGAAAGGGACTCAAACTTGTGCGCCAACTGCGACCATACCTCGTGAAGTCTGACTTGACCACGGTGGTGCATGCCTTAGTTACCTCTAGACTGGACTACTGTAATGCGCTCTACGTGGGGCTTCCCTTGAAGACGGCCCGGAAACTACAATTGGTTCAGCGTTCGGCGGCCAGATTAATAACAGGGGCGAGCTACAGGGAACGATCTACTCCCCTGTTTAAAGAGCTCCACTGGCTGCCGTTCACTTTCCGGTCCCAATTCAAGGTGCAGACCATCATCTATAAAGCCCTAAATGGTTTGGGACCCACCTACCTTAGTGACCGTATCTCCTATCATAAACCTGCCCGATCCCTTCGTTCATCCGGGGAGGCCCTCCTTTCGCCACTGCCTTTATCCCAGGCCCGTCTTGTGGGAACGAGGGAGAGGGCCTTTTCTGCTGTGGCCCCCCGACTGTGGAATTCACTGCCCACTGAGATCAGGCAAGCCCCCACCTTGTTAGCCTTTAAGAAAGATCTAAAAACATGGCTTTTCCGATGTGCCTTTGGGGAGTAAATGTAATATATCACTCTGGTTATTCCCCTTGAATTCTATCCATTAGACTGCTCCACCATTTTATATCCCTGTTCCCTTATTCGTATGTCTCTCTCTCTCGAGTTTTTAATTAAGTGTTCATGTGGCCCACCCTGGTTTTTATTGTTTTCCCTGATTTGTGTTGTAATGTATATGATTATTTTTGCACTGTTATATTGTGTTATGATATGTTGTTTTATTTTGTCATATTGTATGGTGTCTGGGCATGGCCCCATGTAAGCCGCCCCGAGTCCCCATTGGGGAGATGGTGGTGGGGTATAAATAAAGTGTTATTATTATTATTATTATCAAATAGAAAACCTCAGGGGACAGGGACATCAGATAGTAAAACAGTCTAGAGGATCAATGTTGAGGGGAGTAACAAAAGAGCAGTTACTCTCCGAAGGCACATCGGAATAGCCATGTTTTTAACTCTTTCCTAAAGGCTAAAAGAGTGGGGGCTTGCCTAATTTCACTGGGCAGTGAGTTCCACAAACGGGGGGCCACAGCAGAGAAGGCCCTCTCCCTTGTTCCCACAAGGCGGGCCTGAGATATAGGCAGTGGTGACAGGAGAGCCTCCCCTGATGAACGGAGAGATCGGGCAGGTTTATGGTATATAACATATATTATATATAGCATATATTATAATATACTGGTCCACATAGAAGATAAAAAATTTCCATTGTATATTCAAATCAGGAGGAGGGGCACACAACTCGCTCTTGGGTTTCCCTCTCAAAAGTTCAGAGGCCAATATTTAATTGCTACTTCCAACTCAAATAAATCAGAACTGAGGATCATGCCAAGAATTAAGTTTCAGTGATTGAGTAGGTCTTTACTTGGAAGAACAAATTAATTAAGATATTAACTATCACCATCATCAGGCTTCTTTGGACCTTGGTGGTATGGATCAATTTTGGTCTGTCATATAGTCACAGCAAAACATGAATTATAACATGATAAACAGTCTGATAATTTAAAATGTATCCATGTAAGTAATGATGAATTATTGCATCTTCATTTTAGCTTTCCTCCGCAGAGTCATTAGAACAGCCCTGAGAAGTTAGTTAGGCTGTGAGGCCAAGGAACTGACTCGTGATACAAGTCAGTTAAGTACGACAGCTATTTCTTCTGGATTTCATATCATCCTGAAGTCCTAAACATTCTATTGACTGCCCACTTTTTCTCACTGAAGTGGTAAAATATTTCATTTTTAAAACAATTGTTTCATAAAAGTTTTTTTTTTCGTGTCAGGAGCAATTTGAGTTGCTTCTGGAGTGAGAGAATTGGCCGTCTGCAAGGACGTTGCCCAGGGGACGCCTGGATGTTTTGATGTTTTTACCATCCTTGTGGGAGGCTTCTCTCATGTCCCTGTATGGAGCTGGAGCTGATAGAGGGAGCTCATCCACGCTCTCCCCGGGTGGGATTCGAACCTGGCAGCTTTCAGGTCAGCAACCCAACCTTCAAGTCACTTAGTCCACTACGCCATCTGGGGGCGTTTCATAAAAGTAATATTTATTTATTTACAGTATTTATATTCTTCCCTTCTCACCCCGAAGGGGACTCAGGGTGGATCACAATGCACGTATACATGGCAAATTTTCAATGTCATTAGACATACGACATAGACAGACACAGAGGCAGTTTAACATTTTCCAGCTTCTGGCTTCATGAGAGTATGCTCAATTCCGGCCAAGGGGGAGCTACTGCTTCATCGTCCACTTGTGACACCGAGTTCTTGATGGAGTACTTCCTCATTCCTTTCTGCACGCTACTTGAAGTTTTTTTTTTCGTATCGTAAATTAATTAAATCAGCCTCCCCACATAAAGCGGCACCTAAATTTTCTACTCGACAGAGGCAACTGACTTGAGTTACATAGGTCAACAGCAAGCTAGGCTATTAATGGTCGGGAACTTAATCCCAACCGGGCTTTGATCTCGTGTTGTAGTGCTATATTGCAGCTGGCTACTAACCAGCTGTGCCACAGCCTGGCCTTAATAGTCAGGTTTTGAGATTTGTATCTGAAAACCAAGTGTGTTCTGAGTCTGAAACTGGTGCAGGGAGTATAAGTTAAGAGGATCGCTCCTTTATACCACCCAGAGAATGTTGACCACTGAAGTTGCACTTCTACAAATGTGGAATTAAAGAATTGATTATCTATGGATTTACTCCCACAATCACTGCTGCCCTATGTCCATCTTAGGTTGAGTCCAGGCACTGCACAGATTTCTGGGGCATACAGAGAGATCATGACAGGTGAGGGGAGAGCTCAGGCAGGATGATGATATGGGAAGAGATAAGGGAAGCAGAAAGAGACAGTGGAAGCACTAGCTCTGTCTGCACTAGGGACCAATGCCCCACTCACCCTACTTCTCTCCACTCCCTTCGGGCCATCCCTTCCACCCCATTCCTATGTAAGTAAATGTGCAAGGAAACACACATGGTGCTAAGTCCAGCCACCATACAAGTACTGGAATTATTCTGTGTGTGTTGAAAACGTAAGTAAAACATGCTAAAGCAGATCACACTCTATTTAGGATACTTGAAAATGTCCAAATCTCCTTCAGTCCTACCCCCCTTGTGAAATATTACACCACTGCCTATTTCAAAATCTGTGATATTAAAGCGAAAACTGAAACCATCTATATATATAAAAGAGTGATGGCATCACGGCGATGGACAAAACAACAAATCTACAGCTCCCCCAAACTCTAAAATTGGCAACGCAATCCATCATCCCCGCCTCCAGTAAGATACAACATAATCAAACAAAAAACACAATCACAACACCAAAAAAACACAACAGGCAATCTGCGCACGCGCAGAAACACAGTCCTCCCAACTCTTTCCGCGCGCGCGCACACACACAGAACCGTTCCCCTCCCTCCCTCTCTTGCCCCTCCTCCACCGCCGAAGCCAGGGACTCTGCAGGAGAAGGCACATCTCCGCCTCACGAGGCTGAGCTCCCCATCCTCGAATCGGGAGTTCTACTCCAAAACACCCGGAGGGCCTAAGCCGACCCTTCCCTGCCCTCACCTCTCGCCTGGAAAACAAAAAGGTCCCTCCCTCGGGACCTTCCTGGTTTTTGGCGCCAACACTGTCATTGCCGCGCCAGGCACTTCTGGGAAAGCGAGTCCTGCCTCTCTCCCTCTGTGTGGAGGGGCAGCCTTTCCCACCCCTTTCTCTTCCTCTCGGGCCTGCAGCGGCGGACGAGCACCACGTTGCCCGCCTTCCTGGCCCGGTTCCCCTCCTCCTCCTCGCCGCTGCTCAGGCCTCCTCCTGTCCTCCGCGGGAAGAACATGGAGGCCGGCATCGGGAAGCGCGGAGGCGGGGAGGAAGCCGCGACGCCCCAGGCCTGCGCCTCCACTGCAGCCCGCTCTTGCCTGGCCTACAACCCACCACCACACCGGCGCCACCTCCGGTAGGAGGGGAAGGGCCGGGATGGAGGGGCAAAGGGGAAGGGCAGACCTCACCCCGCCACGCCTCCCGCCTGGCCCCTGAGCACGTACAGAGCGCCTTCTCCTCTTCTCTTATTTACCCTTTTCCAGGGCCCGGGGGATGGCGCAAACGCCTTCCTTGCAAAATTATAAATATACAGTAGAATCTCACTTATCCAACATAAACATCCCAGCACAACATTGCATAACTGAATATGTTGGATAATAAGAACGGATTCAGGAAATCCCAATTAAACATCAAATTAGGGAATCATTATACAAATTAACCACCAAAACATCATGTTATACAACAAATTTGACAGAAAAAGTATCACAATTTAAAACACTGAATACACAAAAATTGACTACTAAAACGCAGACTACATTGGATAATCCAGAACATTGCATTACCAAATGTTGGATAACTGAGATTCTACTGTAAGATGAAATAATTACTGTGGTGCAGTAATACACAACAATATAATCTCTACAATCACAACACTAAATAAACAACACCACTCTGAAAACGGGAATTCCAGACAGGAAACAATCAGGGCCAGCTAACACCTCCCAACAAAGTATTCCCATCGCCAAAGTCTAGCAAATCCTCTGTTTTCTGAGGGTCACAGACAGTAGAAGCACATAAAATATCACACACAACACCACTCTGAAAACAAGGAAATTCCAGAGAGGAAACAATCACGGCCAGCTAACACCTCCCAACAAAAAATTCACTCAGGGAGGAAACAGCCAGGCTTTAAAGCTACAAGGTCATTACATGCTAATCATTTTTCCTAATTGCAGCATTCATACTTCCCTCCAACAGACAAAAACAATCAAAAATATTGTATATTCACAACCTTACGAAAATAATACCCCTGATGGTGCAGCGTGTTAAAGCGCTGAGCTGCTAAACTTCTGGACCGAAAGGTTGCAGGTTTGAATTCGAGGAACAGACAGAGCCCCCACTGTTAGCCCCAACTTCTCCCAACCCTAAAGTTCAAAAACATTCAAATGAGAGTAGATGAATAGGTACCACTCCAGCGGAAAGGTTACGGTACTCCATGCAGTCATACCACATGACCTTGGAGGAGTCTACGGACAACGCCAGCTCTTCAAGCTTACAAATAGAGATAACCACTAACCCCCAAAGTCGGACACGACTGGACTTAATGTCAGGGGAAAACGTTTACTCTTTACCTTAACTACCACCAATTCCTCAATACTTTATTTCCCATACCACCAGACTTCGCCACAGCAACGCGTGGCCGGGCACAGCTAGTGTATGTATAAAGCAAATAGGAAACTCACTTGTCAGTTCTCTTAACTGTAAAAATGCCATTACTTCTGAACTTACTTTAGACTTTAATATATTCAAAAACCTTGAAAAGTGGATGAGCAACAAAGGGCTGCATGTTGACTCAGGACCATATTAACAAAGCATGAACGAAAGACATCTCTCCCAAAATGGGCATTGTAGGGATCTGAAGATCTGAAGTGTCTAGAACAGGGGTCCCCAAACTAAGGCCCGTGGGTCGGATGCGGCCCTCCAAGGTCATTTATCTGGCCCCCACGCTCAGTTTTAGACATAGGTTCACCCAAAGTCTGAAATGACCTGAAGGCACGTAACAACAACAACAATCCTAATTAATGTGACTATCTCATCAGCAAGAAGCAGGCCCACACTTCCCATTGAAATCTTGGTAGGTTTAATGTTGGTTAAAATTGTTCTTATTTTTAAATATTGTATTGTTCTTTCATTGCTTTTTTTGCACTACAAATAAGGCATGTACAGTGTGCACAGGAATTTGTACTTTTTTAAAACTATACACCGGTCCCCCAACTCTCTGAGGGACCGTGGATCGGTCCTCTGCTTTAAACGTTTGAGGACCCCTGGTCTAGAATATTGTAAATTTTATGCCATGTTGGGTCCTATAATGGGGAAAAGGTGGATAGTACAAGGTGGAGGTGGTTGATAGAACAAAAGTTGGCAAGGGGCACTGGTGTTCCAGTATGGCTTATACTCCCTCCCTTCTCCAAAGATTGGTGCATGAGCCAGGACAAAAGACTAAGCCGGTTCATTTTACAGGCAGTCCCCAAGTTATGAACAAGATAGGTTCTGTGGGTCTGTTCTTAAATTGAATTTGTAAGTTGAAACAGGTACATTTTTCAGTGTCAACTCCAGCCAAATATAGACATATATTAGCTTTGGATAGCATAGGGAAGGGTTAACACCCTGTAGTGTTTGCTTTACTGTCTGTGCCAACTAACTTTTTGTCTCTGGAGTAATTAGATTTTGAAAAAAAATAGCTTGTGGAAACAGGGATTAGCGATAAAGGTGAAAACACCTTTCCCCCATGATAACTCTTTCAGGAGTGAATTTCCCAACCTAGGGGTAGATTTCTCTCACTTCCTATTGTCTCACCTGTTTTTTTAACTGTGCGTCATTTGTAAGTTTGATGTTTGTAACTTGGGGACTGCCTATAAACGCTTACTCAATTTCCTCAGAAACAAAGGATTGCTTGGCAATAAAGGGCATCTCAAGGTAAAGGAATGATGGCAGCAGCCAATGCACTTGTATAAGAACAAAGTAGTGGTTCCCAAGAGTGAAGTTTACTCTTTTGCTCATAACAGTCATTAACTGAATGAGACCTCCAAACAGTTTCAGTCTGGCAGCACCCCAAGCAAAGGGGATATGAGAGAGGCTTCCCAGCAAAATGGTAACATATCCAGGCGTCCCCTGGGCAACGTCTCTGTAGTTAGCCAATTCTCTCACACCAGAAACAAGTTGCTTCTGACATGATTTTAAACAGAGTTGAAGGGTTTCTGAGGCTCTGCAGATCAGTGCATTGGGTAATTATTATCTGCAGTGTTTTTGTCCCAGTCTTGTGGGGCTTTGAGACAAGTAGCTGCAGCAGGACCTCTAGAGCACTGCTTCTTAAAATGTGGGTCCTGACCCCAAACCTTAGCTCAATGTTGGGGTTCAAAAATGACAATAAAGGTTTTCTGAATGTCACCTAGTGACTGTTTTAGACAGGAATACATTGTGCAGTGTTTACAATGGACACTACAGAAGATGCTTCACCTGCACTTCATAAAAAGAAAAATCGGCCTTTTCAGTAAGTCTTGCAAATGCTGGTTTGTTATCAGTAAATGTTTGATTTTTGTACCTATTCTATATACTTGGGGTCATGTAAACATTTATCAGACAAAAAGGAATTGTGCATGAAAAAGTTTAAGAAGCCCTACTCTCTTGAATCTTTCCTCCTGATCTGCACCACCCTAGGAACCCTTCAGGGGATTAATTGCTTGGCTGAAATGGCAGTATTTTAGAAGGTGGCATCCTCAGACGGAACTATAACAATGGAACTCCAACACTACAGTTACATCTGCCATTATTTTGAAATAGTTACCATATGACTCTAACTTGTAGGCTGCGTTCTAAGACTCCGATCTTGAAAAGTGAGATCTAACATTGTATGAATTTACACCAGTCTGCCGACCACCATCTAGAATATCATTTGCTTGGGAGATAAAGCAAACAGAAATTAAATGTTCTACTCTGTAATTCCATGCTAGAAAAATATTTTTATTTCTAATTCTGAAGTACTTCAAGAGGCTACTTTAGAGTACCAGCTGCATCATGTGTTTCCTGTAATGTGAAGGGTAGATTAAAGTTTTCTTTCACTATAGCTTAAATTCATACAATCTTTCAAACCTCATACTATTGAGGGCCATAACAGTGCAATAGCTCATGAACTGCTTTCTTTCTCTTCTCTTCCAATATTGATTCCCTATGCCATTTCATGGCTTTCCCTAACAACAATTCACTACAATATCTGAACTGTGCAACTGTGATAATGATTTGCCTCCAAAATAAGGCATGAAAGCACACAATATATCATGACATAGCAACCTTGGGTAAAGAAAGAAACATGGAAACTGGGGGAATCCTCAATGAAAGAAAAAACAAATGGTTACCAAATTTCTTCAATTCAAAGATGTCATCGATTTTAAGATGCATCCTAATTTCAGTATCACCATCACCAAAGAAAAAGATGCACTTGCTATTTTAAGAACATTTTAGAGATATTTATATAGAGGGGGAAGTGTGCCTTACTACTGGAGAAATACAGTGAGTATCAATGTTACAAAGGCTCCACAATTTTTTCAAAACATATTATATTAACAAATCTATTCTAGAAAATTGTAGCTGGATCACAACCAGTAAGCCCAGGCAAACTGAACATTTTTTCTTATAAGATTATTAAATTATCCCAAGAAATATATAATTACCTTTAAAATTCTACAGTAGTAGCTACATATTAGTCCTGAGTTAAAAACACCTATTTCATGTTAAACATTAACCTGAAATATGTTCTGCAATTTCTGCTCCAATTAATGGAGAACCAGTAACATAAATCATGACTCCCTTAGAAGTTAACTGCTGACTATTTATAAACCTAAACTCTGCCACCACAACTGCAGTTCTATAGTTCAGCAGTTCTAGACACGTATTTACTTAATACCAACCCACTACAGTATTCCCTTTCAGGTGGACCTGACAACGTGTACTTCATACAAGAATGAGACCAGGGTTTTATGTTGTTTTTCTCACTAAATGCTTTACAGGATAATGGCTAGCTAAAATGAAAAGATTTTATCTGTCTGTGTTACTGTTCATTTTAAATTTTGATATCTGAATGATTATGTTAACTATTGATTGTAATATTTCTCATGCACTACCTTGAGAAAGATTAAATTTTGAAAGATCATTTCTGAATCTCCTAAATTGTTTAACAAGCCTCATTTTAAAAACCTCAATTATCACAGCAACCCTAAAAATTAAAATGTGTGGCAGTGATAGCTAAATGAATTAAGCAGGTACTCCAGTGAAACATGAAATAGTAGAAACTTGATGAGCTGGAGAGATAAAGTATTCCAATATTAATAACAAATAACAAAAACATCCAATCCTCTTGCTGTCAGAACTGTGCTTACAATCTATCACAAGGCAAGTGGGGGGGGGGGGGGGAGAGAGATAAAGCCACTTAATAGCAATGGTATTTCAAAATGTTTGTTAGCTAACATTCAAGGTATGTTTTGTGTGACATAAAATATTACTGTTTACTACACATCCTGTTTTAGTATAAATCCCTCAAGAACATTTGCATGAAATCATGTATTTGCCAATCAAATGTACAGTAATATTCGAATCCATAGACTTAAGTAAACAGATTTTGAAATAAGCGGAAGTTTGGAAGTTCAAGGTTGTCTGAAAAAAAGAAAGAAAAATAAACTACACCACAAAACCCATGCTCCTACTCCCCGTCTTCATTCCCTAAAATCCGTATTTGTCCAAGAACGGGCAAAAGAGCACAAAGGGGATGGTCAAAATCTGACCAGTTGGATATGATTTATATTGCAAGAAAAAAGGCTTCTGAGGGATAAAAAGGATCTGCACACCCACTCTAAAGAAATTGACAGGCAAATCCAAGCTTTTTTACTATCAGACTTAGATTCCCTCCCCAAAGAAAATATAAGGTGACAGGGTAGTGGCCTATTTGGATTTCCCAAACAAACATTTACTCCCCTTTGGATTACAAAACAAATGGGTGTGTGTGTGTGTGTGTTCAATAAGTTTTTTCTTCAAACTGCAGGGAGCAGAATATTCACCTTCCTCCAACCAATGATCATAGATATGGTTTCCCTGTCTGGCTTTTGTTCTCCTACCTCCCCCCCCCCCCAAATTTTTATCTGAGATTATTATTATTGCTTGATGTACACTGCACTCTCCTCCATAAGGAATTACAATGCCAGGTGGTTCCCTTGCCCCCAATACTCATCATTTACTACAAATGACAAATTACTACTACACATCACAATGTATGTATGCACACACACCTGGGAGAGACATGAGCTTCAAGCAACCCTTAGCAATTACAATCAAATGAGAGTGCTGTGGAGGCAGGGAAAGCAAGCCAAGTTCTTACTAGAATGCTAGAATAAAGGAAGCCCCCCTCCCTGCCTCCCCACAAGAACTTTAGCTGAGATGGAAGCAGGCAATACATTGCATTCCTTCCCTGAGTGAAGAAAGGCGGGGGAGAAAAAGAGAAGGGCAATTGTTCTAAGCTTATTTATTCCTTCTTTTTAAGAATTGTGAAAACACTAAAATAAATCTTACTTCTTGCCCACCTCTCCTCAAGGTGGGGTATAACATGATTAAAATACATAGACGAAAACACAGGACTATGAAAACAAACATAATAAAAGATCAAGACATATTAATATAATTCATAGCATTAAAATGTAAATTTCAATTCATAGCTTAAAATTGACTGGGTAGGCCTGCTGGAAGAGATGAATTAACTATCAGAAAAAGTGTAGGATGCAACATGTTAGGGAGTGGAGCTGAAATGCTCTATATATATATATATATATATATATATATATATATATATATATATACACACACACACACACACACACACACACACACAAGTATGTCAAGCCTGTTGCAGTTATATGTTTGTGTATGGGTGTGTTGTATGTGTGCATTATAAATACACACATACATACACAGGTGCTGAAAGGCTATATATAAATATTATACACACACTATAACTATACTACACACACACTATATTTTTACCTATATCTATATATACTGAATATATGTATGTGCACGCACACATTGTGGAGTTAAAATGCTATATATAAATAAAATACATTTTCTAGGCACAATTCAAAGGGCTTGTTTTGACCTGTAAAGTCCTATAGGGTTCTTGGTGGCTGCTCCCAGACTGGAACCCCTTCCCTAGAGACCAGGAAAGCCCCATACCTGCTTGCTTGTTGCAGAAAGGTAAAAACACATTTCTACCATCAAGCATTTTGGGAATAATGAAGATGCTGTGAGTGGTATTTGGGAGGGGGGGCTGTCTAGTTTTTAACTGGAATTCTAATTGTATTTTGTTGTATTTTAGTTTTTATGCTTCGTGACATAAAAGATTTCATATTTTAATGTTTTATGTTTTTAATTTGCATTGTTTTATACTTATTTTTAGCTGCATTTGGTCTCTACGTCAGGAGAAAGGCGGGGCAAAACTAAATTAAAGAAATAAACAAGCCATTTTTTATTTTCTTGTTGTGTGTGTTCTTTTCTTTCTTATGGCTTTTCAGCAACGACCTCTGAATTTTTTTTAAAAAATGCCAATGTTCCTGGGCTTCAGGAAAGCCTTAAAGACATGGCTGTGTACGCAAGCGTTCAATGAATGAGAACATCTACATCACATGGTCTGGACTAAGATGTACATATGAGGACTTTAGATGAATGGATTTTAACTTGGATATGTTTTTAACTTTTGTATTATGTATTTTACTATGTTATGTTATTTATTTATCAGAACTGTTGGTGAATGTATTGTGTCAGACATTGAATTTTTGCCTATTATTGTAAGCCGCCTTGAGTTCCCTCGGGTGAGAAAGGCAGGGTAGAAATGATGTAAATAAATAAATAAATTTTAAAAAGACATTTTAAAAAATCTTGAGTTTTAGATTTGTATGTTGATTTTTGTACCTTGTGTTCTGGGGTAAATACTGTACAATGGGGTGTTATTATAGACCAGGCATGCGCAAATTTGGGCCCTTTAGGAGTTTTGGACCTCCACTCCCACAATTCTTAACATCCTACCGGCTGTTAGGAATTGTGGGAGTTGGGGTACAAAACACCTGGAGGGCCCAAGTTTGCCCATGCATGTTATAGATGTATTTTGTTGGATGTGTTTTATGTTGATATGTTTTGACTGTGTTATACCCCGCCTGTGAATAACAATATATATACATATATATATACATATATATACATATATATACATATATATACATACATACATATATATATATATATATATATATCGCATTCTATCTCTCACACACAAACATATTTGTTTGGTGTTTCAATCTATTTTTCCTTGTACCTTGTGTTTTGGAGGTACATATTTTACATTGGTGCATTTGTTATATAAAAACGTATTTTGTTGTACAGTAGTCTCGATTATCCAACGCAGTCTGCCTCCCACCCAGATCCACAACTGTTTCTCTAGGCAGCAAGGACTGAACTTTTAATGAATTTAATTTCTGAGAATGTTGTTACTGTAAGTTCATTTTATGCAATTCTATCTTTATTTGTAGTGAAATTTTAATAGTCCATGTTTTGGTAGTCAATTTTTCAATACACTGTGATGATTTGGTTCTAAATTTGAAAATACAGTAATTACTACATAACATTACCATATATTGAACTGCTTTTTCTGTTGATTTGTTGTAAAATATGATGTTTTGGTGCTTAATTTGTAAAATCATAATGTAATTTGAGGTTTAATAGGCTTTTCCTTAATCCCTCATTATCCAACATTTTCGCTTATCCAATGTTCTGTCAGTCTGTTTATGTTGGATAAGTGAAACTCTGGCTGTATGTGTTTTATGACTGTTGTATCCCACCTGTGAGTACAATGGTGCATTTATTATATAAAGACGTATTTCATTGTATGTGTTTTATGACTGTTGTACTCTACTTGTGGGTACAATGGTATGTTTATTATATAGAGACATATTTTGTTGTATGTGTTTTATGTTGATATGTTTTGACTGTTATACCCTGCCTGCGAATAAAAAAATATATTATTATACAGCATTCTCAGCTCTCATACACATATTCATGGAAGCCCACCTTTATTAGCTATTCATTGGCTTTTATTTCAATCTATTTTTCCTTATACCTTGTGTCTTGGGGAGTGTGTTATTATAGACAAATTTTGTTGTGTGTGTTTTATATTGATACATTTTGACTGTATTATACCCCGCCTGTGAGTACAATGGTGTGTTTATTATATAAAGATGTATTTTGTTGCATGTATTTAATGCATGCATGCGTTTAATGTTGATGTTTTGACTCTTATACCCCACCAGCAAATAATAAAAATATTATTATTATACTGCATTCTCTCTCAGACACATATTTATGTATGTCCACCTTGATTCCCTATTGTGTTGATTTTGATCTCTTTTTCCTTGTACATTGTGTCTTGGGGTACATATTTTACAAGGTGTGTTGTCATAGACATATTTTGTTGTATGTGTGTTTTATGTTGATACATTTTGACTGTGTTGTACTTCCGCCAGTGAGTAACAAAAACTATTATTCTATAGCATTGTTTCTCAGGGTACATATTTTACAATGGCGTGTTATCATAGACATTTTTTGTTGTACGTGTTTTATGTTGATACATTTTGACTGTGTTATACCTCCGCCTGCGAGTAACAAAAAATATTCTATAGCATTGTTTCTCAGGGTACATATTTTACAATGGCGTGTTATCATAGACATATTTTGTTGTACGTGTGTTTTATGTTGATTCATTTTGACTGTGTTGTACTTCCGCCTGCTAGTAACAAAAAATATTATTCCATAGCATTGTTTCTCAGGGTACATATTTTACAATGATGTGTTATCACAGACATATTTTGTTGTATGTGTGTTTCATGTGGATACATTTGGACTGTGTTATACCTCCGCCAGCGAGTAACAAAAAATATTATTATTGTACAGCATTCTCTCTCTCTCTCTCACACACACACACACACATCTTCGTGGATGTCCACCTTTATTCACTCTTTGTTGGTGTTGATTTTGATCTATTTTCCCCTGCTGTTAACCTTCCTACTTTCGATTTCTGTAGTATGCTATAAAAATGAAAGGCATCCTTCCTCTCTCGTGGAGACACACGCCCCATCCACTCGGGAAGGCAGGCATCCATCCACCTTTGATGCCGTTCTTTCCCTCTTTGTTGACGTTTATTCCTACCTAATTGTATTCCTTGCCCGGTTCCTCCTTTCAATGGAAGGCAGAGAGCCTTCATTCCCCCTCATTCCTCTTCCACAGGCACCACCTTTTTCCCTTCCTGCCTTCCATCCATCCATCCATTCATCCTCCCTCCTCGAGGGAGAGCTGCGGCAAGAGCTCCTCCTTTCCCTTCGCCACAATGGCTGCGCCTCGTCTCTCTCTCTCCCCCTCCTCCCCTTCCCTCACACACTCACTCACCGGCCTCTCACATCCAGCCCTCCTCAGCCTCCCTTTCATTCGCCTCCCCTCCATTTTCTTCTTCTCCTACCGTACCTTCAGCGTCACCTCCTCAGGCTTCCAGTCAGGCCTCAAGCGCCTCAGGAGCTGGAGGGCTCCGTAGCGGTAACCGCCACCTCCTCCTCCACCGCCTCCCGAAGGCTCCGTCTCCTTCACGGCGATGTCCAGCTTCGGCACCTCCGGGGAACCCGGCGGCACGTGGATGTAGTTGGCCATGGCGGCGGCGAAGGGAGAAAAGAGACGGGGCCGCAGCGGCGCGAGACGGAGCAGCAGCAAGAGCGGCGGCAGCAGAAGCGGCGGCGGCGACGTCGTCGTCACGAGAGCGGCGCAGCCGGCAACTGAAAGGGCGCGAGACCAGGGGCGGGGGAGGAGGAGGAGGAAGGAAAAGGGGCGGGGCGATCTCTCGGCTATTCTGCTCTCTCTCGCGCGCACACACATAAGCTCCACCCCCTTGATTAGAATATTCGAATCAATCTCTCTCCCTTTCCTCCCTCGACGCCTTTCCTATTCCGAGCGTAGAAGAAACCCCGCCCCCCTAATTAGAATATTCAGATCATCTCTCCCGTCCCCGTCCCCCCTCATGGTCTTTCCTATTCCTAGCGTGCGGGAATCTCTGCCCCTTAATTAGAATATTCATATCAACCCCTCGCCGTTTCACCCTCACGGCTTCGTTCCTATTCTGAACGTATACGAAACATCGCCCTCGTAATTAGAATATTCAAATCAACCTAAGTCCCTTTCCCCCTCACAGCCTTTTTCCTAGTCTTAGCGTACAGGAAACCCCGCCCCCTTGTTAGAATATTCAATACTCCCCTTTCTCTGAGACCAATCGGAGAGAAGGAAGGATTCCCCTGTCTATTCCCCCTTCCTCGCGTACAAGAAGAGAAGCTCTTCATCCAGGGAAGAAAGCTCCGCCCCCTTAATTAGAATATTCAAATATCTCCTTTCTCTGAGACCAATCGGGAAGGAGGATTTCCCCCCCTCCTCTCTCTTTTCTCCCCTTCTTTGCGTACAAGGAGAGAAGCTCTTCATCCAGGGAAGGAAGCTCCGCCCCCTTAATTAGAATATTTAAAAAACCCTCCTCTCTCTTCTCTCCCTTCGTCTCAAGGCCTTCTCCTTTTGGACCGCGCAGGTCAGGCTGGGAAAATTTAGGGGGCGGGGCATTGTTGTCAGTGAAATGTTGGCTTACTCTTTTGCCTTTAGGGGCAGATAGTGAAAATGAATGAAAATGAGAAAAATGGATCATGTTGTAAGGTTGCTCCAGGCCTTCTATCCTGGCATTGGGATATAAGGAAAAGTGGAATGTTTGCAATTATGACTTGCTCTGGTCCCAAGCATTTTGGATTAGAGATACTCAACCAGTTTTGCCAGCTAGAAAAGATTCACAAATTGGATTAAACATGTTCTCTTTAAGAATCTTTAAATCCAGTTCATTAAGAATCTTTAAATCCAGTTCGATGGCAAAGTACAAAAAAACTGCAAGAAATGTTTAAATCAATGATACAATTGGAGCCCGGAATTATTTTTATTGGGAATGTCAAATAAACAAAATCATTAAACCATAAAGTACTGCGCTACATGATAACAGCACAAGTAATATTATGCACACAAAGAAAAAGCACACCAAAAAAACTTTAGCGAGGACTGGGAGCCATTTCTAAACTTTGTATAAAAAGAAAAGAAACAGGAAAAGCTGACCATAAATAAACATAATTAATAGTGACATCTTTGGCTTTCTATGCACTCCTCTTCAAAGTAACTTTCCGAGCTGAGGTGTGGTCTATAGGAATGAATGGGAAAGCTGAAGGCCACCAGCAACAGCCAGAGGAATGAAGTCATGGCGGCAGATAGATAACAGATAGAAAGATGAGCCACACATGACCACGAGTTACGGAACGCGAGTCACTGAACCTAACATATTGATTTGAAAAACAGGGAATGAGCCAAAGCATCAGCCAGAGGCCTCTGATATAATCCACTGAGTCAACATTGCTCAGTGTTATGGAAACTTTCCAACAAAAACAGGACAGGTACTACTCAGCCAGCTGAGGGAAGGTGGGCTGGAAATGCAAATATATTGATTCTCTTTTCTGAAGAGAAAAGCCAAAGGTGGCTAATTAAAAGAAAAAATCAACCAGGTCAGAGCAGGCCAATTGGAAGGTTATTGCTCCCTCTCTATGCTGAGCAATCAACTATAGACAGGGTGTGGGAGGTGGCCGGTGGGAGTTGGACCAGGAGACCAATGGAACATGTATTCGTATATCTTATGATCTGAAGACAATGTTGCCCAATCACACTTTGATGAAACACAATCGTATGGCTTTGTTTTAGATATAAAACAGAAGGGAAAAAAATCTGACAGAGGGTGAAGAACTGAGTAACCCCCATAGGTCTCACTGTAGTTGTGAATAAGCCTTTATTGGTTTTGCTACCACAGTCTAACTCTTGGGAGAAAGTCAGAATGGGTGCATCTACCCTACAGCTTGACACTAGTTGGCTCAATCTATGAAATCCTGGGATTTGTAGTTTGGTGAGACCCCACCACACTTTGGCAGAGAAGGCAAGGACCTAGTAAAATATAATAAAGATATATTGAGCAACAGTCCGAATTATCTGTAAACTGTCACAGTAGATATTTAATGCCTAATTCGTTGTTCATGTGTCAAGAATGATGCACACTACAGAGCTTTCAAAGTACAGTACCTTTTGGGCAACTTGGCTAGGTTTCACTTCAGACAATATTCAGCAGAGTTTGAAGCAAATATAATCAGAAAAGGAATTAGTGCCCAAAAATTTCAAGAGAGCTTCCAGGCAGGTTTGTCGAGGAGTGAAGGTGCATCTCCATTGTAGAATTAATGCAGTTTAACACCACCATAGCTGCCATGGCTCAATGCTAATGAATGATGGGAGCTATAGTTTTACGAGTTCTTTAGCCTTCTCTGCTGAATACTCACCAAACTATACCTTCCGGGATTCTACAGTATTGAGTCATGACAGTTAGTGGTGTCAAACAGCATTGATTTTACAGTGAAGATGCACCCTGAGACTGCTTATCTTCCTCTTCCTTATTCATCTACTGTACTTCTGTATACCATTATCTCCTCACATTGTCCGTAAGGCTACTCGGTTCTTCACCCACTTAATATTATTTTCTGCTTTACATCTGGACCCATGCATGGGGGAAAATGAGAAGCCCAAGGAAATGATTAATAAAAACAGATCTTTATCTTCTGGAAAAATGTGGCATTCCAATGGAAAAGATTAACCCTGCGGCATACTTCAAGCCAACTCATCAATTTGCTGTTCAGCTATTACTGGTTTCAAGGTAATTTACAGATACTGACGCACCTTTATTTACTGCCAGAATCCATGCTTGGCATTAGGCAATGCTTATGTAATTTGTTGGCACATTTGTTCTTTTATTTGCTCTAAGATTGTCTATTTGGGTAGCATCTTTGAGACTGGAATTATTTTCTCTGACCTTGAAAATGTGCTTAATTGTATTGCACATTTACAGTCAACCCTCCACATTAATGGATTTGATAAATCATGAATTTGAGTAATTTGTTATCTCCAGAAATCTTTAGGTCCTTTAATGCAATTCTGTGGTCAAACCCACCAGATGGAATCACAATGCAGGACTTAGAGATGTGTTCTCTCAGATAAACAGTAAGGAAAAATAGAATGTGTTTATGCTCTGTATATTCTCAATTGTTGGGCATGGCACTATTAATCACAATTCACGCTCAAACCTAAGGGCTAAATGCAAGGGCCGTTCAGTATTAAGAGCACAGCATAGGCAAGAATGTTTTTGTTAGTGAGAAAATGTGCATCTTATCTCACAATTAAGCATATTTTCAAGATCAATTTTACTTGCTGAAATAAAGAAGGGCTAACTAAAACTGTCTCTAACAAATCAATCAATAATTATGGGAAGAAACGCTATAAATTTCTAACAGCGACAGACAAAATAGCAACAGTATTCCCTCAATTCTCCTGTTGGCTTATAGTGACGCCATGAATTTCACAGGATTTTCTTAGACAAGGAAAGATAGCCTTACAGCACCGGCTATTAATTGGTGGTCTCCAACCTAAGTACTACAGTAACCAGGGCTGACCTTAGTTTCCAAGATCAGATGGTATCCAGTGCCATTAGATATTTAGGCAGGTTAGCATTAAAGTGACCAAATGGTAAAACCCTATGAAATTTATGGGGTCTCTATAACTCTAAAGGTAATTTGATGACACATACTACTATGAGAAGATTTTGGGGAAAGGTGATTACAGTCCAAAGCAGATTTGAAGTGGACCTCTGAGAAAGAAGGAAATAAAAACAATATTTGCTAGGTCGTCTAGTGCAATTCTATGGTGTGCTTCGCTAAAAAGTTACTATATAGTGATGAGTTACCTACCATATTCCCAGGGAAAATACTTCTCTAGGAACGGCTAGGTTCTTGAGCACAGCCTTCACTCAGACAAATTGGGCGATAAAATGGTACACCTATACAACATCAAACTTTCTTTTCTGTTTTCTTCTCTTCATAGTTTGACCATAAGAGGCTCAACTGTTTGACTTCACCTCTCTTGGTTTCTCAAGAACAAAATGTAAATATCCTCATTTTAGATGCCTGAAAAGCATTTATATTGTCAACCACGTTGCAGAAGAGCAATATTTAATTTGCTCTCCTAAGTGTGTTTAGATGGAAAAAAAACCATCAGTGAGGCAAGTCAGTGAGAATGTTTGTTATCTTTCACTATCCTCTCCAGGAAAATTTCTTCGCAAAAAGCCTCTTACAAAAGCAACTGCCTGCAGAAGGGAAAGGACGGGTGTGACTCCTTTGTGCGAAAATGATAGGATAAAAAAGAAAAATCTTTTAAGAGAAAGGTGGAAGATTGTAAGGGAAATATGACACAAGTATATTAAAATGGTGTGGACAGGAGAATTTTTTATCTTCTACAGTATCATGAACAAGAAGGATATCCAATACAACTGAATGGCTGGAGACTCAAGAATGATAAAGTGACATATAGTCAACCATCCACATTTTCTGAGGTTAGGGGCACAAGACCCCTGCAAAAATGGGAAAATTGCAAATGAAAAAAAAAAAAAACCACTACCCCTAGATCCCCCAATAGAACCAATTGACCATAAAATTGCATTGGAGAGATTGCTTGAGAAATAATTTTAATGAAATCCACAAATAATCACATCCACAAAAGTCAAACCCAGAAATGAGGAGCCAGTTGTTATGCCTCATTCAACACAGTAAGTTGTGGGGTTCACTGTAACAAGAATACTGGTTGACTTAGGTGGCTTTAAAAAGCTAGAGCAATTAATGGAGGATATTAATTGCTAGTAGTCAAAATGGTAACTATTAATATCATCCATGAATATGTCTAAAAACTTGAAAAAACATAACAATAAAAGTCAAGGTGGCTATATATACCATCTGTAGGATCAGGGACAGCTTGCCTTTAAAACTAGTCACTGGGGAGAAATCAGAACGGGGTGCTGCCTTTCACTTTGAACCAGAACCTCAAAAAATTAGATTTTGGATCAAAACTCTCAGAAACTCCAAAATGTATATTTTTCTAGCTCTGGTCTGATCAAGCTAGGCTCTTCCTATGTCATTAGTGTTGATCTTCTCAAACTTGACCTTTGGTCCTTTGTGTTCAAAAGACCAAAATTATGGAGTTATGAGTACTGAATTGCATGCTTTCATTTTATCAATTGCTGTGAGATCATTATCACCTCCATCTAGATGGAATCCAGATATTGTTAAGTTATTCAAGTTTTTAATCTTATAAGTCTGATCAGATCATTGGAGACTCACACCATTTCCATTTCAGAACTGCAATTGTTCCTCTGCCTCATCTTTCTTCTCCCAAGGCTCAGCATACCTTGTTGTTGTTTTGTGCCTACAGATTGTTTCTCACTAATAGCAACCATAAGGTGAACTCGTCACAATTTTTTCTTGGCAAGGTGTGTTCAGACAAGGTTTGACTATGAGGTTAGAGGGTGTGACTTGCCCAAGGTAACTCAGTGGTTTCCATGACTGAGCAGGGATTTGAACCCTAGTCTCCAAAGTCATAATGGTCAAACCATTACACCACACTGGCTCTCAGCATACCTAGCCAAGATTAACTCAGGGCAGCAGGAACTCAGCTACTTCCTCAATATTCTGTATGTGACATATGTCCTCATTACACATTTGGCTGACACTCATTCATGCCTATGTCTGTACCATATTTTATTGGTAGGCACTTAGAAAATGCTCAGTCATGGCCTTCTATGGGGTGTGTTCAGGTCCTCAGAACTTCAGTCACCCATCAAACCAAAAGCAACTCACAAAGAACAGGATTTTTGCCTCATAAGGAACAGATCCTTACAAAGGAACTGTTTTTGGCTCAAACTGTATGGTTGCCTTCTCAAATTGTTGCCTGCCAAATATATTGTACTACAGTCCTCATAATCCCACAGTCATTTCCCCCAAGATTGGGCAAACCTCTTACGTAGCTACATGAATCTACTCTATCTAAACAGAGATTTAAAAGCAAACAGGAGGAGGTATCTTCCTCCATCGGACATACCAAGATCTTGCCCATAATTCTTCTCTGCAAAACTGATTACATAAGATTTTGGTAATCAGATTTTATAACTGGCAAAAGATTTGAGGATGGCTATCTTCAGGGCTCTAAGGTTACCTATAAATTACTCTTTCAAGGTTGTGAACCCTACCAGACAGAATCAAATCACAAAGAAATAGATTAAAGTTTAAACAAAACAAAACAAAATCAGGGTCAAAGAAAAAAGGCGGCTACAGCCCTGGTAGAAATCCATACTAAGAAAGATCTTAGTGTGACCTTGTTTAATTTTGTAACCACACATTGAGATGCGTCTTCAGCATGTATTATTTCTGTCTCAAAATTTGCAATGAAGTAGAGCAAAGGCAAAAAAAGTCATAATTTGGAAATGTTCCTTTATGAAATAGCTTTCAGCTTCTCCTAGCCATCATGGGCAGTATCTTTATGCCAGACATGTTAATGCAAATGTCTTACGGATTCCATTCACACATAGTGAAAACAATGATAAGAATCTTTTCCTGATGAGGCACAAAATACAATGATGGCAGATGACCTTTTTGCTTGTGGGGGATGTTATATGATTTCACCTACCGCAAGAGCCATGGATTCGGAGCCTGGTGTGTCAAGCTTCCAAAGGCCCAGATAAGACACAGATGGGTTGAAAGCAAAATCTGCTCAAGTGTGTTTGGTGGGAACACAGGAGGGGACCTTTTTGGTGGCTGCTCCTAGTCTGTGGAACTTCCTCCCAAGAGAAACCAGGATGGCTCCATTCCTGCTGGCCTTCAGCAAGTAGGTCAAGACCTTTCTGTCAGCAGACATTTGGGAAAAGATAAGGGATACGCTGCTGGGGAGGTGTGAGTGGAATTCAGGGTATAGGGATTGTGAGTTTCAAACGCTATTTTAAGTATATTTATCATATTTTAACCTGAATTCAAACTGTATTTTAATTTTTTATTTTTATATTTGCCTTGTCTTAAATTGTGCGGTATAAATAAGGTAAATGAATTACATACATACATACATACATACATACATATCAGAAGCTTTGTTCACTTTAGCCAAAATAGATGCCAGTGGAGCCTGTGCTCCAAAGACTGATATACAATCAATTGTGAACACATTGATTTATTTATAGTACATTGACAGTGATACAAAAGAATAAAACTTTTCTGCATTGTCATTCATTGCTCCTGGTGGGTGATGGCTAGGATCTGCCACTTCATTGGAGGAGACCCGCACCCACTCTCACATCTGGTTGGTTTGAAGGCAAGGCAGAAAATTTTGTAAAGTATTATTGGTAAATTTGAAGGCCTGTGGCTGTCTGTGGGTCCTCTCAAGAACAAGATGCGCTCAGAAAGGAATGCAGCTGATCAAGAGGTAATGGGTCTCGATGTCGCAGTACCGGGCATGAAAAATGTGCTGACCAGAGAGACAAAAGGTGTTCAGGGTGTTGACATACACAATGGAAACCTCATGGAAGGAGGTCTGGCACAACACTATAAATAAGGAAATGATCCCAGGAAAAAAATCAGATGTTATGACAACCTCTGTGGCTCTTATGAGAGACCGATAATGTGTTCCCTGTGACTTTCCAGGGTATTGTAAAAGGATTACGCTAAATATGTGGCCATCCCCTGAGGTCTGGGGTGTGGTGAAAGGTTAGGCAACATTTCAAGGAGAAGTTCATTGGAGGTTAGCTAAGAATAAAGGGAAAGGTCAATGCGTGCTTACCATCTGTCCCAATGGAGCCATAGACTCTGGGACTCATTTTTGGGGTCCAATATTAGATACTAGGAATGGGATGGCAATTGAGTTTTTAATTAAAAAAATGGCCAAAAAGGAAAAGAAGTGAGGAGGGAAGAGAGTCCTGCTTGTCATAGTTTCTAAGCATCTTCACATGGTAAAGAAGTAGAATTGCCTCCAGAGGAACAAAGAAAAAGCAGAAGTGAATGGCAAAATTAGGATCATCTATATGATTTGAAGCAGTTTGGCAAGGATGGCTAACACTAGATTGTTTAATAGCAACAACAACGTGACTTTTCCCTACCCTAAATTATATTTGTAACTAGGAAATGATTTTGTTTTCTGGTCCTTTGTTAGGTGTGTGTCTTCTGCATCAGTTTCTGATTGCTGCATTGCAAAGGTTTCAACATGGTGACATCATTTATTGTCCTAGTCCTCTCCATGTTGTTGGATAGCAGTGTCTAGCAACATCAGAAGGAGCCACGCCTGCTATTGAAAAATAAAGATCTTAGAAATGTGACTTAAAACAATTTTAGAAGTTGCAAACAACGATATAAATAAAAGTCCATTTCCTTTTTTCTACACGTACGATGTAAAATGTCCAATTGTACAGGCAGTCCTCGAGTTACAACTGACTTACAAACTACTCATAGTTCAGAACCGGGGGGGGGGGGGGATGAGACAACAGTGAGAGAAGTCTGCCTTCTCGGATGGGAAATTCACTCCTGAAAGAGTTGTCACGTGGGAAAGGTATCTCAGCTGACGTTTTCCCACCCATCTTTGTTTCCACAAGCCAAATTTTACAAAATCCAATTATCACAAGGCTAGAACGTGAGGTTAAATCTTCTGAATGGACACAGGCAGCAAAACAAACACCACAGGGGTGTTAACTCTTCTCTATGCTATCAAAATTTTTAAAAAACTATATTTTTGGCTGGAGTTGCACTTTAAAAATGTACCTGTTCCAACCTACAAGCAATTCAACTTAAGAGGAAACCTAACTTGGGGACTGCCTGCATTATTTTAAAAGGTAAAACATGATTTCCTCATTCTTACTGTACAAATGACAGTTATTGTGAAACCCACACCCAGTCATAGGAAAGATGCAAGTGTCATTGGTTTGCATGTTAAAAAGAATTCCAAAATAAAGGAAGTCTGGGTTACTTATTCTTCTTTTGTATAGTGCTGACTTCATGCATACAAAGCTGATGATCCTTCATGCTCCTCAAAGCAAAATCCATGAAAAGTATTGCATTTCATTGTAAGCTACTGGCTACTGATAGCTCTTGAGTTGAAAATAAAGCTCTCACATACTTATTTCTTTGAGCATTTTTCTGCATCTATTAGGACTACAGCATATTGTGCTGTTGATAAGAGTTTTATTTGTAATGAGCTGAGTCATTGGGGAAGACAATATTTGGTTTCCACCCCAATGATTAGAGAACTGAGTTCTGTTTTTGATCCACACTGTTTAACTGGTTTTATTGTATCTTTATCTTTCATTGCTTCCAAACAGCGCAAAGAACAATATGTGGCCTCCTTACTCCCACCCCTTATTCTCATGTTATCTTTGGAGCAACCCTGTGAGGTAGGCTAGGGGGCAAAAATGCAATGAATGGACCAAGATTACCCACAGAATTTCAAAATTAAGTGAGGATTTGGAATGGAGGGAGGCACACACCTTCATTGACTTAAAGCAATGATTTCATAAGGTTTTGTTTGGGAAGGAATACAGGCAGTCATCTACATTTGCAGGTTTAACTTTTGCTGATTTGATTAAAATAATCCCTCTAGGAATGTGTATGTTCTCCAGTGTAATTTTATAATCAAGTTCTGCTCAAGTTGTGCTAGAGAACCTAGAGATTCCTAGAGAGAATGCTTCTCTAGTAATCACTGGGTCCTTCAACACAACTATATGGTCAACTTCCAACAATAATTCATATTCTTTCCACTTTCACAAGGGTCCTACAACCCTAACAGCACCACATGTGGACAGCTGTCTGTATTCATGTGTAGTTTGTCACTGCCTTCCTCCGAAATATAGCCTATAACACCAGATGTTCCTTGGCAGTCTTCCATCCTAGTACTAACCAAGGTTGACCCTGGATAGCTTCCAAGATCTGATGGGATTGGTTGCCTTCAGGGCGTTTTGACTATAAATAAATATGAATCACTTTTCTGCTACCTCTGAACTTTCTTTTTTATTGCTGTAGATTTCAATTGTATTTTAGTGTTAAAAAGGTTACTTTAAAAAGGTTATTAACCTCCTTGAAAACTCTGTGGCTGAAAATCAAAATTGTCATATAAATACAATAACTGATGTCATGAAAAAATAACAGCATGTATCAATAATGTTTTATAACCTGAGGACTCAAGACCAGACAAAAAACAGCATCAGTGATACAAAGGCCATCAGAGTAACCCAACAATGCTTTCCTAAATAATCACACACCCACTCAGTGCCAGAAAGTCTGCATGCTCCTGTTTGCTATGGTGTGGGACTGGAAAGAGAATGTATGCCTTCACTCTGCATTCATGTGACCATCAGTATTACCATACAAGAATGACAGACAATTCAATTTACTAGAAGATTCCTTTGAAGATAATATGGCAAACCTTTCCTTCTCCCTCCCCAACCCTTCTGCAGATGAAAGGAATGTAAACAGAAGAGATAGATTGGTATTAGCTTTCATTGAGCTTTTTAATGCTTTCCAGAGTCCCTAAGCTCTCAAATGGACTCTCCAACATTGTGCTTGTCTTTTCATTTCATGTGCTACGTGAGACAACCAGCAACAATGTTCCCTGACTCCAGTTGATCATGGCAAAAGAGGTGGAGGACATACTTTTTGTCCATCACCCAAATATCCTAGCAAATTAACTCTAGGCTGATTGATTGCACCAGGGTTTTAAGGGCTTTGGATGCCTACTTGTGTGGATTTCCATCCCTTTCCCTAGGGTTATCCCTATTATTAGACAGAGGCATGCACTTCAGGAAGATTTGAGGTATCATGAAAGGGCAGCAGATGAGTTAGTTGCTTTATTATATTTTACTGCCAGAGAGAGGCATCTATGGGATGTCCTGCTTCTAACTCTAATCCTATATCTAGGTACTATGTACTTTGGTAAGAAATATATCATTTGCTGCTTCAGAGAGTAGAAAGTGAGCCAATTTTGCCACTTCTGGAGCAGTTTGGCCAGTTCTAAATTACCAAGAGGCCATGGTTACCACTACGCAATTTTGCATCCACAGTCAGAACCCCAAGTTGAGTGATATCTCTATTCATTATGGACTAGAGCTTAGAAAAAGTATTGTTTTGCTCAAGATGCCCCAGAGTTCTCACTGGCCATACTCCAGATAACTGACACCATTAATGTGAATGAAAAAAACTATGTGAAAGGCTCTGCTAAAACATGACAGGACACATGTCATTTCACAGCTAAATCACCAGTTCTCTCATAAAAATTACTTCTGGACTCACTTTTTTTCTCCTCCAGGTTGAAACATAGACCTTGGGAACCAATGGATTTCCTTAAATGCCCTGAAAATCTATGAAATGTATAAAAGAAAGCCATCCCAGCCCTGAAGCATTTTGGCTGGTTTTGGGAAGTAAATAACACACAATGTCATCACCTAAGATTTAAGAGGTGCATTTGTTCTGCGTTTTACAAACAGAGGTTCTTTGTTAGCTAGCTTAATCTCTTTTTAAAGCACAGACAAACACCTGGCACAACTCTAGAAAGGGTTGCATGGATAATGCTATAGATAAATACCATACTTCTCATCACTTTGCTGAAAATAGCCTCTGATTGTCAGTGAGGTTTTTTTTAGGGTGGAGATGGACACTTACAACATTCTGCTATTCATATTGCACTTAAAAGAATTTGGAGCTGTCAGTCTGTGCTTGAAATGTGATACACCTTTATTTGTGTGCAATCTATACTAAATCAAACAAGACATACATCTAACTTCACACGTACAGGATTCAGCTGATGGCCTTGCAATTAATCCAATGCAGAAAGGGAACTGAAATCAATGGATTTAACCATGCTTGATTCTGGCACTTATCACACCATGCCTTTATGCTGCATTGTTATTTTTGAAATCTTCACTAGCCATTGTCTCTTGAGGGTAGTCACGTTTTAACAAAGCCATTTGCATGGTTTTTCCCCAATCTAAATTAACGTCATAATTACTGACCCCTGTACCTCTCTCATTTCTTTATTATTGGTTCATCTATATTTCTTTAAATTGTACCTATAATGACGTCATGACAGTACAACTGTACAACTTTACAAAGCTCTCTGTGACTGATATGAGTTTTTATCTTAAGATTCCTTTTATTGGAGAAAAGGCACAATAAAATTAAGTGGTCACTCCACCTTTTGCCATGTGATTCCTTTCTCCTGCAGAGAGAAAAGAGATGGCCATGATTTCAACTCTCCAACTTTTGCTTTCCTTATGGTATTTTTTCCTGCAAATGGAAATGGTTATAACAGAGTAATGCTATAATGTTATGATTGTGTAACAGCAAAAATAAAAACAAACAAACAAACAGACAACACAGAAGAGGGGGTTAAGGAATATAAACATAGAGATAAGTAATTTTCCTTGTATGAGCACCAAATGTGGTCTGGAACTTCTCTACCAGGGATTTCCTAGAACAGTGGTTCTCAACCTGGGGTCCTCAGATATTTTTGGCCTACAAATCCCAGACAATTTACCAGCTGTTAGTTGAAGGCCAAAAACATCTGGTGACCCCAGGTTGAGAACCACTGTCCTAGAGAATTCTTGATGGAAAGACAATATCTACACCATGTCCATTCACAGAAGAAAATTCTATGAGATATTGGCACCTGAATTGGGTACAAAATTTGTGTGGGAAGGGATTAATGGATTATTTCAAGAGTCCAGCAACAATAGGTTTCCTGCAACCGGAATATGGGCTGGAATCAGAGACAATCAGGTTGTTGTTGCTGTGTGTCTTCAAGTCATTTCCAGTTCATGGTAATCCCAAATCAAATCTGTCATGGGGTTTTCTTAGTAAGTCTTAACCAGAGGAGGTTTGCCATTCTGAGGATTCTGAGGATTACAGAGTGCGATTTGCCCAAAGTCACCTTCTAGGTTTCCATATTTGATCAGGGTTTAAATTCTGTACTTAGACACAGAAGAGCAACATGGGAGAATAAAACTTATGAGGAATGGTTGAAGGTGCTGCACATGTTCAGTTTGGTGAAGAGAGGACTGAAGAGTGACATGATTGCAGATCAAGGACTTTCATTGAGGAGAGGACAAACCTGTTCTCTGCTGCCCCAAAGGACAGGACCAGGTCTAATGGATTTGAAGTTACTGGAGGATAATTTCAGTTGAATCTAACAAGAAAATTATTGACAGTGGAACCAATTGCTTAGAGTCTTCTTCTTTGGACATCTTTATGAGTCCACTATCAACCAATTGGAGATGTTGGTCCAAGAAGTGCCTTCCACTGATTTAATGAATCAGTGGAAGGCACTTCTTCTGATTTAATGAATTCTGATGTGCCAGAGTCCTAGTTTCTATGAATCATATAATTATAGAATAATAGTGTTGGACGAGACCGCATGGGACATCTAGTCCAACCCCCTGCCATGCAGGAAAAGCACAATCAAAGCACACTTGACAGATAGCCACCCAGCCTCTGTTTAAAAGTTTCCAAGGGAGGTGCTTCCACCACACTCCAAAGCAGAGATTTCTGCTGAACAGCTCACACAGTCAGGAAGTTCTTTCTAATGTTCAGGAGGAATCTCCTTTCATGTAATTTGAACTCATTGCTCCGAGTCCTAGTTTCCAGGGCAGCAGAAAACAAGCCTGCTCCCTCTTCTTTATGACACCCTTTCACATACTTATACATGGCTATCATGTCTCCTCTCACTCTTCTCTTCTGCAGGCTAAACACACCCAGTTCTTTAAGACGCTCCTCAGAAGGATTCATGGTCTCCAGACCTTTTATCATTGTAGTTGCTCTCCTCTGGATTCCTTCCAGCTTAAAGTCAATCTCTCTTTTAAACTGTGGTGCCCAGAACTGTACACAGTATTCCAGGTAAGTGGTAACCAAAGCAGAATAGACGGGCACCATGACTTCCCTCAATCTAGATACTATACTCCTTTTGATGAAGCCCAAAATCCCATTGCCTTTTTTTAGCTGCTGCATCACACCGTTAGCTCATGTTCAACTTATGTCCACGAAGACACCAAGATCTTTCTGACATGGACAGTTGTTGAGCCAGGCATCAACCATTCTGTATCTTTGCATTTCATTTTTTCTGCCTAAATGTTCAATGCTGGCTCTACCTAGTATATAATGTGTGTATGCACCTTCAAGTCACTTGTTGACTTGTGGCAACACCATGATTTTCATTTTTTTTAAGGCAAGGGATTCTAAAGACGTAGTGTTGCCAGTTCTTTTTTCTGAGGGACCTTCCACACAGCCATATAACCCAGAATATCAAGGCAGAAAATCTCACAATATCTACATTGAACTCGGTTATCTGAGTCCACGTTGGCATATACAGTGTTCCCTCACTTATTGCTGGGGTTAGGTTCCAGGGCCACCCGCAATAGTGAAAATCCGCAAAATAGGAACACTATATTTATTTTAATATTTATACATTATTTTAGTAGTTACACACTATTTTGTCTTTATCAACCAATTGTGAGCTAATAAATCACCTCCTTCTCCTCCCGTTGCCGCTTGGGCTTCTTTTCTCTTCCTTTGGCTTCTCATCCCTCCCTTCCTTAGGCTGTAAATTGTATTTTTTATGATTTATAATACTCTTTTAGTGTCTATTGAAAAACTGCAAAATAGCGAATCCGCGAAAAGTGAACCGCGAAGTAGTGAGGGACACACTGTATTCCAGTTCAAAGCCCGGACTGTGACGCAAGCTGGTGAGCAGCCAGCTGCAGCCAGCTGAGACCAATCACTCTGATCAAGAGGTCATGAGTTCGAGGCCAGCTCAGAACCTGCGTTTGTCTTTGTTCTATGTCAAGGCATTGAATGTTTGCCTTATATGTGTAATGTGATCCGCCCTGAGACCCCTTCGGGGTGAGAAGGGCGGAATATAAATACTGTAAATAAAGCAGATAATGTGGGATTTTATTTAGCTGTGTGGAAGGGGCCTGAAATACAACCTTCGGCACTTGTTATTTATTGGTGGCCACCTTGTCTGTCTCTGTATAAAGATCAAGTAGCCACAGTAAGAACAGACCACAGAACAACAGACTGGTTCATGATTGGGAAAGGAGTGCGGCAGGGCTGTATACTTTCACCCTACCTATTCAACTTGTTCGCAGAACACATCATGCGACATGCTGGGCTTAACGAATCCAAGGCCAGAGTTAAAATTGCTGGAAGAAACATTAACAACCTTAGGTATGCAGATGATACCACTCTGATGGTCGAAAGTGAAGAGGAGCTGAGGAGCCTTATCATCAAGGTGAGAGAAGAAAGTGCAAAAGTCAGGCTGCAGTTAAACATCAAGAAAACCAAGATCATGGCAACCACACCTCTTGATAACTGGCAAATAGAGGGAGAAAACATGGAGGCAGTGACAGACTTTATATTTCTAGGCGTGAAGATCACTGCAGATGCAGAGTGCAGCCAGGAAATCAGAAGATGTTTACTCTTGGGAGGAGAGCAATAGCCAACCTCGATAAAATAGTGAAAAGCAGAGGCATCACACTGGCAACGAAGGTCCGCATAGTGAAAGCAATGGTATTCCCTATAGTAACCTATGGATGCAAGAGCTGGACCATAAGGAAGGCTGAGCGACGGAAGATAGATGCCTTCAAACTTTGGTGCTGAGAGTACCTTGGACCGCAAAAAGATCCAAGCAGTCCATCCTCCAGGAAATAATGCCCAACTGCTCACTAGAGGGAAGAACCTTAGAGGCAAAGATTAAGTATTTCGGCCACATCATAAGAAGACAGGAAAGCTTGGAAAAGATCATGATGCTGGGGAAAATGGAAGAAAAAAGAAAGAGAGGCTGACCAAGGGCAAGATGGATGGATGGTATCCTTGAAGTGACTGGCATGAACTTGAAGGAACTGGGGGCGGCAACGGCTGACAGGGAGCTCTGGCGTGGACTGGTCCACGAGGTCACAAAGAGTCGGAAACGACTGTGTGAATGAAGAAGAAGAAGAAATAGATCAAAAGACAACCTGGCAAGATGGCACTACCTGGAGGAATCCTCCACTTTGTGTGACTGTGGAGGAGAACAAAAAACTCCTCATATGTATGCTTGCCCACAGTGCCCTCATGTGTCACGACCCAGGCTGCAGAGCACCAATAACCATACACAGAGGCCAGAATCTATCTAATATCTTTATTAAGGAAATATATAAAGTTAATAAAAGCAAGTGTATGAAATAGTCCAGAAGTAGACCTTTCAGGAAAGGTCAAAATTAGTCCAAAGAAACAATGTCCAATATGAAATATTAAGGTCCAAAGTTGTAATCCAATAACCGAAACACTCACTTTGCCAGGCAAAGTGAGGGGAGATGACAATGTCCTTTAGTCCATGAAACTTGAGCGAGGCTAGGGAGTAACTTGAAACAAGGCTTGATACAAGGCAACAAGGAACGAGGAGCAAGAACAAGATCCGTGGAATTACTTGGCAAAATCCGGAAAACAAGGCAAGGCTGAGTCCTGGAAAACAAGGCAAGGTCCGTGGAGGTAAACAAGGCTGGAAACGGGAACGAAGGCTTGGAAACGGAGCGAAGGCTTGGAATCAGGAACAAGGCTTGAAACAGGAACGAGGCTTGGAAACGGAGCGCGCTGTCCACACACAACTTACTCCAGTAGCTGACGAATTGACTCCGCAAGGTCCCCTTGTGGGCAAAACACCTAAATAGGGTCTAGTTTTCCCACCAAAGAGCAGTTCTCTGGGGAACCAGAAACGAAAGCTAAACTCTGAGTCCAGATGCATGACTCCTTAAAGTTTCCCATGGAAAGCAGGCTTAATCAGCTGAATTCTTAGCAGCTATCCTAGCACTCCTGCGAGACGCTGCTGAAACTCCCCTCTGTTGTTTACAAAACTCGTGGCGAGAAAACACAGGAGATTTAGGCTCAGGGCTTGTTTGACAGACTTCTGGAAGACAAATCTCTTGCAGGTGCAAGGTTCCCAAATCTGGCTGGGAAGGTTCCAATTCTGACTGAGACGGTGAAAAACCCAAGTTCTCCTCTTCATCTGGTACTATAGTACCAGAAACGGGACTACATGGCCCATGACTCATCACATCATGCATGGAGGAGGAGTTGTTTAAAGCTACGGACAATGCAATTGCTGTTGCCCACTTTTTGGTCTAAAACTATTTAGCTGTTTGTGAATCCTTTATTTTATTGCTTTTAAACTTATTTATTATGCAATGCTTTTGACACAAAATAAATAAGGTGGCCTCCAAGTACTAACCAAGGCAGACTTTGCTTAGTTTCCAAGATCAGACAAGGATCTGATGTCTTTAAGTCAGGCATCCTCAAACATTTTAAGCCCAGGGCCTGTTCACGATCCTTCAAACTGTTGGGCCGGACTATAGTTTGAAAAGAAACGGAAACTAATTCATATACACACTGCACATATCTTATTTGTAGTACAAAAAAGAAGAAAGAACAATAAAGGCAAAGGTAAACGTTTCCCCTTAACATTAAGTCTAGTCGTGTCCGACTATAGGAGGTGGTGCTCATCTCCATCTCTAAACCGAAGAGCCGGCATTGTCCGTAGATGGCTCCTAGGTCATGTGGCCAGCATGACGGCATGGAGCGCCGTTACCTTCCCACTGGAGCGGTACCTATTGATCTACTCACATTTGCATGTTTTCAAACTGTTAGGTTGGCAGAAGCTAGAACTAACAGCAGGAGCTTCCCCTGCTCCCTGGATTCGAACCGCCGACCTTTCACTCAGCAAGTTCAGCAACTCAGCTGTTTAACTCACTGTGCCACCAGGTTGTGCATTATGCATATGTGCAATATGCATAGGAATTTGTTGATTTTTTTTTCAATTAGTTCACATAAACACTTTTCATCCATCTGCTACTGGCTTGGCCTGTCTGTCAAATTTTAAAATGCAATGCGGTCCAGTGTCCAAAAGTTCACCCATGCCTGAAATATATACATTATATATAAAACATATCGTCTCTCCTTCTCCCATCATCGGAGGTCACAACGACCATCCCAACGTGACTTACTTTATATACCAGGTCCTAGAGAAGTGCACTTGGAAAGGACCAGACGCAGAGCTTTTTCTATTTCTGCCCCTGCCTTATGGAATGCCTTGTCGCGCTATATGAGAGCCATGCGTGAGTTAGGGCCTTTTACCCTAGCACTCAAGACCTGGCTCTTTACTAGAGCTTTTGATCTATGTTAATTTTATCAATATTTGTATGTATGTTTTTATCCTTTACAATTTTATCTTGTAAATCGCCTAGAGCATCTTGGATGGAGGGTGATTAATAAGTAATTAAATGATGATGATGATGATAAAAATATAATATATAAACACTTCTTGGGGCACCAAGAGAAACCTTTGCTTCAAAAAGGGCTCTGCCCGCTCCCCAGATTTGAACCGCTGACAGCAAGTTCACCAGTTCAGCAGTTAAACCCACTGGGGACTCCAAAAGAACAATACCATATTTAAAATTGAGAACAATTTTAACCAACATAAACTTACCAGCGTTTCAATGGCTAGTGTGGGCCTGCTTTTGGCTGATGAGAGGGTCAAGTTAATTAGGATTGTTGTGGTTGCGTGTCTTCAAATCGTTCCTCAGTCTAATGACCTTGGAGGCCGACATCTGGCCCACAGACCTTAGTTCAACTCACCATGTTCCAGCCCCATGGATTCATTGTTGATCAGGCACAGGTCACCACCATGGGCCCTCATTGTTGATCAGGCATAGGCCACCTTGGGCCCTCCAACTCCCACAATTCCTAACAGCCTCAGGCTTTTTCCTTTCCCCCTTAGTTAAGTTGGAGTCCAAACACCTGGAGGACCCAAGTTGGTCCGTGCCTGTGATATACTTAGCGGGCCTTCTTTATCCATGGATACTGTATCCACATGCTGCATAGGAAGGAGAAAGTGATGAAGCAGCTGCCTCATTTTCTCAGCCTGCTGTTTTGCTGAAGCAGCCCCTAAAGTTTAACTTCTAATCTCTTTGTACTGCATTCCACAAAATCCTCATGGTCAACTTCCCAGGCCTGGACAACAAAAGATTCATGATGTGTTATGGACCTTTGTGTTGCTGTTTCATGTCCATCGCCTCCAAAATACATTAGGAACAACTAAAATACTGAAAAAAGTTTGTATTTTGATCTCAATCCTATCACTGCAGAGCTTCCTTGCCTCAGGGCTTGAAAACCAAGACCAGCCTGGGGAGGGAGGGGGAGAGAGTGGTAACCAAGGCAACCTCTTAACGACTAGCATGGCGGACGGGGCACTACGCATGCGCCTGTCTCTTGGAAAGACGCTCATTGCTACGCGCGCGTGCGCACAAACGGAGAAGGGGGGAAATTGTCAAGCACTGCGCACGCGCAGCCAGTTGCTGGAACACAGTTGCTGGAATAAAAGCATCGAGACACTACACATGCGCAAACCCCTTCTGGAAAAAGCGTTCGACTCCCGTGCACATGCGCAGAAACAACCCTAGGGAAAAAAAAACCTGAGGGAAATTGTCAAGCACTGCGCATGCTCCGTCAGAGGTAGCGCTAGAGACCTGCGGCAAAGGAAAATACAGTTGTGTGTGTGTATATATATAAAAGGGGGAAGCGGCTACGCATGCGCACTGGGAGTTGTCTCCCGCACCTCAGGGCAGGCCTCAAGATAGGTTTGTTTCCTTTTTTCTGACCGTGTCTCCTCTATGGGAGGCGCGCCTCGCTCGTCACCTCAGCAGCCACCGGAAGGAGGAGAGGAGGACGAGGAGGAGGAAGGCGAGGGCGGAGCGAGAGGAAGATGCCGGGGAAGCTGAAGGTCAAGATTGTGGCGGGGCGGAACCTGCCTGTCATGGACCGGGCCAGTGACCTGACGGACGCCTTCGTGGAGGTCTGGCGGGGAGGAGGAAAAGGGAGGGAAGGGGAAGGCCTCACAGCAGGCCTGCCTTGTTGGCTGGGAAGGGACCTCGCAGGGAGGAGGGACGCACAAATGCTTCATGGCAGGTGAAGTCAAGCCAGGCATGGGCCAACTTGGGCCCTCCGGGTGTTTTGGACTCCAACTCCCACAATTCCTAACAGCCGGTAGGCTGTTAGGAATTGTGGGAGTTGGAGTCCAAAACACCCGGAGGGCCCAAGTTGGCCCATGCCTGGTATATAAGCTTCATTTCCGTGCCATCATTTTAATTTCATTTTTAAATGGTGGTTTGAATAAAGTGGTTTGTCCATCAGATAAAAAAAAACCCATTATCAACTTAATACAATTTAAAATAACATAGGTATTAATAAATAACACTTAAAAGCCATTTGCCATTAAAAACAATCCAGATATATAGCACTGTTTAAACCAGTCATTCCCATTATCGAATTGTCAAGCAGTTATGATTATAGTCTCATGGTCATTCAAACCTGTCAAATAGATTTAAAAAAGGGAAACACTAAATTTATTATTTATTTATTTGCTATATTTATATCCCGCTCTTCTCAACCCCGAAGGGGACTCAAAGCGGCTTACACATAGGCAACAATTCAATGCCTTAAAACTGTGTACAAATAAATAAGCTATTCAATTAAAATTAAGATTAAAATTAAAATACATTCAAACATTTAAAAACATTACAGTCACTATTAAAGCCATGCTATCCACAATCGTAATCCAGACCATTCCAGTGGTGGTTGTATGTCTTTTGGGCTGTGTGGCCATGTTCCAAAAGTATTCTCTCCTGACGTTTCGCCCATACCTCACAGCCTCACAACCTCTGAGGATGCCTGCCATAGATGTGGGCGAAACGTCAGGAGAAAATACTCTGGAACATGGCCACACAGCCTGAAAGACATACAACAACCCTGTGATCCCGGCCATGAAAGCCTTCGACAACACATTCCAGTGGTCTTTGCACATAATTCCAAATCTGTCTATTGCACTGTAATTAATCTCTGAAGGCTTGATCCCAAAGCCATATTTTCACTCACTTTCTGAATGTCAGTAGGGAGGGGGCTGGTCTGATATTACTGCAGAGGGAGTTCCATAGCCATCACTGAGAAGACCCTGTCTCATGTTCCCACCAGTCACGCGTGTGAAGGAGGTGGGAACGAGAGCAGGACCTCCACAGACAATCTTAATCATAAGGGGAGATGCTTTCGTACAGTGGCACTTATTTCACATGCCAGTATTTTAGGAAAGCATGACCCTTTAGTTCATAATCTTTTAGAGAATGACATTCAATAATAATAATAATAATAATAATAATAATAATGATAAATCTTTATTTGTATCCTGCTTTTTCCCCTAAAACGGGACCCAATGACTGTGTGGATTGTAATAAATTGTGGCAAGCTCTTGGTGGTATGGGGAGACCAAGCCACCTTGCCTATCTCCTGAGGAATCTGTGTAACGGCCGAGTAGCAATGATAATAACAGATCAAGGAACAACAAACTAGTTCAAGATTGGGAAACTGGTTCAAGATTGAGTACGGCAGGGTTGTATACTCTCACTCTACCTATTCAACTTGTATGCAGAACACATCATGAGACGTGCGGGGCTTGATGAATCCAAGGCTGGAGTTAAAATTGCTGGAGGAAACATTAATAATCTTAGATCTGCAGATGATGCCACTGATGGCTGAAAGCAAGGAGGAGCTGAGGAGCTTTATAACCAAGGTGAAAGAAGAAAGTGCAAAATCTGGGTTGCAATTAAACATTTAAAAAAACCAAGATTATGGCAACCAGACTGATTGATAACTGGAAAATAGAGGAAGAAAACGTAGAAGCAGTGACAGACTTTTTATTTCTAGGAGCAAAGATGACTGCAGACACAGACTGCAGCCAGGAAATCAGAAGACTTTTACTTCTTGGGAGGAGAGCAATGACCAATCTCGATAAAATAGTTAAGAGTTGAGACATCACACTGGCAATGAAGGTCCGTATAGTTAAAGCAGTGGTATTCCCTGTAATAACCTATGAATGCGAGAGCTGGATCATAAGGAAGGCTGAGCGAAGGAAGATAGACGCTTTTGATCTGTGGTGTTGGAGGAAAATACTGAATGCCTTGGACCGCAAGAAGATCAAACCAATCCATACTCTAGGAAATAAAGCCTGACTACTCACTGGAGGCAAATAGGAAGTAGTTTTGCCACATAATGAGAAGACAGGAAAGCTCGGAGAAGATAATGATTCTGGGGAAAATGGAAGGAAAAAGAAAGAGGGGCCAACCAAGGGCAAGATGGATGGATGTTATCCTTGACTCAACCTTGACGGAGTTGGGGTGGCCACTGGCCTACAGAAAACTCTGGCGTAGGCTGGTCCATGAGGTCACAAAGAGTTGGAAGTGACTGAATGAATAAACAACAAGGAGATTAATGAAGAAGGCTTATATAAGGATAGCAATATAGTTGCAATTTCAGAGAAAACATTTTATTTTGCTTTTCCTGAAAATTGGCTATTAAATAAATCTTGCCCTTGTTCATATCTCTAGTAAATGCATAGTCAGCAAGCATGCACACCCACAGGCACTGTATAGTTATTTATTTATTTTGTATCAAAAGCATTGCATAAATAAGTATAAAACCAATAAAATAAAGGGAGCACAAGCAGCTAAATAATTTTAGGCCAAAAACGGGCAACAGTGACCATGTTGTCTGTAGCTTTAAACAGTTCTTCCTCTATGCATGAGGCAGGGCATAATGGGCAGGCATACAGATGCTGAGTTGTTTGTTCTGCTTCACCATCACACAAGGTGGGGGATTCTTCTAGGTAATGTCATTTTGTCAGGTTGTCTTTTGTTCTGCCCACTCCACTTCTGAGTCTGTTCAGGGACTTCCATGTTGCCCATTCTTGGTTTGCCCCTAGAGGAAGACCCTCGTAGGGGGCCATACAGTTCGAATTGCCTGATTTTTTTTCCACCCACAGGAATATTCTTACTGTTGCTGGAGGAACATTAAGAGGAGTGGTGGTTCTCATGAAACTTTTCCTTGATTTAAGTCTACTGGGAGGGCTGACAGCCACACCGTGGGTGGCTTTCACAGTGTTCACCTTATTTCTCTCGCAATTGGCAGCAACTTCCTGTCGCACATGGGGGGGGGGGGCAGTGCCAGCTAGCTTATAAAGTCTATCAGCAGGTGTAGGCTTAAGACATCCTGTGATTATTCTACATGTTTCATTCAGTGCTATATTCACCTCCTTTGCATGGGCAGATTTATGCCAGATGGGGCAGTGAACCATTATTTCAGCAGTGCAGCCCACTTTGATATCCCTCACGGTTGCCATTATGTGCCATGTGGCAACCCCAAGGCAATCTTGTCATGGAGTTTCTTGTTAAGATATGTTCAGAGGGGGGTTGCCTTTTCCTTCTTTAGATGCCTTTCATAAACACTCATTTTCTCATGTATCCATTATTTTCTCCTCTTCTTCAGTCCTGCCATATATTATGTACAGCTCATTTAATGTACTTATGAAGACTCATGCAATTTCTGTCTCTTAAGTACACATGCAATGTTCTGTCCTTCAAATGATCTACAAAGCAGAAGAAAATTAGTTTGGAAGAACCTGGAGCAATTCCCCAGTCCCCAGCTAGTTAGTACTGTGGAGCCCAAGCATGTTGCAGTGTCTTCCAGAATCTTCACTGGCTTTGTATTTCATATTGCTGTCCATTGGGAGGAGTAATACAGAATATTTAGTAGAGAACTAAATATTGGAACTACTGTAGAACTTCAGCTTATCTAGGTGTTACAGGTTTACACATGCTATGTGGCTTGATATCTGCAGTGTAGATTTTTCACCCCCAACTTTATAATTTGAAACAGCTACCAGTATAAAGTGATTGTTCCCTCTTGTGTACTTGACATTATGATTGTTCCCTCTTGTGTACTTGACAGGGACATGGGAATGTCCATCAGGACATGTGCATCAGGGCACACTGCTCACTAGTGATGGAAGCTATCCTGCTTCCTTTTTCTAGATGTACTCCCAAAAACACTATTTGGAAAATGTTTGAAGTCTTGCAGTTAACAAAAAAGCAAGCAATCCATTTCATTATTCCTGCTCTTGCATTGAATGTTTGCCTTTTATATGTATGTGAACCGCCCAGAGTTCCTTTGAGGAGAGAGGGTGGTATAGAAATAAAGTATTATTCTTATTGCTTATGATTATTTATCACCAATATGCTAACAGAAGACTTACTTTGGGTTTAGCATATATTTCTAATTGCCAAATGTTTTGTGTCCGTGTCTTTAAATTAAATTGGATAGAGAAGACTGGAAGATGTGGGAGTTTAAAGCATCAAGTAAATGGTTGTTGCAGTTGATAAGATGAAGTAGAATGTAAGAAACATAGAATAACTTAAAAGTTTTCCTATTAGTTAACATATTTAATAATCACAACAATAATACAGCAATGCTCCATTTGAGTGTATATGACAGAGGCATGTTGTTGTTTATTCGTTCAGTCGCTTTTGACTTTTCGTGACCTCATGGACCAGCCCACTCCAGAGCTTCCTGTCAGCCGTCACCACCCCCAGCTCCTTCAAGGTCAAGCCACTGCTTCAAGGATAAGTGTGAGTTTCTGCCAGAGCCTGATCCCAGAAGGGCAGTTGGTTCTCGCAGAAGCAGAGGAAGCAGGAGGACATTTTTGCTCCCTGGCTTCAGGTAGGATTTGGCTAAGATTTGGCTAAGATTTTAAACTGAGTTTGGGCTTGGCTCCTGTGGTCAAAGTCTAACTGTTGTGTGACTGTTGTGTTGAAAGAGAGCCAGGTACTTAAGTTGATTGACAGCAGGCATTGTCCCCTGTTAATTGAGTTTCTGGGAAAGCTTTATTTGCCAGTGTGAGTTTCTGCCAGAGCCTGATCCCAGAAGGGCAGTTGGTTCTCGCAGAAGCAGAGGCAGCAGGAGGCACCTTTACTAACTATCCTTTGCAGTACATACAGGAAACAAAGCAACATAAACAAATACACAAAGACGTGGTTTGTTGCAGTCTGCACATAAAGTGCGTGCATATTACTTAACTGTACAAAGATCCCACTTGGCCACCACGCTCACCAAGAGATGCAACAAAAGCAAAACATTCCCATCACATGCACCAGCTGTGGCATGTTCCGCTTTTTCACACAAAAACTAGACAACTACATCTGCTCCAAATGCAAACAGATGACTCTGATGGAGCAGAGGATCCAACAGCTCGAGCACCGTATTAAGACCCTTAAGGACATTCAGGCACTCGAGCTCTTCTTGGACACTGCACAACACGCTGCTGTAGATCAGCAGCCTGCATCACACCAACACCACCAAGACCATGATCAGGAACCTTATGGGGAGATCAACTCAAAGGTAGACAACCCTCAGGCTTGGAAGGAGGTCACCCATAGAAGGAGACGCAGGACCAGGCAGCCTCCGCAGAACTCCTCTGCTCAGCTGCATTTACACAACAGATTTGAAATTCTTACATCATTAACATACAATCAGGAAACACATCTTGTGGAGGACCACAGTTTCTTAGATACCACTCAGTGGACCATCCTGGATCAATGCGCAGGGGATAGCCCTGACAGGGACAGTGCATCACCACAGTCACACTTATGTAATCATGCAAATGCTCCATCCCCAATCATAGACCAGGAGCAACAGGAACATCCTTGGGAGAGTAATGGGCTCTCGGATGTATCTCAATGGATTGTCATTGATGAATGCACTGGGGATGTTGAGGAGGAGGACAACACTTTACACCTACATGATTCACTTCAACAGGAACACTCTTCAGGGGACATACACACTGTCTTGCACAAAAGGGACCCTGTCAATCCTCAAAGGAAACAGGTCTTGGTAGTAGGTGACTCCCTCCTTAGAGGAACGGAAGCCATCATTTCCAGACCGGATGGGATGGCTCGAGAAACATGCTGCCTCCCGGGGGCAAAAATACACCATATCACTCAGAGGCTCAGCAGGCTCCTAAAGCCCCATCACCCTCCCCACCTTATGTTGATTCATGTAGGTACCAATGACACCGCTAGGCATACTTTTCAAAAGATCACAAATGATTTTCGAGCTCTGGGAACAAAGCTAAAACTGTATAATGTACATGTGATCTTTTCATCCCTCCTCCCCGTTGTAGGACATGGCTCTACAAGGGCCGGAAAAATAGTACAGGTCAATAACTGGCTCAGAAAATGGTGTCTAGAGGAGCATTTTGGCTTCCTTGACCATGGTCTACTCTTCCAAGAGGATGGACTACTGGCAAGCGATGGGGTGCATCTCACACAAGTAGGAAAACATCTTTTTGCACACAGACTCACAAACCTCATCAGGCGCACTTTAAACTAAATCCACTGGGGGAGGGGAACAACAGCCTGGCGAACACTATATTACCCACGACCACAGGGAACCGCCGTAAGGCTAAACGGAGGGCTGCACAAACACAGCAAGGACCAAGTACAGAGAGCACAATAATCCCAAATAAACAGTTCGAGGGGAGGTCACAGGGGCTTACATGTCTTTACACTAATGCTCAGAGCATGGGAAATAAGCAAGACGAACTCCAACTCCTAGCACAGCACCACACATACGATGTCATAGGCATCACTGAAACCTGGTGGGATGACTCCCATCACTGGAATGTAGCCATGGAGGGCTATAACCTCTTTCACAGAAATAGAACAAAGGGGAGAGGAGGGGGAGTAGCTTTATATGTCAAAAACAGTTACGTTGCAGAAGAAATGCAAGACTGTAATCCGGGAAACCAGCTTGAAAGCATCTGGATAAGAATCAAGGGAACCGGGACTCAAAAAGATCTTGTCGTGGGTGTCTACTACAGACCTCCGAGTCAGGATGAAGGACTTGATGAAGCCTTCTGTCAACAGCTGACCAAACAGGCACAAAGAAGAGATATAGTAGTCATGGGCGATTTCAATTATCCCGATATCTGCTGGAAAACAAACTCAGCCAAGAGTACAAAGTCCAACAAATTCCTCACTTGCCTTGCAGATAATTTTATGGTCCAGAAGGTAGAAGAGGCAACAAGGGGATCAGCAACTCTTGATCTAATCTTAACAAATGTGGAAGACCTGATCAATACAGTTGAAGTGGTTGGATCCTTAGGGGCAAGTGACCATGTGCTCCTGCAGTTTGCAATACAAAGGAATGCTGAAACTAAGACAAGTCAAACACGCATTCTGGACTTTAAGAGAGCTGACTTCCAAAAAATGAAGGAATTACTGAGCGGCATTCCATGGACGCCGATATTAAAAAACAAGGGAGTTAAGGATGGATGGGAGTTTTTCAAAAGTGAAATACTCAAGGCGCAAATGCAAACAGTGCCAACAAAGAAGAAAAATAAGACAAGTGCAAAGAAGCCAGAATGGATGTCCAAAGAACTTCTAACTGAGCTAAAGCTCAAAAGTGACATGCACAAGAAGTGGAAAAGGGGAGAAATCACCAAAGAAGAATTCAAACGTATAGCCAACTCCTGTAGGGAAAAGGTTCGCAAGGCTAAAGCGCAAAATGAGCTCAGGCTTGCCAGGGACATAAAAAACAACAAAAAAGGTTTTTTTTCTTATGTTGGTAGAAAAAGGAAGAAAAAGGAGGCGATAGGGCCACTGCAAGGAGTAGATGGGGTGATGGTGACAGGGGATAGGGAAAAGGCAGAACTGCTTAATGCCTTCTTTGCCTCGGTCTTCTCACAAAAAGAAAGCCATCTTCAACCTCAGCAACATGGAATGGACGAAGGATTGGGGGAAATCCAACCCCAAATAGGGAAACAAGTTGTCCAGGAACACCTGGCCACTCTAAACGAATTCAAGTCCCCAGGGCCAGATCAGCTACATCCAAGAGTATTGAAGGAACTAGCGGAAGTTATTTCAGAACCACTGGCAATCATCTTCGAGAGTTCTTGGAGAACAGGAGAAGTCCCAGCAGATTGGAGGAGGGCGAATGTGGTCCCTATCTTCAAGAAGGGAAAAAAGAACGACCCAAACAATTACCGTCCGGTCAGCCTCACATCAATACCAGGCAAGATTCTGGAAAAGATCATTAAGGAAGTGGTCTGCAAACACTTAGAAACAAATGCGGTCATTGCTAACAGTCAACACGGATTTACCAAAAACAAGTCATGCCAGACTAATCTGATCTCTTTTTTCGATAGAGTTACGAGTTGGGTCGATACAGGGAATGCCGTGGATGTAGCATATCTAGATTTCAGTAAGGCCTTCGACAAAGTCCCCCACGACCTTCTGGCAAACAAACTAGTAAAATGTGGGCTAGACAAAACTACGGTTAGGTGGATCTGTAATTGGCTAAGCGAACGAACCCAAAGGGTGCTCACCAATGCGTCGTCTTCATCATGGAAAGAAGTGACAAGTGGAGTGCCGCAGGGCTCCGTCCTGGGCCCGGTTCTGTTCAACATCTTTATTAACGACTTAGACGAAGGGTTAGAAGGCACGATCATCAAGTTTGCAGATGACACCAAACTCGGAGGGATAGCTAACACTCCAGAAGACAGGAGCAGAATTCAAAACGATCTTGACAGACTAGAGAGATGGGCCGAAACTAACAAAATGAAGTTCAACAGGGACAAATGCAAGATACTTCACTTCGGCAGAAAAAATGGAAATCAAAGATACAGAATGGGGGACGCCTGGCTTGACAGCAGTGTGTGCGAAAAAGATCTTGGAGTCCTCGTGGACAACAAGTTAAACATGAGCCTACAATGTGATGCGGCAGCTAAAAAAGCCAATCGGATTTTGGCCTGCATCAATAGGGGAATAACGTCTAGATCCAGGGAAGTCATGCTCCCCCTCTATTCTGCCTTGGTCAGACCACACCTGGAATACTGTGTCCAGTTTTGGGCACCGCAGATGAAGGGAGATGCTGACAAGCTGGAAAGCGTCCAGAGGAGGGCAACTAAAATGATTAAGGGTCTGGAGAACAAGCCCTATGAGGAGAGGCTTAAAGAGCTGGGCATGTTTAGCCTGCAGAAGAGAAGGCTGAGAGGAGACATGATAGCCATGTACAAATATGTGAGGGGAAGTCATAGGGAGGAGGGAGCAAGCTTATTTTCTGCTGCCCTGCAGACTAGGACACGGAACAATGGCTTCAAACTACAGGAAAGGAGATTCCACCTGAACATCAGGAAGAACTTCCTCACTGTGAGGGCTGTTCGGCAGTGGAACTCTCTCCCCCGGGCCGTGGTGGAGGCTCCTTCTTTGGAGGCTTTTAAGCAGAGGCTGGATGGCCATCTGTCGGGGGTGCTTTGAATGCAATTTCCTGCTTCTTAGCGGGGGGTTGGACTAGATGGCCCTTGAGGTCTCTTCCAACTCTACTATTCTATGATTCTATGATTCTATGATTCTATGATAACATCTATCCATTTTGCCCTTGGTTGCTGCCTTTTCCTTTTTCTTTCCATTTTCCCCAGCATCATTCTCTTCTCCAAGCTTCCCTATCTTTTCATGATGTGGCCAAAGTACTTCATTTTTGCCTCTAATACACTTCCCTCCAAACAGCAGCCGGGCATTATTTCCTGGAGTAAATAAACCATAAAAAAGGCATATAAACTATAAAAGTATATGGGTGAAGGCATTTTTGGTTTTGATAAATATTTTGTTATTGAAATAAATAATAATTTGTGAATACGTTTGTTAACACTTTATAATATAATACAGAATAAAACCTTGTTTCACTCTGTAATGCATTTTTGTATATATTTTCAGGTGAAGTTTGGAAATACAACATTTAAAACAGATGTGTACCACAAATCTCTCAATCCTCAGTGGAATTCTGAATGGTTTAAGTTTGAGGTAAATGGAGCAATAATTGATTAGATAATTCAGACAAGAAAATTATTGAGGCAATTATAGTTGTATGATAACATTGTTAATACTTTTGCCAGAATTGCATTATTGTACATTTTATTAAATAATGTTTGGAGAAAATAGAAGGTTAAGTAGATATGAGGGGAGTAGATCTAGTTTGTTGGCTCTAGTTTAGTTTTTGAGGGTGTTTTTGAGATTTTTGTTTTCTTTTCTGTTTTTTGAGGGGGCAGGTTGGACCCTTAAGATGCATCAGCAGAATCTTGGTGCAAAAACATAACACTAAGAATGAAATAATTCTTCCCCTTGGAATTTGTTTACAAACAAGATAGAAAGGATCTTCATACTACACTGCTGCCTGCTTTTCTAAATAGGAAAATTAGCTTCTCAACTGAAAGGTTAATTCAAATGCAACATTAGAAGGTGGTTTAACGGTACTTTGCTATGAAGTTTTATAGGGGATAAAAATGAAATGGAGAAAGTATAGGATAAAGTCTTTCTCTTGACATGAAGTCTAATCGAGTCTGACTCTGGGGGTTGGTGCTCATCTCCACTTCTAAGCTGGAGAGCTGGCGTTGTCCATAGACACCTCCAAGGTCATGTGGCCGGCATGACTGAATGGAGTGCTAATACCTTCCTGCTGGAGCGGTCCCTATTGATCTTCTCATATTTACATGTTTTTGAACTGCTAGGTTGTCAGAAGCTGGGGCTAACAGCGGGAGCTCATCCTGCTCTCTGGATTTGAAACGCCGACCTTTCGGTCAGCAAGTTCAGCAGCTCGGTTTAACCCGCTGCACCACTGAGTTAAATCACTGAGTATGTGCAATTGCAGATCACAGCCTGAAAATAACCTTAGTTATGAAGAGAGAATTACAAAAATTAAGACAATATGCTATAAAGCACAATTTTGTCCTTTAATTGGACATTTGTATCTTGGGAAAGTTGCATAATTTGATATATCTAATATATATAATAAATATATAATAAAAATGGAGAAGAACATGACAGGAGTAGGGACTGGTTCTTATTTTTAGAATTTGCCACTTGACTTTTCTGAATTCCAGGCAGACGTTTTTAGTAACAAATATTGGTCAGAAGAAAATAGAGGAGGAGGTACCCTAGGTTTCTTCACCTGGCTAATGTGCAACAGTGGCTAAGCTGAATGGGTATTACTGAAGGTTTAATCCAGGGGTCCCCAAACTACGGCCCGGGGGCCGGATGCGGCCCTCCAAGGTCATTTACCCGGCCCCCGCCCTCAGTTTTATAATATAATATTTTTGTATTAGTTTTAATAATATAATATATTGTATATACATATAATATTGATAATAATATTATGTTATACAATATAATACTAATAATAATACCATATAATAATATTAATTATATGCTATATATTACATAACATATAATAGTATAGTGGTATAGTTCAATATAGAATTATATAATGCTAATATTGTGCTATGCTAATAATATAATATATTGTATGTACATATACCTGCTCTGAGTCCCCTTCGGGGTGGGAAGGGTGGGATATAAATGCAGTAAATAATTAATTAATTTTAGACTTAGGCTCAGCCAAAGTCTGAAATGACTTGAAGTCACACAACAACAACAATCCTAATTACCTTGACTATTTCATTGGCCAGTAGCAGGTCCACACTTTCCATTGAAATCCTGATAGGTTTATATTGGTTAAACTTGTTTTCATTTTTAAATATTGTATTGTTTTTTCGTTGTTGTTGTTGTTTTTTCACTACAAATAAGACATGTGCAGTATGCATAGGAATTTGTATTTTTTTTCAAATGATAATTCAGCCCCACAACAGTCTGAAGGATTGTGGACCGGCCCTCTGCTTCAAAAGTTTGGGGACCCCTGGTTTAATCTATACATCTGGAGGAAAACAAGGTCAGAGTAGGATGGTTCAGAGTACTGGCATACGAACAAAACCTAGGCTTGTTAGGTATTGACTCTCATCCCAGTCCTATCATGGCTATATCGAGAAGACCAAGAACATCTGTTTTTGCAACTAATCACACTGTTGTCATATTATTCAAACTGAAACAATCTTCATTCCTTTAAAAATTCTATTTCTTACTACCATTGGGCCACTTAGTATACATTACTATGAAATTGCTGGGGTTTTCAAAAATCTAAGAATTCGAACTTTTCATTTGCCCTATTTTGATTAGCATTATACATGAAATACATCTCATCATCCAGGACACTTGAGAAGAAGAGATCAGACACATCTACATTCATTTTCAAGCAACCTTGGTTTTTTTTTCTTTTTAATTGGAAACTGTAGATAATTAAATTATGAGTTGCCTCTTCCAGGCTACCATTGGTAATAGTAGTTTAGTCTGTGTAAGTTTAAACTAACCACAGTTTTTGTTCATGTAAAATTTTCTTTGTGAAATTAGGAAGCTCCATGTTTCTTTTCTAGGTGGATGATGAAGATCTGCAAGACGAACCTCTACAAATCACTGTTCTTGATCATGATACTTATAGTGCTAATGATGCCATTGGAAAAGTTTACATTGATATTGATCCTCTCCTCTATAGTGAAGCAGCAACAGTTATCTCTGGCTGGTTTCCAATTTATGATACAATACATGGTAAGTTTATTTTTTAGTTATAATCTGACAAGTAATCTAAGGTAGTCCAGTCATGTCTGATTCTGGGGTTTGGTGCTCATCTCCATTTCTGAGACGAAGAGCCGGCGTTGTCCGTAGACACCTCCAAGGTCATGTGGCCGGCATGACTGCATGGAGCGCCGTTACCTTCCCGCCGGTGCGGTACCTATTGATCTACTCACATTGGCATGTTTTCGAACTGCTAGGTTGACAGAAGCTGGAGCTAACAGCAGGCGCTCACTCCACTCCCGGAATTTGAACCTGCGACCTTTTGGTCTGCAAGTTCAGCAGCTCAGTGCTTTAACACACTTCGATTTTACTGTCTAATAAAGCATGTGACCAAGTCATATACAGTAGCAGTATACCATAAGAATATTATTCTGGATCCCACTGTTGCGCAGCTAATTGCTTGGAGGATGTAAATTCAGTAGAACTATCTTTGAAGAGCTTCCCACCACCCAAAAGTGAGGGAGAGAGTTCTATGTGTACTTGCAGATTGCATTAGAGACCACATGTAAGTTCAACCACTTGCTTGATGGTTTTACATTAATATGGTAGCCTAACAGGATTCCAATCTATAATTTATTTTGGTCAATGAGACATAAGTTGTGGAATTCTTTCCATATGATATGTGAAATATGTAATTCTGAAGTAGAAACAAGCTTGTTTCCTAGGGGAAGTTCTGTTGTATTGAAATTCCTTGTTAAGAATTCTTGCACTAGGATATTTTCATCAACATCTCATAAGTCTAGTAAATGTTGTAAAGGAAACTTCAGGAGAAATAAAAGATTTCTGTGGAAAGCACTTTCTTTGTATTCTTAAAATTATATTTCTTTGCATGCTACACTTCAGTATGACCTGTACTCTGTTTCATGGGACATGCGGTCACTAAGGGTGTTCTCCCACCATCACCTTCTGGATGGACCAATTGACCCTGTCTCATATTTCATGGGACTGGAGTTCAAAGTCTGATGAGGGAACGTTATGAAATAGTAGGTTTCACGTGACATCGGGATTTGTGCTGTGCTAGTAGGCAGAACATGCTTGTTGATGACAATGCTTGTTCTGTTCTTGCCATACTAGCCAACATCTTTACTAATTCATATAGAAGTTGCATTAGTCTTAAATGCTGGTGTCTGCCTCTCCTCCCCAATCAGTACATTACACAAGTCAACAGGTATTTTTCATCAGATATAATTTTAGGTCATTCTTATAGAGTTTTTGCACTGAGTTCAGATCTGTGTTTATTTTTTTTTCCTATCACATGTAGTATTTGCAATGAGGCTAATAGAACAATTAATGCATTTATGCTCTGATATCAATTAGATTCTATTGTGTAAATGCATTAATTATTCAATTACTGTATATACTCGAGTATAAGCCTAGTTTTTCAGCCCTTTTTTAGGGCTGAAAAAGCTCTCCTCAGCTTATACTCGAGTGAGGGTCCTGGCCGGCTTCGATTCAGGTCAGCTTATGCTTGAATATATAGGTATTCAGAGTTGGACAGTCTTATCTTATTAAAGTCTTATTAATATCTTAAATTACAGTTTTATATAAATATTCAAAAACATTTAACCTACTGATGACTCAAATAATGCAATTTTATTAATATCTATTTTATTTTTGAAATTGACCCATAGCTGCTGCATTTCCCACCCTCGTCTTATACTCTAGTCAATAAGTTTCCCAGTTTTTGTGGTAAAATTAGGTGCCTCGGCTTATATTTGGGTCGGCTTATACTCGAGTGTATACGGTAACTTCATCACAAAAGTTGCAAGTGAAAGAGAAAAAACAAACAGACTGAAATTCAGTGCAAAAAACTCCCTAAGAATGACCTAAAATTATATCTGATGAAAAATACTTGTTGGCTTGTATTACACGAATATGATACGAAATATGCAGACTTTACAGTAGTCCACTGTAATGTACAATTCATTATATTTTTAAAAAATGACATTTAAAAACAGCATAAACATTGATTTAAACTATGCTACTCTCATTTCTGATGATTGCAAAATGTTTGATTTTGTTGGCTTGTGTTATTTGCTAACATTTTAACTCGCTAGTTTCAGACACGACTCATCATTTTTTGTGCTGTAGATAAGTTTTTTTCAAGCTGGTGCTTTTGAAAGCTTTGGATTTCAACCCATGATCCTTCACCATTGGCCATCTTGGTTAAGGGTGATGGGAGCTGCAGTTGCAAACATCTGTCAATCACTGGGTTTGGGAATGCTGAAGTATGTATTCAGTAGTATAGCTACAATTATACAATTATATCTGAAAAATAGAAGAGTGATAAGTATTGCACACAAAATGAATGCTTTCTTTCTCAGTTTAGTTTTCTAATACCCAAAGCTATTAACATTTCATTTTGAGCACTACTTTTATTATTTCATAGTACATTACATTGTAGTTTTATATGGCATTGTAGATTGTTACATATTTTTGTTTTATGTTGTTGCATTCTATGTCAACCATCTCAGGAAGCTTTGGATAGAAAAGTCAGTAATCATCCAGTCAAGAAAGCATTTCTTTAGTTAAAACTAATCCTTCACCTTTTTCATGTTTTTTATATACAGGTATACGTGGCGAAATCAATGTGGTGGTGAAAGTAGACCTCTTCAATGACTTGAACCGTTTTAGGCAATCATCATGTGGAGTAAAATTTTTCTGCAGTAAGTCTGTACATATTTCACGGCATATTTTTGTATGTGAGAAATAGTCTAGAAGAAGCTATATCGGAAGAAAGATGGGGTAAAAGTAAATAAAATAAAAGAATAATAGCTTTTAAGGATTTATATCAGAGTGGGCATTGGTGAATACAGAAATCAATTCTCTCCCTCCTTCCAACTCTTTCCTCCTCCCTCTACCCCACATCTCACAGACACACATATTGCAGATCATACCCACAGTGAAAATGAGAGTTTATTTATTTTTAAACAAACACAACTGGAAGTCACCAAGTTGGAAGTGGCTATTCCAAACCCATTGTGGCAATCAGTTGGATCACTGAAAAGCAAAGTATTATACTATGATTTAGATGTTTCAGCCGATAGACCATTATTTCCCCCCATTTTGAAAGAGATACATTGGCTGCCATTTTGATTTTGAGCCCAATTCAAAATGCTGATGAGTGCCTTCAGAGTCCTAGGGGTTTTGGAATACAAATATCTGAAGGGGTGATCCCTTCTGTACCATGCTTCCATCATGCATAACTACATGGACATCAAGATGGATATCAAGTTCAGAAAGAGAACTTTTTTGAACATACTGCCTTATTTATGGAATTCCCCTTTCCATTGAGGTTCTCTTTTTAGCCATTGGGTATTCATTGGGCTTTAAAATATGATACATTTGTACATTTTTGTCTCAGCATCTCATAGGTGGTATTTATATTTATTTTAATCTTTCAGAACTGCTGTGTGCTCATGTTTTAATTAAGGGTAGTACATTTGAGTAAACGGATGTATTTCACTTGTGCTTATTTGTAACAGCTACATCTATTCCAAAGTGCTACAAAGCCGTTATCATTCATGGCTTTGTGGAAGAACTAGTGGTTAATGAAGATCCAGAATATCAGTGGATAGACCGAATCCGTACACCAAGGGCGTCAAATGAGGCCAGGCAGAGGCTTATTTCATTAATGTCAGGTATTTGTAACGCCGGTTACTGCTTTGAAAACATGTTGGTCTGAAAGTAGGGCTCCTGTAGTAAAATTTTAGCGTGTGTGTGTGTCTACTTTAACTGAGAATTGATTGGTCGATTCAGTTAATCTATTTTAAGCTACTTCAACATAGTATAGCTACTATTACCTGAAAACATTAAACATATATTAAGGAAAATAATCAGTATTATGCTATGCTTGAGGGAAACAGATGCAGTGTAAGCTGTAAGGTCCGTGGAATGGAATTTTCATAGAGAGCTAACAACATGCTGTCAGAAAAGCCATATTAATAGTAACTAGTAAGCATTTCAACTGTTAACATATAACTTAATCTAACAATTATCTACAAACAGTTGCAATGATTGCAACTTGGTGGAGTTATTTCTGGTCTGTTCTGAAACTGTACCTCATGTTATAAAGCAGCCACGTATCTTCTTGTCAGGTTGGAGTTTCAAAGGTCACTTTGGATTGTTGATCTACATAACAGTACCTTACAGAGCAATAAAGTGTTTCACTGGATATATGAAGAACTTGCATTAACTGTTAATTATAATTTTTTACAACTCTAATCTAATTCAACCTATGGATTTCTATAATGAATCATAACGTTCTATATTAGTAATTCTGGCATTTAACAAAAAAATCTGCTTACTTTAAGACTGAAAAGGAGCTTACTTCTGGCTTTTCAAAAAAATGTGTTAGCATTGCCCATTGAAGGAAGAGGCTTAGATCTTCAATTCAGTCCTGAACAAAATACAGTAGAGCCCCGGTTATCCAAGATACAGTAGAGCCCCGGTCCCAGATAGCCAAATGGCTCGGATAAAGCGAAGGGAGCTCGCAAGAAGGAAAGGGAGAGGGAGGAGCAAGCGTCCCGGAAGCACCCTGCGATCGCTGCTGCAGCAGCGCTCGTGGGCTGCTTCTCTGGGCTGAGCCCTCGCCTCTTTGGAAGCACCCTGGGCTGCTTCCCCAGGCACGAGGGCTCGCCGAGGGATGTCTCCCCGGATCTCCCTTCGCTTGAGAGGAGAGGAAAAGGCGGGGCGCTTCCGGGGTGCTTGCTCCTCCCTCTCCTTGTGAGCTCCTTTCTCTCGAGAGAAGGAGAGGGAGGGGCGCCCCTGGCAGTGCCTCAAATGATACGGAGGTTCGGTTAACTGGGACTCTACTGTAACTCAGAAGATCCACTAACAAATGATCCATTCTACTTCATAACTACACCTAAAATATAAGAATGAGTTCATATTTTTGGACCTGAGTGCTGTTTTTGACATGAATGGCCTTTTGAAATCTAGGGAATAAGATTACTCTTTTAAAAAGACCTCTTCTGAGCTTAATATAAACAAGGGGAGCAAAAATATAATGAATTTACGTCCTGCATGGAAGGTATTTTTTGGTCCAAAAAAGCCTTTTTAAAAATTTACCATATTCAGGGGCATGATCAAGGAAATGCATCCCTCTAAGCCCTGGCAATTATCTTTCACTTGATTAAACTAAGCACATGACAGCAAAAGAACCAATATTATTTACTTTTCAGTATCTTAAAAATAGCATCAAACTGTATTCCTAATGCTTTTTTGTAAATAGAAAATTCACCTGAAAAGAATACCTTAGCAGCATATTTAAATAGATGAAGGTTTGATTATGGGATTATCTTTTTTTGCAGGGGAATTGCAAAGGAAGATTGGCCTGAAGGTACTAGAAATGAGAGGGAATGCAGTTGTTGGCTATTTGCAGTGTTTTGATCTGGAGGGAGAATCTGGACTAGTAGTACGAGCCATAGGAACAGCCTGTACCTTGGATAAATTAAGTAACACACCAGCATTCTTACCCACATGTAATTCCCCATCCAAAGAAATGAAGGAGTAAGTATGAGTCGAATCTTCACTGGAAAGAGTTTTGTGTGTTCTCTGTTTATTCTCACAGAGTTGTACATAATTCTATTTGTCCCTTTTGATTTTACACATATACATGCACTTTCTTTCTGGTTGGTAATGTGTTTTGGATTGAGAAATTTGAAATTCCTCATTCAAATGAACTCCTTGGACTGAATGTTGCAAAAATAGACCTTGTTCTGTTCTGTAAAGCTGGGTGCAACTGTTTTGACACAACATGCTGACGACAGGATTTCTATGTTCTACATTGTAACTCAAGTTTCTTGCTTTTTATTGGAGTGTTTACAGCATTTTAAAAAATCTTTCGGGGTGATTTTTTTTTTTGCAACATCACTTTCTGCCATAGGACTTCTGTTTTTAGTATTTCTAATCTGAATGTATCAGCTGTATATTTAATCAAGAGGGAAAATAGTGTTAAAATTAGTGTTGTAACATGAATGTTATATTTTTAATACGGTAGCTAAGGATGTATAAGTTAATGCTGTCAGATTCTTACAGCTGCCTAGTTCTTTCCTTTCATTTAGAACAAGCTGAGTTTTGCTACCCTTTGATTAGAACTAGTCAGTTCTCAGTTCAGTACTGGTTCACAGAGTTCAACATTTTGCAAGATCAAGTGAAATAAAAATAGTAGAGCGCTTAACTGAAAGCAACTTGTTAAGGAAGATTAAGTGACCAGTGGAAATGGATCAAGTTACACTTAACAGCAGCATTTAGCCTTTTCCACACGTATCCATAAAAGGTAGGGGACATGTTTTACCTGTGATATAAAATATGGGGTTATCTTAGGCCATACCAGCTGCTTTCTCGAATGTTTCAGGGATTCCTGTTACCAATGCATGCAAATATTAAAATAGACACCGATGGTAATAGCATATTACCTTAATATATTTTGTATTTTTGACTCACAAATATACTTCACTGGATATTTGCTATTAGAAATCTTTGTTCTCCTGCAATTGCACACATGAACATATCTTTTGTTGTTTTCAAACTAATGTGAAATTATTACATTTTTGCCACCTTTTGCAGGAAGCTCCTAATCTCCTCCAGTTGCATATTGATTTTGGCACAGAGATCTTTGCTTTCATTAGTCCAGACTTCCCTGTTACGTTGAATTAGAGGACTTTGCCTGATGGCTACTAACTAAAGCAGGAAAATGAAACTGAATTGTAAACCAAGATCTTTACTCTGAAGAAGAGTGAATGTTTTCTGTTTAAATAATTACGATAAAGTCTGGAATGATTATCTGAATTGGACCAGTTTTGAATATTAGTGAAATTGGTAATGTTTTGACTATAATTTAAAATTAGTGTTGTTTAGTGTCCAACATTGAGACTTATCTTCATTGTTGGAATAGGTAATCAAAGCAACATATATGTGTATATTGGCTATTTCTATTTATTTAGATGTTGAACTCATCAGCAGCCTGATTCTCAAATAATGGTTTGCCTGAGTAGTTAGTTCATATTTGTCCCAGCAGCTTTCCCTATGTGCTGCCTTAAGTACCTTCTGATATGGGCACATTGTTTGGGAAAGAGATAGACATTTAGTTCACTTGCACAAAGATTGGGATGAAAATACAGGGATTTTGAAGCAGCTTTTTCCCTTGCTGTTTCTTGCCTTCTTCAAATTCAAGTGTAAATGAGAGCTTGGAGAATGGTGTGTGTGCTAACGCTTCATCGGAAAGCAAGGGCACATTCTTGGTGACTGAACTTGTGGATGCCTGTGCTTCCTGTTAAGAGCCACCTTTTCAAAAGAAAATAATCAATTTGTCTCAAATGGCACCAATGTTTCTGTGTTTTTGCTGACTCCATTTATAATCCTCTGATCAAACTAGATCATGCAGTTAATTTTACATACCCACTATTAGCTACTAATAGTCTTTCAACCTTTATTAGCATTTCATCTTGAAATAACTGGAAACATTTTGCTCAGGTATAATCTTGCATGCTAAGACTTTTGTATTATTTAAAACAAAATCAAGCCAGTCAAACTAACCACCTTGAACCAGGTTGCACTTCAGACTACCAGGAGCGTATTAATAATTTCTTTCTTAGTTCTGCTGTTACCACAAATTACAGTTCTGACAAGTTAATACTTAGCTGTTTTTTTAAAGATTAGATCTTTCCTCTTTAGAGCTGAGGTGTAAAACCTAAATGACTTGGAGGGCCAATTTTTGCACTGAGTAGATCCCCAGGAGCTGCATTTGTAATTAAAAAAAAACTAGTCAATTACATTATGATTTGCTGAAGATCAAATTTCTCCAAACTTCTCTTCCTGGTGCCCCACACTCACTTGTTGCAAGTGTTTAATTGCCTGATGTTTATTTCAGATAGAGAGATCTGTTATTCTCTTACATCTGATGGCATCCTGCTTCATCACACTAATTTAAAGAAAATTAACTTTGTACATGTAAAGCATGAGATGATTTAAATGGCAAGTTTGAGTCATTTGAGCAGTGGATTTTTTTTAGAGCAACCATGCCAGTCTGATGTTTGTGGTATTTCAGTCCTGAACATTGACTGATGGAGGGACTCCAAAAGACCTAATAAGAGTTCTTGTGTTCCTTATGTTTGACACCCCTGGTTTAAAGCCTGCTCTTTTAAAAAATTCACCCTCCAATAGCTAGGACACCTGAAATAATTTTTAAATGTAACTTTGCAATCTCTTGTATGTATTTTTTTCTTTCCTTCCACTTTGGCTGCAAATTCTCTCAGGTCTCCGCTGGTTCATCCACCAAGCCATGGATGTCGTTCGACTCACAACAGTCCAATTCACACTGCTACTGGCTCACGGCTTACTCAGAACTTCTCTGTGTCTGTTCCCACTCTCATCTACACTGGTACGCGACTGCTCAGGCTCAGAAGCTGGGGAGAGACAGGCCACAGGCCCAGTGATCGAGGCAGGCAGGCAGGCAGTGTAGGCAGGTACCACAAAGCGTTCTACAGTGGGAGTCTCTCTTACAAAAATAAGTACCCTAGCATTCATCTGAAAAAACTGAGACCATACAAAATTGGATGATGCATGGTTTTAGGGTCTGTCTTTGTTTGCTTTGTTTGTGTGCATTTTCCTTTTCCAGTGATGAGATTTGCATCTTAGGTTTTTCACTTGTTATAATGGGGAGGGAGAAACAGATCTCTTGATTGGGCTTCAGGCTTAATCTCGATGTTTTCATGTTGCGTGGAAGTTGCCTTCAAGAAGACTAACAGGTAAGACAGTACTAAATGCGGCACAAGTTGTTGGTTCATTGGTATTGGTATGGTTTTCCTTTCTATCTTGTTTTTAGCTGTGGCACGTTGCAGATGCTAACGGATAAGGAAACAGCTTATCCCCCCCCCCCTTGGGAATGTTTGTGTGTGTGTGTGTGTGTGTGTGTGTGTGTGTGTGTGTGTGTGTGTGATTTAAGTGTTTATGTCTGTGTGGATATGAACACACAGATACATAGTTTGTAACCTTCACTCTGTTTTCTTTCTTTTGTTTTTTGAGGGTTTGGTTCGAAAACCATATTGCCTTCCTGATCCAAGCCATGGTTTTGATGGGGTTTACTTTCTTTGCCTGTTTTTCTTAGGTTGGATGCTTTATGCCTTAGCTGTGGTTTTAGTTTTGGTTTTGCTAACAAATGATTTCCATCTACTTGCACAATGCTGAGCTGGTAAAAAATCTTTTGCACCTTTTGGCCTCATAATTCAGTGCCACACCAGAGGACATCAGTTGGCCCTTCCCCGTCCCTTCCCCCCATCCTGGTGTTGGGATCATGCTGCTGTCAGCCCGGTCCTTCGGCATAGGATCACTGAATATGTTTCCACCTTCTTCTGGCAGGATTCCTTTCAATGAAGAACCCAATCCCAATCCTCATTCATCAGGACCCTCCACCCCTCTGAAAAACCAAATCTATTCCTTTTCACCTTCCAAGTCCTACAGTCGACAGTCCTCTTCTTCTGACACAGATTTGAGTTTGACACCCAAAACTGGTAAGGCGCTTCCACCCGCATTACCTTAAGTTGTTCATTTGCTTTGTTTGATTTGCGTTGTACCTATTTTAGCTTTTTATTCACTCACTTCCTCTGTTTTCCCCCCATGTAAGTTATCCCAATAAGCTGGAAGTAGGGTTATATAAAGTGTGTATGGATTTCCTATTAAATTGTATAGGAATTGTGCATTGATGTCTTCTCCAGACTGACACGTAGTACTTCATAATACAGTAAGAGGACCTCAAGGATTCTTTTAATTTCCTCCACATCATATTGCAAATTATGGAGAAAGAAAATCACCATAATATGTTGGGGAGATAGTTTAATGTATGCAAATTCATAAGGCTAACTTTCTAATTACAAAAATGTTGATCTTGGCCTACATATCTTTCTATTTATTCTTACCTTTGCAAACTCTAAAGTTAAAAATGTGGCTGGCTGGCTTTCTGCTGAGCTGATTCCAAGCTATGCATAATTAACATTAATACTTCTTGCTTTCAAATTAGTATTCAGTTCCCACTAGAAGTTTGTCTTCTTAATTTTGACCATAACTTTCATTTTTATTTTTTTAAATACCATATTACATTTTGTGTTTGTTCTGTAGTGTATCTGCATGCTATACTGGAAACTCAAAGGCTGTCATCCTTTAATGTTGGTGTTTTACTCTGATCCTCAGTTCAGTGATTCTCAAACTGTGGGCAAGATTCCCTTCATGTTCAAGAGGAATCTGGAAAACTGATATAAAGTTACAAATAGAGATGAGACTTTAAAACAAGGGATGCCCTTATCATCCTCGAGACAAGAGCTGGGTGAATTAAATACTCCTGATAGAGGACCCTTTCTGTTCCACTTTGAATTTGAGGATAAATGTCTCAATTATCCAGTGGAACTTGGAAGAAGGGAATCCAAAATCTGCTGGGGTTTAGTTCCTGGGATGAGTTGTCATGCAATGTTTAGAAAATGGTCGGAAAGTCTTGTTCTTTTCTAAACAGCAGTATAGGACTGCTGTTTCAGCCTATTGTCAACCAACACCTTGACAATGGTGTAGGGGATTACTGAAATAATTCTTCACGTCAGCAACGGTAGCATGTGGCATATGCATAATTCAGCATTGGGATCTCTGTAGGCTTGTCTGGTTGGTATTGGTGGGGCAAACCGGAGAAGGCAAAGTTTGAAAAGGAACCAAATCCAAAACATTTGAGAAACACTGCCTTAACTATATGTCTGTGCCCTGTCAGTTTTCATGTAATGTATGTCTGCTGTTTTTGCCTTTAAAATATTTTTTGCAAAGTGGTGTTTGATTTTCATTTTTTTAAAAAAAATCAGTTTAGAAAATACAGTGTATGGTACTTTACAATCTAAGCTGCGTTCCAGCTATATTTTAACCTGTTCATCTACCTTGTTGTGTTTGTGTTTTTTTAAATTGTTTATCTAGTGCAGTTGCTAATAAGTTAGGATGTGTTTCTCAGCTTTCTTTCAATTTCAGATAAGTATTGCTTCTATAAAAAAACAATATTTAAAGGTTGCATTAATTTTTGCCAGAAAGAAATGCTTGCTGTTTATGCCTATTCATCTTGTTTGGTAATATGAGAGCTATTTTAACATGCAGCATTTATTGCAGATAAAATATATTTTCTTGTCTGTTGAATTTCATCAGTTGAGAGAGAAAGATTTGACCAAGCAGCATTTATATTAATATTCTTGTAGGTATTATGTATACACATTTTAAAATATATAGCAAGTACATTTGGCTGATGGGCTAATATGACTGAGCCTTGTGCTCTAGCTTGGATCACTCCTTTTTTCAAGCGTGCCTGCAAACAGTCATAAAGTCTTTTGATTGCTATGTATTACATTCAATCCAAAATGGGAAAGTTTCTGTCTGTCTGATGTAAGGAACTAATATCTAAATGATATAGCTATACCTGCGCATACACTTTTGAATCTCATTGACCTTAAGAGGACTGACAGATGGTAATAGCATAAGTTTCCAGATCGTAGGTAGTATCCAAAACTGCCTGATGGAAATGGAATATGCTTGTCCTTTGGTGAGCTGGGATCCATGTTTTATCTCTCCCTCCACGTGTATCATATCTGATCATTACTCTGTTGCATTTGAAAAGTTCTGTGATCCTTTTTCCTAGATCGGAAGGAAGGAAGAACAGGAAAAGCTCCTGTTGACCTGTTTGCAGCTTGTTGGGTCTATTCTTTCCTGAGCTCAAGGGGCTTTAGGCACATTGTACTTGAAGAGCATGTTAGTTCCTGCTACATGACAGAGCTAAACACAATTACAAAGACAGTTGTCAAACTCTTGTTTGAAGAAAGGTAGAAGAGAAAAAAATTGGCAACCATGTGCCTAATCAATACTGGAGATTCTATCACATGTCTTTACTAAACAGTGCATAGCAGTGGAGAGAATAATGCATTGTCTTTCTAAACGTAATGGATATATATGAGCTTGAAAATTATGTCAACAAAATACGTTTGGTCATTTGAAGCAAGCCTTAGAGCCTTCATATGAAATCTTAAAAGCATGGTGCTCAGCTCAAAGTTCTAAGTTGTGAATGGTATTTGGTAAACTAACAGATTAATATAACTAATAAAATGCTGTACCTTTTTTTTTAAGCTAACATGTTAGCGATTACCCTAATATATATGTGGAGGAAATTGAGAAAATGGGACTTCATTATATTTATAAGTGTTTTTTTAAATTATTTAACATAAATTTTGGTATATTCTTTAAAATTGTAAATATTCAGAAAACCTACAATCCTCCTGGCAAGAATGGAATGTTCTTTAAAATACCATGGAAGATTGTTCTCAAATACCTTCCTTGATTTTTAAAATAGCAATTACAAATTGAAATAAAACTTAAAGCATGTCAAAATATCCATTACTTATAAATAAAAAGAAACCGTATATTAAAATATTGATTTAAATATTTTTTCGTTCACTTCATAGTGCTGTATTTGTCACCTCATTTATTGTATGTCAGTAAATAGGTCATTCATGTGCTGCTAGATTGTTGGTTCATTTTTACAAGTTTCAGTTTTCCTTGATTTATTTTGCTTTCTCTCCTTTTGATTTCATTTTATTTCCCCACTTTCTGAAATCTACCATGTCTTCTCTACTGCTTCCCTCTACAGCATTTTCCCCACAGGGACCTAGGATTTTCCTGTTTCCCAGTTCCCCAAGTCTGTCTAGTGATTCCTTACAGCTTAAACAGCCCTGTCTCCTCTCTGGGTCTAGCCCTAACCCTCTTCACTCTAGCCATGCCAACCCAGTTCTGAGAAAAAGTGTTTCTTTCACTGAAGAGTTGCTTCTGACTGCTTCTGGTAGGATCAATCTTAAATCACCTTGCTTTTTTGTTTTTTGTTTTTTTAATTTTTAGTAGACTGCTACTTTGTGGTGGCACTGAGCACAGCCTTGAAGCTTCTCATACTTTCTCTGCACCCCCTTTCCTTTTAAACTCTGGAAACTGCTGGCTACATGACTATTACAAAATTCCCCAATTGGGGTTTTCTTCGTGTCTTGATTTTTCCATTAACATTATCTAACCTTTAAAAGGAAACTGTTTTTTGCAATTCAGACTTTTTCCTTTTCTTCCAAAAACTTCACCAAATGTTAGTAATTGGCTTGGTTTTTCATCCTTCAGTGGTGATATAATTCATTTCCTTCTATTGTAAATGTTCCTCTGTTTCAGTTGGAACAAACACTTCTCCTTCCTCTCCAGGTCATTTGTATTACTCTGTTAACCATCATGTGGCCATCAGCCATATTTGTTTTCTGTATCTACAGTTTTATATACCATTTTTATTGTCTGCAATATCTACACTTGTTTTGTCTTTCTTTTCAGTAGAATGCTTTGCTAAATACGAGTGTTGATTGTGTGTGTTTTCTGCAGTTAGTGTTTTGATTGTTCTCCTTTTGGGAGAAACATTTCATTTCCACAAACAGCTGTCATTTCATTTCTGTCTCTGTTCTTAGTATTGTATAGTCCCTTGTAAGACAGAATTTCAAAAAATAATAAATTTAATGGATTTAGTCATACAGAATGGGACTATATAGATGCTAATATTTGTTTCCTTATCCAAAAACAGCTAAAAAATATTTCCTTAGGTAAGGGTTTTCATATTATACAAGGATCTGGCCATTTTAGTGTGGGTGAGAGAATGACTGGTGACAGGTAAACTGAGTTGAATGGCTTATATATTGTATAGTTCACATTTGTGTTTCCTGAAGTTCAGAACATTAGATGTTTGGCAGAAAAATAGCATCTGCGTGGGTGGGAAATGGGTGTACAGTAAATAAAATGTTAAAATTAAGCCTTTTTATGGTTTTCATTTGTTCATTGCCTAGTATTAGATGATTTTATTGACATCAGTATGTTCATTGTTAAGGTTTGGTTGTACATGTGCATATGAAGAGATTTATTGTGCCATTGTGCTTCTTTGAAAGTCCCAGGAGAGATTCCTATTAACACTTTCTGGTGATTCCATTATCCTTGGATTCATTAGGATTTTTAAATAAAATACATCTTGATTGGAATAAGGGAGGTTAGAGAATAATGAAATTGTTCATGAGTTTGTGTATCTCATAAAACTAATGTTTTGGGGAGTGGCCTGAAAGGATTTATGATGCTTTTTGTACTTTTTGTGTTGGTGTATATTAAACTACCCTATAAAAAAAGCAGCATGCTTGCATGCCTCCTATCCCTGTTTGCTCTTGCTTTGCTCCTCTCATACTAGATGCTATATGAACCAGACAGGAATATTCTGGCATCTGAACCCAAGACTGTGATTTAGTGCATCCATACTATACCCAGGATTTGAAGGGCACTGATAAATACTGGTTTAAAGGTCGTATATGCTTCTGTGTTACTTGAATTCAATAAACCATACGCAGGCCACTGCCAATGGATTCACTGAGTTGACATATTGGCCCATTTAGCACAATACTATAAAGATGGAATTTCAACAATTGAGCAAGATTTCGGATGAGGAGGATTTCTTTTTTCGACCTGGAAATGCCAGGGATTGGATCACAACCATTGTGCCATAGCTGTTCTTTGATTACTTTAGGTCAAGCCTTCACAGCCTGTGGCCCTACAGGTGTTTTGGACTTCAGCTTCCAAAATTCCTGACCATTGGACTAACTGGCAAGGACTTCTGGGAGTTAGAGTCCAAAACACCTGGAGGGCCACAGTTTGTGCAGGCCTGTTTAGGTCCTAGGTGAAGAAAGAGATCCATGGACTCATTTAAGTCTCACATCATGTAATTTTAATGGCCTGCTATTTATCATCTTGGAAATATTAGGCTACTATTGTGAAGGAAAATTTCTATTAACTTTTGAGAAGATATTTGGAAATCATCTAAATAATATCAATGGAAAAGCATCCCTATGGAACTAAGTAGCATGATATTTAGGAAACTGAATGGTACATATAATAAAATAGTTTTTATTTAATCTATAATTTGTATTTGTATGCATACAGTAACTGACATCTAGTTGCTAGTCCCAGTTAGAGAAGACCCATTGAGTAATTGAATTTTACCTGAATCTTGATTTTACCAAGCATTGATTGTTTTAACAAGCCTACTCTAATATAGATTAGAAAATGCAATTGTTACTGTAGTTGATGACTTACCTGTGCACATTTGAGCCAAAGGCCTGATGGGTAAAAATTGGTAGTATTAGCCATGGAAAAAGATTAAATCATATTTAAAGCATTCAGTTCCCAGTATTTTATTCCTACTGATATCAAACTCCTTAGAATTTTACTGTACAAATACAAAGTTACATTAGGTTCCCTTCAACTAACAAGAAAGCTGCAACATTTGCTGCAACATATCTTTCCTCTAGTAGATATGCCCTTTGTATAATGGTCGTTTGTATACTGGCTTTCTGGCTCTTCTAAATGTATGCCTTTGCAATTCCCAAAACATTTGCTAGTCACCAAATAATATATTGTGTTGTTGTGTTTTGTATTTTTAAAAGTTCAGTAATATATTTTTCTTTACTGACTTGAACTGGTCATTGATTATATGTTGCTGTCCTTTAGGAATGGGCAGTGGGAGTGCTGGAAAAGAAGGAGGACCACTAAAAGCTCTGTTGAGACAACAGACCCAATCAGCTCTGGAGCAAAGGGTAAGATAACCATAATAACCATATTTTGTACTTTGTATTTTAATGACATATATACATATTTACTCGGAAGTCCCATTGGGTTAAATAGGATGTATTCTCACATAAATTGGTGTAGGATTACCAAACAAATCAGTCACTTTGCAAATTCCTGTTATTATCTGCTTAATGTTTCCTTTATCATTAAACTTTATCTCCCTGCTTTGGTCTTGAGCTATATGCAATGTAATGTTTGTTCAGATGGATGAATTCAGTGCATATCCAGATCAGTCATGACTGTACGACAGTATGTGTTTTTCTCCTTCCTTCCTTCCTTCCTTCCTTCTTTCCTTCCTTCCTTCCTTCCTCATATCTTTTTATCTCTGTTTCTCAGAATTTGATTACTTTTTAATATCTCCTTTCATTTAAATGATTCTAGCAAGGTTTGCAGGTGGTTTAGCAGAATTTCAAAGCCTGCACTTCAGCAAAGTTGTTTGGTATGGTATATCAAAACAGAGACAGCTATGCTTATGCATTTGGAGTCAACTGAACTCCATTTTGGCTTCAGGCTATTAATTGGATAAGAATGTGAACTATCATTTCATTGTGGTTATGGGGTCTGAAAACCAAACTGGAATCCTGAACCTCATTGAAACCTGTGGATTTCAGGCTTCTTAAACCAAAAGCCAGTGTTTATTTACAATTAGAAGATGGTGTCAAATCTTATGTGCTTGAAACTATATACCACTATGTGCACTTCATTCAAATGTGGAGTAATTCTGAAATTATAGCAACATTAAAATTGTATAAGTGGATGATTCTCTTTTCATTTCTTGTGTTATCCATTGCTAAGGGAGGATCGCCTCATAGGTTCTGTAGAAGGCGGGTATGTTCCAAATTATTGTGTGACATTTGTTTAAGCCCTATCTTTTTGTGTTAATTTTATTTTCCTAGCTTGGAGTTTTGGGTTTGTTTGTTTTTTTCCTTAGGAATTTGGGGTTATTTGTTTTGGTAACGTACTTTCTCCCAGATTCCTTTTAGAACCCTTCATATCCAAAATTGAATACATTTGTCTCAAGGTCATCTAGCAAATCCAAACCATCCTGCTTAACCATAGGCTGCATGACTGTACATTCCATTTAACTTATCATTTCATTTTAATTAGTTATACATAGCTTTTATTTTGTATTGTTTCATTTGACGATAAACTAACAAAGGAAAAAAAATTATCTTGTGTCCCTGTCCTAGTCATATAGATGTTTTGTTGATATTTTGTTGCTTTCTTGATAGTACTTTTAAAATGTAATTCATTTTAAAAGTTTTCTTATTATGAGCTTTTAATAGTTAAATTAATGTAGTATTTTGACATCATGAACATTTAAAAAGCTAGCCTTAAACATGCTATGTTAGCACTATGCCTTCACACTTAACAACCTATAATTTATTGTGAATGGCATTATTTAGCTCTGCGTCATAATCTCAAAGCCATGGTTACATCCACTTCCGCTTCCCCCTGTCAAAGCAAACCTGTAGTAAGTAATGTGTAATTCAACCCACCAAGCACTGTCACAGGGTTGTCTTCATCCAATTCTATAGATTATGCAGGAGAAATGTTCTCTTCTATCAGCGAGCCTATGCCAATTCTGGAGGCTCATGGTATCAATAAGTAATATGGGCAGGACTGTTGTTTTAAAATAAATCCTAAGATTAGATTCTGATGTAACTGACTACATGGCATTTGTCATAAATATGTAAAGAAATGGCTCACAATACAAGGAACGGTGATTTTGAGCTGGATTAAATGTTCATCTAGTGCAAAACTCAGTCTCCTAATGTGGCCTCCCAGATCCTTCCAGGAAGCTCTCAAATGGGGCAAGATATATTCAAAATTACCTAATATTTCATTGGGATGCTTTGTTGTGGTTACACAACTTCTTTTCTCTTTCTTTTCTTTGGAATTCTAATGTGTGGATGTGTTAGGACAAGGAGCTGGAGGAAATGGGTAGAGCTGAGATATTAAAGCAGAAGCGTGAGGTAATTTGTTGAAGATGTTTCTTGTGCAAATGCTTTTGCAGTCTTTCTTGTGCCTTTTTGGGTCATGGAAGATAGGCCAGTTAGTAACCATAGTCATGGAAGATGGCCCAGTTAGTAACCACAGTTGGAGGCCATATACATTTGAGTACGAAATGGACCTAAAGGTGAAATCCTGAATATTCAAGGCATAAAGCTATGTAGTTTATTCAGGAGTTAGAATTCACAGAAAATGTTTCATTCATTGTTGAATGGCAGGTTGTCCTATACATTATCCTAGTTCATATGGAAAAGTTTCAGTTTCATGCATTTTTTTCTCTTTCACTAATAATGGCCACGAGAATGAGGTTCAATATAATTTAGCATAGTGTCCAGATGCTAAACTCAGGCTTATCGTGAAAGCAAATCTCCTTCATAAACTATAGTTCATAGAGTTGGATGCTTTGCTAGGACTACAGTTTATATTAGGCACAGCTGAATGGAAGTAAAAACCTTTGAAAACCTCTTTGCAGTTTCTTTGGAAATAGCAAGCCTGAAGCTCTCTGTGTCTTGACCTCATAATGTGAATCCTGGTTTAGCACAGAATTGGGGGGGAAAACAATTGGCTAGAAGTTCTGACTAAATCGTTCAGACAATGTTTGCGTTCTTACATATACATGCACACGTGTGCACACTTTCTGTCCCTTGCCCATTCTTTTAAAAAGGCTAGAGGTTTTTTTTGCCAAGAAAACGATCAATTTTTAAAGGTGAGGAAGCTCATAGCATTGAGATGCCACCACACTGAAATTATGCTTTTAAAAGTGTCCGTTAGTATCAGTTGAGACTTTTTAGAAATTTAATTATAGCTTGGAAAGAAGTGAGGGAAATCCCTTAGTTATGAGGGTAGCAGGGAGTTAGTGACCTAGATGGGGACCTCTCGTTCACCATATGTTCTCCATCTTTGGTTTACAGTTATTTGTGAGTTCTTCTAATTTTTTTTTTTACTCGACTAGTAATAAAAAATGAAGATAGCTACAATCTTAGAAATCAGTGATCAATTGAACTTGCCTTCTGGTTTCTAATCTTTCACTACTTTTCCTCATTTTGTTTTAAAATTGCCTAAAAACCTTGAGGGACAGATATTTAGCCTGGAGGAACAAACAAAACAAAACAAAATAAACATTTCCATCTGCAAGACAAATATTATCAAAAGCTGAGAATTACATATTTCTTTGGGTGCCTTTGGGAGGCTTTTCAAAGTCTGTGCTTGGCTTGTTAGTGGCTCTCCCTTTCCTCCTTCTTTTGTTACCTGAGAAAGAATTTTGACGCTATGCAACCTGACCTATACATTATCCAGAATGTGAACCTTATGGTATGTGATTACAGGCACTTGACATTTTTCACAGAAATATATGATATTGGTGTATGTTTTGCCTTCCTTCTGCACTGAGCAGTCATAAGAGCTTTGTGAAATATATAACTGTTGCATGACTTTATTTTATTTTTTTGCATTGGTGCTGTAGAACTGGCAGATGGAAACCACATCTCCTTTCCCCCCATAAATATGCTATGCACTGTTGTACACAGATTTACATTCTTACAAAAATAAAAAGCAGTCTTTTTGGAATCTTCTTTATTTGAAAGCATAAATATAATACAGTATTTCAAAACAGAATTCTTGTTTTTTGAATTTTTTGATTTTTGCGGTTCTGTCCTGCAAGTAGGAGGCAAAAATGTTTTGTTTGTGACAAAAATACATGAAAATGGGTAATGCCAGCCTTCTTTTTATATTATACTGTAATCTGCATCTTTTGTGTCTGTAGATAGATCTGTTACAGCCATGTGATCAGACAGACTATCCTCACTTCTGTGCTAATTTATTCCCACTGACCCTCGATAAAATCATAAGTTTGTTCCCCACCCCACCCCACTTCTCTCTGCATCTGTTTGAACATTTACCCATTATTTCTGAAGAAATACTGCTGCACTTATTCTTGTTCTTTGTATTCAAGCCTAAGTTCAGCATCTCTCTCCTATTGCCTGCCTTTTTTGTTTCCTTATAGTCCCCGTCTTTTTTGTTTTCTTTGCACTCTTTTTGCAGGAAGTAGATATATAGGAATCAAATATAAGGTTGCAATGGAGCTAGGGGTGGGACTGCAATCAGTAATCCTTTGGTAAACTCATAGGAATAGGGTCTGCATTGTCCAAACTCATTTGGGTAAATCAGGCAGTGTTAGGAATCAATAAGAAAAGTAAAATTACCTTCTTCGTGATTCCAAGGATTGTGTGATAGATAGATAGATAGATAGATAGATAGATAGATAGATAGATAGATATTAGTAGTTGTGGCTAATCAGAGAATATGTTCTGACAAGATAGACACAAATCAATTTCCTTTCTGAATGTAAGTAATGGAACAAAGCAACCTAATCTCAACACATGTCAAAACAGTAATATCAGTCATAATCATAATACCACAAATAACATCATTGCATTGACATTTCAGACACCAGAAGGTGAAAGTACAATTGGAAATTCCAATCATGATATGGAAGACTATGGTTCTTTGATCATTTGAGCTAAATGAAACTATGTAAAATATGAAAATGAGTTTATTACATCCAAAATTCAGTGTTTTGTATATTTATCACAGACCAAAAGGCTAAGTAGCAGTTATTACAATATCTACTAATGACCACACATCTGAAAACTTAAAGTGTAAACACTCTATGCCAAGTACTGTGTGGCCCTATGGATACTGCTGGATTACAGTTAGCACCATTACTGCCTGTTGGCTCTGTTGGTTAAGGGTGATACAAAAAATTATAGAAGAACACATGTTGCCTGTCCTATAAACATTACTGTTAAAAGAAAAAAAAATATAGAGATTATAGGATTACTGCAATCTTGGTCTTTGAATATTTACTTGGAAGTAAGACCAGCTGATTTCAGTGGAACTTATGCCAAGTAAGTGTACATGCTAGGGTTGGAATCTAATGCTGAACACTACTTGAACAATAGAATATAATTTCCAAGTAAGCACAGATAGAATTTAGTCCCAAAGCACCTGATAAGAGTCTCTCTCCAATTGTCTCTTTTCCCCAATAACATGTTAGTAAATTGTATTGAATTCAGCAACCTCTATCCCTGAAGCACATTAAGAATTTGGTTATTGTAATTTTCAGTTACCATTTCTGTCAAGGAACAGCATTATGAGGGGAAAGTAGTATCTTAACTGCTTTTTGAGATGTTTGCTAACCTCACAGCACATTCGAGCCATGGATGACATATATTTTGCTTGTTTAGTGCATAAGGTAAACCTTAAGGAAGCATTTTGCCAAGTGTCCTGCTTTGCTTGTGTTTCAAAATATCCTTGCATGTGGATTGATGAATAAGAGATCAAATTCATGGAGTCAACTATATTTTTTTCTTCTTCTAATTGGAACAGGAATTTCCTTTTTTTACTTTGACGGCCTTTCCTCCAGGCTTCCTTCTTCACGTAGGTGGTGTTGTCAGCGCCCGTTCAGTGAAGCTCTTGGATCGTATCCATAATCCTGGTATGTTACAAGAATAAATCTTAAAATCACTTTGATATGACTCTGGCTGTCTACGTATTTATATTTAGTATTTATTAAAGGAAAAACCTTGTAAAATGTTGATGGCTATATAAACAAAGCTTTTATCTCCCTCCCACCATGGCTTCCTTTTAATATTTTCAATATCACTGATCTATTTAGTTCCATTGCACAAATACCAGAATCTTTGAAAAATATAAAGAGCTGTTTGTTTCAGTTTTAAAAATCAGTGATTCTCCCTCTCTCCACTTTTAAAGATTCTTTCTGGATTTAAGCAGATCTGAAAAGCATGTCTAATTCATTTGATTTCAAATTGAGTAAAACTTCCTAAAGTGGTATAAATTTTTCTAACATATTCCCTGAATAATAATAATAATAATAATAATAATAATAATAATAAAACTTTATTTATATCCCTCCACCATCTCCCCACGGGGAATGTGAACAGAGGTACATTTTGGAAGTGGAAAATTCCTGTCATCAGTTATAGATAGGTGGGATGCTGGAAATTAGTTAGACTTTATGTGACTCTTCCCCCCCCCCCCCCCCCGGATCACAGGCATTTTTCAATCTGATTTTTCTCTCAATCTCACACAGAGTGTAATTATGGCCCAAATATTACCTGGGCTGAATTTAGAGACAGGAAAAACAGGGATTAGAGCTGATTGAGGTAGAAGTTCATTAATCTGCTTGTTTAGGAAAATATTCCCCTTTTCTTTAAGACAAAATAAAAATATGATTCTTGTGGTAGTGGTTTGAATTGCCTTCTCCATCCAGAAATTCAAGCTAATCACAATAGCAATAGCCATAACACAAATTTAAATTTCTTTGGACTATTAATACCAGGAATCTCAACAATCTGCAGTCTGATGCAAGCCACCTGGGGCTGCTGAATGCATAGACCTCAAATAAGATGAATGCCTTTCCTCCAGTAGTTTCTCAGTAGTATTACATCCCAATCTCCAGAGATAATATTTTCCCCAATTCTTCCCAATCGTTTTTTTTTTCTCAGATCACCTTTCAGCATTTTCTGTTAAATAAGCTTGTTTGAGGCTGAATGAATATCTCAGTCAAGAATACAAAAATCAAACATGTTGACTGTGCTGTGGACCTTCTTTAAGGACATCTCTAAGTATCTAGTCATCAAACATGTGGATGTTTCTTTGGGATGATTAGTCAACCAGTATCATTTCTGTTAATCCATCTCTTAATGATTTTAGGAAGCTGCCCTTTGCACCAGCCCTTGTAACAAATGTGATGCTGGATATCATTTAGATTTTCTGTACTAGCCATGCCAGTCTATCTGGTTGCTAGTCAGAGTCTTGTGAATCCTCCTGTTTCATATACCGAGAAAAATTTGTTTTGCCCGATTAATAGGCTTGAGCCCAAATCAGTTTGAACAAAAATGGTTTGTAATTTTCAGTGGGTCATTTGTATAATATCCAAAGACAGAACAGGGAAGAGGGAGATGAAAAGCCTGGCAAAATGGATTGAGAGAGTCAGATTTTATCAGTTCTGGAGGGAAGGAGTTAAGTCTGCAATATACCTGAGGCAGCGATCTGCCGCGTTCCCTGGCAGAAGCAGGGTCCTCCATTTTTTCTTGGAAAGTTCCCTCCTCCAGAGAGGGCGCTGGGAACTCGCTTTCCCAGCAGCACTTGCATAGGGCAGGCATTGAAAACTTCATCTGGTAGCCTGTTGGGAAGTGAAGATTTCTCTCTCTCTCTCTCTCTCTGTTTCTCAGCCAATAAAAAGCCTGATAGTGCCCATGCTCTGATTGGCTGAGAATGAACACAACCAGCAACTACAATTCCCAGAGCCCTCTCTTGTGGTTTATCTTATTTTAAAAAACGTTATTGTTAAAACGTAAAATAATTCTAAAGATTAGTAGATTGGTGAATTGTTTTGAAGCTTTGTGGTCTGTCAACAGGTCCAAAACTGAGGTAGTTTTCATGCAGATAGGCCTTAAAATGGCTGAGCATTGAGCCTTTAAAGTTTCTCACTGTAGCCTATGGGCAGAATCTTTGCTGGATGAAAACGGCAAAACCTTTCCCATTTTGAATAACTTCCTGGTAAACAGAATGAGGGGTCAGCCAACAATAGACCCCAAAATGGCATGCCTTTTGGCCGAATTTGTGTCATTCATTCAAGTTTGAGTTAGATTTAGATGCACATGGAGAGAGATTTTCTTCTTCTATGTTGCTAACCATTTGCAACATATGAGGATTGAGAGCTCCTTAGAGCAATTTTTACCATCAATTTTCCAAGGGGAAAAAATCCCACTTCCAAAATGTCTCTTTATTACTGGAAGAATGAATACCTGCTTAGTAAGCAAATATTTTGTTTTCCCTTTGTCCATTAAGAATATTCCTTTGTCCAATCTGAGTAATACTTTGTATGACTCATTCTCACACATAAGGCTACTGGCAAGAGGGCACTTCCTCTGCATTCAGCCATTCAGTTTGTGTTTGTAGTTCTCTTCCTCATCTATAGTTTGAAAGCTTGATGCCTTGTATTGCACCTATAGAGGCATACAATTGCTCACCCTGCTCCTCCACTTGCCCCAATATGTAATTGACTCCATTGAAACTTTTTCAGGTACAATTTCCCTGGAGTGTCTTATTTTTATTGAAGAATGTTCAGAAACAGCTAGGAAACTGATGAGAGATGCTGAAAAAAAGTTCATTAAACAAAATGTTCATTATACAAAATATCTCTGTTTCTCACATAGGAGAATGCTATGACATTTTCCCCAAATAATTATTGTAAAATGTTGCAACATGAGGAGGATATGCATTAATTTCTAGTTGAATAAGTAGGAAAGAACAGTAGATGACCTCAGAAACATGATAATAGTAATTGTTTTAATATTTTTGTTGATTTGATCAATATAGGTAGATTGATAGAGCATGCTCCTTCTGTCCTTCCTTTTCTATTTTCAGTCTCTTATTAACTTTGCTATCTGTGTCTTTCCAGTTCCTGTGGAATGGTATTATCAGTTGTGTTCTTGTTGGTAGCCTGTCTTTCTTTCTTTCTTCTTTCTTTCTTTCTTTCTTTCTTTCTTTCTTTCTTTCTTTCTTTCTTTCTTTCTTTCACTGTTCTGCTGCTGTAACTGATCTACTAATTTGCTGTTTTGAACTCAGCCTGTGTCGGAATTATGGGTAACACAAGATCATACAAACTGCTAGACTGGAATAGTTTCAATTCAGGTATTTTATTAGTCATTCAGTACTACATATGCTGACAGAAATTATGGCAGCTCAGTGAAGTTTTTTTAGAAGTCCTCTGACTCGTAAATATCTCAAATTGAATTCTTTTACATCTGTAAAATGTAAATGTTTTTATTTTTAGAAAATTAAGCCCTACATTTAAATTAAATTGTAAGCAATTTTCTAGAAAGGCTCCAATCCCTGTACACTTAGGTAGCCTAATGAGGTCCTGTTCCCAGTTTTGGTCCTTATATAGCAGCACTTTTCTTCTAGGTTTTTTTCTGTGCAGCTTCTTAGTCTTGAATGAAATCCTCTTCACCGAGAGATTGACTCAGTTGTATGTATTTTATTTTATTTTTTAAAAGGAAGAAAATATCATTTTACTACTACTGGGCTTTTGGGAAATGTGGGAAGGTGTGGTTATGGTTAGATATTCTTAATGCTCTTTCAGGGATTTTGATACAATAGCTCTTTTATATTTGTTTTATTCTAATATTAATTAATTAATGTTAATATAACATATTCTGTAAATTTTAGGAACAAATTCATTTCCATTAATTCTTCATATTTATCCTATATGAGCTATATCAATTGTTTATAAACTGGTCTAAGCTCTCAATAATCCCCACAGAGATAAGTAGAATAGAACTGGGGTGAGTTGGTTGAGTTTTTGAAAGCAAACTTAGAATTTGCTTAAAAGTGTAATTTAGATGATAGATAGCTCAAGGTCTCATGGACCTTGGCAGCATTACAGAAATAACTTTGTGTAAACATTAACGATCCTTGAACAATTTTTTTCTAATCTGATGGAAACTGCAGAGTTTTCTTCACTACAGTTATATCTTTCTCTTCTATCTCTTGTTATTCTGTCTACATTATTTTGAGAAACACTTCTATTTACAGCTTATTTTGATCCTTTTATATGCTAATTTAAAAAACCTTTTTGGTGTATTTTGCAGTTAAAGATTGTTTGACCATCATAGCATTACAATTAGCCTCTACTTGAATTAAGTAGCTGTACATAGTACTCTTGTTGATATGTATTGCGAATATAGTTCTTGCTATTCATTAAGGTTAAGCCTTGCTGATTTTGTGTGGCACCATTCACTTACCATAGGACAGCAACCTTCACTGCATTACAGTGGATTGGACAGGATGATCCTTTTGGTCAGTTAGTCAGATTTTGGATTTTTTATTTTTGGTTTTGGGAATATCTGTATTTGCATATACATAGTGGATGAGGAAAAGGGGGCTAGTTACACACCCATTCCCCATTGAGTTTTTCTCAGGGAGCTATTGTCCCAGCACATTCTGAAAATTGACTGGGAAGGGAAGGGCGGGGGGAGGGGGAGGACTGAGTTATGCTGCTGGATTTACTCAAATCCCCTGTTCAAAGCAGGGGAGTGAAAAGGCTGCTGTGAGCTTGGGATGTTGCAAAACTCTGGCTACTCGGCAAATCCATGCCGCATTTGTGCCCCTTTTCCAGCTGGATGGAAGGAAAGCACATTGTGGCTTGGCCAAGCAGCCAGAGATTTGCAACATTTGCTGAGCCTGCAGGAGCCAAGTACATTTGATTTTTTTCCTCTGCTGATGCCTGCTTTTTACAGGGGATTTCTATAATTCCAGCAACAGAACCCAGATCCCCCCCTGCTTCCTCACCCTGTCAAATCACAGATTGCGATGGAATAACAGTTCCATCAGAAAAACCCAGTGTAGGCTGGATGTATAACTACTGCTAGCTTCGTTTCTGCAATAGTGGAAGTATTTGGAGTGGAGGGTGGGGGTGGAAAAAGTTGAGTTTTTGGAGTCTTGTATGTGCTTTTCAGGGCCCAGAATATACAGAAACTAGATTAGTGTTTAGAGCTCTAATACAGATTGTGTTTTCTAATATAGATTGCGTCTTCTTTTTCTTGTTCTACTGCAAATGTGGCCAGTCAGTCAGTCTTGTTCTTAAAATATTTACAACTAAATTCCTAAACCTATATCAGATATAGCTAAAATCTGGGATTGAAAGTGCTGAACATTTCTCTAGATAACGTCCAGAACAAGTTTATGGAGAACATTGTTCAACCTCTTTTTGGCACATCATTGTGGATTATAATGTATTGCTATCATGCTCGATCAAGTAAGCAATATGATGTTGCTTTGACATAAAAAGGAAAAACGTTTGAATAATTGAGCTATCAAGGCTGAGCCTAGCACTGTCAAAATTGGGCAATAAAATGTATACTGTGGTGATACTATGTTCTGGGTGTAAATCCGTTCGAAGAAACCGTTTCTTTGATCAGAATTCAGGTGAAGATGGGCAAATCTTCAATTGTTTTTTCTCTTTTTTATTTGAGAAATAACAAACAAACCCAAGAACAAATTACCTTATTCTCTTTATTACTTTTCCAAGAATAAATAATTGTAAACCCAGTTTCAGATGGTGACCTCCACTTATTTGGAAGGCAGCTATTTGGATGTACGGCTATTAGAATGAACTTCTATATATGGCTGCAATCAACTTGAGAACTGCAGACAATTACATGTTGAGTTCTTCTTCCTATGCTGAAATAAGGAAGAAATCATTTTGTGAATTATTATATCTTTTCAGCAAATTGTGGTAGACATTCTTGTGTTCTTACAATACCTTATTAATCATAAGTTAGCCCTGTTTACTATGGTTGAAAGGAAGTTGTGCGTCTATTTGGTGTTTTATAATTTTGTACCTTGAATTTGTTTCATTTTTCCCTGTGATTTTATCCTGTTTGTGTGTTGCTTTCAAATCACCTGTTGATGTATGGTGACACTATGACTTTCATAGATTTTCTTAGACAAGAAATCCTCAGATGCGGTTTTGCCAACTGCTTCCTCAATGGCAACCTATTACAATTAAAAATCTAAAAAATAACCCTGCAAATTGAGAATATCTCATTGGAACTTATGTTGTGAGTTTGCCATCTTGAGAATGACTGAGGCTAGGGGCTGTTTGTACATTGGCATCTAGTAGTAATCATTTGAAACTATGTCCCACCCTTTCAAGTGGTAAGGGTTTCATTCATGGATGGTTCGTGGTTGCAGAGATATAGTGATTTCAAATTGGGTCTTTCTTTTTGGAACACACTGTACATGTGGATAGGATTTTTAAAAACTTTGTTACACTTTCAGCTATAATTTTGAATAATTGCAGACTAATAAGCCTAATGGATTGAAACTTTATGACAGAACAAATTACGTTTTGTGAGACTTTGAGACTAGAGTGCTATTTAACAGCATTACATGTAATAGAAAAATGAAAAAAAAAACACAAGGCAGGCATTGCTTTTTGCTAGTAAACATACTTTAAACCCATAGTATTAAAATCACTATTAGAAAACCCACATCTTGGCCTTAAATTCAAAATTGACTGGTATTTTTCTATTTTGGGAAGGAATACCAACCTGTAAATATAAAGATTTTTTAAAAAACAAGTGTATAATTAAGTCACACTTTGTCTACACATTATGTCTGGGAGTAGTTATTGTAGATAAATATATAATATAATTTAAAGTTTTTAAAATTTTAATTATTATAACAGTTCTTGATAACATCCTGCTGGACAAGCTAGGATATCTGGTGATATTGGCTCATAGCAAATCAATATGTTTGAATGCTGAATTAGCTAAAATACCTCTTTATTTTGATATTGTTGGCAAAGGTAGATTTTGTTTTAAGATTGCTTACAGTAGCTTGCCTATTCCAGCTAATACTGGTAACAGCAAGCAGTAATATCTGATATAATGTACTTGAACGTGCTTCTTGCAGTGTGCTTGACTGTAAGTGGGACTAATAACACCATAACAGAGCAATTCAGACTTGGTTCTCATCCAGATGAACACTTGCTTAGCCTGGTTTATCCTTCATCTTTTAACTTGGAACCATATGGCTGATGAGTATCAGTCCACAGCCACATTTTCATTATGTCCTTTCGTATTGTGTATAGCACAAGTTAAAAATGAGAAATTTTTGTTGAGGATCATATAATAATGAGAAAGAAAGGTTCTTACAGTATACATGCTGAATTTGTAGAACTTTTTGAAATTTTTTATTGTCCCACGTGTGTCTAATGTAACCAGAATAGCTCACAAAATAGGAAACATTGCTCAAGGATTTAACGTGTGTTGTAAATATTCACTTTGTAGTCTATAGGGTTGAAAATGTTCAGATATTACTTTTTCTATAGACAGTTTTCTACAAGTGTGTGTGTTGGGCTAACTATGTGATATGAAGTTCTGCTTATTCTTCTTACATTCACTGACATACACTAGGGCAGGCATCCTCAAACTGCGACCATCCACTTGTTTAGGCCTCCAATTGTTCAGGCCTCCAATTCCAGGAATTCCTGACCATTAAGCTGGTGAGGGCTTCTGGAAGTTGGAGGTCCAAACCGCTAAAGGATCGCAGTTTGAGGATGCCTGCACTAGTGCTTGAAAGAAAAGACTAGCTAGCACAACCCAGGGACATGAAATGGCAGTCTGTTGTTGTCCCCCTTCCTGTCTCACATCTGCACCCAGCTGTGACATCCCACTAACCTTGTCAGACCTCTGAAGACCAGGTAGGTGGCTGTTGTGGCTGGGTGCAGACCCCTAGGGTGACTGCCCAGCAATGCTGAACCATGTTTGGCATGGCTGGGCAGTAGGGACTTCATGCATATTGGATATTATAGAGAATATGCATAACTGGTATAAAACGAAAGAAAATGGAGTATATATTAGAATATGTGTGTGTATATGTACCATATTTGTATGTGAGAGAAAGAATGAAAGAAAGAAAGGATGTGATTTAGGCAGCTGTTATGCATTGACACCGTCCTGTTCTTTGAAATAGTCTGTACTTGTTTTAAAGACTCCAAGTCAAATGGCTCATATATGAGAAATTAGTGTAATTAGTTTAATGTTGTGTGTGGTTGTGACTGTTTTCTAATCACTTAAATAGAAAATAGATAAAGAGAAGGCCAGTGTATTTGCTTTTTTGTCAAATCTGCACGTGAAAGAAAAGACTGAAGTCAACATAGAAGTTAAAACAGTGTAAAAATAGCTGTGTAATAATACTCAGGATGATATCTGTTAACAGTAACACAGTGTTTCTGTCTTTTGATTTTTAATCTTGGCAATCCTCAAAAATTGATCTTCCTTTTTCATATTATTGATTAAATATATAGACTGTAGTCCTAGGCATATTTATTTTAAAATCTTAATAAATAGAATAATCTTTGATGGAATATCTGTATGGCTGGGGATCTAATATGTAATTTTAAACCTTTAGCAAGAGAAGCCCCATTGAATATAGTTGAATCAGTCTATTTAACAACATGTGACTTTTCAAAGCAATACTTTTCTAGCTGTATCTCTACTGACCAAGACATCTATCTTTCAGTAGTTTAATGATCTGCAAGGCTTGACGTATTCTTACGATTGCACTGGTAATTTAAATAAAGTTTGTAGACAGCCTCCCCCTTGATAAACCCACTTGAACAGATTCTAGCCCGAAAAGCTTGTGATTGAGTGCTCTTGTATGCTTGCCTTTTGCTTCACCTAGACTCCAGGGCCATTACTTTCTGTAACCATTTCAGTGAGCTGCCATAGTTTTCAGTCTGTACTGTCACCTGATCCAAGCATGCGCCAAAATACCCACCGTTTCTGGCTCCTGTATGCTGAATCTGCTTTGCAAACCCTGAGTTCTTTAAGCTTCTGCTTCAGCCCGGAACAGAACAGGCGGCACTCTTCCAAAGTGCGCTGGACACATGCCATCTTGCTGCTGTCCCCATCCTAATCCCTTTATTGTTTATGTAATTCCTTAGCTTTACTTAAATGTGTAAATGCTCCGATGGCATCTCCATGTAAAATTGTGTGGCTCATGCGTCCCCCCCCCCCCCAAAAAAAAAAGCTGCTTGTGAACCTGTATGTCAGAAAAAAAGAACCAGAATGCTCCACATTGCACTGCATTCCAGTGTTTTGTATAAACTCCTTTTACCATGTTGTGGTGTCTTGATTTTTATTGCACTTGTTTTTATCTTTTGACACATAAAGGTAAGTTTTTTGTTTATATTGTTTAAATATGCAACACATTCTGTATACATACAAAGTTATTCTGTTAATCTTCAGGAGCAAAAGCTAAAACTGAAAACACCTACTTTTGTGGAAAAAAAATCTGTAAGAAAGCATATTATAATCATAGGGGAGATGTTTCATTTTAAAACTTTATGGTTTTGCATGTGACTTTTTGAACATTGTGGAGCAGATTCCACTTCCAAGAAAATCTGAGATCTTTGTAGCCTTTCACAGATCCATTGCAACCTGTTTTCTGGGATGCAATGTAGTATCTTACCATTATCCCACACAATTCCCTGGTTTTTATGTCTATAGTTTTTAATCCACTGACTGGCTGCATAGCTCTTTAAGTATTTGGGGTGATAACCACAAACATTATTGCGAACTGTTGGAAGTACAGGTTCAGCATCCCATATCTAGAATTCCAAAATACTTACAAAATCCAAAATTGTCCATGTAGGTGGCTGAAATAGGGATCTATGTAGACAGTTTTGTTTTTCAAATTTTATTCTTTTTCATTTTCTTCAGCCTATGTGTATACCATCTACAGTATATGAAACAAATGAATTTAATTTTTAGACTTTGGTCCTTTAATTCATTATGCATATTCAAGTACTGTATTCCAAAATAATAAAAAAAAACGTATATGAAAAATGTCTAGTCATAAACATTTTAGATAGGGATGCTCAATCTGTATAGTGAGAATGCTACAAGAAAATTACAGATTATATGGAGTTAACCAGGAAAAGAAAGTCTCTTGCTCTGAAAACTTGTGTGCTACACAATGCTACATATGTGCTGAAAAACACTAGTTTCAAAAATTATACTGGGTGTTAGGATGTGGAATCTTCAGCATTATATCTGATGTTTTTCTTTTCAACACTTCTGTTTCTATTGCCTTAGTATTTTCAAGTGCAACTTTCATTTATTTCTATGTTCTTCCATTTATTTACTCACTTCGTGTGTCTTTCTCTTTCTGCCCTCTTCCTTCTTGCATCCTGACCCATCCTTCCTAGTTTGCTGTTCTGAACATTTATTCCCAGTTGTTGGTTTAGAAAGTTAGGCAAACCTTTCACCAGTGCCCCACTTTTTAGGCACAAGACATTTTTTCACCTTAGGCATTCAAGATTCAGATTAATATTCTCTTAGCATGGATGATTATAAAGCTTAGGATCTTTCTTGGAGGATAGTTATAGTCATTCTATTGGCTGTCATTCTGTATCATAGTCTGCATTGCTTAACTTTACACTTAGCGGTTGTGCTACAGAACAAGCCTAGTGAATTATAAGGATACGTATCAGGGCAACAATAAGAGTTCCTGATATGTATTGGGCTCTTGGTGGGCACTGGCATTCCCTAATTGTCCTGATGTACCACAGCAACCTCTAGCAATTTTCTGAATGGGCTTTGGGGTTGTCTAATGCCACTGGCACCAACACACAATTGTTTACCAGCTCCCTTATGTAGTAATGTTATAGCAGCCCCTTGTTAAATACATATATTGCAAAACTGCTCAGTTCTTTTATCCTGCAGCCACAAGTCCCTTACTATATTCCAGCTATTGTACCCTTCCCACTCAGCCTTGTGATGGGTTAATAAAATTATTTCTCATTTTTTTAAAAAAAAATTAGGGAACGGGAAAAAGACCACTTTAATCACAACCTTGCCCAGTGTTTTTACAAACACAGATTCACTCTTTCTTCCATACCCATTTCATAATGGCTAAATCCTTACAAAATCTCAATAGGATTCGATACTACTTCATTGCAACATATTGAAATGTTTCACAGTTTCAAAAATGGTTTACTCAGAAGTGTATGAGGTTACTATGGGTGGGCAGGAGTAGGAAAGTAAAGAAATACCATGAACTTGCCACCCAGTCCTTCAGATCTCTCTGTCTCTCCCCCCCCCCCCCCCAAATTTTTTTTTTTACTTCTATTGCACATTCCTGCCTAAGTCTTAGATGCCCACAAAATACTCCCTGGTTTGTTAACAGACAAAGAAGCCAAATACTAAACCATATACAACCTCTGAGGATGCCTGCCGTAGATCAAAACATCAGGAGAGAATGCTTCTGGAACATGGCCCAACAGCCCAGAAAACTCACAACAACCCATATGCAGCCTTCTTAGGCAAATTTTGCCCTGGAAGGTCCCCATTCTTCATCAACTGGCTGATGGAAATGGTGCCAATCTATACAAACTAAAAGAAAGACTGTAATCCAGATGTAGCAGAGCATAAGAACCTGCGAGTCTCTAGACATTTGCAGCCAGTATTAATGGTTGAAGATGATGGCAGCAGTAATCCATCTTCACTTGTTTGAAAATAGCAGAAGAAAGCCATGGAAGAAGTGGTTGCAATTTATGAACATGTTTGCCTGAACTGGGTGTTAATAGAAATTGACAGTATATGTCAGAACCTTGGCTGCTGGGCACCAATAACCTTACACAGAGGCCAGTCTCTCTCTAATATCTTTATTAAAGAAATATATAAAAGCAATAAAAACAAGTGAAGAATATAGTTCAGAAACAGACCTTTCAAAAGAGGTCAAATATAGTCCAAAAATGTATTGTCCAATAAATGATATTAGAGTTCAAAGTTTTAATCCACTTGACCGAAACACACACTCTTGCCAAGCAATAGTGTGGGGAAATGTCAGAGTCTTAGAAGTCCAATGAAGCTTGACAGCAAGGCTGGAAATAAACTTGATTCTTGACTAGATCCGTGGCTAGAAACAAGACAAAACGTGAAGCGTGGAACAGGGTCCGTGGTTAAACTGCAAGGCTAGGCAAGGCTCGAAAACTTGATCCGGGAAGCAAGGAACTGGGGTTACGAAGTCCACATACGATCTCTCTCCTGAAGCTGATCAATTGACTCCGCAAAGAATCTCTCGCGCCAAACCCCTATATTGGGTCTCGTTTTCCCGCCAACAATCTCTTTCCCTAGAGAACGAGAAGCGAAACCCACTCTGTCCAGATGCATTACTCCTTAGAATTTCCCAAGGGAAGCAGACCTAATCAGCCAGTTGTTTGGCAGCGATTCTTAGACTTCTCCGATTAGCTTCTCTAACTCCTCTGTCTCTAGAATAAGATTCCTTCCTGGGAAACGGAGGGGAGTACTGCCCAAGACCTGGTTTACTGAATTCTTGAGGGCAAACATCAACTTCCGGCAGGTGAAGGGACTCCGGCTCTTGTTGAACCGGCGAAAACCCCATGTTTTCATCTTCATCTGCCACGATAGTACCAGGAACAGGACTACAAGGCCCATGAGGCATCACAGTATACTTGGTTCAGGTACATATTGCAAATGTCATTCTTGGGATATAAAAAGAATCTACACTGATGGAGATTATTTTCATATTTTAATAGATTATAGGTCAAGACTCACAATATCAGTTAATGTACTTTTGCTTAGTTAGCACACCATCAAAGAATATGAGTAATGTAATATTACATTGCAGGATTACAGAGTTTAAGATAGCAATAACACAGGCACATTTTCAAGCAGTTTGCCCAAAGGGTTTCTATGAAACATCCATCTGTAGTGTTCAGGCATTTCATAGAATTGGAAGAATTGAGTTATTTTATAATCTGGACATGCATATAAAATCTCTTATTCAGATGTCATTAGGCTATTAAAAGGTAACTCCATTGGATTCTGGTTATTGACAGTCCTTAGCTGTATAGTCAAGTTCTAGGTTAACAAGGTCTGTAGTGTTGGCACTTGAAAGAGATGCAACTCTTCAGGGTTCTAATTTTTACTCTTGAGAATGCTAGATTCCTATCACATTCCTACTTAAGATCAGATGAATTACGGCATGCTTTAGAGCAGTGATTCTCAGTCTGTGGGTCCCCAGATGTTTTGGCCTTCAACTCCCAGAAATCCTAACAGCTAGTAAACACTGCGCTTTCTGGGCCAAAACACCTGGAGACCCACAGGTTGAGAACCACTGTGAGAAATGAAGGCCAGCTGAAGTTACCATTAACTTGGATTTGTGGTAGTAATCATGTATTTGGTGGAATTCATTAATACATTTTACTTTTTTATGGTAGCTTCTTCTAAAAAAATGCTGTAGAAAAGGAAACCTCAAAGCCTTTCTTTTTATTTATAAAAATAATTTTGTTCTAGTATCTTTTTCCAACTTGTGCTTTTGTTGATGAGAGATGTATTTATTTCTTTTAGGTTAGTGAGTCCTGTTCTTAAAACCATTTTTCTTGGTGAGAATTAAAATAGCTTTTGATTTTTTCATAATCACTAGCTCTTACAAATAATTATCCTCAATGTTATTACTAATTCGTCTATAGGGCATTTTTGTTGTAATAAATCAGTAATGTTAATTCAAAATCATTCCTTGGGAATACATTCTGTTTGTATTCAGCAGGACCATTTAGTTCCTAGAAGATTTTATACACATTAATGTTTCAATTCTGAAATTCTAATATTCTGTTTATTTGGCAGAACTTGTCTTCAGTATGGCTGCCCTTAATTTAGTTATTTCTTAGAACTTCAGTATTAATCAAGATTACTCTAAATTGAATGTTTTACTTTGAGCTTTAGATTGTATTCATGAAGTGCATAGAATAATTGCTGTAATAAATTTTTAAAGGTGGTGCAGTCCTTCAATGCCTGATTAGTTAATTCAATAGTTCAACCTGGAACTGAAGAGGATAGAATAGGAAATAACAATTGTCTGGTGAGAATATCTGCAATTGTGGTGTTTTATTTTTACATACAATACAAAAACAAGAACCAGCTTAGGCTTGCACAAGGATCTTCTGCTTGCCCAAAAGATTTTTTGACATTTTTCATTCTTTGTCTGCCATGCCATGTTGTACTGTGCTTTTGAAACCCTAAGTTTCAAAGGACATTTTATCATGAAATAATGGAAGCTGCTGTCCTAGAAATCTTAGGATTCCTTAAGACAGCTCATGTAACCTGTTTTATGTTGCTTTGTATCTGGGCCATGAGGGTTATTTTGAAAGGATGTTGAATGGGTAAGTGAGATAGAAAATATTTTGCATGTCTTTTCTAAAACAGAAACTTGACATTTCAGGACTAAAAATGCACTGCAGTGAGATAGGAGGTAGAATCCACTTGCAAATGCTGCACTTCTGCTCAGGAGCATAAGACACCATATACATATGTAATTTTAGATCACAAAAGGTTGAAAATGTTGAGTGTAATAATGGCATTGCCCTCCTTTGGGCAAAGCCTGTAATTATTGAGAGCAAATTCCAGAAATAATGTACTCTCTGAGGATTAAAGAAGAAAAGCATGAATAGTTACTTTTCACACAATCAGCCCCACAAAGGGAAAGCAAGGTTACCAAATTGGTGCAGTGATAAATTGGCACTGAATCTTTCTTACTTTTTCAGGGGGTTTTGCCAGGTTTAATACATAAAGTTCTTGTTTAATGTCTTCTCTTTTAAGACAGAGTCTTAAATGTTTGCATTAATGCACAATAGTGAACTCATTTATGCTTTGTCTTTCAGATGATCCAGAGACAAGAGATGCTTGGTGGGCAGAAATCCGTCAAGAAATAAAATCTCATGCAAAGGCATTGGGTTGTCATGCAGTAGTGGGCTACAGCGAATCAACTAGCATTTGGTAAATCACTTGTACCTGATTTTCCTAATGTTTTAGCAATGACTACTTAGTCATGGAAACTAGGGTAAGAGTGGAAAGAAAATAAGCCAGGAGGAATTATTGGAGCAAGTTATTCTTAGGCAGGGATGAAATGGGGACAGAGAAGGCTTAGGGTGATAGGTCTAGTTGCTTTGCCACAGAGACTGGGCAGAGAGACAGACAGATATGAGAGGCTGTCTGGGAAGTATCTGTTATATTGGGATGTACTTAACCCTTTTGCTTTTGATCAGCCTCTGGAAGGAATTACAGAAGCTTTAGTCAAAGCTACTCTATATTATGGAAAATTATGTTCTCCTTAAGTACCTTAAATCAGAATGAGACATAATTTTATAAGTGTGTAAAATGTGCTCCACCCATAGAACTCTCCCTGCTTTTCATGATTCCTCATAAATCTTTTTAAAGTATTGTCTAATAGTCAAGTTGCAGGATACAGTAGAGTCTCGCTTATCCAACATAAACAGGCTGGCAAAACGTTGGATAAGCAAAAATGTTGGATAATAAGGAGAGATTAAGGAAAAGCCTATTAAACGTCAAATTGCGTTATGATTTTACAAATTAAGCACCAAAACATGTTTTACAACAAATTGACAGAAAAAGCAGTTAAATACACAGTAACAGTATGTAATAATTACTGTATTTATGAATTTAGCACCAAAACATGGCAATGTATTGAAAACATTGACTACAAAAACATTGACTACTAAAAAATTGACTACAAATAAAGATATAATTGCATAAAATGAACTTACAATAACAACATTATTAGAAGTTAAATCTGTAAAAAGTTCAGTCCTGTGAATTTAAAAAAAAATCTGTGATCCTTGCCTGTCTAGAGAAACAGCTGTGGATCCGGGTGGGAGGCAGACTGCGTTGATAATACAGAACGTTGGATGATCGAAGGCTGGATAAGCGAGACTCTACTATATAAAGATAGGGAAAAGTAGCATACATAACTGTCTTTTGTAATCAGCAAGGCTACAGTAACAGGGAGGAGGAATGCACAGATACAAAGTATTTTGAAGGCACATGAAAGTGAGTGGTTGGCTTTAGTGGAAAAAGGTTTTTTGCTTGGGTTTGCCTCTTTATTTTGTTTTGATAAAGATGCTCTCTTCTCGTTCTGTGGTGCAGCAGGAGAGTATCGACCCTTTAAAGACTAGGAACAAATTAATTAAAAGATTAATAGTTAGTTCGTGATAAGGAAGTATTTGTTACTAGTTACCATGTATGTTATATATACTGACTAGTGAATGCTTATGATGTACACATCCGTAGTCCTGAAGTCACTTATAATTTCTTCTACCAATGGGTGAAAGAAATGCTAATTCTTCAGCTGTCACATGTTATGGTTTGGTTGCTATATCAAGGTTCTGTATTGGAACATTGTACTATTTATTTACCACATTTGTAGCCCACCTTTCTCCACCCTGAAGGAGACTCATTCAGAGATGCTATTATGCTCTAGGCTTTCATATGCTTTGATAGTATTTTTACAGCTGTCTCTAAACTACCCAGTTTATTTGGTACGCGCATGACAGTTTTGGTATATACTTGCAGAAAGTCACATGCCATAATGATATCCATTTGTGATGGGTTTCTGAAGTTTCAGCATATCTCCCAAAGGGTGTACTCTGAAGTGATTTCATGTTGAGATTATCTTGCTCTTGTTTTTACTTTTACTAAATATACTATGTATGCCACTAAAACAAGATTTTACCTCCTTTTCTTTTTCCATAGTGAAGAGGTCTGTATTTTGTCCGCATCAGGCACAGCAGCTGTACTGAACCCTAGGTTCCTGCAAGATGGCACCATGGAAGTCTGTTTGGAACAAAGGTTATCATGGCAGCCTGGATACTTTTCCATAGGGTCAGAGAAGGGAGAGGTTGATTTTTTTCCTCAAAACCAGGATAGTTCTTCTCTATTAGGGTAGGTTACCAGTGTTACAGTACAGGATGCGGGACCAACCACTTTATTGATCTTTAACTAACAACAGACGTTCTGGGACTCTGCACCAAGTCACTAGTCTTACTGTTTTTACATTTCTAACAACCTAAATAAGGTAACACACTTGACTACTAACCACATAATAAAAATCTCTCTCTTCCTCCAATGCTCTTTGCTGCACTTTTGTATTCTGCTCTTCATTTAAGAGACCTCACCTATGTTTTAAAATCTAAGTTTTATGATAAACTGTAGCATATTGCAATATATTTCTTTTTAATCTAATATATAATTTTTCAAATGACTAACATTCTGGGAATTTATGGGGGACCACTAAGCGTGAGAAAATCATTACTATCTTTGATGTTGTTCAGATATAAGCCATATTTTCCCTGCATGGTCCATCCAGTAGGCCAGAACACTGTTCTCCACTCCACCCACTAAAAAAAAATTTCTTTTGGGGAAAAAATTAGTTTGAGGCTGGATTAGGATTCTCTTCTATTTCCTTTCAGAAGCCAGTATTTTCATCCGCTTTCATAGTGAAAGGTCTGAAAATAGGTCTGAAATGTAGGTCTGAAAATAATCCCAATATATAGCTATTATTGTATCACTTTGTGGCGGTACCTTTTCCCTTCTCTTAACTTATAAATGTTAACATTTAATCTAAATAAACCTGTGTCTAGTTCATGATCAAGAGATTAACAGCACAATGTCTTGCAATAGTTATATTATCTTGCCCCATTCTTTCTGTGTTTTTTATAATACTCCTATTGATATGTAAAAATAACAGATTCCTATAATTCCAAAATTTTAGTATTTAGCCATAATATGTTTGTCTGTTTTTCCCCATTTATTCATACAAAAAGAAAAGGTGATGGGTTACACCCTAAAGCAGTTTATGCAATCCATCAGTTATATTAGAAATAATAGCCTTATGTTAGTTACCTGTAATCATTGTTGTGCCTTGTTTGAAAAAGATTGTGTCCTTCAGAGACTTCTATCAATGGAATAGGGAGTAGAATTATGTTGATTCTCTCTTCCTATTTTTGCACTCCCCTTTGCTCACCTCAAATCTGCCTCAGATTGCTGGGAGACATTTGTGAGCATCATAGGAAGTAGCATAGGGGAATTTCAAGAAATCAGTCAAAAACATCTATTCCCCATTTGACTGATGGGTATTTGTACTGTATCAAAGAAACTTCTGTCACCATTGCATATAATCCTGTGTTCTAATACTGAAGTCTTTTGTATGAAACTGAGGACTGAATAATATTAATAATAATGACACAAGACTTGCATTTAGTGATTAAAACGGATGTGGAGAATCTATCAGGATTCTAGAAGTTCATGCTGAAAGCCTTACATTATTCTTTCTTAAAAAAAAATGGTTCACACAAATACATACTTTTGAGGACTCCGTTGCTGACTGAATATAATCACAATTGCAAACACAGTGTTTAAAATTGAGAACAGAAATTTTGTGATATGTACAGATGACATCAAAGATCTACCATGGCATTATGGTGATTTCTATAAAATGAAATTTAATCCTGCCTTTCTGTGGAAAGTTCAGACTGAAAATTCTGAGATATTTACTCAATAGCTTTCTAGGTGAAGGTCCTGTTAGAAGAAGAGACTGAAAAAGTGTTAGATGTTCCCCACTGTTTGAAAAGCCTCGAACAGCATTATATATTTAGAGTTTTCTTTGGGCAGGGAAGCACCAAAGGTTTTCTGTGCATTTGCAGATCTGTTTCATTTACAGTATATAAAAGAAGAATGTCATACAAACAAACATATGCCTACAAGAGGCAGAACAATTGCTTGTCTTGCAGTTGATTTGCAAAGAGCCAATGCACTCGAATGTGCTTTATTTTCAGCCATCACACTCCTTTCATACTTTCTCTTCCTGAATTCAAACCATAGAATTAATCTAAAAGAAAATCCCAGTTTCTAAGAGATGTATTCACAAAGCAAAAATCACCAGAACAGTAGTCATTTTATTAAATCATTGATTAAGTTTGTCAGGTAAAACGGTAACAGCTCATTACAACAGGCCATAAATCCTTGACAGAAATAAATAACCTGCACTTATCCTCATTGTTCTGTGACTTTGAAACAAAATGTATCAGCTTTCTCAAAACTGCCTGCTCTGCTAGAGATAATTTTTATTTTCCCTAGATGATAATGGCAGGTTTGCTAGCTTCAGTCGCAAAAAGCAGAAAGCAGAATTTTGTTCGCCTCTACATATGGTTTCTTTCTAGGCCAGGTTATTTTAATATACCAAGACTAAAAGTCATATATGCACATGTACATTCAGATGCATATTTTATAAATTATATACTCCAAGTAGTGCCTGAACAGTTACGTAATACTTGTCACATTCTCTCTTCTAGGTTGGAAGAAACATCACCTCCAGGCTGTGGCTTTTGCCACATTCCATATGATGAGCTCAACATGCCATTCCCTGCTCATCTCACTTACTGTTGCAACTGTCGGAAACAAAAAGTCCCCGATGTTATTTTCACGACAATAGATCTGCCTGTGGATGCCATGGTTATTGGGAAAGGATGTCTCATTCAAGCCAGGTATATACTGTTAGGTTTCCTTTTCTCCTTTAAACACCACTGTTCGATAGCTATGTTCTCAAATATTTATTCTCGAACTGACTGAAGTTTCAATCCCACAAACATGTGTTTATTCCCACATACCAGCAAGTCCAGGCAGGAATCCAAAAGTCTTTTCTATTAGATACATTGGCAGTTGTGATAAAATTGACCCACAGGTGCCTTCTGACAATATGAAATGACTAGCAGACAAGGACTGAAATCAGACAACTGCTCCTATAACCATAAACCAGCAGGTCACCAGGAAAAAAACACAGAGAAAATTGATACCAATCAATTAGCTATTGAGAGGCAAGCCTCTGAACTGATGCTGGAGGAAAATATTTTTAAACTCTAGTGAAAAGGCCTCAAGTTTGCACTGAAAGAGAGAAGGCATGAATGAGAGACACATTTTAGCAAGGTCACTTTCTGAAAAAACAAACAACTTGTTCATTCATAGAGCTGATGTTCTGCATTACTGACATTGGCAGGAGAAGTGGTGTCCTGAACTCAGTGGTACTTTTTTTAGCCTTGGGCTCAGCTAGGAAAACACCATTTGACTGGATCAGGCTGTGCACATTGTATTCATGAGTGCTTATGTACTACAGCCTCTATTTGTGAGGGAAACAGTCCCAGTCTTCATGGGGATACACAAACCTGCAAGTAATAGGAAATGCTATTAAAATTTAAGGACTTATTGTCCAAGAATATCCCAGAGCCATACTGGAGAACCTAGAACACCCCTCGAGAGATTATGTTTTGTCAAACATAGATCAATAAAAATGTGGGTACAGGTCCTGCAGATACAGGGAGTCATACTTTTACATTTGAAATGCCGACAAGGTAAACTATAGAAGGCCAAAATATTAAGCAAATATTATTTAGATCGTCTTTTTAAAAAAAATCAGCCAAGTCTCTGTATGTTTACTGCAGAAGTAAAGCCTGCTGAGTTCAGTGGAGCTGTGTAAAGTATGCCAGCTTTTTATGAACAATAATATATTGTTGTCACATGCAATTAATCCTTTTTGAAGGTTCAAACAGAAAGTAAATCCACCTGCTTAAAGTTACATTGTAAGTATGTTTTTAAAAAATGCATTAGGCAGATCTGTATATATACTGCTGACTTGGTGCTGCAGAAAGGCCAGTGAGGCTTCAGACATTTCCCTCCTCCCAAGCAGCCCTTGTTTTCCTTCTTCTCTCTGTCTCTTCTTTCTGAGGTCAACCTTTTTGTATGAGAGTCTTTGTCTAAGACCAAGCTAACACTGCTTTGTGTTTGACTGGTCACCCCATCAGGCTGTGTCGGCTGAAGAAGAAAGCTCAAGCTGAAGCAAATGCCACCGCCATCAGTAATCTGCTGCCATTTATGGAGTATGAAGTACACACCCAGCTCATGAATAAGCTAAAGTTGAAAGGAATGAATGCACTTTTTGGACTGAGGATCCAGATCACAGTGGGAGAAACCATGTTGATGGGATTGGCAGTAAGTATTTGCATTACTTATGAAAGTAATCTGGTTTTACTTTTCTCCAGTGTTGTTCCAGAGGTATAAAGTTGGCTACAACTATTTTGTTATGATCTTATTGTTATTATTATTTAACTATTTTCACTCCACAACATCCATCAAGATATCAGGCATATAAAGTCTCAGGGTAGAAACCATCAGCATTATAAAACAGAAAATTATTTTATCTCCACTAGATATCTGTAGTTTCAAGCAGAGGTCATGTGCCCGTTCCCATAGAAAGAACTGATAAAAGGAAACCAAGACTAGCAGTATTAATGATCTGATACAGTACATAGTCTTGCTGAAAAATCTTCCTTGCACATAATTTTTAGAAATTGTGTTGGGTTAAGAGTATATGAACTCTTTGTCTTATAACATTTTGTTCATCAATCTGAAATATTCCATAACTATTTTTAAATAACCCTTTTAGCTTATATAAGCAAAAGGGGGAGAAGGTATAACAGAGCATATGTCTTCCAAGACTGTATGTTAAGTTTCACTTTCTGACTGCCTTATTCTGTTAAGTCTGCCACAGGTGTGTATCTGACTGCTTTACCGACTCCTGGCGGCATTCAGATTGCTGGAAAGACACCGAATGATGCCACTTATGAACAACATATCTCACACGTGCAGAAGAAAATAAATGATACAATAACCAAAAATAAGGAGCTTTATGAGATTAATCCTCCTGTAAGTACAATTATGCAACGAAAGGATGCTGGGCCAAATGCAGCTGCTGTGAATACTGTCTTCTGTGGGCTATTGGAGAGTGGATGATGGAGATGAGCAAAAGAGTATACTGAGAAAGAGGCCAGATATATAACATTGGAAGTCATAGGGTGAGGAATTGCCTGTTTGACTAAGATATGTTCTAGACTTGCCAGGGAGACTGATTCTTTCCTGCACTAGCCTATATTCCTCATACTGCCAGGCCAAAGGCCTGAACTAGTTTCTTTAGGAATAAGGCCAGAGAAAGTTTGGACAGTCTGTTTGATAGGTTTGGCAATAGGAAGGATAAACAGTGAAGGAATTCTGAAATTGTGTTAAACCTGGGATAAGGTTGGTGGACCTTGGTTTTCTTCTGTTGCCAGTTCATCACTCAGAAATAGAGATTCATTGAATCCTATGTCCCATCTTTTTAAAGGTATACATTCTTTAGTGTTCATTTTCCTTCCCATTTCTTCCTTTCCTAGTGAAATTACAATTGTAGATTGTAAAAAATCCACACAATCCTTCACTCTCTGGCGTTCAAGGGAAAGAGGAAGAATAACTTGAACTACAAGCTGAAAAATGTTAGAAGTAGCTTGACTCATACAAGGACAGGGACAGTCAGAAAGTGTGCACTTTTTCTGTTATGGAAGAAGGGTTGTGGGGTAGTAAGATATTTAAAGTATACATGTGAGATTGGATACATGTGAATTGTGGTGCTTACTTTATCTTTACATTGTTGTAGGAGGCATGTGAAGAAATCATAGGCTCTCCCATTCCAGATCCAAGGCCCCGCACGAGGCTGTTAAGATCTCAGTCTGAAAGTTCTGATGAAATTACAGAATTGGACCTCTCACATGGAAAGAAAGATGCTTTTGTCTTGGAGGTACACTCTACTCCTGTACAGCCATACATACTTCTCTGTGTGTTTTTAAAAATGGAATTAAATAGAGTTAGAAGTATGTAGCCTTTCAGATATTGTTGGACAACCTTCAAAAGCATATCCAGTAGCGAAAGAAAATGGGAACTATAATCCAGCATCATCTGGTGAGCAGTGCATTCCCTCACCCTTGGCACAAAGAAAAGATAAAATGGTATCAGTTACAAATGACAGAACAGTGTTTTTTGCTGTAATATGTACATGGCTTTATGAAACATTGCCTGACTTATACCTCTGTCTAATCCCAATTCTCTGTGATAAAAAACTACAGATATTGTAAATATCCTCAAATATCAGGATATGAAAATCTGAGGGAAGCATTCCTAGTCTGTAGCAGATAGCTAACCAGTCAAAATATCAAACCCACCTAAATGTTTGTATCTGTGATAATGTTAGGAGATACAATTTTATTAATGGTAAATCATCTCCTTGTAGTAAGAGACACATAAAAGAGGACAGTTTTATAATCATGGGTGTCTAAAAATAGTCCCAAATTAATGGTGTTGCCTCAAAGTATAAACTATATAACAGTTTCAACTGAAGTTATTTGCTCTGTTTCACAAATATTTTTTTCCATGAATACATTGATTAAAACTGCAGTTTAAAACATGCAGAGGTAAAATTAGCTGTGTTGATGATATGATCTCAGTTGAAGGAGAATTAGAAAGTATAAGTCCTTCAAAGGCCCTTTGTTTTTTATTAATATCGCTGCCACACAATATTTGGCAGACTGATAATCCTGATAAGAAAATTTTTAGAGTTTAAACTGTTTTATGTTGCTTTTTTTCCAGATTGATGATACTGATGCAATGGAAGATGTTCATTCACTATTGACAGATATTCCCCCACCTTCAGGTATTGTATGGTTTGCATGTGTGAGTTTTTAAAAGTTCTGTTAACTTTATTAAATATTCTCAGGCAGTCCGACAGTATAATTTGATAGTTCTTTTCATGATGTATTTTTTTTCCTTTTAACCAGTATCACAATATATCAAGTACCATATAATTCTTGCAGTTGTATATAAAAGGATTGCATTGACATCTGATTTTGTAAGATTTCTTAACTTTCTCACAGTCCCACCAACACAGCTAAGAAACTTGCTCTAGGTCCCAAAATTGTCAAAGCAGCATTCAGCGAGGACACAGAAGATGGCCTTTTTGGTGACTTCTTCTGTGCTGTGTACCTCGCTTCCACATTAGGCCAAACTCTTTTCCTCTTCATCCAGCAGACAAAGAACCTTTCATTTGGACTTCTCATTAATTGATATTTGCAGATTTTTAATGATGTTTGGTGTGACCCCGCTCCCCCACCCAATTGTTCTGAACCAAATGCATTTGAACTTTCCTTTAATTCAATCTTGTTATTAGTTTGATAGTTTATTTGAAAATATTTTACTAGTATGATTGAATTTTAGCCTTATTCTGTTTTAATCTTTCTAATCCACCATGATCCTGCACTATGAGGAAAGTAGGATAATAAGTCATAAATATTGGCTGCAGTCCAATCTGATGTAAGTGCTTTTGCATCTTAGACTGACATTTGTGTAAAGAATGTGCATTGTTACTATAGCAGTGCTTCATCTTAACCAGTTCTACCTCCTGAACTAAGAATACTCCCACATTTATTAATACTGCATTTTTTCAATGTTCAGATAACCCTGCATACATTATCTTAATAATCTTTCCAAAACCCACAATGTATATCAGCATTGCTACCCTACTGTTGATGACATGTCTGAGGCTCAGAGATAATGACACAGTCCAAACATGGCACCCACCATGGTTTTTGTTAGAGCTATGAGCATAACATATGGAGAACTGCTAAGATGTAGAAATCTCAATTGTCTCCGAGCCAAGCCAACTAGAAAAGCAAGAAAGAAATCTAAGTGTCTGTCTTCCCTTTACTTTCTTTACATATAGAATGATTCATTATGCCACCTCTGAAAACTGATTCTCGATTGTTGCATCTCTGATACCTAATAATAATAATAATAATAATAATAATAATAATAATAATAATAATAATAATAAATAAAACTTTATTTGTATACCGCTTTATCTCCCCGAAGGGGCTCAGGGCGGTTTCCAACCAGTACTTGTTTGTCAAAGAATAAAATGATAGGCTAAGATGCCTCCCTTAATCAGCATATATTTTTCTTTATGCCAACTCATTTTACTATTTTCATGTCATTGGGGGGGGGGGGGATTAGTGAATAATACAAATACAAAACCACATGATCATGCCTGGAGAAAAACTTTGAATAAATATGAAAAGATGAGAAGATAACATAATTTTGCTATTAAATGAAGATATTCCTAGACATTTTTGATTCACAATTTTTATAATTATGGGAATTGTTTTGAAGAGCAATATTTTGGATGCAGAACTTCCGGTTTTATTCTGTTTTAATTTCTTCATTAATCTTCCTTCTTTTGCTTTTGCTTTGCCTTGTCATTCCCTTGAAGCCAGTACTTTTCGGCCTTTGTTTGTCTTCTTATCTTAACTCAGAATGCTTGTTGGTGGTCAAGATTAATTATTTGACATGGCTATGACCTGTGTTTTTATGATAATAATCTCACAGAATAGATAATCTTGAGAACATGTTAAATGTTTACTTGATTGGGTTCTTTAGCTGTCACTCAGATCCAAACTTTACAAGGCTACAATTTAGATTCATTAGTCATATCTCTGTGGCGCCACTTCTCATGGTCACAATACCATTCTAAGATAAAGTCTGAGAGACCAAATTTGCAGAAACTTTAAAAACATGTTCTACTCCTGACTATGAGTACAGTGTGAAACACATTACCACTTAATTCTGCATTGGAATACTGCTTTGGTTGATGTGATCATGACCACACAATCAGCAATGGAATAAAAGAAGACCAAGGTTAACTCTTGTCTGATATATTTTGTGGCTAATCTTTTCAGTGTAAAGCTCTGCATGATTGACCCTTTGGATAGCTCTTTTCTATTGCTTCTTACAACTTCTTCAGCTCTCAATACCAGAAGCCAAATCTTTTCATACTGGCACCACAAATTTAATGTATTTTCATCTGCCAAAGATGAAAGGCCATCATAAAGTATGCCAGTGAGGGACCCAAATACTTGAGTATAGTTACACGTAACTCATTGGACTGGGGTCCAAACTCGGACGATGCCATTCCATGCCCTTACTAAGGTTATGCCAATAACTAAGGGAAATGGCATTGTGGGAAGCCACTATATTTCACCATGAATAATGTTCTGAATAATGGTTAGACCATTATTCATCTATGTCTGCCATCTGACAGCTGCTTGGGCTAGCAATCCCTCTCTTAGGCCTTGGGCAGAAGCTAGCTCTTTTGAATGTTATTCTTTTTAACTAGAGAGAGCAGTGAATGAAGCAGGAAAGTTCTGCAGGCAAAATAGGCTGTGAGCCAAGCAATAGCCTACCTTAATTATGCATTCATTCTATGAGTGCTGGTCCTTGTGTAGACAGAATGGCACCAGTCAAGCATGATTGAGTGCTGTTAGCAAGCTGGAAGGAGCCCAGAGAAATATGAAAAATCTCATGGTAAAAACCAAGATGGCCTTATTGAGGATTAAGTAAGCACGGAATACTGATTTGTTGAGCTGGGTTATAGAAAGCCAAAGAGGAAATGGGAAAATATAATACAGTATCCAGAGAGAGGGCAGGAGTGGTTTCCTGTGTGGAGCCCTAAACAGGAATACTTCTCACAGTATATTTAGTCAAAGATTCCTCTTGTTTCTTTAATGTAGAGATGGGCATCATGCAATCCTCCATTTCTGAACTTTAATTCCCAGCATTCTGCAGCATCAGCTGTTCTAGCTAAAGCTACTGGGACTCGTAATCCAACAATATCTGAGGCACTGCATGATTCCCAATCCTACTCAAATGGGAAAGAATAATCTTGACTGAGGATCTCATTTCTTCATATTTCCTCATTTAAACAGGAGCATAGTCAAAGAAATGCTAGGGAAAGAATAATAAAATGTAATAAAATGTATCTTATTTTGCATTTGTTTACTTCTATTCTGTTAATAAGGAATGTGTGAGAATTAGATCTTATTCATATCGGAACTCAGAATCACTTAGTGGACCTGAATGGTGGAAGAATCTAGAGAGAGACGATTAGTAACATTAGTCAGTAATTCTCAACCTTTGGTCCTCCAGGTGTTTTGGACTTCCAACTCCCAGAAGTCCCCACCAGCTTACAAGCTGTTAGAAATTGTGGGAGCTGAAGTCCAAAACACCTGGAGTAACAAAAGTTGAGAACCACATTTTTTGAGGTTGAATTACAAATATTCTTTTTGCCTGTAGTAGTATTAAACTCTTATTTGGGACCAGCAGCCAAAATAACACTTTCATTTTTATTGTGCTTAAGTTAACAGTTTCTAATTATTGTTCTTGGTATAATATAGTGCAGGTATAGGCAAACTTTGGCCCCCCAGGTGTCAACTCTCACAATCCCTAACAGCCTACCCAGAATAAACAATTAGCTTTGTCAAGTCTTTATTTCTGAACCTCTTAATTTTAGAAGTTGGAGATCAGTAGATCAAACAATACTTCCTTGTTTTCTGCACTGTTTCTTAAAATAGACATTTTTATTGTTAGGAGATTTATCTTGCTAATGGAAAACATAGCTGTGTAAAACCTGGAAACTGAGCATGATACAGAGCACTGTTTTGCGTTTTCTAATTTTAACAAATTGCCTTCTGTCTTTTGATAGGATTTTATAGCTGCAACACAGAAATTATGCCTGGTATAAATAACTGGACTTCTGATATACAGGTACAGCGGCTGAAATATAAGTAATTTTTTTTTACAAATTATTAAAATGCTTTTCTTCTTTTTTCATACTTACCCTAACCCTAAACCAATTGGACCTGTAAGCAAAACAGCTTTTATAGCTATTCTGCAACTACAAATCTGATCTCTAGAGGCAGTACAGTCTAAACACACTGAACATCACAAGGTCAGGTAGAGGAACTGTCGTCCATAGAGTTCAAGACTTAGCATTATTATAGCACCATAGACTACAGTGCTAATGATTATTCCCTATGTTAGCTGTAAACACAGTCATGTGGTTGGAATTGAAAACTGTTATCTCTAATTTACCCTCTCCCTAATGTCTTCCTAGTCCTCCTCCCATTGTAAGCGATGGGATAGAGCTACAAACAAGATAGGTTCTATAGGTTTGTTCTTAAGTTGAATTAGTTTGTACATTTTAAAGTGCAACTTCAGCCACACGAACATACACATATATGCCTTGGATAGCATACGAAAGAGTTAACACCCCTGTGATGTTTATTTTACTGTTTGTGCCCCTGTTCAGAAGATTTCACCTCACTTTCTGTCCTGGTGATAATTGGATTTTGAAAAATGTAGCTTGTTCTGGAAACAAGGATTGGTGAAAAAGCTTCAGTGGAGACCCCTTTTAACCATGAAAATAACTCTTATCAGGAGTTTTTAGGGGTAGATTTCTCTCACTTTCTGCTGTCTCACCACCATTCTTAACTATGAGTCTTCTGTAAGTTGGATGTTTGTAATTCGGGGACTGCCTGCATTTGATTTTCAGTTGTGGTGCAATTTATTTGCCTGTATTTAATAATGCAGGTTATGAAATAGTTTGTAAGTTCTGTTTTACATTGAATTATCATAGAGCATTTTTCTTCTTTCATTTCATTACAATTACCATTACCAGTCTCAGAAGTGTAGGTTGTAATAAAACACTGTGTAAGCCTAAAAACAAGCAAATTGATATTCTTTTTTCTTCAGATGTTCACATCAGTGAGAGTCTCCAGACTTACCAATACTTCCCTAACAAATCAATCACTCAACAAGACATTTAATGATCTCTGTGAGAATTTATTGAAAGTAAGAAAGCTATTTTGAATTTTTTTTGAAATATTAAGTTAAGTGATCAATTTATTTGAGGCATCTTTTTATGTGTTTTTCTGCATTTCTCTGCAGACTGAATTGCATAAGCTGATATTGAATAGAGGGGGGAGCGTTAAGGGGAATTGATATAGTTGTGAACCAAGAGTTCATTTCCCCATCAATACCATCTATGGATCCCAAATTATGATATATAGATGCCATATGATATTTCCCTGTTCAAGTTACTCTAAATCTATCAATTCATAAATTCATAGACGTAGATTTTCTTTAGGACATGAGGGTATATATACTTGGGGGGGGGGGGAGTATTTAGTCAGATACCAATTGTACATATTCTCCCACTTAAAACAATGAGAGAGGCCTGTAATTGACATCATAGGTAGACCTCAACTATGAGAGACAACATGAGAAAACATGAGTTTTCAGCTATAAATGTGACAAAACAATCCATGGCCCTGCTTCTTGTTGTACTTAAAAATACACTGGCCATAAAGCAGCTAATGATATATATTCAACAGTGCTGTAATAAACTCAGGCAGACATACATGATTTCTTACTCCGACATATTTGGAATTGGACCACAACTATAGATTTGTTGGGCTTAAATCTGACATTTGGCAACTATAGTTTAATTAGCAAGATTCTGAGTTGGTCTGTCAATGCCTTTTTAATTAGGTCTTGCCATCTCCTTTGAGAAGAGTGAGACTTATTCTTTCATATTTATTATATTGTCATAACAGCATTAGAAGCAAACATTGTGCCAGAAACTGCAGACTAAAATTATTCATGCACATATGAATAGATAGTGCAAGGTCTGCTCATTCTGAAGTAACGAATGCAGGTGGACAATGGAATAGTGAATGTATTCCACATTTTATTGCAGATATTAAAGGAACTCTCCAAGATGCTGAAACGTATTCCTTAATATGCTCAGCATTGTGGTAGAGCCTTTTAAATAAGCCCAAACCTGCTGTGAGTTCATTGATTTGGGAGCCACCAGCTACCATTGGAGTGATCATAATAGTGGGCCACAGGGAAGTGTAATCTACATATTTTCCCACTTAAGAATGTAACATAAGTGATGTCATAAAAATGGTATATTCTGTTCAACAGAGCCTGTATTTCAAACTTCGATCTATGATTCCTTGTTGCCTGTGCCATGTGAATTTTACAGTTGCGCTTCCAGAAGATGAAATAATTCAGGTAAACCATTTTTTATCTTTCAGGCTAAAACCCCCATTAAGACTAAACTAGAGCAATTGACTCAGTGGGATGTGTGTAAGTTTTGACTAATCGATTTTCCACTAAATCTATCTACTCTAGTTAAGACTAAAACTTACATAAACTTCTTTGAATTCTATACTCAGTCAAGTTATCCTGTCATCTGACCAGAATTTGCAAAAATAAAATGATTCAAGCTAGACAAGTTTTCTGAAATGTTTCTAACATCACAGTTTCATGCTTATAAAAAATTAGCCTACTTGATAAATAGAGATATGATCAGGCTAAGAAGAATGATGAAATATTGCCATTTCAATGTTGAGATTGTATAATAAAATCTTGCAGAGGAGCATATATTAAAAATATGGTGAAGTAGATGGTTTCCCTTTGACAAAACTCATGGCAGAAAACGTATTTACTTGTAGCTTGCATAACATTATTTGTGTATCCCAAACAGCGCCACAGTGCCTTTTGCCATTTCCTCTTTATTGTGTATGCTTGGATTTAAAAATTGTGGGCAGGTTTAGGAGCGAAACTTTTAGGTTTTGATGCAACCTGAGGAAATGTCAAGGGTCATCCCATTGGGGAAGGGAAAGCATTAGCATCGCCATGGGACCTGTGGCCATTTTGCAGCCCAACCATATAATAAGGCCTTTGGCCACTCTGTTCAAAGAAGGGGCTGGTTCCCCCCTTTTTTTAAAGGTAAGGTACAGTATTGAAAGCAACTATCCACTTTTCTTACTCCTTCTGTGGCACCATTTCTGGCATGTTAAGTCTGTTGCAAGAAGTGCTAGCAGAACATACTGTGTTTACACACATATGTTATTACTGTACATAAATATTTTCTCAGATTAACTGTATAAACTATCATTACCCTATGCTACCACCTTCATTCTCTTAGTGTCTCAAGTGCTACAAGAGCTTTTTGCATACTATAGAAGGTCATTTATCTAATGTCTGTTCCCTCACACAGATATAAGTGTTTCTATTTGTACATTATCTGTCCACAACTTAGCAACACTGTGTATTGAAAAATCACATGACTGAGTGGGAAAAGTTAAATTGTGATTAATGTAAACCCTATTGGATTCATTGAGGCTGTGGTATAACTAACTTAATCTGGACACAGATCTATGTGGGCAGGGTTATGACACACTTTTATTTCATTTCGTGTTAACAAAAGTGTCAGCCAAGTTTTAAAAAACGAGAAAAATATTGAGTTATTTGTAAGTAAATTGTATATGTACATCCCTACTGAACAGATTAGATTAATTCTTGATTTTTTAAAAATAAAGGTGAAAAATATAAACTAATACGTTCATGGTTATAATTACAGGTCACTGTCACTGCAGTCGCAATAACTTTTGATAAACACCAAGCTTTACAGACAGCCAAAACACCTGCAGAAAAAACAGTACAAAGAGGTAAACTTGTTGAGAAAAGCAAAACTGGCTAATAATTGCCGTCCTGATTGCTAATGGTGACTGTCATCTTGAGATGCTGGGCATCACTATGTGCAATATCTAGGCATAGTTTCATAAATTGACATAGTTCATCTTTAGAACCATTTTTGTCTAGTAGTTTTTATGTGTACATCCTTTAGATTTAATTTTGGCCAGTTCTTGATGTGGATGCTTCATCATAACAGCTGGTATCTCCTCCAATAGTTACATCTTAAGTTTCAGTTTGATAATAATTGCTAATGACTATTCGTTCACCTTGTTTCATAAGCGTCACAAAGGGACATCATGCAATTCTTCATGTGCTCAAAATGAATCCTGAGGAAAATGGCTATTCTCCTTCCCTAAGGAAGTTGAAGTTGTCTTGTCTGAAGCAGCAGAACTTTGGGCAGTGGAATATGTTACTTATTACAAAATAAATAATTGGAGGTCTTAAGAATTGAACCGGTAATAACTGGTAACAATAGGGAACAAATTAAAATTAATTCTAATCAACCAGAATTGAAAAACTATGTGCAAAGTGAACTATTGTAATTGTTCCCACAATCAGTAGAAACAGTACTTTTTAGAAAGTAGCTCGTAATAGTACTTTGTTTTCTGCTATGTTGAGGAACACCTTCTTTTTCTATACAGGTTGAGCATCCCATATGCAGAATTCCAAAATCTGAAATGCCCCAAAATTGTCCACATAGGTGGTTGAGATAGTTACCTCTTTGCTTTCTGATCGTTCATTGAGCGCAAACTTTGTTTCATGCACACTGTTATATAACATTACCTTCAGGTTATGTATGTAAGGTGTATATGAAACAAATGATTTTTGTGTCCCATTTCCGATATTTATGAATGTATATGCAAAATCCAGGAGGAAAATCTAAATATTTCTGGTTTCAGGCATTTTGAATAAAGGATGTTTACTCTGTATTAACAACAAAATGTTTCTCTAAATTGAGAAATTAACAAGTTTGCACTGCTTTTCGTTGTTGTTCAAGCTTCTACAGACAATGAAGAGCAGCTACAATTTCCTCTGGAGCTTTCTTCTGATCTTCATGCTCCTCAGCAATTCTCACCAGCTAAAGGTTTGTTAGAAAAAAAGAATATATGCCTATCCTTACCTGTTCCACTCACTTGCTCCCTTATGGTTGGTTAACCAACTTCTTCCCAGTATAAGTTGATTGTTTGCAAAGAGGACTTTATCATTCATCAGATACTTTAGAAGGACTGAATGTTTCCTGGACAATCTGTGTATAAATTAGGATAGTGCTGCTTAAAAGGGAGCAAATGAAAAGGAACAACTTCTGCTTGTTTTATTGCTCTTCCAGTGCTGCTTTGAGCTGCCAAGTAGCCACTGCATTGTAGCATAGAGTTTTGGAAAAGGATGAGTTAATTCCTCAAAATGCAAAATGTGGCCTCTGGAGTTCTCTGAAATAAGAATTGAAACATTTAGAGGTCATTTTCCTGAGTTGACGTTACATCTGAAAATTGTCAATCAAGTGGGATATGTCAGGCATTTTCTTTAAAAAAAATCACCTTAATACAGAAGATACAGCTATCAATGTACTGGAAAGATATCTACACAATAGGGAGACTGGAACCATCCCCAGAAAATAGGGTGGTATTTGAAAGTAGAATGAGGCGTGCTGGCATAACTGATCCAGCTTTTCCCCCCATTGTCTAGGAAATAGATATTGGTATAAGAAGGAAAAGAACAGTTTATGACCATAACTGGCTATAGATCATTGTATATTCAAGTTGGATACTATACAGTAATACACATGGGGAGGCTATTTCAGGACAATTAGTAAGATAATCCTTTTTGTTCCCCATTTTTGCTGTCCAGACAACTTTTCTGACTTGGGCCACAGTTCATACCTGTGACTATTGAACTCAGTGGACTCAGACTACTTTTTAGCTTCATCTAGTAAAGCATATGTATTGTCTTCCCTGCAATTTCATTTGGATTGTCGAAGAATAAAGTGGTATAGGGTTTTTTCATCAGTGGTGCTTCTAACTAAGTCTACATCTTCATTACATATCTGAATCTGCTTTATTTAAAGATCCATAGGCTAAATCCAGTTGCTAGACACAGCTAGAGCAACCTATTGAATTGTTGAAAGTTAAGTCAACAGTTATAGAAGTCAGTGGATCTATTCTAGTTGAGATTTCTAGTTGAATGTAGCCCCATGCCTCATTTAATCACTGAAATGTGTACTTGCACCTCATCAGATAAATTAAATGCTATCCTCAGTTGACACTTATATGTTCTTCAACAAAGTTACATTTAAAAGTAGGCTATAGCAGAAAACAATTGAATTAGAAGTAAGTAAGTAAGTTCAAGACGTATCAGTTTAATCTTGAATAGAGGCAGTCAATAATTGTCCCACTACAGGTGGGCAAAAGCAAATTGTGGGATCACCAGTTCCCTCAGTTGTGTATAGACAATATGCTTGTTTTGCAAACATTTAAAATTTAATAATTGAATTGTGCCAGGCTACATTTTTCACGCGCACACATGCTTGTCAACTGAGAATAATATTAAGTGTGTCAAGTATTGGATTCTAGTCTATAAAGTCAAATTACATGATAATAATTTACTATAATGTGATACAAGATATTGGGGGGGGGGGGGGTTGGTTCTGCAAATAGACTACTATTGCTAATCCCTTAAAGTTGCTTTTCTAACATAGCTAGTCTCTAGAAGTCTGCTGTTATTCTTGATCTAATGTTTTCTGGGTGAATTAGACCAGAGTTCCCATAGCATGCTGGGACCAGCACATCAAGAAGATGTCTGTTTGGTTTAAGGCTACTCTGTGTGCCAAGTCAGGCTTAACAAATTAGCCTGTTACCAAATGAGATTGTTGTGCAGTTGAGAGTCAACAAAGATGCTTTTGTAAAAACATAACCTTCATATCAGTATTCATATTTCTGTGTAGTATTACTTGTACTTCATGGTTGTATACTTGACTGATGTTTCTGCAGACCAAAGACAGAATTCTTTTAAATTCATTAACAAGTTATCTCTTAGCATTCCAGCTATCTTATTAGTGTATTTTTATGAAATGTTTGACCAGTAAATATCTTCTTGAGGTCTATTTGTTTCATTCTGATCTTTTTTAAAGAAACAAAAGCATTTCTTCTCGCTAACAAAAATGACTTAGACATCACCTATTTTTAAAAAAATGACAAATCTGATTTGTAAAAAAGCTGTCAGCCAGTAGAGGGTAGTCTACTCCCATGTTTAAAGAAATTAGAAATAGTGTGTTTAGTGTGGCTGGTCTGTTATAAAGTCCACAAAGCTTTCATTCAGGCAGTTATTCCATCAGGTTCATATCTTCTAGATAGCAACATTTGTGAGTGCATTGTTTTCACTAAACATCTGCAGGTTCCAGTACAAATGGAATAACCCACATGTTTTATATTTTTATTGCTGTGTATACATCCAACCTGCTCATTCATAGCTCTGAAGGTTTGTTCCTAGGCACTTCACTCCATGTATCTGATGAAGTAGACTTAAATCTACAAACACTTATGATAACAACACCTTTCTCTCAGTCTCAAAAGGTGCTACAAGATTCCTTTGACTGCTGATTCAGACTAACACAGCTATGTCTTTAAATTCTATTCTGTTGGTACAGTTGATTGCTTGGAAAAGCACTCTCCAGCTGTTACTGTTGGCTTGTGACATTACAAGTGCCTGCTTAGGAACTTTGGGATTCAGCCATAGATGTATCTTCAGCCTGTCACTTCCCATCATCTTCCTGACTACAGAATTGCTGAAGCATTCCCTGCTCACATTCTTTCAAACTCACCCAGCTGGCACTGTTTTGCAAACAAGTGTAAATTAGCATTGACTGCGGCTTTCTTGAAAGAGTAGTATTTCATAGTAATCCAGGTATTTTGTAGCATTCACATGTCTCCCTGTGTTACAAACATGGACTTCCTAGGACAGTTTTCTAATGAAGACTTTATAGACTAATATGTATACCATGTTAAGGGTTTTTATCTTGTCCATTCCTGTTACCAGCAGTAGCTGGTAGTGCTTTAGTTTGTGCTGTTGTGCTTTAGTTTGTAAGGAATTGTGTGATTATTGGAAAGAAGTTCAAATTTGATAACTATCATGTAGGTAATTTTCACATGATTGCTTGCAAAAGACCCAGATAGGTTGCTTAAGGAAGAGTTAGAGATTGAACTCTCTAAATTTAAAATGGGAAACTCATTTATTGGATCATTTGTTCTCAAGAGGACACACGCAGACAACGAAGCAAGGCATGTGTTACTAATAAAGTAATCATCTTTTCAATATCTTGCAATATATCTCCAGTTTCTTTGGTGGGCTCCACATTGGATACTCCCGTTTCTGCTACTTTCCCGCATATATCACCACAAACAGTTGAGATGGCTTTTAAAATGCTAATTTATTAATTGAAATTACCCACAAGAACTTGAATGATAAAATATATTACTAAAAAGTAAGCATACCTCATTGATCATTGAGGGGGGAAAATGACTGTGAGGGCAAAACAGAAATAAAGGTCATGTTTGCAAAAGGAAATGAAATATGTAGGGAGGATCGAATTCAACAAATGTGAATCATATAAGAAAAGCTAATGGAACAAAATGCGATGATGATGGTGATGATAAATAATATGCTTTAAAGGCCAACTTCATGGGGAGAACAGTCATGTGGACATATCACAGGTGGATATGAGGAAGTTGTAATGTTTTTTCCAGATTTAAAATGGATTTAAAGAAACCACTTCCTCTGATCATAGAAAGCAAGCCTTCAGCAAGATTTTGGAGTCAAATGCCCTTGTTGGCTTTATATGTACAAAAAGTGATTTTAAAAAATGGACAGTGTGGGTAGGTAACATGTGGTTTTCGAAATACTGGACTGCAACTCCCTCCAGCACTAACTAGCATGGCCAGTGGTGTCACGTGACAGAGGTTACAGTGCAAATCCATCTGGTGAGCCACAAGTTCTCCAATCCTAAATTAGGGAGAGATTGAAACCTATCACCTTCCTCCACCTGCAGTCTGAAGTGTCAGATGGGTGACTGCCTGTGCAATCCTTACTCATGGGTTTATCCCTCATGCCTCTTAAGACAACATGTGGTTTCAGTCCATAGCCTAATTGTAAGGAACTACATGTTTGTTCCTTGGTGATTTGGACAATGAAAGAAAGTTAGTGATTTGAGTTGGATAGATCAAGGAATACTTGGGCCATTGATGTTTGTGCGAGTATTTTGCAAAATCTTCAGTCTTTATTATTGTCACGCCCAGGGCCACGGAGCACTAAGAACCGACACACAGAAGCCAAAACTATCTAATATCTTTATTAAGGATATATGTAAGAATAATAAAACAAGTAAGAGACGTAGTCCAATGTGAGACCTTTCAGGGAAGGTCAGATTTAGTCCAAAATTATATTGTCCAATATTTTATATTAGAGTCCAAAGTTGCAAATCCAAACCGAAACACTATTTGCAAGCAATAGAGTGGGGAAACGTCCAAATTCTCTCCAAAGTTCATAGTAAGTCCACAGCAAGAACTGGAAATAAGGCTTGATACTGGGAACAAGGTCCAAGGCTGGAAACAAGGCAAGATAGTTCTTGAATACTTGGCTAGACAAGGCAGGGCAAAGGAACTGGAGTTGCGGACTTTGCGAAGTCCACACTTGGCTGGAAACACGAAATCACTCTTGAAGTTGATCTGTTGACTCCGCACGGACCCCTTCGTGTCAGGCACTTTTAACTCAGTCTCATTTCTCTGCAAAGCAGGTGTCCTGAGCCTCCTTTCCCAAGGGAAAGGAGAGTGAAACACATCTCTCTCCAGATGCGTTCCTCCCTAGAATTTCCCAGGGGAACATGGCTAATTAACGTCTTGTTTAGCTGCTAATCTCAAGCTCCTCCGACACTGCTCTTTCTCACCCTGGCCCGCCGCATAGGACTGTTTCCTAGCAAAAGGAGGGGAGGCAGTGGGACAGGCCTGTTCAAGGTCTTCCTTAATGGGCTCTCGGGTAGAATCATCAACAACAGGCATCTGGAAAGATTCCGGCTCTTGCTGAGCCAGCAAAAATCCCCTGTTTTCGTTATCATCAGCCACGATGGCGCTGGGATCAGAACTCCAAGACCCATGAGACATCACAATTATTAATCTCTTATTTTTGTTAAGCATAATACCATTTCCTGATGCCCAGATGCTCTACATGTATTATGTATCTACTGTTGCTGTTACAAATGTTGTTATTTTTAAACAAGGTGTCAAAAACTGACTTTCTAAGCTGTATCTTTATATCATAAGGATGGAAGTGTGAAAACGTAGACATGCCATTTTTATGGGATACCCAAAACCCCTTTGCCAAATCAATCTTAACTGTAGTACAGGGTTTACTATGATTAATAAGTTGTAGAGAATTGGTATGTGATTTGAAAAGCCAGAGGAATACAACAGCAGGATTTGTTTCTAGCAGCTGATTGACTGGAAAAAAATTAAAAATTGTATTCAAATAGCTAATGTTACCTATGTTACATCAGTGGAATTCATTTTGTTTTATTAGAGGACATGGAGAATGCAAGTTCCCAAACAGGTATACCAGCTGCCCAAAGAGGTGAGTTTCCTTCATTGAACTATAAGCCAGAACAGAATGCATTCCTGGGTCTTTTGGGAGTACACTTGGGCTGTGACACTAATCATTCAGGAAATATGTACCAATTACCTTGGGAAGCATGCTCTGATGTGGCTTATTGATATCTGAATATGTTCATCAAGTATATTTGCATACATTGAGAATAGTTAGATATTTAGAAATAGTAACCAAAGGGAAACTTACATTGTTGCTCTCTTTTCCAGAACAGTTAGCCAACCCTTCAGGTTTGACCATGACAGTAATATTTTTTTAAATAATTGCTTCAACACATGAACAAAGATTGGTACACAGTGTATTTTGTATATACCTTCTTATTCTTATATTTCTTAAAAAGAGGAGATCCTAAAATTTTGAACTAAAAGGATATTGATAAAGCTTGAAGCAACTACTGTTTCTGTATTCTGGTGAGCTATCCCAATAAACCTATGCTTAAGGTACTTGTGCAAGGCATACCTGATGGAGGCCCCCAACGAGACTGGGTTGTCAGCAGTGCTTTAATTGTATATTTCTATATGGCAGGACTCCTGGTCTCTTCTAGCTCTGTGATTCTAATAGTTGGTAACTTCACCTATCTATTGAAAAAACTAGAGAATGTGTGCTGGGATTTAGTTATATTGATTATAAAATGTATATCATGATCTTAAATATGAATATTCTCAGGGATGTTTTCTTTATTCATGCACCCTGATGTCAGTTATTTTTGGATTTTGTTTTAAATGTAAATGGGTAACAGACTTGAATGACTGCATCTTACTGTTTGCATCTCAGTTCATGATATCAGATTTATTAGATATTTCACCTGCCCTGGATGGGCCTCATCTCATTCCAGAACATGATATCTTTTTAAAATAAACACATGGTAACATTGAGCTAATTGACCACTTTCTGAGACAGTCAGCAGACCCCCATGTATCAGACCATCTGCATTTTTCCAGTTGCCCTGACAACATGGCCAGGTGAGATATATCTTAACACATATTGAGGGCCATTCTTACTACTCCTGACCGGATGGTCCAGTTGCACAGGGCTCTGATACGGAGTCTAAATTGCACCTGTTGCCATGGACTACACAGCTAATGTGGCCCTCCAGGGCAATTGTGAAGATTGCAAGAATTGAGCACAGATACCAGTTTGTATAGCCTTGACTCTTTGCCATCCCCACTGATTCCCCTTCATCAGGAGTGGGTAAAGCACTTTCAGGACTGCTTTTGTATCCCTTGCACCTCCAGTCTTCCTGAGATTGTCATTTTCCTAGCCAGAACCAAAGAAGGTGAATTCTCTCTCCAGAAACCTCCAGGAGCAGCAGTTCACCTTTTAAATTGATCACAGATATTCTGTTCAAGCCTCCATTAATACAAAGAGTTGCAAAGCAGTCCCATGTTAGTTAGCATGCACTCTTCTGGGTTCACTAGTGCTCAATAAAATACGTAGATATTTTTCAAGTGATTGATTTCCAAATGTGCATAATTCCTATCTCATCAAAAATGTCCAATCAGAAAGGCCCAATTTCCCATGAGAGCCATTTACCCTTGGATACAAAGAATTGGTTCCCCAGAAGGAGCACCGCAATGGGGAAAGGGACATCATCTATATCTTTTCCTTTGTTTTTTTCTTTTGTTTTTCTGTCTGTGTTTTCAGCAACATCAGTTGATTACAGTTCCTTTGCAGACAGATGCAACAGCTGGATAGAATTCATTAAACTGAAAGCTCAGACCATAAGGCGTGGATCAATTAAGACAAGTAGGCAGCCCTTTCTACCACATTCTGATCATTGGAAGCATAGTTCTGATCTTCTCAGTGGCAATGGGTGGAGCTTCCTACCCGGTAGTGGCGTCGCAAAATCAGTGTCCGAGTGTGAAAGCTGCAAACACACATCTGTTCCTGTTTAAATAATAATAATAATTAATGCTGGGCCAATTTTGGAGTATGCTGTTCTATACTCTAAAAATAAATTGCCATCTAATATATAGGGGCTAAATAGGCTTGTGGAAATTATACAACAAAAAAGTATGCATATGCAACATGCTAGAAAGCGTATGTATACGTCAAATGGTATTACGGCTAATATTCAAGGATCACCTGCATGACCTTTGTAGCAGTAGTCACTGAATTAGAAAGTGGTGAGTTGTTAATTGTGGTTGACGCAGGTGGATGGCCTGCAGGTACGACTGTTGTTGCTTTATTTACTCAAGATGAAGATTCATCTGGGAGCTATCATCACTGAAGAATTTCCCCCAAATTTCCACAATGCCGGACTGGAGAAACATGTCAACTTTCACACTCTTTCCCGTAGACTTTTGTCGTTCCCTCTTAGCAGAAATTTCTTTTATCAAATTGTGTACATCTTTCCCAACCACCACTACCCCTACCCTTCCCACTTCCTATGTTTTCACTTTATAACAGATCATTTGTATGTGCCACTGCTGGCCTCAATGTTTTCTTTTGCAGGAATGCTATTCTTCTTCCAAAACAAATCCCATTCAAGCTTTTTGTCTCTCGTTTGCATGTGCTGCATGATTATTTCCTTTCTTTGGCTGAGCATCACAGGCAGCTGAATGTTGTCACCAAGCTATGTGGAAACCATGCAGAAGGGCTATTCTGCTAGAGCTGCTACTGTTTTAGTCCATTTGAGTAATTACTACCTTGCCCTCTTTCTTTCTTTTTCTTCTGCCCTATCTAGCCGTATCAGTTGACAAGCCAAGTCCCCTGATCGAAGGACAATCCCGTAACCGCTCTGGCCCATCTGGCTTTTGCTCCGTAGTGCCAGTTGTAAAGATGACACCACTTTCTTTTATCCCTGGGGCAAAAATAACAAAATATCTTGGAATAATCAATATGTTTTTTATACGAGAAACCACTTCTTTGCGGGAGGTAAGCCATACACCAAGGTTTGTATTTCTCTCTTGGCTAACAAGACTGGGGGTTTTTTTTACACTTGGTTTGAAACAGAAGTTCAAAAGAGATAATTCAAGGGTTTAATTGTTTGAGCAAGTACATTTGGGTTCAGTGATGCAGCTCAAAGAATATGAAAACCTCCTTTGGTTCACTGTACTTAAGGTCCCTTACAATTAGTTACCCTTCCCATCTTTTAGTGTCATAACTTTTAAAAGATATTAAACTATAATTTCCCAGTTTTTTTCTTTTAATTTGATAAATGCATTAATATGGTGCTCAGTTTTTTTAGTTAAATTGAGAAATTTGAAAAGCAATATGTTCAAGTATTTGTCCTTGGAATTCTGACACTTAATTTATTTTATTTATTAAGCGAACTATGCCTTGTCTTTTTCACACTCAACCAGTGGCATTCTTACATAATATGTGTCATAGTTTCCTTTTAGCTACTGACTCTCTGTCCCAATAATAGATCAAGGCAGCATGCATGGCCAGGGGCTAGAGAAGTCAGAGGTGTAATCTAACAATTCGAAGACTGCAGGTCCCTCACCCCAGTAAGTAAAGCCCCTTGCAGGCATTCAGAATCTGAGTATAGTAAACATGTTAAGAGAAGGAATGAGCTCCTCCACATCAGTACATGGGGAGGGAGATTTTCTCAAGGGGAGATGTTGTCCTGTTCTTTCAGGATGCACCCCTCTTCTGGAAGTCACCTTCCTCATGTGGTGAATGACTGAAACAATGGAATGGGCAGGGTTAGCACACTTCCTATCCACTCACATGTACTATACTCATATCCTGAACTCCTGTGTAGCACTTAAGGTGTACTAAGCAACTCCCTTTTCAGCAGATTAGCCTTGAACCTGAGGTCGTTTTTCAAATTCTCCAGCAGAACTGTATTGTACATCTTTTCTCCCAACAGATCATAAGATATAGTATTACCAGGTAGCCATGACAACACATATTTTTGAATCCTACACAGATGTGTCTTGTAGTCTTTCCATTCGTTTTACGGTTTTGAATACTGGGGTTGTTGTGTGTTTTCCGGCTGTATGACCATGTTCTAGAAGTGTTCTCTCCTGATGTTTTGCCCATATCTATGAGAGGCATCCTCAGAGGTTGTGAGGTATGGAGAAACTAAGCAAAGAAGGTTTATATATATCTGTGGAAAGTCCAGGGTGAGAGAAGAACTCTTTGTCAGTTGGAAGCCAACATGGCCATAAAGCCCGGAAAACATGCAACAACCCTGTGATCCCGGCCATGAAAGCCTTCGACAACACATCGTTTTGAATACTGTTTGTGAGCCATTTCTTATGTTGCTAATAAATCAGGTTGCATTTGTTTGAAAGCTTAGTATAGCGTTCAAACTACGTATAAATATTGCTTAGACTATATAACAATACTTTGAAATACAGTTTGTCACAGAAATGTGCCACTGCTTTGGAAGCAATCAGTGTTTAGCTTTTACAAAGATTGGTATCAAATGTAAACATAGATATGTTAACTAAAACACTTAATCGGTTCTCCAATGCTGTGGAAGACCCCCCACTCCGTTGTGATCCTTTTTTTCATACCACAAAACCTCATAACAAAAATCTGTGCTCTCAGAATGATTAATAGTTCCAGAATTTAGTGTTTTAATGTTATTTGTTATATGTTATTGTTAGTTTGGAATATGTTACAAATCTACAAAAACCATTAAATGCATTTTTAAAGAATAGTTTTGAAACTAAAGACTAATGAATTTCCCACTACATCTCTCGCGTACGTGTGGATTTTTTACAGGAAGGTGGTGTGAGCGGCTTTCTCCATGCTTTCATTGCTGAAGTGTTTGCAATGGTGAGAGCTCATGTGGCTGCTCTTGGTGGGAATGCTGTTGTATCATACATCATGAAACAGTGTGTTTTTATGGAGAACCCGAACAAAAACCAGGTAAATGGTGCTTGAAAGGACATGGCTTTTGCAAAGGGAGATGCATGCTATATTAGCAGGTTCATCTTAGTGTCATGATTAAGTTCTCCATGCTAAACTAACTCCTGAGAAGGAAAACATTCCTGAACCTTGTCACAGCAAATTGTTGGGGTACTTTGTTCAGCAACAAGGCAGTCCCGTTCTTCAGCAGAAGCACTCCCACTCTGGTTAAAGAGCAGACAAGCACAACTTGAATTTTTAGTAGAAAACTTTATACAGCAGTATTTATATATATCTAGCATATGTTCTTGACTCTTCTTTAGCCCTTCTTTCCAACACTCCCAGTCAGTTCATACCTCTATGGAGACATAGATGAGGTTTTCTTCATTAATCTTTCAAACTTTGAGTCTCCTTCTCCAACAGTTCAACGCTCAATACTCTGACGATGACAACTCACAGAGAAGCTTGTGCTTTTTTAATTACTCTTTCAGCTACCCCGGTGGTTCTCAACCTGTGGGTGCCAGGGTGTTTTGGCCTACGACTCCCAAGAAATCCCAGTCAGTTTATCAGCTGTTATGATTTCTGGGAACTGAAGGCCAAAACGTCTGGGGACCCACAGGTTGAGAACCACTGAGGCACCCCATCCTGGCTGTAAATTACTCAAAGCTAGCCAGGTGATTAAACCCTTAATGCTTGCTGCTAAGGTGATCCTGATCCTTATAATTACTTATTGTCACTTTGAAAATGATGGAATGTTACAAAATTCTGACAAATCAAACTGCTGATCCATAACACTTGAGGGGGTTTCACAAATGAAAGGAACTCAAGTCTCTTCCTTCTGTGAATTTGACAGATAGATAGCCAAGGACACTAAGGGAATGAGCCATTCCTTAGGACACTACTGAACTGCAATAGTTTGGATCGTCAAATTTGCAAACCTGGCAGATGCCTAAGGCTTCCTACCTGTGCTGTTATACAGGGCAAAAAAGCAAAATGACTTACATTTGAAACTAAGCTATACTTGTCATTTCAATTAGGCACAAAAGCAGGGGAAAGATCTCCTAAGTTCAGCCAGTGGTCACAAGTCCCCTACAGCAAGCAAACATGAACTTATTGTACTTGCTGCGTACAGTTTCGACTCCTACATACAAACTGATGTTGATTTCAAAACCAAACAAAGGACAAAGGTAGCAGTAGCCTGTATGCAAAACAACGAAAAAATACAATGATAATGGGGGGGGGGGGGGTGCCATGAAATTTTGAGATCTATCGTATATACCAGGCATGGGCAAACTTTGGCCCTCCAGGTGTTTTGGACTTCAATTCCCATAATTCCTAACAGCCGGTAGACTGTGTTGTCGAAGGCTTTCATGGCCGGGATCACAGGGTTGTTGTATGTCTTTCGGGCTGTGTGGCCATGTTCCAGAAGTATTCTCTCCTGACGTTTCGCCCACATCTATGGCAGGCATCCTCAGAGGTTGTGGGTAGACTGTTAGGAATAGTGGAAGTTGAAGTCCAAAACGCCTGGCGGGCCAAAGTTTGCCCATGTCTGGTGTATAGGCTACATCATACATTTAAAGTCTATGTAAATTATAAGAATCCATCATATATATATTTAAAATAGCATGTATTTAACGGGATTTCCTTCTTTGTTATTTCAGGCCCAGTGCCTAATAAATGTAAGCGGAGATGCAGTAATCTTTATACGGGAAACTGAATTAGAAGGGGCACAAGTCCAGCCTCCTACCATCAGCTCTCAACCCACAAGTACAAGGGAGATTACAACATGAGGACAAGCAGTGGCTTTAATTTATGTTAAGATCCCATCCAGATTGTCAGAAGGCAAGGCTTTGGTTTGTTTCTTCATCGGCAACACTCCACGTATCAACAACAGGAATATCTTCAGGCAATCAGTAAAATATCCATCAGATTAATAAAAGCTAAGGAACCATTTAACAAGGCCTCTGTTCATGAAAGATCTGTCTAAAGAAAGAGCTGTAAATAACAGATGTTCCTCAGACCCGAAGTCATCAGGATATTGCCATGCATTTCACAGGCCAGGATGGAAATCAAACTTGGAATAACTGTCAGAAGCAGATGTTGCTAAGTCTGAGCTGGAGAAGGGAGGGCTTTGCAATTTAACTGGAATATGACTGAGAAATTCAGATCTCACATCTTTTGGACAAAGGAAGAGCTGGTTTCACCAGTACTGCCAAATATGTGATATAAACTGGACAATCTGGAAGTAGCTGCATGTTAGAGTACACTTTTTCATGTTTGTGAGCTATTGAATATTTTTCTACTGTACATTTTTATTTTAAATTGTTGAATGCTATTATGGTGAATTAACTGGTTCAGATATATTGCCGTTTAGTGTTTCTGCAACAACCGTGATAACAGTCTGCTGTACAGAGTCAGTGAAACCTCCCTGCATGTCATCAAGGTTTTGTATTTGGCAGGATGTAGAAGTCACCCACAACTGACCCTAAATGCAGTAGTTAGAAAGATAAGGACAACTGCAATACCTAGAAATGAGTAATTTTTCATACACAGTAGAATTTTTTTGATAAAAGATTAGAAGTCTGGAAGTCTAAGAAATGACTGATAATGGATGTAAACCCACAGAGGGAAGGAAAAACACATGCATACAACCAAAGATGTTTTGAAAGTTAACACAGCTGCAGGTACCTGGTGAAAGATTAAAGCCCATTTTCCTCTTTCACCAGGTATCAGCTGCTGCAGAAAAGCTTTGTAGCTGCTCATAGATACCTGTTGTCCTGCACTCAGACACAAGGACGAATATAGGTTGGTGCACAGCCAAAATGTTTTGATGGCCTCAAATATGGAACTTGAAGAAATTGTGTAAACTTGAATGTAAATAGAAGATGTTTTACTGGATATAGGTACAGAAATTATATATTATTTGTCCAGTTCAGAGATTCCATTGTAAATGAGGATGATGAAAATCACATTCCTGTTTGTGTAATAAATATCTTTATTAAAAGTCCTTGGTTTGTTGTTCTGGGAAGACATTGTGGAAGCATAAAATAGCTCTTGGCAGCATGTTTGTTTGTTGGTTCTTTTGGGCTTTTACTGCCTTTTTGAATCCTGATATTCCTCTAGAGTTTTGGTTTTTTTATTATTTTCTTGTTTTAAAATGCAGAGATACAACTAATATTTTGAACTTCATCATTATAGAGTATTTTGAGAGCTCTTTGGGAGCCTGACATAAAGGGGTTTCCATAGATCAGACAGTGATCACCTGTTTGTACTTCATTCTCCTATTGAAATGTAGACCTTAACTGAAAGAGCATTATCATATAGGTCACTCTCAGCCTTTCATGTGTTTTGGAGATCATGGAGTAACTTTGAGTTAGTGGGTAGATTGAGCACACGCATATGCAATACCAAAGACAGCCCCATAGTCACAAAAAGTCTGCTAAAAGCAAAGCCTTGCTTAAGAGCATCACTCAAGCCTTTGACAGTGTGTATGTGAAAGCAGGTAATTTGGGATTTGGGTAGTATTCCCCAAAGATCTTAATAGTCTAAAAAGAAAAGGTGCAAGGCATTGACAAAAACCTAGCGAGGGGGCATGTGGTTACTTTGAGTACTTGTAGTTTGGCATTGTTACATTAAGGCTTTGGTTGTTCCGCATGGTTTGTCTTCAAATAAGAACATAAAACTCCCTTTCAGTTCATAACACTTGATTTAAAGCCTCATTGAACATAATAGTTCTTCCATTAGGGTCCCAGTGGGATGTGCTTGCATCCAGAAAAATGACAGCTTTAAAAATCAACATCAACTTAATTGGAATCTGCTTTTAAATTAAAAGTAGGAAAAGTACAACTTTGTGGAAGAAAACTAATTATAGAGGCCTCTGCTTATATGTGGCACAAATAGAAGCTTGGACAGTGGAATGGATAGATTCTGATTAGACTAGAGCAAAAGTAGGAGTGAACCTCCAATTTGTGGGCCAGACTCCAACCCATGGAAGCTGCATCACCAAGCCTTGACCCCAAAGGATCAAAAATTTGCAGACACCAGGTGAATCATGAATAGCTATGACCCTACCATCCAGTATGCCCCTCCCAGACTAGAGAATATGGTTCAATGTTTCCTAAACAGTTAATACTTCTTATTGCACAGAATTCAGTAACCCTGCAGTCTTAGGCCAGTCCTGAATGTCACCGTCTGATTGGCAGGCAATTAATTCACTCTCAATTTAAATCCAAATTGTAGATCTCTCTAGTGCTCTTGAATTTTTGAAATACAGTCCAGTACATTGGATAGCTTCTTTCCAAACTGGACTGAAACCCATAACTGATTTATCATGTCATGAAAGTAAGCAATTACCACTAAGATTGTTGTCATTATGGAGGCAAATTACACTTAGTATGGAACCACCAGCCAGGGAAGAGCTGCTCTGATCCTAAGAACGGAATCACTCAATTGTGGATTCTAGGCTTGCTCAAATAATTCGATTTCCCCGTTACCCGTTATTAATTCGTTATTTTCGTTTGTTTTGAAGCAATATACGGCCTTGATTGTCCACACGTCTGGATATCGCGGTTTCGAATCGCGAGAGGCCATTTTTTGTTATTTCTTCGTTTTTTTCGTTAGGAAAAAAAAGCTTTTGCAAATCACCCAAACTCCCACCATTCAGGCCCTTTCCTTTTGCCCCTCAGCAAAAGGGGCGTCACGGGCTCAGCCAATGGGAGGGGGCGAGGGGGAAGGAGGCCGAGGAGGAGGAGGAAGACGGAGGGGGGAAATGGCCGCCGCCGCGTCGCCTCAGCTCAGGCCTGGTGTCTCTGTGAGGCGGGAAGGCGGCGGATGGAGCCGGGAATGGAGAGACCGAGAGAGACAGAGACACGCAGAGATGGAGGCTGGCGCGGGGCCCGGCGGTGAGGAGGAAGAGGCCCGGGATGTGAGGGGGTGTGGGCCAGGCCCGTCCTCGGCTGCTCCCGGGGAGGGAGGGAGGGAGGACTACGACTCCCAGGGGCCCAGATTCGCACCCTCCCTCCCCCCAATACAGGTCTCCATACCACGCTACATGAACTTGAATGGATACTGTGGTTGTGTTGTCGAAAGCTTTCATGGCCGGGATCACACTGTTGTGGTATGTATTCCGGGCTCTATGGCCATGTGCCAGAAGCATTCTCTCCTGACGTTTCACCCACATCTGTGGCAGACATAGAGGTTTTGACGTCTGTGCGAAGCTAGGCAAGTGGGGTTTATATATCTGTGGAAGGTCCAGGGTGGGAGAAAGAACTCTTGTCTGTGGGAGGCAAGTGTGAATGTTGCAATTGGTCACCTTGATTAGCATTGAATAGCCTTGCAGCTTCAAAGCCTGGCTGCTTCCTACCTGGGGGAATCCTTTGTTGGGAGGTATTAGCTGGCCCTGATTGTTTCCTGTCTGGAATTCCCATTTTCTGGGTGTTTCTGGGAAGGTAATGGCACTCCATGTAGTCATGCCGGCCACATGACCTTGGAGGTGTCTATGGACAACACTGGCTCTTGGGCTTAGAAATGGAGATGAGCACCAACCCCCAGAGTCAGACATGACTGAACTTAACGTCAAGGGATACCTTTACCTTTACCTATACACACACACACACACACACACACACACACATATGCAGGGACTATATATATATATACACAGTATATATCACACACACACCAATTTAACAAAGTTTCAGCCACAAAAACAAAGTTTCTGAAGTAGAACAATGACTTTCACAGTAAAGACAACCCAATTTAACAGGAAATAAGACTTTCAAACCAGGAACAGATTTCTGCAATTATTAAAAAATGGTTTATTATAAAAGCTATGAAAATTCTCCAAAAATCAGAGGATAAGGGAAACGTTCCAAATTTTGGTGAGCTATCAGTGTTAAATGTGTTCTACCACTGTACCAAGTTTGAAGAAGATCACTCAAAAAATGAGCGTGGGAGAGTCCTGTAAAGTCCTCTCCTCTGTGCTGTTTTTGGGAATTGCGCATGCGCGTCCGCCATTAACGAATTAATTTGAAAATAACAAATTTTCGTTAATTTCGAATTTTTTGGGGGGCAAAATTCGGAAATACCTTCAGAAACTAAACGCTGCCCCCCTCTAGTTTTGAAACGAGTTTAGAATCAAATTTTTCGTGGATCGATCAAGCCTAGTGGATTCTAAGTGAATGCATGTTGAAAGGTAGTGACTACAATTACTGTTAGTATCACTCTGTGTATAAAATATGATCTTTTCCTTTACCACAAGTGCCTGCTTCAACATGGTATCTTTTTGTTTGATTCAGTTGACCACCAGAGGTGGCTTCTCAGTTTTTAAGGTCAGGACTAAACTGCTAAAACAGAACATTAATGACTATCCCAGTGAAGTATCAGTTATCACAAACTCTTTATTAGACCTTTGCCTGTTCATTTCCTTATACAAATCAGCTCATACAACTTGATATCATCCTAATTCTTACAGTTAAATAGCAGATAATTTTATTTTTAATAGATGTTCACAAATTACACACTTTTATCAAAATGTACATTATGTTGTGTAGGGGTTTGTTGGTGTTTGTTTTCTTGTCAGACGTATGTTTCCTGTTAAGCTTTTACACTGCCATCTGGTCTAATTAATGCCTTGTGAAAGTTGTCTTTTCTAAATATAGACACTGCCCTGAAATGAACATTGGAGATGTGCTTTTAGTGAGACACAGCAACATGTTGTCAGATGATTTAAGGTTCCAAGTTGGATGTTCTAGCCCTAAAATATAGGAAATCTCCCAGGATGATCCCATAAGGACAGGAGAGAGGTACAGTAGAGTCTCGCTTATCCAACGTAAACGGGCCGGCAGAACGTTGGATAAGCGAATATGTTGGATAATAAGGAGAGATTAAGGAAACATTAAACATTAAATTAAAACTATTAAACATTAAATTAGGTTATGATTTTACAAATTAAGCACCAAAACATGTTATACAACAAATTTGACAGAAAAAGTAGTTCAATACACAGTAATGCTATGTAGTAATGACTGTATTTGTGAATTTAGCACCAAAATGTCATGATGTATTGAAAACATTGACTACAAAAATGCATTGGATAATCCAGAACGTTGGATAAGCAAGTGTCGGATAAGTGAGACTCTACTGTAGTTTGGTTGAATGCTTAACATAGAATCAAAGAATTATAGAGTTCGGAGAGACCTCATGGGCCAAGAATCAGGAAAATCACATTCAAAACACCCCTGACAGGTGGCCATGCAGCCTCTGTTTAAAAGCCTCCAAAGAAGGACCCTCCAACACACTCTGGGGCAGAGACTTCCACTGCTGAACAGCTCTCACAGTAATTTGAAACACAGAAATGCTGGACCACTAACAACCACCATATCAAGCTATGCAGAGAAGCCATTGAATTCCACAAACGTGGACAATTTCAACAGAAAGGAAGAAACCATGAAAATCAACAAAATCTGGCTAGTAGTATTAAAAACTCTAAAATCAGGACAGTAAATAAAGAACAACACTCAAAAAATATGGAAATTCCAGAAAGGAAACTATCAGGGCCAACTAATACCTCCCAACAAAGAATGCCCCCAGGCAGGAGCAGCCAGACTTTGAAGCTGCAAGGTCATTCAATACCAATCAAGATGGCCAATTGCAACATTCACACTTGCCTCCAACAGACAAGAGTTCTTTCTCCCATCCTGGACCTTCCACAGATATATAAACCCACTTGCCTACTTTCCAACAGATCTGAGGATGCCTGCCATAGATGTTAGGAGAGAATGCTTCTGGAACATGGCCATACAGCCCGGAAATCTCACAGCAACCCAAGAGGAATATGTAAAAGTCTGATAGTTGCCTTTGCTTGAGAAAGGGAGAAGTCGTGTTTTTAATGTTGATTTATTTTTGTTTTGTTTTTTTGTTAAGGAGAATTAGTTTAGCTGTTAGCTTTAGTTAGAAGGGATGGGGAGGAAGTAATGGGATGGGAATATAATGGGGTTCTTTTTGTGTTAGATTCTTTTGTTTTGATTATTTGTTACATTGTTTGTGTTTGTTTCTTTAATTTATTGAAAATCTTATCAGTTATTGTTTTTTTAAAAAAAAAATCCTCCTGTTTTGACCTTTCCCTTATCTGCATGTTCTGTTGGGGTTTATGCGGTCTAGGATGGAAAGACTACCAAAATCCTTCATCCAGAACAGACTCTGCCCATGCAGCGTGGCCACTGCACACATCCTAAGGGATTTGGGGAATTATAGACCAAAACAGCAGCCTCTTCAAACTGGCATGTAAATTACTATGATCTGGGCAAAGTCTGAGTACCCATAAATGAGCATTTTTCCTGTTGTAGCACTGCCAGGCTCCTTCATTCTCTTGTGCCCAATCTGAAGCAATTGTAGCCAATCACAAGCTTTAGTTCTGGCCTGCCATGTTTGAGAAGAAATTAGTGGTAATAGCATCCTGGGGGCAGAAAAGAAAGCAACGGGTGGCATTCTTTAATCCCAGCAAGTCTCCTTCCAAAAGAAAAGAAAAATACATATCAAAGGATATATCAGAGACTGCCAGCAGCTTCCAAAGACAGCTTGGAGTCCGTAATTTGTCAATGTTCAGTTTGTATCATGATATATTCATGGATTACTGGATAAATGCCTTAATTTACAGTGTTTGTCCTAGTCATTCCACTATTGGTTGCGTAGGGGTGATGTTTCACTCCTGTCCTGATTGTGACTTTCTATAGGCAGTTGATTGACCACTGTGGAAACAGAATCATTGATGAGATTGGATATTCCTCTGATCCTTCTTATATATTTTTAAGAATACTGATACCCTTATATTCTTAGGTCTGATACCAGTGTTTTTATTGTTGTTTATTCATTCAGTCACTTCCGACTCTTCGTGACCTCATGGACAGGCCCACAGCAGAACTCCCTGTTAGCCAATTCCACCCCCAGCTCCATCTAGGTCAAACCAATCACTTCAAGGATACCATCCATCCATCTTGCCTTTGGTCAGCCCCTCTTCCTTTTTCCTTCTATTTTCCCTAGCAACATTATCTTCTCCTGTCTTCTCATTTTGTGGCCAAAGTACTTCATCTTTGCCTCTAATATCCTTCCCTCCAGTGAGCAGCCGGGCTTCATGTCCTGGAATATGGAATGGTTGGATCTTCTTGTGGTCCAAGGCACAATCAGAATTTTCCTCCAACACAACAGTTCAAAAGCGTTTATCTTCCTTCGCTCAGCCTTCCTTATGGTCCAGCTCTCACATCCATAGGTTACTACGGGAATACCATTGCTTTAACTATGCAGATCTTCGTTTCCAGTGTGTTGTCTCTACTCTTTTAACTATTTTATCGAGATTACTCGATTTACTCTCCTCCCAAGAAGTAAATGTCTTCTGATTTCCTGGCTGCAGTCTGCGTCTGCAGTAATCTTCGCGCCTAGAAATATAAAGTCTGTCACTGCATCTAAGTTTTCTCCCTCTATTTGCCAGTTATCAATCAGTCTGGTTGCCATCGTCTTGCTTTTCTTGATATTTAACTGCAGCCCAAATTTTGCACTTTCTTCTTTCACCTTGGTTATAAGGCTCCTCCTCGCTTTCAGCCATCAGAATGGTATCATCTGCATATCTAAGGCTGTTAATATTTCTTCCGACAATTTTAACTCCAGCCTTGGATTACTCAAGCCCTGCATGTCACATGATCTGTTCTGCATACAAGTCGAATAGGTACCCACTCTGGCCCACCATGTGGCCTCCAAGTTAGAAACTTTGCCCAGGCCTGCATTAGATCCTTCATTCCTTGCCTGGAATTGAGGCTGCAGTTGGAAGAGCCCCATTTGCAGGCCCAGGAGGCAGGAGGCGGCGGCTGGGTTGAAAGACAATGAACAGAGTTCTGACAGGGCAGAAGTTGTATCTTTCATTCCTTACCTGCTCTTGAGGCAAGGAAGGCAGCCCTGTTCACAGGATGGATTGCAAGGAGGAGGAAGCAGCTGAAGGTTGCAGGTAAGTGAAAGCAAGGGTCAGGGACAGCACCATCATCACTGACTCCTGTTGAGGAAGCAAGGGAAGGGAAGGAAGCACATGGGTGCTCTCATCTCCCTTTGGCTGGGCCAGTGGGAGAGGAGCACTCTGAACCCCAGTGCTAACAGAGGAAGGGAGGGCCAGCAGGAGAAGAAGGGTGTGTGTGTGGTGAGGATTGTGCCTGCGGGGGTTGGGGGGTGGGCTTCCTTAATAGCCATGCTGTGTTAAATCAGGCTTTCTGTGAAAAACTGCCCACAAACCACTTTTCCACGGACCACTGATTGGGAACCATTGCTGCAGACAAAATGGAAAAATCTAGCTATCCATAAGAAAAAAAACTGTAACTAGGAACAACTATGACTCAGGAATCAGGAGAATTGTATTTTATAAAAGCAGCAGCAGGAGATTCTGGTCCTAAACAGTCAAGGAGGCAGCTATCTATTAAACTTAACATTAGGAGGAGCTGGCTGAAGAAAGGATGAAATAAGTATTAGGAATATATTCATAACCTGTTAGGATTATGATACCAATATAGTTAGATATTGGTGCAGAGTAGCAAAAATGCAGAAGACTAGGGGTTTATGTGAGCAGAGATGAGAAAAAGCAAAATAGCCAGCCTCCCTTTTCCTTTATAGTGTCATGCGCATAAAATAAGCATCAGAGACATCAAAAGTAGTAAAGGTAACGGTTTCACCTGACGTTAAGTCCAGTCGTGACCGACTCTGGGGGTTGGTGCTCATCTCCATTTCTAAGCCGAAGAGCCGGTGTTGTCCGTAGATACCTCCAAGGTCATGTGGCCGGCTTGACTGCATGAAGCGCCGTTACCTTCCCGCCGGAGTGGTACCTATTGATCTACTCACATTTGCATGTTTTCGAACTGCTAGGTTGGCAGGAGCTGGAGCCAACAGTGGCCGCTCACGCCGCTCCCGGGGTTTGAACCTGGGACCTTTCGATCTTCAGCTCAGTGCTTTAACACACTGTGCCACCGGCGCTCCATCAAATTTTACATCAAAAGTAAAATAGTAAAAATATGTTTACTCACAATATTGTACGATGATGATCATATAGGTTAAAAACATCTTAGTTACAAAAGAATACAGTTCAGGATACTACATATCTCTTAACAAAGAGTAACATCAGCATGCCTGGATCAAGAAAACAGGAAGAGCAGAGAGCCAAAGAGAAAGAACAAAAGAAAGTCTCTCCTTTTATGTCCCAAATTCTAAAGGCATAAGTCACTTCCTGTAAGTCTCCAGGAAGTATACTCCCATTTCCCACATGACATGGAAAGCCCCAGAATGGTGCCACCAACTCTGGAATTCAGCTTTGGCTTCAGGTTACTAAGCAACAAATAAAACTAACTACATAAACCATCCCACATTGAAAATGCATGCATGATTGTTTAGATAACCCAACAATAAGTAATTAGCATACTAAGGAAAACCATGTTGGGGAATTATTGGATAGATATACTGAAGCAAAATTAGCAGTACAGGTAGTGGTCAATTACATAGGTCTACCCCACCTCTGGAGTTCCCACAACATAGAGCTAAATTAAACCTTTATACCCCGTGAATATGTATTAATATATTCAATTTCACCTTGTCTTCCCTCCATGTTTCAACTGGCCTCTGAGAGAAGAGCATCCAGCATCTGCTAGGCGTAATCCCTCCTCTCCCACCATTCTCCTTTGCTTGTGTGTCATTTCTTACATAGGCTGCAAGCCTGAGGCAGGGAACTGTCAAGTTAATGCTCTGTAAGCTGCCTTGGGAACCTTTTTGGCTGAAAGGGAAGATATAAATACACTAAATAAAATACACAAAGTCTACCCACACGCAGCTATGAAAAACACGACACTTCTACCTGGGCATAGGGAGCAATCTGACATTTCTTGTGTCAAGAGTATCTTGCCGTTGAAATGTAGTGACCTTCAGGATATCTTTATTAGCCACATAATCCATCAAGTGTCAACTGGCCAGTGCTAATGTAGTCAAGTGATCAATATCTGCTGGGAAATCTACCACAGATTTCACAATCTTGAATCTTATGTGTAGAGGAAGGGAGGATAAATGGGCAGTTTCATAGCTTATGGATTTCTAAACTTAGTTTTTCCTTGGGGTAGAAGAGACCCCATGAGGTTAATCTTAAAGATCCAAGATTTATTTTATTTTAATTTCACTGTTCTTCTAAAATGAGACCCAAAATGGCTTATAATACATTAAAACTATGGATAGAATCTATGTTACAACAAAAACAAATAAGCAATCATAGTAGATACATCAATGTTTAAATTGGAAAGCCACTTAAAGCATAATAAAGTTTGAGTATCTCTTATCTGAAATGCTTGGGACCACAAGTGTTTTGGATTTGAGGGGTTTCCCCCAAGCTTTTGAAATATTTCCTTATACATGAAATATCTTGAAGATGGGGCCCAAATATAAAGACAAAATTAATTTGTTTCATATATACCTTATATGCATATCTGAAGTCAATTTTATATGCAACATTTCAAATCATTTTGTGCATGGAACAAAATGTACAATGAACAATCTCAGTCACCCATGTGGGTAATTTTGGATTTAGAACACTTTGGATTTCCAGACGGATACTCAACCTCTGATGTTTGTTCATCAAATGGACCTATGATGGTTTTAGAACTGGAAAAGTAGGAAATTTAGGTACCACTTATATTTATTTATTTTATTTATTTCAATTATTTATACCCTGCCCTTCTCACCCGAGGGGACGCAGGGCGGCTTACAAGTGGCAATTGATGCCGTTACACTGATATATATGTGGGGAGGCTAATTTATGACACCATAAAAAAATCATCCAGCCGCCGTTTGAATGAGGAAGTTGCCATCGCAGTGGATGATGAAGCAGCTGCTCCCCCTGTGGCCGGAATCAAGCATACCCTCAGGAAGCTGGAAGCTGGAGAAGGTTTAAATTGCCTCTGCATCTGTCTCTGTCTCTGTTCTATGTTATACGGCATTATAATATATGTACACATATATTGCCTTATATGTGTACAATGTGATCTGCCCTGAGTCCCCTTCTGGGTGAGAAGGGCGGAATATAAATACTGTAAATAAATAAATAAATAAATAAATAAATATTATTTTGCTGAAGTAAAGCTTTTTTGGTTACGTTTGTTCATGTTGTAAGACTGTTTCTGGAGCAAAACAGAACACATCTTATGAGAAATCTGCACTTTCAGTTGTGACCAGAAATGAACCAGTAGCCCGTGAAGCTTTTTTAGTGCTAAATTTATAGGTTTCCTGTAACCAACCCCAGTCAGTAATCTGGCTTTAGTATTTTGGACTTGCTGCAGTTTCTGAACAGTTTCCAAAGACAGCCATATCTAGAGCATATTAAAGTAATCCAAATAGGATACAATCAGGATGTGCGGCTAAATCTGACATCTCCAAAAATGGGTTCATTTTCAAGGCCAAAATGAGAAAAGCCAAAGCAGGTAATTGTTATTAACAGCCATGAAGTCCCTTTGACTTACAAAAACTTGAAGTTTTTAAAAATAAGTTTCTAAGCTCTGAACCAAAAAGGAGCAGGGGAGGAGTCAACACAGTGGGAGACTACTAAAACTGCATTGACCTGTTGCAAATAAATGCAAAATTAATTGGATCCTGTGAAAAATTAACCCATGAACTTTTCTCTCGTGGTCTCTGACTTCCCACCATCACTGTTGCTTTTGGCTGAGACAAAAGTAGTTTGCTTTTGCCTTCAAAGCACAATGCTGTGTTCAAAGTGGCTGTTGTGGATCAAAGGAATTAAAAGGGAAAATGGGAGAGCTGGATTGGAATACTTCACAAATTCTAACTTATCAAAAGAAGTTTGAAAAGTAATGATGTTCTTTTGCAATACTAAATATATACTAGGCCTGCTTATTACACATACTCGCTGACCATACTTTCATGTATGTGCGAAGAGCTTTGAATATCATAGTGGACCTAGAAAACATCTAGAGAACTGTTCTCTCTAGGCCTTACCCTCACCCAGAGAAAATCACTATAATTCAATTTCCTTTATCTTGATATTCATCAATGCTTTCAATATATCATTTCATTCACTAGGACTGTAGAAACATTCATTGTGCATTCCCCAAGAGAAGAAGAAGCAAGGCCAGTGAGGCTTTGTAATGTTGTTATTTATTGGTTAGGTGGCACAATCATCATATAACTTCATGAATGTAGATTTCCATCCTGTAAGCATGATGTAGGAGTTTACTCTGATTTACGGGGACCCTAAGATGAATCTATCATGGCGGTTTCTAGACAATATTGTTCAGTTTTCTCTAAGACTGAGAGATAATTCATCAAGGACAAATGGGTCTCCATGGCCAAGTGGGCGTTTGAGCCCTGATTAATAGGTACCGCTCCAGCGGGAAAGTAACGGTGCTTCATACAGTCATGCTGGCCACATAACCTTGGAGGAGTCTATGGACAACGCCAGCTCTTCGGCTTCGAAATGGAGATGAGCACCAACCCCCAGAGTCAGGCACAACTAGATTTCATGTCACGGGAAAACCTTTACTGTTATCTTACCTCCATGAATAAATAAATAATATAAACTTTATTTATTCAGGGCGGTTCATGAAGGCACTCAGTAGCACGACAAAACACCTGACGATAAGTGTAGTCATGTCAGGCTCTGAGGGTTGGTGCTCATCTCCATTTCTAAGCCGAAGTGCCAGCATTGTCTGTAGAAACCTCCAAGATCATGTGGCCAGCATGACTGCATGGAGCACCAAAGTGGTACCTATTGATCTACTTACATTTGCATGTTTTTGAAATGCTAGGTTGGCAGAAGCTGGGGTTAACAGCGGGAGCTCACCCTACTCCCCAGATTTGAACCACCAACCTTTAGGTCAGCAAGTTTAGCAGCTCAGCAGTTTAACCCACTGTGCCACCAGGGGTTCCATATTATATAAAACCCCTCCTGATTTAAAAGGTTCAATAAAACGCAGCAGAGGTTGTGGATAAAAGCAGGCTAAATTCAATGTCAGTCCCATAAAGTGCTAAAGTGAAACAAATCACTGGATCCTCAAGATTAACAATTAAGGTTCTAATCTGAATCTCCAGAGTCCTAATTCAACATCCAGACCCGTTACAGCATGCTGGCTCTCTTGAAAATATAACTGTGTATAAAAATTGCACTCTTTCAATCCATCAGAGCAAGTGGATTGTAATCTATGAAAGCACGTTGTAAAATCAACCAGGTAAAGATGCCCCTGGCTCTTTTTTCCCTTCCCTTCTTTATATATTGAGAAAGAACCCATAGAAAAATGGCTTTCTGTAGGAATATATCCACATCCTTCATGCAAAAATTGGTCACCAGGGTGTGCCAAAGAGTAAGACCAGCGTGGCAGAGATGCCAATCTCTTCTGTTATTCACTGTATCCTGACATTTGTTTGAAACTGGGAAAAACTCCCAGTGTCACATGCTTAGCACAATGTCTATGTTTTGCTTGATCAATATCAATGAATTGCCTTTTCAAAAATTATTATCACTAAATAGTTGATAAATAGACAAATCAGCGTGGCTCCTATTGATGTTTAAAGTGGTGTTGGAAATGTTTTTGTCCTGTCCCACCTTCGGAAAAATCCTTTCAATCTCCTGGCTCTTATTATTATTCTGTACTATATCAGGGATCTAATCACCCTGAAAAAGCCTTCAACAACACGTCACCCTGAAAAAATTGATGGAACACAATATACAATTAGGTATCAAAATGCTCAACAACTTAGCACACTTAAAATACCATGGACAGCTAAAAGGCCTGACCCAAGATGACTATTTTGAGCATATCATGAGAAGATGTGACTCACTAAAAAGGACAATGATGATTTCTTCGCTTTGAACACTGAAATACAGTAGACTAAGACAGCTTCCTCTCTCCCTTTCCTTGAGGTCAACTAAGGAAACTTTTGTAAAATTCTAAAGGAAATTACTATTACAAATCAGTTATTCCACTAACCAATGTTCTGCATTTTGACATGATCCACATCATGAATGTAAGATGAATTATTTTCAGTTCCCTACAAGCTGATGTAAAATTGAGTTTGAAAAGCAGGCCTCCGAGTCAATATTTCTTGACACAAGGTAGACCATGGTATCTTTGAACCCTAAAGCTATATGGTTCTTAGATCTAATATTGTACATTAACTTACTGTATATACTCGAGTATAAGCCTAATTTTTCAGCGCTTTTTTAGAACTGAGAAAAAACCTCCTCGGCTTATACTCGGGTGAGGGTCCTGGTGGGCTTATATTCAGGTCAGCTTATACTCAAGTATATATGGTATATTTATTATTTTCTCTATTATTATTGGTATTGTTACATTTATTATTTTACTCTGTTAATTATTATTATTATTACATTTATTATTTTACTCTTGGCCCCATGTAAGCCGCCCCGAGTCCCTTTGGGGAGATGGGGTGGGGTATAAGAATAAAAGTATTATTATTATTATTATTATTATTATTATTATTATTATTATTATATTGTTGTTACTTTTACATTTATTTTACTCTATTTTTATTATTAATTCATTCATTATTTTACTCTATTTATTACATTTATTATTTTACTGCATTTATTAGTATTATGACCTTTATTATTTCACTTTATTATTAGTAAAAGGATACATAAGCACATTTACATTGACTGTTCAGAGTTGAACAGTCATATCTTAAATTACTGTTTGATGTAAAGATTCAAAAACATTTAAACCACTGATGCCTCAATTAATGTAATTTTATTGGTGTCTCGGCTTATACTGGAGTCAATGTTTTCCCATTTTTTGTGGTAAAATTAGGTGCCTCGGCTTATATTTGGGTCGGCTTATACTCGAGTATATAAGATATATTTTTAAATCCCTTGTATTATATTCACTGTATTTAAATAACTGATTGGCCATGATGGCTGGCATTTTCAGGGAAGTGTCATTTAAAAGTAATTTTTCCATACTCTTGTAATACTTTACATACGAGCAAGCCAACTGGGCTCACTTGGAAATGTATGTATTTTGGGCACGTGGATTTTTCCACTCTTCTTTATTGTAAATAGGAAACACGATACTCATTTTTCACCCACAAGGCATTTGTCCAGTACTGTTTATCGTGGTAAATAGGCCAGAAATAATAGAGCTCTCCTATTCGACATGCTCTTTAAAGAATTCTGGAGGTAGCCCATCTTCTCCAAGCACTTTCTTAGGGCTCACCTAGCAACTCCCATGGGACATGATAAAGTACCGAATCCATGTCAAGCCCTTCTCTGGCTGTTGCAAACAGGAAAAAAAATCCCACCAAAGCTGACATCTGCACATGTCCATTCATTCATCCGTGAGTCACCCAAGCACCAGGAGGGAAAACAGCTGCAGTTTGCCCTTCTTGTCAATGAAGCCCTGTTGAGATGAGCCAGAGTGAAAAACAATCTTGCCAAATGAAGGACCTTCCTCTGTGAGTGGATCAAGTGGGCAATCTGATTTTGCAAGGCTGTGGAAGAAAGCCAGCAGTTGTTTATGTAGACAGAGATTTTTGTGCATAGGAATATTCCATAGTGATGATAATAGGCTGCTAATTGACTGGCTGATATTATCGGATTATGTCAAGGCTTTGAAATACACACTGGCTTCCACTCTGTTTCTGAACCTGTTTACAAATATTTTAATCTTTTAAGGTCTAAATGGTTTGGGATCAGGCTACCTGGAGAAGGACCTTCCCATATGATTCCCTACTCAGACTTTGAGGTCTTCAACCTGATGCCACTGTTGAAGTGACTATAAGAAAGGTCTATGATGGATCTCTCCAGGTTGGTTCTGCAGTTCCAAAAGCTTGGCCTCTGGTCGCTCACCACATCCCCTTTCTCTTCAAGATCCCTGCATGGATCTAAAGAAAATCATTAAAGAGACAATTTGTTAGAAAGGAATGCCATGCTCACGAAAAGTCAACATGGATTTCTCAGAAACAAGTCAGGCCAGACAAACCTTACCTCTTTTTTATATAGAGTTATAAGCTTGGTAGAGGAAGTGGATGCTGTAGATTTGGCATATCTTGATTTCAGTAAGGCTTTTGACAAGGTTCTCCATGACATTCTCATAAAGAAGCTAATAAAATGTGGGCTAGACAATGCGACTATTAGGTGGATTGGGAATTGGTTGACTAGTTAGGCCCAAAGCGTTCTTCTTACCAATGGCTCTTCCTTATCCTGGAGAGAAGTTTTTGAACCTCAGGGCCATCCCTACGTGGACCAGTGGACATCACATTCAGTGGTTTCACTGTGGTAAGCCATGGTATCAAAACATAACCAGGATAGCCAAACACAGTAGCAAAACAAGCAGTGTGTCCTTGGTATTTATTGAGTTTGCTTCCAGGACCTCTATGAGATGCTTGACTCCCATTATATAATGGCATAGTAAAATGGCATTGCTTATACAAAATGAGTGCCAGAGAGCATCTGAAGAACTGTGAAATAGCAGATTTATATCCGTATAGAGATCAGTGCACAGCAAAATCATGGATTGCTTTTTGGAGTTTTTTCCCTGAATTTGTTTAAGCCATGGTTGATTGAATCCATGGATGGTAGAACCCATGGTTATAGAGGATGGACAATATTAATATGTGGTGAAATCACCCATTAAATTCTGTGCTATTAAAAGGTCCTTCAAACCATGTTAAGTTCTCTCCCTGATTTTGGCTGACTAACCTATCTCTATTACCTCTGTTCCCTATCCCTATGCCATCTTCCCCTGTTTTCTGTTAAAGACAATGCTTTCATATTTACAGGGTTAGCTTTTGTGGATTTGATTATTTCCAGATTTGCTTAATATGGTCTTCCTAGGAATCTCTATCCCACTTGTATGGACAACTTCTAGCAGTTTGATGGTTTGATGCAGAATGCAGGGCAGACAAAAGAGTCCTGAATAATAATAATAATAATAATAATAATAATAATAATAATAATAATAATAACTTCAAAGACTCTGACAGAAACCAGTGCAGTTGGTCCCGGTGGTGATGGGCACGCTGGGTGCCGTGCCAAAAGATCTCAGCCGCCATTTGGAAACAATAGACATTGACAAAATTACGATCTGACAACTGCAAAAGGCCACCTTACTGGGATCTGCACGCATCATCCGAAAATACATCACACAGTCCTAGACACTTGGGAAGTGTTCGACTTGTGATTTTGTGAAACGAAATCCAGCATACCTATCTTGTTTGCTGTGTCATACAACGTCATTGTGTCAATAATAATAATAATAATAATAATAATAATAATAATAATAATAATAATATCCTGCTAAAAGGTAAAGGTTTCCCCCTGACATTAAGTCTAGTAGTGTCCGACTCTGGGGGTTGGTGCTCATCTCCATTTATAAGCCGAAGAGCCGGTGTTGTCCATAGACATCTCCAAGGTCATGTGGCTGGCATGACTGCATGGAGCCCTGTTACCTTCCCACTGGAGCGGTACCTACTAATCTACTCACATTTACATGTTTTCGAACTGCTGGGGCTAACAGTGGAAGCTCATCCCGCTCCCTGGATTTGAACCTTTCTGTCAGAAGTTCAGTAGTCAGCAGTTTAACCCACTGTGCCACCGGGGGCTCCATCCTGCTAAAATCCATCTGTAAAATGCAAAATTTAACTAAATGTACATAAATTGAAAAGGCTGTTTAAAAATAAGAGAGCTAAACACATAAAATCTCAGTATTACAATATAGTAGTAACAGAATAGATAGAAGACAAATTTTGCAAATGTACCTGAAGCCTAAAAGGGGCAATATGTATGTTTTGAGTCTCCTTTGAGAGAGAAGAAGTTGGATATAAATACTAATACTAATAATATGCTGGAAGCCTTAATCACTGCTTCCACATACATTAAATGCATCTCCAATATTTTTGCAGGCCAATCAAATCTTTTAGAAGAGGTTGGGACGGAGAAAGATTTCTCTAATCTCCCTGAGTTGCAATCAGTCACCGGCAATGAGATGAAGTTGCTAATTGCATCTTTGAAATCTAAGCAAGCGCTTGGGGAAGATAGGCTACCTCCAGAACTCTTTAAAGAGCATGTTGAATAGGAGAGCCCCATTATTGCTGGCCTATTTACCACGATAAACAGCACTGGACAAATGCCTCGCGGGTGAAAAACGAGTATCGTGTTTCCTATTTACAACCAGGGAGAGAGGAAAGATCCACAAAGTTATCGGCCAGTCATCTTGCTTGACATCAAGCTGAAATGCTCAACACCTATTTCATAAGGTAACAACAAGAAAAGCAATTCTTACATAAAGATAAGGCAGAAGTGGATACAGAAAGATAGATCCCTGCTTGACATAAAGTCATTGCAAAGGAAATATACTAAGGAAAATAAGAAACATGTCTATGCTGTTTTCATTGACCTTCATGCTGCTTTTGATTCTATTAATAGAAATAAATTATGGGGAAAATTACAGAATTCTGATAGACACTTAAGACTAATGCAAGAAGTATAAAACTGCACAGAAATGAGGATTAGAGTTTGATTAAGTGGTTCTGTGACAGAAGCTTTCCTAACAGCTTTGGGAGTGAAACAGGGGTTCAAAAGAGATAGGAAAGCGAGACCTAGATGAAATGTCCCCAAAGACTCAAAGTATTAACTTGATTTTTGTGTTGGCAAATTAGAATATTATCTATAATTTGAAATATTATTATCCTTATAGCTTGGTAATAAGTTTGGTCACTGATTTTTTGGTACTTTTGATCTAGAAACTGTTAAGTGATTTCAGCTCCACTAAATTGTGGGTGCAATAACAAACCTTTTGTATATTTTAAATCATGTCCTCTGGTTAGCACAATAATTTAATTTAATTGGACAGTAAGAACCATTTTCCAGTCCCTATGTCTGTGCCTGCATTTTTGAAAATGCACATAGCACATATTATTGATCCAGCTTTATCCAAAGGGTGTATGGGAAGGTAGTAACAGCCCATAATGCTATATTACTGGAGTTATATGTATTTTGTCCCCATTTCCCAACCACACACTAAAAATGAATCTACACTATAGAATGAGTGCAGTTTCATACCATTTTAACTGCCATTGCTCAATGCTATGGGATCCTGGGTGATGTAGTTTCACAAGGTCTTCAGCTTTCTCTGCCAAAGAATGCTGGTTCATCAGCAAACTACAACTTTCAGGATTCCATAGCACTGAACCATGGCAGTTCAAGTGATATCAAACTGCATTATTTCTACAGTGTAGATTCGCTCCAGGCGTCTAATGAAATCTATGAAAAAAACCTCCTGGGTAGATTTTAGAATGGGGTCTGAATATAGTGGATAATATGCATATCGGAAGAATGTATGTATTGAGGGTAATATAAACGGTCCAGAGGTGTGTCTGGTTGTAATTTTCTGTTCTCCCAGCAGAGAAAAAAGTGCTGTCTCAGCAAAGTGTAATTATGGGTTGTACTAAGTGCTATCTGGTAGCAAAGATGGAAAGCAGGAAAATGAAAAGGCAGGCATGTCTAGTAAAGCACAAAGTTATAATAAGGAGCCTTTATTGGGGCACACACCCAAGCTTGCTGTTTACCTAAGCAGCCCGAAAGACAGTTGCATCTGTCAACTAGGAAATTTAGGTACGCTTTATGCGGGAGGCTAATTTAACTAATTTACAACACCATAAAACTGCCAGCAGCTCGTGGAAGGAATGAGGAAGTACAGCACTCGGTGTCACTAGTGGATGGTGAAGCAACAGCTCTCCCTGTGGCCGGAATCGAGCATACCCTCATGAAGCTGGAAAGCTGGAAAATGTTAAACTGCCTCTGTGTCTGTCTATATGTTGTTTGTCTGATGACATCGAATGTTTGCCATATATATATGTGCATTGTAATCTGCCCTGAGTCCCTTTCGGGGTGAGAAGGGAGGAATATAAATACAGTAAATAAATAAATAAATAAATAAATAATATTTTATAACATATTTTTAGAGCTTGGTTGAGTTTCAGCCAAGCTCAGCTACAGCCCAACCCAAACATTCTTAGGAGAATTAATCTGATCAACTCGCCTTTTGTGATTCTGAGGAAACACCTGGAATCCAGCTTAGGCTATGACTCCAAACACCTCAAGACTGAGCTTTCTCTTACCTCCTGAGCAGCGCCTTCTCAGCCTCAAGACAAAGAAAAAGAAAAAGATGAAATTCCCTTAACCCTGTTGCCCCAAGAAACATACACACACACACACACACACACACACACACACACATGAAATCACAAATTTCTTTAATTAACAAAACAAACACAGCTCTTTTTCACTGGGTGTCTCTCCTTTTTTCCTAACTTCTTCACTGTTGCGAAACTTTAGATAATCAAACTGCCAGCTCCAATATGTTACCATTGGGTTTCTGCAACTGAGCTCCTGCTGCACAGTGGACCCAAGGATACCCAAGGATATCAAATATCATAAACTTAGATTATAAAGTGCTTATGTGATTTTGGGCAATGGGGCTGTCTTGAGAAACAATATAGGTTCTTCCAGTGGACTCCCTGCGGAGAGACTGATTGCCTTCAGGACCCGGGATGCAGGACTCATCAAAGATTTCGTTTACCCACTTGATTGACTTTCCAGTTTCCCAAGCTTCACACTTTTGTGTATTAGCAATCCTAGTCTCTGCCTCTTCCTTTGTCCAAGGTTGGGTCTACACTGCCATATAATGCAGTTCGAATCAGCAGTATATGGCCAGTGTAGATCCAGACATATTTTGTTTCCAAGAAGAGTGGTCTACACAGGAAGTTCAACAGGATTTAAAGGACAGCTGGAAAGGAAAACTTGGCAGAAGATGAATCACTAAGTAAATAGGTTCCTGACTAAAGCCAAACCAATATTTGCCCACAAACACAAAGATGTACAGTGCTAATGATAAATCACCTGTTATATAGAGTATGGATTAGTATTGAATGAAATACAGTTGGTACAGAATTTACAGTTACAATTGTATTGTATTATTTTATACAATGGTATAAAAGAATACCCTATACTTGCAATAAGAACAGATATTTAGCAGAGTGTCATAAGAGAACATGAAATCATAGGCACTATCCCACCATTGGAAAAGGATGCATGAATACAAAACTGTTGAAAGGAATGTAAAATTATTAATTCACCTGAGGAAGACCTAGACTCGAAACCGGTTGTGGTATCCATGCTCGTCAGTACAACATTGATTTTACAAGCTGCAAGTTTATGCATAGAACATATATTGTTCAAGTTAGAAATTGTCAAGTTAGAAATTGTTCTACAAGTTAGAAATTGTAACTGTAAATTCTGTATCAATTGTATTTCATTCAATATTAATCTATATGGTATATAACAGAAGAAATGAATCAACCAAGTTGCCTAAAAGCTAGAACTTTTGTGAGAAATATTTTATCTTTTTCTTGTGCTAAAGATTCCACTTGAAGTAGTGTCAAAACGTTGTATCTCTGTAGTGTGGCTACACTGCAACGATATACAGGGAAGCATTGCCTCAACAGTATCATGTTTTGTTGCGGGTGTGAGAAAGTATGAATGGCAACCTTATTATTATTTTAATATTTGCCATTCATCATTGGGCAACTTTGCATCATCACCATAAATAATAATAGTATGGATACACTGCGGAGATATACAGGAAACCATTGACTCAGCAGGATCCAAAAAGAGAAAGATTTGAATCTGCAAGGCCATTAAATGTAAATCAAGCTGGCCATTTGCAACATTCACATTTGCCTCAAACAGAGAAGAGTTCTTTTCCCCAACCTGGACTTTCCACAGGTATATAAACCCCATTTGCCTAGTTTCTAACAGACCTCATAACCTCTGAAGGTGCCTGCCATAGATGTGGGCAAAATGTCAGGAGAGAATGCTTCTGGAATATGGCCATACAGTTCGGAAATCTCACAGCAACCCAGAAAAAGATTGTTTTGTTGAAGTTGTGAGAAAGGATGAATGGCAAAACTATTATTATTATTATTATTATTATTATTATTATTATTATTATTATTATTATTATTGTCATTCTTTGGCCAATTTTAAATCATCACCATCAATAATAATATACAGGGAACCATCACCTCAGCGGTATCTAAAGAAAGAAAGATTGTTTTGTTGTGAGTGTGAGAAAGAGTGAGTGGCAAAATTAATAAGAATAACAATAATATTTTTTGCCATTCATTGGCCAATTTTACATCATCACCATCAATAATAATAGTGTGGATACACTGTAGACATATACAGGGAATTATGGCCTTAGCAGTATCAAAAGAAAGGAAGATTGTTTTGTTGTGGGTGCAAGAAAGGATGAATGGCAAAATAATAATAATAATAATAATAATAATAATAATAATAATAATAATAATAATATAATTGGTACTTATTATTATTATTAATAGCAATTTTGCCATTCATTTGCCAATTTTACATCATCAGTAATACTAACAATAACAATAATAGATGTATACAATGTCCTGCTATAATGGTGTCTTGCTTTGGGGGACTTTTGGAGGAGCCTCTTTCCAAGGCATGGATGTTGGGATCCATGGGTGCATTTACATTATCACCATCGATAATAATAGTGTGGATACATTGCAGACATATACAGGGAAACATCGCTTAAAGAAAGATTGTTTTTTTGAAATGCAAAAGTATTATTATTATTATTGGTAGGTAAGGTAAAGGTAAAGGTTTTTCCATGACATGAAGTCTAGTCGGGTCCGACTCTGGGGGTTGGTGCTCATCTCCATTTCTAAGCCGAAGTTGTCCATAGACATCTCCAAGGTCATGTGGCTGGCATGACTGCATGGAGTGCCATTACCTTCCTGCAAAAGCAGTACCTATTGATCTACTCACATTTGCATGTTTTTGTGATGCATCTGGACAGAGTTGGGTTTCGCTTCTCGTTCTCTAGGGAAAGAGTTCTGTTGGCGGGAAAACGAGACCCAATATAGGTGTTTGGCGCAAGGGATTCTTTGCGGAGTCAATTGATCAGCTTGAGGAGAGAGATCGTGTGTGGACTTCGTAATCCCAGTTCCTTGCTTCCCGGATCAAGCTTCAAGCCTTGCCCTGTCTCACGGTTTTACCACGGACTCTGTTTCATGCTTCATGTTTGCCTCGTCTTCAGTCACGGATCTAGCCAAGAATCAAGTTTATTTCCAGCCTTGTTGTCAAGCTTCATTGGACTTTAAAGACTCTGTTATTTCCCCACACTATTGCTTGGCAAAGTGTGTGTTTCGGTCAAGTGGATTAAAACTTTGAACTCTAATATCTTATATTGGACAATACATTTCTGGACTATATTTGACCTCATCTGAAAGGTCTGCTTCTGAACTATATTCTTCACTTGTTTTTATTGATTTTATATATTTCTTAAATAAAGATATTAGATAGAGACTGGCCTCTGTGTAAGGTTATTGGTGCTCTGCAGCCAGGGTCCTGACAGTTTGACTCCGCCACCTTAAGCACCAAAAAACCTAAGGCCAGAATGTCTACAGGAACCGGAGCGGAGGCTCAACCACCCAGTTACACCATTTCCCAAGATGAATTTAATCGAATCCGGGACACACTCCGAACGCAGGAGGGAGAAATACGGGGCTTGAAGGAACGTGGAGCCCGTCTCCCTGCCCTAGCGCTACCAACCAAGTTTTCTGGAGAAGCCTCCAAGGTTCATGTTTTCCGTCGCCAGTGCCAGGCGTACTTAGAAGCCCGCCAAGCCGAGTTTCCCCAAGAAGATGTCAAAGTGGCGTGGATCTACAGTCTCCTAGATGGGCCTGTGGCCACTTGGGCGACGGCGCTATATGATGCGGGTTCCACGCATCTAAGCACCGCGCAAAATTTCTTGAACCACCTTAGAAAGACTTGGGGGATCGAGGACGACGAGGAGGCGGCCGGCCATAAACTCCGGCGTCTCTTCCAAGGGGACAGGCCGTTGTCCCAGTACATAGCCGAGTTCCGGGTGCTGGCTCAGAGCACCGGCTGGAACGATATAGCCCTTAGAGGACAGTTTCGCGAGGGCCTCAACATCGAGATGCAGGAAGAAATCTCTAAGGTGGATCCCCCAGGGACTCTTGAGAGACTCATCAACCAGTGTTTACGAGCTGAAGCCCAGCTTGCCAACAAGAAACAGTGGCTCCGAGGCCAGAGTGGAAGAGCCAGAGTGAAACCCCCCGCTTCTGCCAGTGTTCAGCCACGTCCAGTATGGAGATCCCCACCGCCAGCCCCAAACCCCATGGAAAGCGAGGAGGAGCCGATGCAGTTGGGCAATGAGCGCCCCAGACTAGATGTTGCCGAAAAGGCCCGCCGCCAACGTTTGAATCTGTGTTGGTACTGCGGGAATGGGGGCCACTTTGCCAGAGAATGTCCAGCCAAAAAGAAGCCCGCCGCCTGCCTGGCGGCGGCGTCCTCCGCGGAGCCGGAGGCGGCCGAGGCGGCTGGAGCAAAGCCGGCGGGGGAAGCCAACGACCGGGCGTAGAGAGGCTCGCCAACCCGGTCAAAAACCCCACTCAAGAGCCGCAAACCGGGGTCCTATTTCTCCTGGTGGTCACGCTGTGGTCAGTGAAAAAAGGACCCGTCATGATCCATGCCATGATAGACTCAGGGGCAACAAACAATTTCATCGATAGAGAGTATGCCGACTCTCTGGGATTACAATATCATGATTTCAAGAATGCCCGGGTGGTGCAGGCCATAGATGGCCGACCCCTAAAGACAGGTCCAGTAAGCCAATGGACTGAACCCACCAGAATGTGGATAAGGGAACACATGGAAGAAATTTCTTTCTTCGTTACTGAGGTTCCCCACTTCCCTGTGATTTTGGGTATTCCATGGCTGACACTCCACGACCCAAACATCTCCTGGTCCAACAGAGAAGTGCAGTTCGCCTCAAGATATTGCCAAAACCATTGTCTAGTAGCCAAGGTCTGCCATGCCACAGACGCAGAGCCCATCATCACCTTGCCCAAGAAATATTTGGACTTTTGGGATGTTTTCAATGAAAAGTAAGCCGAGAAACTACCCCCACATAGACCCTACGACTGTGCCATCGACCTGGTGGAGGGGCCCCCAATTCCGCGAGGACACCTCTACTCCCTGACTGAACCAGAGCAAGAAGCTCTAAGGGAGTTCATAGAGTCAAACCTCCGCAAGGGGTTCATCAGACCCTCTCAATCCCCAGCTGCTTCCCCAGTGATCTTTGTGAAAAAGAAGTCAGGGGACCTACGCTTGGTTGTGGACTATAGAGCATTGAACAATATCACGAAGCAGAATCGCTACCCCCTGCCTCTGATCTCGGACCTATTAGACCGGCTCCGAGGGGCCAAGGTTTACACCAAGCTGGATCTCCGTGGGGCTTACAATCTAGTTCGCATAAGAGAAGGGGACGAATGGAAAACTGCCTTCCAGACCAAATTCGGATTATTTGAGTCCCTAGTCATGAATTCCGGATTATCCGGAGCTCCCGCAACATTCCAGCATTTTGTCAATGATATCTTCCAGGATTATCTAGATCGGTTCTTGATTATATATTTGGACGATTTTTTGGTGTATTCTAGATCACAATCGGAACACGAGCAACACGTCAGAATGGTGCTACAACGATTGCGGGATCATGGACTATATGCCAAGTTAGAGAAATGCGCCTTTGATCTGCAAGAGGTAGACTTCCTGGGATACCGCGTCTCGCCACTAGGGCTCTCCATGGACCCGGCAAAGGTTTCAGCAGTATTGGAATGGCGGGCGCCAACCAACAAGAAGGAAGTACAGCGCTTCTTGGGGTTTGCAAACTACTACCGCAAATTCATCCCAGACTTCGCTCGCTGGTCTGACCCAATCACCAGCTGCATCCGAGGGAAACAGCCTTTCCGCTGGACGGAGCAAGCAGAGAAAGGGTTCCACCAGCTAAAGCAGTTATTCACGACCCAGCCAATTCTACAGCACCCTGATCCTAAAACCCCTTTTGTTGTGCAGGCTGACGCCTCTGATGTGGCAATTGGGGCTGTACTCATGCAACCAGTGGGAGAACATCTTCATCCTTGTGCCTATTACTCCCGTCAACTAACAGCCCCAGAGAGAAATTACACTATTTGGGAGAAAGAACTTTTGGCCATAAAGGCAGCTTTTGAAAATTGGAGACATTGGTTGGAAGGGGCCAAATTCCCCATTGAAGTTCATACTGATCATCGAAATTTAGAGCACCTAAGGACCGCACGAAAGTTAAATCAAAGGCAGCAGCGCTGGGCTTTGTTCTTTGAACGTTTCGACTTCCAGATCCATTATGTGACCCCGGCTCAGACCAAGCAAGCAGATGCTCTATCACAGAAACCAGAGTATGCTGCAGGACGCAGAGAGACCTCAGAATCTCGATTGTTGCAACCCGAAAACTTTGCCACGCTCACAGTGGGAAACACCAAATCCACTCCAATTGAACCAACTCCCTCTAACCCAGAATCCCTTTGCACTCAAGAAATTAGAGCCAGTCAACAGACAGATGCCTGGGCTCAAGAACAGATTCGCCAAGGACTACGTTTCCCATTCTCACTTAAGGATGGGCTACTATGCTACAGGAATCATGTTTACATTCCTCCAGGTCCCGGCAGAGAAAAAGCACTTCATCTGTGTCATGACAGCAAGCCAGCAGGACATTTTGGGCTATTTAAAACCATGCACTTGATCCTACGAGATTTCTGGTGGCCCAAGATCTGCAAGGATGTGGAGAACTATGTCAATACCTGTCCTGTATGTCAGCGTTCCAAGACACGAAGGGAGAAGCCGTCAGGGCTACTGCATCCCCTTCCCACTCCTTCTCGCCCATGGGAGATAATTTCCGCGGATTTTATCACTGACTTACCACCCTCCCTTGGATTCACCACAATTCTAGTAGTGGTGGACCTTTTTACCAAGTTGGCCCATTTCATCCCCTGCGATGGTCTCCCCACGGCCAAAGAGACTGCAGATTTATTCCTTCAACATATTTTCCGACTACATGGATTGCCCAAGAGTTTAGTCACTGACCGTGGATCTCAATTCACCTCTCGTTTCTGGAAAGCACTACAAAAACTAATGGGCATAGACTCTCGTTTATCTTCAGCTCACCATCCCCAAACGGATGGGCAAACTGAGCACACCAACGCCACTTTGGAACAATACCTTCGCTGTTATGTAAACTACCAACAGGACAATTGGGCTTCCCTATTACCTCTGTCAGAGTTTGCATACAACAATGGTGTCCAGGCTTCAACTAAAGAAACCCCGTTCTTTGCAAACTACGGTTTCCATCCACGTTTCTTTCCATCTGTCATTGAAACCTCAGAAGTCCCTGCAGCGGAGGACTGGCTGCAGGAACTCACAGCAGTACAAGAACTTTTACACCAACAACTGGATCAAGCCAAGGAGGACTACAAACGCCACGCTGACGGCCATCGCCAGCCTGGCCCCGAGATCAAGGTAGGAGATCGGGTTCTGTTGTCCACTCGCTTTTTGCCCTCCCACCGTCCCTGCCGGAAGTTAGATGCCCGTTTCATTGGTCCCTACCCAGTGGTGGCGCAACTTAACCCCGTGACTTTCAAACTCCAACTTCCGCGCTCCATGCACATTCATCCGGTGTTCCACCGTTCCCTGCTCCTTCCGGCGAATGGTGTATGCCCCGACGCGAGTCGGCCGCCCCCCGCCCCTGTTCTAGTGGACGGAGAGGAGGAGTTCGAGGTTCAGGACATTTTGGATTCTCGCTTCCATCACCGCCGCCTTCAGTATCTCATTGACTGGGTGGGTTTTGGCCCCGAAGAACGCTCCTGGGAAGACGCTTCCACAGTCCATGCCCCCGACTTAGTCTGCCGCTTCCATCAGGCCTACCCTACCAAGCCGCGGCCCCGCGACTCGAGGAGAGGGGCCCTGTTTGAGGGGGGCCTTGAGGGCGGGGAAAGTGTGATGACTCATGGGCCTTGTAGTTCTGTTCCTAGTACTATTGTGGCAGACGAAGAGGAAAACATGGGGTTTTCGCCGGTTCAGCAAGAGCCGGAGTCTCTTCACCTGCAGGATGTTGATGTTTGCCCTCAAGAATTCAGCCAAACAGGCCTTGGGCAGAACTCCCCCCCGTTTTCCAGGAGGGAAAATTATTCTAAAGATAGGGGAGTCAGGGAGGCTAATCGGAGAAGCCTGAGAATCGCTGCCAAACAAATGGCTGATTAGGTCTACTTCCCTTGGGAAATTCTAAGGAGTCATGCATCTGGACAGAGTTGGGTTTCGCTTCTCGTTCTCTAGGGAAAGAGTTCTGTTGGCGGGAAAACGAGACCCAATATAGGTGTTTGGCGCAAGGGATTCTTTGCGGAGTCAATTGATCAGCTTGAGGAGAGAGATCGTGTGTGGACTTCGTAATCCCAGTTCCTTGCTTCCCGGATCAAGCTTCAAGCCTTGCCCTGTCTCACGGTTTTACCACGGACTCTGTTTCATGCTTCATGTTTGCCTCGTCTTCAGTCACGGATCTAGCCAAGAATCAAGTTTATTTCCAGCCTTGTTGTCAAGCTTCATTGGACTTTAAAGACTCTGTTATTTCCCCACACTATTGCTTGGCAAAGTGTGTGTTTCGGTCAAGTGGATTAAAACTTTGAACTCTAATATCTTATATTGGACAATACATTTCTGGACTATATTTGACCTCATCTGAAAGGTCTGCTTCTGAACTATATTCTTCACTTGTTTTTATTGATTTTATATATTTCTTAAATAAAGATATTACATAGAGACTGGCCTCTGTGTAAGGTTATTGGTGCTCTGCAGCCAGGGTCCTGACAGTTTTTGAACTACTAGGTTGGCAGAAGCTGGGGCTAATAGCGGGAGCTCAATCCGCTCTCTGAATTTGAACCGCCAACCTTCTAGGCAGCAAGTTCACAGCTCAGCGGTTTAATCTGTTGCACCACCGGGGGACCCATTATTATTGGTACTTATTATTAGTACTTATTAATAATTCTTATTATTGGTACTTATTATTATTAATAGCATTTTATTAATAGCCATTCATTTGCCAATTATACATCATCATCAATAATACTAACACTAATTACACTGGGTGCCGTGCCAAAAGGTCTCAGCCGGCATTTGGAAACAATCAACATTGACAAAATTACAATTTGTCAACTGCAAAAGGCCACCTTTCTGGGATCCAGCATATATATCTATCTCATTTGCTGTGTCATGCTATGTCTTTGTGTCAATAATTATTATGTATGCAACGTCCTTCTATAATGGTGTCTTTCTTTGGAGGGCTTTCGGAAGAGCCTATTTCCAAGCCCTGGATGTCATCATCAATAATACTAACACAAATAATAATAGATAATATACAACGTCCTGCTGTAATGGTGTATTGCTCTGGGAGACTTTGGAGGAGCCTATTTCCGAGCCCTGGATGTCATCAATAATAATATTAACGCAAATAATCATAGATAATACATAACGTCCAGCTGTAATGGTGTCTTGCTTTGGGGGACTTTTGTGTGTGCCTCTTTCCAAACCCTGGATGTTGGGATCTGTGGGTGCATTTACATCATCAATAATGCTAACTCTAATAATAATAGATGTATACAATGTCTTGCTATAATGGTGTCTTCTTGCTTTGGGGGACTTTTGGGGGTGTCTATTTCCAAGATATGGATGTCATCATCAATAATAGTAACACAAACAATAATAGATAATATGCAACGTCCTGCTGTAATGATGTCTTGCTTTGGGGGACCTTAGGAGGAGTCTACCTGTTTTCCCCAACTAGAATAGAGAGAAATCAGTGTGGAAACTGCAAGAGGTACCATAGATCGTTGTACATAGAAATAAGGGTAGTAAATAGTTTTTGATTTATTAAATGCAGTTATATATTACAATTATACATTTTTGTTATTTAAACTATACACATTGCAAAATTATGGTTTTCTCTCTCAAAGTGACACATCACCCAAGTCATGCTAGGTTTTTTGGTGAATTTTGACACATCAAGCGCAAAAGCTTGCTCATCATTGTAATAGATGTATACAAGGTCCTGCTGTAATGGTGTCTTGCTTTGGGGCACTTTTGGGGGAGCCTCTTTCCGAGCCCTAGATGTTGGGATCTGTGGGTGCATTTACATCATCAATAATGCTAACTCTAATAATAATAATAATAGATATATACAATGTCTAGCTATAATGGTGTCTTCTTGCTTTGAGGGACTTTTGTGGGAGCCTCTTTCCAAGCCCTGGATGTTGGGATCTGTGGGTGCATTTACATCATCAGTAATGCTAACTCTAATAATAATAATACTAATAGATGTATACAATGTCCTGCTATAATGATGTCTTGCTTTGGGGGACTTTTGTGGGAGTCGCTTTCCAAGCCTTGGATGTTGGGATCTGTGGGTGCATTTACATCATCAATAATGCTAACCCTAATAATAATAGATATATACAATGCCTAGCTATAATGGTGTCTTCTTGCTTTGAGGGACTTTTGTGGGAGCCTCTTTCCAAGCCCTGGATGTTGGGATCTGTGGGTGCATTAACATCATCAATAATGCTAACTCTAATAATAATAATAATAGATGTATACAATGCCCTGCTATAATGGTATCTTGCTTTGGGGGACTTTTGGGGGAGCCGCTTTCCAAGCCCTAGATGTTGGGATCCGTGGGCGCAGAACTCGTGGATGTGGGGAAGCCCTGCCTCCTTCCCTCCTCCTGCTTGGCTTTGGGAGGGAGGGAGGGGGAGATCCGGGGCGAATGCTGGGGGTCCCCGACCCAGCGGCTCCTCCTCCTGCTCCTCTCCTGCTTCCTCCTCCTCCTCCTCTTCCTCGCCGGCGCCGTTTTCAAGGGAGCGCGGAGGCGCGGAGGGAGACGCGCTTGGATGGGGGGCCCGGGCCAGTGCTGTCGGAGGAGGCGGAAAGGGGGATGAGGCTGCTGCCCCCTTCCTCTCCCGGCTGCCCTCCTTCCCCGCCGGGCTCCTCTCCGTCCTTCTCCTCGGCGGGGGGCCGGAGGCGGCGGATGGCGGCGGCGGGCTCGGCGGCCTCGTCGGGCTGCGGCTTCTTCCTCTGCAGAGGCCCCCGCACCCGCTTGCCGGTGGGCGCCGGCGCCTTGGGCTTCTTCTTTGTCCTCTGCTGGCTCTACGTCTTCCCCGTCTACCGCCTGCCCGGCGAGAAGGAGATCGTGCGCGGCGTGAGGCTCCAGCAGAAGGGCCGAGCCTGGCGGAGGGACCCCCACGCCGCCCACGCCTTCAGGTCAGCCGCCCACCCGCCCCGCGCCCCCACCCTCCTCTCCGTCCTCGCCATCCTCTCCTCTCCCGACTTTCCTACTTCTCCTTCCACCCCTGCTTGCCTCCCCCTTTTCTTCCTTCCTTTTTTCTTTCCTTCTTCCTTCCTTTTTTCTTCCTTCCTTCCTTTCTTCCTTTCTTCCTTCCTTTTTTCTTTCTTTCTTCCTTCCTTCCTTCCTTTTTTCTTTCTTTCTTCCTCCCTCCCTCCCTCCCTTCCTTTTTTCTTCCTTCCTTCCTTCCTTCCTTCCTTCCTTCCTTCCTTCCTTCCTTCCTTCCTTCCTTCCTTCCTTTGTTCCTTCCTTCCTTTTTTCTTTCTTTCTTCCTCCCTACCTCCCTCCCTCCCTTCCTTCCTTTTTTCTTTCTTTCCTTCCTTCCTTCCTTCCTTTTTTCTTCCTTCCTTCCTCCCTCCCTTCCTTCCTTTTTTCTTTCTTTCCTCCCTCCCTCCCTCCCTCCCGCCCTCCCTTCCTTCCTTCCTTCCTCCCTCCCTTCCTTCCTTCCTTCCTTCCTTCCTTCCTTTTTTTCTTCCTTCCTTCCTTCCTTCCTTCCTTCCTTCCTTCCTTCCTTCCTTCCTTCCTTCCTTCCTTCCTTCCTTCCCATGCCTCACAGCCTCTGAGGATGCCTGCCATAGATGTGGGCGAAACGTCAGGAGAGAATACTTCTGGAGCATGGCCACACAGCCCGAGAGACATACAACAACCCTTTCTTTCTTTCTTTCTTTCTTTCTTTCTTTCTTTCTTTCTTTCTTTCTTTCTTTCTTTCTTTCTTTCTTTCTTTCTTCTCTCCCTCCCCCTTTCTTCTTCTTTCTTCCCATTGCTGTGAGTCTTCTGGGCTGTCTGGCTATGTTCCAGAGGCAATTCTCTCCTCACGTTTCTCCCACATCTATGGGAGGCATCCTCTGAGGTTGTGAGGTCTATTAGAAACTAGGAAAGTGGGATTTATTATATATCTGTGGGATGTGTTATCCAAGGCTTTCATGGCCGGAATCATTTGGTTGCTGTGAGTTTTCCAGGCTGTCTGGCCATGTTCCAGAAGCAGTCCTCTCCTGAGTTTTGCCCACATCCATTGGAGGCATCTTCAGAGGTTGTGAGGTCTGTTGGAAACTAGGCAAGTGGGATTTATTATATATCTGTGGAATGTGTTATCGAAGGCTTTCATGGCCAGAATCACTGGGTTGCTGTGAGTTTTCCAGGCTGTCTGGCTATATTCCAGAAGCAATTCTCTCCTGACACTCGCCTCCAACAGACAAGAGTTCTTTCTTTCTTCCCACCTTGGACATCCTTCCACAGATATATAATTAACCTCACTAGCCCAGTTTCCAACAGACCTCACAACCTCTGAGGATGCCTGCCATAGATGTGGGCGAAATGTCAGGAGAGAATGCTTCCAGAACATGGCCATACAGCCCAGAAAACATACAGCAACCCTGTCTCTCCTGACATTTCGCTCACATCTATAGCAGGCATCCTCAGAGGTTGTGAGGTCTGTTGAAAACTAGGCAAGTGGGGTTTATTATATATCTGTGGAAGGATGTCCAAGGTGGGAAGAAAGAAAGAACTCTTGTCTGTTGGAGGCGAGTGTGAATGGTGCAGTTGGCCAGCTTGATTACCATTGAATAGCCTGGCTGCTTCAAGCCATAGCAGTGTGCTTGCTTGATGAACCAACCTGGACACAGGATATTGTTTGAGAACACAGAGATGCTGGACCACTCTAACAATCACCATGTCCGGCTACACAGAGAAGCCATTGAAATCCACAAGCATGTGGACAATTTCAACAAAAAGGAGGAAAACATGAAAATGAACAAAACCTGGCTACGAGTTTTTTTAAAAAGTCTAAAATCAGGACAGTAAATAAAGAACAATGCTCAGAAAACAGTGGAATTCCAGATAGTTAACATTCAGGGGCAGTTAGTCAAAGGATTTCCCCAGGCGGGCTTTCACTAACACCTCCCAACAAGGGATCCCCCAGGCAGGAAACAGCCCGATTTTAAATCTGCAAGGCCATTCAGTGCTAATCAAGGTGATCAACTGCAACGTTCACACTTGCCTCCAACAGACAAGAGTTCTTTCTTCCACCCAGGACCTTCCACAGATATATAAACCTCGCTTGCCTAGTTTTCCAGCAGACCTCACAACCTCCGAGGATGCCTTCCATAGATGTGGGCAAAATGCCAGGAGAGAATGCTTTTGGAACATGGCCATACAGCCTAGAAAACTCACAGCAATCCATTTCTCTTTCTTTCCATGTCTCCCATTTCTCCTTCTCTCCCCATTTCTTCTCCCTCCCAATTTCTTTTATTCCTTTCCACCCATTTCTCCCTTTCTTCTTCCCACCTCTTTCTCCTCTTTCCCCCTTTCTCCTTTTTCTCTTTTGCTCTTTCCTCCTAATTCTCTCCCCTTTTCTCTGGCTTCTCCCCCTTCTTCTCCTGCACTTCTGGATCCTGGATTCATTTCTGTTTCCTCCATCCTCGGGCTGCGCTATTGGGGGTTGGGGGAAACCCAAGGGCAACACACTAGGATTCACACTTCCACACAACACAATGAGTCACACACAGCAGTTCCGGACAACATTGCAGTGCAAAGTCACACAAAACATCAAAGATGAGCAGCTTCTCGATATTCAGACTTCCTCCATGAGTGCCAAAGACAAAGCCAGGGAGTCTAGTGTTATTGTCCGCAGCCGAGGACCAGGACATTATACAGCAAATCAGAGAAGGAAGGCGGGAGGGAGGATATATAAACAGAAACACTTGATCTGACAATGAAATGAAATCACAGATGCACAAGACAGGGACTGGAATGGTCCTCACAAGAAAGAAAGCTAGACCGTAACATGAAGCAACCAAAGGGCCGATTTGATACTCTGCACACACCTTATTCATCCATCTCCATGCTTTTTCTTGCAACCAGATCATGTTTCTGCTCCACTGCATGTGGCCTCTGTGTGTTTATGTGTGTCTTCTTTGTCTTTTCAAGCCTGGTTTTGCATAGGATACTTTTCCTTCCCAGCCATTTCTCTCCCTGCTTCATCTTTTGTTTTGGGTAACACATTGAGAGACCCATGAAGGGGACAAATCAAGGGAACCGATTTGTATTTGATTAATACATAATGATAGTATTAAAAATGGTTTGATTAAATAAATAGCCTTAGTCTTTAGTGTTAGAAGGAAATCTGCCTTGGTCTTAGTGTTAGAAGAATCTGCTATGAGAAAACACAGGGTGATGAAACACAAAGAAACAAAACCCAGTCATAAAAAGGCCATTACAGTAGAGTCTCACTTATCCAACGTTCTGGATTATCCAACGCATTTTTGTAGTCAATGTTTTCAATGCATTGTGATATTTTGGTGCTAAATTCGTAAATACAGTAATTACTACATAGCATTAATGTGTAATGAACTACTTTTTCTGTCAAATTTGTTGTAGAACATGATGTTTTGGTGCTTAATTTGTAAAATCATAACCTATTTTGATGTTTAATAGGCTTTTTCTTAATCTCTCATTATTATCCAACATATTCTGCTGGCCCGTTTATGTTGGATAAGTGAGACTACTGTACCTTCTTTAGAGATGCAAAAGTCTGTGTAGCTCAGGGAACTCACAGAAGAAAGCAATAAACTTTGGAGACAATAAGCTTAGATGTAGGAATTAGAAATTGCATTTTTGATGTGGTTTGATATTGATCGATTAGCTTCAAAAAGACCCAGATGGTATATTGATATATTGAATGGTTGTAACCGGGACATTTGCTTTCCTGAACTGTTTTGATAAGCATCTGATCAAAGTGCCCATGTGCGGGATGAAAAGAGAAAAGAGACAAGAATGAAAGAGAAGGAGGGGCATGAAAACTAGGATAGGTTGTTTAAAGGTGCTAAATATACAGTAGAGTCTCACGTATCCAACACTCATCCAACATTCTGGATTATCCAACGCATTTTTGTAGTCAATGTTTTCAATACATCGTGATATTTTGGTGCTAAATTCGTAAATACAGTAATTACTATATAGCATTACTGTGTATTGAACTACTGTCAAATTTGTTGTATAACATGATGTTTTGGTGCTTAATTTGTAAAATCATAACCTATTTTGATGTTTAATAGGCGTTTTCTTAATCTCTCCTTATTATCCAACATATTCGCTTATCCAACATTCTGCCGGCCTATTTATGTTGGGTAAGCAAGACTCTACTGTACTTGTAAAAACCTATTTTTTCATGTCAGGAGAAACTTGAGAAGCAAGTCGCTTCCGGTGTGAGAGAATTGGCCGTCTGCAAGGACGTTGCCCAGGAGACACCTGGATGTTTTTACCATCCTTGTGAGAGGCTTCTCTCATGTCTCTGCATGGAACTGGAGCTGGTAGAGGGAGCTCATCCGCACTTTCCCCAGGTTGGATTCAAACCAGCAACCTTAAGGTCAGCAACCCAACCTTCAAGTCATCAGTCCTGCCGGCATAAGGGTTTAACCCACTGCACCACAGGGGGCTCCATAAAAAACCTATAAGAACCTTGTTAGAGACTTCATTGGTGTGCTGCTTTCTTTTCCAAGCAGTTACCCACAGCTTTGTTTTAAAATAAATCTGTGCATTTCTATCTCCTCTGCCTCCTAGTTCCTAATTGAAAAACCTGGACTAGGAGGTTCCACAAGGGGCATTGCACCTGAGCTTCTTCACCTTAATTCCCTAAAGATCTTGTAAGTGAAACAGGACCGTCCTTGGTTGGTATTTCAATTGGAGACAGCCAATGAATACTTCTACATTTCCGAGAAAGGAACTGGCAAAATCATATTCATATGGGGCCGGGCTGTGGCGCAGGCTGGTGAGCAGCCTGCTGCAATAAATCACTCTGACCATGAGGTCATGAGTTCGAGGCCAGCCCGTGGTGGGGTGAGCACCCGTTAGTTAAAAAATAAAAAATACCCCCTGCTCGTTGCTGACCTAGCAACCCGAAAGATAGTTGCAGCTATCAAGTAGGAAATAAGGTACCACTTATAAAGTAGGGAGGCAAATTTAACTAATTTACGACGTTGGAATGAGGAAGTGCTATCACAGTGGATGATGACGCAGCTGCTCCCCCCTGTGGCCAGAATCGAACGTCCCCTCAGGAGAAGGTTAAATTGCCTCTGTGTCTGTCTGTCTCTGTCTCGGTTCTATGTGTTTATGGACATTGAATGTTTGCCCTATATGTATATAATGTGATCCGCCCTGAGTCCCCTTCGGGGTGAGAAGGGCGGAATATAAATACTGTAAATAAATAATTAATAAATAAATTCTTGGGATTGCCATAAATTGACAAGTGACTTGTAGACATACACACACACACACACAAACAACATCTTGGACCAGAGAGAAAGAGTTTTGCTGAAAGTCTCCAAGGCTTTCCATGGCCTTTTTGTTTGTTGAAAACAATGTATATATATATATGCAACTCTTACAATTCTTTAAGAGAAAAGCCACATTGTTATAATTACTAAACTCATGCATAGACCAACTCAGGAGTAAATCTCATAAAGCTATATTATTAAAGGTACAATGTTACTGTGTAAGCATTTTTACCTGATGATGATGCATGTCTTTGTATGTATTTTTTTTATTGTAATTGCCGGGACTTGGCCCCTTGTTAGCCGCCCTGAGTCCCTTCGGGGAGATGGAGGCGGGGTACAAAAATAAAGTTGTTGTTGTTGTTGTTGCTGTTTTAAACTCAAATTGTATCCAGATGTTAAATCTCCTTTGGCAAGTCATTCCACAATTGAGTGGGTGTCTATCTGTGTCTCCGGCCACATTTTTGCTTCTGGAATTAATAAGAGTTTATTTGACTTCTGCTGTTTTCAGTGCATGTGTTGTTAGTTATTCTTCGCTGGGCTGTACTCACTAGTGTGTTTATAGTAGTTTAAGTATTGGATTGTGTTGTCGACCGCGTTTTAGGGGATCGGGCCCCTTAAGGAGAGAGCCGATCCGGTCCTGAGAGAACGGACCTTGGCGGAGCCAATAGGAAAATGTGAGCCGCAATACAACCTGAAGCCGAAATGAAGAAGGTCCGCCAAAGTTGAAGGAAAATCCGCCAAGGAGTCTTTATTGAGCGATTCAGCTGAAAAGGACTCTAGTAGTGATCATTCAGTCTACTAGGGTACCATATAACCAAAATAAAGCCATATTTATACAATGTTTCAGTCTGACAGCCCCTTGAATTTCCCGCCCCGCTCCCCCGCCCATCTGATCGCGGATAGGCTAGAGGGTTGAACGAGGCGGGCTTTCGTTTCCCGCCTTGCTCTGCTGGCCCAATAGGGAGCTGCTTTTTGTCCCCACTCGAGCCAATCAGGGAGGAGAAGGCGGGAGTTATTGAAACAATGAAGTGACTGAGCAGGAAAGATCGGATTAATTCCTGCCCGGCCGAATTCTAAAGGGATTAATGACAGCAATCAAGGGTCCCTGTCACGTATACAGATTTCAGATATGCCTTGGGGTGTCAGAGGTGGAAGTAGGGATGGGTGGTGATGGGCTCAGCAGGGCGCCTTCCTGAGGTGTCCTGGATTTTCTTTTGGAGGAGATATGACAATGTTTGCCTTGAGGGCGAATCACCTTTAGGTCAATACTCCGAATTTGGTGACTCAAGCCCTATATTGTCCATGCAATTTGAATTTGATAGGGTTAAGCGGCAGCGGATTAACCTTTTGTTTTTGGGAAGGGAAGCCTGGGTCATAGGATCTGGGGTTCATGTTGAGTTCAAAATATTTCCTATTTGATTTCATGATTTGACAATTATGTGAAATAAAATGAAAAATAAAATAAAGTTGGAATATAAACCCTGCTGGGAAAAATACATATTTTCCGGGGATCCCAAAGAGTACAAATACATATAGGCAGATAGATAGATTCCAAGGAAATAAGGGAGAATCCATAGAGGTGGGTTACATTGCATAAAGGGGAATCATGAATGATATAAACAATTGAAAACATTTGATAAGAACGAAGTTCACAACATCTGGGGAACCCAATATGGAAATTCATAGAAGTGGAGTTCTAGCAGCATGATCTCACAATTCATGAAGTTAGCCCAACGATTAGAAATTCATACAACAGTGATTCATGAGGGTGTCCAGGTACATAGAATATGAAAATTCACGGATACATGAGGAAAAGAGTTCATCTGTGGTGGAAGGAATTCATAGAGATGGCATGGGGAAGAGGCACATGTGGGTTGCAGTCTTTGGAAGTATAAGATTTCATAAGTTCAGGGATAGGTCTGGGGAAGAGTGTTCTTCTCCTTCATAAAATTATGAAGGTATGAATGAAACATGGAGGGCGCCCGTCCAGGCATCCTCCTGGCAGCTGTAGAGAGGGTAAAGGTCCTTGGAGAACTATGTCTCCCCAGCGGGAGAGCGATCCCCCCATCCCCAGTTCACAGAAAGGGACCAGGGATCTCCTAAAACCATCCCGCGGGTCGCGGGGAGAGGAAAGTCCGGGATAAGGCTGGAAGAGAGCAGTCTGGCTTGAAAGGAGCAGTCGGTTCCGTTTGACAGTCAGCTGATGAGGTGCCGAGAACTGGACCGATTTTGGTTCCGTTGGTGGTCCTCGAGTCAGGAGCCTTAGAAAGGGTTAGGACTAAAAGAAGAGTGTGCTAGGGGTAATTTTGATAAAGATATGAGCCAATTTGTATCGTCCGCCGTATTAATCTATGGCGGAGAAGCCTCAGCCAGAGTTAAAGGGACGGACGGGTTAGAGAGAGAGAGAGAGAGAGAGAGATTGCGTGCAAAAGAAGGAGTCAGGGAAAGACACAAAATAACCAGGTAGAGAGTGTTACTGTTAAAAATGAATGCTACTTTTATTGGGGGGATTTGTTACATAGTTCAGGGAAGGGGAAAGTGAAGAAGAAAAGATCTTTTAATAATAGTCTGCTGCGGTCCCGCTCCGTTCCTTTTGGTGATGAATCTGCGGAACTCTCCGCTGCGGGTTCAAATCAATTTGAAAGCCGGGGTCACGGTCATCAATTGGACTCTGAGAAACCAGGGGTCGAATTCCTTGTCCATTGTGTAACCTTGGGAAGTCACACTCTCGTAAAGCTTACAAGAAAGTAAGAACAAACCTCTTCAAAACCGATCCGGCCAAGCAAACCTTGTGACATAAGCATAAATTGGAAAAGACTTGAAGGCAACAACATACCAAAACAGACAACCACCATCGCAGAATATACAAGAACTTAAGTTGCCTTATATTTAGTCAGATCTAGCTTGATATTCAGTAAGTGGCAGCAGCATTTTGAAGTTTCAGGCAAGATTATTTCCAAGACCTAGTTAGAGATCCCTATTCATTCATTTATTCATTCACTCACTCATTTATTGTATTAATGTATTGCTTCTCAGCCCAGCAGGCCCCTCAGGGCAAAACACAGCAGATAAAATGTTTTAAAATTGAAATGGTTGTGTATTTGCCTTCAAGCCACCTGTCGATTTATGGCAACCGTATGCATTTCATAGGGTTTTCTGAGGCAAGGGATCCTCAGAAGTGGTTTTGCCAATTCTTTACTCTGCAATATAGCCTACAGCACCTGGAATTTCTTGGTGGTGTCCCATCAAAGTACTAACTAGGGCCCACTCTGCTTAGCATCCAAGGTCAGATGAGATTCGGAGCTCTTAGGGTAAAAGAAAAAGCCCAACTAAATAAATTAAAATGCTCTTTAAAATCATGCGAAGTTTAAATGTAATGTAGTTCAATGATCAGTCAGCCTGCACACAGCAAAAAGCAAGTTCCTTGTTTATTATTCAGTAGCCTGAAATGAGATGATACTGGAATTTATGTGTATAGTTGATAAAAGTTTTCTTTGATATTTATCCTCTGTTCATCTGAGTGTGGGAGGTTAATTTTTCTGAAACTGCATTATATGGTCAATGTAGACCCACACAATGTAGTTCAATGTAGTTTATTTATCATGTCAGAACGAGACTGAGAATACAGTTATAATGTACTGTATAGAAAAACCACAAAGTTAAAAACTTGGCATTATACTAAATGTCCTTTGATCAGAAGCTGGCCACTTGGAGTGCTTCTGGTGTCCCTTTAAGAAGGTCCTCCATTGTGCATGTGGCAGGGCTCAGTCTGCATTGTAGTCAGGGTTCTGTGGTTGGCTTTTCTCCACACTCGCATGTGTAACTCCATTTCTTAAGATTGGCTCTGCATCTCGTGGTCCCAGAGCACAGTCTGTTCAGTGTCTTCCAAGTCGCCCAGTCTTCTGTGTGCCCATAAGGGAGTCTCTCATCCCGTACCAGCCACTGGTTGAGGTTCCAAGTTTTAGCCTGCCACTTTTGGACTCTCGCTTGCTGAGGTGTTCCTGTAAGTATCTCTGTAGATCTTAGGAAGCTATTTCTTGATTTTAGGCATTGCTGTGCTGGCTGATATCCAAACAGAGGATGGGCCGGAGATATCAATGCCTTGGTCAATGCCCCTATTGAAGCAGCTCTACTGGCTGCCGATAAGCTGCCGGTCCCAATTCAAGGTGCAGGTTATGACCTATGAAGTCCTAAACAGCTTGGGCCCTGCCTATCTTTGTGATCGCATCTCCCCTTATAATCCAGCGTGGGCTCTAAGATCTACTGGGGATGCCCTCTTGCTCCTGTCACCGTCAACGTTGGTTGGGACGAGGGAGAGGGCCTTCTCGGTGGTGGCCCCCCCCAACTTTGAAACACCCTCCCCAGAGAGTTCAGGCAAGCGCCTACACTGTCCTCTTTCTGCAGGGACCTGAAAACCTGGTGGTTTCAGTAGGCTTTTGAGCATGATTAGTCCCTAGGCCCCGCGCACTTGGTAGCCATCCAGGACCCTGCTCTGCACTTCATCCGCTTCCCCGGCCCTGTGATACTCTGTCACATCAGTCTTTGCATAGCTTTTCATAGTTGCCCATGTCCACTCTGAAATTATAGCCGTTGGTACTTTAAACCCATCTGATGGCATTGACTAAAACCGGATTTTAATTTTTATGATTTTAGCAGGATTGTATACTTTGTTTTATGATGTTTATCTTGTTGAATTGTCTTCTATTGGCAATTGAATGTTTTGCTTACGTTGGAAACCACCTGGAGTCCTCTTGGGGAGACAGGGCTGTATAGAAATAAAGTATTATTATTATTATTATTATTATTATTATTATTATTATTATTATTATTATTATATTGGTCCTTTCATTGCTGTCTGCTACTTCTCAACATATGCCAGGTGGCACAATACTGGCTAAACAGTATATTTTCCCCAGTGGTGTAGGGCGTAGGCATCCTGCGATAATGCAGCATGTCTCATTAAGAGCCACATCCACTGTTTTAACGTTGAGATGTGTCCCACACTGGGCATGCGTACTCACCAGCAGAATAGCAAAGTGCAAGGACAGATGTCTTCACTGTCTCTGGTTGTGATCCCCAGCTTGTATTATCAGGTTTTGTATGATATTATTTCTAGCACCCACGTTTTGCTTGATAAAAGGTAAAGGTTTCCCCTGATGTTAAGTCCAGTCATGACCGACTCTGGGGGTTGGTGCTCATCTCCATTTCTAAGCTGAGTAGCCGGCATTGTCCGTAGACATCTCCAGGTCATGTGGCCGGCATGACTGCATGGAGCGCCGTTACCTTCCCGCCGGAGCGGTACCTATTGATCTACTCACATTGGCATGTTTTCGAACTGCTAGGTTGGCAGGAGCTGGGGCTAACAGCGGGCGCTCATTCCGCTCCCGGGATTTGAACCTGGGACCTTTCGGTCCAAAAGTTCAGCAGCTCAGCGCTTTAACACACTTCGCCACCGGGGCTCCCATTGGATATTTTGCTTGATATTCAAGCATTATTTGTGTCTATGCTGACCATACAGTACTGTTTCAAACTGCACTATATGGCAATGTAGATGCAGCCTATGTTTGTCCACCAGAGTCTAACTACCTCCAAAACCTTCCTTTGACGTCTATGCCCTCAATTTCACAGCTTATTCAGTACCCAGCATTACAGAAATCAACTGCTTGTGTGTTTAGTTTCATTTATCAAAGACCTTTATCAAAGACCATGTATCTCAAAACATGTTTAAAAAAATAGCTTAAAATCCTTTAAAACCTAAAAATAATGTTAAATTGGACAGCTAAAATAGTCAGGGAAATTTAATAGACCAAAGACCACATGAAGCCTCTCTGTCTTACTTGCCTGCCAGAAACTCGTAACAAATGCAGCCAGTTATTAACTTTCTTTGGCAAAGAGGTCCACAGAAAGTTACAAGGAAAGTTCTGTTATGTGTATATCCCAACCTAACCTGTGCTGGAACATGCAACAGACTTTCTCTGTGGACCTCAGTTTTCAGGCAGGCTCATACCTTGATCCTAAGCTGTTTGTGGCTTTGTAGGTCAAACCCAGCACTTTAAATTGATCATGGATACAGCTTGGAAGCCAACAAAACTATGTTTTAAATTGAGTATAATGTGGTGTCTAATATGTGTCCCTGTCAATAGTCTGGCTGCTTCCGAAGTTGGAGCTTCCAAAGTACAGTTGTCCCGTCACATCTGTGGTTTTGACTTTTGTGGGTTCGATTTCAAATCTTATCTCTAGGAATCTCTAGGTCCTCCAGCATGACTCTTATCTAAAATGGTCTACTGTCCATATAGCCTGGCACTGCCATCCCCTTGTCATTGACCTTAGTGGCGCATGGATCAGGCCCTTTTTGTTCTTCCATTGTTCAGCAGACAACTATGGAGCTCAGGAGATCAAGTCAAATTCCAAATGATGCCCCAAAGTATTGGTTGGTGATTTTTGTTTTGTTTTGTTTAACAGACTAAGACATGATCACTTTGAATTTGGTCAGATGATGAAAGACAGTTGGCGCTATTTTTTGACCTGTCCTCTGTATGAATCAACCAGGGTTAGGTTTCTTTTTTCTTTGCAGGCATTTTTCAAAAGTCAGAGGGATGAATTCCAAATTAGGTGATGTCCCACTGATGTAGAGATATACTTATCACTTTTAGGATTACAAATAAATGCATCAGTGGCAAGAAAGTTTCATGCTGTTTTTCACAATAGCTTTCATTGCCAAAGGTAGTTCTTTTCCATCCACATGTACTTTGAGAAAATATGATCTTGGACTGCAAGGTATACTTTTTATAGCATTTTAAACAACAGCAGTTCTTTGTTTTCCATTAAAAAAAACCCTCTATATGTATATTTGGCAAAAAAACCCCAAACAGAACGAAACCAGTGGTATCAAAGAATTAGTTATTCTTAGGAAAGAGGGAAGAAGCAAAACACATTTATGCAACTCGATACTGCAGCTGTGCATGCAGTATGAAATCCATTTTGGGTCATCCTTGGTTCAAGAATCATTTTGGCATTGGGACACTTTCCTTAGTAAAGGAACAATCTAAAGCAAACATCTTAAACTTGGTGCCCTTAAAAAGTGTTTGACTACAGCTCTTATCATCCCCAACGACTGCTACCATTTCTGGGTGGAGATGATGGGACTTGAAGTCCTATCCATCTGGATTGTAGAAGGCTTGGCCTAAGTATTTAGGTTTTAAGAATAAAATTAGGGGAATTCCTTATCTTTTGTGGTCTGGCAGCTGGTAAGAAGAACTTTGGGGTTAATACTTTAATGGTTGGATCACCTACCTTCCAATATACTGTTGTATTTGAGATTTGCCAAACCAAGAAACTGTGTGATTACATATGTTTGGCTGAAACTTTAGGAGGTTTGTTCAGGGGAACTTTACTCAGCTAAAAAAACCATTTTTTTAAAATGCTGGTTTATTTTGTGTCTTTCATAGAATCATAGAATAGTAGAGTTGGAAGAGACTTCATGGGCCATCCAGTCCAACCCCCTGCCGAGTAGCAGGAAATCGCATTCAAAGGAAATCGCGTTGAAACCTTTGGTTTGGTTTCCTAGATTTATGCTAGGTGTTGCTCTTTGGGTTTTAATTCTTGTCTTCATTGATACTGTGACCCCCCACAAACAATGGACTGGGACCAAACTTGGCACAGAGAAGTCCCATAACCAGTTGAACACACTGCAGGGGTTAGTGGGAATGGACTTTGATTTGGGGAGTTATAGTTCACCTGCATGCATGTATTTATTTATACATTATACATTTGAGCTTCTAAGAATGCTATATATTGGAAAAGTTGAATTTAGATGTGGTGTTCTGCGGTGATGTCCACTTGGTTGACAAGATGAATAAAGTCTCCAGTAGGAACCACAGGGACATCCCAAAGGTCCCCACATTTGATGTGATAGTGTTGGGACCCAAGGAAGGGACCATAGTAGTGCAGCGGTTAAAACCACTAGCTTCAAGAATTCTGCTGATTGGAGGGTTAGCAGTTTGAAGCCACGAGTTGGAGTGAGCTCCCAGCTGTCAGCCCTAGCTTCTGCCTACCTAGCAGTTAGAAAGTATGTCATGCAAGTAGATCAATAGGTACCACCTCAGTGAGGAGGTAAAAAGGCAACGCTTGCTGACATGCCGGCAAAGATTGGAGAAAGTCTATGGACAACAGGATCCTTGGCATGGAATAAGAACACCTTCTCATAGCCAGTTGAACATCACCTTCAGATGTCGGAGATGGAAAGGGGAAAGCCTTTACCTCTGTCTGTCTGCATATTGTATGTCACTGTTCATTGTGTAAAAAGGCATTGACTGTTTGCCTTATATATGTAAACTGTAATCCGCTCTGAGTCCCTCCGGGGAGATAAAGTGGAATATAAAGTGTATTATTATTATTATTATTATTATTATTATTATTATTATTATTATTATTATAAGTTCTCATACTTGTAGGAGAAAGGAAAGATAAGTGCAAGTCCTCACAGTTGGTAGAAGAAGTAGGAAGTAGAACAACACTGCATTTGTGTAAGAACAGACACAGACATGATATAAAATATGAAGGTTTTGGTGATTACCCTTTTTTGAGATATCCAGGCTATAAAAACTTCTATATGATGCTTATAGCTTGGATATCTGTAGAACTATAATTAACCAAGACAGCTTGGAATAGTTACATTTTTGGAGTATAGCCTTTTCGAATATAATAATAACACAATATACTTTATTTATATTCTGCTCTATCTCCCCAAGGGGACTCAGAGCAGATTACAGATACATATATGGCAAACGTTCAGTGCCGTTATACAATTGACAAAGACAGACAGTATACAAACAGAGGCAAGGCTTCCCTCTTTTCATCTCCGGCATCCGGCTGTGCTTGACTTAGCCATGGGGAGGTGCTGTTGTTTCATTATCCACACTGAGGAGCCTGTCATTCATGGACATCTTTCCTGGTCGGATTTTTGCTGGCATGTTTTTTCAGGGCACCTTTTACCACCCCACCAAAGCGGTTCCTATTTATCTACTTACATTGTTGTTTTCAAACTGCTAGGTGAGCAGATGGGGGCCTCCGGTGGCAAAGAGTGTTAAAGCGCTGAGCTGCTGAACTTGCGGACGAAAAGGTCACAGGTTCGAATCCGGGGAACTGAATGAGCGCCTGCTGTTAGCCCCAGCTTCTGCCAACCTAGCAGTTCGAAAAAATGCAAATGTGAGTAGATCAATAGGTACCGTTCTGGCGGGAAGGTAACAGCGCTCCATGCAGTCATGCCGCCCACATGACCTTGGAGATGTCTACGGATAACGCCGGCTCTTCGGCTTAGAAATGGAGATGAGCACCAACCCCCAGAGTCGGAAATGACTGGACTTAACGTCAGGGGAAACCTTTACCTTTGCTAGGCGAGCAGAAGCTGGGCTGACAGCGGGAGCTCACCCCGACCTGCCCACTTTCCTGTCAGCAGGATCTTCTATAGCTGGCGGTTTAACCCGCTGTGCTAGCCAGGCATGGTATAACTTCTAGAATCCTTGCCAAAATCAGCCCACAGTAGCTGGTAGGTTCTGGTAGTTGGAATCCCAAAAAATACGTATTTTAAGTTTTAGTTTTACTGAAAAGAAAACTATGAATACAGTAGAGTCTCACTTATCCAACACTCACTTATCCAATGTTCTGGATTATCCAACACATTTTTGTAGTCAATGTTTTCAATGCATTGTGGTATTTTGGTGCTAAATTCATAAATACAGTAATTACTACATAGCATTAATGTGTAATGAACTACTTTTTCTGTCAAATTTGTTGTATAACATGATGTCTTGGTTCTTAATTTGCAAAATCATAACCTATTTTGATGTTTAATAGTCTTTTTCTTAATCTCTCCTTATTATCCAACATATTCGCTTATCCAACGTTCTGCCGGCCCGTTTATGTTGGATAAGTGAGACTCTACTGTAATAACAAATCCCATTTTTTTTCAACTATACTTGGGCCAGAATAACTTAGTGTGTGTCTACACTGTAGAATTTGCTGTTTGATATCACTTCAACTGCCATGGTTCAGTACTATGGGATTCTAGGAGTTGTAGTTTTATAAGGCATTTAGGCTTCTCTGCTAAATAGTTCTGAAGCTTGCAACTCCCAAGATTCCATAGCATTGAACCATGGGAGTTAAAGTGATGCCAAACTGCATTAATTCTCAAGTGTAGATGCACCTTTAGAGAGGCCCACAAACACTTCCAGGGAGGGGGGGTATTTTTTGCAATGTGGGTGAAGCTGTGAATACTGAATTTGTGATTCAGTGGGGTGCACTGTCTCAACTGCAGTAATCTTTGCATTACTTTTTAAGAGGAGTATTTCCAACTCTGGAAAAGTTCAGCTGAGGTCTAACTATTCGCCTCACTATTCCCCAACCTTTTTCCCAATCTCTTCAACCTGAGTGGCATCTTAATTTGTTTTGGTTTGGTGCCCGAATGATAAAAAGCTGCAATGCAGCGTGAGATTGGAGATGCTGGTACTATATTCTCCCTATTTCTGGCTTTGCTTCTGTTCTCCAACTGGCTGAATCTGAATCAGAGGGTGGATGCTGCAAACGGCCTATACCTTTCAATTAGATGGCACTATGAAGGCAGGATGTCCTCAGATGACCTGATGCAGGCGAATTTTTAAAATATACACTCTCAGAGCAGGATCACTGCACTCTGTGAACACAAGATAAATGCCTGGTTCTTGGGATCTATATTTATCTTAAGTCGGGAAAAGTGGAATACAGCTTCCCAAATTCCTGAGCCAGCATATCATGTGGTTTCATGGCTAGAGGATTTTGTAAGCTGCTATTCACAACGACAACCGCCTCTATCAAAAGGGAGAGCTATGGTTAAGGCATTCTCTCCATGCCTGAACTCAAAATGCTGATTATCCTTCATGTTTTAGTATAGTGCTTGGAAAACATCCAGATCAAAATTTGTTTAGTCACAAGCTCCCTGAATAGCTTTAGTCCAGTACTCATAGACCTCATGTACAACTCCATATAATGCAGTTATATAGTCAGCTTAGAGTCATATAATGCAGCGTGGATCCAGTCTACAGCTCTTTATACCCTGCCATATAAAATCCAGATTATTATTATTATTATTATTATTATTATTATTATTATTATTATTATTATTATTATTTCTATCCTGCTTTTCTCCCATGGGTGGGATTCAAAGCGGCGTACAACATATAAAATTCATACAAATATATTGAACAGCAATACACAATCAATTAAAACATCATATCCCAATTAAAACCCAATGAAGATATAAAATAAAACAATTTTAAAACTTACAACAAGCAACCATATTAAAGATATCCATAACCTCTGGCCACTGAAGATATTTGTCAAGTATTATTTTAAAAAATCCTGTATGGTTTTGAACTGGATTGTATGGCAGTGTAGACTCATATAATCCATTTCAGAGCACATGCTGTGGATTATCTGCTTTGATAATCTGGATTATATGACAGTGTGGATTCAGATTTAGCTATAATTGAGGAAAGGCGGGTTATTTTTGGAAATAAATCAAAAGTTTGAACAAATAAATTGCCCTTTTGCAGAGTGCCTATGCTGGTTGGAAGATTTGTGGATTGTAGCTCTAAAATAACAATACTAAGCTTTGTCCTCTCCCTCCCCCCTTCTAGTTTCTTAAGAAACTATGCAAGAAAACACATGGTTCAAACCAGAGCCAAAGGAAATTATATGCTGGCCCTTTCTCGTTTGGTTTAATTTTAGTGGGAAGGTGGCATGTGAAACAAGAGCCAGATGCATAATGTCTGTATTATGAGAGAAGACGCCAGAAATAAAGAGGCCTTTGTCCAGACAATGGGGAACTGAGCAAATTAATTGCCATTTCGGGAGAAGTAGACCAGAAAGTATCCATAATCCCAGAGAGCAGAGCCTTTGTGTGTACCCTTCCCTTCTTTTTCACGGTTCAGGGTGGATTTGAAAGCGGCTGTATAGGAACAGCCTTAAATCGAACTATTTTGTGTGTGTGTGTGTGTGTGTGTGTATAGAATGCTTTTCTATTGCCGTGTTTCCAGAATCCTCACATAGCTCTCATAGGGAAAAATGCCATTTTGATTCCATCACTGGTCAGGAGAAGATCATTTTGAAATCATTTTCAGATCTTGCCAAGAAAACCCTGCAATAGGTTTGGCTTAGGATCGCCATAGATCGGAAATGGCTTGAAGACCCATAAAAAACAACAGCAAAACCACGTTACACTATTGCAGCAAAATACCAAGAGGCGTGTGACATCTTTAAGGGATTTAGAATAAGAAGAACTTTAATAAAAGTCTTATGGATTTATGCACAGAGTCAAAGTGGACAGAGATGAAGAACGTGGTGTTAGTAACAATTATATCATCAACATTGGCCACTGGGATAAAACTGGGGATTGATAAGAGAAACATGCTAGTAACCAGTTGAAAAAGGATTTTGACTAACTAGAACAAGTCATTTGGTGGGGATGTAGATACAAAATATTTAAAGACCTGTGAGATTTAGGTAGCTGGATATGATTCGCTAAAGGAAGTGATGATTGAAAGGAAACATGATAGGCAACTTAAAATATCTGAATGCATGCCATATAGAAGATGAAGCAAGCGGCTCAAGAGTTTAGAGGACTGTCTGCATCATGGACTGAAAATATTGTACTCGCCTCGTAAATACTGTGATCGCAGCACATGACATCTGTGACAATTTCATTTGCAATTCCTTTCTTTGGACTTTAAGCATCTTGCCTTTTACCCTGAGGTTTTACTGAGAATCTGGACTTTTAAACACGTGGTTGTCCCTGCAGATGATATCCCTGTGCTGTGTCATCAGTGGGAAGAGTTTGTGGTGGGCAGAAATGGTTGGAAGATGAGAATTCCTGCCAGGAAGTGGTTATTTTGGGGGTTGAATTTATATATTTAGTTTTAGAAAAAGATTACAGTTGCCTCTTCACATATGTGGTTTCGATTTTGGTGGATATGATTCTTCGTGGATTTGATTATAATGTTTTCTCTAAGAATCTCTAGGTCCTCCAGTGTTATCCTAGGGCCAGTTTCCTCCAGGTATGTTCCACAGCTCTCTAGTTCCTCTGATGGGATTCTGTGTTTAATTTTCAGGGGAAGTTGACAATAGTCTTCTGGAAGACCTATAAATTCCAAAGGTAAAAAACCCCCTAATTTCTTTCTTTTTGCTTTTTACTTTCATGAAGGGTCTTGTGCCCCTAACCTTAATGAATTTAGAGGGCTGATTGTATTGCATGCAGATACTTGGATGTCAGTATTAATTAACATATACATTTAATTATACTAGCTAATTAATTATACTAACCCGCGTGCCCGGGTTATTTTTTTGTTTTTGGATATTAGGTAATATCAGTTTGGTCATATGTTACACTATTTCTTAGAGAAAGACTCAGTCTTTCATGTTGTTTTTTTGTGAATGCTCACATCAGAAAATGCATAAGGATGTGGGTGAACTACAGTTCCCAAAAATCTTGGGCCAATCCTCCCCAAACTGCACCAGTATTCACAGTAGGCCATCTTGGATCTGTGTGCCAAATTTGGTCCAGAGCCATCATCTGCTGGATTCAGTGTTCTCTGAATACAAGTGAACTATAACTCCTGGATGTCAATGTCAATCACCCCCAAACCCCAGTAGTATGAACAATTGGCTGTGTTGGTGCTGTGTGCAAAGTTTGGTAGAGATCCATCATTGACTGTGTTCAGTGCTCTCTGGATGCAGGTGAACTACAACTCCCAGATTCCTGGAGAAATCACTCCCAAACCCTGCCTGTCTGGACAGTTGGCCATGTTATGTCTGTGTGCCAAGTTTGGTTCAGATACGTTGTCAGCTGAGTTTGGTGTTCTCTGGATAAGGGTTAAGGGAGAGACAGTGGGCGGGGTCATTCAAATTCCACATCAATGGAGAGATAAAGGAACACTGGGATGTGGTGCTCACTGTAACTTATTGTGGGAGGGCTTTGGGGGCTCCCCAGCTCTGTGGGTTAAAGTTGTGTGTGGAGGCGGGAGGCTGTCTGTGTAAGTGGACACCCCTGCCACATTCACACATACATATTTTTACTTTTATTATGTGTATAGAAGAAGATATTTATATGGGTTGGCAATGCTAACCACCTCCTAGCAGGAAGGCAAGTTCACCAAGGAAAATGTGTGGCAGATTATGGCAATCTCACCACAAAGTATGTGCTGTGTGTACTGTTAACTGGGTCACTGCAGGGCCAATGCGGACAAGGAAAATGCCATCCCAAACAGACTTTCCCCCTTCATTCTAGACAAAATATTCAAATTGTAATAAAAATGACTTCTTGATAGTAAGAGCTGTTTTGGAGGATGATGGATTCTCCTTCATTAGAAGTCTTTAAATAGAGTTTGGAAGGCCATCCCCCCAGAGTGTTTTTGCTGTGCCTTGAACTATATGGACTTTGTGTGACGGAAACAGTGATACTCATCCAAGGTGAGCTACTCTGGATCAGCATCAGCACGGTCTGCACAGACACATTTTAATGTGGGATAAGACTGCATTAAGGCGAATGAGCCCCCTGCATCATGTGGACACTACAAAGTCCATTCATCCCTGAACCAACTCCTCCCTTCCTTCCTTCCTTCCTTCCTTCCTTCCTTCCTTCCTTCCTTCCTTCCTTCCTTCCTTCCTTCCTTCCTTCCTTCCGTTGACATGAAGAAGTCCTTTCTTTTACCTGCATGAAAGGCTTACTATTTAAATTTTGGCAGTCAAACCTGGGTTTACTTGCATCATGAAGGACAAAAGTTTCTCTCTTTTGTTTTGCCCATACTTGCATAACGTTATATAGCTGGCAACACAGTTGTCAGGCCATGAGAATTTTTCAGGCCATGAGAATATGATGAAAGCTGTGAGTTTCCCTCATTAGATAAGCTAAAATACATTTTTTAAAGTTATAGAAAAAAAGTGAAGATCATTTAAAAATGCATCTGATTGAGAGGCATCCTGAAAGCCATTCATGGACCACATCTTAAAAACCTCTTGCATTTTTTAAAAAAAGGTAATGTAGTCAGATGTTGTAACCTTTCCTAATAGGATACTTGCTCTAGCTTATAGTTGGTGATCATTTTCTTCCTCGAACCATATGGGCAGTCCCATTCTGTTGTTGTTGTTGTTGTTGTTGTTGTTATTGTTGTTGTTGTTGTTGTTGGAACTGGAAGTGATCTGGTAAGTCTATGTAAGAGAGAAAAAGCAGCATATAGAGACAAAATACAGCATTTTATACTTTAGTACATAACAGGGAGTGAGAGAAGCTAAAATGCTATGTTTTAATGATTATTTTAGTATTTTTTTAAAAGTTGTTTTAGCTGAATTATACTGGAGGCATTTTACACACAGTCCCTCAGTACTTCATAGGGTTGTTATGAGGAGAGAGCCATATACACTGCCATGAATGCAAGATGCAAGTGTAACCAATTAATAATTAATAAAATAATGTATGCAAAATATGTGCTCTGCCTTTCAGCTATAAGCCTTCCACTAAATCGTAACACTCTTATAAAATGGAAAGCATTTGCCTTAATTCTGCAAGAATATCATACATATTTTGGAAACATTTTTGTTTGCATCCACACCTTCAAAGACAGCTTTTATGGGGACAGGCGAGAACAACCCAAAGCCAGAGATTTGCCTGAGGTCTGAGTCACTCCAATAATCCACAGCATGACCCCAGATTTACCTTGAAACGCAGCGCCAGAGCGGTCCTTCATTATGTAACTGTCAGTGGCAGGCAGCATCAGACCAAAGAGAAACTGGCAGATGGAGGCTGGAGAAATCTCTCTGGCTCAGACTTGCCGCTGACAGTGGTACTGCAATATCTACAGAGAGGATGGCTGTGTGCTTTATTATTCTTATTGTGGCATGCCTTCAAGTTGTTTCCAACTTACAGCTACCCTAAATCAAATCTGTCACATAGTTTTCTGGGGCTGAGAGAGAGTGTAAAGTCACCCAGAAGTTATATTTTCCCAAAAGAGGATTTCTATACCACAAACCTACATTTATCCATAGTTGTCTTATAGCTGTTGTAAAGCTGTCTGTCATTTCAGCTGTCCTCAATATAGGATGTAAACTTCTAGGTATTTTTCTAGCAAGGAAAATCCACATTACTAGAAATTTGGTGGACTTGCATTTGAAAAAGGCACCCTTCCATGGATAATGAGGAATATGTTCAGGAACAGATGTGTCTGGCAGAAGGGCAGTTTCACTTTAGGAATGATTCTTTCCTGGTTCAGTTCGAGATCCCTGATCTTCTATGTCCTGACCAATCATGACCTTGATTGGCTTTCAAAATTAAATGAGTTCAGGAGTGTTCACTGTGTTAAGGTAATACCTCTGTGGCATTCATGGCTGAACTCCAATATATTGCTTATGTAATGGTGTATATTAACAACACACTTTGATGGAGAAAGGAACAGCATGTATCTCATCCTGAAGATAGAGAAAATACTCAGCCTATCAAAATTTAATTAATGAAATTGGCTTGGTTCCCATATTTTGGAATCTTCACAAAGCTGAGATTTCTTTTTCTGTTGGCATCTTCAGTAAGGTGATTGTTTGGGATGATCTTATTAATTCTCTGCAGAGAAAGCTTGGGCACCATTATTTAACATTTCATCACATAACATTATTTAGAGCCCCGGTGAAAGTTCTACTGGAAAATTTTGCAATTCTGCTATTTTTTTTTGAAAAAACCACATACGGACTTTCTCCATATGAAGATGGTATAATTTGTTATTGAAGGCCTTCATGGCTGGAATCACTGGGTTGCTGTGAATTTTCCAGGCTGTAGGGCCATGTATGGCCATGATCAAGAAGCATTCTTTCCTGACATTTCACCCACATCTATGGCAGACATCCTTAGAGGTTGTTAGGTACTGTATATACTTGAGTATAAGCTGACCCAAATATAAGCCGAGGCACCTAGTTTTACCACAAAACAACTGGGAAAACATTGCCTCCAGTATAAGCCGAGGGTGGTAAATTTCAGCAATAAAAATAGATACCAATAAAATTACATTAATTGAGACATCAGTAGTTAAATTTGAATATTTACATAAAGCTCAAATTTAAGACTGTCCAACTCTGATCAAATCATTATTCTCATCTTCTTCAATGTAAATGTGCTTATGTATCCTTTTAATAATAATAGAGTAAAATACTACATGTAATAATAATAATAATAATAATAATAATAATAATAATAATAATAATAATAATAAATACAGGAAAATAATACATGTAATAATAAATAGAGTAAAATAATAAATGCAATAATAATAATAAGATCAGAGTGAAATAATAAAGGTATTATTAATAATAATAAAAACAGAGTAAAATAAATGTGATAATACCAATAATAATAGAGAAAAATAATAAATGTACCATATATTCTTGAGTATAAGCTGACCCAAATATAAGCCAAACGGGGCCCTCACCTGAGTGTAAGCCGAGGGTGGTTTCTTCAGTCTTAAAAAAAGGGCTGAAAAACTAGGCTTATACTCAAGTATATACAGTATATTGGCAACTAGATCAGTGAGGTTTATATATTTGTGGAAGCCCCCCCCCCCTCCAATGCATTTTTCTTAATCAGCAACCTGGAATTTGTTGGCGGCCTCTTATCCAATCACTAACAAGGGCTGATCCTGTTTAGCTTTCAAGATCAGACACAATTGGTCCCTTTTGAATGAACAATTTTATCTAACACCAATAAGGTGCTCCTTCATTTCTTTTATCTGTTTTGGTAGTTTCACTGAGGACTTTGGTAATAATGTATGCAAGCTCCATGTGCACTGGAGCTGTGTTCCTGTATTTATATATGCTCAGTTGTACATAAGTGTAGAATTATTCTGTGCTGTCACATTTATATCCAGTTGAAGCAGCTCTGACCTAGTGTAGCTAAGTATGGTTTTCATTTTTTTTTAAAATTTTCAACTTCAAAACATTATAAATATAACTTTCAAATATGTTACATTAGTTAGAAAATGAATATATTTCTTTGTATGTCTAAGTAGTATGAATCTTTACTTCTCTGCAATGAAGATACTTCACAGGTAGCTCAGAGTCTTCACATATTTATGTGGTCACAAAATAGTCCTATGGAGTGCAATGACATGTGTCAACTCTGTTGGGCAAATGGGCTTATTAACAAAAGACCCTCTCCATAAATATATAGCAGAGTAACTTATTAGCAGCAGCGTGACCCAGCACCAGTAGCCAAAAGTGATAAAAAGAACAAAAACACACCGACCAATGTTATCTCTTCCTTAGCAGGCTTTTCTATGTAGTAAAATAATATGGTTGCACTATTTACAAGAACAAGGTTTTCCATAACGTAAATAAAGTTCTTTATACTTTCTTCTTTGCTTCCACACTGGTCTTCTTTCTCATGCAGATAAACAGCTTCACTCTCACAGAGCCTTCTCTCACACCGTACTTACACAGGAGCTTTACACACAGCAACCTTCACACTGGAGCTTCACACATGGGACCTTCAACCTGGGGCTTCTCTCACACTGAGGCCTACTAAGCTACAGGCACACCTGCTTATATTGAACTGCAGCTTTTGCTGAGTCATTGCATTCATTTAACCCTTTCAGTTCTTGACTCACATTTTTGTAATTAAAAAGTAAAGGTAAAGGTTTCCCCTGACGTTAAGTCCAGTCATGTCTGACTCTGGGGGGTTGGTGCTCATCTCCATTTCTAAGCCGAAGAGCCGGTGTTGTCCGTAGACACCTCCAAGGTCATGTGGCCGGCATGACAGCATGGAGCGCCGTTACCTTCCCGCCAGAGCGGTACCTATTGATATACTCACATTGGCATGTTTTCGAACTGCTAGGTTGGCAGGAGCTGGAGCTAACAGCGACCGCTCATGCCGCTCCCGGGATTTGAACCTGGGACCTTTCGGTCTGCAAGTTCAGCAGCTCAGCGCTTCAACACACTTCGCCACCGGGGTTCCTTAATTAAAAATACCTAGCTAATTTTTTAAAAATATTTCTGACAAACACCACTTTGGCATTGCACTTCTAATCACTAAAATGGATTAAAAGTCTTCATTTGTCTGTTGACATGCAGTGAAAGAGTTTCATTCCCATTATGTTTATCCCAGCAGCCAAATCCATGGCAACAAGACCTGCTCAAACATCTATTTGACATTTTACCTGCAGGGAGCTTTTACATGGGAGAGCATCCAAAAATAGGAAGAGGGTGGGAATGACCTCTTGTCTGTATAGTCTCCCTGCCCCTTTTACTACCTGACTTTGTTGTATATGAAAGCCAGGTCACAGTTAATGCAGAACCCCAGCCAGGTGCACTCGATCTTAGATCCTTACCATCTTATTGGAAAATCAACATTTTGCAAGAAATTCCCTGCAGTATAATTCAAAAACTAGTTCTGTATCCAGTTTTACTACTCTGTCTCTTACTAGGATAATGGAGTGAACCAAGGGGAAGAATCCAAACTTAGTCTACTTATGCCTTACAGAAAGTAGTGCCAAGTCTTGTTCCAGCCCATCTATTTGTATTGACTAGTTATAGAGGAAATCAACAACATAAAAACAGGAGAGCTCCTTTCGGCATTATATGTAGTTTTCAGATGTTTTTAGAGGCAGAAGTCTGATTATAGTAATGACCTAGTTTACAAATGTATTTTTTATTAATGCAATGGGGAAAATCCTATAATATTGGAATGCAAGTACCAGCATCTTAGCCAACATAGAGACTCATGAAGAATGCTGGAACTTATAATCTACAGAAAAACAAGGCCTTCATTTTGCCTACTTTTCCCTCTCTTAACGTTCTTATTACGTTTACAGTATTTTAGTACTGAAGGGATAGAGGAAAATACACATAAGGTAGGGGAAGTGAGGGAATTGCTGGCCATTTTATGTTATGTTCTGACACGAAGAGTGAAACAAACAAGATAATGTATCAGTACAGAAGATCCCATGAAATTTGCTCAGAATTCATAAGATTGGGGAAAGTGAGTCTGTGTGGGACCCCATTTGTCTTAGAACTGTCCAGTCAACAGCAGATAAAATGCAGAATAATCAATAAATGACCAATTAAGCAATTGATCAATTTGAGCGAGATGGCTAAAAGCTGTGACAAAGTCTGAGGATGAAGGGAGGTTGATTGAGTAATTATGTGAACAGATACATTAATCGGCAAAAAATCAGATTGATACTCTGATCGTTTATTTAACACTGACAATTGGAGTCAGATTCCTGGCACTGTAAGTGTATGTGTACTGAGGAAGAGAAATTGCAACCGCTGAGAGATGTGGTCAATAAATGGAAAGTAGGTTCAGAGAGAGCCAGAGTGGTCTGGTGGGTCAAATGTTGAACTAAGACCCTGGTGACCAGGGGTTGAATCCCCGTTCAGCTATGGAAACAGTTCTGGCTTTTGACAATTGCTATTTCTACATAAGCCCCGTTTGTTTATCTTAAGCAGTACAGCTCTATTTTGGCACATTTAGATGTATCTAACTTAGGGCCTTCCAATATATAGTTCAGGTCTAGTTACCACGTAACGTTATGATAGGTTGTAATAGTTCAACATCTGGAAGTCTGAAGGTTTCTCACTCCTGCATAAAGCTTGGCAAAGTTCTTTTTATGGTCTCCAGGATCTGCTTTAAGCTGGAGGGTGGTGTATCATATTTTTAGGGCTTTAAGAGCAAAATTAGCTACCTGTAGATTCAGGCTGAAGTAAATTAGAACTGAAAGAGTAGACCAAGAGTATGCATCCCATCTGAAATCCTGTAGCTGCCTCCTGCAGAATTCTGGGGATTGTAGTAAGACCCAGGACTTTTCTGGTTAAGCATTTTAAAGACCCCTCCCCTAAACTACATGCAGACCGAAATGAATACAGTTCAGGGCAAGATAATTCAAGGTAAAGAATTTCACTGTTGTAGTCTAGCAGGTTCCTATGCATTACAGTCAGGACCTTGGATAGTTCCCAATGTTTTCTAGCTGAGCCATATAACTGTTTATTCATTCACGCATGTCAGTAAGTCCTCTGTTTCAAGGGGTCCATCCCATCCTGTCTCAGAAGAACTGCCCTTAAAGAGGTCATGTTGAGTTCTCCGTCTTCATGCAGCTATGTGACTTTGAAGTCGAAGAGGCCACAGTGTTGGTGGTGATCCTCTGAAAGAGAGACAAAAACACAATTGCAGCATATTGCCAAGTTTTCCTTACCTAGAAATCTTGGACTTGTTATGTATGAGCAGACCCAATGAAGGACTGATTTGATATGTCAATAAGAAGCATGGAAGACACTTATTTCTGCATAACTGAAAGACTGATAGACCCCACCAAAATTTGTAGGGATAGGAGGAGAGTCTAGAGAAAGTGAATAGACTGTACAGGCTAGGATTTGGCATGCCAAAGATGATTTGTGTGTGGCTGAAATAGGGGAATTCAACAGATTTGAGGAAAGGCTAGAGGGAGGAATTCATGTACTACAACTCACTTGTAGTAGAGACAAAGTAGAACTCTCCAGTGGGGAAGACTACAAAGTATGTAGTCAGTCACTCAATGGACAGACTACATGCTTTGAATGCAGAAGGTTGCATATGCAATCCCTAAAATCTTCAACTGCAAGGACAAGGTGGCAAGTATTCAGTGAAACCAAGTCATCAAATCTTTAACTGTGGATTTTCTTGCATTTTCTAGAAATGAGAAGTGACCAAAAACATTTTCTGGCTCTGAAAAAAAACTTCCCTTTTGACACACTAAAGCAGAGCCCTGCAGTTTGCTTGAGGGCAAAATGACAACTCCTGAGGATTTCCAGGAGTAGCAAATCTCCATATTTGGCTGGAATTGTTTGTTTGTTTTACTAGAGTCGGTCTGAGAGGGACTTTGTGACCACTGTCTATGTCGGAAACTGATTAGAATTGTTACAGAATTTGTAGGCTGTTTGTAAAATAATCTGTACAGCATTTGTTGGAGATCTTCATCCATAGGGTCTCCATAAACTTGGAGATTTTCTTCTATAGGATTTCCATAAATTTGGAGATCTTCATCCATAGGGTCTCCATGAATCGAAGTCAACTTGATGGCAAAAATGGTTCACATAAACTATTTCCACCTAATGTGATGTGTGTAGATAAGATAAAGAGTCAAAGAGGAAATCTAAAGGGGTTAGGAGGTGTCCCTGTGAATGAAAAAGCCTGAGGGTGCATCTACACTGTAAAATTAATGCAGTTTGACATCAGTTTAACTACAATGGCTCAGTGCTATGGAATCATGGGACCTGTCATTTTAAGACATCTTTCGCATTCACTGCACGAATGCTTTACCAAATTACAAATCCCAGGATTCCATAGCAATCCGCCATGGTATTAAAGTGGTGTCAAACTGCATTAATCCTGCAGTGTCGATGCAGCCTTAATGAAGCTGGTATCAGTGAGCTACAATTAAAATCTAGTGGGCTTTGATACTTGGTTGGAGAAACAATATGTTTCAACATTTCTGTTCCAACTTACCTAGAGTAAACCACATTAACTTTCTGAACTGCCCCTTACAGAACCGAGCAATTTAAAACTTGATTATATAAAACTCAGCAACACTACAATGCAGGGCAATTTTGTACCGATCTCTTTCTTTCCTGGAATCAAATAAGTGAAAATCACATTTTTTTTGTACTGCTGTGTTACCTACTACAGTGTTTTTCCCTTCTCCAAATGCTTTAAATCAAATCAGATTTCATAAAATATTGAAACCGACCACCACCTGAGCAGAAGGAAGCCTAGAAGCATGAACAGAAAGGAAAGGGAAGACGCTTCCCCTTGGACAAATTTCCTGCGTGATGAAATAAACTCGGTAGCTCCAGGAGGGTGAGGAATGATGACACAAAAAGGCATGGAGAGAGCTTTAAGGCAGAAGGATGGAGGAAAGAGATTATATAGCAAGACTGGCAGCAGATGGCAGGAAATGGAAAAGTTCAGTGGCCACGGAGCTTCTCAGCAAGGCGGCTTAGAATCCCTACCTTCTTTCTATTATAGACCCATTTTAGACCACAACAAAACAAAACCCTTTAAACCTTTTCAGATGGATGCAAATGACCCCCTGTAACAAGGCATTTTTAAAAAGTACCCATTGTGTGTACAAATGGACACTTTGTCTTGGTGTTTTAGACACCCAGCGGAGGCACATGGACACATTCAATTCAATTAAGCAATGAACTGTATGTTTCCCACTCCTGTTTCAAGGCCATCAAGATGAACTGAAAGCTTACAATAAAAATAATTCATATATATATATATATATATATATATATATATATATATATATATCAGGAAAAGGAAAATACTAGCTGTGCCCAGCCACGCGTTGCTGTGGCGAAGTATGGTAGTACGGGAAATAAAAGTATTGAGGAATTGATGGTAGTTAAGGTAAAGGGTAAAGGTTTTGCCTTACATTAAATCCATTATAAATGGGTTATATAGCTGTGTGGAAGGGCCTTGAGTCTACACTGCCATATAATCTAGTTAAAATCAGATAATCTGTATTTTATAGGCAGTGTGGAAGAGGCCTAAGTGAGGCCTAACTCTGCCCATCCCCTGGGCTGAGTGGGTTGCTAGGAGACCAAGTGGGCAGAGCTTAGCCTTCTAACTGGCAGCAATTGGCCAAAACAATTATTCCTCTCCCTCTAATTAGGACTTTATTTTTCTTTTCTTTTTGTTGTATGAACGTAGAGGCATGGATGAGGGGTTGTGCTGCCAGGTTTAGTGTTTCTGGGATGTGTAGTTTTGTTGTTTTGTCCTAGGCCGAAATTTCATTACCCTTTTATATATATAGATATATATCTTCTGCAATCCTAGATATATTATGCTATGTAAACCAATTTTTATAAGCTTTGATAAGAGCCCAGAGTCTACAACCAGTTACTAGGATCTAATGTATTTAATGTATTTAGGAGCCCCGGTGGCTCAGTGTGTTAAAGCACTGAGCTGCTGAACTTGCAGACCAAAAGGTCGCAGGTTCAAATCCCGGGAGCGGAGTGAGCGCCCACTGTTAGCCCCAGCTTCTGCCAACCTAGCAGTTCAAAAACATGCCAATGTGAGTAGATCAATAGGTACCACTCTGGCAGGAAGGTGACGGCGCTCCATGCAGTCATGCCGACCGCATTACCTTAGAGGTGTCTACGGACAACGCCGGCTCTTTGGCTTAGAAATGGAGATGAGCACCAACCCCCAGAGTCAGACATGACTGGACTTGTCTGAGGGGGAAAACCTTTACATTTTTAATGTATTTAGATATATTTACACAACCTGCACAAGACAATGAGCATTAAGCAACCATTCATTTAAAAAGACCTGATCTTGAATGCAGGAGATGATTGATGGGATTATGCCTATGTAGGTTTAGACAGTTTACATAGTTGCTCAGGGAGCGCTACCTTGAATGAACAGCATAAAAGCAAATGGTTTTGTGCTGATTTCACTTTTGTTTCACTGCTTCATCCATATGGTGAGGGGTCTGTCATACCGTGCAATACAAATGAACGGTACTGTACCAAAGCATGTATGAAACATATGAAACAAATACCAGGCCCTATTCTAGTAGTCAGTATGCAGAAGGCATTAGAAGTTAGTTGAGTACAGTATGCATCAAAAGAAAGTGCTTGTTTGTATGCAACAGAGAAGAGACTGAAATACAATGCTTAAAGAACAAACTGTTTAAAGTTTGAACCAATAAGCAATGTACCTGTATGCTTAATATATGAAGTTTTTAAAGCAAATAAACTATGTTACCTTTTCACAAAAACTACTTCTTTTTTGGTCTCTTGAGAGCATGATTTAAAAGCAATATATTTTATGAGAGAGTAGATTTTTTGGGGGGCAACTGAAATAACACTTCTGAAGATCTGCTATATATTTTATGCATTGGCATATCTTTGTTCCTAACAGTTCAAAGAGAAAACCAGGGATATCAGTCTAAATAACTGAGAAACCTACATTGCCCTCCATTAATACTAGTTAATATTTGCCACTAAGAAGAAGATTGATTCAAGCGAGTATTTAACTCTTCTTAGAAAGATCATGTTTTACACAAAAAGTCATGATTATTCTAAATAGCGTGCATGCCAATTGATCTCCACAAAGGGTCATGCTTCCAAATGGCTATGGAGATTCTAGTTTTCCAAAAGGTTATGATCTCTAAAAGTCATGCCTTTTCAAAAAAATAATAATTCTATTTTAATGTTTATATGTTTTGGTACCTTTGAGTCTTTAGCAAGAGAGAAAAGCAGGATATAAATTATTATTATTATTTTATTATGTCACAGCAAACAAGATAGATGTGCTGGGTTTCGTATCACAAAATCACAAGTCGAACACTTCCCAAGTGTCTAGGACTGTGTGATGTATTTTCGGATGATGTGTGCAGATCCCAGTAGGGTGGCCTTTTGCAGTTGGCAGATCGTGATTCTGTCAATGTCTATTGTTTCCAAATGCCGGCTGAGATCTTTTGGCATGGCACCCAGTGTGCCGATCACCACCGGGATCACCTGCACTGGTTTCTGCCACAGAGTCTTTGAAGTTCGATCTTGAGGTCCTGATAGCGGCTGAGTTTTTCCTGTTGTTTTTCGTCAATGCGACTGTCACCTGGGATGGCGACATCAATGATCCAAACCTTTTTCCTTTCCACAACTGTGATGTCTGGTGTGTTGTGTTCCAGAACTTTGTCAGTCTGGATTCGGAAGTCCGACATTATCTTTGCGTGCTCATTCTCCAATACTTTTGCAGGTTTTTTATTATTATTATTATTATTATTATTATTATTATTGTCATCATTATTATCTAAACTTCATAGCTATTCTGATTTCTTGTTAAAAAGTTAAATATGGAGTTTGACCCTTAGCTGAACCAATGGGGTGAACATTTAAACTTCCTTTCCCTCTGCTATGACCTGGTGGATCTTTTGCTGTTTAGTCAGAGATGGGAAACAGATGGTGATAATGATGATATGTATTTATACTCTGCTTTCCGCTCTTAAACAAGACCCAAAGGTGGCCTCTTAGGCAAACCAACAAGGTCCCTCTTCTTCCCTCCTGACAGAATAGCCCTTGCGGGGGTGACAGCTGCAAGAGAGGAAAACACAAATCAAGCCAACTTCCCTGACGAATGACTGAGTAGCATTGCTTCCTTTTTCTCCCTCTGCTACTTTTGCCTGATGGAATCACTTCTGTCACAGATTTAATTTATTTAATGTCAGACTGTTACAAATCCAGCTGGTGTTATGTGCAAATAGAATTGCTTGGCTTTGCACCCAAAACTTTTGATGCTGCACAAACTAGATTGCAGAGTTCCTTGCAGGCACTGTTCAAGGTCCCATGCTGGAATCCTCCTGCCCTGTCCTCTGCTTTCAGGAAAAGGAAAATATCAATCCGCAAAGTGCTCTGCCGGACAGTACAGTCGCCAGATTAGATTTCCTTAGAGTCATAACCCTTGGGTTCAGCTTAGTCATAGAAAGCAAAACTAAGTACAGAAAAGAATAGTGAAGGTAAAGGTTTCCCCGACGTTAAGTCCAGTCATGTCTGACTCTGGCGGTTGGTGCTCATCTCCATTTCTAAGCCGAAGAGCCGGCGTTGTCCGTGGACACCTCCAAGGTCATGTGGCCAGCATGACTGCATGGAGCGCCGTTACCTTCCCACCAGAGCGGTACCTATTGATCTACTCACATTGGCATGTTTTCGAACTGCTAGGTTGGCAGGAGCTGGAGCTAACAGTGGGCGCTCAAGCCACTCCTGGGATTTGAACCTGGGACCTTTCGGTCTGCAAGTTCAGCAGCTCAGTGCTTTAATGCACTTCGCCACCAGGGCTCCTTACATATCTCAATATAAAAACCCAAACTGGAATAAAGCCATAATCTCATTGTTATACATTCCTTATATAAGAATGGTTTTACTTCTAGGTCCCTTGGGCCAAGGATGGCCTTGCGCCAGCTGAGAGAGGTTCCTTCAGGCGTTTCATCTCCATCAAGAGAAGCAATAAAGTTAGAACCATTTTAATAGTCCACCTTGGGCTTCTGATTGTTCAGTCCCAGCTCTCTCACAACCTCCACAGTAGTCCAGAATTATTCTAAAGCAGCTCTTCTCAACCTGGGGGTCTGGACCCCTGGGGGGGGGGAGTCATGAGGGGGATGTCAGAGGGGTTGCCAAAGACCATCAGAAAGCACCTATTTCTGATGGTCTTAGGAACCCCTTTGGTTTAGGTGAACTATAAATCACAGCAACTACAACTCTCAAATGTCAATGTCTGTTTTCCCCAAATTCCACCAGTGTTCAAATTTAGGCATATTGAGTATTTGTGCGAAGTTTGGTCCAGATTCATCATTGTTTGAGTCCACAGTGCTCTCTGGATGTAGGTGAACTACAACTCCCAAAATCAAGGTCAATGCCCACCAAACCCTTCCAGTATTTTCTTTTGATCATGGGAGTTCTGTGCCAAGGTTGGTTCAATTCAATTCCATCATTGGTGGAGTTTGGAATGTTCCTTGATTGTAGGTTAACTATAAACCCCGGGCTGTGGCGCAGGCTGGTGAGCAGCCAGCCAGCTGCAACGAATTACTCTGACCAAGAGGTCATGAGTTCGAGGCCAGCTCGGAGCCTATGTTTGTCTTGTCTTTGTTCTATGTTAAAGGCATTGAATGTTTGCCTTATATGTGTAATGTGATCCTCCCTGAGTCCTCTTCGGGGTGAGAAGGGCGGAATATAAATACTATAAATAAATAAAATAAATAAATAAACTACAACTCCCAAATGACAAAATCAATCCCCCCCCCCCCCAACCCCGCCACTATTCAAATTTGGGCGTATCGGGTATTTGTGCAAAATTTGGTCCAGTGAATAAAAATACATCCTGCATATCAGATATTTACATTACGATTCATAACAGTAGCAAAATTTCAGTTATGAAGTAGCAATGAAAATAATGTTCTGGATGGGGGTCACCACAATATGAGAAACTGTATTAAGGGGTTACAGCATTAGGAAAGTTGAGAACCACTGTTCTAAAGTCTTTTAATACTTATATACTTAGCAAATATGTTGCTCTCTCAGTATTATTTCATCCTGCAAAAGATTCAGTGTTCTTTGATCATTTTGGTGTCCAAAGAAGGTGTTATATCCCAGTCGCCTTTGGGTGCTGAACCTAGTTCAGAAATGAACTTTGACCAGGATGAAGCTTATTCTGACTTTTCACCCAGTTCTCCTTCAAGTTCCTTCCAATTACAGACCCCAGTTGTGGATAGCTCTGAGGCTTCCTTAATTGGGAGAGATACTGATAACACTACTCCCGTGGAAGAACCAGATGTTTCAAGCTCCCCAGGGAATGTATCCTTTAACAGGAGACAGTCTTTCCAGCAACAAAGATCCCAGACATAGCAGCTTGGCATTTAAAGGGGATACTGGATAGCAGATTGCTTTGGGAACATTTGGAGAGTTCGGTTCCCTTCGCTGTTATTAGATCTAACTTCTATAAAAGTATCTTGCACTGTGAACTTCTTGTGGTGTCAACGTAGTGACTTCATCGTTTCCAGTTCCTTGATTTCTCCAAGCCGAGTCTCCTGTTTTCCTGGCGACTCCCATTGTTAATCCGGAGTGAATTCACGTCCTTGCCTTGTTCCTGAATCCAGATTGCTTTTAGCCTCATCTTTTTGCCTGCCTTGTGTAATCCAAGACTTTTCAGTGACTTTGGACTTTGTTATTTACTCCTGCTTCCTTGTTGCTTTCCCCGCTCAAGAACTTTTCAACAGTTTGAGCGTGTTTCAGTTTCTGGACTTTGGACAATAATATTGGACATATCTCTTCAACGCTTTGGACTAATTCATACCATTCCTTAAAGGACTATTGCTAACTCATCCCTTCCACTTATTCTTTCCTGAATTTATTATTGTTTTAATAAAGATATTATATGATTATTGGTCTCTGTATGGTTTCCAGTGTTCAAGCTGCCTTGGGGTGTTACAGAAGGGGGTTTTAAAACAGAGGCTGGATGGCCATCTGTTAGGAGTACTCTGTTTTTGTGTTCCTGCATGGATGACCCTTTTGAGTCTCTTCCAATTCTATAATTCTTTTGACATCATATAGCCCAAGGACTGAAAGATTCCCACCCCATTTCCCATATTTCTTGTACAAAGCTGAAAAATCCTTCTCATCAATGTATCCAACTCATCTGCCTGTCTTTTCCATTTCCTCCTCCTAGGAAACTGCTGAAAGAGTGCTGTGACCCTGGTCAGCTCTTTGCAATGACCAAGGAGAACTCTCCGGTGGGGAAGAACCTCTGGTATGATGGTGAATTTCTCTACTCCTTCACCATTGACAATGAAACCTTCTCGCTTTTCCCAAAGGTAAGTAACAATCTTGTTCTGTTCGGATGGGTAAACATTTGTGTACTGTATCTGGTAGCTGGAGCTATTTTCTGGTGATGGTCTAAGGCACTGTGAAACTGTGCAAGATGTTGGATATTATTATTATTATTATTATTATTATTATTATTATTATTATTATTATTATTATTATTTGGAAACTATAGACATTGACAAAATCATGATCTGCCAACTGCAAAAGGCCACCCTACTGGGATCTGCGCGCATCATCTGAAAATACATCACACAGTCCTAGACACTTGGGAAGTGTTCGACTTGTGATTTTGTGATACGAAATCCAGCATATCTATCTTGTTTGCTGTGTCATAATAAAATAATAATATAATAATATACATCACACAGTCCTAAACACTTGGGAAGTGTTCGACTTGTGATTTTGTGATACGAAATCCAGCATATCTATCTTGTTTGCTGTGTCATAATAAAATAATAATATAATAATATACATCACACAGTCCTGAACACTTGGGAAGTGTTCGACTTGTGGTTTTATGACATGAAATCCAGCATACCTGTCTTGTTTGCTGTGTCATACTATGTCGTTGTGTCAATAAAATAATAATAATAATAATAATAATAATAGAATGGCATGAACAAAATCATGTCAAAATGCTTCTAAAATACCCTTTTGAAACTAACATCTAGAAGCAACAAGAAAACATTACATATTACACAAATGAAACAATTTTGCTCTAACTTTTTATATCCTTTTAAAGCTACAGTAGACTCTCAGGCCCCTTCTACACTGTCATATAAAATCCAGATTATCTGCTTTGAACTGGAGTATACGGCATTGTAGGCAGCCCACTTCTACACTGCCAATTTGTATTAAATTATCAAAGTGGATAATCCACATAATCTGCTTTGAACTGGATTATATGAGCCTTCACTGCCATATAATCCAGTTCAAAACAGATAATTTTAAAAGGGCAGTGTAGAAGGGTCCTCATATAATCCCGTTTCAAAGGAGATAATGTGGATTATCTGTTTTGATAATCTGGATTATATGACAATGTAGAAAGGGCTTCAGTTAACCAGAACTCAAGCCACCGGCAAAATGTTTTGCCGAAATAATACTTTAAATGGAAATTAAAATAAAATAAATGTTTATAATCCAGTAAAATCAGTTTTATAATGCAGTAAACCATGGTCCATTGTCTTTATTTGCATTAATTACTGAAGTGCAACTTTAATACTGAATTTATGGTATAATCCTCATTACTAAAAGCAAACAAGCTGTAACTCGCTGCAAGTAGTTACAAGTTTTGCAACACATTTTTCAGAAATTCTTTTGGTTGGTCCAAACCAGAATAGACACGTTAATTATAGGATGTTCTTTAAATGAAGATAAATCCACTGATGGGCTAGGTCTAAATGACAATAGGGTTCAGGACAGGACTCCCAATAAATATGTCCTTTTGTTTGCTTGTTTTTCCAAAACACAAGGAGGACTTGTCCATTTCCTGAGATTGCAGTCGCTTCATTTTTCAAATTTTCCAAAGACAAGTAATCTCTCCCAACCATTAGCTCCTCTTAGGGAAACATCTGCACCTCCCAATCAGACCAGTGTTTCTCCTCTGAAAACATTTATTTACTATTTGTATATTTCAGACTTTGGGATTGTGGATTTTGACACGTTTTCTCAGTTAGTCATCACTAACAGTGTTCATTCTGTTCATTCAAACAAAGCAAGCTAGAACAACAATAATAGTGGCTCCCTGTGAAATTGCACGTAAGGCAAAAATGGCACAAGGTTCAGGCTTTGTTGATTATGATACAAAACACATATTATTGTGTTGTAATTTTAACAATGTCCTTGCTATTGTGTGTGTTATTGTCCTCGAATTTCAGATAAAGGAGATTGTTGCCATTTCTAAGGCCACCAAGTACATTTGTAGCAAGGCTGAGATTAAGACGAGGGCCTATGTTGGACCAGTTTAATCTTACTCTTTCAGAGCCCATGTTGGACCAGTTTAATTAGAATTAAAATTGGTTAATATTGGTGGGATGGTGCCAGTCTGAGGACTCTCATTTACTAAAGTCATAAAATAACCCGTGCAAAAGCCTATATAGAAATTTGTTCTGTGCCTTCAAGTCTTTTCTGATTTATGGCAATCATACAGTGAAACCATCACAGGGTCTTGTAAGAGTTGTTCAGATGGGATTTGCCTTTGAACTAGATTAGATGGCATTGTAGACTCATATAATCCAGTTCAGTGTGGTTCAATCTGCATATGTACATGTCTACACTGACCATTATGCAGTTTAAACTGGATTACAGTAGCGTCTCACTTATCCAACATTTGCTTATCCAATGTTCTGGATTATCCAATGCAGTCTGCCTTTTAGTAGTCAATGTTTTTGTAGTCAATCTTTTCAATACATTGTGATGTTTTGGTGCTAAATTTGTAAGTATAGTCATTACTACATAACATTGCTGTGTATTGAACTGCTTTTTCTGTCAAATTTGTTGTAAAACATGATGTTTTGGGGCTTAATTTGTAAAATCATAATGTAATTTGATGTTTAATAGGCTTTTCCTTAATCCGCCCTTATTATCCAACATATTTGCTTATCCAATGTTCTGCCGGCCTATTTATGTTCGATAAGTGAGACTCTACTGTATATGGCAGTGTAAATGGAGTCCAAGTGTGACTTGCCCAAGGTAACACATTGGGTTTCCATAGGTGAGCATGGATTCAAACCCCTCAGCTCTGTAGGATCATACCCAATGCTCAAACCGTGATCCCATACTGAAATATAACAATTTGAATTGTAATAAATACTGAATTGTAGTTCTTTTGGTTAACTGCTGTCAACTTGATTCCTACTTAAGTTCTGCAACATGTCCTGCTTAGATCCTGCAGACTTAGACTGGATCTACACTGCCCTATATCCTTATATCCCAGGATCCGATTCCAGATTATCTGCTTTGAACTGGATTATATGAGTATCCACTTCCAGATTATCTGACAGTGAAAACTCATATCATCCAGTTCAAAGCAGATAAACCTGGGATCAAATCCTGGGATAAAGGGCAATGTAGATACATCCTTTGGGACCTTCCACACAAGCCCAAAAACCTGTGATGGTTCGTGGGTTTACCTAAGCCATCCAAACGACGCATCAGGTAAACCCGAATTAATCCGGAGTAAACTGGGATTTCCCAATTTACTCTGGATTAATCTGGCACCGGGAAAGATCTGGACCTTAATGTAAGGTCCAGATCTTCCAGGTATGGGCCTGTGGGTTTTGACTCCCTGGACTGGGTTCCATGATCCCGGGGGGTCAATCCCCATTACCATCCAGTTCTTCAGGCTCTAAGACCCCAAAGGAGTGGGATGGCACCCCCACCTTCCCATCCCAGCCCCCCCAGAAGACAGCTTCTGATGCACTGGAAAGTTGGGGTGGAGGGGGAGGAAGAGCCCTAAGAAAAATAGAGCAGGGAAAGGCTTTGAAGGTACCCATCAGCAAGAGTAAACAAGAGTTATTGTTTTCCCCACTATAGAAGAAGCATTGTATTTCTGTATTGCAATTGCTGCCATAGATATGGGTGAAACGTCAGGAGAGCATGCTTCTGGAACATGGCCATACAGCCAGCATGCGGAGATGTTATGCAAATCAGTATCCTCTTTTGCCCTTTTTTAACTTTTGAATGCATTTCCTTTTGATGCATAAATAGCCACCCTAGACTTACTTCTGGGTAGACATGCCCCAAAGTGCAGTGCCAGTCCTAATAAGATTTATCTAAGAAAATTCCCAGAAATCATCTTGCATAATTTATGGCTGAAGAAGGAACAGGCCTCCAGCACTTTTTCAGCCACTGTCCTGGCAAATTCTGTCGCTTATGTCAGAGTTAAATGCTATAAAATCAATCATGTTTGGTCCGGCTGCTCAGACTATGAATAATGCTCAGCAGAAGTCCAGCCCATTATGTAAGAAGAAAATCTTTAAATGCATTAGTCTCTTTGCAACTTAATTTAAACTAATACTGGGTTGAAATTTGATTCTATTTGCAAAAATATGTGTTTTCACAACATTACTTGAAACAGTACCGGAGTGAGATTTGATTTTATTTCGATATTAAAATGTAGTTAAAAAACAGGCTTAAGCCACATTACTCATGTTTTGTCCAAAATGGCTAAACACGCTAATTTTGAACTCGTCCTCTTAATATATATTGAATTACACTGTCTGCTAGAAACATGTGACTACCCAATACTTACTTAGATGATCTCTCATTGTTTGAGTATGATGGCCTTCTGAATGTAGTGTCTTGGCAGTGGATACATAGGTGACTGTGGAGCCTATTCTTGACCTACATGTTCTTCCACAGTGAGGACATTGGTTTCAGGGTTGGCTTGATGTGTCTTCCTCTTGTCATGTTTCTCCCTTTTGCCCTCCATTCGTGCCTCTCCAAATTCCACAGCACTGCTGGTCACAGCTGACCTCCAGCTAGAGTGCTCAGTGGCCAGGGCTTCCCAGTTTTCAGTGTCTATGCCACAGTTTTTAAGGTTAGCTTTAAGCCCATCTTTAAATTTCTTTTCCTGACCACTAACATTCCTCCTTCTGTTCTTGAGTTGGGAGTATAGTAACTGCTTTGAGAGATGGTGATCGGGTATTTGGACAACGTAGCCAGTCCAGCGTAGTGGATGGCGGAGGAGCATTGCTTCAATGCTAGTAGTCTTTGCTTTTTCCAACATGCTGACATTTGTCCGTCTGTCTTCCAAAGAGATTTGCAGGATTTTTCAAAGGCAACACTGATGGAATCATTTCAGGAGTTGAGTGTGACAAGGCTAATGGAGGAGTAGATCTCCATGCATTAATTTTTCATTTCTTCCTGCAGAAGCTGACAGTATCAATAGGGGGTCCATTAGCACACATTGTTTGGGTTTGTAATTTTACTCTTGCCATTCACGTTTTTTTTTCATAATTTTCAAAGACATAGGCATGTTACTTTTGTAGTGTAAAAAGAAGGAAGAGGGAGGCGGGGAAAAAAGGAATGTGGCCGCACATTTAAGACTACAGGCAGTCCCCGAGTTACAGAATCTGACTTATATCCAACTCATAGTTAAGAATGGGGGTGAGACAACAGGAAATAAGAGAAAGCTACCCCTCAGAAGAGAAATTCACTTCTGAAAGAGTTATTATCATGGGGAAAAGGTGTCTCCATTGAAACATATCACCAATGCCTGCTTCCACAATAAGCCAAATGTTTCAGAAGAGACAGAGAGTGAGGTGAAATCTTCTGAACTGGGACATAGACAGCAAAACAAATACCACAAGGGTATTAACCCTCCCTATGCTATCCAAAGCTTGCCTATGTGTATATTATAATAAAGAGGTGTGTATGTTTGTGTATATTTATATATGTGTGTGTGGGGGGGGGGGGGGGGGCTGGAATTACACTTAAAAAATGAAGCCGTTCCGACTTACATACAAATTCAACTTAAGAACAAACCTACAGAACCTATCTTGCTTGTAACTTGGGGACTGCATGTAATTGGTTTTTATTTTAGCATGAGGTTTAGTGGATATAATCCACTTCTTCAGATGCAGACAGATCACTTTGTATTGCATCTGAAGAAATGGGTTTATATCCATGAAATCTCATGCTAAAATAAAAACCAGTTAGTCCTCTTTCTCCTCTTCCTTTCCTTCTTTCCATAATAGTAAATAGTAACAGCAGAACAAGAACAATGTATGTCTAGCCTAGATTATTATCCCACATTGTTTGTTTGTTTGTTGGATCTCTTCATGTTTAAAACCTCTTTTAAAAAACAGATTTAAGCACATCATAAGTTTAAGAGAAAGAATGGCACCTCTTAACGCCTCATTTTCTGAGGGATGGTGAATTCCCTTTCTGAATCTGTGGGAAGCTTTCAGTAACTTCTAAAAATAAGTCATGCTTTGAAATACTCAGTGAGATTTGTGGCCAAACTGTAAAAAGAGATTATGGCTCCGTTGATGTAATCAGAGCAATATGTCTTTCTGGATAAATAATTCTCTATCACTATCTCACTGATAAATTGTTTCTTTCTGAGCTTGCAAATTCATATTGTTCTCTCAACTCCAGGGCCTGATAATTATATTTTCTCAGCGTGCCGTTATTTGTTTACGATGTTTATCAATCAACTAATCAGTCAGTCATGTTATTTATATATCCCTTTTCTCCAGAGTGGGATTCAAGAAGGCTGTATTTAAAGCAAAAGTAACCAAGGACAGTTCCTTTCTATCCTCAGCTTCTAGGCAGTCATTCAGGGCAGGCTTATATAGAGTATTGACAGTAGTAATCTAGCCTTGAGATGGCAAAGGCTTGAATGACACTTTCTACCTCCAAATATGACATAAATGTGTCAAAATAAACCTGTTCAATTATCGTGCATTTTGGGGGATGTTTCTGTGAATGTCTCTCAACCACAATGTGTTTGTTGAGTGACATTTTCTTTTCCTGTTACGCAAATCCTTAAACTGACACTTGGCCTTTTGAAATGTGACTGGGGCAGGGAGATATTAACCGAAAAGTATAAGGGAGGAGAGAAATATGTCTGAAAAGAGACAGCTTTGCTCAAGGGGACAGGAAGATCAACTGGCAGCCTTCATTTGTGCAGATTAGGCTGCAGACACCACATCCTGTTTTTGATTCAGTGACATATTTGTTGCATGTGCCTTTTTGTTTCCATTTAGGACCATTTTTTTGTATATAAAAACATGCATTCCTGATTAAGAGAATAAATAAAAGGTAATAGGAAGTTGCAGAACAAAATTGCTCAGTAAAAAAAAAATTCAACACTAATCATCATCTTTTTGGCAATCAGCTGGCATTTGGAAACAATAAACATTGACAAAATCACGATCTGCCAACTGCAAAAGGCCACCCTTTTGGGATCTGCGCACATCATCCGAAAATACATCACAAAGTCCTAGACACTTGGGAAGTGTTCGACTTGTGATTTTGTGATACGAAATCCAGCATATCTATCATGCTTGCTGTGTCATACAATATAATAATAATAATAATAATAATAATAATAATAATAATAATAATAATTTTTCCCTTCTTCAGTGCCACTGTCAAACATTTGTCCAAACCAAACTCCAGTGCTAAAAATTTGGACAGTGTTAGTCAGAGACTGCATTTCAGTTTCCGTTTTCCCATTCAGCTTCAGGTCATCCATGTACATCAGATGCAAAATTTTGTGAGATTTCTTAGATGTGCAAAAGTATTGGAAAATGAGCACGCAAAGATACTGTGGGACTTCTGAATCCAGACTGACAAAGTTCTGGAACACAACACATGAGACATCACAGTTGTGGAAAGGAAAAAGGTTTGGATCATTGATGTTGCCATCCCAGGTGACAGTCGCATTGACGAAAAACAACAGGAAAAACTCAGCCGCTATCAGGACCTTAAGATTGAACTTCAGAGTCTCTGGCAGAAACCAGTACAGGTGGTCCCAGTGGTGATTGGCACATTGGGTGCCGTGCTAAAAGATCTCAGCCAGCATTTGGAAACAATAGACATTGACAAAATCACGATCTGCCAACTGCAAAAGGCCACCCTACTGGGATCTGGGTGTATCACCCAAAAATACATCACACAGTCCTAGACACTTGGGAAGTGTTCGACTTGTGATTTTGTGATACAAAATCCAGCATATCTGTCTTGTTTGCTGTGTCATAATAAAATAATAATAATAATAATAATAATAATAATAATAATAATAATAATAATAATATACTTGATTTATATTCCGCTCAGTCTCCCCAAGGGGACGACAGGGTGGATTACAGAACACACATGCGTCAAGCATTCAATGCCATTATACAGTTAACAAGGACAGACAATACACAGACAAAGGTAAAGGCATTTCCCATCTTATCTCCAGCACCTTGGAGGCTGTGCTCAACTTCGGCCATGGAGGGTACTGTCGCTCTAGCTTCCATGCCGAGGAGCTTTGTTGTCCTTAGACGTCCTCCTGATTGATGTCCTTAAGGTCGCTTTTATTACCTTTCCGCTAAAAGCGGTACCTATTTATCTACTCGTACTTCTTTCGATCTGCTAGGTGGGCAGGGAGCTGGGACTAACAGCGGGTGCTCACCCGACACAGGCTCAAATTGCCAACCTTTCGATTGGCAGAATTTTTCTGCAGTTAGCGGTTTAGCCCACTGTGCTAAGCCCAACACCGTTTTCACTGCCATGGCTCAGTGCTGTGGGATCATGGGAGTTGTAGTGTAATGAGGTATCAGCACTTTTTAGCAGAGAAGGATAAAGAACTTGGGCAGCTACAAATCACAGGATTCCAAAGCATTCAGCATGGCAATTGAAGTGGTTTCAAACTGCATTAATTCTCCAGTGTAGATGCATACCATGTTGGAAGTCTCATGCAACATTCTTTGCAAATTATGTATCCAATCATCATCAGTCATCATCCCTATCCATTTCTCTCCAAATTGGTATACAAGACTGTTTACACAAAATAGCTAAAATTGATGGTACAGATTATTTTTATGTGTTTCACACTGTTTTCCTATTGGCTGTTTGTTTCACTCTCTACTTCAGAATTTAATCAATGGTGACAGAATAGTTCCTGTTCTCGAAACTTATCTCCAAACTGAATCATGGTCAGTTTGCTGATTAGGGTTTGACCAAGGGAAGATTTTTGAGACAAAACTATGGCGATGTCATATATGTGCTAAAAAAATCAGACAGATATCATGCAAATTGGCATTTCTTTTTCATTTACTGTATATACTCGAGTATTAGCCTAGTTTTTCAGCCCTCTTTTTAAGACTGAAAAAGCCCCCCTCGGCTTACACTCAGGTGGGGGTCCTGGTTGGCTTATATTTGGGTCAGAATATATGATACATTTATTATTTTTCTCTATTATTATTGGTATTATTACATTTATTATTTTTCTCTATTATTGTTGGTATTATTACATTTATTTTTTTCTATTATTATTAATATTATTACATTTATTATTTTTCTCTATTATTATTGGTATTATTACATTTATTATTTTTCTCTATTATTATTGCTACTATTACATTTATTTTACTCTATTTTTATTATTATTAATAATACATTTATTATTTCACTCTGATATTATTATTATTATTATTATTATTGCATTTATTATTACATGTATTATTTTCCTGTATTTATTATTATTATTATTATTAAACCTTTGTTTTAACTTCTGTTTTATTATCTTCTTGTGTTTTAAACTGTGTATATTGTTGGTGTATTGGCGCTGTTACTTTTGTAACATTGTGAGCCGCCCCGAGTCCCCACGGGGAGATGGTGGCAGGGTATAAATAAAGGTTTTTTTATTATTATTATTACAGGTATTATTTTACTTTATTATTATTAAAAGGATACATAAGCACATTTACATTGAAGAAGATGAGAATCATGATTTGATCAGAGTTGGACAGTCCTATCTTAAATTTGAGCTTTATGTAAATATTCAAAAACATTTGATCTACTGATGCCTCAATTAATGTAATTTTATTGGTATCTATTTTTATTTCTGAAATTTACCACCCTCGACTTATACTGGAGTCAATGTTTTCCCAGGTTTTTTAATGATAAAATTAGGTCGGCTTATACTCGAGTATATATGGTATGTTTGCTCAGATAGAAATTTTGCCCAGAGCCATAGTGATCCTCCTGCAACAACTCCATAGCATGCAAACGAAGTGGCCTTGAATCTTCAAATTGAAATAACATGGTCATAAAGGTGCTAGAAGACCTCTTGTTCCTTTCATTTTGCTGCAGAGTCTCCTAATAGATTTTTAGAAGCCAAGAATAACCTTCATTAAAGGTGGAGAGGTTTGTTTCTGAGTAACAGGCATGGGATCAGCCTGAAAGAATTTGATTTTGGTGCTGCAATTATTCAGTTGTTACTGAGTTCAACATCATTGCTCCCAAATACAACTGTAGTCGTATGCATATTTGCTAGAGAATGGTTAAATTCAATTGAGCTTAGTTTGGTTTGATTTTGAATGACTATGTATAGGATCAGGATATAAGAATGCATAGTACTTCAGTTTTTAAAGCATGCTTTCCTTCTCGGAAGAGTACTTTAAGTGATAGTTGTGAAACTCTGATACATTATCCTTTTTTTTGTTACCTTCAAAGCAGTGAGTACTGGAAGCAGCTTGCTGAGAGTTAGATACTTTGGTGTGTAAATATGCCGAAACTGTGAATGACGAGGAGGGAGTATCCCTGCAAATATTTGATCTGCGCTTCTCCTATTCCTCTTTTCATTTGTCAGCATATCAGTAAAAGTTGTTAGATGGCAGAAAGTGAAGGTGGCTATTGTAACATGAATTTAAGGATTACATTTCATGGTGCAAATGACAACGATTAGAAAACTATTGTCTGATAATCTTTAAACTTTGTACCTTTAATCATTGTGCTGAGATCTGTGCCTTAGAAATCTGGTATATATTGCAAGATTTCAATTTTATGATGTAATTGTCTGATGACCACCACATGAACTTTAATTACATTATTTACTTAGGGACTTTGGTCATTTTAGTTAATGATTCTATTATTTTGTGTATAATTATGTTCATTATATTACAGTAGAGTCTCACTTATCCAACACTTGCTTATCCAACGTTCTGGATTATCCAACGCATTTTGTAGTCAATGTTTTCAATATATCGTTATATTTTGGTGCTAAATTTGTAAATACAGTAATTACAACATAACATTACTACGTATTGAACTACTTTTTCTGTCAAATTTGTTGTATAACATGATGTTTTGGTGCTTAATTTGTAAAATCATAACCTAATTTTATGTTTAATAGTCTTTTCCTTAATCCCTCCTTATTATCCAACATATTCGCTTATCCAATGTTCTGCCGGCCCGTTTATGTTGGATAAGTGAGACTCTACTGTATTGTGTTTCCTTTCACTTCTTCGTTTTGTATGATTATCCTACCTGTGTTTCATAGATTACGTAGCAGCATAAAAGCATCCTTATACTGGATTGGATCCTTGGTGTATTAAACCCAGTCTTGTCAACTCTAATTGATAGCATCTCTTCAGGATTTAAAACAGAAGTTTTTCCTAATCCAACCTGAAGATGATTTTGTACACAAATACAGGCTGAGCCTCTCTTATCTGAAATTCTCCAAAGTCTGAAACTTTTTGTGTCCATTTTCAAGGCTGTTCCTCCACCTTGTGTATTTGCAAGGCAGAAGCACACATTTGTTGTCATTCCAGATACCTCCTATACAGCACTAGTATTTTGTCCCAGTTTCTCAGATCCTCAGTCTCTTTCCAGCCTCACCTGTCATATATAACACAAGCATGAACAAATGAGCCCCGACACTGCAGAGAAGTGACACTGAAGAGAGTTGTGATGATCTGTGAGTTGACAGAAGGCATGGATTTACATTGAGCACTGTGTTTGGATTCTCACCATTTCACAAATCCTCAGTCTCTTTCCAACCTCATGTTTCACACACAACACAAGTACTGAACAGATGAGAACCAAGGCTACAAAGAAACATGAGGCTGGAGAGAGACGTAATGATCTGTACATTGGCAGAAGGCATGGATTTACACTGAAGACTGTGTTTGGTCTCTTATCATTTCATAGATCCTTAGTTCTCTTCCACCCTCATGTCTCATACACAACACAAATGAAACCTGATGCTGCAGAGGGATGTGAGGCTGGAGAAAGATGTGACTATCTGTGAATTTGTAGAAGTTATGGGAGCCCACAGTGGGGCAATGGGCTAAACCACTGAGCTGTTGAACTTGCTGACCAATAGGTATGCAGTTTGAATCTGGCGAGTGGGGTGAGCTCCTGCTGTTTGCCCCAGCTTCTGCCAACCTAGCAGTTCAAAAACATGCAAATGTGAATAGATCAATAGGTACCTATGGATTTGTGTGAGCACTGCATTTGGATCTTAGTAAGGTAAAGGTTTCCCCTGACGTTAAGTCCAGTCATGTCTGACTCTGGGGGTTGGTGCTCATCTCCATTTCTAAGCTGAAGAGCCAGCATTGTCCGTAGACACCTCCAAGGTCATGTGGCTGGCATGACTGCATGGAGTGCTGTTACCTTCCTGCCGGAGCGGTACCTATTGATCTACTCACATTTGCATGTTTTCGAACTGCTAGGTTGGCAGAAGCTGGAGCTACCAGCGGGCGCTCATTCTGCTCCCAGGATTTGAACCTGGGACCTTTTGGTCTGCAAGTTCAGCAGCTCAGTGCTTTAACACACTTCGCCACCGGGGCTCCGCATTTGGATCTTACCATTTCACAAATTCCAAGTCTCTTTCCAGCCTCACATTTTGTTCCTTCAGTGCTTGGTTGGGAATGGGATGTGAGACTGGAGAGAGAGCAAGGACTGGTGAATTGGTGAGAATCCAAGTACAGTGCTTGGCATGAATCCATGCTGCTCCATGCTTCCCTCTCCCTCTCCCTCTCTTTTTCTCTCTCCCTCTCCCTCCCTCTCCCTCTATTAGGAATATATTCATAACCTGTTAGGATTATGATACCAATATGGTTAGATATTGGCGCAGAGTAACAAAAAATACAGAAGTCTAGGGGTTTATGTGAGCAGAGGTGAGATAAAAGCAAAATAGCCAGCCTTCCTTTCCCTTTAAAGAGTCATGTGCATAAAATAAGCATCAGAGACATCAAAAGTAAAATAGTAAAAATATATTTACTCACAATCCTGTATGATGATGGTCATACAGGCAAAAACATCTTAGTTGCAAAAGATTACAGTTCAGGATACTACATATCTCTTAACAAGAAGTAACATCAGCATGGCAGGATCAAGAGGATCAAGAAGAGCACAAAGATCACAAAAAACATGAAGAGGCAGGAAAAGAGAGAACAAAAGAAAGTCTCCCCTTTTATGCCCCAAATTCTAAAGGCATATGTAACTTCCTGTATGTCTCCAGGAAGTATACTCCCATTTCCCACATCACATGCAAAACCCCTAAATTGGTGCCATCAACTCTGGAATGCAGCTTTGGATTCAGGTTACTAAGCCACAAACAAAACTAACTACATAAACCATCCCACATTGAAAATGCATGCATGATTGCTAGATAACCCAACACCCTCTCCCTCCCTCTCCCTCTTCCCCTCCCTCTCTAGCTTTGCAAATACAGTATATTCTATGCTACTTGTATTCTAAAATCTGGGGGGAAAATTACAATTTCTGGTCTCAAACATTTTGGATAAGGGAGAGTTAATGTTTATTAACCAGGTCTGACTCTATTTTGTTTGAGAAATCAGGTGAGTCCAGATATATTCACTGTGGTCAGGCAGCATTACACCCACTGTTAGTATGTGGGAGTTGAATGGCAAAGAACTGTGTCTAAAATATCAACACACTCTTTTGTGGATGCCTGTTTCGGAAAACCAATGACAACCCCACAGTGCATTATCATTCACTGTCTAGCACCATTTCAAAAGTGCGAGTTGGATTTTGTGTTGTCTCAAACAGCAAGGGAGAATGTTTGTTGCAGCTGCGTTTGAACATTGATTTTTGGCTGGCACTCACTTCGACCTAAGTGGTAACAAGTAGCAAAGTGATTATCGGAAGTTTTTTTAAGCACAGACTCTCTGGCTTCAAGTGTACAGCGATGACTGGTGAGTGATAGCTCAGGGGTCAAATTGAGCTGGGAAGTGTTTGCCGTATGAGTCAAGATCCAGCAATAATGCCATCCCAGACAGTTACTTCACAGAGAAAATATCATACTTGAATGTTCTTCACATTAGAAATTAAAACACCAATACTATAGCAAGCAATCTGAATCAGTAGGGGGAAAGAAATACCACATAGATAAATCTGGATGTTAGCTACACATTAGTTTTACTTTCTTCCTGCTTTCTCTGACAACGGTGCTGGTGCTAGGAAAGGAGTGAAAAAAGCTGCCATGAACATTATTTTGTGTGATAGCTTGTCACCAGCCACAAATTGCAGATAAGAGATTGAATAGAAGTAGAATCAGTAAGAAAGTGTGGATTGCTTTTTGACAACCAGCCAGTCAGAAATGCATAGCTCCTCTCCTGACCCCCTCCAACAGGTTCTCAATAAGCTTTGCTCAGATGCAAAATAGGTTTCCTTAAGGGATCCAGACACCACAGTCAAAATTATTGGGTAGAGAAGAACAATCTAGGATCTAAAGAGTTACTGGTTTCTTCAAAGAAAATACAGGCGACCCTTCAGACTTATGGGCTGGACTTTTGCAGATTTGACTGGTGGAAATCCACAGCAGTAAGTGTTATTTTCAGAGCCCAAAATTGCAATGTACAGGTCATGTCACTGTGACATTTAACAATCGTTTGTGACTGCTCAAGAGGTCAGATAATTCCAAGGGGTGCAAGTAAGATGAACCACTGTTGTCAAGTGGCTGGTATATTTGGCATGATGAAAAATGACACCTAGCTGCTAATATTGTTTACTGAATTAAAGTGTAAATCAGTCTCAATGGTGTGGTGCATCTGTTCAAACTTTTGTTTTCAAAGTTACTGAATCAATTTGAGGATAGGGTTCAGCACCTTGGAGAGCTTCTTTAGTTCAATTTAAAATCCAATACAGATTCACCACCCAATATATGTGCCCCCTGTACCCATAGGATCAGTATTTTCCAGTTTCACCTGCCTACATTTGACAAAACATATCCTTTTTAGGAATTTTCTAGGTCTTCTAGAGAAGTGGTTCTCAACCTGTGGATCCCCAGGTGTTTTGGACTACAACTCACAGAAATCCCAGCCAGTTTACCAACGGTTAGGATTTCTGGGAGTTGAAGGCCAAAACATCTGGGGACCCACAGGTTGAGAACCACTGTTCTAGGAGATTATATGGTATGCTTCCACCAGAAGTTATTATAGAGTCATATTTGGGGAAATAGCAAATTTCTGGAGTTGATCCCTTTTTAGGAATTTTCTCCAGGCTGACTCTATGGTATGGTATGTTCATATGTTCCACTAGTATCCATATTTTTCTGGTTCCACAGTAAGTTCAGAAATGTCTTCCCTGCAGATATGGAAGTTGTTTAGTACAAGATAAGATCTGCTAGCATTCACTTAGTTCGGTGTTGCACTACTGACTGATCACTAGTGTAGTAGGAGTTTTACAGGCAGTGAAGCTGCTGCCGTTCTTCTGAAACAGGGCCAAAGATACAAGGAAAAATAAACAGACCACTTAAACTCATAAACGCCTTCCAAACTAATAAACACCTTCCCCTTTAACCTTCCTCTTAATTGAGCAGGACAATTTTGTCATGGTTAGCACATTTTTAAGATGCAAGACAACCCGTGGAAACATCAGATGTTTTCTGCATGATCAAAAAGGTCTTGTCGCAAGACTAATTCTCCCTATGATCTAAATTGGCATGTCCTCATTAGGCAGTTTCCCCTCCTCTCTTTTTGTGCTTTTGCAAAACATGGAGTTAGCTTGACCCTTCTTATACCTTACCCTTGTGAATGAATGATGCTATTTACCTATTTGAGGAATATACGTTCATGGTAATAATCTAGCACAGCTTGGAAAAGACATTAGGAACCATGCTGATTAAGGATGCTGGAAATTGTAATCCAAAAAAGTAAATTTCCCAAAATATAGGTGAATAAGGTTAGCAACTTAACAAGTTAAGCATATTTGTACACCTTCACCTTCTCCTGTGCTTGTTTCTATTGCGTGATAAGGGCTAATCTCAGACATTTGGACACCTCCAAGTTGGCATTATCATGGGAACTCTACATGCAGTGAGATAATCCATGATGTGATTTTTTTGAAAGGATTGAAGGATCTCTTTGAAGCCAAGACCCATTTATTTCCAACAGGGATTGTTTCATAAACATAAATGAAGTTGGAAACCCACATTTTATTTCATTTTATCCCACATTTGTTCCACATCTGGGACTCTAGGTAACTCAAAAACAAGACTAAAAAGTCCAACTTCTTTAGACTTCTTTGCCCATTGAGAACCATCCTGGGACAGGCAATTCATTCAACATGACTAAGTTTGTGGCTTTTCCCAGCAGCTTTCCTTTGGTTATCATCATGTGTAAATAATCTCTCACTTTAGTTGCAACTTCCACAAATCTTTTGTCAGGACAAAGATAATGTATTTGAGTAGTTTTGGTCTAGAGATAAAATAAGAGAATCCATATATGCCACATGACGCATTGGGGGGCATTTAGATAGGACATATTTGGCGCCTATAAATCATTTTTACAGATTGGAGAATAAAAACACACATAATGGCACCGGCTTCCTCTTTTATTATGATAGAATATCACTCCAACATCATTTCAATTAGTCATAGGCTATAGAGTTTGATGGCCAACATCACACACTTGTTTAAAACAGAGTCTAAAACATATTCCTACCGTTCAGTCCTACATTTCTATGAATCATATGGTAATAATGTTAAAGTATATCTGGAACACTGGGAATTCATAAATGGATCGGTGTATGAAGATACAAATCTTTCTTTGATGCTTTTGTGGCATCCAATTCCCAGGATGCAAGCATCTCATAAAGGGTTTATCCTTGCCATATAAATGTAGCATAAGTGATAAAGCAGACCACATATTTATTTATTTAGTTGGTTAAACATTTGAATCACATTCTGTATCTCAGGATCTGAGGGAGGTATACAATAACATCTTGATCAATTTAAAACAATAAAATAATGTTTAGAAGTCTTGTTGCCATTATTATTCAGTTTATTCCTAGCCCTCTTTTTTCCCAGTATAGGGACTCAAGGCCAGTCCTGTTGTCTTTCATTGGTTTATAGCAAGCATGGGCAAACTTCAGCCCTCCAGGTGTTTTGGACTTCAACTCAAAACACCCGGAGGGTCGAAGATTGCCCATGCCTAGTTTATAGCCTCTATTTGAAGGCCCAGTGCCAATATTTGATTAAGCAGATAGGAAAAACCTGTTATGGTTTGCAAACACACTGTGATGTGTGTGTTAACTGGAAAATTAAATGCATGAAGCCGATTGGCTGAGCTTGCAAAGAGCCGGGAATTTGATTTGATACTTTTTCTGTTCTGCTGATGGAGAACCGGTTTGAACAGGTTTGAGATCTGTGTGTGTGTGTGTTTGTGTGTAAGCTGACTGAGTACTGCCTGGAGACAAGATGGCTGTCTACTCAGAGAGGCCTTGCTATTTCTGAGGCCTTGTTTTGATGCTGGGAAAGGAGGTTGAAGAATTCCTCACTGAAGCAGATTTATGGACTGAGAAAGGACTGCTTGTGACTACTGATTTCTGTAAGCAGCCAGAGGGACTATTGTAAATACAATTGTTCTGTTGATCTCTTGGAATCAGTAAAGTTCCTGGTTATTTGTTCTGCAAAGCTGAGTGGTGTGTCATTGTTCTGCAGGGTGACTCTGAGCTCACAGGAACTTCCATTTATCATCTACAATCTGCAAAAAAAAACTCCCTATGTTTTGGCCTACAATTCCCATCAGTTCCAATAAGGGTGGTCAGTAGAAAAGAACTATGGGAGGTGTAGTCCAAAATATGTGGAATTCAACTTTGTTTGACCTATTTTAACCTTTTTTAAAAGATAGAACCCCAAGGGTTTTAAATAGAACCCCAGCTGTGGCCAAATACAAAAGAGTGACTTCAAGCAAAGGATGGAATAGGAAGTGGCATCTTAGAATTAAGCTTGTGTTTTAACCAAGAATATCTTTCATTTCCATTCCTGAGCTCACAGTCCTGCTAACCACACAGAACATTTATTTATTATTTATTTACCATATTTGTACCCCGTTCTTCTCAACCCCGAGGCGGACTCAGAGCAGCTTCACATATCGGCAATTCAATGCCATTAAAAGCATACAATTGGTAAAAACATCTACATTAAAAACAGAATTAAAACTAATAAAAACAGTTGCATCAATTATTAAAATAACACAATCCAAAGTTTATTCCAAATTGTCATTGCACAGATTCTATGTTCATTTATTGCATTGCAGTTATTCTCCAAAAGCTTGGTCCCATAGCCATGTTTTAACTTTCTTTCTGAAGGCTAGAAGGGAAGGAGCTGATTGAATAACACTCAGGAGGGAGTTCCATAGCCAAGGAGCCACAACTGAGAAGGCCTTGTCTCTTGTCCCCACCAACTACGCCCGTGAAGGAGGTGGGACTGAGAGCAGGGCCTTCAAAGAAGATCTTAATCTCCATGATGATTCATAGAGGGAGATACTGTTGTACCTCAGTGCTGGTTCACCTTGCTCTTAACACACACTCCACCACAGCAAACTTGGTTTTTACAGTTTATTGATAAAAGATAGCAAAGTCTTAATAAAAAGCAATAAAGAAAGCAGCAATCCAATTGTAAAGGCAATCTGCAGAATATAGTTCAAAGTCTCTGTAGAATATAGCAACTCAGTCCTGAAAAACAAGGCAGCGTGAATTCCAAAATACAATCCAAAACCCAGGAACTAAGCATGAACAAAAACAAGAAACCTTTTCCATGAGCAGAGACAAGGCAGGAGTTTAGCTTCCAAAACCAACGTTGCTTCATCTGAAATCTTTCCCTGTTTCTCTCTATTTAACCATGCTCACAGGCTAAGAAAGCATTTCTCTGTCCTTGAGTTCCCACACATTTCCCAGCTATTCTTAGAGAACGCCTGGGATGATGAACCCTTAACCTTGTATCTCAATCTAAGGAAGACTCCTCTGGCTTGCTGCCAAAGCCACCTGGACTTTGTTGGTGTTCAAAATCCTGTGAAAGGTCAGCCTTATCACTAATTTCAGCTTTCCTGCTAGCCTGCAGCCTTTCTAACAATTCAGAGCCTTCAACATTTCCTTGGTCAGCCTGCATTTCTGACAATTCAGGGCCTTCAACATTTCCTTGGTCAACCTGCTGAAACCCAAATCCCCCTTCATCATCAGACTGAACCACAACAGATACGTTCAGACAGGTAAACTAGGCCAGAACCGTTTAGGGCTTTATAGGCTAAAGCCAGCACTTTGAATTGTACTCGGTAGCAGACTAGCAGCCAATGGAGCTGACAAAACAGGGAATTGTATGCTCTTTGTACGCCACCCCAGTGAGCAACCTGGCTGCTGCCTGTTGGACCACTTGGAGCATCCAAACAGTCTTCAAAGACAACCCCATGTAGAGCGCATTACAGCAGTCCATTGGGGATGTAGCAAGAGCATGGACTATCATGGCCAAGTCTGACTTCTCAAAGTATGGGCACAATTGGCACACACATTGTCCAAGCTTTTTTCCATCTCACGAGCCTAATTTAGAAAGGGGAAGGAGAACTGTTGTTTTTTTTTGCTTCACCATGTCCCTTTCTTCCTTAGCAAATAATCCAGACATGCACCAGTAGATCTCTTTCTCCTTTCTATCCATTCATGGCTTAATGAATGAAAAGTTAAATGACTTTGATTGGCCCTAATGACAACACATGGCCTCAGTAAATTAATAAACACAATTACTACACTCCAAGGTAGCTCGGTTGAATTATTGGGACTGGCATGGAATCTCTGTGTTTTGTCTAACAAATGGGTACATTATATGGAAGTGTACTCAAACTTAGTTATAGTCCTAACAGTGCTTTCCTTATTACTTCACAAATTGACGTGCTGCATCCGAAGAAGTAGGTTTATATTCATAAAAGCTCATGTGAACATAAAAGGCAGTAAACATTAAAAGTGCTGCTATGTAGACATACAACAACCTTGTGATCCCGGCCATGAAAGTCTTTGACAACACATTGCTGCTATATTTCCCTTTTTTTTCTCTTCTCTCCCTCCCTTGCTTCTTTTGTGCCCCAAATAATATTTTTTTCATTTTTAGCAACTTTTGAGCTAGTTTGCTGTGAAGATAAAACTGCAGTGAATGGAAGAGAAACCATACACACCAGTGTGAATTTCTGAAAGTAGGAATGAAGTGTATATGGCATTACAATGTTGTTGGATAGATATTTCCATCATCCCCCACCTGATGAGAGTTGTAGTCCAACAACACTTGGAGTTACACATGATGGAAGCTCCTTCCTTGGAAGCTTTTATACAGAGGCTGGGTGGCCATCTGTCAGGGGTGCTTTGATTGTGCTTTTCCTGCATGGCAAAGGGTTGGATTAGATGGCCCATGTGGTCTCTTCCAACTCCATGATTCTATTATTCTACCTTAGAGGGAAATAAAAGTACATATTATAATTAAACATTGCGAATTTCCTCTTCTTTGTAGCACAGTATATTCTTGTCATTGACCTATGAATCAGCTCCTTTCAAGAAGTGTCATGGTCATAAGACAAAGATGTCTGGCATAAATGAATCAGAAACAGTGTACTGCAAATACTTAATATGTATCAATTGATTGAGATATTCATAGAATCGTAGAATTGGAAGGGACTACAAGGAACATCTCCTGCCATTCAGGAACACACAATTGAAACAGTCTTGGAAAATGCCCATCCAGTTTAAAGAAGAAGTTGGAAGGTTCACCAGTCACTGAATCCATTCTGCTGTAAACAACAGCTTTTACAGTAATTCTTTCTAATATTTAGATGGATTCTCTTTTCTTCCAATTTGGATCCATTGGTTCATGTCCTAGTCCTTGGATCTGCAGAAAACAAGCTTGCTCTGTCTTCTGCATGGCATCTCTTCGGGTAAGATGGTGATCGTGTCAATTTTCAGTCCCCTCCAGACTGAGACACAGAGTTGTGGATTCCAACTATGGGGAAAAAGGTTTTGCCTGCACATTACAAAGAACTTTCTGACAGTAAAACCCTTTTGAGAGTGGAATATTCTGTTTGAGAGTGTGGTGCATTTTCCTTCTTTGGAGGTTTTTAAATAGAGGTTGGATAGCCATCCGTTGGGAAAGCATTGATTGTTTTTTCCTGCATGAGAGAATGGGATTGGACTGAATGGCCCTTGGGTCTCTTCTTGTGCTCTTTTTGCAGCTCTGTGATACATACAAAGCTCACTCAGTCCTTCTTCATAAGGCTTGTTTTCTAGTCTTTTGATCATCAAGGTCTCAGGAAACATTTCAGCTTGTCAATATCCTTCTTGAACTCTGGTGCCCAGGGCTCCCATGTTGAGATCTCAAGGCAGGGAAAAGGTACAGAAAAAAAAGAATTACTGCCTTAAGACATCTTTTCCAAAATGCTATTTTTTCGCTATTCTAATGTCTGGCTATGATTTAGTAGTGCAAAGAGGACGTCTAGCCTTTAAAGCACGGGTGAGGAAAGTGTGTCCCATGGATCCTCACTGTCCCGCAATTTTCTTCACTTTTTTGCTGTAGTTTATGCACCAAAACCACTCAGAGGTTGCAAAAAAATGTATACTAACAACAAAGACACCCCAAACTCCAGAAATCCTCTAAAATGCCTTCTTTTTTGCACCCATCTTTTAAAAAGTGTGACCAGAAATGATGCAACATAACTTCCAGTAATGGTTTGGGATTGGACTTCTGCAGCCATGGAGATTTCCATCCCTGTTTTAAAGCAAAACTCAATGAACTGTCAGGTTGTGAGTTCATAGCACTATAAAGGCAATGACTCCAGATTGTCATGGAAATAATAAGAAGTCCTGCTTGCCTGTTTTGCAGCTGTGTTTCCAATTCTTAACGTTTGAAGCTACCTTCCTACACACAATAAAAGGTAGCTGGATGCTTGCCTTCCAATGTTGGGTGCACTCGGGAAGGCGGGGAGGCAAAGCTGATTTATATGATTAGGTTTACTATCCAAACTGTTGAGCTCTCCTGAGACTATCTGTAGGTGAGCAAAAGGGAAGAATGTGTCAAGAAGAATGCCTTAGAAGATTTGGTTTCTTCTAAGGATTTCATTTCATATGAAATTTCATTTCCAAGGTCTTGGAGCTGCCATGGAGAAGTCTTTCTGTTATGTTTCTGCTAAAAAACATGTGAGAGTGATGGTATCAAAAGAAAGACCTCTCTCAAAGATGTTTTATGGAAAGATACGGTCCATCAGGTAGCCTGGACCCAAGCTTATCAGGAATTTGTAGGTCCCATGGCATGTATGCAATTGAAGCTTCTATGTACCTGAATCTACCATTCCATAAAGAAAGCACTCAACCAATGAAGGGTTTTCCCCTTCAGAAATATTGCCAATGTTCATTGTCCTGGTAGCTGTTAAAGCGTAATTATATTGCGATGATAATTTACCCAGCTAAAAAGAATACTTGAGATTCTTAGTCACCAGCACAACCTTTTCCGAGGGAAGCAGGTTGCTAAAGAACCCAGAAGATGTTTACATTCTTGGGTGCCAGAATTAATGTTTAACCGCCTGAAGCAACGTGAAACTTCAAACGTTGCACTTCCTGGATTATGAAACTATAAATATTATTTACGTTTTCATACAATATTGCTAGTCTCCATAGGAAATGGGCATAATTAAAAGGCTTGCTGCAAATTGTAGAATGATGCAGCCTAATAGGTCTGAACGTAGACTAGGAGATTTTTAAATCCCACAGATTTACAAGACAGTCTCAGGGCAAGCTCTTTTTTCCCCAGCCAGAGCATTTCCCCACTGGTCTATGATATAGAAATTAAAGTGGAATCATAGTGCTATACACATGCACTGGGATTAGGGGCATAGAGTCCCCTTAAGAATGCTATTTTTTAACCTGAGAGAACACTGCTCTTGGAATCTCAAGGTTCTCCGGCATGAGACATTGAACATTAGGAAGAACTTCCTAACTATGAGAGCTGTTCAGCAGTGGAACTCTCTGCCCTGGAATGTGGTGGAGGCTCCTTTTTTGGAGGCTTTTAAACAGAGGCTGGATGGCCACCTGTCGGGAGTGCTTTGAATGCGATTTTCCTGCGTCTTGTCAGGGGGTTGGACTGGATGGCCCACAAGGTCTCATCCAACTCTATGGTTCTATGACTTTATGGTCCATTATCACCAGACATTGATACTATGAAGAACAAGCAAATGAATAGAGAATTATTTTATCTCGGCATATCTGGGTCCTCCAGTGCAACTATACAGTCAACTTGTTGTTGATGTTGTTGTTGATGTTGTTGATGTTGTTGCATGCCTTCAAGTCATTTCCGACTTATGATGACCCTCAAGTCATGGGGCTTTCTTGGTCATGGTCTTTCAAGACAATGCTTGGGGAATCAAACCTTGGTCTCCAGAACCATGGTCCAATTGCAAATATGTGCCCATGAGTCTATTTCTGACTGTATTTATTTATTTTGTTTCAAGAATGGTTGAAGGATCCTCCCTTTAGGGATCTTATTTAGCTCAAGAGCTGCATTTTACCCACATTTGATTTAAATGCCTACTTTCCCCCACATAGACTTACTTGGATCTATTATTATTGTTTTTGTTTAACACATAAATTTTACACATCATCGAGCAGCTATCAGACTGTAGAGAATCAGAGAGAGTGACAAGTATACATGTTTGTACAACTAACAGAAGATGAAGGATTGAAGTAGAATACAATGAAACACTAAACGCTATGTCTGTAACACTAAATTAAATAAATATAAGTGAGATATTACTTCCAATTAGTATACAAATTCTGTCTTCTCTTTTTAAAATTAACAATTGTAAATTTGACTTCGTATATGGTTTTGAATTTTTTACATATAATCCGATTCTGCATATTTTTCCGTTTCAAAAGTTCACTGAGCAACTTTCCTGGATCTTAAAACAGGATTCTAAGACTTTTTTTTTGGGTGGGAGGATCCATTCATACCATGAAGGAAACCAAACAATGACAGAAGACGGGGCCTTTTCTGACAAGTCATTTCACTTCTGTAATTCTATTCCTGTAATGTTTCCATGGCACGCTTTCTGTGTTGCCAGCCATTTTAATATAAACTCTTAATGACCTATCCAAGGTGCTGAATCTATTTGAGAAGGAAAAGTTTGGCAAGTTAGATAACTCCTTTGACAATAATAATAATAATAATAATAATAATAATAATAATAATAATAATAATAATACACTTTTTATATTCCGTCCTTCTCCCCTAGGGGAGATATAGGCAAACATTCAGTACCTTTACAATCACATGTAACAAAACACGCAAAACACAAACAAAGGCAAAGGCTTCTTTCATTTCTGTCTTCTGGAGGTGGTGCTCATCTCTGGCTCTGGGGGAGGTGCTTTCTCTGTTTTCAATCTGAGGAGCTTTAGTTGGCACCTCCTGGTCGTGTGCCCAGCAAGATTGCTCTTTGCCTTTTCCTGCTGAAGCGGTACCTATTTATCTACTCACATTTGCATGTTTTTGAACTGCTAGGTTGGCAGGAGCTAGAGCTGACAGATGGTAGCTCACACTGTCTCATGGATTCGAACTGCCAACCTCCAGGCAACAATTCAGCAGCCCAAGGGTTTAAGCCTTTGTGCCACTGAAATTTACCTCCAGTGAATTCACCTTGCCACAACATGGGGTGCACCTACACTGTGGAATTATTGCAGTTTGATACCACTTTAACTGTCTCAATGCTGTTGAATCCTGGGAGCTGTCTTTTGTCTTCTGTGTGAAAGAGTGCTGGCCCTTCACCAAACTCCAAATACAGTAGAGTCTCACTTATCCAAGATAAACGGGCTGGCAGAAGCTTGGATAAGAGAATATCTTGGATAATAAGGAGAGATTAAGGAAAAGCTTATAAACATCAAATTGGGTTATGATTTTACAAATTAAGCACCAAAACATCATGTTTTACAACAAATTTGACAGAAAAAGCAGTTCAATACACAGTAATGTTATGTTGTAATTACTGTATTTATGAATTTAGCACCAAAATATCATGATATATTGAAAACATTGACTACAAAAATGGCTTGCATAATCCAGAAACTTGGATAAGTGAGGCTTGGATAAGTGAGATTCTACTGTACCAGGATTTTTTAATTTGTAGATTTACTTTCACAGAAATCCTGCACCTCTAACCCTCACAAAAGGGGAAGGCCTTGTATATAACAAATGCATACTGAACATAGGAGACAAAAATCCTTACTATGGTAAAACGAATACCATTACTATTAACTAAACCAATCTTATTTCTAAAATATGGTGCTGGAATGAAAACAGATACAAACAGTATAACCCCTGATCTATTTCAAAGGGATTTCACATGCAAATAAGATTGTGGGGTTCGTTTTTAAAGTGTGTGCGTATAATTTAAGACTCAAGATTTGACTGTAGTCTTTATGTGAACATCAGCTGCTTAAGAATTTTCTGTTTGTAGTGGGACTATAGAAACAAGATGCTCAAGAAAGACATTGACATGATAATTGGCTCATGCCTTGAATGAGATAGTAATAAAGGGAATTAATCCTCCTAACAAAGAACAACACATTACGATGTAGGCAAGCAATTTGATGTTTAATGTTAGGTCCATGTCTTTTAACATATGTGGTTTAATGGTCCAATGTCTTACCTATGTATTTTTAACTGTGTTGTACCCACCTTGAGCCTTAAGGAGAGGTGGGTAACAAATACAATAATTATTAGTACTATTATTATTATTTTCCATCTCCATACCCAATTATCTGGGAGTCCAGGTGGCGCAGCGTGTTAAAGCACTGAGCAGTTGAACTTGCAGACCAAAAGGTAGCAGGTTCGAATCCGGGGAGCAGAGTGAGCACCCACTGTTAGCCCCAGCTTCTGCCAACCTAGCAGTTCAAAAACATGTAAATGTGAGTAGATAAATAGGTACTGATCCAGCGGGAAGGTTAACAGTGCTCTGTGCAGTCATGCCAGCCACATGACCTTGGAGGTGTCTACAGACAACGCCGGCTCTTCAGCCTAGAAATGGAGATGAGCCCCAACCCCCAGAGTCAGACACAACTGGACTTAATGTCAGGGGAAAACCTTTACCTTCACATGAATGCAGGAGAAGGCTTTCTTGAATGTTAAGTTTGTTCAGTGCTACAGATAAAGAAAATGTGAACCATGTTACTTCTGCAAATGGAGAAAAAGTCCTACTGTGTTTATATGCTGGACATCCCTAGTTTCCCACTTTCTTCTCCTGCTGTCCTCCCCAAACCCTTTTTGCTAAATTTGTGAAGTGTTGCTGGTTTCCAAAGGAAGTGCCTATGTGATCTTCTTCATTGCAAATGTTTCTATTTCTAGGCAACTCCTTTCCAGCTGCCCTTGAAAAAATGCTCTGTGGTCGGAAACGGTGGGATTTTGAAGAAGAGCAACTGTGGCAGACAAATAGATCAAGCGGACTTCGTCATGCGGTAAGACTTAGTTTCCCTCCTCCCCTTGAATGCAGTCCTGCCTCGTTTGTGGTTATTCAACTGTATCTGTTTCTCCTTTCCGTCCTGGGGTGATTTATAGAAGTGTGGACAAATCTTGGCAGGCATTCCTCCACTTTTCTTCCAAGGCCTTTTTAGAAGGAACAGACTAATCCGCGTTGAGCAGAAGTGCTTTAGTTAAAAACAGAATCTTGGGAGGAACAAGAAGAGGTCTACTTTGTCTGGTTTCATTATGAAGAACTTGTGAACCCATTTTTCCCAAGAGAGGATTACAGACATTGTGGACTGTGGTTAAATATTGCACTGGAATATACACCTATTTCACAGATAAAAAAAACTAGGATGCATACACATTTTATGGTTTTTCACTGTGAATTTTTAGAATACCATTGATAGTTAATTCCATTTTAATGTTTGTATATTTGTAGATTTTAAAATTGTGTTGAAATGCTTTATATGCAAGCCGCTTTGAATCTCCTTGGTGGAGAGAAAAATCAAGGTATAAACAAACATAAACATAATAATAATGTGTTGTTGAAGGCTTTCATGGCTGAAATTCCTGGGTTGCTGTGAGTTTTCCGGGCTGTATGGCCATGTTCCAGAAGCATTCTTTCCTGACGTTTCACCCGCATCAATGGTTGTGAGGTCTGTTGGAAGCTCAGCAAGTGGGGTTTATATATCTGTGGAATTTCCACAGTGGGAGAAAGAACTCTTGTCTATTTGAGGGAGGTGTAAGCGTTGCAATTGGCCACCTTGATTAGCATTGAATAGCCCTTCAGTGTCATGTTCTGGCTGCTTCCTGCCTGGGGGATCCTTTATTGGGAGGTGTTAGCTGGCACTGATTGTTTCATGTCTGGAATTCCCCACTTTACAGAGTGTTGTTCTTTATTTACTCTCCTGATTTTATAGTTTTTAAAACACCAGTAGCCAGATTTTGTTCATTTTCATGGTTTCCTCCTTTCTGTTTAAATTGTCCACATGCTTGTGGATTTCAATGGCTTCTCTGTGTATTCTGACATTATGGTTATGAGAGTGGTCCAGCATTACTGTGTTCTCAAATAATATGCTGTGTCCAGGTTGGTTCATCAGGTGCTCTGCTATGGCTGACTTCTTTTGTTGTGTTAGTCTACAGTGCCTTTCATATTCCTTGATTTGTGTTTGGGTGCTGTGTTTGGTGTTCCCTATGTAGACTTGTCCACAGCTGCATGTTATACGGTGGACAATTTCAACAGAAAGGAGGAAACTATGAAATGGAACAAAATCTGGCTACCAGTATTTTAAAAAACTCTAAACTCAGGACAGTAAATTAAGACCAACACTCAAAAAACAGGGCAACTCCAGACAGGAAATAATCAGGGTCAGCTAACACTTCCCAACAAAAGATTATCCCAGACACTAGGCAGCCAGGCTTTGAAGCTGCAAGGCTATTCAATGCTAATCAAGGTGGCCAATGGTAACATTCACCCTTGCCCCCAACAGACAAGAGTTCTTTCTCCCACCCTGGACATTCCACAGATATATTAACCCCACTTGCCTAGTTTCCAACAGACCTCACAACCTCTGAGGATGCCTGCCATAGATGTGGGTGAAATATCTTCTGGAACATGGCCATACAACCCGGAAAACTCACAGCAACCCAGAAGTTATAACATTACAATTATAACCAGAATCAGCCTTATTAGGCAGTTAAGGCATGTCTTTCTTAGGTGGTTTATTTTATTTTAATTACATCCCAGCTTTCAAATAAGAGACAATGCTTCTGAAACATGGTCAGACAGCCTGGAAAACACAGAGTAAGTCAATAATAATAAAGCTAAGCTATATCTAAATATAGTCAACTTAGAGGATATTACTAAAGACCTGGAAGCTAGAAGACACCACAGCTGTTTGCTTTGGCCTGAGATGATGATATGACTTGGGGCCCATCTACACTGTAGAAATAATGCAGTTTGACACCATTTTAATCTTCATGACAAAATGATATGGAGAAGATAAGTCTTGCAACTTTAAATAAATGAGCACAAGGAAAAGCAGAAGTCTCATGTTTGAGAATCTCATGTTACAGTCATGGGAAAGGGGTGAAGGTAATTCTTGTTTTTGGGCTATCTGAATTCGCACAGCCAGCCAGCATGCCATCCTTGTTTCACTGTCTGGAAGCCAAGGATTTTAGCTGAGCAGCCGGCTTCTCGCTGAGTCACCATCTGGAAGCTCAGCCAATTTCTTCTTTCTCTTCAGTGTTGTGTGAAGAAACGTCCTGCAGAGAAAAAAAACAAAACATAGCTCCTTGATGACAGCAGGAGTTCCTTAACAAACAGTGCAAGACAACTAATAAGCAGTAACGTTATTAACTAGGGGGAAGACATTCATTTGAACAATGGATCAGAGCAGGGGTGGGACATATGTTCTCCTGATGTTGCCAGACTACAGCTCCATCAGCTTTGGGCAACAGTGAGGAATTGTGAGGCTTTAAATACATCTATAGGAGCATAATCTCTCTCTCTTGGCTCAAGGAATAGTCATAGGGTACACCTACATCAGGGGTCCCCAAACATTTTAAACAGGCGGCCAGTTCACGATCCTTTGGACCGTTGGAGGGCCGGACTATAGTTGGCCACCAAACAATAAATAATAATAATAATAATAATAATAATAATAATAATAATAATAATAATAATAGTAATAATAATAATAAAAGAGGGTTGGAAGAGATCCCTTGGGCCATTTAGTCCAACCCCCTTCTGCCTCTATGCACCAAAAGAACAAGCAAAGCATCCCTGACAGATGGCCACCCAGCATCAATGTTAATAATAATAATAATAATAATAATAATAATAATAATAATAATAATAATAATAATAATGGTTGTAAGAGAAGAAGAGACCCCTTGGGTCATTTAGCCCAACCCCCTTCTGCCCTTGTACCGGATAAATGGCTTCGATGGGCCGCATCCGGCCCCCGGGCCTTAGTTTGGGGACCCCTGACCTACACTCTAGAATTAATTCAATTTGAAAAAATCTTGCCAAGGAAACACCATGATAGGGTCATTAGGGTGCATCTACATGGCAGAATGAGTGCAGTTTGACACCACTTTTAACCACATTGTTCAATACTATTGAAACATGGGAGCTGTAGTTTTGCAAGGTCTGCCAAGGATTGCTGGAGCTTCACCAAATGAACAGCACCCAAGATCCCATAGTAATTAAGCCATGAAGTGGTGTCAAACTGCATCCATTCTGCACTCTTAGGGTCATCACAAGTTGACTTGAAGGTGCGCTAGAAGAACAGTAGCTCAGCTTTGTAGGATATGAAGCACAGCCAGGATTATCAGATCATGATAATCTCACTCCCTGAGATTTCAAGGAGGAAAACTGAGACTTAAGGACAGGTCTTGCAATATGTTCCAACCACACTTGCTCAGAGTTCGTCTTTCAAGCAAGCGCACATAGAGATGGAGGGAGAATGTATTGACTGTTTGGAAATTAAAACTGAAATCTTAACAAAAGGGATTCTTCCCAAATCAGGATGAAACCAAGGGATTATTCCCTCTCCCACATTTAAGGAAACTTTTAATCTAACCTTTTTTTGTTTCTAGCCAGAAGATTAATCAGAGGTCAGTGTGAGCCGCAATGACTCCTAGGGCAAGAGGAAGATAACTAGGAGTGCAGGGTTGTTGTATGTCTTTCGGGCTGTGTGGCCGTGTTCCAGAAGTATTCTCTCCTGACGTTTCACCCACATCTATGGCAGGCATCCTCACAACCTCTAAGGAGGTTGTGAGGATGCCTGCCATAGATGTCTGAGGATGCCTGCAGATGTGGGCAAAATGTCAGGAGAGAATACTTCTGGAACATGGTCACACAGCCCAAAAGACATACAACAACCCTGTGATCCTGGCCATGAAAGCCTTCGACAACACATTAACTAGGATTGTATTTATAATGTTGAATTATTGCTTTCTGATAGCACTCGAAAGGCCATGGTTCAATGTTGTGGAATACTGGGAGTTATAGTTTGGTGAGACACACTTTGGCAAAGATCTTGTAAAACTACAACTTCCCATGCCCACGTCACACTTATGATTTCAAGCAGGAATGTTTTCCTTACCCTGGTGCAACAGAGATTGAACGTGGGACCTTTCACAGACAAGTAATATACCCTGCCACTGAACTAATGGTGGTGTCCTAATAATTTGTTTGGCCATGACAGTCTTTTGTGCTGTCTATTTATTTATCGTGTCAGAAGTGAATTGAGGATACACTTATAATGTATTTAAAAACATAAAGTTAAAAACTTGGCATTATACTAGATTTCCTTTGACCAGAAGCTGGTCACTTGGAGTGCCTGTGGTGTCACTGTGAGAAGGTCCTCCATGGTGCATGTTGCATTGTAGTAAGCGGTCTGGTTTGCTCTTCTCCACACTCCCATGTCATGGACTCCACCTTGTACCCGATTTCCTAAGATTGGCTCTGCATCTTGTGGTGCCAGAATGCAGTCTGTTCAACGCCTTCCAAGTCACCCAGTCTTCTGTGTGCCCAGGAAGGAGTCTCTCATCCGGTATCAGCCACAGATTGAGGTTCCTGGTTTTAACCTGCCACTTTTGGATTCTCACTTGCTGAGGTGTTCCTGCAAGTATCTCTGTAGATCTTAGAAAGCTGTTTCTTGATTTAAGGCATTGGCATGCTGGCTGATATTCGAACAGAGGATGGGTCGGAGATGTCACTGCCTTGGTCCTTTCATTACAGGCTGCTACTTTCCAACAGATGTCAGGTGGTGCAATATTGGCTAAACAATATAATTTCCCCAGTGGTGTAAGGCATAGACATCATGTGATAACGTGTCATGTCTCATTAAGAGCCACATCCACTGTTTTAATGTGGTGAGATGTGTTCCACATTGAGCAGGAGAGTAGCAAAGCACAAGGGCAGATGTCTTCACTGCGTCTGATGATCCCCAGGTTGTGCCAGTCAGCTTTTGTATGATATTGTATAATATTGTGCTGACTGAGTGCAATGGATAGGGAATTTCATTATCTTTTTGAATGGTGCAAAATATATTATATATGGTGAGGAGGGCCCAATTTGTGGTACTCAACTCAGGCAGGGGAAATCTTTGTCTAAATTCCACTGCTGCCTCCAATTCAGGAGATGTGCGCGCGTGTGAGAGGGAGGGATGGAGGATGTGTGAATGTATGACAGGGATGATTTAGTGGATAAGGAAGGATAACGGAACTGATTGGGTTTAAATGAGCAAAGATGGTAACTTATATAGAAAAGTACGGTAACTTATATAGATAGGTACGGTAACTGCCACCAACGTGAGGTAACAGGCTTACAGAGAGGCAAGGAGACTTATCTTTATGAACAATAACAAAGTTCAAGTTTATTTTGGTACATAAGCGTGTGTGGTTTCAATCAGTAAACGTTCCGGATCTTAAGTTACAATGCCGTCTTGTTTGAATGGATATTTCTTAAATAACTTCTCTTAAAACAGTATACTAAACTCCCGGTCAACTTATATTCCCAGCCTTTCCCCTGAGTGACCATAAGCTGCCGTCCTTAGCTGATTTCCCCAGCTCCTAATCTTTCCAAAACCTAACCGCAACTGTCCTTTTTAAACCCTCACAGCAACTGAACTTTTAAAAGGGAAATATGCTCCAACTGTCATCTTAGCCATGCCCCCTTTTTCTCCCAAGGGAAGCTGTGTTACCATGGCAACCTACCAAATGCTGCTTCCAGCTAGTTTCCATGTTAGGCTTTTCCTTGCTAATATATAACTCCCTTTTCCCTTAACAAACAAATAAATAAAATCATATCAATAATCTCTGTTTAACACATAACTTCTCTACATATGGATACACACACACATATATATATAATAAGAGGAGACGTTGAAATGCATTTTTTTGTTCCTTCCAGATGCAACCTTCCTCCCCTCACCAGTGAGTACAGCAAGGATGTTGGGTCCAAAACTCAGCTGGTAACCGCAAATCCTAGCATAATTAAGAAAAGGTAAGCAGCGGGTTGCTTGTTTCTTCTGGAAGGGACTGGCTTCCAAGCAAGGAAACAAAGCATGAGTGTTCATGGTTGAACTGTCAGAACAGAAATAAATATATCCCTAGCAGAATATAACTAGTTTTTCATTTGGTACACGTTTACATTGCTTTGATGCACTTTATCTGGCTGACCAAGGTGTGTTTGCAGAACCAAGCTATGATAGTCAGGTTTGTACACTTGCCAATCAGACTTGAAATATGGTCCTGCATACAGACTACTGCTTCCTTAATCTGGATTTTACAACATGATTCTAGTTCACAGGACTGTGGAGATAGGCCTGACATTTAAGAAGTCGTGGGTGGCTAAATAAGGTACAGGATTTTTTTTCAACCTTGAATACAAACCAGTGAATTAAAAGTCAGTAATTACATTGCTTTTATGATGAAGTATGTTAAAAGGTATCATTATGATGTTAAGGGGGGTATATATGTATTTATGTAACTTACTGACTGTTTGTTTGGAATTTTGTGTTCTTATAGCTTTAACGTATAGATTTCCTTCCCTTCCCCATGCGAAACGCAAAAGTCTCTAGAATAGGCAAGTGTTCTCTTGAACAGCAGGGAAATAATTGAAAATGCTGTCTGCGGCTTCATCTACACTGGCATATAATATAGTTTGAAACTGCCTAATATGGTCAGTGTAGACCAGGCATGGGTAAACTTTGTCCCTCCAGGTGTTTTGGACTTCAACTCCCACAATTCCTAACAGCCTACCGGCTGTTAGGAATTGTGGGAGTTGGAGTCCAAAACACCTGGAGGGCCTAAGTTTACCCATGCCTGGTGTAGACTCATTTAATGCAGTTTAACTGCATTGAACTGCACTGTATGAATCTACACTGACCATATAATGCAGTGTAGATGGGGTGTTTCTCTCTCATATTTTACCAACCTCTTAAAAGGAAAGGATCATTTATAGAATATACAAGAGTTGAATGAAAAGTAATGCCTCCACCTTCATAACTCCTCAACAGATGGCAGTACTGGTCTGCGTCAGGTCCTGGCTTGTTCAGTAGACACTTCTCTACAGTTCCATTTGGGGGGAAGCCTTAGCATTGAACGGTTGTGTTGTTAAAGTGAGAAGTATGGAACCCTGTGCAGACGGTCGGTCAATGCGACTTAAGCAATGCAGTCATTGAATTCTTGACAGCAGAAGGTGTCACCCCAAAGGAGATTCATCAGAGAATGCAAGCTGCTTATGGTGATTGTGTTAATGTGAAACCTGTGTGTCGTTGGTCAAGTAAGTTTAAAGATGTTGAGGTGGGAACATATGACTTGTGTGACAAACAGAAAGTTGGACATCCTGTGACAGCAACCACTGAGTTTCACAAGCAGAAGGTTGACAGATTGATTCAGGATGATCATCATATCACTCAGAGAGAAATTTCAAGCATAATCGGCATTTCACAAGAGCATGTGGGTCACATTATTGCTTTGCTTGGCTATCGGAAGATCTATGCACGATGGGTACTGTGAGACGCTGGTTGCGGAAACAGAGTGTTGACTTCTTCAGTGACGGCTTCAGAAAATTTGTTCATTGTTGGCAGAAATGTATCCAATTGTCTGGTGATTATGTGGAAAAGTGAATAGTGGTAGTTAAAGAGCACATTCTAAGGATTATTCCTGCGTTTGATTTATTAACACATTCCCATCCAAACCCAAGTAACGAAGGTGGAGGCATTACTTTTCATTCAACCCTCGTATATAAGATGCTCTGGAGAGAGGAAAATGGACAGAGCAACACTGTTTCCACATAGAAGCATGCTATGTTGCCAGCAGCGCAAAACAAACTTTTTATAGGAAAAAGGTACTTCTTTGCAACCTTCACTAAAATGCACTCTAGCCTTTTGCTATGGAAAAAAGGCCAACATGATTTTTAGGTTTGTAAACCAGTCACGAAAATGGAGAAAACACTGTCAGTGCTTTTCAACACAGTTCTAAATTTTGTGTGATAGCAGGCTCTCCCCCTCCCCACCTATTTAATGAAATATCTTGTCATTTGCAAAGGGATAGCTATAGCATAGTTTAAACATGAATACAAATATTTAGGTGGATACCAAAGACAAATTGACAGATAACAAAGTGTGCAGAATTTTAATCTAATATTCTGCTTTTCTTTGCATTCTGAAAGCTAAATGGATCTTGCTTTGTTTGAACCAAATTTGAGTGAAGATGGCCTTTCTTCCATTTAAGTTGTGCCTTTTGTCATCACTCATTTATCTCTTTGTTTCTGCTAAATCTGATCTGGAAAACACACGCGTGCGCACGCAAGCAATAATTTAATTTCCCCAAAAGATAGCGTGGTTTCATTTAATCTTGAAAGCAATGCAATATGAGAGTTTGTGCTCAGGCTCGCTGCCAAATGGCAAACTGCTTAGATAGGTTGTTTTTCAATTAAATAGTGAGAGTTCTTCATGAATAAACAAATACCCTGTTTCTTTGTTGGTTTTTTTGGCTTTCATGCTTGTCCTTGAACAAGGTATTTTGGGGGCACCAAACATTAAATGAAGAGCCTCTGGGGTTGTTTTTATGTTGCCCTTTTAATGGCTGAGAGTTGCATTTGTGTGTTAACTGCCCCATGGAAGAAAGAGTCTAGTGTTATTGACCAGTTCCAAATTATAAATGCCAAATTTAGGGGGAGGATGAGCAATTTCTATGACCCTAATTATTGGAGAAAGGAACCTTCTATAAGCTTCCTATACTAGTTATTTGTTATGTACATAATTGAGATGGTTTACTATATTGTAGTTATATATTGGTATGCAGTTTTCCCTTAACTCTATGTTGTTTGAAGTTGTGGGACTACAGACCATGTGAAACCCAGATCTGAGAATGTTCAGAATCAGAAGTTAGTTGGAAGTCAGTTAAGTTGGTTGATGTCAGTTAGAGTATGAGTCTGTTTGTCAGAAGTATAGTACAGTACTGTTGATGTTTGCATCGGTTGATGTATGAAGTCAGTTAAGTATAGTACAGTATGCGGCAGTGAGTAGTCAGTTTATATTAAGCCAATGTTCAGTAATGTATTAGACTGAAGTGAGTGTTAGTGAACATGAAACCCATAAGCAGTGTACCTGTATGCTAAATACATGAAGTTTGTAAGTAAATCTACTATGTTAACTTTTAACAAAGACTACTTGTTTTTTGGTCTCTTGAAAGCATGATTTAAAACCAATATATTTTATGGGTGAGTAGATTTTTTTGGGCAACTGAAATAACACTTCTGAAGATCTGCTATATATTTTATGCATTGACATATCCTTGTTCCTAACAGTTCAGAGAGATAACCAGGTATATCAGTCTAACAACTGATAAACCCAAATTGCCGTGCCTGGATACTAGTGGATATTTACCACTAAGGAGAAGATTGACTCAAGCAAGTTTTTAACTTTTCTCAGGAAGATCATACTTTACAAAAAAGATTCCGATCTCTAACAAGGTCATGCCTTTCCAAAAGGTTATGATGATTCCAAATATTGTGAATGCCAATTAATCTCCAAAAGGGTCATACTTCCAAAAGGCTTTGGAGATTCCCGATAGGGACTCTATCATTGAATATTCTTGGCAAGATTTATTCAGAGGAGGTTTGCCATAGCCTTCTTCAAAGGCTATAAAAAGGATGATTTGCCTACGGACACCTGGTGTGTTTCCATGGCAAAGTGGGCATTAGATTTCCTCTTATCTGTGTCTAACACACAAACCACTGCACTATAAAGCCAACCACTTCCCAAGTAAATGTGTACAGGAGAGGCTTGGTTACAGGTGTCTTCAGATCATTGACTCAAAATCAGATGCCATTTCATGTTAAACGATCTATTGAAAAAGTGGGACTTAGGACTATCAGTTGGATGTAGTTCCATTGTTTGGGAGTGTTGATGTTAATGCTGAGAAATATATTTGGCCCCATTGCCGGTTAACATGTCATGGAGATGTTAGCTGATATGACTCAAAAGACCAATAAACTATGTCAGGAAGACTTGCTATAATTTTATAGATCACTTTATTTTCAATACAGACTGATATATCCAGTGTCAATGGGGTAATGAATCCATTTGATGTGAACTTCAAAGGAGCTATCCAGGGTGCTGAGCCTAATTGGGGAGTGCAGATCAGAACTTTGGACAGCTACTTCCAAATACAGTAGAGTCTCACTTATCCAACGTTCTGGATTATCCAACACATTTTTGTAGTCAGTGTTTTCAATACATTGTGATATTTTGGTGCTAAATTCATAAATAAAGTAATTACTACATAGCATTACTGCGTATTGAACTACTTTTTCTGTCAAATTTGTTGTATAACATGATGTTTTGGTGCTTAATTCGTAAAATCATAACCTAATTTGATGTTTAATAGGCTTTTTCTTAATCTCTACTTATTATCCAACATATTTGCTTAGCCAATGTTTTGCCGGCCCGTTTATGTTGGATAAGTGAGACTCTACTGTATGTACGAAAGCCCAGAACAGATTCACTGTCCCCCTGACATTACACATTTTGCAGTTCTTAAAATGTTTCTCAACCCAGCTTCCAAAGCTATTATGCAGAAAGCCACAAAGTAAAATTTTGAATATGTATGCATAAATGGAGGTGTTGCTGGTAGTTTGTTTTGGCCTCTATTTTGCAGTGACTATCACAGTGTCAGTTCCAGACTTCCCTCTCCTGAGAGAGGAAGCTAAAATTGGAAAATTTAGTTTTTGGAATAAAACTGCCAGAATTTCTTATCTAGTATAGCAAACAAAATGGCAAAGTTCTGAAATTTGGTGTTTTGTTTTTTTAAAACGGGAACTGTTCGGTCTCCGGTTAAGCTCCCAGTGGCACAGTGGGTTAAACCTCTGACCTGCAGAACTTGCTGTCCAAAAGGTTGGTGGTTTGATTCCAGGGAGTGGGGTGAGCTCCTGCTGTTAGCCCCAGCTTCTGCCAACCTAGCAGTTCGAAAACATGCAAATGTGAGTAGATAAATAGGTACCACTCCCAGCAGGAAGGTAATGGCACTCCATGCAGTGATGCTGGCCACATGACCATGGAGGTGTCTGCGGACAATGCCGGTTCTTTGGCTTAGAAATTGAGATGAGCACCACACCCCAGAGTCGGACACAACTAAACTTAATGTCAGGAGAAGCCTTTACCTTTACTAACTGTTTAGCATTCAATAACTCTAACATCATCCCATCACTCCTGTTAAAGGACAGACATATAGCAGATCTTGCAAAGAAAGTCCTTCTCTATGCTTTGATTACCTCATTCTCCATTTTCTACATCATTCTGTTAACACTCACAGCATCTCTCGGTATTTAATTTGAAGGCTGAAGGCACAGGCCAGATGCCCAGTTGAGTTAAGAGAACAAAATGTAAGCCTGACATAATTTAATTTATTTCTACCCAATTCATTTAATTAACAGAGGATAATTTTAGGCTGGATGTAGTTGCCTGTTTTGATTTATCACTGTTGGTCAGCTTCTGCACAAAGTCATGGGTTTGTGCCTGTTCTTTGTTAGACTTGTCACTGCATGGGGCGTTAGAGGTGAATTCATTCTGCTAATGCTTATAAAACAGAGGTCTGGTCCCCATGAAATCTACTCAGTCAGCAGTCCCCTTTTTGTGTCAAAGATGGATGCAAATATGGACCATGTGACTAAATGTGAAGTTAGAAGAAAGTGGGCCAGAATCATGGTGAAAGCAGCACTGGGTGAGCAACTACCCACCCTTCCAAGAATAGATCTGCATTACGTAATTATAGCATTGTGAAAATACTTTAATTGCTATAGTATTATTTTATGAAATCCTGGATTGGGCGGTTTTCTGAAATAAATAAATTGTATTTCTATACTAGAGAACCCAATGCTGTAGTTCAGGAGAATGGACTATTGCTCCCCAGAAAATAATTCTAAGCATCTCTTGAAACTGCACATCCTAGTATTCCATAAGATGAAGGCATAGTAGTTAGCATGGCATTAAAATGCTTTAATTTTGCAGTGGTGAAACAGGTTAAATGTTACTTTAGCTATGTGCAGACTCTTGACTTTGCCCTCTTTGTTGCATTAATAATGCAATCCAACCGGAGAACCAGTGTGATGTAATGAGGTCTTTTTCAGGCTAATGAAGAGGACCAAACTATATGCATGCTCATTTGTTAGAAATGCTTATTTTTCTTCCCTGGAAATTCATTGTGGGCTTTGCAAATGGCTTGTGGTTTAGTGCTGGTACATCATTTTGAGTAGCACTGATACAGTTGTGAAAATGCAAGACTGGGATTTAGAAAAGCCAATTCCAGTGAGAGCCAATTCCATTCATTCTCTCCCTCCTTGCTTTCTGTCATATGTGAGATGGTTGTTGTGAATATAATATGAGGAGGAAGAATGTTGTGTGTACTGTCTTGACCTCATTGAAAGAAGGATGTGCTATAAATGTAATTACAATGGGCACTTGGTGTCTGCTAAGGTTTGGTTCCAGGACCTCCTGTTGATGCCAAAATCTGTGGATGCTCAAGTCCCGTTATATATAATGGCATAGTAAAAGGGTGTTCCTTATATCAAATAGCTAAACACTCTGAGAAGCTCTGAAATGGTGGGAGCCTCCAGCAGGATTGGGAAGGGAGGCCACTTCAGTATGCCCTTGATGATGGAATTGCCAATTCTCGATGCCGACACTGTCACCTGGTTCAATCACTGTCATCTCTGACTACAAAGGTCAGGTGATGATAAAGACCTCTTTCTGTCTGAGACCCCAGAGAGCCTTCATGGAGAAGCCAAGCTGAGTTATTATAATACTGACTGATATTTCAGTTTTGGTTTAGGTTGACATAATTCCTCTTTTCCCGTGCCCATTGTGTGTAAATTCACTCCCGGTGTTAAGAGATCTGAGTGCTCCAAAATCCAGAGCCATCAGTCTGCGAGATTATCTGACTCATTCAAGGCCCCCGTGAGAGTGATCCATTGAGCAGCTGCAGACAGACAGGAGAAATTAGTCTGTGTCAGACCTTTCAGGCGCTACCTCATTGTTATTCCCACAGATACTGCCAGGAATGAGTCATTTGGAACACCAGGGTTTTATTCCTCACCCCCAGTCACCCATGGCCATAGAAATAATGCATTCACTGCAGTGAGATAAACCAAATCAAAGTGTTTTGTAAAGTGTATCAATTTTCGTCTTCTATGCACTTTGAACTCTGTCTCTAGTAACAGAAGCAAAAGGGAAGAGGAAAAAAAGGATAGAGATTCTATTAATCATATTTTACAAATTATTTCTGAACTGTTGGAAATATTCTATGCAACTGTCATCATGCATTGAAAAGAACCCTGTTTGGTATCCAGATAGTTAAGATTTTGAATCTGATTCTATCCACTTTGTTTTGCCCTTGTCCATATTCTCCAGATCCTTGATTTAGCAGGGATAACCCAAGATGGTGATTATTATTATTATTATTATTATTATTATTATTATTATTATTATTATTATTATTACAGTAGAGTCTCACTTCTCCGAGCTAAACGGGCCGGCAGAAGCTTGGATAAGCAAATATTTTGGATAATAAGGAGGGATTAAGGAAAAGCCTATTAAACATCAAATTAGGTTATGATTTTACAAATTAAGCACCAAAGCATCATGTTATACAACAAATTTGACAGAAAAAGTAGTTCAATACGCAGTAATGCTATGTTGTAATTACTGTATTTACGAATTTTGCACCAAAATATCACAATATATTGAAAACATTGACTACAAAAATGGCTTGGATAATCCAGAAGCTTCGATAAGCGAGACTCTACTGTATTACGTTATTGCTTACCTGCCTCTCCGCATGGCTTGAGTTAATCCTCTGTTGTCCCACTTTTTCAGCTGCTTTTAAAATGTCCCAGTTTTTTTCTTCTCCATGATTGCCTTCAACCAACTTTACTTCCTGCAAACGGAGTTCCAAGCACAAAAGTAGTTTGGTCTCACTTAACTCAGGAGTGGGGGGAGTCTTGTTATTAGGCAAAAGCAAACTGTTGCAGCCTCTCTGAACTTGTCTATTTTTCTTCATTAATACCTTGACCAGAATCTGACATTGTTTGGCTGCACATACACATTTTTGTCTATGAAAATTTAGAGTTTCTTCTCTCCATCATTGGTCCTTGACCCGCATGCAGATTTCTGAATTCTCTCTTTGATCATATTTCTAACGCCTTTGCATTGTAGATTTCCAGAAAAAAAGTCTCCCATTTAAAAAACAAATCTTGTTTACTCATTTGTGGTAATACTTGACTGTTTTGTGCTCCCTGCCCTTGTAATTTTCTCCTAAGAACTGTTTGTCTCTGGAGGTTCTCTCCTTGACCTTGTGCCTGTAAGGGAGGATTGGATATTTCTTTTCCCTCCGTTGTTGCAAGAAAGTAATATTGTTGTTGTTCACAGCTTTGAGGCTTTTATTGATATAGAAATGTGAGAGATAAATATACATATTTACACCAAAAGTCCTATGTATTTGTTCTTAGCAGGGCCACATGATCAGTGATAACTTGTACAATAACTCCAGGACTTAACTTCTTTTTACCTAGTAGCGTCCTGAACCTCCAGTTCTTCTGATTTGCCAGGAACAGTCCTGATTCATCCTTTGTCAACACATCTTTCAATTGCTTTTAAATTGTCCCTGTTTATCTTTCCTCTTCCAACTTCCTCTCTTTGTTCCAGCTTATTTCAGCTTCGCCAAACTGAGTTTAAATAGAAAAGTATCCTCGGACAAAAGCAAACTGCTGCAGACTCTTGTCTTTCACATTAATCACTGTTTCCCGTTTGATCATACTGTGATATTGTTTGACCACATGAGCCCCTGTTTTCATTCCTGTTACTTGAGCAATGGAGTAAAAATTGATGGGATCAGGCTGTTACTATGGCCAAAGTTGTGGGACAGATCCGCATATGAAGAGAGTTTTCTTTTTGCTGTTTCTCACATTTATATAAAAAACAAGTCCAAATTGTGGAATGGCTCTAGGGACCAAAATCTAAGGTTACATCTACACTGTTGCACAATAATAATAATGATAATAATAATAATAATAACAACAACAACAACAACAACAACTTTATTTTTATATAGGCAGCAGATAAAATAAAACAGTATAAACACCATCAAGCCAAACACTGGCCTGAATAATAAACAATTGAAGCAGTTGGCACCACTTTTAACTGCTCTGGCTCAATGCTATGGAATCCTGGGTGCTGAAGTTTGGTGAGGCACCAGCACTCTTTGGCAGAAAAAACTGAAAACCTTGTAAAACTATGGTGCCCACAATTCCACAACATTGATCCCTGACAGTTTTAAGTGGTGTCAAACTACATGAATTCTGCAGTTAGGGGGTCCACCCTAAATCTGCCTTTGTCCACATGTTGAGAAACTTTATTTTGGTTTGCTAACCATATATGTTATTGGCAAGAGACTTTGCGCTGTCAATTTCAAAGTAAACAGTCAAGTTAATGCATCTATTTAAACCTGTGTTTCATATCTGGCAGACCAACTCTCCAGTACATGGGAGGCCAGTGTGGGTGCCTACTGAGAAGCTGGGCCAACCCAACACATTTTGATCCTTGGAGTAAAGATGAAGATGTCTGCTAAATGCCTAACAAGTCAATTGCGCTGGCACTGAATTTTGTTTGAATGTATGTCATGGTTTAATATTGCCTTTCCTTAACACTTAGGGCAACTGATCATCTTAGAAGCACTTGCAACTCTGCCCTTCAACCCTTCATGACCACTGCTGGCCTCCCCTAAAAGCAATCTCACATTTCCTTATGGTAGCACTAGCTGTGCTTGGAGGACTGAGGAGATTTGGTTTTCTTTTGCTCAAACATAAGCTGCTTATTCGATACTTCTGGAGGGCATCCTGCCTCCAGTAATAAATTGCCAGCAACTGCAGGAGAAAAATTGTATGCAATTGTCAGAAGGAGCAAGGCCATATGGACTGATTTTGCTCCGTAGTAACCATTTTGCAGCAGCTTGGAATTGATTAGATTTTCTATGGTTATGTCAGAAGCTAAAGAAAGCTGTTAAAAGAAGAAGTGCTCACTTTGACTTAATTGCATAGGGACCTTGAGGAGCATAAATTGATGGATTCCTATTAGAAGAACAAAAGGGAAGGTGCAGCACTGCTTTTGGACTAATAGTTTCCAAAGGGAGAAAAATAGGCCTTTTACTTTGCTCCTGGCTGTTGGAGCAAGTTTTAAAAAAATGTTGAGTTTAAAAGTATCCAATTCTCCCAGTCAGTGTTAGCTTAAGTGTGAAATAGACAATTCATGCCCCACTGATGTATTTTGCAGTCACTCCCTCGCCGTTTTCTGTTGTTGAAATTGGTGATGCTGTCACTGCCCAAAAATTATAGTCAGACTCCACATTTGCTGAATTTATAAAAAGTTCTAGGATTCTGAAAGAGGTTCAGCACTTTGGACAACTCCTTTAAAGGTCTAGAATATAGTGTAGATTTGTCAGCCTATTGCTATGAAAACCAATGGTTGCTACAAAGCATTCAGGATGCACCTGAATTATCATCATCATCATCATCATCATCATCATCATCATCATTCCCACTTTCCTCAAAGTGACTAGTAAAGTTCTACCAAGTTTTAGCCAAGTTTCAGCTGGTTTTTCCAGAGTTTCAAAGATGTTACCCATGTTGGAGACGATCCATTGCTTGTGTTCGAACGTCATTAAAATGACATTAATTCTTACATCCTCAATGCCAAGCGCTTGATTGTAATAAAAGAATACATTCATAGTAACTATTTACAAAATGTGAGGCTATGTTCCCAAGCTCCACTTAGTCCAATTATTAGAGTGATCTTCTTCTTATCGGAACAGCAAGGTCTTGAGATACTGGTGATGACCTTCCCAGGTCTCCTAGCAGATACAAAATGTGACGTCTCCTGCCATATAATCAGTGTTAATTCGCTTATCCTTGTGAGTCACCCTTTGAATAGTGATGGAGGCCGTATGATGCATCCTTACATTTGTAGATTAAAACGAGCACAGTGAGGAATGCTGAGCAGGGAAGGTCTTGGCATTTGGTGGTTTTTGCATTTTCAGAAAATCATAGGGGTCATTTGAATATTAATGCTTCACTTTCAAAACCTGGCATGCCTGACTAGGCAGCTAATTGTGGGAAAGGCTGGGAATCCTCTTTCCAAAAAGTAATCAGTTATGGCTCCCTCCACCACCAGAGTTGCTGGGCACAGTTATACTTGAAGGTTTGAAAAAGTAGTTTATTTTGAAAGGTGTAAGGGTAGTTAAAATATTCATTTTAAACAGATAATTTTAGTTAGTTTTAAAAGATCTGGGTACTTCAATTAGATGAGGCATGGAACAGCAGAAACCTGCACATGAATCATGTGATATTTCTCATTTGCCATTTCAGTAAGCTCATTTGTCATAACTAAAAAAGTAATTTTAAAAGTTATAATTGCACTACAAAAAGAGTGTTTCCCATTGAGTTAACAACAAAAATGGAATATTTATGGCATGTTAAGTTATAATTATTAGCTAGGAGCCTAATAATAATAATAATGAGCATGCAAAGATACTGTGGGACTTCCGAATCCAGACTGACAAAGTTCTGGAACACAACACACCAGACATCACAGTTGTGGAAAAGAAAAAGGTTTGGATCATTGATGTCGCCATCCCAGGGGACAGTCGCATTGACGAAAAACAACAGGAAAAACTCAGCCACTATCAGGACCTCAAGATTGAACTTCAAAGACTCTGGCAGAAACCAGTGCAGGTGGTCCCGGTGGTGATGGGCACACTGGATGCCATGCCAAAAGATCTCAGCTGGCATTTGGAAACAATAGACATTGACAAAATTACGATCTGCCAACTGCAAAAGGCCACCCAAATGGGATCTGTGCGCATCATCCGAAAATACATCACATAGTCCTAGGCACTTGGGAAGTGTTTGACTTGTGATTTTGTGATATGAAATCCAGCATATCTATCTTGTTTGCTGTGTCATAAAATAATAATAATAATAATAATAATAATAATAATAATAATAATAATAATAATAATAATTTATTTTTATACCCTACCACTATCTCCCCGAAGGGACTCAGGTTGTCTTACATGGGGCCAAGCCTGGATAAAAACAGCAAACCAAATAAAACATCAAAAAATACAGACACAAATATTAAAATTCAACACTCTAAACATAACAAATTATAAAATGATAATCATACTAAAACATGGATTTGGCACCCAAGAAGAGGGGGTAAAAACGAACTGGGCAAAGTGCAATGAATGAGTAGTATAACACGAGGTAGTTGATTCAGTGCAAGAAGGCGGAATATAGCTGTACCCAGAGAATTACTTGGCAACTGCACAACAAAACTTTGTTGTGAATTATGACTTTGCTATGACTCATGTATGTATTGGTCTACATCCCTGTTGTACTCTGATAGTTCTTGAAGTTGCTGGTTTTGGATGATTCTGGAGATGAAGGACAGATGAAAGTTTCCCTTGCTTACTTTCTCTGGTCGAGTGGCCTTTGGGGTGTCCAATGCCCAAGGTGATCAGGCCAGAGGTTGATGTTGCATTAATCTATGGTATGCAACGGACTTAAGCCGAGATGCCAGGTAAGCCAAAGCCACCTGCTACACCACAGAGCTATTTCCCATCCAGTTTTTTTTATAAAGAAAATAATTTATCTCTCGTTAAACTTATCCAGGAAAATATGCACATTTCAGGACTCCAAGTTCAATGGCTCTATTGTAGCACTGTGATAGATTGTTATTTTCTGTGCGCGATAATTACTGTTTCTACTAGCACTGACAAGCCTTCCTTATGAATAAAATTATGTGTCTCAGTTGGAGCTGTATTTCATATCAACCGCGGTGGTGAAATATGTTCCGTTGATTCCACCTGCAAACATGCCAACCCTTTTTTGTAAATTCAGCATATGTAACCTACCAGAGTTAAGTGGGCAGAAGAATGCTAAAGGCATACCTTTCAAAATATCACAAATTTAAAAAACAGACATATCTCATTTAACAAAGTATTCTACAGTGAAGGTTTTAAAATAAAGTCCTTTTATACCTGTGTTTAGACTACTCTGCTCTCCTTGTGCAGCTAGGTTCTGGGCTCCACAATTGAAGGGAGATGTTGACAAGCTGGAAAGTGTCCAGAGGAGGGCGACTGAAATGATTAAAGGTCTGGAGAACAAGCCCTATGAGGAGCGGCCTAAAGAGCTGGGCATGTTAAGCCTGCAGAAGAGAAGGCTGATGGCCCGCAAGTTCTCTTCCAACTCTATGATTCTAGGTGTTTTTAAGTGTCTCAGTATTGGAAAAATGTATAGGAGGGTTGGATCAACGCAGCCTTTTAGTGTTGGGCTGCTGCAAAATTTCTGCAGTGAATAATGCGATAATGCTTGACCTGGAGGAGAATGGATTTCAACTGTAGAAAATATTACAGTAGCTGTGTGTTCCTGCCTATTGTTTTGAGAACATCTTAATGAACAGGTTTGAACAGCGAAATAGAGAGAAAAGAGAGCACATAAGTCCCTCTTACCAGAGGTATATAGGCATTTTCCGTCTTCGGCTTCCTGGAGGTGTGCATGTTTCTGGCCACGGGGGCAGATCACATTACACACATAAAGACAAACTTTCAATGCCATAACATAGAACAGAGACAGAGACAGACGCAGGCATGGGCTGGCCTCGAACTCATGACCTCTTGGTCAGAGTGATTTGTTGCAGCTGACTGCTAACCAGCCTGCGCCACAGCATTAAAATATCTCCCCGCTTAAGCGGTATCTGTTTATCTACTCACGGCTGTTTAACTGTTTGTGCCCCTGTTCAGAAGATTTCACCTCACCTTCTGTCCCTGTGATAATTGGATTTTGAAAAATTTGGCTTGCTATGGAAACAAGGAATGGTGATAAAGCTTCAAAGGACATCCCTTTTCCTCACAATAATAACTCTTCCAGAAGTGAATGTCCCTTCCAAAGGGTAGATTTCTTTCACTTGTTGCTGTCTCGTTCTCATGCCTGGGGAAAACATATTTGTTTAGGTTGTGTACAGGGCAACAATGGGGCAGTAGCAAAAATAGCACTCCATGAATGAATTAACGCACAAATATGGAGGGACATCTATGTTCTTCCTTTGTCTGGTGTAAGAACCAATCCCTTGTCTTTCAATGTTATTTCTGCTTCTGGTACCAAATATTCTGTGAAAGAAGTAATGGCCAGGCACATGTCCAGTTTATAGAATGAGGTATGCCTATATTCTCAAACAGCATCAGAGTGTGGTCAAGATGGTAAAAGGTTTTGAATGAGAAAGAACAGCAGTTAACTTTTACCTGAGCCAACTGGGAAGGGCAAGATGTAGAATCCTCCCCTCCTCGCCTTCCTTCTGTATTGAGTGCAAAATGAGTTTGCACATTAAACTCAATTTGTAGCCATTGAAGCAAGCTGAGGACAACGGGAAGAAATGAAAAGAGAAACTGGGATATTTTAGAAGCAGCAACAATAATGGGGGGGGGGGGGAGGGTTAAGTGGGACTGCCAAGCCAGGACAGGTGGAGGATATGTAAGCGTTCAAGTTGACTGTCGACTCATAGCAATTCAGAAATGGTTTTGCTAGTTTTTCATTCAGAAATATAAGCGATGGCACCTTTATCCGGAACCCACAGTGGCGCAGCAGATTAACCCACTGAGTTGCTCAACTTGCTGACTGAAGGGTTGGCAGTTCGAATCCGGTAGGCAGGGTGAGCTCCCACTGTTAGCCCCAGCTTCTCCCAACCTAGCAGTTCGAAAACATGCAAATGTGAGTAGATTAATAGATACTGCTCTGGCAGGAAGGTAACAGCGTCCCATGCTGTTACATGGCCTTGGAGGTGTCTATGGACAACACCGGCTCTTTGGCTTAGAAATGGAGATGAGCACTAACCCCCAGAGTTGGATACAACTAGACTTAATCTCAAGGGAAAACCTTTACCTTACCTTGTATCCAATGGTGTCTCCCATCAAAGTACTAACCAGGGCTGACTGTGCTTAGAGTCCAGGATCAGATGGAATCTGGTGCCTTTGGAGTATTTAGGCCAATGTAGTAGGATGTGCTAAATCAAACTTGAACTCCATGTCAGAAGGACAAGTGATTCCACTCCAGGTTTTAACCTAGATTTTAAAGGAGTTACATTGGGTACTAAACTTACTTCCCAGATAGATCCTTTAAAGTGTGTACTAATACCTGGAGTGGATTCAGTGACCTATTGACATGGAGGCCAGCAGCCATTCCAGCTTCATATCCATTGAAGAGCATTTTTAGACTGCTTTTTTTCAGTGGAATCCATAGTAGTGTGGGCGGCACAACCTACCATGTTAAACCCTTCATGAAAAATCTTATATTTTCAGTTGGAGCTTTGTCTTGATTATATTCTGTCAGCTACTGGGTGCTGGTATTAGTTAGTCAGAAATAGCAGTTATTTTTCATCCACTATAGCTGGAGGATTTGTTTTAATTCTCACAGACTGACACATGCAAACATGTACAGCAACAATGAAGTGGTTGATTTATAATTTGATTAATTTTTGAGCCTGATTCACAGACAACTTTATCTTCCCACTCTTGAGTTAACACCACAAAGTGGTCCTTGATGAATCCTTTAAACTAGAAGGAATATTTTTCTGACTTTTTCCTAATTTCCAGAATTATCTTATTAGCCCTCGAGCAAAATTTTGTCACAGTGTGTCATAGCTGTCTGTCTCTTCAGGGTACTCCACAGGAAGGTTTTCTGCTTAATGCTCACCATTTAAATCAAGCACGCTTTTTGACAGGATGTGTTAGATCTCTATATATGGAAAATGCATTTCTGTGCTGAATTACCAACAAATTGTGATTAACTCATTAGCCGCGCATGACTTGTCCACAGCAGATATCTTTGCTGTTCAGAGCTGATTCAGATGTTCTGGTTTCATCCTCTTGTGGAGCTTTGCCATTCAGAATACTTGCAGAAAGTCATTTATTTGAACATGATCTCTTGCATATTGTTCCAGGCCAGGTGAATATACCACACGTCCCATTGTATACAATGGCATAGCAAAAAAATGTTCTTTGTATAAAATGGCAAAAACAAGGTTTGCTTTTTGGAATTTCCTGTCATTGATTCAGTATCAACTTTTGAATAAACTTTTGGAACTTGACTAATTTAAATTCACCATCTTTGTTGAGTTTTAGAGACTGCAGGAGAACCAAGACCTAGTACAATAGATGTCAAGATGATTCCCATTTGCTCTTTGACTGGGTGGAGAGCATGGAAAAGTTATTGTTTTTGACTAACATACTCAGAATTCACACCAAGCTGATTCCATTTGGTCATTATGATTTGGATCTAGGCACAGTTATACATTGAGTAGAAACAGAGAAATGGATGAGATTTAAGTCAGCCATGGTCAGCTTCAGTTCCACTGATCCTCTTTAAACATGCTGAGGATTGGAAGTCCAACCATTTGTCTTGCAATAGCACCTAAATTTCTTTTATTTCTTTCCTTCCTCTCTTGTCCTTTTTTATTGCATCTATGCAATGTTGGGCTAGGACTCTGGAGGTACATCTACACAGTAGTATTAATGCATTTTGACACTCCGTTTACGTGTCATGCTATCCTGGCCAACTGCAAGACTAAGAATGGTTCCATAGCATTGAGCCAGGACAGTGGTGTCAAACTGCATTAATTCTGTGTGTTGTCGAAGGCTTTCATGGCCAGAATCACTGGGTTGCTGTGAGTTTTCCAGGCTGCATGGCAATGCTCCAGAAGCAGTCTTTCTTGACATTTTGCTCACATCTATGGCAGGCATCCTCAAAAGTTGTGAGGTCTGTTGGACACTATGCAAGCGGGGTTTATATATCTATGGAATGTCCAGGGTGGGAGAAAGAACTTTTGTCTGTTTGAAGCAAGTGTGAATGTTGCAATTGGCCACCTTGATTAACATTGAATTGCCTTTCAGCTTCAAGGCCTGGTTGCTTCCTGCCTGGGGGAATCCATTGTTGGGAGATGCTAACTGGTCCTGATTGTTTCTTGTCTGGAATTCCTGGTTTCTGAGTGTTGTTCTTTATTTACTGTCCTGATTTTAGAGTTTTTTTAAATACTGGTAGCCAGATTTTTTTCATTTTCATTGTTTCCACCTTTCTGTTGAAATTATCCACATACTTGTGAATTTCAGCAGCTTCTCTGTGTAGCCTGACATGGTGGTTGTGAGAGTGGTCCAGCATTTCTGTGTTCTCAAATAATTGGTTGGTTCCTTAAGTGCTCTGCTATGGCTGACTTCTCTGGTTGAATCAATCTGCAGTGCCTTTCGGGTTCCTTGATTTGTGTTAGGGCCAGAGGCGGTTCTACCACCAGGCAAACTAGGCATTTGCCTGTGGCGCCATGTTGTTGGGGGCGCCATCGAGGCAACTCCTGTCTCCTGCGGCAGAAAGGAGCCTAGGAAGACAATATGGTTTTTGGGAAGCCTGTGAAGTAAGTATTGCTTATCTTACCTAACTTGGGTGAATTAATTTAATGCATACACACTTATTTAATTGAATGTTCATTTTCTACTGTTACTTTTTAATTTATGGAGCTTGTTTTAATTCATAGGTGAGCCACTTTTGGCCCCATTTATGAGAAAGGAGGGAAATTGTTAAATAAGTCCTAGTACCTTCATTTATAAGTAGATTTTCCCAAGGATTAAAGTTTTAACACCTGTATGCAACTATTTAGTTTAGCAGAGATATAGAATCTACACTTTCTAATGGATGTGCAAGGCAGAGATGGCAGTAATGAATGTCCAGCACTTCTGGATAATGTCAGTTTGAGAAAATCTGACATACATTGTTAGAAATAGTTGTACTGATTCAGATTACTGGGTCATCCAACTCAGCCTCCTCCTCCTCCTCTGTAGGAAGTCTAGGAAGCAAGGCAAGTGGGGCTTCTTCCCTGGGGGCATCCTTGGTTGGGGGGTGTTAGTTGGCCCTGATTGCTTCCTGTCTGGATTTCCCGTTTTCAGAATGTTGTTTATTTAGGCATTTCCTTAATCCCTCCTTATTATCCAACATTTTTGCTTATCCGACACTTTTATTTTTCAGTGATTGTTTTTTTTCCGGGGGGGGGGGGGGGATTCTGTTTGCCTACACTTGAAAATTACCTTGGACCGGCTCTGGTTAGGGCAATGCTACATTTGGTGGGAAGAACATTTTTCCTCTGGGCGGATCTTTGTCTTTACTCTCGTGGCTTGTTCTTGGCCTTTTAGCTCTTCTGATGTCTGAGGTGGAGTATCCAGTGCATTAATTGCACCCTGAGAGTTCAGGATTCAGGCATGGAAATCCATTGGGCCACTTTGGGAAAGTCATATACTCTGGGCCCCAGAAGTAGACAATGCCCAACTCCCCTGAACATATCTTGTCAGGAGAACCCCATGATAGGTTCTTCTTAGTGCCTCCATGAGTTGGAAATGACTTGAAGGAATACAACAACAATAATTGCAAATATTAAAGATCTGTTTTAAGATCTGTGAACTGCTTTAATTGCAACAGCAGAAAAAGTGTGCAGGAATGCAGTGTGATCTCTGAATTTCCAGGGAATACATTCCAAGACCTTACATAGAGGTGGATAATAAAAATCCCAGATCATACTATGGAACAGGCATAGGCAAACCTCAATTCTCCAGGTGTTTTGGACTTCAGCTCTCACAATTTCTAACAGCCTCAGGCCCCTTCCTTTTCCCCCTCAGGGAGTTGAATTATTTATTTGTTTATTTACTTATTTACCGTATTTATATTCTTCCTTTCTCACTCTGAAGGGGACTATGGCGGATTACAATGCACATGGCAAACATTCAATGCCATTAGATATACGACATATAGACAGACACAAAGGCAATTTAACATTTTCCAGCTTCCGGCTTCATAAGGGTATGCTCGATTCCGTCCACAGGGGGAGCTGCCGCTTCATCGTCTACTTGTGACATCAAGTCCTTGATGGAGTACTTCCTCATTCCTTTCCACATGCTACTTGCATTTTTATGGTGTCGTAAATTACTTAAATTAGCTTCCCCGCATAAAGCGGTACCTTGAATTTTCTACTCAACAGATGCAACTGTTTTTCGAGCTGCTTAGGCTAACAGCGAGCTAGGCTATTAACGGTAGGGAGCCCAGTCTGACCCAGGCTTCGATCTCATGACCTCTCGGTCAGTAGTGATTTATTGCAGCTGGCTACTAACCAGCTGCTCCACAGCCCGGCCTTCCAAAACAGTTGAAGTCCAAAATACTTGGAGGACTGAAGTTTGCCCATACCTGCTATATAATCACACTAGAGGACTTAGTGGAAAACCACAATGTTTTTGGGAGGCAGGGAATATTTTTCGGCATGTGGATGAATACAGCTGTGAATATTGCATTTTTTGAAGGAAGGAAGGACAATATAAACAGCAGTTTCAAAACTTCAGTATCCACTTTTTGCCTTGTGCTTAGGTACAATCCCACATTTGCTTTTTTTTTTATCTACCAGAAAGCACTGCATATACATCTATAATTTAGTAATTTGAGACTGTTATTGGAGTTGTCTATGCATCTGTTCCTCTTAGGGTCCATTTTCTATTATCTGAAATCTCCTTTTTGTTCGGCTAAACTCCAGGGAGAATACATTGCTTCGTACTGTCACTGGAGCTTGTTCGGTGACGGAGGGCTCTTAGCGAGAGAATTAGAGCGCTGCTCAATTTTTCAGGGTTCTGAAAGTTGTAAATTGCCTTTTGTCATGTTAGCAGATGTTAAAAATGCCGCCTCTATCTCAAAACGTGTAATTAAAGACCCCGGGCAAGGCATAAAGAGCTCCGTTCCCCAGAAGGAAAAGTACCGTGTGTGGAACTTATATGATGATCCGGCTTTGCTTATGCATGAACCCAGATTGACTAATTTCACTTGCCTGCCACGTGCAGCCTTGTAAAAGTTCTGCTGTTTTTATGGTGCGTGTTTTTAATCTGGTTTGAAATGCTTTGGGCTGTTTAATTCTTCTTGTAACCTTTTTAATATAGGATTTTTAACTACTTTATATACTTCTGTATAAGTTGACCTCACATATAAGTTGAGGGAAGGTCTTGCAACCAAAATGATGGATTGTGTTATGAATAAGCTGAGGATAAAATTTAGAGACATGTGGCAAGCATTTTTTTTCTCCTTTTCAATATATATACAATATACATACCATATACAATGAAACATACCTGGGAAGAGCTAGACAAAAGGAGAGGATGTGTTTATTACAGGGATTACACTTGAGGGCTTCACATTGCATTGATGATTTTAAAATGTCTTCATGTGTATTTATACAGATAAGAAATTGAATATAAATGAGGTGAAAATACAGTAGAGTCTCACTAATCCAAGCTTCACTTATCCAAGGTTCTGTATTATCCAAGGCAGTTTGCCTTTTAGTTGTCATTGTTTTTGTAGTAAATGTTGCAATGTTTTGGTGCTAAATTTGTAAATACAGTAATTACTACATAACATTACTGTGTATAAAACTGCTTTTTCTGTCAATTTCTTGTAAAATAGATGTTTTGGTGCTTAATTTGTAAAATCATAATGTAATTTTATGTTTAATAGGCTTTTTTCTTAATCCTTCCTTATTATCCAAGATTTTTGCTTATCCAATCTTCTGCCGGCCCATTTATCTTGGATAAGTGAGACTCTACTGTAATTAGAATGAAACCTGAAAAGAGCAAAGAAGAGTAAGGAAAGCAACCTGTCTCTATTTATAAACCCAGTGCAAGGCAATAAAAAACAGAGGTGAAAAGTTCTTCCACCCCATTACCCACTCTTAGTTGGGGCAATGTTGGATGCCTGCCATAGATATGAGTGAAACATCAGGAGAGAATGCTTCTGGAACATGGCCATACAGCCCGGAAAACTCACAGAAACCCTGTGATGTTTTTATCAACTTCCTGCCATCTGGAGAGCAGAGGGTACTTTTTCTTGCCAATATCATGCATGGAGATACTTTAATCTCAAAGGAGTGTGTGTGTCCAGGATGGTTCTGGAAATCAGAGCTTGGGAAAAAGACCAACATGTGATGTGCTGAATGTTTCCAGTCCAGTGGTCTTCCAGAAATTTCAGTTGCACAAGTGCCATTTCCTAATCTGATCTATTCTTTGCAATAGAGTTACAAACTGGCTAGATGCAGTGAACGCTGTAGATGTAGCTTATCTGGATTTCAGTAAGGCCTTCAAAAAGATCCCCCATGACCTTCTGGCATGCAAACTAGTCAAATGTAATTGCTTAAGTGAACGAACCCAAAGGGTGCACATCAATGCAACATCTTCATCCTGGAAAGAAGTGACAAGTGGAATACCACAGGGCTCCGTCCTGGGCCCGGTTCTGTTCAACATCTTTATTAATGACTTAGATGAAGGGCTAGAAGGCATGATCATAAAATTTGCAGATGACACCAAATTGGGAGGGACAGCTAATACTCCAGAATAAAGGAGAATTCATAACGATCTTAACAGACTAGAGAGATGGGCCGAAACTAACAAAATGAAGTTCAACAGGGACAGATGCAAGAGACTCCACTTAGATAGAAAAAAATGAAATGCAAAGATACAGAATGAGGGACGTCTGGCTCAACAGCAGTATGTGTGAAAAAGATCTTGGAGTCCTCGTGGACAACAAGTTAAACATGAGCCTACAATGTGATGTGGCAGATAAAAAAGCCAATGGGATTCTGGCCTGCATCAATAGGGGTATAGCGTCTAGATCCAGGAAAGTCCTGCTCCCCCTCTATTCTGCCTTGGTCAGACCACACCTGGAATACTGTGTCCAATTTTGGGCACCACAGTTGAAGGGAGATGTTGACAAGCTGGAATGTGTCCAGAGGAGGTGACTAAATGATCAAGAGGCCTGAGAACAAGTCCTATGAGGAGTGGCTTAAAGAGCTGGGCATGTTTAGCCTGCAGAAGAGAAGGCTGAGAGGAGACATGATGAGGGCCATGGATCAAGATGTGAAGGGAAGTCATAGGGAGGAGAGAGCAAGCTTGTTTTCTGCTGCCCTGGAGACTAGGATGCTGAACAATGGCTTCAAACTACAAGAAAGAAGATTCCACCAGAACATTAGGAAGAACTTCCTCACTGTGAGAGCTGTTCAGCAGTGGAACTTTCTGCCCTGGAGTTTGGTGGAGATTCCTTCTTTGGAGGCTTTTAAGCAGAGGCTGGATGGCCATCTGTTGGGGGTGCTTTGAATGCAATTCTCCTGCTTCTTGGCAGGGGGTTGGACTGGATGGCCCACGAGATCTCTTCTAACTCTAGGATTCTGTGATTCTATGAGTCTGCGTTGAATCAACTGTGAATATAAAACAGTATTAGTGTTACAGAGCAGTTTTAACACGAGTCATTTTTGTTTCTTTGGAAATTTCTTACTCTTCCAGATCTCACAGCAACTCATGATTTATAATCGTAAAGTTGTGTTTCTCATTGGTCATTTATTTTGGCAGACATTTCAAGACTTGCATAATGATGTCATTCATGGAGGTGCTCCCCCCCCCCCCAAACGCAAAGAAGACTGGAACGCCTCAGAGCTAAATCCTCTTGGTCTTAATTTTGTGAAAGTATGAATGGCACTCTGTATTCTGTCAGTGGTTCTTTCACAGACCCTCTTACTAAGTTTAGAGAGCATCAATATGGGGATTTAATAGTGCCACTTTTAGTAGCTATCCTCTTTTAAGCGTGACGCAGAATGTTCTTTTCCCTCTTTGGTTTCCATTGTGGTTCAGTGCAGAGTGAATGAGATCTTGGCTCCTTGCAAACTATACTTACCACGTCAGGAAGCAGCCGTAATGATATGCTCTCCTCCTGCTTCCATCCCTCTGCCCTCTCTCCCCTTGTTTATCTTAATTATGGATGAGCATGACGTCCATACCAGTGTTTATCCTGCTTAAACCCAGCAGCTTGGGAAAGACCATCCCTTCATCCCTGCTGTCTTGGTGTCTAGGAAGAACAGCCAGCATTTGCCGGACTAGTCTATATCTTCATGTATAAGTCTAGAAGTTGTAGTAAAAAAGATCAACCCAAAAAATTAGGTTGACTTCTCCATGGGTCAATGTTAATGCTGTACCTTAGCTGATCAAAAAGGGAACTATCCCCTTCTCTAAACAGAGATACAAAAGGTAAGAGCTTAGTCTGTTCAGGAGAACCTAAAAGAAGACCAACTCCATCTACTTTATCTGCCGTGGTGCCACCTCTAGCCAGTGGTGACTGACCCATGAGACAACCTTGGTGCTTTCTCCTCTCTGCAAAAAGACCCTCAACTTATACATGGGTCATATCGAAATCCATAATCTTGGCCCCAAAGTTCTCCCTCAACTTATACATGAGGTTAACTTATTTGTGAAGTCAACTTACCCATGAGTATACTGTATATGGTAGTCTTCTTGCCTTCTTCTATCCCCTCTTCCTTGTGCGTTATGACTTTTTAATTTGTAAGCCTGAGGACATGAAACTGTCAAATTAAATAGCCTATATTTTAGTACCCCCTTATATAGTGATGGCACTAAAATAAATAAATACATATATACACATAATAGTAAAAGTAAAGGTTTTCCCCTGATGTTAAGTCCAGTCATGTCTGACTCTGGGGGTTGGTGCTCATCTCCATTTCTAAGCCGAAGAGCCGGCATTGTCCATAGACATCTCCAAGGTCATGTGGCCGGCATGACTGCATGGAGCACCGTTATCTTCCCGCCGGAGCGGTACCTATTGATCTACTCACATTTGCATGTTTTCGAACTGCTAGGTTGGCAGGAGCTGGGGCTAACAGTGGGCGCTCATTACGCTCCCAGGATTTGAACCTGGGACCTTTTGGTCCGCAAGTTCAGCAGGTCAGCGCTTTAACACACTGTGCCACCAGTTTGTATGTATGTGTGTGGCTGAGGTGTCCACTTACACAGACAGGCTCCCACTTCCACAAATAACTATAGCTCCCACTACTCAAGAGACACCAATGGCCCTCCCTCCAGTGACGTTGCAGGTTACAGAGAGTGCCGTGAACACGTACAAGAGCTTAGCCAATGTCCTCCACAAAAACCATAATGCCCACCACCCAAGTGAAAGCTTTCATACAGAGATAATTTCATGGTAGATTTTCTGTTTTTCCTCCACCTCAGACATCCCAGTGTTTCTTATTCTCTCCATTGGTGTGGAATTTTCATGACCCCACCCACTGCCTCTCCCATAACCCTTTCCTATTCTCTGCTATGGCACACAGCAAACAGAGGAATTGATCAGCAACTGAACATACTAGAGCGGTTTGGGGAGAATTCACCATGATTTATAGGAGTTGTAGGTACTGGGGGTATAGTTCACCTGCAGTCTAAGAGCACGCTGAACTCCACCAACGATAGACCGGGAACTAACTTGGCACACAGAACCCCCATGACCAACAAAAAACACTGGAGGGTAAAATTCACCATGATTTGGGGGAGTTGTAGTTCATCTACATCCAGAGAACACTGAGAACTCAAACACCAATGGATCTGGACCAAACTTGGCACACATATCTGATATGTCGAAATTTGATTACTGGAGGGGTTTGGAGGGAACTGACCTTCCTTTCTGGGAGTTGTAATTCACCTACAATCAGAGAAACTGTGACCTGAACCCTCACCAATGATGCAGTCAGAGCAAACTTGCCCAACATAACAAACTTTAAGTACTGATGGAGTTTCTCGGGGTTAACCTGGTATGATGTGAGTTGAAGTTCACCCACGACCTTATGCATTTGGTACAATTAAAAACTGACTTTTTCAAACAACCCAGGCAATGCCGGCTACCCAAGCTAGTAAATAAATAAAGATTAGGACCATGATTTATGTCATAAATCCTTGTTATTCCCAGAGGATCCCAGGATATTATGCACAGTATGGAGTAAGAAACCAAGGATGAAATGTTCTCCCTCTCTCTCTCTTATACAGCTTGAGCATCCCTTATCCAAAATTCTGAAATCCAAAATACTCCAACTTTGCTCATGTAGATCTTGGCACCTGGGCTTTCTGAAGATTCACTGTACACAAACTTTGCTTTGAATTCCTTGGTAGATAAAGATAGAGTACAAGTAGAATAATGAATTCTTGGAACTGTAATTCAAACATGGTTTTCACAATCTCTGACTAGACAGCACCCATCTTGAAGGATTTATATTGGAGAAGGCTCTGCATGAGAAATCTTACACTTTTGTGAAAGGGAGCACTTTGTATTTGATCAGTTTCTTGAAAAGGGTGATGAACAATTTCTCGTTAAAATGACATACTACAAATGGGAACTACTGTATGTAAAATGGGTAGTAGGTGGGTGCATACTAGCTTTGATCCCTGAAAATGCTTAGCTACAGATGAACTCATCTCAGTTGAGGTCATAATTGAATCAGCAATTATGAACCTTGTCAGAGTAAACAGAGAAACAAAAGCTTGTTGTTGCTGCTACAGCGGCAAAGATCAGTGAAATGGGATTTACTGCTTGTGTTGCTTAATACAGTTGAGCAACACAAGCAGCAAATTCATATCCTGAACCAGGTAATAACATTCAACGAACCAAAACAGATAGTGCTTTTTAGATTAATCTACTACTAGCAGCTACATCTGCTTTACTTCATTGCAAGTGCAATCTGGATTGGGAATCTGACATGGAGCAGGAAGAAATTTCCCCCGTTTTGGCATTCACACATTTGAAAAGTTGTGCTGGAGGAAAATATTACAGTTACCACAGGTTGCTAGTAAGATAAACATATATGTCCTAGGGCTCTTCCACACAGCCATATAACTCAGAATATCAAGGCAGAAAATCCCACAATATCTGCTTTGGACTGGGTTATCTGAGTCCACACTGCCATATATTCCAGTTCAAAGCAGAAAATGTGGGGTTTTATTCAGCTATGTGGAAGGGGTCTTTGAATTCTAGAGAAAAGGCTGGAGTAAGAAACAACTTGGAGAGCCTAAGAGAATAATAATAATAATAATAATAATAATAATAATAATAATAATAATAATAATAATAATTGCATGGAAAGTTCCTTGAAAAAATTGAAGGAAAAGCTGATAAGGAGAAGACCTGGCTATGGCTCACGAATGGGACACGGAAGAAGGAGACAGAAGGCCTGATCCTTGCAGCCCAGGAGCAAGCCATCAGGACAAAGGCAATTAAGGCCAAGATCAAAAAATCAGCTGATGACCCAAAAGACTGTGCAAGGAAACCGACGAAACCATGGATCATATCCTCAGCTGCTGTAAAAAAATTGCACAGACAGACTACAAACAGAGGCACAGCTATGTGGCCTAAATGATTCATTGGAACTTATGCCTCAAGTACCACCTTCCAGCAGTAAAGAACTGGTGGGATCACAAACATGCAGAAGTATTGGAAAATGAGCACGCAAAGATACTGTGGGACTTCCGAATCCAGACTGAAAAAGTTCTGGAACACAACACACCAGACATCACAGTTGTGGAAAAGAACAAGGTTTGGATCATTGATGTCACCATCCCAGGTGACAGTCGCATTGACGAAAAACAACAGGAAAAACTCAGCCGCTATCAGGACCTCAAGATTGAACTTCAAAGACTCTGGCAGAAACCAGTGCAGGTGGTCCCGGTGGTGACTGGCACATTGGGTGCCGTGCCAAAAGATCTCAGCCGGCATTTGGAAACAATAGACATTGACAAAATTACGATCTGCCAACTACAAAAGGCCATCCTATTGGGATCTGTGCGCATCATCCGAAAATACATCACATAGTCCTAGACACTTGTGATTTTGTGATACGAAATCTAGCATATCTATCTTGTTTGCTGTGTCATAAAATAAATAATAATAATAATAATAATAATAATAATAATAATAATAACAACAACAACAACAACAACACTTTATTTATATTCCGCCCTATCTCATCAAGGGAACTCAGGGCGGATCACAGTACACATACACGGCAAACATTCAGTGCCATTTGGAGACAGGACAGAACAGAACAAGACAAACAGAAGAAGGTATGTAGCCTTGAAGTCCAGTTTTTTGGTGCCTTGGAGGTTGAGGTTGCACTCAGATTCAGTCACAGGGGTGTTGTTGTTTCATTCTCTATGATGAAGAGCCATCAGGACTTCCTCCTTCCACCTTCCTCTCAGTAATGCCATTCTGATCTTGTTATTTATGGTGTTGTAAAATACCTCCCCTGCAATCTGTGGTACCTAACCTCTCTACTTACAATGTGTTGTCAAAGGCTTTCATGGCCGGGATCACAGGGTTGTTGTATGTCTTTCGGGCTGTGTGGCCATGTTCCAGAAGTATTCTCTCCTGACGTTTCGCCCACATCTATGGCAGGCATCCTCAGAGGTTGTGAGGTACCATACCTCACAACCTCTGAGGATGCCTGCCATAGATGTGGGCGAAATGTCAGGAGAGAATACTTCTGGAACATGGCCACACAGCCCGAAAGACATACAACAACTCTCTACTTACAGTTTATAAGCTGTTTTCGAACTGCTTAGGTAAACAGTGAGCTGGGCTTGAGGTTGAGCACTCGCCCCAACCGGGCTTTGAACTGGCCACCTTTCAGTTGGTAGATCTTATTACCGCTGGTGATTTATCGGCTGTGCTACAGCCCAGATACACCATTCCACAATATGTTGCATTATTTCAGGTGACATTCTGAAAGACATGAGTGATGCAAAGGGCAATGAAGTAAAGTGGCAACAACCCACATATAATATGAGTACACCTGGAACTTTTGTATCTCAATCCCACACACACATAATAATAACAGTAATCAAACAAGTTCATCTTTTGCTCAGTGATGAGGCTTGGTTCCCGTCATGATTCTATCATCAGCTGACTACTGATATTATTTAATGAGTCAGGAAATCATTAAAGGGTTACATCTAAGGGGGGGGGGGGGAGAATGGAGGAAGCAATAAAAGTCCATGCCAGAGAACTCTTACAGTAGTACAAAGGGGTGAAGATATGATTGATGAACCTATGTACAGTTGAACATGCAAGACCTTTTATAAGGATGATTTTGTAGAGATAAACCGTTTCAAAAAAGAATACCATGAATAAGCTAATCCTGCTGAAGTAGTATTTGAAAGATAATAAGACTTTTATCTGAAACAAACAGACAGCTGGGACAACTGAATTGTTCTAAGATGGCAGCGAACACTCCCCTTTTGTCTCTGCCTCATCAATTCTCCATGATGTTTTTTACTTGCCAGTAAAGAAGCAGAAAAGAGGCCAACGTGTATTCCTGTGGGAGGGAATTCCACATCTTGGGAGTATCCATTAAGAAGCCTTTCTCTTGTGTCCTCACCAAATACGCCTCTGATTCTGGTAGAGCCAAAGCAAAGCCCTGCACCGAGGATCTTAAAACTAAGGCAAGCTCATACTGAGATCCTTTCATATAGTGTTGTTTCCCCATCTCCATAGATCAATTGTTTCATGGGGGACGATTAAAGGGAAACATTGGAATTTTCCCAGAAAATCATCAATGACTTCAAGAAAAACAAGGAAGAGACAGCTGTCAGTGGAGTGTTGAGCAAGAGGAAGTAACATTGAGCATCAACCAAAATAACAAGGTACCAAAATGTTATTTGGAAAGCATCACATGCAGCCATATGGAATGGAAATCCATCAAGCTGTGATGAAATGGGCTGCAATCCATGAAAAGGCTCATTCTAATAAAACATGTTAGTCTTTCAGATGTCACAAAGCTGTCATCTTTGCTCCAAGAGAATAATAAAATCATCGAGTTGGAAGAGACCTCATAGGCCATCCAGTCCAACCCCCTGCCAAGAAGCAGGAAAATCGCATTCAAAGCACCCCCGATAGATGGCCATTTAGCTTCTGCTTAAAAGCCTCCAAAGAAGGAGCCTCCATCACAGCATGAGGCAGAGAGTTCCACTGCTGAACAGCTCTCACAGTGAGGACGTTCTTCCTAATGTTCAGGTGGAATCTCCTTTCCTGTAGTTTGAAGCCATTGTTCTGTGTCCTAGTCTCCAGGGCAACAGAAAACAAGCTTGCTCCCTCCTCCCTATGACTTCCTCTCACATATTTATACATGGCCCTCATCATGTCTCCTCTCAGCCTTCTCTTCTGCAGGCTAAACATGCCCAGCTCTTTAAGCCACTTCTCATAGGGCTTGTTCTTCAGACTCTTGATCATTGCTGTGTGCCTTCAAGTAGTTTCTGACTTGATGGGGAACAAATCACAGGGCTTTCTTGACAAGATTCGTTCTTAAGACATTTGCTGTTGCCTTTCCCTGAGATCGAGAGAATGTGATTTGCCAAAATCACCCAGAGTGTATCATAGCTGAGCAGGGAATTGAACCCTTATCTCCAAAGGTGAAGTCCAGTGTTCAAACCACTACACCAAACTGGCTCACAGTAACATTTCTATCCCTCTGGGAATCAAGATTGCAGTAACAGACTCAATAGAGATTGTGACAAAAGAACAAAGAAAGAAGGATGCAGATTTAGGGAAAGGAGAAATGTGGCAGTGCCAAACAGTAGAAAAGACTGAGAAGAGAGATACATTTCATTAAGTAACCGCAAAACTGGTTTTCTACACTGTGAAAAAGAGTGGGAAGAAGCAATCCTCCAGAGTGCCTAATGATGCCAAGGCAGAGAAGCAAATTAGAGTTGTGAAGAGGTGGTTCTGGTGGAAAAGTTCCTCCTGTTAGACAAAACAAGTAGAAATCAAACCCACGTTAACATAGGCATATCACTTTCTGTAGTAAATATACATTCTGTGATCATGCCCTGAGGCAGAGCAGCTGAGTGTGCCATAAGGGAAGCTGTGGGTGGGAAAGGGATTAAATACTGTTTATGTTTACTTGAATTCATTGGTTTTCAACAAAGACAAATAAGCAACAAAGACTTAGCAGTTTATTCTTATCTAAGTATATTCCTTTCACCATTTTATGAGGAATGACTTAGAAGCTGGATATGTTCAGCCTGGACAAGAGGGGACTGAGAGGAGCTATGATGTTATGTTCCTTCAACTAATTTCTGATTTATGGATAAGAGTGTTCTTGGCAAGATTTGTTCAGAAAGAGTTTGTCTTCAATTTCCTCTGAGACAGAGGTAGAGTAACTTGCCCAAGGTCACTGGGTTTTCATGGATGAGTGGGAATTTGAGTCACTTTCCGGAGAGATAAAGCAGGGTATGATTATGATGATGATGATGATGATGATGATGATGATGATGATGATGATGATGATAATAATAATAATAATAATAATAATAATAATAATAATTTGAAACATGTTGTCCAGAGTCACAGTCCAATATTCAAACCACTTCACAATGCTAGCCCTCTGGAGACATGATCACTGTCTTTAAAAATCTGAAGGTGTTGTAACCCGATCAGATTGTAAGTGCTCAGAAGATGAGGAAGGGGATGTTGGGAAAGATTTAGAGGGCCCAGAGGAGGATAGAAGTGGCCTAGAGAATTAGACATAAGGATGGGAAAAGCAGGTGTGTGAGAAATGATGTTATGGGAGGGATTGAGGCCTTTTAAAGTGGTTCCTGCTGGTATACTCCTTTGTGAGAGCAATGTTGCATTTAGGTTAACAGCCCACAGTTTTTGGTCCTATGTTCTTGGAATTCATGCATTCAAGTTTCTAAGTTTCTTCTTGCTTCTAGTTCATGTGTGGCATAGGTTACCTGCCTTGGATTCATGCTCTCTTGTTTATGGACATATTTGTGGATTAACTCTGGAGACTGTATTTCAAAAGATTTTGGACTCTTGGCTATCTTGGAAATAACCTTTTTAACTTTGATTCTATTTTTCGAATTTGTTTATATACTCTTCGTTAAATAAACTTCTACTTACTGGATTACCTGGACAGAATGTGGTTTGTGGTGAAAAGGTGTTCCAGGGCTGTAGTGCAACAGAAAGGATGCCACATAGAAGATGGAGCCAGCTTGTTTTATACTGCTCCAGAGAGTAGAACACAAATCAATGGGTTGAGATTATAAGAAAAAAATCCACCAAAACATTAGGAAGACCTTTTTGTTTGCTGTAAGAACTGTTCAATAGTGGAATAGATTGCCTCACAGTATGGTGGGCTCTCCATCTTTGCATCTGGCTAAACAAAGCTTGGATGAGCATCTTTTAGGAATGCTTTAGCTTGGCATACTTGCATGGCAGGGTTGGACTAGATAGCCGTTGGGGTCACTTCCAACCATATGATTCTATGATTCGTTGTCATTTGGCACTATCTAGTCCAGTATTGGTGGCAATTAAGCAAATGTGCTCTAATTGTCGAACATTCTCTGTAGAGGCTGAAGTGTAAATTCACTGCCCAACTAATATAAGCCACTGAGGTTTTAATGTATTCCCTGCCTTACAAGTGAAAAATTCCAATATGTGCTACATTCCCTTGGATAATCAGCTTTCTAACTGAACTTCCCATGGCCATGATAGCAGTGTAGTACAGGAAAAGGCAATTTAGAAACATTATCACAAGAAATCTGGAGGCACTTAATAGAGATGCAAGAAATGCAAGGAAATGCAACATCATCCAAACAAATTTTGTCCTGCAATATGTTTTAAACAAGCTGGCAAAAGTTAGTGTGCTGCAGTATGTGGAAATCAGAATGTGCGACCAGCTCTGGCAAGGGATATCTGATCTGGCCTGGCCTGGCCTGAACTAATGGCTTGGCATGAGTCACAACAACAATCCTTGGCTGATACCCAGTGGTGCATTGGAGCCAAGGCTCACAGATCAAAGTGCTAGGACCTTTTGATGTGATGGTATCATCTGCCACTGGCCCCAGGCTTCTTTATTTCCTCCCAGCCTTGCCACAATCTTCATTGTAACTGAGAGGGCAGTCTTTTTTCCAGTTATAATATATTGTTGCCAGCTGCGCTGTTGTATTGTGAAGCATTTGGAGAGTAGCTTGATCTTGAATAGGTGATATGGCCAACTTGATTGTAGAATGGGTTTTGCGACTATGGGTCAATTCAACATTGTCGTTGCTGTGTGCTGTCAATCCATTTCTGACTTATGTCAACCTATCATAGGGTTTTCTGGGGCTGAGAATGTGTCACTTACTCAAGAACTTGCAGTGAGTTTCCATGGCCGAGCAGGGAATTGAACGCTGGTTTCCAGATGTGTAGCCCAGTGCTCGAACCACTACAAAAAGGGTTTTCAACCTGTGGGTCCCCAGAGGTTTTGGCTTTCAGCTCTCCAAAATCCTAACACCTGGTAAACTGGCTGGGATTTCTGAGAGTTGTAAGCCAAAACACCTGGGGACCCACAGGTTGAGAACCACTGCACTACACTATGTTGGCACTCATAGTTGATGGCAGTTCTTATATTCCAATCCTAGGTATTATGAGGATATTTACATTCACATGTATGTAAGAACTTTCAAATATAAACCTATGTTGTATCAAAGCAAAGCATGCATCACTTTAATGTGACTATGCCTTCTCATTATTTCCCTCTGAATATTTCCTGGTCATTCCCTCCAACTGTTTCTAAATTCAATTCATTTGGAGGTAATTGTAGCAAGGTTGTTTTGCTAATCTCTACCAGATATCATTTCCCCTTTGCTTCTAATGCTCTCCCTATCTGCATGACTTGCAAAGTCACCAGTCAAGCGTTTCCGTTGATTAGCAATAAGTTAATAGAGGAGGGAAAGGGTGACTAATAAACACTTGGAAGCAAACCACAGGGCTCATTTTATTCAAATCAGAAGGAGCATTTGGAGAACATCCAACCTTTTATTCATATACTGAGGCAGCCAGAGTTTTACTAATAAACAGAGAGAAACACATTCTTACCTGTTATCTCCAAGATACAGTTGTATTAAGGGGACCTATAATATATTTATATTCCTCTCTATCTCACCGAGGGGACTCAGGGCAGATTGCAGAACACATATACAGCAAACATTCAATGCCGTTATACAGTTAACAAGGACAGACAATACATAGACAGAGGTAAAGGCTTTCCCCATCTTTTCCATTGATGGCATCTGGAGGCTGTGCTTGACTCCGGCCACATGGGGCGCTGTTGCTCCATTTTCCATGCCAAGGAGCTTTGTCGTCCTTAGACATCCTCCAGATCGAATTTTTTATGGGCACCTTTTATAATCTCCCCGCTTTGAAAAGCGGTATCTATTTTTCTACTGACATTTCTGCTTTCGATCTGCTAGGTTGGCAGGGAGCTGCGGCTGATGGCAGATGTTCACCCCAACCCAGGCTTGAACTGCCAACCTTTCGATTGGCAGGATTTTCTGCATCTAGCGGTTTAGCCTGCTGAGCTAAGCCCAACCCTCCTATGTTGTTTTGGGCCAAAACTGCCCACCAAATGCAGTCTTCTTCAGTCACTGGTTGAATGAGATTATCATACTCCATCACATGCCATGCAGAGTTGCTTAAGGTAGAACTAGAAATTATGAGAGCTATGTTGTCATCTGTCAAAGTTACCTGCCTATTTAGACTATGAGAATCATACAGAGTCAGGCTGGTGCCTATCTGATCCAACATTATGTCCATACTATTAATTAACCATACTAATTTCAGAGGTAATTTATAGCCCTCCTAGTAGCCATTGATCAGTCATCCTCTGTGAATTTATCCAATCAGTGGGAGATGAAATTACATCTTGAGGAAGTGAATTCTACCATTCATGTGTAAATTAAACCTTCTTTTTGTCTGTTGGTAATCTCCTACTGTTCAACTTTTGTGGATCACTAGTTACTTGCTTCTTCTGATGGACCTTTGCCAGAAATGTATGGAAAGTGTCTTTGTATATACGTGGCCTTCAGGTCTCCCATAAACACATGGGACCTCATGAATTTCATAGGTTTTTCTTAGGCAAAGAATACCCTGAGGTATACTTGCCAGTTCTTTTCTCTAAAATATAGCCCACATCATCGAGTATTCCTTGGCAGTCTACTGTCCAAGTATCTAGCAGAGCTGGCCATGCTGAGTTTCCAAGAACAGACAGGATCTGTTGCCTTCAGGATATGTTGACCCCCTACTCCTATCTATCTAGTACAAGCATGGGCAAACTTTGACCCTCCAGAGGTTTTGGACTTCAATTCCGTCTGTTAGGAATTGTCAGAGTTGAAGTGCAAAACACCTGGAGGGCCAAAGTTTGCCCATGCCTGATCTAGCAGAGCAGTACAACTAGTGTGGTTTTCATATCTTCCCTGTTAAAGTGTTTTTGGTTAAAGCTATCTACAGTTGTGGCAATTGGAATTAAAATGTGTCATGACATATCTGCTCAGTGTCATGCTGCTGACATATTTATTAATGCAACTGAATCTGTGTGTACACATGCAATTCATAAAATCTATCACATATCAAATAAGTGCATGACAGATCCAACTGCATTCCCAATTTGTTTATTGCAGTAGTTAAATTGTTATTTATAGAGTGACTATACATATATTTTGCATTGTACTTTATATTAAAATCCCTACTGGGAGAATGGAGCCCCTGATGGTGTAGTGGATTAAAGACTCGTGACTTGAAGGCTGGCTTGCTGACCTGAAAGCTGCCAGGTTCGAATCCCACCTGGGGAGAGTGCGGATAAGCTCCCTCTATCAGCTCCAGCTCCATGCGGGGACATGAGAGAAGCCTCTCACAAGGATGGTAAAAACATCAAAACATCTAAGCGTCCCCTGGGCAACGTCCTTGCAAACGGCCAATTCTCTCACTCCAGAAGCGACTCAAGTTGCTCCTGACACGAAAAAAACAAAACAAAACTGGGAGAACGGTAACTTTCCAGGTCACAAAAATAAGGAATATAAAAAGCATTGTTTCAAAGGAGGGTTGCAGCTCTTCACAGATCACCGTTTCCTTCTTTTCTGTTGCTTCTTAAATGTCATGTTTTGTATGAAACTGTAAAATCGTAACTGCAGTGCCCGATGTTGGCCATACTTACAAAGCCAAAATAAAGTGGATTCACTGCTCAGCTGCTTTAGGGAGTTCAGCTGATGCACATATGGACTCACAGAATTAGTATTACATCCAAATCATTAATTCAGGTCAAGGAAGCTTCAGACAGAGCCTGATGTTTCAAAGATGTGGACAGCTGGATCCCAAAAGCTAGATCTCAAAAGCTTGCTGGTAATGCCACTTCTAGTGATGTTGGGGACCAGAAATGTGACATTGGCAGCAAGCCCATGGGAGGCAGCTGCTGGTTGGTGATGACATAGCCTTGGGTTCAGCCTGATCCAGCTGTCCACACTCCAGAAGCTCCTAGACCTAGAAGCACATCTGCTGTGAATACAGCTATATGTAATAATAATAATAATAATAATAATAATAATAATAATAATAATAATAATAATAATAATAATAATGTGTGTTATCAAATACTCTCATGGCCAGAATCACTGGGTTGTTGTGGTTTTTCTGGGCTGTATGACCATGTTCCAGAAGCATTCTCTCCTTGTGTTTCCTGACGTCCAGAAGCATTCTCTCCTGACGATGTGGGCAAAACGTTAGGAGATAATGCTCCTGGAACATGGCCATACAGCCTGGAAAACTCACAGCAACCCAATAATAGTTTTATTTCTTGTCCGCCTCTCCTCACAGCTCAAGGTGGGTTATATAATCTAGGGGTTGCTCTTTGGTTTAATTGGAGCAGCCCTGGAGTACTGTAACCCAGATTAATTGGTGACTGTAGACCTGGCCTGTGTCATACTGTTAATAGGCAACGTCTTCCCTCCCATCTTTGTCCATTGTTAATATTGAACTTGTCACTCCATCCCCATCTTCACAGGTTTTGCATTACTATGGCTGTTCACAACACAGTCTGCCTATATAGGTCTGTTCCTATCAACTTCATTCTCCCAGTTGGTCTCAAAGTTGTTACAAGACCCCTTTGCATACAGTAGAGTCTCACTTATGCAACATAAATGGGCCAGCAGAACGTTGGATAAGCAAATATGTTGGATAATAAGGAAGGATCAAGGAAAAGTCTATTAAACATCCAATTAAGTTATGATTTTACAAATTAAGCACCAAAACATGTTATACAACAAATTTGACAGAAAAAGTAGTTGAATACACAGTAATGCTATGTAGTAATTACTGTACTGTATTTACGAATTTAGCACCAAAATATCACGATGTATTGAAAACATTGACTACAAAATGTGTTGGATAATCCAGAATGTTGGATAAGTGAATGTTGGATAAGTGAGACTCTACTGTACTAAAACAACTAAATACTTCTTTAGCCTTATTATATTCGTGGTGTTTTGAATAACGGAAATGCCAGGGAGAGACTATTTAACTCACTCCTACTTTCCTGTTTATAACCATGGGGGACTGGATGAGGTTTAGCTTTTTATGGCCCATTGTCTTGTAGTTCCTTAACTGTGCTATCATGGCCATCTGCTGAAATGGGGTTGGTTCCATCTGAAAGTTGGCTTCCATGCATTTTGACTAAGATATGTGTAAATGCCATTCCTTCGGCAGGAGGTCCCTTCTGTCTGGTTTTGTTGACAGGTTGACATTTTGGTCTGTTTCTTCCTGAGTTGCATCTGTTGAGATCAATCTGCCAGTGACAAAAACCCATGGCAATCTATGACACAGTCATTAGTGCCAAAGCCATCTCACCACGAGGTGATATAATGCCCAGTGCCAGGGAAGACAAGAGCACCAAGGGACCAGCTGTCCCCAGGGCTGCAAAGATTGCAGAGAGCAGGAAACAGTTTTCATGTTAATCACTGGCTTAGTTAATCACTGTTCAAGGCAGTGATTGACTAAGCCAAAGTCTACACTTGTTTAGTTACGTGTTGTTATGCTCCACAACTCTTTGTTGAATACCAGCATTGTGCAACCCAGGGTGCATTCTCATTGTCCCATTGTAATATGAGGAGCACTAGGGCCAGTTTAGTACTCCCAGTGAATCAAGAGGTATTTTGAAGATGCTGACAAATGGTTATACATCATTCATGAGTGTAGAACTCCTTGGCTGCGATTCGTTAGTCCCTACTAGAAGATACCCACTCAATCGATCATATGGTGAATCAAGATGTAGATAAACCCAATTGATTTACTGTGCTTTTACTCACATAAAGAGTAACAATAGATTCAAGCTTATATCAAATCCTTAAATTTTGGGACTCTACTGATGCAACTATGAGCTGAATTGTGCAACAATCAAAAAAGTAAACACCCATGTGTAAAGGAATTTATAAATCATTGTGACACAAACAACATTTCAACATGCAATTGTTTATTTAATATATTTTTATATCTGTCTTCCAAATCTGTCACTGAAAGCTGATTGCAATAAATATTAACTTAAAAGTACATACAGAAACTGGAAAAAATTGAAATGTTTAGTTTTTAAAAGCTAGTATAATTAATGGCAATTTACAACCTTGTAAATAAAAGAGCATGTTGATGCTATGTGCCTTCAAGTCATGGCGAACTTTGGGTGAACCTATCATGACGTTTCATGGCAACTCATTAATCAGTCATTGTCCATGGTTGGGTTGCTGACCTGAAGGTTGCTGGTTCGAATCCAACCTGGGAGAGAGCGGACAAGCTCCCTCTATCAGCTCCAGCTCCATGTGGGGACATGAGAGAAGCCTCCCACAAGGATGGTAAAAACATCAGAAAACATCCCGGCGTCCCCTGGGCAACGTCCTTGCAAACGGCCAATTCTCTCATGCCAGAAGTGACTTGCAGTTTCTCAAGTCGCTCTTGACACAAAAAAAGTCAGTCATTAAAAGCTCCTTCAGCAAGAGTTGTAAGAAATTGTCAACTTAAAACATTTGTGGAAATTTGACCTAGCTTCCTTCTTTTCTGAAGCAACGAGGTCACATAAAATCAGACAAGTAGGAAAATAAACCAATATAGTCTCAGAAATAAAAATACAGGCTTCCGAAAGATTAAGCAGAGACCAAAGTAAACTCAACCAGTTTGTTTACAATGGCATTATAGTTACCAGTATATGGAACTCTGTTCACACTAGATTTTGAGTTAAAAATCAGACATCTGTTGATTGTTTTTAAATCTAAATTTCAGGAAATCTCAGAAATATCATTCTTAACAGACCTTCTTTCATTGCCAGTAGTCACAACATGTTTGCAAGATGCTTTAAGTTGATGGAACAGCACTAACTTTTCATTTTCCCATCCTCTTTTGGAACAGGTTCCAGAATCTTCTTTGGTCCCGGAAAGCGTTTGTAGACAGTGTGAAAGTCTACAACCAGAGCTACATATATATGCCAGCCTTTTCCATGAAAGCGGGGACGGAGCCCTCCCTCCGGGTTTATTATACTCTAGCGGACGTTGGTGCTAGGCAAACAGTGATCTTTGCCAACCCAAACTTCCTGCGTGACATTGGAAAGTTTTGGAAGAGCAAGGGCATTCACGGGAAGCGGTTGTCGACGGGCCTCTTCCTGGTCAGTGCCGCCTTGGGTATGTGCGAAGAAGTAACAATTTATGGTTTTTGGCCTTTTTCGATGGACCTGCATGGAAACTTCATCAGTCATCATTATTACGATAACGTCTTGCCTGATTCAGGCTTCCACGCCATGCCGGAGGAATTCCTACAGCTGTGGTTCCTTCACAAAAGTGGGGTCTTGCGAATGCAGCTGGAACACTGTGAAGACTCTATATTCCATCCTGCATCTTGAGAACTTCAGAGAAGGTCTGAAGGAGCTTGTTTCTTTCATGTGATATGGGGGGAAAACACAATCTGGAAGAGGAGATGGAGAAAGAAATAGCCAAACCCAGAGTTGCATGTCCAGTAAGAAATTGTGCCATTGACAACTTGAAGGTTCATTGAAGAAGTAAGAGTCCTTACATGCCATGTTCCGTGAGTTCCTTGGTGGATATTATTCCACGAAATGACAGAATTCAACTGAGCGATGTAATCCAAGGGCGTTTTAAGGTTTTGGGATAGGGTTACAAAGGGCTTTCTGTGACAGTACTGAATATTTCATGTTCCTAAGATTCTAAGACTGATACCAATATGATTGGGAATATGTTTCTTTAGTGTCATTTCTTCCTTGGTTTCCAAAGCTGGATCTTGAAAGGTGCCTGCAGCCACCCATTCCTATTTCTTTCAAGAAGCATTGAGCAAATAGCAGAACTGTGCCAATTTTCTCTCCTTTGTTTTTTTTTAAAAGAAGAAACAAAAATAGTGGCGTGTTTCAATTGCAAGGTCCTCCAGTCCTTGTAGCACGAACTGGAAAAATGAGTTTTTTTATCAAAAATGTGAATGTTTTTTAGCGAAGCATTTATTTTTTATGAAATGGTTGCCCAGATTTTTTCCACATAGGCTTATTGCAGCAAAGTACAGTTCTTGTTAGGTAGTCAAGGTTGCTTCTGGTCAAAAACTATCATGCATCCTTTCATGCGACATCGAAGTAAGCCACGATTCTGAGCCGGCCTCAATATATCGCAATGTCATAACTCGCTTCATGATAAAAAAACAAAACAAGCCTATGTCATATGCTGCCAGTCCTGGGTTTTGTAGAAGCTGACTTGAGCCAATTTTGTGATGTTGGAAAGTTACATGCTGTTTATTTTAAGTGTTTCTTCCTACATGCCTTTGTATTTCCAGAACTTTCCAAGAAGGCCATACATTGCACTTTTCACGGTCATGCATTCCACAGAATTTGGAAAAGTTTGTATCAAAAAGTAATCATATCTACAGTTTCAAGCTGTCCTTGTTAGATTTATACCTGTGTTTTTGAAGTTGCTCATTCCTTCTGTATTGTTCAAAGCATTCACTTTTGAAGCAGCTTCCTTCTAAATATTGGAAAGCTGCCTTGGTCAGGCTGTCTATCCATTACTGTAAAAGAAACTAAACCCTTGTAGTGATACTGAAGAAAATGTGGTGTTATCCCTTTTCCAAATTACTGTTGTAATGCAACTTAGCTATGCCCTAATTGTTTTTAAAAGAAACTAATTGTAGTTAACTTTATTTATAGCTGGTTATTGGCAGTCCCTAGTCAAAAAGGATTTTGGAGAAAGAACCATAGATCAGGGATTTTTTTTGTTGTTGCAAGGAAATGATTTCATATTAATCTTGGTTGAATCCAAAGTTGAATTACTGAAGTGCTTCTGTTTAACAATATGAGAATAGATGATTGGATTAACATAATTGATTTCCTCTCCAATAATGTTGGTTTGTCATGTGTTAACTGACTGGTCCAAGTCAATGTCTTTGAACTATTTTCAGCTTAACCCCGATATGATCGGTCTCAATCTCCTTAAAACCTCTGAATTTTTCAGGTTGGTAAACTATAGCTTTGAGCTGAGTAAATGTAATGAGAAGCTGTATGCCAAGATTGAATTCCTGTTAAATACATTGTTCAGCTGTGTAGACAACTACATCAAGGATTCAACAAACTTAATATTATTTGTGACACGAATTGAGAATAAGACAGTGCCAACAACTTATTTCCAAGCATGGGGAAGTTCATTATTTGGACTACAAGTCCCAGAATCCTCTGGGCAGTGTGGTCAAGTAGTATTTCCACATTACATATGGGTCCAGTGTCAAACTTGGGGAGAAGAAACTTCTCCAAATTCTCCTCGAATTTTTGATATCAACACATATTCCACCTTTTCATCTGATGCTGACATATTAGTTGAATTTTCATTGAATTTTGTGTGTCTTACCATAATGAAAACAAAGTATGCCTTTTTCCCAATAGCAAAATGGCTGTTTTATTGATATGCAAATTCATGCAGTTAATTGACTTAGATTGTGTAATTTTAATTTAAATTCCATAAATCTCTTTCTAAATTAGTGTTTGGCCAAAATGGCACACCTTTCAATGGCACACATACAGGTTGCAGTAAGTGGCATTTTCATCGTTGGAGACGGTGCCATGTTGAATGTCGCCACCGATGTCAAAGGGAAGGTGAATATATCTTCTCAGATGAGAACTATGTTCTGTTTTTACATATATTTGTGATGAAGAATAATTCATTAACATTTCTGTGTGCTTTTTAAAAACGTTAATCAAGGATGCCTTTTCAGCAAATTAAAATGGGTTTAGTCTAATCAATGAATCAAACGTTGGAGCGGAGATACTTATCTGTACTTGACAGCCAATGATATTTGATTGTAGAGATGTTAATTTGCAATATTAGATTACTGGTATGTTCAGAAAGTGGTTTTGGTGGTTTCTGGTATTTGAAGTTGAGAACGTAAACACTTTTATATTTGATGCTTGCCAAAATGAGATCACCTTGAAGACGTCAGACTTCTTCAGATCTGCAGATCTTAAAATACAAACTATTTAAAGATATTTGGGTTCTTTTTAATCCCAGTCTGGGGCATGTCACCATTTACAGCAACCAACAATGATGGACTTCTCTCATGTTTGCCCACCAGAACGTTTCTTCATCTGTTAATAGATGCATTCAGTTTATACAGTGATCATTTGAATTATCAGCATGATAACATGGTTGAATTAGTTATACAGTAGAGTCTCGCTTATCCAACGTAAACGGGCCGTCAGAACTTTGGATAAGCGAATATGTTGGATAATAAGGAGAGATTAAGGAAAAACCTATTAAACATCAAATTAGGTTATGAATTTACAAATTAAGCACCAAAACATCATGTTATACAACAAATTTGACAGAAAAAGTAGTTCAATGCACAGTAATGCTATGTAGTAATTACTGTATTTACGAATTTAGCACCAAAATATCATGATGTATTGAAAACATTGACTACAAAAATGTGTTGGATAATCCAGAATGTTGGATAAGCGAGTGTTGGATAAGTGAGACTCTACTGTACTTTATTTTGTTGAGTATCCTGTGAGCAATTTCATTCTATAAAATATACTAGTTATTATCAGAAGAACTGGAAACATGAAAGTATTTGCAGCATGGCTCCTGGTAAAAGTAAGAGCAATGCTTTCTGCTTTAACTCTGAACTGATTTTTTTTTTGCCATCATTACCACCCAAATCTAATTGAAATGGCTTTGTGATGTGGCACCATCACAAAGCCATTTCAGAGTAATGTTCAAGAGTTATTGCCCTTACTCTGAACTGGGACTGGCTCCGTGGTGCCACGCTATCACAACATACAAAGTCAGATCCCAGATAAACTGGAATTATACTTCCAAGGAGTTACAGTTAAATAGATATGAATTATGCTGCAGCAACAACTGATAAGAATTATCAGTATTAGTGAACTGCAGCAGAAAAGTAAGAGGTGGGAGACATTTCCCTTTCGAAACCTTCAGTTTTTGTGTCAAAATTATCCCTGAAGAAGTTCAGAGCAGTATTATCATGGCTTGTATGGACCGTGTAACATGTTCCTTGGGAAATGTGGGTATAGATAGAAAAACAAAGAAGCCATTTCACTCAAGCTGTATGGAGAATATTGCTAACAAAAAGTATAACTCCATATCTAACGATATAAAATGTCAATGTTTGCAAATATTTATATTATATGGGTATATTTGCTAGGGATCATACTTTCCTTAGAACTAAGTCAGAGCTGATCCATGTGTTGAAACAGGCACATTGGTTCAATCCTTCTGATATTCTACTCCTTTGGAAAATGTGGGTCTGTGTGTCACATACTTAGATGCTTCTTCCAAAGGCATAAAAAGTCAGGGTCAGTCAGAAATGTAGGTTTCAACCATGTCTCTTGATGTGCTAGTTTTCCAGGAATTTGGTCTTTGGTAGGGATGAGCGCCCAGTCATATGATGAACTGTGTATTTGTATAAACCCGAGAGCATGCATTTAGGTGGAGATTGATAGAAAGAAGGGTAAATAGAAAGATAGATAAATAAATGGATAGATAGTAAGATATATATGTTATGCATGCAGAAAATTCAGGCAACAGTCTTGAGGGGTGTATTCGTATAGGATTAGATTTGTCAGTTTTGCTCGAGGGTTTTGGTTGGACAAGAGGTGATAAATAAATGCCTGCAATGAATAAATAATATGAATAGATATATATCACTAAGGGAATAATAACCAATGGTCCAAACATTTGGCATTGTTTTTTCCCAAATGTGTTATAAATGAAATATGGTACCTGTATTACAATGTATTTGGTCTTCACATTTGATGTGGTGCCGGTGTCCTTTATCTGAGTAGGAAGACTCACATGAAGTGTTTAAGATAACTCTGAGTTATAGCACTAACTCAATACACCTGACAGCCAAACACTTAAAAATGGGACTTCAAAATGAAGTTCTATTTGGTTATTATTTTATGTCAGCTTTCTCTGCCTGCAAGAGGTGGCTTTCAGGTGGTTTGCAAGGGAACATTTGGCTCAGAGATAAACTCAATACTGTTGACTTCACCAAATCGTGGTTAGGTCATCTCAATGGGTTAGATTGAAGTGGGCATTTCTTCCAGAATGAGGATTGATTCCATTGCTGAAAGGGGATCATTTCTTTAGACTCCCTTTGCTGAAGGAAATTTATTTCGGTGCAGGAAGGGAACATTTGGTCATAAAGATATCCACTCATGGAACAGAGAACACCAAGTTTTTCTCTCTGGATAATTTGACTTGGGGCCTCCCATCCTGAAACACAGACAGGTGTCCCAAAAAGAATTAAGCAGGATGTTGTCTTTGATGAAGTAGCCATGTGCTTCCAATTGTCACCCTTCAAGCTAATTGTGGATTTTAGCTTGGAGGAGATTGCTGACTCCAGATCAAGGTTGATAAATGGTGGAGCAGAGGAAGTGCATATGTTAGGCGATATCCCATGATGTCACCTAATAAAGTTTTTGTCATTCTGTCAAAAATGGGTAAAAGTGGTTCAGAGTGATGGCCATCATTCTATATTCCAGTCTGTGTAGTATAACTTTTCTCATATTTAACTACTTAGCGGGTGGCATACCTAGTGAGTTGCAGAGATTCATATCAGGATACTGGTAGGAGTGTCCCAATGATGTACTAAACCAGGCATGGGCAAACTTTGGCCCTCCAGGTGTTTGGACTTCAACTCCCACAGTTTCTAACAGCATATAGATCAGCGTTACTCAACCTAAGGATCGGGACCCCTGGCAGGGTCACTTGGGGGTTTAAGAAGGATTGCCAAAGACCATCAGAAAATACATATTAATTCATAGTGCTCTCCAGAGGTAGGTGAACTCCATCACTCTGAAATCACTGTCAATTCCTCCCAAGTCCCTCCAATATTTTCTGTTGGGAATGAGGTTCTGTGTGGGAAGTTTGGCCCAGTTCTATCATTGGTGGGGCTCAAAGGGCTCTTTAATTGTAGGTGAACTATACATCCCAGCAACTAGAACTATGAAATGTCAAGGTCTATTTTCCCCAAACTCCATCAGTGTTCACATTTGGGCAAATTGAGTATTTGCACCAAGTTTGGTCCAGATCCATCATTGTTTGAGCCCACAGTGCTCTCTGGACGTAGGTGAACTACAACTCCAAAACTCAAGGTCAGTTCCCATCAAACCAGTATTTTATGTTGGTCATGGGAGTTCTGTGTGCCCAGTTTGGTTCAATTCCATCATTGGTGGAGTTCAGAATGCTCTTTGATTGTAGGTGAGCTATAAATCCCAGCGACTACAACTCCCAAATGACAAAATCAATCCCCCCCCCCAACCCCATCAGTATTCAAATTTGGTGTTGGATATTTGTGCCAAATTTGGTCCAGTGAATGAAAACGCATCCTGCATATCAGATATTTACATTACGATTCATAACAGTGGCAAAATGACAGTTATAAAGTAGCAACGAAAATAATTTTGTGGTTGGGGGTCACCATAATATGAGGAACTGTATTAAGGGGTCATGGCATTAGGAAGGTTGAGAACCACTGCTATAGGTTGTTAGGAATTTTGGGAGTTGAAGTCCAAAACACCCGGAGGGCCCAAGTTTGCCCATGGCTGTACCAAACTCACTTCATTGGTTTCTCTACATAATAAGGTCACGACAACCCTTTGTTGTGAGACTATGCAATTCTCCTTCCCACAGACACAAGTCCACTCATGTAGACATAAGTCCCATACTGAATTCCAGCCTATACTTTATAGTGAACAAGGGAGAGAAAGGTCAGGTTTTTGACAACTGTATGAAGCGGAAAAGTTATGTAGCCGAACACAGATAATTTTACAATACAAACAGGAAAGAGAAGTGGCTTAGTACTTTTGAAAAATGTAAAGCCTAGCAGAACACACACACCTCTCCTCTCCCACCTGAAAAGCTATAGTATTTCTTTCTCTCAGAGTTTCCAAGGCTGTCTTGTTTTCAATAGATGCCCATGGCCTTTTCCATTTTGATCATCCCCAGTCCGAGATGTTGTTAGAAAAACAAAACAGCCCTTGAGGGCTGCTCTTTAAAAATCACAAGGCCACTGAAATATGAAAAGAAAGAAAGAAATGTTGCAAGCTTATGTAACGTCGTCCCTCTAACTTCTATCAACGGATTATGTAAGAATCTTCATCTCAAGGCAACTGTGAATTTCGCAGTACTTAAAAGACCCACATTTCAATATTAGTCAGAAAACTGATTGTACTCTAGTAAACATAAAGTGTCACCCCGCTTCTTTTCTGTCACCCCTCTTTTTAATGTATTTGCTATGGCAGCCTAATCTACCTGACACCTTCCAGACTGCAATTCCTATTGTCCACGCTAGATAGTTGGAGGATACCAGTTTGAAGTGAGCTGTTTTATGGAACAGGATAGAAGAATAATTTCATTAACGTTAGCTTTGACCATGATAGTGGACATAAATGTTAGATCCAGAGAAGGGTGACCAAAATGCCATAGGTTTGGAAACTAAGCCCTGGGAGAAACAGCTGGGAGTATTTATTCATTTATTTGTTTGTTTACAGTATTTATATTCCGCCCTTCTCACCCCGAAGGGGACTCAGGGCGGTTCACAATTCACACATACACGGCAAACACTCAATGCCGTTTTAGACATCAAGACAGACAGACAGATAAGGTATGTTGGTGTCTTCCAACTTCAGCACCTGGAGGTTATGCTCAATTCCGGCCACAGGGGGGTGCTGGTGTTTCATCCACTGTGATGCCGAGTCCTTTTTGATTGTAGTATTTCCTCCTTGTTCTTTGATGGTCAGTATTTTTATGGTGTTGCAAAATACTTCCCCCGCTTCAAGCGGTGCCTAATTTTTCTACTTACAGCTCAGCTGTTTTTGAACTGCTTAAGTGGGCAGTAAGCTAGGCTTCACAATTGGGTGCTCATTCCGATTCAGGCTTCGAACTTGCCACCTTCCGGTCAGCAGCGATCTATTGCTGCTGGTGATTAAGCAGCTATGCTATAGCCCGGCCTTTCACTGGGAGTATCTTCACTGGGAGAAGAAAAGATTGAGAGATTATTTGATAGAAATTTTTAAACATGGTAATTGTCAGATAGATGATCAACCAAGCTTGTTTTCTGACCCCATAGAAGTTAATGGGATGGCCATTGCAAATAGAACAACTGGGCGTTCACATCAGAGGTCATATGGTGTATGGGCATTAATTGCCAGTTTGTAAGCCACCCTGAGTCCCCTCGGGTGAGAAGGGCGGGGTAGAAATGATGGAAACAAATAAATAAATATCCTTGATGGGAATCATATCACAATTGGCCATACATGCATGGGTAGCTGTGAGTTTTCCGGGCTGTATGGACATGTACCAGAAGCCCACATCTATGGCAGGCATCCTCAGAGGTTGTGAAGTCTGTTGGAAACTAGGCAAGTTGGTTTTAAATATACCTGTGGAATAATGTCCAAGGTGGGAGAAAGAACTCTTGTCTGTTTGAGGCAAGTGTGAATGTTGCAATTGGCCAGCTTGATTATCATTGAATAGCCTTACAGCTTCAAACCTGGCTGCTTCCTGCTAGGGGGAATCCTTTGTTGGGAGGTGTTAGCTGGCCCTGGTTGTTTCCTGTCTGTAATTCCCATTTTCTGAGTGTGGCTGCAAGGCTATTCAGTGCTAATCAAGGTGGCTAATTGCAACATTCACATTTGCCTCAAACAGACAAGAGACTTGCTTAGTTTCCAACAGACTTCACAACCTCTGATAATGCCTGCCATAAATGTGGGTGAAATGTCAGGAAAGAGTGTTTCTGGTACATGTCCATACAGCCTGGAAAACTTACAGCAACCAAGTGATTCTGGCCATGAAAACCTTCGACAACACATACAATACCATACATGGTTTAAATAGAAGATACAAAACACTATCTTTTACTGGGCTGATTTATATTTCTGCAAGAACCATTCTGAAATGACTTTATAATGTTTGGCTTTACTTGGGCTTTGGCCAATTTGAAGAAGTTTCTCAGCAAATCTTGTCAAAAACATGAAGCTTGCAAAAAGTAAATTCTCATCCTAGAATTGTTAATATCATAACATGTATTTTATGTTGCATTTATTCAGCCAGACTTGAATTTTTTGTCTTGATAGCAACTTCATAAGGCAATTCATTTTTGTATCCCTATTTTATTGATAAGTAAATAGTTAGGCAAGAGTGGATCTATCTTAATCTATTTAGATATTTCCTAACTCTTGGACTGATCGTGGATTTGCATCACCTCTGCAAACTGGTTAAATTTGAACATTCCCACCACAGGCTGACTTGACTCCACAGGTAACACCTAATTCTTGGTTTAGATGTCGATTTCCAGATAAAATTTAAATTTATAAAATCAGAAAAAGTGGCCAAATATTTGGTTGCTGCTTACTTTGGCAATGTTAAATGATGAACTTCCATAGATAAAAACTGACATGAATATTCTCCAGTTTGGTTAGGCACATAAGATGCCAGCATTAATCATTTTTAACAAATCTTGAATGATATGGGGTGAATGGAGTCCATTGGGTAGATTTTACCAATGTTATTATTGCAAGTGAAAATTACACTGGAGCTTTAACAAGCTATGGGATTGTATCCATTCATGTTTGTAATGGCTGTCCTCATGGGGACTGTCTGGTAGATTTAAATCTTGAGAACTGTCTCTTATGTGGAAGCAGTTAGATCAGAGTCAACTATGATATAAACCAGTGGTTCCCAACCTGTGGTCTGTGGACCACCAGTGGTCCCCAAGAACTAAAATATGGTCTGCGGCCACATAGCTCTAGATTATTAAATCTGGTTGTCTGTAGGTGAGCAAATAGCAACTTCTGAACGGCGTATGTCCTGTATCAGAAGCTAAAGATGATGTAGTCTATCCAAAGCAATTTTCTGAATCAGCACCCCAAATAATCAAACCAAATCTAAAGTTGACCAAAAACTGATTCGTAACCCTTTTGGTACTAGGGTTGGAAAGTGGTCCCTGGTCAAAAAAGGTTGGGAACCACTGATATAAATAAATGGATGAATATTATACAAGGTGATAAAATATGTTCTTCAAAAGGAGAAAGTGTCAATCTGCCATAATTGTATAATTTGCATGTGTATGTCAAAGGTATGCAATTGCATGCGGTTATAAAATCATTGCATTCAGATCTGAGAGTTGTTCCTCAGGTCCTTGTTTTGTGGAAATAACAAAGGGAAAGGCAACCTGGAAAACACAAACTTCATTTTTTCTGACTTTGCTTTCCTTTTTCTTAAATTATTTGCCTTACTTTCTTCTAAAAATAATGGTACTTATAATAAGATTATAAATTACAGGAAAGGGAGAGAGAACAAGGATGTGCTGTCCTATGAGGACATTTACTTTTGGCTGGACATTGTCAGAATTTCTCAGAAGGTTTGCTTCAGTGGAAATCTCTATATTTGCTTCAAAAATCAAAAGAGAACTTTTGGCTTTCCTAATATTAACGTACACAACTCATTATACTTCACTATTATCCAGGCTGGCTGTGGCTGATGGGAATTTGAGTTCCCGAATATCTTGAGATACTCAGACAATCCTGCCTGCATTTAAGATTTGGAGTTGTTGTAGGTTGTTTTTGACATACATACACACACACACAGAGGAGCCGCAGTGGTGCAGTGGGTTAAACCACTAAGCTACAAAACTTGCTGATCAGAAGGTCGGTGGTTCAAATCCGTGGAGCAGGGTGAGCTCCCATAGTTAGCCCCGGCTTCTGCCAACCTAGCAGTTCGAAAACATGCAAATGTGAGTAGATCAATAGGTACTGCTTCGGTGGGAAGGTAACAGCGCTCCATGCAGTCATGCCGGCCACATGACCTAGGAGATGTCTATGGACAACGCTGGCTCTTTGGCTAAGAAATGGGGATGAGCACCCCCCCCCCCAAACTATACTTAATGTCAAGAGGAAACCTTTGCCTTTATACACACACACCAGCTTGTCCCCAAAAATCAGCTCAACAAATGCAATACAAATGAAACATAGAAAATATAAGCATTAACATAGAATTAAAACTATTGTTACCATATTTAAAACATGCAACAAAACAATAAAAATCATGACTCAACCATTGATCTTGGGCAAGTGATACCTTTTCAGCCTAAGAGGAAGACAATATGAATAAATATTTCCAAGAAAACATTGAGATAAGGTTGATGTGAGTCAGAACTGACTTAAAAGCATATAATGAAAACAACAACTTCAAAACATAAATAAATCATTACAAATTACTTAGGCAACAAGGTCCTCAAAACACTATGAAATCTTTAGATTTCAGGTCTCTCCTTAACATATGCAAGCTTTACCAATTGCAGAAATTCACCTTATATCATTTGGCACTGAACTGAAAGATGCCTTTAAAGTATCATATCATTTAAGTTTGAGTTCAACCTCAAATGACTCCTTCCTAACATAGGTATCTCCATCTGTGTACCACAGTTCTGCAGAAATGGCATAAATGTGTGACACAACCCTCCTTCCGGAAATGCTTATTTTTAATTTAAGACAAGACAAATTATTCTAGCCCACCTGGCTGCAAAAATACATTTCAAAGTATGTGGGTCATGTTTGGTAAGTACGACTTTTGGAGATGCGTGTGTGCCCCTGTCTAGTCAGCATACATAAGACTTCAGCCTTAATTTTTCACCATTGCAGTCAACAGACTTTGAAAGTGCTCAACTTTCAGGCAGTTGTGCCCACCCTTTGTTGGTTTACACTGTTAACAAATATTTGAATTTACCTTGCTTTCTTTGGCAATAAAACCAGTGTTTATGCTTTCTGTTCATTCTTGTGCCATTCTCCTTTAATGAATGCTTTCTGGTGAGCTGCCTTTTGTTGCTCTGCCCAAACATGTAAGGTGCCTGAAGCTAACCAAGACTGTGTTGTTGTTCAGTGTACTTAATGATCGTTTCTGAGCGTATGGTCATAAAAACAGAGATGAGGAGCATGTGACCTTCTGGATGTTGTGAGACCACTTGGTTTGTGGGCAGGAATTAATGAGAGAAGAGGTCCAACACCATTTGGAGAGTCCCATGTCCCTCAGGAGACCATAAGGGTTTTGTATGAAATCTATCAGGCACAGTTTGTTCATGCACATGGAGAACAATGAACTGATGTTTTATACTTTTTACTTGTGGATCCTTACCACCTTGTTTCTCAACGCATTCAACTGGGAGATACATATCTGTTGCTTTGTTTAATTCGTCAGAAATGTCTGAAATGAAATGTTCTTGTTATTTATTATTTGGTGTTCATCGTCCAAACCAATAAAGAATTCTGTTTTCAAAAACGGAGGTCTTATTTTGGAACTGAATGTTTGGGGCATATGAATATTCTTTGTTTTTCCTTACAGAGCTTGTTCAGGAGCTGCTTGCTGGTCCCACAGTATGGAGATTTCAGTCGTGGCCCTGGTCCTAGATTCAACCATCTTGGGTTTACCTTTAATCTTCACACATGCAGAGGAAGGTCTAGAGCAGTGGTTCTCAACCTTATGAATGCTGCAACTCCTTAATACAGTTCCTCATGTTGTGGTGACCCCCAACCATAAAATTATTTTCAGTGCTATTTCATAACTGTAATTTTGCTACTGTTATGAAACATAGGAGCCCCCGATGGCACAGCTGACTGAAAGATTGGCGGTTCAAATCTGGGGTGCAGAGTGAGCTCCCACTATTAGCCCCAGCTTCTGCCAACCTAGCAGTTCAAAAACATGCAAATGTGAATAGATCAATACGTATCACTTCTGCAGGAAGGTAACAGCACTCCATGCAGTCATGCTGGCCACATGACCTACGAGGTGTTTATGGACAACGCCGGCTCTTCAGCTTAGAAATGGAGATGAGCACCAACCCCCAGAGTCGGACACGACTGGACTTAATGTCAGGGGAAACCTTTATCTTTACCTTATGAATCATAACGTAAATATCTGATATGCAGGATGTGTTTTCATTCACTGGACTACATTTGGCACAAATACCTGCCCAAATTTGAATACTGGTGGGGTTGGGGGGATTCATTTTGTAATTTGGAAGTTTTAGATGCTGGGTTTTATAGTTCACCCACAATCAAAGAGCCCCTTGAACCCCACCAACGATAGAATTGGGCCAAACTTCCCACACAGAACCCCAATGACCAACAGAAAATACTGGAGGGATTTGAGAGGAGTTGACAGTGATTTAGGGGAGATGTAATTCACCTACTTCCGGAGAGCACTGTGAACCCAAACAAAGATGGATCTGGACCAAATTTAGCACAAATACGAGTATGATGGCCTTTCAAGTGTAGTGTCTTGAAAGGCTTCCTAGTTCTCAATGTCTATGCCACAGTTTTTAAGGTTACTTACTTACATACTTAGGTGAACCCTCGTTGTCCGAGTATGATGGCCTTCCAAGTGTAATGTCTTGGCGGTGGATATGTAGGTGACTGTGGAGCCCTATTCTTGACCCTCATGTTCTTCCACAGGGAGGACATCAGTTTCCAGGTGAAATGCGGTCCTGGTCAGGGTTGGCTTGACATGTCTTCCTCTTGGCACATTTCTCCCTTTTGCCCTCCATTCATGCCTCTTCAAATTCCACAGCACTGCTGGTCACAGCTTACCTCCAATTGGAGCACTCAAGGAACAGGGCTTCCTAGTTCTCGGTGTCTATGCCACAGCTTTTAAGGCTAGCTTTAAGCCCATCTTTAAATCTCTTTTCCTGTCCACCAACATTCCTCTTTCCGTTCTTGAGTTGGGAGCATAGTTACTGCTTCGGAAGATGGTGATTGGGCATTCGGACAACGTGGCCAGTCTAGCGGAATGGATGGCGTAGGAGTATTGCTTCAATGCTAGTGGTCTTTGCTTCTTCCAGCACGCTGACATTTGTTTGCCTATCTTCCCGAGACACTATATTTCCCTGAAAAAAAGAGAAAAATAGAACACACCAGAATACTGGATAACAATATTGGACTGCACTGAATTACTAAATCTCCCCATCCTCCATACCACAAGTCCTCCATAATGACCTGAAGGCATACAACAGCTAATAAATGTATTTTAGTATCAGTAATTATAATGCTTTAGTATGAGCATTTACTTTAATATGATTCATTTTAATAACTGTGGTTTGTAAGCCGGCTCTGCATATTGGTCTTAAGAGTGTGCTGAGTCTCTCTCTGGAAAACTCAAAGTTAGATCTCAAATCTACAAATGTAAATTGGCAAAGTTTTATCTAAGTGCATTAGTAAACATACTCTATTCCACAGTGAATGAAAATCTCATTATGAAATCTTAATGGGCCTTATGCGGCAATATAACAAGACACTTGAGGAGGGAAGTCAAACATTGTGGCAGGGATTTTTTTCCTTCCTCTGATGGGCAACAGATATGTAATTTCTTGGGGAGGAAGCAAATTGGAGTTGTCAGCATGTTGCCTGGTTCTTGGGTAAGGCACTACCCTTTGTCAATGGAGGTCTATTTTTAAACATGAATCAAGAAGCTTCTTGTACTTGGCTGTTTGCTCTCTCAAACTGATAAACTAAAGCTGTGGTTTGAATTTTGTTAATTTTCTTTTTTAAAAGAAGCTCATTTGAATTTTTATTCAAAATTAGTTCCTTGTTTCAAAGGTCATATCAAGAACATGAGAACTTCAACAAAGTTCTTTTGACAGAAATAACAGGGTGAACTCTGAGAACAACAAAGGCTATGTGTCAGTCAGACTCAGCAGGTGAAGCTTGTTTAGTAGAACTCCAACTGCCATGACTTAATGCTATGGAATCATGAAAGTTGACATTTTACAAGGTCTTTAGCTTTCTCTACCAAACTCATCATAGGCAATCACTTGTGGCTGAGTATTGTCTTCTCGAGGTGATGGATCCATAAATGACTGTCAAGACCTGTTCTGGATCCTCATAGTCTTTCACCTTGAGGACATAGATTTCCAGACGGAAGGCAGTCACAACAAGGGTTTGCTTGACATGCTTTCCTCTTCACATATTTCTCCCTTTCACTCTGTATTCATGCCTTTTCAAAGTCCATAGCACTGTTGGCAACAGCTGACCTCTAGTTACAGGATTCGAGGGCCAGGGATGGTCTTTGCTTCTTCCAGAATGCTAACATTTATCTATCTGCCTGACCAAAAAAATTGCAGGATTTTTCGAAGGCAACACAGATACAATTTATCCAGAAGTCAAGAATGACATTTGTATATTGTCCATGTTTCGCAAGCATACAATAGAGTTGGACGGACAATAGTGTTATAAGCAAACATCTTGCTACCTTTACGAATGCCCTGATCCTCAAACACTCTCTGCTTCATTCAAAACAAATGCTGCGCCCACAGAGCTCAGATTGTGTTCTATTTTGGCGTTGATGTCAACTTTGTGGAGAGGTGGCTGCCAAGGTAGAGGAAATTGTCAACATTTTCTAGCTTTACATCATTAAACTTTACTTCTGGCATTGCCGAGGGATTAGCTGGTGCCTGCTGGTAGAGCACTTTGGCACTTTATTTCAGTGCGAGGCCAAGCTTTTCATATGCTTCTGCAAAGGTGTTTAAAGTGGTTTATCAATCTTCCTCTGAATAAGCACAGTCTACATTATCATCAGCATATTAGAGCTCTATAACTGAAGTTGTTGTTACCTTACCTTTGGGTTTCAGCCTGCTGAGGTCAAAGAGCTTGCCATCTGTCTGGTATATGATTTCCACATTGGTGGGAAGCTTCTCGCCAACAAACTACAAACCCCAGGAATCCATAGTATTCGTGCTTCCAAACTCTCATAATTCTACTTTTTCGATGCACCCAGAGTCGTCTTTAAGTCCAGAGGTGAATAATGGTGCACAATGTTGGGCTCTCCAATTGGCAGGTAATTAGCATTACCTGGATTGGTTCACAGAATCATAGGAATATAGTATTGGAATAATAGACAAGGACCATCCAGTCACAATCCCTGCCATGCAGGAAAGAGTTGCAACTAGAACTTGACTTCAGCACTTGCATAATCCGCAAAGTTATCCGCTTTATTCTGATGACGTTATTAGGTATCCTAGACATACTCTAAATTTAGACATGGCCACACCTAAGTCCCAATTGCCCAGATTTACACAACCTCATAGAAAGACAAGAAGCTTGGACAGCATGTGAAAAACCAGTCTAAGTTTGAAATAATATTAGAGTGGCAATGGATTTACTAGAGTTTGTTGTTACGTGCTTTCAAACTTATGCTGATCCTGTTCCAGAGTTTTCTTAACAAGCTTTTTTCAGAAGAGGTTGGCCATTGCCCTTTGTCTCCAATTAGGTTTTAACATCTACATGAAATTGTGAGGAGAAATCATCTAGTGACATAGGGCAGTATGTTATCAGTATCCCAATGACATCCAAAACCAGTTTCCCATGCCTTCAAAAATAGCATCAGCCAAGGATAATGTGTTTTCTCTGAATGAGTGTCTGGAGGAGGCAATAGACAGGATGCAGAGAATCAAACTGGAACTGAATCCAGACAAGTTGGAGTTGTTTACTGTTAGGGGCCCTAATCTGTGGTTGGAGGTGTCTCAACGATTCATAGATGGAGGTTACTGTCCCCCAAGATAATGTGGTCAAAGCTTGGGGGTGTTCCTGGATCTCTTGCTCCAAATGACAGACAGCTACAACACCCAGGAATGCTTGCTCTCAGTGTCATCTGAGCCCCTTCCTTGGCTGGAGGATCTACAAATGGTGCTGTGCATGTCGGTAACTTCAAATCTGGCCTTCTGCAATGTGCTGTACATTGGATTAAATCTGCATCACATTTGCAGACTTCAGTCACTGAAAAACATGTCAGCCAGATTGGTTACTGGTGCAGCTCGGGATGATCATATTATCTCCATGATAAAACCACTTCACTGGCTTCCAATTAGTTTCCAGGCAAGTAGAAAGTGCTGGTTGTTACCTTGAAAGTCTTATGGGCAGAACAAGACATACAACAGAAGAGCGATATTGCAGTTCCATTCTGTTTAAGTCATGCCTGCTACACAATTTATTGTTACTAGGAACAGAATGTTATTTTTCCTTAGCATAAAGGACAAAGACTTGATTGCATGCAAAGACCTTTTTGCTGGCAGCATAATTAAGTCAATTAATTCAATTTCTGAGAGAAATGTATGTGAAACAAAAAGGAAAGTGGGTTTTATTTTATTTTCTTATGAAATCCTTGACCTGTTATTACTGAGGAGGCAGAAGCGAAGAACACAAACTCATACACACGTAAATCAGAAATGCAGTGAGCGAAGATGCCTTGATTTTTTGATATCATGAGGACTGAGATAGGAGTGTGTACATTTGTCTCTGCAGAAGAAAAATGGTAAAATAAATAGTAGAGTTACGCAAGTGTCTATATTTATTTATTAAACTTATATACCGCTACTCCCAGTTTGGCTCGGAGCGGTTTACAAAAATAGATTAAAACAATACACTTGGCTTTAAGATAACAATAAAAACAATAAAAACAACAATAAAAGCAACAATAAAAACAGACATAGCCCCGGGTTTTTCACCCACTGAAAGCTTGTCGGAAGAGCAAGGTTTTGCAGGCTTTCCGAAAGGCAAGTAAGTCTTGGGTGGTTCAAGTTTCAACTGGCAGGGCATTCCATAATTGAGGGGCTACATTTGAGAAGGCTCTCTGCCTAGTAGAAGACAAATGATAAGTCCGTATGCTAGGGACTTCAAGCAAATTTTGGTCTTCGGACCGAAGTAATCTCTGGGGTTGGTAGGGGGATAAGCGGGCACTCAGGTGCACTGGCCCCATGTAAGGCCTTGAAAGTTAGTACCAGTATCTTGAAAGTAATCCGGTACTCAATCGGTAGCCAGTGCAGCTGTTGAAGAATTGGGGTGATACGCCACCTCACCGGCACCCCGGCGAGAAGACGAGCCGCTGCGTTTTGCACCAGCTTCAGTTTCCGGATCACTGACAGAGGAAGGCCAATGTAGAGGGTGTTACAGTAGTCGAGCCTCGAGATGACCGTCGCCTGGATCACCGTAGCCAGGTCGTTCCTAGATAGGTAGGGAGCCAGTCGCCTAGCTTGACGTAGATGGAAAAACGCAGATCTGCTCACAGCAGAGACCTGGGCCTCCATTGTGAGCAGAGGGTCCAAAAAGACACCAAGACTTTTTACAGAAGATGACGTACCTAGTGTCTCGCATCCAGAGTAGGCAGCTGGATCTCCCTCCCACCCAGATGGCCCAGCCAAAGGATCTCCATCTTCGCTGGATTCACCCTCAACCTGCTGGCACGCAACCATCTAGTAACGGCCTCAAGGCACTGATGGAAACTATTGGGTACAGAGTCCGTCTGGCCCTCCATCCTCAGAATGAGCTGAGTGGCACTCGAGCCCAAAGCTCCGCACCAGTCGGGCAAGCGGTCGCATATAGATGTTAAATAATAGAGGAGAGAGAATAGCCCCCTGTGGGACCCCACAAGTTAGCGGAGACCACGCGGAAACCATATGGGGGGATCTGTATCCAACCTTGTTCTGGTGCTGTAGGAACACACTATTTACTCAAATCCAATGGTTTGCCTAAATTACCTTGCCAAAATTATGTTGTGCATTAGATTGACGTAATATGGTATGCTTAGTGCTGAGCCAAAGCAATAGGGGAAGCTGCTTCTGAAGCTCCTATTTGAGGGATGTCATCTCTACTTTAATTGTCATGGCTCAATGCTATGCAATCCTGGGATTTGTAGTTCGGTGAGGCATCAGCATTCTTTGGCAGAGAAGGCTCAAGGCCTTGTAAAACTACACCTCCCAAGACTCCATAGTATCGAACCAAGACAATTAGAGGGGATTCATTCTGCAGCATAGATGCATCCCAAGGTTTTCTTTTCCATCGCTGGAAGCTCTGGTGTTCTAAATTACAAAGAGTGCACTTTTTCCACTTCGCATTACATTTGGCAACAAATACTTTTTTTTTACTTTCAGTGTTTTGAAAACAGGTTCAAATTAAATTTGGTGGCTCACTAAACTCAACTAAATATGATAACATCAGCAAGAACCTTCAGCTAAGACAGGCTTTGTCCCTGATTACTGCCAACACCTCTGAAGTTGGATTCATCTCTCAGTATGAAAGCTGTTCTCAAATTCCTCACCAAAGTACAAACCCCAGAATTGCATAGCATGGACCATGACAGTTATTAGAATCAAAGTGTTATATCCTGCCTTTCATGTTACCACTGGAGACTAATTCAAACAGGGAAAGCCATAGCAGAGCACTTGATGAATTAACCTGGAGACAGCATATTATTTGAGAACACAGAAATGCTGGACCACTCTCACAACCACCATGTTTGACCATGCAGAGAAGCCACTGAAATCCACAAACATGGACAATTTCAACAGAAAGGAGGAAACCATGAAAATTAACAAAATTTGGCTTCCAGTGTTAAAAAAACTCTAAAATCAGGACAGCAAATAAAAAACAACACTCAGAAGAGAGGGGAATTCCAGACACCAAACAATCAGGGCCAGTTAAGAACTCCTAACAAAGGAGTTTGGGTTTGACACATATGCCATATAGTGTGGCTCTATCCTATATCATTAACCTCCAGAAACCTCTGGAGAGAAACATATTCTCCAAATTATTGTGCTGGGAGATAATACTGGAAAGAAGTGAGGCTCCACAGCCTTGGCTGAAAGTCTTTTGAGGAAGCTCACAAAATATAAATACTAATTCTGTGCTGAGCAGAGGGGGATTTGGCAAGGCTCAGTTACTAGATATTAGCAAGAACAAAAATGACAGAAATGAGGCAATCTTCCCTTAGGCAAAGAGTTCCACATCAAGAGCTCCACAATGGACAAAGAACTTGCATCTTGCTGCCATATGGTGTGGAGCAGAACTAGTGTTGAGCTGTTAAATCTTCCATCAGGCATGTACAATGGCAAAATCCAGAGAAAGATATGCGTACTTGACTGCTTCTCCAAATAAAAGAAAAATTTCTGCATTTACAAAACTAGTATATGTCAGAAGACAAGGTCCTGGCATTCTTGCTTTCTAAGGGAAGGGTATCATTGTTATTCCTCCTCTTTCCTTCTTGGAAGGGAGAACATTCAACCTTGTCATCCCAAGCGACAAGTAAGCCACCGATATTAGAGGGACTCCAAAGCATGAGATCGTTCAGCAATCCAACAAGAACATCAGTTAAAAAGGCATTTTCCAATCAATTTTTGCCGAGATCAAATAGTAAACCTTAAGTCAAACACATGGAATACAGTACCACTTCCAGAAGTTAAGACATGCTCCTTTTTTTTTAATTACATCTGACCGTACGAGCTGTTCAACAGTGGAACTCTCTGCCTCAGACTGCCAGGTGGAAGCTCCTTCCATGGAAACTTTTAAACAGAGGCTGGATAGCCATCTGTCACGGATACTTTGTGCTTCTCCTATATGGCATGGGTTGGACTAGATGGTGCATGTGGTTACTTCTAACTCTATTATTCTATGATTTTATGGATGCTGGCTCAAAGATCCAGGGAGTTGTAGTTAAAAAACAAAGATTTTTCCAAGCTCTGTCTTGCCATGTGTTGAATTTAGGAGAATCTAATAAGGGTGCTGCCTTTTTAAAAGCAGACCTGGCCCCTTTTTTACACTGCATAGTTATTTCGCTGTGATCTACCATGGCTCAATGTTATGGAAACCTACCATTTGCAGTTCGGTGAGAGGCACCAGCACTCTTCGGAAAAGAAGTCTCAAGGCCTTGCCAATTTGTAATAGTTTTGAGTCGCAACAGTTAAAGTTATGTCAGACTGTATTCATTCTTCAGTGTAGATCAGGCATGGGCAAACTTCAGCCCTCTCCCAGGCTGTTAGGAATTATGGGAGTTGAAGTCCAAAACACCTGGAGGAGGACTGTGGTTTGCCCATGCCTGGTGTAGATGCATTCCTAGAGTTCATCTAAAATCAGGACAGTAAATAAAGAACAATAATCATAAAATGGGAATTGCAGGCAGGAAACAATTGGGGCCAGCTAACACCTCCCAACAAAGGATCCTCCAGGCAGTAAGCAGCCAGTCCTTGAAGCTGCAAAGCTATTCAATGCCAATCAAGGTGACCAATACAGACAAGAGTTCTTTCTCCCACCCTGGAAATCATTCCACATATATATAAACCCCACTTGCCTAGTTTCCAACAGACCTCACCACCTCTGAGGATGCCTGCCATAGATGTAGGTAAAACGTCAGGAGAGAATGCTTCTGGAACATGACCATACAGCCCGGAAAACTCACAGCAACTCAAGCCTAGAGTTGTCTGTAACACTTTGTTAAGTACATAGCTGATACAGAAAACCAGCCATTGAATCATCAGCCAGGAAGCTTTTGATTCGTTGCTGGTTTCACAGGACACAGTCATGAAGGTAGAAAGTGCAATTAAACTGCTATAACTGTGTAGTGTGAATGGGTTCTGGCTCCCTCATCTGGTAGCTCTGCTGACACTTAGTGGTGATGGCAAGCATTACCACTGGTTGAAGGTTGTGATTGTGCAAGCTGCTCCAAGCTTGACTTTGGCAATTCTGAGTAGGGAGTAATGGGGGCGAAAGGGTGGAAGTATGCATCTTTCCAAGGCCTGGGGGAAGAGGACTGACACAATGAACTGATCAAAAGAGCTATGTCACAAAGTTGAAATATGAAATGAAGCTTCTGTATATACTCTGTGAGGTCCATTAGACCAAAGCATTTGGGTCAGATCAAGCTTTAGAAGAATTATTTATTTATTTATTATTTGCTACATTTATAGGCCGCCCTTCTCACCCCGAAGGGACTCAGAGCAGCTTACAAATTAAATTTACATACAATATTATATTATTAGCATAGTAGAATACTGGTAATAAATTACTATATTGTACTGTATCAATATATTGTAATATTATTAGTAATATTACATGTAAAATATAATATATAATTAATATTATTATATTGTATTATTAGTATTATATCGTATTACAATATAATATTAGAATTTGCAAAGGCCCAACAACAACAACAACAACAACAACAACAACACTTTATTTATATTCCGCTTTTTTCCCAAGGGGACTCAGAGCAGATTACAGTATATAAACAAAGAGGCAAACATTCAATGCCTTGTTACAATGAAATACAACAAAACACAAATGCACAAAGGCAAAGACTTCTCCTTTCATTTCTGGCTCTGAAGGTGGTGCTCATCTCTGGCTCTGGGGGAGGTGCTCTTCTCCATTTCCAAGCTGAGGAGTCTTTTTGCCCTTTCCTACAGAAGCGGTACCTATTTATCTACTCACATTTCATGTTTTCGAATGGCTAGGTTGGCTGGAGCTAGGGCTAACTGTGGGAGCTCAGCCCGTCCCGCGGATTTGAACTCCATTCCTAATTAGAGTCCAAGCTTAAGTGAAATGACCTTTTGGGACTACATCTCCCCAAATCCCCCACCCAACATGTGGATGGTGGCATTCTGGTTATCATAGTCCAAAGATGGAACCTTGTTGTACTTTGAATTCATTCTGGCTCTAATTCTTTACTCATGGAAATGGCTAGAACACAAAGGTATTATTAACAGGAAAAGTGACACAATAAATTCCCATTTCCATGACTAAAGGAAGCAATTATTCTTTATCAAACGTTGCTATTGCTCTCACAAGTGTGTGTTTTTCCCAAACTGGTCTTCAGCCCAGTGGAAATCATGTTTTCCTTTTCCCTGAATTTATTTTAGTTATAATTGCATCTTCTCTACAGCTAAAGAAATAGTGTTTCAGCAGGGAGAAGTGACATTTTTCATGAAAGTAATTGCTCTTTGTTCTTTATAAAACCTTGCTTTTCATTCTTTCTTTTCCCCTCATTACTCCTCATCTCCGTGGAAAGTAGGTTTTGTTGCTCCCACCAAGGACTCTAATGGTCTCAATTTACATTTGATTTACTAATTATTTTCCAACCCTTTGTGCTTTCCTTTTCTTAAATACACCCAAGCACTTAGATTACAACACAGTCCTTCGTGTTGCAGGTTGTTCGGGTTCCATTCACAGGAACGCTTCTAATTGTTTGCTTTGTTTGATCATGATTCCCCAGTTAATAACAGAATAAATAAAACATTTGTCGTCCTTTGTGGTGCAATGGGTTAAACCCTTGTGCTGCTTAACTACTGACCTGAAGGTTGGCAGTTCAAATCAGTGGGACAGGATGAGCTTCTGCTGTTAGCCCTAGCTCCTGCCAACCTAGCAGTTCAAAAACATGCAAATGTGAACAGATAAATAGGTACCGCCTTGGCAGGAAGGCAAAAAAGACGCTCCATGCACTCATGCCGACCACACAACCAGGAGGTATCTATGGACAACGCAGTCTCCTCAGCTTGGAAATGGAAATGAGCACCACCTCCAGAGCTGGAAATGAAAGGAGAAGCCTTTGTCTTTGTCTGTGTATTTGCGTTTCATTGTATTTCATTGCAACAAGGCATTGAATGTTTACCTGTGTCTGTTTATATGCTGTAATTCGCTTTGAGTCCCCTCAGGGAGAAGGGCGGAATATAAATAAAGTGTTATTATATTATATATAAAAGGGTAATAAAATTTCGGCCTAGGACAAAACAACAAATCTACACATCCCAGAAACACTAAACTTGGCAGCACAACCCCTCATCTATGCCTCTATGTTCATACAACAAAAAGAAAAGAAAAATAAAGTCCTAATTAGAGGGAGATGAGTAATTGTTTTTATCCAATTGCTGCCAGTTAAAAGGCTAAGATCTGCCCACTTGGTCTCCTAGCAACCCACGCAGCCCAGGGGACAGGCAGAGTTAGGCCTCACTTAGGCCTCTTCCACACTGCCTATAAAATACAGATTATCTGATTTGAACTGGATTATATGGCAGTGTAGACTCAAGGCCCTTCCACACAGCTGTATAACCCATTTATTATCTTATATTATCTGCTTTGAACTGGATTATCTTGACTCCACACTGCCATATAATTCACTTCAGTATGCAGTCGGACACAACTGGACTTAATGTCAGGAGAAAACCTTTACTCTTTACCTTAACTACCACCAATTCCTCAATACTTTATTTCCCATACCACCAGACTTCGCCACAGCAATGTGTGGCCAGGCACAGCTAGTTATATTATATTATTATTGTGCAAACGTCACCTCCCCATCTGGCATTTGCTTTCCATCCCTTTTCTTCCAATTGCTTCTCAAGATGCAGCATCTTCTGACAGAACATGTCTGATCATGAAATCAGTTATTGATCACCATGAAGAATAATTAGGAGGATTAAGAGCTAAGAATCAGTGACTTCTCTGATTTGGAAAACCTGGGTGTTGTAGAACAAAGATCACAACAGGGTGTACACAACTCTAGATGGAATCCTATATGAGAGTGAACATCATTGTAAGTGGATATTTGTAAACGGAAATTCAAGTTGAGCAGCTTGGTAATGTCTCTATCTCAGATATGGGGAAACTTTGGCCCTCCAGGTGTTTTTGGATTTCAACTACCGGCTGATAGGAATTGTGGGAGTTAAAGTTCAAAACACCTGGAGGGCCAAAGTTTGGCCATGCCTGCTTTAAGTGAAAGGCTTTATAGGATTTAAGCTTGTATTTAAAACTTTTTCCATCAATCTCTCACATAAAGCTTGCCATGGAATAGGAAAGGACAGAATTTTACAAAAAAAAAATTCCATGTTGCAAAATTGAGCAATCAAACTTTTGCACAATTTTCTCCCAGAATTCAAACATCTTGAAATGTACTAGAGAGGAACTGTTCTGGAGTGAAATGGTTGAACCCTAGCACTGAGACACTCTTTCATCCAGCACCATACCAGAGGCCAGGGATCCAGTAATAAAATGTTTATTGAAGAAATGATATAAAAAGGGGAAAAGGGCAAATCCAAAAGAGACAATCAGGATATGAAATGCAATACACAAAATAAGCCAGAGTTCAGTAGCAGTAATTCAAAAATACTAGGGAAAATCCCAGAACCAAGGAATCCAAGAACACATAATTAATCCAAGGTATTTTCATGAACATGAACACAGGAATATCTCCCAGGTAAACTCTACAAAAGTACATAAGCATAGACAGGAACGTAAAACAAGAATCTTGATAATTCAGGAACAAGGAACCTGGAAACATGAACAGAGACAGATTCTCAAAAGCAACGTTGTCTTCTCTGAGATGCTTGAAGCCAAACCACTCAATATAAGCCCATCCAGGCTCCCATGGGATCATCCCTAACACACATGGATTTCAAGGTCTTATCTCAGATCTGCTGGAAAGACCTAGCTTGCTTGCCTTTCATGCCCTGCATTCTCAAATCTAATCTACACTCTCTTGAAACCTCCTTGTCTTCTCAAGACCTTTTCTCAAGGGAACTGGTACTTTCAGTTTCCCCGGTTGCCTGGGAACAATCTAAAAAATTCCAAATATCAGCCTGGTCTGCTTGCAATTCTCCCTGAACACTCACAGATGCCTCATTTTGAAACCCATCATCCCCCTCATCCTCTGAACATACAGAAAAATCCTCTGACACTTGCCAGACTACAACAGAAATACCCTTTTTGTGTGCAAATCCTTCCCTCAATGAGTCCTGCACAGAAAATGCATTTTAAGTGTAGAAAGAAATCCCCATTCTTCAACCAGAAACTAATTTCCTATGCAGAAAAAATGTGATTTTTGCAGGCACCAAAACATTCCAGGTGAGTTTCTCATCAGAATAATTTCCCCATAACACATCAATTAAACAATTTTATTTATTTATTTATTTACAGCATTTATATTCCGCCCTTCTCACCCCGAAGGGGACTCAGGGCGGATCACATTACACATATCAGGCAAACATTCAATGCCTTTTAACATAGAACAAAGACAAGACAAACATAGGCTCCGAGCGGGCCTCGAACTCATGACCTCCTGGTCAGAGTGATTCATTGCAGTGATTCATTGCAGCTGCTCTCCAGCCTGTGCCACAGCTTTAAAAGATGGAAGGGGAATAATAAGGGAACTAGCTACCCCCCACTTTGCTATTGCCCTCTTTTCCATCAAATGTGTCTGAGATGGTGCTGGGATTAAGAGAAAATCTATCCAAAGATCTTAGAGCTTTGACAGGTGCATTATACCGCTCAAGATAAAACGAAAGTCTGCCTCATTATAAACAAGATGATGGCATTCCCCCCCCCCCCCAGACTTTTAAACTGGTGCTCTTACGATGTTTTAAATGCCACTCACTTTAACCACAGGTGTAGCTTTTAAATCATAAAATCTTCCTACTAGGTTTGGCTTTAACGGCAGTATTTTGCTGTTGCTATATTTTCCTGAATTGAAGTAATAAGATGCATTTGATAAAAAAGTTCTTTGTTAAAAAATAATCTTTTAAATCTGATATAAAACGATTCCTGATAGCAAACAGAACCTAACGGAGGCCTGTGCTCTGCGCTCTTTTGATAGCTATTTAATTTCCAGCGATTGTCAGAAATCTGTTTTTCTGATCTGACTTTTCCAATTTGTTATTATTCTGCTAAGAACCATGATTTGTTGCTATAGTTCCTTTGACATAATTGGCTCTAATCCATTGATTTATTTCTGTCTTATCTTTTTGTGTTCGTAATTCCCGTAACAAGCTCTCCTCCCCCTGCTAAGCATGGCATTATTCTGTATTTCACCTCTCATGAGCCACATGCATTATGACTGAATTGTGGTTTTTATTGAAATTGTTTTCATCCTACGCAGTTGGAAGCCAAAGCTACAAGGGATGCATCTGATGATGGAAACGGGGTCTATGAAAGTATATCTATACATATAAAAGGATAATGACATTTCGACCTAGGACAAAACAACAAAACTGCACATCCCAGAAACACTAAACTTGCCAGCACAACCCCTCATCCATGCCTCTACGTTCATACAACAAAAATAAAAGAAAAATAAAGTCCTAATTAGAGAGAGAGGAATAATTGTTTTTATCCAATTGCTGCCAGTTAGAAGGCTAAGCTCTGCCCACTTGGTCTCCTAGCAACCCACTCAGCCCAGGGGACAGGCAGAGTTAGGCCTCACTTAGGCCTCTTCCACACTGCCTATAAAATACAGATTATCTGATTTTAACTGGATTATATGGCAGTGTAGATTCAAGGCCCTTCCACACAGCTATATAACCCATTTATAATGGAGTTAATGTCAGGAGAAAACCTTTACCCTTTACCTTAACTACCACCAATTCCTCAATACTTTATTTCCCATGCCACCATACTTTGCCACAGCAACGCGTGGCCAGGCGCAGCTAGTACTACATATTTCTGTTAGACTCAAAAGTACTTCGAGATTCCTTTGTATACCTATGCAGAAGCTCGGCATGGATCATGGGTTATGGAGTGAGCATGATTTGTGCCACTTCAGAGAGTAGGATCCAAAACAATGATTCAGAATTACAAGAAAGTAGATTCCGTCTAAATATTCGGACAAATGTCTTGACAATAGACCTTGTCCAACTCCTTTGGAGGGTGATGAACTTACCTTCATTGACAGTAGCTTTACACAGAGATGGGATGCCCACCTCTCAGGAATAACTCCACCAATGTTTTCCTATAGTTCTCCAAATGCTGGATTGCAATTCTCATCATCCTTAACCATCATAGTCAATTATAGGGATGACATAGTTAAAGAACTTTCAGAAGATCAAACATTCCCCATCTGTGTCCCTCAAATTCTCCTCTCCTTTCATCCATTTGTGTTATCTGCTGTTTATCTGCTGTGGATTTTCTATCATCTCTGCAGTATTCTCTTGTAGCCTGGCCTAATTTCACAGTAGCATGCATTGAGTAATTAAGTTATGTACACCTTCTCTTCCTCCAGCAGCAATTACAGATTTCCTCTAATGCTGCAATCTATTTCTGTTCCCACATGAAAAATGTTTGCGCCATATGGCAAATTCAATAAAAACTATGCTTTGTCATCAACAGGGGAAGAATAGAGATTATGCATTGCATTTTGTTGCTAATACCACTGAGTTTTTTTAGCTGTTGTTTTGTTTCCATTGTATTTGTGGTGATTATGCCTGTCGCATGGTTTGCTGGTTGTCTAAATCAGAATAGGATGTTCTGAACTCTACAGAGTAGTTTCATGAGGGCTGATAAGAGAACTTTCTCCACTCCAGCTGCACCCATTGTGGCTTTTGAGAAAGAGAAAAGTAGCCAAGCACAGCTCCATTATATCTCAGCCCCAGGAACTACTTCCTTCCATCTGATAGTTGCCACTTCTGGGATCCTTGAGGAAAAACCTGTGGTTGTCATTATGGAGAAGTGTGTGGTGTTGCACGCTATATTCAAAAATAATCCTCCTATGCTCTGGAAATGGACATGGGAGTTCTGTTCATCCATAATCAGGGTCTTGACAAAGCAATACAATACAACCCTTGCATCTTTAGACTGGTACCAACAGTTTTACATCCAACAGAATATGTCCTCCAGGCAATTCTATTGTGTGCTTCTCTTATTTATTTATTTTATTTGCAGTATTTATATTCCGCCCTTCTCACCCCAAAGGGGACTCAGGGTGGATCACATTATATACATATAGGGCAAACATTCAATGCCCATATACACATAGAACCGAGACAAAGACAGACGCAGAGGCAATTTAACCTTCTCCTGAGGGGATGTTCGATTCTGGCCACAGGGGGGAGCAGCTGCTTCATCATCCACTCTGACCGCACTTCCTCATTCCAACGTCGTAAATTAGTTAAATTTGCCTCCCCATGTTATAAGTGGTACCTTATTTCCTACTTGATAGATGCAACTATCTTTCGGGTTGCTAGGTCAGCAATGAGCAGGGGCTATTTTTTATTTTTTAATTGATGGGTGCTCACCCTGCCACAGGCTGGTCTCGAGCTCATGAGTGATTTATTGCAGTAGGCTGCTCACCAGCCTGCGCCACAGCCCGGCCCTTGGTCCTCCAGGGTAACCTCTGGCAAAAGTCATAAATTTCATTAGGCTTTGACATTATCTATGTTTCCATGGTATGTTCAGGAATATGTCTCTGGTTAGATATGAGAGTTATCCTGTATAGTGGACTGCTCCAGTCCATCTACATCAGTGGTTCTCAACCTATGGTTCCTGAGATGTTTCGCCTTCAAGTCCCAGAAATCCTAACAGCTGGTAAACTGGCTGGGATTTCTGGAAGTTGTAGGCCAAAACCCCTGGGGACCCACAGGTTGAGAACCACTGATCTAGATCAGGGGTGTCACACTCATTTTCATCTTGGGCTACATCAGCCTTATTGCCTTCAACAAACCATTGAGTCCTTGGACAAAGAAGCCATAGATATAGAAGAAGAACTATAGCTTTTCTATATGGTGGTTGGCATTTTTTAGTGTTTACCCAGTTTGGGTCCCCACATGATTTTGAACAACAATTCACCACTTTTGATTATCCACCATTAAGACTGGAGGTAATGGGAATTGCAACTCAACAGCACTTGCGGCTCTGAGGTTGGAGAAAGGTTAAAACACATTTTAAAGCCAGACATTACATCCACAAAGCTTGTATCTGAACTCAAATTCTACCCTCCTGACTAAAGGGAACAAACTGCAGCCTTCCAAATGTTACTGGATCACTAGCTCTAGTCATGATGCCTAATGGTGAGGAATACAGGAGTTGTAGTCCAGCATCTGGAGAGCTACATAAAAGGACATGGAGAGCATGTGGTCAAGGCTGAACAGACCTTTTAACCCTCCCCTCCTACAGGCAATTATTGTATATACATTTCTCTTTGTAAAGCTTACCAGATGGAGAGTTTATCATTGAAGACAGAGCCTCTCTGTACATGATCAACCATGGACAGTCTGAGCTTTGCTGGGTTCAGTCGGCTAATCTTGCACTCACAAAATGCTGACATGTACATTTCGAAGCGCATAAATGTGTGTCTGAACAGAAGAAAGTGATGATGAATATCTCTCAAGGAGATATTGCAATCTGTTATGTCAGATCTCTTTGTTGTCAAGGAATTCACACTAAACATTTGCTTCCATGTCTATGCCTCCAATACAAGAATATTTCCTGGTGGCGAAATGCTTTCAAAGAAAGACTCTTGGTGTCTCCGGCTATGAAATTCTCTCATTCCAGTGTTTTTAGACTGTCAGATTGCAATGCTCATATAAGAAATAACAGCCCATTAACATACATTTTAAAGAATAAAATATTTTCATGTCTATGCCTCTGGTAATCATAGAGTGTGCTAGCATGCCCAGTAGCTGAATACTTTTCTAAGAGTTTAGGTACAGCATTATGTGTGCATGCCATTTTTCTGTTTGTTGGTCTTAGCCACAACCTCTCTCTTCATGAACCTGTTAGCTTGAGTTTGTCCTCTGTTTTGAAAGCCTTCTTTATAGCTCCTGCTAGACCCTGCATGTGTGATGGTGGTGGGGTGTCATTATTTGTGGCTCATGTGCATGTGAGTATTAATTATTCTTCTTGAGAGATACACTCCTCTTTCTCATATTCCGTAACAGGCTGAGCTGCAGTGATGTCACAAAAGAGCAGGATGGTTAAAATGATCTTTAGGTGCACCAGGCAACTTGAAACTATCTTAGACAATAGGCAGAAGGGGCCTAAAAAAAAGGAATAGATAGTCACCTGAGCAAGGGAGATAGAGAAATGTGGTTTATCAGGGATTCAGGGATGAATAATTCTAGCTGATTCTCACAAATTGCAATACTCCAAGGGAGCTCTGTGTGTGTGTGTGTGTGTGTGTATGGGAGCCCCAGTGGCGAAGTGTGTTAAAGCATTGAGCTGCTGAACTTGCAGACTGAAAGGTCCCAAGTTCAAATCCCGGGAGCAAAATGAGCGCCCGCTGTTAGCCCCAGCTCCTGCCAACCTAGTAGTTCGAAAACATGCAAATGTGAGTAGATCAATAGGTACCGCTCCGGCGGGAAGGCAATGGTGCTCCATGCAGTCATGCCGGCCACATGACCTTGGAGGTGTCTACAGACAACGCCGGCTCTTCGGCTTAGAAATAGAGATGAGCACCAATCCCCAGAGTCAGACATGTCTGGACTTAACGTCAGGGGAAACCTTTACCTTTTGTGTATATATATATATATATATATATATATATATATATATATATACACACACACACACACACACACACACACACACACACACACACACACATATATATACAGGGCCATAGCCAGAAATAAAAATTTCGGGAGGGGTTTTGAAAATTTCGGGGGGGGGGGGGCTTGAACCCCTGACCCACCCGCCCCCCCGGATTCAGACCTGTCAATATCTGCTTGAGATAGTGCCTGGAGGGACTCTTAATGTTTTACGTCTCATAGACTTAGCATGGGGATTTGGTTAACCAGTTAAAATTCATGAGTAAACCAGGTTTTTTTTTAACCTGAAAAATTTCAGGGGGGGGGGGGGTTGAACCCCTAACCCCCCCCCCCCCCTCGCTACAGGCCTGTATACACACACACACACACACACACATACACATACATATATTTAAAAAAAGAGAGCAGAAAATGGATGGTACACCAATAGGATCCCTGTTGTGTCTCACTGCCCTTCTGCCAAATGTATACCTCAAATCTTGGACACTATCAGATGGAGTATATCAATAGAGGAATGGACACATGAAATGTCAGTGCAATGCTTCTTCCCTGCCCATCAGATCTTGCTTGCTGCTATACTCAGAAACCTGGTGACGATTAGTGGGTCATTCCTACCTTTGGTTAACTAGGATGAGGAACAATGGCTTCAAATTACAGGAAAGGAGATTCCACCTGAACATTAGGAAAAACTTCCTAACTGTGAGAGCTGCTCAGCAGCAGTGGGTCTCTCTGCCCCGGAGTCTGGTGGAGGTTCCTTCTTTGGAGGCTTTTAAACAGAGGATGGATGGTCATCTGTCAGGGGTGCTTTGAAAACAATTTTCCTGCTTCTTTGCAGGGGGTTGGACTGGATGACTCATGTAGTCTCTTCCAACGCTATGATTCTATGAAGTTTCAGTTATACAGGAAAGTTCATCTTGCTGGTCCAGATCACGTCTTGGATTCCACATCTTTCCAGTCACTGACCTGGTGTTAAGTAGCAGGATTTTGTGGTCTGATGGGGTTCTGCTATAGTCACAAGGAATTTGTTGGTCAGATAGTGAACCAGAAGGACCCCCCCCCCCCCACAATAGGATCATAGTGTTAATGGAAACCAAACTTTTCTTCATTGGCTTGTTTTACCTCCACCGTCATATGGGTTTTAGCACAGAAGATTAATAACCAAGCTGCAATAAATTTTGCCAACCGGAAGGTTGAGAGTTCGAAGCCCAGGTTAGGGTGAGCTCCTGACCTTTAGCCCAGCTTCTGCCTACCTAAGCAGTTTGAAAACAAATGTGAGTAGATCAATCAAAACTACATTAAGGTGAGGAGGTATTTAGGCTCAGCGTTTGATCAGAAAAAGGAGGAAATTTATGAACAAAGAAAGCTCTTTGGCAGGGAGATGGAGCCACAGCACCCCCCGGTGGCCAGGACCAAGCACAACCTCCAAAGATGCTGAAAGTTGAAAAAGCCTATATACCCTGTTTCCCTCAAAATAAGACAGGGTCTTATATTAATTTTTGCTCCAAAAGATACACCAGGGCTTGTTTTCAGGGGCAGTCTTATTTTTCCAAATTGACTTTTAAAATGAACTATATCTAAGGCTTATTTTTTAAATAGGGCTTATATTTCAAGCATTTTCAGAAATGCTTGTCACTGTAATAATTGGCATTGAATGTGTGCCGTATATGTGATCTGCCCCAAGTCCCCTTTGGGGTGAGAAGGGCGGAATATGAATACTGTAAATGAAATGAATGAATGAATGAATGTTACCTCCTGTCCATTATGGCCAGTTCTACATTGATCTACATACTGGGCGGATCCATCATGAGATATGCTGCATCAGTTCTGGGATGAACAGCTCTCCCCCCCCCCCCCACCCCAACAGCCTGGGAGATATGAACCTTGGAGACTTTGATGTTTAGATAGGCAAAAAGCTGGGGGATACTCTTAATTTAGAACTGTAATTAATGTGTGACAGGGTCAGTGGTATCTGGCCACCACCAAGCTCATTCAGGCCCCCTTTGATGTGCCCTATGACTGAAATGGCAGTACCCCTTGTATTGTTTTAAACACATCTTTGGCTCACAGGAAATTCAGAACAAGGAAACTATCATAAACAAACACAGGTTGGTTTAGCCTGACAAACTCCCAATCCTTAGCCAAGGCTGACCTCATGAGATTCTATTAGATAAAGAAAGAGGCAATTTTCCAAGCTAATAAAATTGCCAACCAGGAAATGAGAAAACTCACACAGCAGAAGCATTCAGCCATTCCATCTTGATCAGCAACTGAAGTCATCACCCACCTACAAAATTGCAAGCAAGCCAATATCCTTCTGAAAAGTTGGCTTTTAATAGCCTTCTGTCAGGGCTTCCCAGTTTTGTTCAATGCTTTCGAGAAATGAGTAAATATACAAATTACCAAGTGGAACAAAAGCTCGTTATTGAGAGCTACCAATCAATAATATTCATGAGACTTCTATTGAACATTACTGCTTTGCCTTTGAGAGTGACAAATGAATAATGCTCCATGAGAAAGGTGAGCAATAACTCCATAAATTGGCATGGTTTGACTTCCAAAAGACAATTATGTACACCTTTTCTAGGACTATTTTAATAATGACAAGAGAGGAGTGTATGTCTCTACAGAATTATGTTAAAATCTCTATCACAGTGTCTGTTACATAAGTTTATGTATATATACATATATATGTACCGGTATATACAGTATGACTCCTGTGTCTTCAGGGGATATGTTACCAGCCAATTTGTGGTTACACGAAACTGTGAATAAAACCAAATGGCATTAAATCTTCTCACCCCAACATACCATACAAATTGCACTGGAGGAATTAAGCTATGACCCCCACCAGTTGTGGGGATTTGTAAAAGGCACCATGATGTAATGGGTTGACTGGAAAGACATATGTCAGCAGCTGATTGGCTAAGCGTGCCAAAAGCCAACATTCTGATTGGCTACCGCATCTGGCTTGCTGCTGAGAGAAAGGGTTTGAGCGGGCATTTTACCTCAGAGAGCGAAGAGGTAACAGCTAGGGAATTAATGGCTGCTGATTCTCTGAAGCCTGATCATTTATAAAGCAAAGAGGCATATTTAAAGACTGTTTTAAAAGGACTGTTTATTCCTTCTGTTCTCTGTAAGAAGCCAAGAGAGACTACTGTATATATTGTTGCTGTGTTCGACCTACTGAACTCAAGTAAAGTTACTGTTACTTATTTCACAGCCCTGAGTGCCATGTTATTACACTGCAAGGTAAACTTTGGTTCAGAAGCCATGATAAAGCTTCTATTTATTTACATCTACAACATCCAACACCAGTGAGGAGCCACTGAAAGCCCTCCCTCCAATGACACTGCAGGTTATAGAGAACGATCCAAACATGTACAAGAGCTGCCAACCGCTGCCAATGTTCTCCACAAACACAATACTGCCCACCTCCCAAGTGAATGCTTTCATACAAGGACAATTTCATCCTAGATTGTATGTGTTTCCTCCACCACAGACATGTCAGTGTTTCTTACGCTCTCCATTGGTGCGGAATTTGCATGATCCCACCCACTGCCTCTCTCATAACCCTTTCCTACTCATTTCTACTGCTGCGCACAGCAAACAGAGCAGAACTGATCAGCCACTGAACATACTTGGGGTTTAGAGGACTGACTCAACATGATGGAAGTTATAGTTCAACCTGCATCGAGACAGAGTTCTGTGACCCCCACCGACAATGGACCTAGACCAAATTTGGCACTCAGAACCCCCATGACCAATGAAAATTTTTGGAGAGGTTTGGGGAAAATTGACCTTGATTTATAGGAGTTGTAGTTCACTTACATCCAGCGAGCACTGTGAACCCAAACAATGATAGATCTAGTCCAAACTTGGCATGCATACCTGATATGCCCAAATTTGAATACTGGTGGGGTTTGGGGGGGGGGATTGACCTTGACATTTGGGAGTTGTAGGTACTTGCATTTATAGCTCACCTGCAATCAAAGAGCATTCTGAACCACATGAATGATAAACCTGAACTTAATTGGACACACAGAACCCCATGACCAACAAAAAATACTGGAGGGGTTTGGTGGAAATTGACCTTTTTTTAGGGGAGTTGTAGTTTACTTACATCCAGAGTGAACCAAAACGATGATGGATATGGACCTAACTTGGCACACATACCTTCTTCCTCCTTTCCTTTCCTTTCCTTTCCTTTCCTTTCCTTTCCTTTCCTTTCCTTTCCTTTCCATGGGGGACTCAGAGTGCCTTACAAGTTTTGGCAAAAATTCAATGCCACGGTTATACAATAAACACAATGCTAGAAGGGTTTGGGAGAGATTGACCTTGATTTTTTGGGAGTTTTAGTTCACCTACTTCCAGAGAAACTGTGAGACCCCTCTCACTGGTGATGGATCTGGATCAAACTTGGCACACAGAATCACCATGACCAACTGAACATACTGGAGGAGTTTGAAGGGAATTCACCTTCATTGCAGGGAGTTGTAGTTCACCTACATCCAGAGAACTGAGACCCCAACTGACAATGGAACCGGACCACACTTGGCACACATAACCCCCAGGACCAACTGAACATACTAGAGCGGTTTTGGGGGAATTGACCTTGATTACTGGGAGTTGTGGTTCACTTAAATCCACAGTGACCCCCACCGACAATAAACCAGGACCAAACTTGGCTCACAGAACCCCCAGGACCAACTGAACCTACTGGCGGGGTTTGGGGAGGATTTTGTGAATTGTAGTTCACCGACATCCTTATGCATTTTCTCATGGTAGCATTCATAATAAACAAACGCAAAGACTGACTTTTTGTAATAAATAGTGTTGCAAATTACCTAACTGATATTACCTAACATTCAAAAAGAAACAATGCCTTTTTCAAATAACCCGGGCTTCTCTGGGTACTCAAGCAAGTATAGTATATAATGTAGAAGAAGAGATCTCAGCAGTTGTGGCTTCTCATGCACCAAGTCATACGTAACACCTACTGACACTCTCTCTTCTACATAACCATTGCCATATATGAGAAGTCTCCAGTTTTGCTCCCTATGGTTTTGAAGGAGCATGCACTTTTTGAATAAGACAGGGCCTGAAATACCCTGACAACAACCAATAAATTCTAGGAGCGGCTGGGTAATATATTTAGAGGAAGGTAATGACAAGCCACCACTGGGTATTCTTTCATTAGAAAATCCTATGAAATTAATGAGGTTTTCATAGTCGAGCCTCAAACTCTGGTCTCCCTGGCCCAAAACCCAGCATGGTAACCATTATACATGCTATTTCCCAGTGTTACATATAGTAGGGTATCAAAAATAAAAATAATTATATCGAAGAATTACTCTTTTGTTATAACGACAAGCCAAGCTAATACTTATCCATAAGGAGAACAAACCCATGGAGAGGCTCATGCCAGCACTTCTACTTCAAAGAATTTATCTTTCCAGAGTAATTAACTCAGAACCCTTTAGCAGTACTGCTTTTATTTTTATTTTATTTTTTAAAAAATAGCTTATTTTTTGGCCCAGTGTTATTATTGCTTTGAGGCTGGAATGTGTTTCTTTCGTCTATAGTCCCTTGGGAGTATCCAACTGTCTTATTATATTATATGCATTAAGCATGTGGCTTTCGTGAGCTTTGCAGCAGGAATTCTCTTTTATAATTGATAGAAGTATGGTGTTGAAATTACAAGTCAGAATCACAGTTGATTTTTTCTTGCTTAAACGTCATAATTGTGATTGAAGATTCTTATAGTGACAGAAATATGTTCTCTCTGCTATCCCACCTCAGTTTTTTCCCCTTATGCTTTAAAAATTGAAATAGGTAGGAAAAAGTACAATGTGTGCATGTATATGTGTGTGTGTTATTAAAATTCAACCCAACGTGCCCTGCAAAATTTCAAGGCTAAAAACAATGAAGAAGATCTGGAATGTAATGTCTGAAATTTGCACAAAAGAATACAGCATACTCTGAGAAAGTCTCTTCTTTCCCTCTTGAAAAATAATAGTTTGGAAGCTTCTTTTTTATTGTGTCAGAAACAGCTTGAGAACATACTGCAAGTCACTTCTGGCATGACAGAATTGGCCATCTACAGAGACGTTGCCCAGGGGTGTCCTGATGTGTTACCATCCTGCTGGGAGGCTTCTCTCGTGACCCTGTAAGCTAGAGCTGACAAATGGGAGCTCACCCCATCTTGCAGATTCAAACCGACAACCTTCAGGTCAGCAACCCAAACTTCTGGTCAGCAGTTCATCCAGCACAAGGGTTTAACCCATTGTGCCACCATGACTCCTGTTTCAAAGCTGCAATCATACCATTCTTTAGCACATTTCCCCCTTACTTTTTTCTTTCAGACAGTGTTTATGTTGAGTAAACTGTATAATATAAAAATGTTTAAAAGATGGTGAGTGCTCCTGTTTAGGATTCCAGTCAACCAACCAAATTCAGGAGTAACTCAAGTGGATCCATTCTGGTGTTTGGATGGCTTTGAAAGAGCTATCCATGGTGCTGAATCGTAGCTTCAAAATACTTTTGGCACCCCAGATAGTTTTTTTTAAAGCTATGCAAAACCTGGGAAGGATTCGCTATCCCACTGAAATGGGAGCCACTAGCCAGCATTTTAAACCCACAAAGCATACTCTTCTCACTGTCTTGTTCCCCTTGCCTTAATGGTTTAATTTTAAAATGTAGTTCTGCACCCATTAAGGCAATGGTTCTCAACCTGTGGATCCCCAGGTGTTTTGGCCTACAATTCCCAGAAATCTCAACCAGTTTACCAGTTATTTGTAGGTGAGCAGATGGCGACTACTGGATGGCATATGTGCTGTATCAGAAACTAGAGATGATGTGGTCTGCCCAATGCAATTTTCTGAATCAGCACCCCAAATAACCAAACTGAATCTAAAGTTGACCAAAAAACTGATTTCTAACCCTTCTGGTACTAATGTTGGAGAGTGGTCCCTGGTCCAGTAGGCCGTGGTCAAAAAAAGGGTTGGGAACCACTGGTCTAATTATATTAATAATAGCAACATCTTCCTCATATCATTTACCCAAAATCTCGTAATTCTCCTCTCTCCAAACTTTCTTTGTATGTTAGTTTTTCAGATAAAGCTACAGCCCATATTTTGTTCAAACGGTTCTGTATCATTAAAGTATCTGGTTTTACCCATAAGATGACAGACTCCATCCTTGCAGCACATACCAGAAATGCTGTGAGATCTTTATTTGGTAGATTCTCATTTTTGTCTTCAAATCGGGAGATAAGCAGAATCAACTTGATGTAGCTGAAAAGGACAGAGGATTATTCAAACTATTGGTGCCAAATTAGTACAGTCAGAGGATATAGATTAGCAATTAGGTGTTGGTTTTTTAATTACAGCTTTCAGAGTGTTCCAGATAGCATATCTTCCAAACATCACAACTGAGCCTAGCCTTCTTTGGAAAGCTTCCTCTAGATTGTATGCTACACATACAACTTCCTACGTATGCTTAAAATCAGATCCTGGAAAAGATTGGTGGTCTTTTTATCATTATTTAATGTATTACTTCAAAATAATAATAATTTTTAAAAAATAGATTTTGGCTGAGAGCCTGTATTGGAAAATACCGTACGGTCCCCATGTTTGCAGGGATACATTCCTAAACTTAGGGTGGAAATAATGGCAAACCCTGTTGAAATGAATGACAAGTTATCATAGAGTTTCATTGGATGATCCAGAAAATTCCTAAAGAAGTACCCTATGAATTGGACAGGAGCAATCCTGGGTCTAAAGTTTTAGCCATGAAATTTTGGGGACTGGGGTGCTCCAAAGCTTGGGAGTCTATCATTGGCCACTAAGTGGCGGATGTTGCCTTCCTTTTTGCATTTTAATGAGGCTAGGAATGGGATTCAAATGATAAAACAAACCCATTATGTGAACTACCAATTTGTGGCAAACGCTTGGCTGTGAAGAGGAGAGGGAAGCGTTGTTGCGGACCACCAAGGGGATAATTATATTTCATCCATCTCGGAGCTAATTAGCTGGCAAATTAAAGTGAGCGCTTGCAATTCAGCCAGGAAGATGGTCCATACTAAGCAGTTGTCTGTTTGGCTCAGTCTTGGATGCACTGACTGGCAGCAATTCTTGAGGGTTGCAGGCTAGGATCTTTTCCAATCATGTTAGAAAAGTCAAGGAAAGAGTTAACCAGCTCTTTCTCCAGACAAAGCAGGAGGAGACATCCCAAAAAAAAAAATCATTTGGATTTGACAATCTCAACCAAAGTAGCATTTTCACACCTCCCAAGACTTGTTGTGAGAAAATGCTCCCTTTGCTTTCAGTGTTCAAACATCTGCAAGCCTTTTGCAAGGCATTTCCAAGAAATGAAGTGCACATCAAAGAATGCTCATTTTAAAAAATGCAAACAGCTCAAGACTGCACCCAAATGTTATTATATAAATAGGATTGTCAGTTCAAGATCTTCCAAGGACTTGAGGTTTCCAGACCGAAGCCTGAGATCTTGGGACAATCCCTAGTGATGGTGTTAAATGTTATGCAACAAATGCAAACTGCAGTTGCTCACAGTTTATTATTCAAAGATCTACAAACACAGGGAAAAGCAATTTTTCCATGAGGAAGATGGAACCTTCAACTAAAGGGACCCTTCTTGGATAAGGCTGAAACGATGACATAATTTCTTCTCACCTACCTGGGGAGCAGGAGCCCCCAGTGGCGCAGCGGGTTAAACTGCTGAGCTGCTGAACTTGCTGACTGAAAGGTTAGTGGTTCAAATCCAGGGAGTGGAGTGAGCTCCCACTGTTAGCCCCAGCTTCTGGCAACCTAACAGTTCAAAAATATGCAAATGTGAGTAGATCAATAGGGAAAGTAATGGTACTCCATGCAGTCATGCCAGCCACATAACCTCAGAGGTGTCTATGGACAACGCTGGCTCTTCGGTTTAGAAATGGAGATGAGCACCAACCCCCAGAGTCAGACACAACTAGACTTAATATCAAGGGGAAATCTTTACCTTTTACCTGAGGAGGGGGATAAGGAAGCTTTACTGTAAGTGCATCAAATCCTGTCTGACCTTGGAAACTAAGCAGGGTTAGTCTTGGTTATTAACTGGATGGGAGACCACCAATATATACCAGGTGCTGTATAGGCAGTCCCCAAGTTGCAGACAAGGTTTTGTAGGTTTGTTCTTATGATTAATTTGTTTGTAAGTCAGAACAGGTACATTTTTAAGTGTAACTCCAGCCAAAAATATATAGTATACATTTAGCTTTGGATAGCTTAAGGAAGGGTTAACACCCCTGTGGTGTTTGTTTTGCTGATTGTGCCCCTGTTCAGAAGATTTCACTTCACTTCCTGTGGTTGTGATAACTGGATTGTGAAAAATGTGGCTTGTAGTGGAAACAAGGATTGCTGAGAAAGCTTCAGAGGAGACATCTTTCCCCCATGGTACCTCTTTCAGGAGTGAATTTCCCTTCCTATGAGTTGATTTCTATCGCTTCCTATTGTTTCACTTCCTCTCTTAACTATAAGTATTTAGAGGAAAGAATGAGTAAATCCACCTTTGAGTATTCCCTCCCTAAGAACTAGGAGAAACTCATTTGGCTTCCATAAGTTGACAAGTAACTTGAAGATGAATACACACATTACTAGCCTATTTGATCCTTGGCAGGAAGATGGGTCCAAAACAGAGCAGAGTATAAATTTAACTCTGATGCTACAATGATTGAGAGCAATGGAGGAAAACTAACTAAATAAATGTATAGACACCCCCATGATTTTGTAAGTTGCAGCAATAAAACAGTTGAGCCTTGCAAATTGTAGCAAGTCAGTGTTTTCCAAGCTGTGTTAGAAATTTGTACAAACCCTTTCCTCTTGCTTGGATCTGACTCCCACATTCTGGAACTGTAGAATTGACACTCTCTTCTCCTGCTGATGATATCTTATGAAAACTGGCCCTGAAATCTGACAATGTTATTGGTAATGGTAAAGAATGTTTAGGCAGCCCATATATAGAGACTTAGGTTATTATATATTAAGATTAATAGACCACACATCTTGACTTGTCATTCAGCAATTGTTTCAATGGCTTTGTTCAAGTTGGGGCTCACCAACATGATTCTATCCATGTAAGTAATGGATTAGGGCAAGAACTCCAATGGTTTGTCTTGATTTAGATACATGCACATTTAATATACGAAAAGGGGAAATAAACAGATTAAGTTTTCTATATAAAGGGAATTGAATGCTTAGTTCTTAAATCCCAATGTAATCAATCTCATTTGCAGGGTTGAACTGGGGCTGTTACCTCTTTTTTTGTTGCTGTTGTTTAAAGGCTCATCAACTTTAACAATTACTTGTTAAAGTTGATGAGCCTTTGAAATTCTCATCAGCCAAGAACTTTGAAGTGATCCTCTTGAATATCTACATGAAACCGCTGGGCGAGGTCATCCGGGGTTTTGGAGTTCGGTGCCATCTCTACGCGGATGACACCCAACTCTACTACTCTTTTCCACCAAAATCCAAGGAAGCCCCTCGGATACTGGACCAGTGTCTGGCCGCTGTATTGGCCTGGATGAGGGCGAACAAGCTGAAGCTCAATCCTGACAAGACAGAGGTCCTCCAGGTCAGTCGAAAGTCCGATCGGGGTATTGGGTGGCAACCTGTGCTTGACGGGGTTGCACTCCCCCTGAAGGCGCAGGTCCGCAGCTTGGGGGTCCTCCTGGATTCGGGGCTGACGCTTGAGGCTCAGGTGTCGGCCGTGGCCGGGAGGGCCTTTGCACAACTAAAACTTGTGCGCCAGCTGCGACCATACCTCGAGAAGTCTGATCTGACTACGGTGGTCCACGCCTTAGTTACTTCTAGACTGGACTATTGCAATGCGCTCTACGTGGGGCTGCCTTTGAAGACGGCCCGGAAATTGCAATTAGTTCAGCGCTCGGCAGCCAGGCTTCTAACAGGAGCAAACTACAGGGCGCGTTCTACGCCTCTGTTTAAGGAGCTCCACTGGCTGCCGTTTGTTTTCCGGGCCCAATTCAAGGTGCAGGTTATCACCTACAAAGGCCTAAACGGTTTGGGACCCACCTACCTTAGAGACCGCATCTCCCCCTATAAACCTGCACGATCTCTTCGCTCTTCGGGGGAGGCCCTCCTCTCGCTCCCACCACCTTCGCACTTGCGGCTGGTGGGGACGAGAGAGAGGGCCTTCTCCGCTGTGGCCCCCCGCCTCTGGAACTCACTCCCGAGGGAGATTAGACAGGCCCCCACCCTCCTTGCCTTTCGAAAAAGCCTTAAAACCTGGCTTTTCCAGAGGGCCTTTGACGACTAATTTTTGGGGGTTGATTTGTCTGCCCATTTAATTTAATTAGAGAGTGTTCTGCCATGATTATTGATACCTTGCGGAGTACTTCTGCCACGAAGCTACAGAAGCCCTCTATTTCGGCCTAGAACTGTTTTATCTCCTTGTTTTTAACATGTGATGTATGTATTGATTGTATGACTGCTTTTCATGTTTGATTTTACAATGTGTAATTTGTCACTGTTTTTATTATTGTTGTGAGCCGCCCCGAGTCCCCTCGGGGAGATGGGGCGGGATATAAGAATAAATTTATTATTATTATTATTATTATTATTATTATTATTATTATTATTATTCTTGCCTCATGTTTACTGTACCTGTGGAGAAGGACTCAAAGGAGGTCTACAGGGTTTTATAAAAGAGACATTTTTCATGTCTCAGGCTGCATTTCCATTGGAGAACCTACCAGGGGTTGCATCGGATCGTAGTACTCAACTTTGCCAAGCAAAAGGTGTCCAGAACCACTATTCTCCTCTTTCTACCAACCTGTCCCCAGTTATATTTTTACTGTAGTCCTTCCAGCCTCATCACCTGCTCATGCTGCAGGTTCCTATAAGGACCTTCTTTTAGGAACACCAGAGGCAGCTACTGGTCAAAGGACATTTAACATAATACCAAGTTCTTTTTAACTTTGTGTCTTTAATACATTGCAACTGTACCCTCAGTTTCACTTCTGATACAATAAATATATAAATATCACCTGCTCAAAGGAGGATGACATCCATTTGAAGTCTAAAATGATGGCTTGCAGAGGATTTCTCCCTCTCCCCATGGCAGTTGGTGGTCTCCATGTCAAGGGACATTAATCCATCCCATATTTTAGGTTGAAATATAAAGGTTCTTTGAAGACATCCCCAAATACTTTCAACATCTTGTGTTGCTAAATCGGAAAATGGGCAATCACTACCCCACTGATAGCAAGCCAATAAATCTTCACTGGCTGAGAGCCCACCACATCTCAGTGTAGTTTAAATATCTGCACATTGACTCATACTACTCTGGGCATACACCATTCCCTATACTGAGTATCACCATAGTTCAACAAATGTTCACAGTGTAACAAATTCTGTCACCTCACTATAAAATTTCCACTAACACACTGTATTAGTTGCATTATTGTGCATCCATGTGTAGAATTCTACTCCTGACATCATCAGCTGGATGCATCCCTTCCATATTGTCCAAATACTGAAGGGATGTATCAAACATAGCCAAGGATTCTTGCTGACTCATCCTGCTCCACACATTTCCCCATCATTCTATCCATTTTGATGATCTCTTTGAATGTTTGTGTTTACTCTGCACCATTTTTCTCCTTCTTAATGTTTCATGCATATGAACACTTCCTACATATGATCTTGGCAGGACTTTGCAGAGCTCGTAGGGTGCTGGTGGTCCATCCCTATCCTTGAGTATCCTGGAACCATGCTCAACATTGGCAGCAAGTTGTTATTAACTGGCTACTTTGCAGGCATGTTTTTCCAAACAGTGGAAACAAGATAACAATCATGAATGCAATAGGAAAATAGTCTCCATATACAGTAGAGTCTCCCTTATCCAACATAAACGGGCCGGCAGAATGTTGGATAAGCGAATATGTTGGATAATAAGGAGGGATCAAGGAAAAGTCTATTAAACATCAAATTAGATTATGATTCTACAAATTAAGCACCAAAACATCATGTTATACAACAAATTTGACAGAAAAAGTAGTTCAGAACGCAGTAATGCTATGTAGTAATTACTGTATTTACGAATTTAGCACCAAAATATCACGATGTATTGAAAACATTGACTACAAAAATGCATTGGATAATCCAGAACGTTGGATAAGCGAGTGTTGTGAGAATATATTGTAGTAATCTTCTGATTTGATAACTCCTGAGGGAGCTCAAGTACTTAGGAGTCTTGGGGTGTGTCTACACCAGGCATGGGCAAACTTTGGCCCTCCAGGTGTTTTGAACTTCAACTTCCACAATTCCTACCAGCTGTTAGTCCAAAACACCTGGAGAACTGAAGTTTGCCCATGTCTGGTCTACACTGTAGAATAAATGCAATTCAACACCTCTTTAAGTGTCATGACTCAGGGCTATGGAATCCTTGTCATTTGGCGAGGCACCAACACTATTTGGCAGAAAAGCCTAGATACTACAACTCCATGATTCCATAGCATTGAGCCATGGCTATGGAAGTGGTATCGAACTGTATTATTCTAATTTTGATCTAATTTTGCCCCATCATTTCAGAATGGCTTAGTCTATCCCAGCCTAGTTTAGGGGGTTATTTAGCGGGGCTCTGCCCTCTTTGTTCTAGGGTCCATACCTAGTAGCAGAAGATGAAACTCCCTGGTTAGAAGGCACTCTACAACTGTAGTTCTCAACCTGTGGGCTCCCAGATGTTTTGGCCTTCAACTTCCAGAAACCCTAACAGCTGGTAAACTGGTTGGGATTTCTTGGAGTTGTAGGCCAAAACACCTGGGGACCCAGAGGTTGTGAACCATTGCTCTACAAGCTTCTGGGGCACAGCAGAGGACAATATAACAAACCACAGGGCTCGAGATGTGATTAGTCTCAAGTCTAAAGTATGTTCATTTGTTGACTTGCTGGGAAGTGAATGGAAATTTTGAAACTGCGCAACACAGAGGGACATGGATGAAAAGCATGGATTAGGGGAAGCTATAGGAAAACATGGAATGAAATGTGTAAACATTACAATATTTGAGGAAAGTGAGCCAAATTGGACAGGAACAGAACATTTAAGAAGAAATGGGGTGATCTTGTTTCCACAGCTCAGTCCTTTCTGTGTTGAACAGCAAAGTCTGGAAAGACATTCTGCTTGCATTTGCTGAAACATGAGTTGATCACTCTGTGCTATCAAAAACATTGTAAAATCAAAGCTAAGATGAAACAGTCTGTTCAGGATTGCTTTAGTTATGAATTACTTCAATGACAGAAAGTTGGAGTAGATGACCCTCTGGTCTCCCTCCAGCTCTGAATTTTATGTACTTCATTATTCTATAGACCCAACAGCCATGTAAAACTCTCTGCTCCAGACTGTGGTGGAGGTTCCTTCTTTGGAGGCTTTTAAGCAGAGGCTGGATGGCCATCTGTCAGGGGTGCTTTGAATGCGATTTCCTGCTTCTTGGCAGGGGGTTGGACTGGATGGCCCATGAGGTCTCTTCCAACTCTACGATTCTATGATTCTATGATTCTATGATTCTATGCTGTGAGTTTTCTGGACTGCATGGCCATGTTCCAGAAGCATTTTCTCCTGACGTTTCGCCTACATCTATGGCAGGCATCCTGAGAGGTTGTGAGGTATATTCAAAGCTAGGCAAGGGAGGTTTATATATTTGTGGAAGGTTCAGGGTGGGAGAAGGAACTCTTGTCTGTTGGAGGCAAGTGTGAATGTTGCAACAAGGGCCATTGAGTCCAACCCCCAGCCCAACAAGCCATTCCAGACTAAACTTTTCTCTCTTTTCTTGGCAGAGCTTGAAAGATATGATCCCTTCAAAATACTTAAAGATCTTCAATGTGTCATTCAATTTTAACATTACTTTTCCTATCAGAATATACTACTTCCTTCATGTTTGAAGGTCAGATTGCCCCCTCCCCAGCGCTTTGTATGTTTAAGTCTGAAATGCTGAAAGCAGTTAAAAACAGATCCTGCTCAAGTTAAGAGATATAAATAAAAATGATTTTTAAAAATTACTTCCACAAAAACCCACAGTACAACCATGCTACTGATGGTCCATCGTATGCAGCATACATTATAAAACCACAAAGTGGCTTCCAGAAAAGGATAAATAGAGCTCCTTCTTCTAGACACTTGAACAACTGAAACACCTGAAATTCTGCCAAACTGGATCATTAGTGAACAATTTTATGATTTTATTTTTTTATGATTTTATGACTGTGAATAGCTTTGGCATGTTTACTGAGACAGGGAAAATAGGGTGTAAACCAGGGCAGCTCTATCACCAAGTGGAGTGAGGCAATTACAAAATAGCACACCTTGCAATCATTCTGGTTTGGATACACTTAATCCTTTGCCTTCCCACTTCTTCAGCTGATGTGCATGTGTACCATTGTCTTGCTTGTCCTCCAATTTTTTTCTTCAAAAATACAGGCAGAACTCATTTTACAAAGAAGACAGGTTCTGTAGGTTAGGCTTGTGCAATCCAGGTAAATCGTGATCTGTTTCAGTGTCCTGGATTTTGATGGGGGTCTCTATCCATTTTTTGGGAGCCTCTCAAATTCAGGAGGATGGAAATCAGTTTTCAATTAGGGAAGCCAAAAGATTCATTTTCTATCGGCCCATTGGTGGCAATGGGGGGGGGGGACTTCCCACAGGCTCCCCTTCCTGTCATTTTAGGCATCATGTTTGCCCTTATATTCTTCATTAAGACCCAGATTAAAATCATCAAAGTTAAGATACCACTCTTTCTGTGATCCTTTCCCTTCTGTCTGTAGAGAAGAGCGGGTTTAATAAATCATTAAAACTGTTTCTACTCTAGAGGAGACAGGAGGTGCAGGTGGGGAGATGGTGGCAGGATATAAATAAAGTTTATTGTTATTATTATTATTATTATTATTATTATTATTATTATTATTATCTGCCCGTGTTCATTGCTATGGGATCCTGGGAGCTGTAGTTTTACAAGGTCTTTAGCCTTCTCTGCCAAAGAATGCTGTTGTCTCAACAAACTACAAATCTCAGCATTGCATATCATTGTGCCAGTGCAATGAAAGGTGGTGTCACACATGAAGGAGATGAGAGTTAGAGAAATATAGAGAGGATGAAAGAGAGATGGATAGGAAAACAAGAAAAATGGTCTGGAGAGATGGATAGGAAGAAAGAAGAAATGGGGTTTGGAGAGATTCATAGGGAAAATAAGGAAAAGGGAGTGGAAAGACACAGACATACTTTGGCTCAGCACTGAGATTTCATGGCAGGGAGAGAGGGGAGAGGCCCATTCGAAACTTGTTTGTGAGTCAGATGTTCATAACTGGGGACTGCCTATAGACAGCTGATCCTATATGACAGCAGCAACTAGTTACCCTATCGGCAGGGCAACCAAAACAAATTTTCAATTAAGTTTAAAGAAACCATTCATGATGCTGAGCCTATTTTATATATAGTAGAGTTCTGGTTATCTGACTTCCGCTTATCCGACACACCATATTATCTGACGCACCAGCGTCTCACCACTCCTGGTGGGTGCCCAGCACTGCAGACTTTTCCCTCCTGGCAAGCACACAGCGCTTGGAGAGGCCCCCTATGCGTTGCTGCCTAGAAAAACAACTGTTTTTCTAGGCAGCAGTGACCCTTTCCAAGTCGGTTGCTTGCCGCAAGGGAAAAGTCTCCTCCCTCCCAGCCAAGCACCCGGCTTGGAAAAGCCCCCTGCGTGTTGCTGCCTTAAAAATCAGTTGTTTTTCTAAGCAGCAGCAAACCTTTCCAAGCGGTTGCTTGCTGGGAGGGAAAGGTCTTCTCCCTACCGGCCAAGCACCCAACTTGGAAAAGCCCTCTGCATGTTGCTGCCTTAAAAAACAGTTGCTTTTCTAGGCAGCAGCAAGCCTTTCCAAGCTGGTTGCTTGCTTGGAGGAAAAAGTCTCCTCGCTCCCGGCTAAGCACCTGGCTTGGAAAAGCCCCATGCGCGTTGCTGCCTAGAAAAACAGTTTTTCTAGGCAGCAGTGAGCCTTTCCAAGCCGGTTGCTTGCCGGGAAGCAGGAGGCTTTTCTCTCCCAGCAATCACCCGGCTTGCTGTGAGGGATAATAGGGCCTCCCTATTATCCAACAGTTTCAGTTATCCAACATTTGGCCTGCTTGTTTATGTCGGATAACCGAAACTCTACTGTACCTTGAACTACTCCATTAAAGTTCAGGTTAAAAATTGGAGAGGACATATTGCCAAACTGACATGGATGCCAAGAGACACCACTGCTGTAGGCAACATAACTAAAAGCTAGGATCTTGGTACACTAATTGAAAAAAATGGGGTATCGGTGCTGAGTTCAAGAGGGCAGAAGAATATATTTTGATGGGAGGACCAAGTTCAAGTCATTGGAGACAAGGCCATCTCATTCAAGTACATGCATTAATTTTAATCAGAGCCTGGCTAATCTACAATAGTAAATTATGTCTGTTTGTTCTCATTAGGTTGCACAATGTACTAAAGGGAAAGCAAAGAGGAAAGATTAACGTACTCAATAGCCTTCATAGAACAATGCACTTTTCTCTCCTAAGCAGCCCTTTTTTGCCAAGGCAAAATGGCACACATTTATAACAGACAGAAACCAAATGGACTAGCAGTTGAACCTTATTTCAACTAATTGGCAACTGGGCAATATTGCCTATTATGCTTGAGGTTGGTAGACACATAGAAAAAGAAGTTGGAAGTTGGAAGAGACCACATGGGCCATCTAGTCCAACCACCTAACATGCAGGAAAAGCAAGATCATGATTAGGAAATGGTGGGCATGTCTTCATGGCACACAAAGTGGTGTCCTCCAGGGAAATTGAGAGGTTGGGGCGTGTTGTCCTGATAGAATCATAGATTTGGAAGATACCACAAGGACCATCCAGTCCAATCCATGCCATACAGGAATCTTTTTTCCTGCAATTTGAATCCATTCCTCTGTGTCCTAGTCTCCAGTGGAGTAGAAAACAAGCTATCATGTCTCCTTTCAGCCTTCTTTTCTACAAGCTAAACATACCCCAGCTCCTTGAGCAGTCCCTCATAGGGCTTGGCTACCAAAGCTTTGATCATTTTGGACACTCTTCTTTGGACATGTTCTAGCTTGTCAATATCCTTCTTGAATTGTGGAAACACTACTCCAGGTGAAGTCTGACCAAAGCAGAACAGAGTGGGACTATGCTCCCCTTGGTCTTGACACTATACTCCTATTGATGCAGCCTAGAATTGCATTGCCTTTTTTTTAGCTGCCACGTCACACCATTCAGCCCGTGATCAACTGAAAGACCTAGATCTCTTTCACATGGACAGTTTTTAAGCCAGATGTCACCTATCCTATATCTCTGCATTTCATTTTTGTTGCCTAAAATTACATTTCTACCTGTTGACATTCATTTTGTTAATTTTGCATCTAATCACTCCAAGTGCACCACACAATAATAATAATAATAATAATAATAATAATAATAATAATAATAATAACAACAACTTTATTTTTATATCCCGCCCCATCTCCCCGAAGGGACTCGGAGCGGCTTACATGGGGCCATGCCAGACAACAATACAATAAAACAAGGTCAGCAATAAAACAATGTCATATCAATAAAAACATAACATCAATGAACAGTTATAAAAGTCAGCGCACGGCATAAAATGGTTAAAAACAGGGATAAAAACGCGGAGCTGGGCCCAGAGGAAAAACTTCAGCGTGGTAGAGATAGTTACACAATTTAAAATCAATAAAGTGCTAAATAATCTTGGCCAGGCAACCTAATATCATATGAGCAGGAAAATCAACCCTATAATAATTAGCCCTCAAAGGCTTTTTGGAAGAGCCAGGTCTTAAGGCTCTTCCGGAAGGAGAGTAGGGTAGGGGCCTGCCTGAATAATAATAATAATAATAATAATAATAATAATAATAATAATAATAATAATAATAACACCTTTCCTCTGGGTCTATCTTTGTCTTTATTCTCATGGTTTGTTTTTGGCCTCACAGCTCTTCTGATGTCCATGGTGGAGTATCGATTGGCCTGCAGAACCCTACATAGGTACCACCAAACACAGTGCCCAAACATGAGTCAAAGAACATGAAAGGCACTGCAGACTCACTCAACCAGAGAAATCAGCCATAGCAGAGCACTTGATGAACCAACCTGGACACAGTATATTATTTGAGAACATAGAAATGCTGGACCACTCTAACAACTATCATGTCAGGCTACACAGAGAAGCCATTGAAATCCACCAGCATGTGGACGACTTCAACAGAAAGGAGGAAACCATGAAAATGAACAAAATCTGGCTACCAGTATTAAAAAACTCAAAAATCTGAACAAGAAATAAGAAGCAACACTCTGAAAACAGAGGAGTTCCAGACATGAATCAACTAGGGGCAGCTAACAACTCTGAACAAAGGATGGCCCCAGGCAGGAAGAAGCCAGGAGATGAAGCTATTCAATGCTAATTAAGGTGATTAACTACAACATTCACACTGGCTTCCAAATGACAAGAGTTCTTCTCTCACCCTGGACTTTCCACAGATATATATAAACCTTCCTTGCTTAGTTTCTCCATACCTCACAACCTCTGAGGATGCCTGCCATAGATGTGGACGAAACGTCAGGAGAGAATACTTCTGGAACATGGCCATACAGCCCGGAAAACATACAACAACACTGTGATATTGCTTGGTCATGCGTGACCTTACTTTCAGCAGTGAAATGCAGGAAGGTATGAGGTCTCATGGCCCACACTCCTTGGTAATCTACACAGGCCAAGATAGGAAGAATCTCAGGGTGAGAGCACTATTTCTGCTCAATCAAATAACAAGGGTCCAGGTTTTAATGCTATGAATGGTTATCCCAAGGTCTTGGATTTTCTCAGGGTCTGGAATAGCTGACTTTATTGATGATATAACTGCCTCAGTTTTCAAATGATTAACAATATATATAAAGTGCTGAAAACCTCAGTGAACCTGTGGTTTCCAAACTTCTGACAAGAAGCCATACATTAAAATAAATGGAAAAATTCTTAGATCTGAGACATTATTTTTAAAAAGGTTTCAACCAACTCATTTTCATCTAACAAATACTGGAAGATATGCTCCTGTGTAAACCAAGGTGGTGTGTCTCAACGAACCACAAGCCAATGCTTACATTAGCATCTTAAGAGAGCAAAGCATTTCTGGATATAAACCATGTAGTAGGACCACAGTTTGTTGACATGTTTCCCTCCAAATACGCACTAAATTCTGACCTTGGGTATTTTCCACTCTGGTTTCTCTTGCTTACTTATCTGCAAAACAAGTACCAGTGAACTAGGATTTTCTTTTTTTTAAAAAAAATCACTGCTTATCTGGATATGCTTTCTATTGCTTTACAGCACCTGGCAGTTATTGTAATCCATAAAGATAAGCCCCTAAATACTCCTCAAGATGTAACAAGGTGCATCTTGTTCTACTCTCTCAGTTGCCACAAGCAAGCATCTAGCATACAACTCTATTGCTACAGTCTTCTCTCCGAAAATCTTCTCTTCGCACCGAAATATCACAGATGTCACAAGAGGAGGATGATCTCATACATACTTTCAACGGGATCAGTTTTACCACCAGATCATCTCCTGAGCTTTTGAAGTCCTTGGTAACATTTGATGCTAGAGAAGATGACGTGCTGTTGGTTTCCTACCCAAAGTCTGGTAAAGTCTTCCTTGAAATTTGTACAGAGAAGACTCTAGTGGATATCTTATTATTCCAGACTCAGCTAGCTAAAGTAGAAAATATTGCATTTTCTAATTAGTGTATGTTAATTTAAAATATTTTCTTGCCTTTCTCCCAACATGGGACCTAAAGTGTCTTATAACCTTCACATTTTGCTATTCCAAACTTAAGTCAATGAAAATAAAAAATATATATAGCATAGAGAGAGAAAAGAGGAAGGAGTTTTGTAAAGCTCTGAGATTCTCAATTTGAAGGCTGTAAAATGTTGTCACCTCCAGAAGAACTGATGCAATTCCAGCACAAATCTGGAGGGAGTTTTGAAATCCCTGTGGCACAAAATCTTCTGTGTCTATCTTCCCAATTCTAAGGTAGAGAAAGGGATGATTTAAATCATTGGGAGAGTAAAGCAAAGTTGCTGTTGAATACCTTTCAAGTCAGCTATGACTTACGGTTATTTTGTTTGTGCCATTATTTTTTTTCCAGATGTTTGCTTTTACCTTTTTCTCAGGATGAGAAAGTGTGATACTTGTCCAGGACCATCCTGCTGATTTCCATGACAGAGCAGAGATTCAAACCCTGATCTCCCAGTGTCTGGCTAAAATCCCTATATTACACTGACTTGCTGAAAACATTTAGGAAGTCTTTAGTTAGCAAGGTTAAGAGGGGTAGGGTAACACAACAAAGCTGTCAAACATTTCACACAGTGTGATCAAAGTACATGGAGAGATAATGCTGGGACAGAGATAACACAAGGACCCTTGGCCATTCAGCGAAACTGAAGGATGGAAAATTCAGGAAAAAGGGGGGATAAGGGGTTCTTCATGTGGCACATAGTCAGATTGTGGGATTTGCTACCGCAAAATGTCATGGTAGTGATCAAAACTTGGCAACCTTTCCAAAAAAAATTAGGGGAATAGGAAAATATGCTGTATATACTCAGTTTTATCACATTTATTTACTGTATTATTCTAAGTGCCTTATTTAACTTACTACATCGAGTTTTATTAAGTTGTATCAAGCTTTGTTGTTTGGTTCAGTCTGGTGATATGGCCTAAGGACTAATCAATACAAATTTATTATTAACTTTGGCTACTAGTCAAAACGATCATGTATTTATGACTCTCAGTCTCAGTTGTTGGGGAACATGAATGAGAGGCTGCTATTGTGTCCATGTCTTTTCTGTGGGCTTTTTTCAGGCATTTACTGCTGGGAAAGAATTATACTGGTCTTTGATTTGCCCCCTTCATAGCCAATCTGGAAGCTTTACTTCTAAAAAGTAAAATTTCCAAGCTCTGACCAAGCTATTCCACTAAGCTGGAGAAGCTCATTTGATTCAATGCTCAATATATGTATGCACATAAACACTTATGTCAAAAAATGAATGACAGGGTCTTCTCTTTTCTCTCAAAGATTAACTTTCAACGTGGTTTGAGAGTTGGATTACAACAGGAGAACAGGGTTTAAATCCTGACTCAGCCATGAAAACTCACTGGGTAACTTTGGACAAGTCCTATAAAACCCTTAACAGGTTCACCTTAGGATTGCCATACATTGGAAAGGTTGCCTTGAAAGACCGCCTTCTTTCTACTCTGCGGTCAGGGAGACGGCTGTTTTTGCTCCATCTCTATCCCCAGCTTCTGCAATGCACTTTATTGAGGATGCTTGTTTTTCCCTTTCTTGTATTTCAGGCACTCACTGGCTTTCCGAAATCATAATGCACCTCTATGCATCCGAAGTGGCTTTGACGTCCCCAATTGAATTTGGAGATGTTTCCAAACTGGAACAACTGAACCGCCTTTCATGCAAGAGGATCATCCCAACCCACTTGGATGGTAACATGTTGCCCCCCACCTTTTGGCACAAGCAATCCAAGGTTAGATGTACAGCTCATATCTCATTTCTGTGTAAAGTCTTGAGCGCCAATTTCCATCCGTGGCAGATGGGGCTGATATAACTGAATATTACAAATGCAGAGTGTTAAGTCCCCGTAGGAGTTTTAACAACAAGAAAATTATATATTACATTTAACACATGTATACGGGCCCAAAAGTTCCAATGAGATGCCAGTGGGGGATTTGATTGCAGAATTTTTTCTGCTTATACTGCTCAGCAGTATTGCAATATTTGGATTTGGCCTTGCATCCTAAATAAAATATACAAAATAGATCCCAATGCAACCTAGAAATTGCACTGCAAACCCCTTTGTTTCCTTCTAAATACAAAGCCAGTGAAGTGTAGTGGTTTGAGTAGTGGAACATAACTCTGGAGACCAGGGTTCAAATCTCTGATCAGCCACAGAAACCCACTGGAAGACTTTGAGCAAGTCACATTCTCTCAGCTTTAGAAGTCAGCAAAGGGTGTTTGTACCTCATCAAACTGCAAATTCCAGGATTCCATAGCAATGCGCAATAGCAGTTGAAATGGTGCCAAACTGCATTAATTCTACATTGCAGATGCACCCTAGGAAAACAACCTCTGATGCTCCAGATGTTTTAGGAAATCAAAACCTGTGATACTTCACTTACTGACTATGCTGCCTATGGCTGAGTGGAGCAGTGATACATCACCAGTATAGTCCACTCCATTATATAGCTAGTCCTGGAAAAGCTAATTTAATAGTTTCTGATTCAGTATGACACCGTTCAAGATATTCCTCCTTCTAAAATGTGTTGTTTAAATTTTCAGGCAATTTACATCATCAGAAATCCAAAGGATATTGCTGTTTCCATGTACCATTACTACAGAGCGAATCCAAATCTGCCCACCATTGATTCCTGGCCTCATTTCCTCGAGATGTTCTTACAGGGAAATGGTAAGACTTACTTGGTGGAGACTTTAAACTCTTGTGTCCTAGTTACAAAAACAGGATGGGATTTTTAGTCCCTTGGGTGTCCCAGTTTCTGGCTACAAGCTTTAAATCAGTGCTTAGAGGGGGAAAGCAAGCTTCTTTTGATCACAGTTCTCAGTCTGCCAATGTCCATTCTGGCTGGGGAATTCTGGAAGTTATGTTACTCCCAAATAAACTTTTTATTGTGTGTTGTAAACTAAGAACAAAGGGACATTGGTCGTCCAGGTGTCAAGAAAGGTTGGCCAACAACTCTCACAGATGTTGGAGGCTATGGGGAATGTCTGTCTCTGTGTTGTTTGTTTAATGGCATTGAATGTTTGCCATATATATGTACATTGTGATCCACCCTGAGTCCTCTTCGGGGTGAGAAGGGCGGAATATAAATACTGTAAATAAATAAACAAACAAATAAATAAATGAGATGCTCTAAATCAGGCTTGGGCAAACTTCATCCCTCCAGGTGTTTTGGACTTCAACTACTGGCTGTTAGGAATTGTGGGAGTTGAAGTCCAAAACACCTGGAGAGATGAAGTTTGCCCATGCCTGCTATAAATCATTTGGGTTGATAAAAGCAAAGTTACTGTTGCATACCTTTCAAGTCAACTATGACTTATGGTTATTTTACCATTGTGTTTGTTGGCATAACTTTTTTTTTCAAAAGAGGTTTACCTTTACCTTCCTCCCAGGATGAGAGAGTGTGAGACTTGACCAGGATCACTTGTTGAAAACATTTAGGAGCTCTTTAGCTAGCAAGGATGGGGAGGTGGGAGAAAACGGCAAAAGTATCTCGTCCCATTTCAAAGGTGCCTAGCAGCTTCCATGCCATCATGAATTTGATCTGGGCTTTTGTCCAAACTTTAGTCTGAAGAAGCTATCTAAAACCTGTTTTAGAAATAGGGTCCGACATTTTCAAAGTTCAGATTGAAATCAGAGAAGATTCACCGCTGTATTGACATCATAATGAGCAGCCACTTTTTGTTCTTGTGTGCCTTCAAGTAGTTTCTGACATATGACAACCCCATCACAGGGTTTTCTGGGCTGAGAGTGTGTCATTCATCCAAGATTACCTAGTAAGTTTCCACGGCCAAGCTGACAATTGAACCTTGGTCTCCAGAGTCATAATCTCACATCACTAAACCATGCTGCCACCAGTGCTGCCTTCTAAATCCATAAAAGGTTTGGACTTTTATCACTAGACGTCTGGTTTGCCTTCTCTATCCAGCTGGCTTTGTATCCATGTTGGTGATCTTGGATTATTAATTCCAAGTCCCAAAGCCTATAGGTTCACTTTTATTGCAGCAGCTTTAGCTCATTGCTGAGGTCCAAAGAGGGAAGGGTCTGCCTCTAATTATCTAAATACCATCCAAACTGATTTATTGCCTAGCTGTAAAAAATGTTCCTGTGGAAATAGCAATCCAAAGATCAACAGAGAAGCAATCAAAATCACTGTCAATAACCAATGGGGGAAACCTGATGTAAAGGCAATGAGTAGTATTGGTTATTTTTATTAACTGCTTTCAAGTTAATTCTGACTTATGGAAAGATCTCCTAGGGTTTTCTTGGTGAGCTTAGTTCAGAGGATGTTTGGAGTTGCCTTGGGCTGAGAGCCCACAATTTGCTCAAAGCTCAACGTTTTAATGGCCAAACAGGGATTCAAACCCTGGTCTTTCACACCAAGACACAGATAGAGTCACCAAGCTAGATATGGGATGGGGCTTTGGTGACAATTGTGAATGGATGGATAAAGTGAGGTACCATCCAGTTGCCAGAATCTGGGCAAAGCTACATATATTTTCCTTCTTTCCAGCCACAGCCATTCTCAAGAGCAACGGGAGCAGAGTCTGGTACTTCTCTGCTCCTTCCCCCATTCTCTGTCTTTATCTGACTTTACAGAGTTTTATAGTACTTCATTTACACCATACTGGCTTTGTACGTGTAAGATAATGTTAGTGTAAGATAATGAAAGAACGATCATTGCACTGTGACCTTAACCGACTTTCTTTCTCCCTCCCTTTCATCCATCATGGCTAGTAGCCAGTAAGACACAAAATCATCTGGTTAATCCTAACTAGAATAGATACATTGAACCAATTGTTGAGCGGTGAGTCAATAAATAAGGAAATCCATAGATCTATTCTAGTCATTAGGTTTTGGGATATAATTCTGTGAGGTAAGAGGGACCAGCTGTAAGGACAACTGCTCTGGCCCATCTGCTTTGGTTGGGAAATAAAGCACAGCACTCAAGAGAACAGTATATGACTTTCATACAAGAACTTACAAGTTCATCCCCAATACAGACATGAATGGAAAGACACATTCATGAACTTATCATGGAAACAGGAAATTTTGAATAGAAGTGAACCCCACTGAAATGAATGACTTTGCCAGAAGTTATCCTAGCATCATTCTGGATGACCCAAAAAATTCTTAAGAGAGGTATTATTATTATTATTATTATTATTATTATTATTATTATTATTATTATTGACACAAAGACATAGTATGACACAGCAAATGAAATATATATGCTGGATTTCGTATCACAAAATCACAAGTCAAACACTTCCCAAGTGTTTAGGACTGTGTGATGTATTTTCGGATAATGCATGCAGATCCCGGTAAGGTGGCCTTTTGCAGTTGACGGATCATAATTTTGTCAATGTGTATTGTTTCCAAATGCCGGCTGAGATCTTTTGGCACGGCACCCCGCATGCCGATTACCACCGGGACCACCTGTACTAGTTTCTGCCAGAGTCTTTGCAGTTCAATCTTGAGGTCCTGATAGCGGCTGAGTTTTTCCTGTTGTTTTTCATCAATCCGACTGTCACCTGGTATGGCATCATCAATAATAATAATAATAATAATAATAATAATAATAATAATAACAACAAAACACTGCACAACAAAACACTGCATGGAAAGTTCCTTGACAAAATTGAAGGAAAAGCTGATAAGGAGAAGACCTGGCTCTGGCTCATGAATGGGACCCTGAAGAAGGAGACAGAAGGCCTGATCCTTGCAGCCCAGGAGCAAGCCATCAGAACAAATGCAATTAAGGCCAAGATTGAAAAATCAGCTGATGACCCAAAATGCAGACTGTGCAAGGAAACCGATGAAACCATTGATCATCTCCTCAGCTGCTGTAAGAAAATCACACAGACAGACTACAAACAGAGGCACAACTATGTGGCCCAAATGATTCATTGGAACTTATGCCTCAAGTACCACCTCCCAGCAGCAAAGAACTGGTGGGATCACAAACCTGCAAAAGTATTGGAAAATGAGCACGCAAAGATACTGTGGGACTTCCGAATCCAGACTGACAAAGTTCTGGAACACAACACACCACACATCACAGTTGTGGAAAAGAACAAGGTTTGGATCATTGATGTTGCCATCCCAGGTGACAGTCGCATTGACGAAAAACAACAGGAAAAACTCAGCCGCTATCAGGACCTCAAGATTGAACTTCAAAGACTCTGGCTGAAACCAGTGCAGGTGGTCCCGGTGGTGAGGGGCACACTGGGTGCCGTGCCAAAAGATCTCAGCCGGCATTTGGAAACAATACACATTGACAAAATCACCATCTGCCAACTGCAAAAGGCCGCCCTACTGGGATCTGCACACATCATCCGAAAATACATCACACAGTCCTAGACACTTGGGAAGTGTTCGACTTGTGATTTTGCGAAACAAAATCCAGCATATCTATCTTGATTGCTGTGCCATACAACGTCGTTGTGTTGATAATAATAATAATAATCTGCCAGTGCATGTTTCTCTTCTATGATTTGTTTCAATTACAGAAGCCCTCTGTCTCCTGATTTTCTGGGCAGGTAAAGTCTGTTGACATCACATTATTATTATTATTATTATTATTATTATTATTATTATTATTATTATATTGTATGACACAGCAAACAAGATAGATATGCTGGATTTTGTATCACAAAATCACAAGTTGAACACTTCCCAAGTGTCTAGGACTGTGTGATGTATTTTCGGATTATTATTATTATTATTATTATTAGTAGTAGTAGTAGTAGTATTTGCTAGGTTCTCCAGGGTGATTCTGTGGTAACATCCCATAATCTCTTGGAGGACCTAGAAAATTCAGAGAGGATATATTTTATTGTACGCGGATAAGTGGAACTGTGGTTATTAGTCCCATATATACAGGGATCATACGATATTTTTTTATAAGGCTGAAAAAGACTTCTTGTTGGCAACCTTGTGGGCAGTGTGGGCAGTCCTGAGCTTGTTGGATCGATAGTCATGAATCAACACACATAAAAAACCATGTTCTAAGCTCCTGGATATAAGATTACCACTCTATGAGATTACTTCTCTTCAAAGGTTTTTATCAGGCTTTCTTGATAGAGTAGAACATTAACTAGAAAATTTAGATAGATGGATGGCGGGATTCACATAAGTGTTTTTCTTTGTCTGTCAAAATCTCTCCACAGTTGTCTGCGGATCCTGGTTTGAGCATGTTTTAAGCTGGGAAAAACACAGAAATGACAATAACACACTGTTCTTGTACTACGAAGACATGAAAAAAGTAAGCATAAGTTGTTGAAAAATACTTTTTTTGACACGTATCAGCAAAAAGCCAGGGAAAACTAACCAAGACCTTAAATTGCTTTGAAACCAACACACTAAATAATATGAAATGGCAATCATTACACATTCCTCTCTGTGTTTCATTTACAGAATTATCCTCATAATAACATTGAGAGATTAAAACCTAATGTTACCCAGACAGGTATGAGGCTGAGTTGGAATTTGAACTCAGCCTTTTTTGGGCCAAAGTGTACAAAACACTATTTCTCCTTGCAACAAATAGCTCTTGGAAGGAACCCAATGGCTATACTAAGGCACTATACTATGGCATAAAAGGCGATGTTTCCTATCAGCTCTAATTGACCTTCAGCCAGTGAGAATGAAGCCTGCACCATCTCCATAGCATCACCTACCTAACCTCAGCTCTATATTCTCACACTGTGTTCCTTTCTTGTTTCTGAGAGTGGATAGCCGGCCTTTGCAAAATATGATTATTACCATCATGGTGCTGTTGCTACAAGTGCTCCTGACTTTTCATGACAAATGTCAAAAATGCTAGGTAATTATTACATAAAATTCAAGAATGGAGAGGATAAACTCTCCAGATGGGCTGCCTCAATCTCAACACATTGTTTCAACACATTGGGTAACTTCTTTAATTTCAGACTCTATATAGGAATGGATTCTCATCTCAGTATGGAAGCCACTTATTGCCATTACTATAATGAGTGCCTTTTGGCCATTAAAAAGGTTTTAGAGTGTAAGATAGCACTTTGAACATAGCACTTCAAAATCCCATGCAGGGCCAGTGCAGCCTTCCAGCCCCTGGATTAATGAATGACATGTGATGGGAATCAGCATCCTCTAGTGCCCAAGTTTGGGTACCACATTTCCTTTTGTGGTGACATATACGCGGTTGATTTGAGAGATTCCTTTCATGTTCCAATGGAGCTTACTCACTTGTAGGTGTGAGTGTCAACCTTGGGCCTTTCCACAATTCAGGCTTGAAATCATCTAGTCATCTCCCAAGAGCGAGCAGTCGAGTGCCAGCCAAAAGCAGAAGTTCATGTAGGGTCATGTCACCATTCCTTGGCAGTCTGCCACTCACTGATGGAGGGTTGGATACGTGATCTTTTAGTGCCCTGCTTGCCATTATTGTTGTTATTTATCCCTCACCTTTTCTCTCCACAAGGACACTCAAAGCGGCTACTGCAGAACCTCATCCTTTTTAAGGTGTGGTTCAGGGGGTATTTAGGATCACGGAAAGGGTGCTATTGCCAAAAATACAAACAGGAGGTACAATAGGCTGCCTACTTTCATGAAGGTTAGGGGAGCACAACGTTTGTGAAAGAGGGAAAAACACAAATTAAAACAACTATTTTTTCTTACCTGAGAGAATCATAGAATCATAGAATAGTAGAGTTGGAAGAGACCTCAAGGGCCATCTAGTCCAACCCCCCGCTAAGAAGCAGGAAATCGCATTCAAAGCACCCCCGACAGATGGCCATCCAGCCTCTGCTTAAAAGCCTCCAAAGAAGGAGCCTCCACCACGGCCCGGGGGAGAGAGTTCCACTGCCGAACAGCCCTCACAGTGAGGAAGTTCTTCCTGATGTTCAGGTGGAATCTCCTTTCCTGTAGTTTGAAGCCATTGTTCCGTGTCCTAGTCTGCAGGGCAGCAGAAAATAAGCTTGCTCCCTCCTCCCTATGACTTCCCCTCACATATTTGTACATGGCTATCATGTCTCCTCTCAGCCTTCTCTTCTGCAGGCTAAACATGCCCAGCTCTTTAAGCCTCTCCTCATAGGGCTTGTTCTCCAGACCCTTAATCATTTTAGTTGCCCTCCTCTGGACGCTTTCCAGCTTGTCAGCATCTCCCTTCATCTGCGGTGCCCAAAACTGGACACAGTATTCCAGGTGTGGTCTGACCAAGGCAGAATAGAGGGGGAGCATGACTTCCCTGGATCTAGACGTTATTCCCCTATTGATGCAGGCCAAAATCCCATTGGCTTTTTTAGCTGCCGCATCACATTGTAGGCTCATGTTTAACTTGTTGTCCACGAGGACTCCAAGATCTTTTTCGCACACACTGCTGTCAAGCCAGGCGTCCCCCATTCTGTATCTTTGATTTCCATTTTTTCTGCCGAAGTGAAGTATCTTGCATTTGTCCCTGTTGAACTTCATTTTGTTAGTTTCGGCCCATCTCTCTAGTCTGTCAAGATCGTTTTGAATTCTGCTCCTGTCTTCTGGAGTGTTAGCTATCCCTCCGAGTTTGGTGTCATCTGCAAACTTGATGATCGTGCTTTCTAACCCTTCGTCTAAGTCGTTAATAAAGATGTTGAACAGAACCGGGCCCAGGACGGAGCCCTGCGGCACTCCACTTGTCACTTCTTTCCATGATGAAGACGACGCATTGGTGAGCACCCTTTGGGTTCGTTCGCTTAGCCAATTACAGATCCACCTAACCGTAGTTTTGTCTAGCCCACATTTTACTAGTTTGTTTGCCAGAAGGTCGTGGGGGACTTTGTCGAAGGCCTTACTGAAATCTAGATATGCTACATCCACGGCATTCCCTGTATCGACCCAACTCGTAACTCTATCGAAAAAAGAGATCAGATTAGTCTGGCATGACTTGTTTTTGGTAAATCCGTGTTGACTATTAGCAATGACCGCATTTGTTTCTAAGTGTTTGCAGACCACTTCCTTAATGATCTTTTCCAGAATCTTGCCTGGTATTGATGTGAGGCTGACCGGACGGTAATTGTTTGGGTCGTTCTTTTTTCCCTTCTTGAAGATAGGGACCACATTCGCCCTCCTCCAATCTGCTGGGACTTCTCCTGTTCTCCAAGAACTCTCGAAGATGATTGCCAGTGGTTCTGAAATAACTTCCGCTAGTTCCTTCAATACTCTTGGATGTAGCTGATCTGGCCCTGGGGACTTGAATTCGTTTAGAGTGGCCAGGTGTTCCTGGACAACTTGTTTCCCTATTTGGGGTTGGATTTCCCCCAATCCTTCGTCCATTCCATGTTGCTGAGGTTGAAGATGGCTTTCTTTTTGTGAGAAGACCGAGGCAAAGAAGGCATTAAGCAGTTCTGCCTTTTCCCTATCCCCTGTCACCATCACCCCATCTACTCCTTGCAGTGGCCCTATCGCCTCCTTTTTCTTCCTTTTTCTACCAACATAAGCAAAAAAACCTTTTTTGTTGTTTTTTATGTCCCTGGCAAGCCTGAGCTCATTTTGCGCTTTAGCCTTGCGAACCTTTTCCCTACAGGAGTTGGCTATACGTTTGAATTCTTCTTTGGTGATTTCTCCCCTTTTCCACTTCTTGTGCATGTCACTTTTGAGCTTTAGCTCAGTTAGAAGTTCTTTGGACATCCATTCTGGCTTCTTTGCACTTGTCTTATTTTTCTTCTTTGTTGGCACTGTTTGCATTTGCGCCTTGAGTATTTCACTTTTGAAAAACTCCCATCCATCCTTAACTCCCTTGTTTTTTAATATCGGCGTCCATGGAATGCCGCTCAGTAATTCCTTCATTTTTTGGAAGTCAGCTCTCTTAAAGTCCAGAATGCGTGTTTGACTTGTCTTAGTTTCAGCATTCCTTTGTATTGCAAACTGCAGGAGCACATGGTCACTTGCCCCTAAGGATCCAACCACTTCAACTGTATTGATCAGGTCTTCCACATTTGTTAAGATTAGATCAAGAGTTGCTGATCCCCTTGTTGCCTCTTCTACCTTCTGGACCATAAAATTATCTGCAAGGCAAGTGAGGAATTTGTTGGACTTTGTACTCTTGGCTGAGTTTGTTTTCCAGCAGATATCGGGATAATTGAAATCGCCCATGACTACTATATCTCTTCTTTGTGCCTGTTTGGTCAGCTGTTGACAGAAGGCTTCAGAACATCTCTCTAGGTCCTCCAGCGAGTCTCTATAGTCAACTTCCATGCACTACATATGCCAAGGAAAGTATTTTCTCTAGCAATCTCTAGATCAGTGGTTCCCAACCTTTGGGCCTCCAGGTGTTTTGGACTTCAGCTCCCACAGTTCCTAACAGCTGGTAAGCTGGCTGGGATTTCTAGGAGTTGAAGTCCAAAACACCGAGAGGCCCAAAGGTTGGGAATCACTGCTCTAGATCTTCCAGCATGACTTCATGGTCAAGTTATGATGAAAGTTGACCATCGAATCACATTGGCTGACCTAGAGCAGTGGTTCCCAATTCTTTTCAATCATGGAACCCTTCAGAAGACATTTATTTTCTGTGGAATACTAACTCTATCCCTGATTTGTTTAATCAAAACATATATTCTGGACTAATTCAAATATGTTTCCCAATTTCCAATATAACGTCTAGCTTTTGAGTAAATTTTACTCTTAATAATTTATGAATAATATAATCTCAAAAACTTATAAGAAAAAAAAAGGAAACGTGGAACCAACATGAAAAATGAATTACTTGTGATCATTCTTGTTCAGATGGCAAATAAAATGTTGACATAGGAAACCAGTTACCTACATACTTACTTGATAGCAGTAGCTGTAGCATGGAATAGCTACTTTGGAAACTGTAAACCAAATAGTTGGCTTTGTGTGGTTTTATTTTTAAATGCATTTTAAATCTGATTTTTCACAGAACCCTTATGATGCTTTTGTGGAACCCAGTATGAGAACCATTGTTTTGGCCTTCAACTCTCAGAAATCCTAACAGCTGGTAAACTTGCTGGGATTTCTGGGAGTTGTAGGCCAAAACATCAGGGGACCCAGAGGTTGAGAACCACTGTCCTAGAGATTACTACAGAGAATGTATTAATAAAAGCTGCAAAAATTAAACCCATAAAGGTGGAGAGGCCAACTAGTTAAAACATTTTAAGTCTAACTTTCAGCATTGTAGGTAACAGAATGCCAGCCATAGAATTGTCCAGTCTGCAGATAAAAATATGAAAGTTGCACAGTCCCTATCTATGTGGGATCTGAGCAAATAAGCAGCCAGTTCACAAGAGGTCATGTCTTTTGTTCATCCATCCCAGGATCTCCCTGCAGTTGTGAAGAAAGTCAGTGTCTTCCTGGGCGTCAGTATCAATGAGAACGGGATTCGCGAGATCTGTGAAAAGTCTTCATTTAGTGAAATGAAAACCAACACGGAGAAGGAAAACCACGATCCCAATCATACCGTTTGTGCACTTACATCTAACCGGAAGCTGATCTTCCGAAAAGGTAAGTTGTTGCCGACTTTTCACCTACTTACTACAAGTAAATGACCGAGGCTAAATCTACATGGGATGAATAATATGTCCTTATTCCTCTAATACAGGTATCAATCAATCATCAATCAAACTTTATTTATATCCTGCTCCATCTCCCCATTGGGACTCAGGGTGGCTTATAACATGATGGCAGCCATTCAGTGCCTTAAAAATAATAAGCAATACATTGAACGATAAATAAACAATATAAGCATTCTATCATAAAACAGGAACCTCCGGTGGCTCAGTGTGTTAAAGCGCTGAGCTGCTGAACTTGCAGACTGAAAGGTCCCAGGTTCAAACCCGGGGAGTGGAGTGAGCGCCCGCTGTTAGCTCCAGCTTCTGCCAACCTAGCAGTTCGAAAACATGCCAATGTGAGTAGATCAATAGGTACCCCTCCGGCGGGAAGGTAACGGCGATCCATGCAGTCATGCCGGCCACATGACCTTGGAGGTGTCTACGGACAACGCCGGCTCTTCGACTTAGAAATGGAGATGAGCACCAATCCCCAGAGTTGGTCACGACTGGACTTAACGTCAGGGGAAACCTTTACCTTACATAAAACAAATCATAATAAAAACAAATAAAACACTTTCTGCAACAGCCATGTCCATAGTCAAAAAGCCATATTCATAGTTAAACGCCATATCCATAGAACAGTCCTTATTTGGTAAAGCCAGATCTTCAAACATTCTTCAAACAGTATGGTCCCAGTGCCTTTCCCGGTTTTCTCAGTGTGGATAAAAATAAGTGTGTGTTGCACTAAAAGGGTCAAGTCAGTAGAAGGATATTACACAGTGGAGCTAGGATTTACCCTCTTGTTGTTGTTACATATAAGCAATCAATTAATTAATTGGAATTACTTATTTTTTCTGGTAGCAAAGGGTATACCTTGTATCCATTAAGCTTCAGAATATAACCTAGAGCCCATGCCCTCCTCCACTGATATGGAAGAAACCAGTTGGTACAAAATTATGGTATAACTGTCACTTGGGAAGGGATAGCAATGGTGCTTTTGTGATGTAATCGTAACTTTTTAAAAATCCACTGGGCTCTCACTTTGTTGGTTCCCCTAATAACTAACATAGCACCACCCATTATTATATTACCTAGAGACACTAGATTAAGGTAAAGGTTTCCCCTGACGTTAAGTCCAGTCGTGTCTGACTCTGGGGGTTGGTGCTCATTTCCATTTCTAAGCCGAAGAGCCAGTGTTGTCCATAGACACCTCCAAGGTCATGTGGCTGGCATGACTGCATGGAATGCCGTTACCTTCCTGCCGGAGCGGTACCTATTGGGTTACTCACATTTGCATGTTTTCGAACTGCTAGTTTGGCAGAAGCTGGAGCTAACAGCGGGAGCTCACTTCGCTCACTCCACTCCTCGGATTTGAACCTGGGACCTTTCGGTCTGCAAGTTCAGCAGCTCAGTGCTTTAATACACTATGCCACCGGAGGCTCCTGAGACACTAAGTTCACTTATTTAAGATATGAGTTCAATTATTATATTACCTAGAGACATTAAGTTCACTTATTTGAGATATGAGTTCAATTATTATATTACCTAGAGACATTAAGTTCACTTATTTGAGATATGACTTAAGATAGGAGTTATTTAAGATATGAATGAATTCCAACCAATGATACTAATCATGATGATAAAAAAACATAGGACTCTGTAGCATATAAAATATTATTCTTACAATCCCATATTTTGTATGGTTTTCATTCCTCCTAGTAGACCCCAATGGCCTATATTGGTTTGGTAGTCCCAACAGCTTTTTCATGATCTTTTTCTCTCGCATAAACAACCATTGAATCAATGAGTCAATGGTATGGCAATCCTTGTTTGAACTCTACTGGTTTCATGAGTCTCTTCTAGTAAGTACTAGCAACTGGATTTCACCCTATAACTGATACAAAATTAGTGTGATTTTGCTCTCTGGACAAGGCTTTTGACTTGCTCTGAGTTAACCAGGACCGCAGCCTACTTCTTTATCTGGTTTTTCTTATCTTTTCTGTGAGCACACTTATAGTACACCTCGTCCTGTAAGGCAAAGGTGCTGGGCTTATCTGATACTAAATACAGGCCAGACACATTTCTTCTTATGAGTCAGCAGCTCATCTTATCTGCGTGTTTTTTCCGAAACAAAGAGAACAAGGTGGCATGCCGGTCTATCAGAAACAGGTGAAAGGGTTTATCAGATATGAGCCTGAAGCAATGAAGGAAAACCTTCCTTCGGAGGTAGAAGTGATCTTTTCCGTATTGCTGCCTTCAAATCAACTTCAAACTTATGGCAACTTCAAGAGAGACCTCCAAGTTCCCATAGCTGCAATATCCTGCTTTGTCTTTCAGACTCTGGGATGTGGCTTCCTTGTGGCAATCCATCTGAAATGTGGTCTTTTCTTACTGCCTTCCACCTTTCCAACCATTACTTTTATGTCATGTCATCTTATGATATTGGCAAAGTACGACAACCTCGGTTTAGTAACCATGGCTTCTGGAGAGTTCAGGTCTTATCTGTTCTATGATTCATTTGACTTTCTATCAATTCGTTACCCTCAAAACTCACCTCAAATAAGTAATTTTTAAATCTCTATCAGCTTTCTTCACAACTATACATAAAACTAGGAAATACGATAGCATGGACCATCTTAACTTTAGTATTCAGTGATAAATCTTCATACTTCAGAATTTCATCTAGTTCCTTCATAGCTGCCCTTCCAAGTTCTAGTCTTCTGGCTTCTTGACTTTAGTCTCCACTCCAATTAATGGCCAAACCAAGGTACAAGAGTGAACTAGTATTTAGGTATTTCCATATAGACATACCTAAGTTCAACCTGTGGCATCTCTAAATGAATGGTGGCCCGGCCACACAGCTGAAAACAGAACGATTCCTCAAATAACAGCCAGCTGAAGACCATTTGTTGGCTCCAGCTAGGCTTGTTCTCCCTGAAAAAGTTTGTCATTTTTCCCATGGGGAAGGGGTTGCATGTGAATCACGTATTAGAAGAGTGGTAAATACTCTGGGTTTCAATTTGAACTTCAGAGGGGCTACCCAGCAAGTTAAACAAATCCGGTATAGAGTTTAGAAAAGTTACTATTTTTGAAATCCAAAACTTTTTTCATTTGTATATCCATAACTCTTTCTTCTCTCCCCTCCACCCTCAATTAATTCTTTAGGTGCAGTTGGTGACTGGAAAAACAATTTCACTCCCAAACAGAACCGGATGTTTGAAGAGAAATTTAACAAGAAAATGGCCTTCAGTGAAGTGGCAAAACATCTCGTTTATGAATGCTAATTTGAAGGCAAACAGCTGGTGACTGTACAGAAAGAAGTATCTTTGTCCTGTGTCGGTAGATATTCAAAAGGGTTGCTGTTTCTCTGATTTGACCCTTAAAGAATATAGAATATGAACAAATAGGACCTGTAATAAAATTGTTTTTAATTGTGATGGTGTGCTTAATAAACAGGTTTTTACATTATGAATGTATGTTGAATTATTTGGAATTATTCTCAAATATGAATGTGGGATGTCTGAGTCTTATTTAGTCCCAGACTATTTATTTATTTATTTACAGTACTATTTATATTCCGCCCTTCTCACCCCAAAGGGGACTCAGGGCGGATCACATTACACATATAAGGCAAACATTCAATGCCTTTTAACATAGAACAAAGACAAACATAGGCTCCGAGCAGGCCTCGAACTCATGACCTCTTGGTCAGAGTGATTTGTTGCAGCTGGCTGCTCATCAGCCTGCACCACAGCCCGGGCAGAGTAGTCCTAATAAAACAATGGAATGAGCAATTCATTCGGTGGATCTACTTTAGTTAAAATCAACATGATTCAGGGACATGGATGTTTCCTCAGAGGCCAGAATGTTGCTTTCTGGACTACAGTTCCCCAAAAAACCCCAACTAGCATAGTCGCTGCCTTATGTTAGCTGAGAGATACTGGGAGCTATAATCCAAAAAATACTTTTCCCAAGCTCTGCTCTGGGTACTTGAAGCACATAAATCAAATAGCACATTATCCATCCTGGAAACAATCAAGATCCTAGAAATGGATCTGTCCCATTGTTAATTCACCTGCTTAGAATTTAGAAGGAAAGCCAAATTAAATAGCAGGTCTCTATGTCCTCCTGCATGACTCTATGCTCTACTTCTGCTGGAAGTTGCCTATAGAACCACAATGGATGACCTAGAGATTCACACAACTTTCATGTTATTGATTTGCTACAGGTATACATCTATTTTCTTCCAATAATTTTATGGTGGCATAAATGCCTCATCCCTATATCTCTGGGAGGTAGCTATGGCTGGAAAAGAGCAATGGGTCCAAGACTATCAAGCAAATTTCACGTCTCTGGTAACCTCAAGATGATTCTCACAAATTCCAATATAACACTCCACATTTTCATTCTTGTAGAGCTGAATCACAAAATGTTTACTGTGATAGGATTCAGGTTACTAACAAAGTGTTAGGCAGTGTTGCTATGTTAATTACCTGACATATGTATTTGAATTTATAAAAAAAACACAAACTTCTTTTTTAAAAATAAAAACAGCTTTATTATAATTTATTTTCACCACCAATATCTACATAATCCACAAAGTAAATCAGTAAAAAACCCTCTTCTTTGACACCATTTTTTCTCAGTAGAACTCCTTCATTTATTAGTCCCTAAGAATTTGTTTAGGCAATTTCTTGTTGATTTTTCTTCTGATTACATCAGGTGATAATTCAGTCCTAAGATTAAGTGCTGAGTAGTCAAGCTGGTTAACTATTGATTTCTGTCTTCCTCCTGCCCCATTACTCATGTTTACAGCCATTCTGGTTTATATAAGGATGCCCCAAATATGTTGAAAAACCTGAATGTTAGAAGCAAAACAAAACCAAACTAAATTGATTGCATAGTTGGAACTGGAATCAACAGATAACTCTACATGTTTGGAGAATTCCAGCCTTAGCACCTCCCACAATGTGTTCATTTTCTATGGAGCGTGAATTGTATATTTCCTGGTATACTGGACACGGCTCTGAGTCCCTTGAGGAGATAGGGCAGTATATAAATAAAGTTTTTTTTATTTATTATTCCGTCACATGAGCTTGTTGTGTTGTTTCTGACCTACGACAACCCTAAGGTCATGAGGTTTTCTGAGCAAATGTCTTCAGAATATTTACCCTTGTCTTCTTCTGTGGCTGAGAGCATATCACTGGCCCAAGATAACCCAGTGGGTTTCATGGCTGAGTGAGGTAATGAACCCTGGTCTCCAGAATTGCATTCCAACACTCAAATGACTACACTGCTTTGAACCTCAGAAAGCCTCCCATCTGTACTCCAAACATGTAGGAAAAAATAAACAAGAGTCTCAAAGTATATTATAAAACAAAAAAAAATCACAATCGATATTTCACTGCAATTTAAAACAAATATAAAACAGAAGAATTATAGCAGTCATCTGATAAAGAGGGCACTCATCAGAAGCATTAAATATGGAATGTGCCCCGTTCCTTCTGGCAAAGTCCCAGCACAGTACCAAACAGTGATAACATTAAGATTGTTAACTAGAATTGCCCTCCCTTAGAAAGAGCTCCATGGTGCCTATGTGGTCCTAGGGAAAGGTAGCTTGTGGCCCTCAACATGTTTTTAGGTTGATTCCTATGACCCTTCATCACTGGCTAACGTTTGCTAAGGCTGATGGGAGTTGCAGTCCAAAACCTGGACAGCTGCAGATTGCCAATCCTTGGCTAGTACTTCTGTGTTATCTCTGTATGACTCACTACAAAGCAAGCCTCATATATCAATTTCCAATGCAGAGTGAATATATGCACAAATAGGAACTAAATGCTAGGTAACATTAAATACAGTCAATTTGTTAGGGAACACACAGGGAGCATGGATCCAGCTTACTATTTCAGAACTGCATGTGGATCAATCTCCAACCCTATGCCTCCTGTGGTAACATGTCAATATAGCCTTCCAGGTATCCTGTATAGGCAGCAGATAGCAAACACCTCAAATAGATTTTAAACCAGAGGTGGGGAACATTTGGCCTTCCAAACATTTGGGCTTGGTAGAGATTGGAAAACTGACTTTTCTGGATTACAATGTCTCGAATCTAACAGCCAATGACATCCACAATACTGGACTATGATGGATGGGATGATGGATGGATGAGAGTTGGAACATCTCTGGAAGGCCTAGAGCAGGGGTCCTCAAACTTTTTAAGCCGAGGGCCGGTCCACAATCCTTCAGACTGTTGAGGGGCCGGATTATCATTTGAAAAAAAAATACAAATAAATTCCGATGCACACTGCACATGTCTTATTTGTAGTGCAAAAACAACAACAATGAAAGAACAATACAATATTTAAAAATAAAAATAATGTTAACCAACATACATTTATCAGGATTTCAATGGAAAGTGTGCTCCTGCTTCTGGCCAATGAGATAGTCAAGTTAATTAGGGTTGTTGTTGTTGTTGTTGTTGTTGTGTGCCTTCAAGTCATTTCAGACTTTGGGCTAGCCTAAGTCTAAAATGTATTTATTTATTATTTATTTATTTACTGCATTTATTTACTACATTTGTATCACACCCTTCTCACCCCAAAGGGGACTCAGAGTGGCTTACAAATTATATGTACATACAATATATTATATTATTAGCATAGCACAATATTAGCATTATATATTACTTTATTGAACTATACCACTATACTGTAATATTATTAGTAATATTATATGTAATATAGAATATATAATTAATATTATTATTATATGGTATTATTATTAGTGTTATATTGTATTACATTATAATATTATTATCAATATTATATGTATATACAATATATTATATTATAAAACTGAGGGCGGGGGCCAGGTAAATGACCTCGGAGGGCAGCATCTGGCCCCCGGGCCTTAGTTTGGGGACCCCTAGCCTAGAGTTCCCTTTACCTTACACACTAAGTGGCACTGAAAAATCCACCCTCTTGTTTGGTATAGCCTTGAGAAACACCTGAATTTTTAGCCTGTTCTTCTTCTATAGGGATTGACTATCTGATTTTTTTTTCTCATAACTGCTTGAACAGCTCTCCACTGCCACCCTCCTGAATTGAACAAATAGCATGTCTGGGAAAAATGCATTTTGTTTCCTATTTGGAAGAATAGCTCTTTCAGAATTCTAATATTCAGCCCTCACCCCAATGGTACACTCCAAGGGGAAAATATTCAATGATTGCTGACTGCACGAACAGGCTCGTAAATAAGAGTGAAAGGACAGGGTAAGCCAGAAAGCAGAACATCAGATTTGATGACTAAAGACATAGTGAAGAATCCATGGAACAACCAGGACTAACAGACTCTTCAGAATCTCAGGCAGAGTTTGTAAAGGTTGCTTTTTGGGAATTCACCAAACAGCATGGCCATATTTGTTAGATGATTCTGAATGATGCAGCTCAAACTGAGGAAATATCCATGTTCTGGTGATTGGCTATTTCACATCACCAGCTCCAGCAGCTTCAATCACACCTCCCATCTTCCCCAACTACATTGGTTAGGGCTGGAGCCCCAAAATTATGAAAAAAAAATTCAATCACCAATCTTGCTTATGCTTAGAACCTGGGACCTTCTGCATGCAAAACATGTGCTCTGTCACTAAGCAATGACATCCCGCAACATCTATTCAAATGAAAGTAAGGGTGGGATTCAGTCTTTTGCAATTTTGGGAGTCCTTAAGATATAACCTGATGCAGATGCACAATTCCTAAAATGCCCTTGTATTACTGCTTCGTGGAAGAGGGAAGACCATTCTCTGCGAGGAAAGTATCAGTTCCTTGCACCATAGCCTTGTGTCCATGGCAGAATCATGCAACTGCTTCTAAAAATCAAAATGTCAGAATCCTCCAAGAAAAAGGATGGGCATTGATGCTACAAACATTTCAGTGGGATTATACTGAACAAGGCTACCTTCAACTGGCTGGCTGTGAATACCAGCAAAGATCTGGCAGAGGACATTTGACTATTTGGTTAAAGTGCCTGAAAATGGATGCTTTAAATAATTCCTGGCATTGCCCCTTGACTTCCCAAAATGTTTTTAAAAAGGCACGAGTAAACAAAGCGACCAACAAAATGGAATCAAAAGACTTCTTCACCCAGCTTTAGGCCTTTAACATCGTGGCTTCTTTCCGGCTGAGTTCACCTTTTCCATTAGGAGAAATATGTGCTCGGCAAACTCTCGGATGGCGCCACGGCCCCCATTACATTTGCAGATGTAGCTCGTGGCTTTCTGTGCAGCTGGGCAACCGTCGGCAGGAACAGCGCTCATACCGGCTTTCTTCAGGCACTCCACATCGGACTCTTCATTTCCTACAAGGAGAGAGATGTCACAACACATTCGGTCAGGTTTTTTTTTTAAGCACACAGCCAGCAGACAACTACAAGCTCAACCATTTACTTGTTAAGCACTGTGTTGCATTTAAAAGTGTTAGCAGCAAAAGGCAAGAAAAGAAACCTAGAAAACACAGGCGCAGTGCATTTTGCGCAAGAGAACTTTACGGCACCTTGGATTGCTTTAAATCAACACTACATTGTTACAGCCTTTTATTACCATTTTAACTGCCATTGGATCCTGGGATTTGAAGTTTGATGAGGTACTTAGAATTCTATGCGGCTCATTTTAATGTTGTATACAGTTCAGAGGAGCAGACCAGAGAATTCTAAGCACCACACCAACCTAAAAATCCAAGGATTTCATAGGATGAAGCCATGGTCCTTAAAGCAATATAAAGTTGCAACAACTGTGCAGTGTTGGATATCTCACTTGGGTTTTGCATGCATTTATTTAAGTGCAAGTATTTGCAAATTATTTACATCAAAAGCATAACAATATTCAAACACACCTCTTAAGACAATCCATATTTATATAACCTACATCTATATATATAAAAGAGTGATGGCATCACGGCAATTCACAAAACAACAAAAGTACAGGCCCCCCAACCTCAAAATTTGACAACACAACCCATCATCCATGCCTCAAGGTTGATACAACAAAAAGAAAAGAAAAATAAAGTCCTAATTAGAGGGAGAGCAATAATTTTTTTATCCAATTGCTGCCAGTTTAGAGGGCTAATCTCTGCCCACTTGGTTGCCTAGCAACCAGCCAAGGGACAGCCAGGTTTCAGTTAGGGGACAGGCAGATTTAGGCCTCACTGAGTCTTCTTCCACAGATTATCTAATTTGCACTGGATTATATGGCAGTGTAGACTCAAGGCCCTTCCACACAGCTATATAACCCATTTATAATCTTATATTATCTGCTTTGCACTGGATTATCTTGACTCCGCACTACCATATAATCCACTTCAGTGTGCATTTTATACAGCTGTGAAGAAGGGGCCTCAGATAATCCAGTTCTGAGCAGATAATATAAGATTAGAAATATACAGTAGAGTCTCACTTATCCAACGTAAACAGGCCAGCAGGATAAGTGAATGTTGGATAATAAGAAGGGATTCAGGAAAAGCCAATTAAACATCAAATTAGGTAATCGTTATACAAATTAAGCACCAAAACATCGTATTATACAACAAATTTGACAGAAAAAGTAGTTCCATGCGCAGTAATGCTATGTAGTATTTACAGTAGAGTCTCACTTATCCAACACTCGCTTATCCAACGTTCTGGATTATCCAACGCATTTTTGTAGTCAATGCTTTCAATATATCGTGATATTTTGGTGCTAAATTCATAAATCCAGTAATTTCTACATAGAATTACTGTGTATTGAACTACTTTTTCTTCCAAATTTGTTGTCTAACATGATGTTTTGGTCCTTAATTTGTGAAATCATAACTTAATTTGATGTTTAATAGGCTTATCCTTAATCCCTCCTTATTATCCAACATATTCGCTTATCCAACATTCTGCCGGCCCGTTTATGTTGGATAAGTGAGACTCTACTGTACTGTATTTACAAAAATACCGCTAAAATATCACAATGAATTTAAACATTGATTATGAAAAGGCAGACTGCGTTGGATAATCCAGAACATTGTATAAGCGAATGTTGGATAAGTGAGATTCTTCTTTAATATGAAATAATTACTGGGATAGAATAATGCAGAACAATATAATCTCTAAAACCAGGACAGTAAATAAACAGGGGAATTCCACACAGGAAACAATCAGGGCCAGCTAACACCTCCCAACAAAGTATTCCCATCCTCAAAGTCTGGCAAATCCTCTGTTTTCTCAGGGCCACAGACAGTAGAAGCACATAAAATATCGCAAACAACACCACTCTGAAAACAAGGGAATTCCAGACAGGAAACAATCAGGGCCAGCTAACACCTCCCAACAAAAAATTCACTCAGGGAGGAAACAGCCAGGCTTTAAAGCTACAAGGCCATTACATCCTAATCATTTTTCCTAATTGCAGCATTCATACTTGCCTCCAACAAACAAAAAAAACCAATCAGAAATATTGTATATTCACAGCCTTTAGGAAATAATATCCCCTGATGGCGCAGCGTGTTAAAGCGCTGAGCTACTGAACTTCTGGACTGAAAGGCCGCAGGTTTGAATTGGGGGAGCGGAGAGAGCCCCCACTGTTAGCTCCAGCTTCTGCAAACCCAGAAGTTCAAAAACATGCAAATGTGAGTGCATCAATAGGTACTGCTCCGGCGGGAAGGTAACGCCGCTCCATGTAGTCATCCCACATGACCTTGGAGGAGTCTACGGACAACGCCGGCTCTTCGGCTTAGAAATGGAGATGAGCCCCAACCCCCAGAGTCAGACACGACTGGACTTAATGTCTGGGGAAAATCTTTACCCTTGACCTTAACTACCACCAATTCCTCAATACTTTATTTCCCATACCACCATACTTCGCCACAGCAACGCGTGGCCGGGCACAGCTAGTTATATATAAATCTAAGATAGCCTGAGCAAATTTGCAACAATTATTATGTCTTCAACATACACTTCTGCATTTTAGATACACTTGTGTGTACTATTTGCGTAAATCCTCTCTTTTTTCCCATATCTGGCAAAAAGCCGTCCCCTGCTAATCTTGAAACTCATGTTGGATTTTCTAGGGAATTTCCACACAGTCTGGACCCAAGATGTGAATTAATAAAGAACAGAATGAATAAAGAATGGAAATTGGCTTCCACTTAGGAAAGGAGAAAGAGGACAACCTAACCTAAGTATGCCACTTCCTTCCAGCACAACCCCATTTCCTTCCTCCATTTCTCTACAAGTTGTAGCTTGTCTGTCACGCTGACTTCCATAACACAATCCAGCGTCACGGCAGAAAGCATCTTGGCCGAGCATTTCCTCTCAGAGATCATCCGCACCTAGAAAAAACAAAGAGAAATCAGATAAAGCAAACATCTACTGAACATGACCTGGTAGGGCAGAAGGATTTCGATGGAAGCAAAAAGAGAGACACCAAATGATGATATATATATTGAAAATGTCTTTCCCTATCATGTAAGAGAGTACCATTATCAACTGAAGCAACTATGGAATGTAGAGCTGGTTGATGATAGGCAAATTCATGCATGAGGGATCTAATCTCAGTGACACACTGAATTGTTAATGTTGTGTGCCTTCAAGTTTTTTCCTAGATTTTAGAGGAGATAGCTTTTGAAAGAAATTCTTCATTAGCCATCCTCAAACTGACTCTCCTCATGGTTCCTTGGACTACAACCCCTTCATCCTAACCAGCTGCGGAAAGTATGAGTTATAATCCAGTATAGTTGGAAGGCTCCACAACTGGAGACGTTGGTGCATGCTGTTGCTAATCTTCTATCACATAACTCCGGTTGAACTCCTCAGAAGTACAACAGATGCCTTGTATCTGGAGGAGAAATATCCCAGGACTTTGTGTGGATTTGTGAAACTGTGAATAATAGCAAATTCCCTGAGCAAATGACTTCTGGCAGAAGCATGCTGGGATATCACACTGCAGGTCCTGAAAAATGATGCAAAAGAACTTCAGCATTCCGCTCTTATTATTCTCCAGCATGCTGCCTCTGAATAAAAAAGCATTGATACAAGTGTCATTATCTCAGAGGATGTGCTCTAGCACAATGTAGAGATTTGAGTGTTAAATCAAGACTTTTGGGACACCCGGATTCAAATCTCCCCTCCTTTGGAGATGGAAAGGGGAAGGGGACCATTGAAACAAGCATGCCAAGAAACACTTGGATATGATCACTGTAAGAGTTGATTTGAAAGCACATAACAGTAGCAGTAATTACACAATACTAGCTGGGACTAATAACCGGGTTTAAGCCTTGAAATTTTTAGTGCTCAAAATATATTATGCATATTACTTGGTTGTGTTTCCTATGATAGAACAAAGAAATAGCCTAGTTCGAATCATGCCTTTGTTCCAATTTTATTGATTTCACTGTAGGGTTTGAGATAAATTATCCCCATCTTCCCCAGCTCCATCCTATTTGCAAATACGGAGATAATAATACCAATCTCCCTTGTAAAATGCATGTATCAGAAACCAAAACTACCCTAGCACTACAAATGCTGAATTGTTAACACCTGTATATTTTACGACAAAGTTTTCCAAACTGAGTGTCGGGACATGTTAGTGTGTCAACCCCAGTGTTTAGGTGTGTCACACAAATATAAAGAGTACGTATATGTGAAATAGGCCAATCCTATATTTTTAAGCATGTCAATGAAAGGTTTTCATAAGATGTGTTGTGTTCCCATACATTTTATTATAGTTTACATATGTGTCTGTATATTATATAAGGGGTTGGTTTAGCCTCTGGTTTACTAATGAAACTAAATTACTGTGTCATGAAATGATCAATGTCTAAAAGGTCTGTCACCAACATGAAATGTTTGGGGAGCTGTTTTACAGAATCTTTTCCTCTTCAGTTAAGTATAAGAAAAGGCTGCTAGCCAATCAGGGCAGCAAAGGCTTGCCAAGCTCTTCTCTTCTGAACTCTTAAGTCTCAAAGTCATCACCAGCCATGTATCTGGAGGCTTCCCTTTGTAATCTTGAGATCTAGAAAGTCACCTTCCTTAAATGAATGACAACTTCTTCCAGAAATACCCTGTAAATCATTCCAAATGCAACAGATTAAAAAAGTACCTCAACACCTCTTTTCTGAAGCAAGTTAATCCCCACAGCATCTCTGACATCATAGGAAACTATCTCCTTCGCATCTTCTGAAACATAGATGTGGCCAGTGGTGAGGCATCCATCAATAGTACAAACCAGCAGTTTCACCTCCTTCAGGGTCTCTTTACCAAAGTAGCCATACCTGGAAACAAGGGTAGAGCAATTGTAGATAAGGGTGGACAATGTGTTGAAAGTTGCCCTGGGAAAGCAAGAGTCATAAAATCATAGTTGAAGAGATTCCAAGGAGCATCCAGTCCAAACCTGTTCTGTCATGCAACACAATTAAATACCTCCAGGCAGATGGCCATCCAGCCTCTATTTCAAAATTGCCAAAGCTGATCCTACCACATTCAAAAGCAGCATAATTTCACTGTCAAACAGCTCTTATTGTCAGTAATTTCTTCCTGATGTTTAGATGGAATCTCTTTTTCCTGCAGTTTGAATCTGTTTCTTTAGGTTTCTTGAGCAGAAGAAATCAAGACAGGTCCATCTTCAAAATGGCATCCTTTCAAATATCGAAAGATTTCCATCTTAACCTTTTCATAAGGCTAAACACACCCGAATCCCTTATAGGGCTTGGCTCCCATACCTTTCACCATTTTGGTCAGTCCCTCTGGACACCTTCTAGCTTGTCAATGTGCTTCTTGAACTGTGGTGCCCAGAACTGGACACAGTATTCCAGGTGAAGTCTCACCTAATCAGAATAAAGTGGTACTATTACTTCTCTCAATCTAGATACTATACTACTATCGATGCAGCCTGTAATGACTTTTTTAGCTGCGGCATCACATTGTTGATTCATGTTAAACTTATGGTCTACTTATGACACTGGTTGTTTTCAAGCCAAGAGTCACCCATCCTATATCCAGGCATCTTATTTGTTACACCTAAGTGCATTACTTTATACTACTCCCTGTTGAAATGCATTTCATTAGTTATTAGTATTAGTTATCCCTCCCAATTTGGTGTTATCTGAAAATTTAATAAGCATGTCCGATATTCAGTCATCAAAGTCATTGAAAAGGGATCTAGGACATAACCCTGTAGTACCCCAACAGTCTTTCTAGAATAAAGTCAGTTAATGCACCCTTTGGGTTTGATTGGTCAACCAACTACACTATGCAAAAATACTTGGAAAAAAATCTGTTCCTGGTTTGAAAGTGTTATTTCCTGTTTAATTGTGCGGTACTTACTTTGAAAGTAGTTGTTATACTCCAGAAACTTTGTTTTTGTGACTGCCACAAACTATGTTGAATTGATTGGGACTCGATATTATTCATTGAAAAACTATGGCAAAAGGTGCTTCAGGATGTCCCACAAAAAAATCTGCAGTTTAATAATTTTTTCCATATTTTTATGATAGAACCAATTAGGAAATGACATTTATAAACCAGGAACAAAAATTGTGTTACATAGTGTTATCAATCCACCTAACAGTAGCATTGTCTAGCCCAGTTTCTTTCAGATGTTGGAACACCTGCATCTGCATATACGTATATAATGGGAGATGCGATCCACATCTAAACTTGAAATTCATTTATGTTTCGTACACATTAAATCAGCCTGAAGATAGTTGTATACAATTTTGTGAATGAAACGAAGTCTGTGTACATTAAAAAAAAAAAGCAAAGGTATTGCTATCTCAATCTAAATGGACAATTTTGGAGTATTTTGGATTTAGGAATTCTGGATCAACATATAATTAATTCTGACAACTGAATAAATTGGCACTGTGAAATTACAAAAGGGGAGAATTATCACAATAAATAAGAAAATCTGTTTTCGTTTTTACCTCAGGACCCTTTGCTCTGCAATCGGCCAGTCAATGTCAACATCTATATCCACGCTGTGCTCGGCACGCATTTCATAATAAGCCATTTTCCCACCCTAAGCAAAATTAAAAGAAGCATCAACTGGTTTTACTGAAACAAACTGATGGATGATCTGGGCTGCTTAGCATGCAGGTGTTCCACATTCACCATCTATGGGGTACAAACAAGTGTGCAAAATAGCAGGAAGATGCGCTCAGTCCCTGAAGAAGAAAAGTCAGAAAGACCTCATTGAGGGACAGTCATGTTGAAGAAAACAGTTTGCTTAGTTACAGAAAACACTATCAAGTACCTAAGAATTTCAAATTAGGTAAATACGTACAAAACATTCTGAGCTATGTTCCAAAACATCTCAACACATTCTATTGATATGATAACAGCTAAAATAATGAAGTAAGACACAAAGAGTAAGCATGATGTGTACAGTTGGCAACTTTGCATGACTATCTTAGCTTTTTGTTACTCAATTGCTGCTTTTGTAACATTCTATATAAAGTTTATTTTATTGCTTATTTGGGGTAGAACCCCAGGATCTGAAGCCAGGGCTTACCCAGCACTATGCCATTAAATAAACTGCCCAAGTCAGTCTACTATCATACTTCATTTATTCATGAACTGCAAAGAGCTTAAAATATTCTAATTCACCCCATTCTCCAGCAGCAGACAGCATCCCCCAACTCTCTGGGATGAAGGAAGGATAAGGTCACATTCCAGCATTAAGTGGAACAAAAGGCAGGGACCAAAAATACAGCATATTTTAGGTTAAAACTCTTTAAGCTTAAAGCCCAAACATCTGACTTTAATGTTTAAGCTTAAAATGAGGGATTTGAATGATTTCCCTCTCCCCAAGAAAATGGTATAAAAAAAGCTTAGACACCCCTCTTCTGGTCCCTCCTTGTATTACATGACATTAAAGAGTTCTGAAAGGATAACTGTATCACTTGGGAGTCTCAAAACTAGCCTAGATCTCTATGCCCACAGTAGAAAAAAATATATGAATTTTTATAAAAACAGTAATTAATGCCAGCACCAACCTGCAAATACCCCTTTTCAATCAAGGCTCTTTTGGCAAAATAAAAGGACCCATTTTCATACAGCTCTCCATCCCAGTCCTGGCGCCGTGGCCGTTTGGCCGGGTTCAGATTTTGTGGCACAGTCACGTCACACACTACACAAAAAGAGAGTGGGGGAATATGCTGCAAATAAATGAAATGCAAAAATGCTTTGCTGAAATCTTACATGCCTTTCTGATCTTTCAAAAGGGAGGGACAGCACACATCATTTCCAGTTTCACAACCATTAAGGCATAGTATTGTCTTCCCAAACATGCTAGATCTGTCTTCAATTCTGCTGTCCCTCGAGCTTGCAACACTTAGTTATGTCTCACATATCATGTTGTAATTGTCACCTTGAAATGGTTTTTATTTTACCCATTTTTAATTGGCTTATGTTCCCATTAGTTGCAATGGTAGCAACAGATGGTAGTTATTGATATTATTCTATTAATATCCCTCCTTTCCCCCAATATAAGTAGCATTAAGCAGTTGGAAACGTGGATATACCTCCTTTTTTGATTTCGCTCCACCTAAACTGGTGACGCCTCACAACAGAGAAAACAGAGTCAAACCCATCCTCCTGGATCATTTTGGCCACTCTGATAAGATCGGTGGGATGCAAACAGGGAGAGGTTGCTTGAATGTTTCCTATAACATCAACTTCTGGGGAAGAAAGGAGAATAACACAGAGGAAATAAAGACTATAAAATACACTGGATGTTTTTATGTGTATAGCAGGACAGGGGAAACTTCAGGCCTCCCTCCAGGTGTTTTGAAGTCCAAAATACCCAGACGGCCAAAGTTTGCCCATGCCTGGTCTAAAACATGTTGCCCAAAAGACACTGGAATCCCCCAAAGTAATGTTTACAAGCTCTGCTTTTCAGTGCTTTCTTAATATCGGGCATTGGTGTTTATAAATATATTTCCTAACAACCCTCAGAATGATTATATTGATTCAAACCACACCGTCATGATACTGGAGAAATTCCACAATGGCGTCCATGGAGGTGGAGGAATCTTTGGACACTTCTGAGCTCCTTCGATGAACCTGAGCTCCAAACTGCTTGGCCACTTTCTCAATTTCATCGTGGTCCGTGGAAACCCAAACACTGTTTGGAGACAACAACAACAAGTACCAGTCTTACAAACAAAGAAGGACTAAGGCTGATGCTTACTCAGAGACAGAAATAAGATAGACCTTGTAATCTAAGAAATTGGAAGACGAGGAATAATGATTCCGTGGGTCTATATTCCTTTTTCACTATTAGCCATGGTAGCAGCAATGAGTTTGCCAAGAATCTAATGACAAATCATTCTTCTGTTAATTGAGGATAGCAGTTGACCCATCATGCATAGCAAATCTGTAAACAGACCATCATGTGATTTCCAATTATATTGTTAGGACCATAGAAGGAAATTGATATAATAGTAATTTCCACATCAAATAAAAGAGCTGAATAAACTGGAAAGGCCACATAGGCTGATCCCATGAGTATTTACTTACTAACAAGGAAGCCTCAAAAGAATCAGTGAAGTATGTTTCTAAAAGGCGAGATGTAGCATTGTAACCATAACTCCAACAGAGAGGCTTTTACTGAAAACATAAATGTTCAAGACTGAAAAGATCCAATGTTATTTCACTTTGGGTGCATCTACACTTCAGAACTGATGCAGTTTGACATCACTTCGCTGCCATAACTCAATGCTACCAGATTCTGAGAGTTGTATTTTGGTGAGGCACCATAACTCTTTGGCAGAGATGGCTAAAGGTTTTGAGAAACTTCAACTCCCAGGATTCCATAGCACTGAGCCATGGCAGTAAAAGTCGTGTCAAATTGCACTCATTCATTCTACAGTGTAGATGCAACTATAGTCTTTTGACATCTAGCTCTCAAAGAAGTCTGAAAACCTCTCTTAATTTTTTTCTGTCAGGATTTTAAATGTCACAGGTTTGTCATGGAACATGTGTTCACCTGGGGATATTATCAGATACCATCAGGTTACTGGCTAAATACAATATCTGTATCATCTTCATCTTCTTCCCACTAACGATGTCACAAATTTAACATCTTATATAAGGAACACTATATTACTATGCCATTGTATATTATGGGAATTGAGCATCCACAAATTTCAGTATTCATGGATGTCCTGTAACCAAACTCAGCAAATACTGGATAGAAAGGAAATAAAATGTGACTGGTATCTTCAGAGTTAACACAAATAATGAAGCCAATTCTGGGCGTTCAGCCACCTATCTATCAACAAGAAAGCAAAACAAATACAGGACAGTCCGGTTGTGAGAGCTTAAAACAGTGTACTTATAATGCAATTGTCTAAAAATGACAAACGGATTTGCAAATCCTGCAAAGAAAAGGCAGAGGAACCACACCTGTTTCAATAATAGCGCATTACTGAGCCATTATATATTGCTTTCAACTCCTGTATTTCCACTGAATGTGAATTCTTCTTCATGGAAAAATAAGACATCCCCTGAAGATAAGACCTAGAGCATCTTTGGGAGATACTGTCTTATTTTCAGAGAAACACGGTAATACTAAATAAGAATGCATAATGAGATACTGTGTGAATCCAAACCCCAAATTAATTTACCCTTCATATACAATTTATACAGGTAGCCTATAGGTAATTGCATATAATGTTTTTTTGAATGCTTAATGAGGTATCTTGGAATGTAAACCACAAATTCATTTACCCTTCATATACACATTATACAATAGTTTCAAAATAAGTGTATTGAACGTTATATATATGTGTGTGTGTGTGTATATATATATGCATGAAACAATGTTCGTGCACAGAAAGCACAACTACCACTGTCTCAGCCATGTATGCAATTCTGGTGGTCAATCTGTAACCCCGAAGTCAAGCCTGGCAACAAAAGAACTGAACCCCTTTGAATAAGAGCGGGAGGGGGAAATTGACGCATGCGCACACCTCTGAAAGACGCCCGAATCGAGGGCTGCCCTCAGCACCCAGCCAATCAGCGGGACCCCTGCGAGGAGCTTAATGTTCTTCAGCGGGATGCCTTTGCTTCCGCCGCGGGCCAGTATTAATGCTGCCAGGTGCGAAGGCGGCCGCTCAGCGTCTCCCGACGGCCGGCAGAAGGCGGGAGCAGGCAAAGCAGACGCGGCGGCAGCCATGACTCTCTGAGGGAAAACCGGGAACCTGTCACTCCCCGCTTAGGCCCCGCCCACTCACGCAGCGGTGACGCAGTCACGCACCGTCGTGGCCATGAGGGAAAACTTGTCTCTCTGCAGCACCCACTCACGCAGCGGTGACGCAATCACGCCCAGACATGTACTTTGAGGCGACTTTCTGCCTCAAAGCATCCTGGGAGTAGTAGTTCTATAGGGAAGCCATTTTTGTGGACTTATAATGGGTTGCGCCTGAAGTAATGTCTAATTCCAGCAGAGGGCTGCCTGGCCACATCTGAGGACCGTATTATATATTCTTGCGGCTGCCTTTCATGGAAAAATGCAAAAATCTGTGCTTTGTTAGTTTGTTTGGTTATATATTTTGTCATGTTTCTGCTTCTCAAGTCACCTGTGTGGTGATCCAGTCACAGTCTATAGCAGGCCTGGGCCAGCTTGGGCCCTCCAGGTGTTTTGGACTACAACTCCCACAATTCCTAACAGCCTATCGGCTGTTAGGAATTGTGGGAGTTGTAGTCCAAAACACCTGGAGGGCCCAAGCTGGCCCAGGCCTGCTCTATATGGAGGATCTCTTTCATTGTTCCTGATACATCATTACTTTTAACTTGCTGTGAGGTTTTCGGGCTCTATGGTCATGTTCCAGTAGCATTCTCTCCTGACTTTTCGCCTGCATCTGTGGCCAGTTGTATCTTCTGGCAGTGCAGCAAGTGGAATGTATATATCTGTGGAATGTCCAGGGTGGGAGAAAGGACCCTTGTCTGAAGCAAGTGTGGATGTTGCAATTAGCCAGCTTGATTAGCATTGAGTAGCCATGAAGCCTGACGGTTGCTGCCTGGGGGCATCCTCTCTTTGGTAGGTTGTTGTCAAGCACTTGATTGCGTGTTGTCTGGAGTTCTCCTGTTTCCGAGTGGGGTTCTTTATTTACTGTTTTGAATCAAACACTAGAAGCAAGGATCAATAGGTTCAATAGGTTTATCAATAGGTATCAATTTGATCCAATCACCCTGCTGGATCTACACTGCCATATAGTCCAATTTTTGATCCCAGTTTATCTGGGATATAGGGCAGTGTAGATCCAGCCTAAGGCCCCTTCTACACTGACTTACGTACTTAGGCGATCCCTCGTGGTTTGAGGATGATGGTCCTCCAGGTGTAGTGTCTTGGTGGTGGATACATAGGTGGCTGTGGAGCCCTCTTCTTGACCTGAATGTTTGTCCGCAGTGAAGACATCGGTTTCCAGACTGATCCTGGTCAGGGTTGGCTTGATGCGCCTTCCTCTTGGCATGTTTCTCCCTTAAACCTCTTCATATTCCACAGCACTGCTGGTCACAGCTGACCTCCAGTTGGAGCGCTCAGGGGCCAGGGCTTCACAGTTCTCGACGTCTATGCCACAGTTTTTAAGGTTGGCTTTAGGCCCATCTTTAAATCTCTTTAAAAGATTTAATAAAAGATTTTACTTAGTTTAACTGAACTATATCCAATGTTATTCCCAACTAGAATATCTATAAAACGAATTAGACTAAATTACTGTTTAGATCCCATTGATTTCAGTGGGCTTATTCAAATACAAAGTATTTTGGGGGAAAATACAAGACATACTTTGTACAGGTGTGTAGGAACATCAACAGACTAAGTACTTGCGGTCACGTTTTAAAGTAATTGTTGTGTTTTATGTATGTTATGCTGTTGTATATTTATTCAGTTTATATTGTTTTAAGTCATGTACTGTGTTTTTAACCTATGCTTTGTTGGGCTCATCTCCATGTGAGCCGCCCCAAGTCCCTTTGGGGAGATGGTGGCGGGATATAAGAATAAAGTTATTATTATTATTATTATTATTATTATTATTATTTTCCTGTCCACCAACATTCTGTTTCCTGTTCTTGAGTTGGGAGTATAGTAAGTGCTTTGGAAGACAGTGATTAGGCATTCGGACAATGTGGCCAGTCCAGCGGAGATTATCCAAGCAGAAAATCCACATTATCTGCTTTGAACTGGATTATATGAGTCTACACTGCCATATAATCCAGTTCAAATCAGATAATCAATTTGTACAGCAATGTAGAAGGGGTATTAGTCTGTGATAAACAGTCATTTTCACATCTTTGATGGTAAATCAAGCAAGAAATAAAGAAAGTTTCTCCCTTTTTCTGAAAGACATGCTGTGTTCCTACATCCATCATGGAAATGTCTGTTTGATAATATTGCTACATGTGAACTCCCATAAGTGCAGACTGGAGCCAACATTTGGCCATTTTCTTGAGGCACAATAATTACATAGATTATTACTACATGTAACAATGAATCATTAGGACTAAGAAAATAGTTGAAGGAGATAGGATTCCTGGAAACTTTGACTGTTTCCCAAGAAATAAGGGTGAGAAAAGATGCTCTATTGTGGGAATATAAAATTCTTATTTTTAAAAAATCTTGATTTTGTAAAAAATTGATTTTATGATTCAATGTTACTTAGAACTGGCAGTGTTTCCTATGGCCTGACATATTGCTACAAGAAGGGATGATGGATTTTCCTCTGGTTTATGCATTTTGGGTTTTGTTTTTTGTTAAAAGCAAATCAAGTCTGCAACAATTTAAAGCACCTTGCACGCAGCTGCATAAAACCCACATTGAACTGGATTATATGACAGTGTGGACTGAGGTAACGTATTTCAAAGCAGATATTGTGGATGATCTGCCTTCATTTTCTTGGTTATATGGCTGTGTGGAAGGGCCCTCAGTTAGCAGTGGACAAAAGGAGAAACCAAAAGAGAAAATGGGATACTTTCAAAGCAATTGAAAAAGAGAGATGTTAGAGCAGGGGTCCCCAAACTTTTTAAGCAGAGGGCCGGTCCACAATCCTTCAGACTGTTGAGGGCCGAATTATCATTTGAAGAAAAAATACAAACAAATTCCTATGCATACTGCAGTGCAACAACAGTATTTGTAGTGCAACAACAACAACAACAACGAAAGAACAATACAATATTTAAAAATGAAAACAATTGTAACCAACATAAACCTATTAGGATTTCAATGGAAAGTGTGGGCCTGCTACTGGCCAATGGGATAGTCAAGTTAATTAGGATTGTTGTTGTTGTTGTTGTTGTTGTTGTGTGCCTTCAAGTCATGTCAGACTTTGGCCGAGCCTAAGTCTAAAATTATTTATTTATTTACTGCATTTATTTACTACATTTATATCCCACCCTTCTCACCCCGAAGGGGACTCAGAGCAGCTGTATGAACATACAATATATTATATTATTAGCATAACACAATATTAGCATTATATATTACTGTATTGAACTATACCACTATACTATTATATAATATGTAATATATAACATACAATTAATATTATTATATGGTATTACTATTAGTATTATATTGTATAACATAAGATTATTATCAATATTATATGTATATACAATATATTATATTATTAAAACTGATATAAAAATAATTATATTATAAAACTGAGGGCGGGGGCCAGGTAAATGACCTTGGAGGGCCGCATCCGGCCCCCGGGCCTTAGTTTGGGGACCCCTGTGTTAGAGGATTAATCAGCGCTGTCCCTGTCAAACCTGGACCGATGGAGAGTAGGTTTGGAAAAGTTTGATTCTATAGTTCAATCCCACTTTTAGCATATTTTTCTTATGTTTCTAAGTTCAGGCACTTTTGTTAATTTCATTTTGTAAGCTTCCATGAGTCCCAGGATTTGCAGGAAAACGGGGTATTATAAAACAAGATAGCTGACTACAATGTAGTCATGCAAACCAGTAGTACACTAGAAAAGCCACATTGTGTGCAGTATTCCCAGACCTGTAGAAAATAACTCTGCAGATGCATCCTAATCTACTTCTAACGCTGTGAGAAGCAATTTTGTTTAACCCGAGAGAGAAGGAGAGTGCCCCCGTTTCACCCCACAAGGATGTCAGATGCTTGGGCATTGATGTGTAGTGCTTTTTCTTTGCAGGCATGTGTATTAGTGGCTTATGGCAGTTTTCTGCTATCTACTTTGCATGCTTCAAAACGGAGGCAGCTGCAAGTACCTCTTGCACAGAGAACCGCAGCTTGGAATGAATTGCAAACTGCAGTACTATGGCATCCCTGGAGAGCCATTTCTGCGCCTTACCTCTTTTTCTTTGTGGTGCCATGACTGATCCTGGTAAGTCTTCTCACTAAGCAAGTGGAGGGTGGCAAAGGGATGCTAGATAGACATTAAAAGCTGTACTGCGTAATGCCTTCCTGTTAAGCATGAATGTTACATAACACGTTTTAAGATACGCAGGCTGCCTCTAGGGGTGCATCTACATAGTGGAATGAATACAGTATGACACCCCTTTAACTTCCATGGCTCAATGCTATGCAATCATGGCAGCTGCATCCAGGATTCTATAGCCTTGAGCCATGGCTGTTAAAGGGATGTCAAACTGGATTCGTTTTACAATGTAGATGCTCCCTAAGAAGAACATTGAAATTTTAATGATTTATGTGGGCTTTATGATGCTCGCCTTGGGCCCTTTCGACGCTGCCATATAAAACCCAGAATGTCTGCTTTGAAGGAAGCCCCGGTTAAACCACTGGGTTAAACCACTGAGCTGCTGAACTTGCTGACTAAAAGGTCACAGGTTCGAATTCAGGGGAGCAGGGGGAGCTCCCACTGTTAGCCCCAGTTTCTGCCAACCTATCAGTCCTAAAACATTCAAATATGAGCAGATCACTAGGTACTGCTCCAACAGGAAGATAACAGTACTCCATTCAGTCATGCTGGCCACATAACCTAGGAGGTGTCTACAGAAAACGCTGGCTTTTCGGCTTAGAAATGGAGATGAGTACCAACCCCCAGAGTCAGATACGACAAGACCTAATGTCAGCAGAAAACCTTTACCTTTGCCTGTCTGCTTTGAACTGGATTATATGGCAGTGTAGACTCATAGAATCAAGTTCAAAACAGATAATGTGGATTATCTGCTTTGATATTCTGGATTATATGGCAGTGTAGAAGGAGCCTTACCGATTCCCCAAGAGAACATATGAATTAAATATGTGAATATTCAAATAAAGAAATTTGGAAAAGAGGGAGGTTTCTCAGGTTGATTGTTGTACATACCTGGGAATAAGTCGCATTGACCCAAATGAGAGAGTATTGCTTTAAAGTTTATATGCATAGGGTAGTTCATTACTGAAATATGTATTTATAAAATTTTGTCAATTGATACATTAATAAATTGCCTCTGTGTCTGTCTATATGTTGTATGTCTAATGGCATTGAATGTTTGCCATGTATATGTGCCTTGTGATCTGCCCTGAGTCCTCTTCAGGGTGAGAAGGGCGGAATACAAATACTGTAAATATATAAATATAAATATAAATAGCAGGTTTGAAATACCATATAGCAATAATAGCACTGTCAACACGAAACCTTGGGAGAAATTTTTTCTTTTGAACAGTTTTCCCACATTCAGTTAGGTATCATTTTTATATAATAGCTTTCTTTCATTGTGTTTAAGGTGGGATTTATGTTCCTCTTCTCCCCTATTTTATCATCCCAATAACTCTTTTAAGAGCTGTGTTGACAAGCAGCTTACTTGTTGACTACCTGCCAATTCTGAAGCCTTTCAATGTGCAAAAATCAATGTCCCAAAGAGATAAAGTGGAAAGATGGGTACTTTCAGGGTACATCTACACTGTTGAATTAGTGCCGTCCGATACCACTTTATCTGCCTTGGATCAATGGTATGGAATCCTGGGAGTTGTAGTTTGGTGGGATACCCAATACCCTTTGTCAGATAAGGCAGAAGATCCTTTAAATCTACAATTCCCAGGAATTAATAGCAGTGGGGCATGACAGTTCAAGTGCGGTCAAATTGCATTAACTCAACAGTGTATGTGCACCCTCAGTCAAGAAAGGAGTTTTTAAATAAGACAATAATTTAAATGCATACTTAAAAATAACAGGAACATTTATCTGGCTTGTTTCTCCCTGTTTCCTGCCCTCTTGAGTTATATATGTGAGAAAAACAAAAAGAATCTGTACACTTCAGAAACTCGATAGGAGGCAGCAGCTGATCTTCCCTATCACCAGCCTAAAAATAATCCACTCTTCTGGGTCTTGTGTGTCGGCGTCTTCTGGCGGACCAGAGCACTGTCATCTGAATGATATCGGTCTCAAGCGGAGAAGATTTATCTGGCATTTTGTGTTTATGTGTGTATAGAAAGGTAAGGCACTCTGAGAAGTTTGCTCTGGCTGGAAATGTCAACTTTTAAAAACTTTCTGCCTTCTCTGTCTTATACCGTACGGGTACAAACTATCCCCTGCCCTGCCTTATATTTAATTCAAGTGCTGAAAACTTTTAAGATGTTTTCCCAAACGTTCTGCACAATGCTACTATGAGAAAAATATTCTTTCCTTCCTGCTCCTTCCCTTCCTTCTCCTCCTCTTTCTCATTCTTTCTCCTTCTCTGGAAACTGTGAGAGTAATTTTTATTTTCCGGCTTGGTAGCAGTGTGTTGTATAGTCTAAAGGCAGGTAGTGCTGCATTCTGAAGGCTTTGGAGGCCACACAAATGGCCGTTTTAGGATGTTTTTCTTTAGAACAAGAAAGAAGCAAAAGAGATAGATATATTGTTGCAACTGGTTGATTTGCAGTGTTATTTTCTTACTGTAATTAAGGCCCCTTCCACACAGCTGTATAAAATCCCATATTATCTGCTTTGAATTGGGTTATGTGGCGGCGTGGACTCGTATAACCCAGAATATCCAGGCAGATATCTGCTTTGAACTGGATTATCTGAGTCCACACTGCCATATAATCCAGTTCAATGTGGATTTTATACAGCTGTGTGGAAGGGGCCTTACATATCAGAAATACAGCTTTTCCATGGATCCATGGATACCATCTTCCACAACATATGTATGTATGTGCGTGTATTGAGAGAGAGATCGAGAGAGAGGGCAAACCTTGATTTTGCCATTTTATTTAAGAGACACCATTTTACTATGCTATTGTATATAATGAGACTTGAACATCCATGATTTTGGGTATCCATGGTGGTCCTGGAACCAAATCCCAGTGGATATCAAGAGCCCACTGTACTAAACCATGGGTTATCCTGACTTTACTATTCAAATATACATTTTACACTAGAGGATGTTATTTACATGCTTCATATCTGCCCTTACAAGTTTTAACTTTCTGATTTCTTGACTATTCTCCATTTTCATGTCAGCCCAAGGGAGCTTTCAAACAAAGTGCACATGCAAACGAACGTGTGTGCATTGATTGCACACACAGCCAGTATTCAAATGATTTTTTTCAAATTAGAAGGCATGACATTTCTCCAAGTTTGCTACATCCCCCCCAAACCAGATTGGCAATAGGGTTTTAAATGTTTTGACTGAGGAAGGGTGTCTATGAGAAACTGTTCCTGCTTTTATCATAACATTTATTGTTCCTTTTGCTTTTGACAGAGCAATGTTCCCAAAAGAAGCAGAGAAAGTTGCATTTTGTGGCAATGACAACCCTTCCGCCTATAATATGAGCCGCGGCTTATTAAGCAATGTTTGTTTTTTGGATGCCCTCAATTTAGTACCACATGTTTTCCTCTTATTTATCACCTTTCCTATATTATTCATTGGTAAGTGACAAAGCTGTGAATATCTGCATTACTAATAATAATACTATCGTAAGACCCTTGCAACCAGAGAACCTGATTCTGAGGTTGTACTTGCCTTCACCAATGTGGAGATGTCTCTCAAGACATTTTCTAAGTCTCAAGGCATTGGGTTTCTGTGAGTTTGCTGGGCTGTATGGCCATGTTCCAGAAGCATTATCTTCTGATGTTTCACCCACATCTATGGCAGACATCCTCAGAGTGTGAGGTATGTTGGAAACTAGGAAAAGTGGGGTATATGGCAAGTCCAGGTTGGGAGAAAGAATTCTTGTCTATCTGTGGCAGGTGTTAATGTTGCAATTGATCCCCTTTTTTTCCATGTCAGGAGCGACTTCAGAAACTGCCAGTTGCTTCTGGTGTGAGAGCAATGGCTGTCTGTAAGGACGTTGCCCAGGGGATGCCCAGATGTTTGATGTTTTACCATCCTGTGGGAGGCTTCTCTCATGCTTCTTCATGAGGAGCTATAGCTGACAGACTGGAGCTCACCCTGCTCCCCGGATTCAAACTGCCAACCTTGTGGTCAGCAGTCCTGCTGGCACAAGGATTTAACCCATTTCACCACTGGGAGTTTAATGGTCTTGCAGATTTAAAGCCTGCCTGCTTCCTGCCTGAGGGAACCCTTTGTTGAGAGGTGTTAGCTGGCCCTGATTTTTTCATGTCTTGAATTCCCCTGAACCAATCAGAGCCAGCTACAAATGATTTCCTCAGGAAGGAACCAGCAAGGCTTTGAAACTGCAAGGCCATTAAAAGCTAATCAAGGTGATTAGTTGCAACATTTACACCTGTCTCGGACAGACAAGAGTTCTTTCTCCAACCTGGACTTTCCACAGATATATAAACCCCACTTTTCCTAGTTTCCAACAGATCTCACACCTCTGAGGATGCCTGCCATAGATGTGGGTGAAATGTCAGGAGAGAACGCTTCTGGAACATGGCCATACAACCCGGAAAATTCATAGCAACCCAGTGATTCTGGCCATGAAAGCTTTCGACATCTCAAGGCATTTTCTAAATCCTCCAGGTCATTGTATGGTATGCTTCCCCTACCATTGAGTTACATTGGAAGACATAGCAAATTTCTGGAGAGGACATCTTTCTAGGAATCTCTAGCTCCTTCAGTGCAACTCTATAGTATCCTGGGCCAAGAAATCAAGTAATTTAATGGAATTTGATCGTATCCTTAGGTCCAGGCAACTGCAGTTCAGAAGGGAATGGCTTTTGAGAAAGTAAATGCTTCAACTAAATATTGGCGATCTAATGTTTCCTTGTAGCATTTCATGGGTACATGTTTCATGGTGGTTCCTTTTATTCAACGTATTACAAAATATTGATTTTTTAAAAAGAAAAATATTTGATGTTTGTACGTAGTTGCACATGTTCTTTTGAATGACATCCCTGTGGTGTGGAATTTAACAAAAGGGCAACATGGTTGGATCTTGCATATTTCTAAAGTTGCAGAAAAGACTCAAATTTCCTATTTGGAATGATAAACAATTGTCATCTTCTATTCAGTAGGCAGAAGATCTAACTGCTTCCGCTACACATGAATGTATAGGTATCAATTTAAAGAAAGCATGGTTAACATATTAATGTAAATATCTAGCATTTGTTCTTATCCTGTGCCTAGAGTTGATTCATCATCTCATTGATGCTAAAGTTGTCAATCGGCAAAAGTAGCTCATACATGGAATTGTTTACATTCACTATAGATGTAACTCATTTTACAAATTAAATGTGTTCCTAGATATTACATTTTTAACAAAAAAACTGGCACTGGAGTCAGAAATAACATGGAAGAAAAAGAGACCAATTCCTACACCACAAAAAAGGACAATCCAACATCCATACACATCCATTTCTACTGATGAATACAGATGATTAAGAATGCTATTACATACATTTTTGATAACAACTTTCCATACTTCACAAGCTTCTTCCTAAAATGGAGCAAAGAAAAGATGTGAAAGTGATACATCAATCCAGGGCATTCGCACTGCCATATAATGAAGTTTGAAATTGCATTATATGGCCAGTATAGACTCATATAATGCAGTTTAACTGTATCGAACTGCATTATGAGTCTATACTGACCATGTAATGCAGTTTCAACCTGCATTTTATGACAGTGTAGATGTGGCCTCATCCATTCTATTCAGAGATTGCTTTTCATCATTATTTTATGTGTGCTTTCTTTCAGGATGGGGAACCCAAAGCTCCAAAGTTCAGATCCATCACAACACTTGGCTTCACTTCCCTGGACACAATTTGCGGTGGATTCTGACATTTACTCTTCTGTTTGTGCACGTATGCGAAATAGGAGAAGGCATTGTTTCAGACACGTAAGAACAAAAACCCTTGCTTATTGTGTTGAGTGGTGTTAGACCTTTCATAAGGATGGAAATGAGTTTTGTTGATGTTGTGATTATCAGCAAATGTGTCCATTGTGCACCTCCTGAGACACAGTGCAAGGCAAAGTATGTTTTGCCTTGGAAAAAAAACATGCATTTTTAAGGCTTACTCTGTATTCTGAAGAAATAAAAAAAATCACTTATCTTCATATTTGCGGCTTTAAATTTGCAGATTTGATTATTCATGGTTTTAATTAAAATGTTCACTCTAGGAATCTCTAGGTTCTCCAGCTTTTTCTAATCATGGCGAAGGACCCAGAGATTTCCATAGAGAACACCTATTCAGGAATCTCTAGGTCCCCAAGGTGATTCTTTGTTCAGGTTCCAGCAGAAGTCAACCAAAGAATCAGGCTGGTGGCATTAGAAACTTCTAGAGAGATGTTCTAGCAGGTGTGTTTCCATGGCCGAGCGAGGATTCAAACCCTGGTTTTTGGAATCAAAAACCAATGTTCAAACCACTACATCACAATGGCTCTTCACTAGTTTCTAAGCATACTGTTGAATGAGGCATTGAGACCATGTGGATTGCTCAAGGCTTCCAATTCATGGAAGGAAGTTGTAAGGTTAGAGCTTTCATCTTACAGTGCATCTCCATTACTGTTCTACTTAAATAAACTGTAGATAAAACTGGATAAAAACAATTATTGCTCTCCCTCTAATTAGGACTTTATTTTTCTTTTCTTTTTGTTGTATCAACCTAGAGGCGTGGATGATGGGTTGTGTTGTCAAATTTCGAGGTTGGGGGGCCTGTAGTTTTGTTGTTCTGTGGGTCGCCGTGATGCCATCACTCATTTATATATATAGATTGTTTTTATTCGGGCTTGGCCCCATGTAAGCCACCCTGAGTCCCCTTTGGGGAGATAGAAGCGGGGTATAAAAATAAAGTTATTATTATTATTACTACTACTTGCATTCAAGACATAATTTTGATATCCCCTTTGTTCTGTCTAGACGGATGCTCACTCGACATCTCCACCTCTTCCTTCCTGCCATAATGGGATTTGTAGCTGCTACAACATCAATAGTATATTACCACAACATTGAGACATCAAATTTTCCCAAGCTACTTCTCGGTAAGTATTAAGTATTATTAATGCCTTTAGGGCATTTTGGCAGGCTCTTATCTGTTCTTTAATTCTTTGGTTGGCACTAATTAGAGCGAGAGTTGGCAACTTTCAGTGGGTGCATACCCATTAAGGCAATCTGTTGGGAGTTGTATGCAGTTGGTGATTGGGGAAAATCCAACCATTTATCTCACTCGCTTTCTGTGACCTCTTTTCTTTTTGTCTGTTACTCTTTCCCCCTTCCTCTCTTCCTTGGGCACTGCTGGGGAAGGGATGGATTGTTATTTCAGAAGCTTGAATTGATTAATTACAGAAGAGTTCTGAATCTAGGCAATGGGCCCTAGGAAAGCAATTAAAGGGCTGCATGCGACCTTTGGGCCTGATGTTATACATCACCAAATTAAGGAATAAATCACATATTTACCATATGTTTTATGCAGTTCAGTATTTTTCCCCCCTTGATATACCACAGCTCTCTTTCTGTACTGGATCATGGCCTTTGTCACCAAAACTATCAAGCTGGTCAAATATTGCCAAGATGGGATCAATTTTGCTCTGCTACGTTTTTGCATCACTGGGATCATGGTTGTGCTCTATGGGTTGTTAATGGCGGTGGAGATCAACGTCATCCGTGTAAGGGTACGTGCTTCTAGAGATGTATTCCTGACAACGTTATGTCATATTCTGCAAGCCACTGGCAAATAGGGGAATTTTGCATTTACTGAAAATGGATTTGTTCATTTATTCTCAATGTCGCTGCTGGTGTTCAGAACTGAAAGCTTTTTCCAAAGCTCTTATCATCCCTCTTTCAGATACTTCTCAGTTTCAGTTTTACAATTGATTCTTACACATTTGGGAGTTTTAGGCTCATGTGGTAACTCTTCTCACTTGAGTTGTTCCTCACTTTATATAACGGACCCCATTTATTGTGTCTTTGTATATAATGGGACTTCAGCATCCACAGGTTTTAGCAATGGTTCTGAGACTCCCATGTTTTTTAGTGAATGCATTGTATTCAGTCTCTTCTGTTTGTCACTGCCTCTTTCATATCAGACCACTTTCAGGGATGAGTAACATCTGGCTCTCCAGATGTTTTTGGATAGCAACTCTCATCAGCTGCAGCCAGAACAGAAAGATATATCTAGGGAGAAGGATGATGGAAATAGCAGTCAAATAATATATGGCTGCACATCACCTATCCTTCCTTTACTGAAAACTTAGAAGCAGTCCATAAAACAGGGCTGGATACTTTATCCCAGCTGTGTTCCCTTGACTTCTTCTAGGCCAGTGGTTCTCAACCTGTGGTCCCCAGACATTTTGGCCTTCAACTCCCAGAAATCCTAACAGGAGGAAAACTGGCTGAGATTTCTGGGAATTGTAGGCCAAAACCATCTGGGGACCCCAGGTTGAGAACCACTGTTCTAGGCTATGAACTGAGGGAATTTCTATGCTGTAGTACAGAGGAACCAGTTTCCTTCATTTCTTCCTTATGGAAGGGCTTTTCCCTCTTTACTAAATTTTAGAACAAATAGTTATTCGCAAATGTGATACCATAACAAGTACCAATATTGGCTACTCATGACAAACAAGTAAGGCGAATAGTTGTTTTTATAATTGTATGTGTGAAAAAGAATTATGAAAACAAAATTAGCATTGGAGAGATTTTTTTTAATCCAACCTTTTGTTGTCATTTTCATCATTCTTAATCCATGGGGCAAAACCTGGTATCATCCATTTTCTTTAAATATGCATTTTTCTTCCTACTGTGAGAAATTCTGCAGAAATTAAACTGTTTGCAAGTACTATTTTTTGCTTCAAGACTTATTCTGTATCAGATTTTCATATTTTATGCAGAAAACAACACTGCTGTTTCTGTGCAAAAAAATTACTATCTTCTATACAAAGGTTGTGAATTTTTCAGAAAATGATTCAGATTCTGGTCAATCCAGGTTCTCTTTGTCATGATTTCCCAATATTCTAGAAACATGTTTTTTTAATCATCTTTTGGACATTTTCAAATATGCCCTTCCCTTCTTTGGATTAAAACCCCCTTTCTCTTAATTTAAATGAATCAAGATTTATACAGGCAGTTCCCAAATGGCTTGTTGTGGAAACAAGTATTGGTGAGAAAGTTTCAGTGGAGATATCTTTTCCCCATCATAACTCTTTCAGGGGTGTTGTCTCACCTCATTCTTAACTATGGGTCATTTGTAATTTGGATGTTTGTAAATTAGGGACTGCCTGTACTGAATAAATATCACAATAATACGTTTCTTTTCCCTAATGTCTCACGCTCAACTCTTCTTCATCCAAAGAAGTATTTGGTGTGATTCAAAACCTTGCTATTGTGGTTTTGAAAATCAGATGGCTCAACAGTAGATAATGCATTTTATGTTTCAAATAAGTTGAATGTTACTAAATCTTACTGTATTTGCTGTGTCCTGTTTTTATCCCCAGAGGTATATGTTTTTCACAAAACCTCAAAAAGTAAAGCCTCCCGAAGACCTTCAAGATCTGGGCGTGAGGTTTCTGCAGCCCTTTGTCAACTTGCTCTCTAAGGCAACATATTGGTGGATGAATACCTTAATCATATCGGCTCACAAAAAGCCAATTGACCTGAAGGCCATTGGGAAGCTGCCCATAGCGATGCGATCCCTTACAAACTATGTCTGCTTGAAAGACGCATATGAAGAGCAAAAGGTAAAGAGTTGAATCGGCATCATTACTTGTGAAGCACAAGGCAGTTATGGGAAATATGCAGCCTTTGGGGTTCACCCAGAAATGTATTTAATCATAATTCATTATTTTCTTCGCCTTGAAGGTATGGCTTGAAGGCACACAATAGCAGTCCCATCTAAAGCACCTGAGTTTCATATAGGGGCCCCAAATTCAAATCCTTTCTCTTTTCACAATAAAAAAACCATAATAATATTAGCAGAATAGAACTTAGAAATATTACTCATTTGGAAGTTGCCTTCCAGGGTTTTGTAAAACTGCAATTGCTCTTGCTGGCTGGAGAATTCTGGGAACCGTAGTCCAAAGAAGTAGCATGTCTACTGTAAGACAGATATATTACTGGAGTCTCAAAGAAACTGTTAATGTATACCTTTGTTTACTCAAGTGCTCTACAGCCAGCAATTACTCAAGCATAGCCTGCTCAGAAAACTCCTAAAAGGAATCGGATGGAGTCCAACAATTTCTGTCTGACCTGAGAACAAAAGGCTTTGGCTGCATTCCATTTCCATGCAGAATCCAGGCATCTGTTCTTTTCTAATGTCTTTGGTTACACTTTATTGAAAGATACTAATTGTGAGGCTGACAAGATTTCTCCCCTCCCTACAAAACTGTATTTAAAGTGTTTTAATAGCCAGCTTTGCTACAAGAAGCCAGTGCCACAAAGCAGGTATGTACCATTTTCATTCCAAGGCATTGGCACATCAAAGGTTTTTAGATAGCACAACTATTTATTTAGTATTTTTTATCTCTCCTTTCTCCTAATATAGGGACTCAAGGCAATTAACAATGAATGTAAAACAATGCTAATTTAAAATAGATATTAAAATATACACAAAAATGTTGAAAAAATAAACAATTTATACTGTTAAAACAATAAAAATTAAAATGTATTTAAAAAACCTTCTATGAACCTTAAAGTCCCTATCACTTAGTATAAGAAAACCCAATCTTTGTCACTTCATAGACTCTGGTGGCAGAATTTTTTTTAACTGCCAACAAAAAGCAGACAAGGATAGGAGCATCCTGCCCTCTCCAGAAAGGGAGTACCATAATTTGGGAGCAGCCACCAAAAAGGCCCCCTTCCTTCTCGCCAAATAAACTTGAGAGATATGTGAAATTGGCAAATTTATTGACTGCAAGGAACTAGAGGAGATAGCCTGGTTGCACGGCACCTCTGCTGATGTTAAAAGCCTAGCCTAGCTCACTTCCCACCTAAGCAGCTCGAAAAACAGTTGCATCTGTTGAGTAGAAAATTCTAGGTACCGCTTATTTGGGGAGGCAAATTTAACTTAAAATTTACAACACCATAAAAACTGCCAGCAGTGTGGGGAAAGGAATGAGGAAGTACTACCATCAAAGGACTCAATGTCACAGCAGCTCCCCCGTGGCTGGAATCGAGCATACCCTCATGAAGCCGGAAGCTGAAAAAAATGTTAAATTGCCTTTGTGTTTGTCTATATGTTGTATGTCTAATAATGGAATTGATTGTTTGCCATATATGAGTCCCCTTCGGGGTGAGAAGGGTGGAATATAAATACTGTAAATAAATAAAATAAATTAAAAGGGGCCATTCATATGAAGAGGAAGAAGAAGGATAGATCACTCTGTTGTCAGCAGAGGTGTCCACAATGGCTAGGGGCTCACATGGAGCTCTGTGTCTGGCTAGAAGCTGCAATGGTAGTGGCAGAGGCACAGTACATCCCCTTTTGCCTTTGTTGATGAGTGCAAGGAAAAGGTGATGGCATCAGGGTTCAGTCTGGCTATTCCATTGGGGGAGAGTCTGGTGTTTTGGATTTTGCAAAGATTTTTGGCACAAGGATAACATTGAAACAGTAGTTCAGTTTCAAATTCTCCCTCTTTTTAAATTGAATTGATTTGGCTCTACTCTGTATTCTTTTTCAGAAAAAAGTGGCTGAACATCCAGATAAGGTCCCTTCCATTTGGCTGGCTATGTACCGGGCTTTTGGGCGGCCAATTCTTCTCAGCAGCACATTCCGTTACTTAGCCGACCTTTTGGGCTTTGCTGGACCACTCTGCATTTCTGGCATTGTTCACAGTTTCTCCACTGACAACAAGGACAGCACGATTCCAATTGTTTCTGGTCTATCCAATGGGAGCAATTTCAGCACACCAGTTCAAGTAAGTGATTTCAGCTTATTTAGCTATGTAAATAATATAACATACAACATTTCTTCCAGACCAGAACCCATTTGAGGTATCAGTGAATGTTTACGTTCCCCTTTGGAAACAGTTGGACTTTTCTATCCATTGTGAAATGTTGAAAGAGTCGAATTTCTGTTAAACAGGCATATGCACATTGAGTTTTGCATTGGATTGCACAACATTGCCATTCAACTCAACACAGCAGTTGCATGGTACAATCAATGTGTAACTCCACACATGGAATTTTCAATACAGATTCTGTTTTTCCCAACTAGATTAGCATCACTGATTCAATGGGATTTACATAAATGCAGGCACACTTCTCAACAAATAATCATTAGGCATTTCTTGTCAGAGAATGGATATAAACAATGTGTGAACCAGAGTCCAGAAAACAGAACTTTCCTGAGAAGTTATGGAAATAGCTGCATAGACTTGAGATAAAACAGGTTGACTGCAACTAATATACCAGCATGGTGTAGTGGTCTGAGCATGATATAACTCAGGAATCCAGGGTTCAAATATCTGCTTGGCTATAGAAACCCATTGGTGACCTTGAGACAATGACAAAACCCCTCTGAACAAATCTTGCCAACAAAAAGACCCATGATATCTTTGACTTAAAGTTGTCATAAGTTAGAACTGACTTGAAAGCCAACAACAACAACAACGTCCTTTTAAAGTTGCTGAAGTACCTGCAGCTTATGTAGTTTATGGGGATTTACCCAGAAACATTTTGAATCATAATTATGTTTCCCTTTTCCCTTGATTTTGAATGTTCTTTGAAATTATCTTTTCTTTTGTTCCTAAGTATTCTACAGATCCTTTCCTCACCTCAGGAGAGCTTCTCAAAACCAATTATGTCTTAGCCGTTCTCCTTTTCTTGGCCCTTATCCTGCAAAGGACATTTCTCCAGGCCTCCTACTATGTCACCATAGAAACAGGCATCAACTTGAGAGGAGCTTTACTGGTAAGCCAAGACCTTACTTCACTGAACTACATCTTATGTGAAATCTGACAGAGATTTACATTATCCGTATAGGTTGCGTATCCCTTATCTGGAAATCTGAAATGCTCCAAACTCCCAAATAATAATAATCATCATCATCATCATCATTCTCCTCCCCCTCCCCCTCCCCCCCCTCCTCCTCCTTATATATGCCCTGCTTTATCTCTCCTGAAGAAGACTCAAAGTAGCTTACATTAAAAGTATGACTATACAATTTAAAATATACAAATATGCAAACATTAAAGCAATTTTTTCAATTTTTTATCATGTCAGAAGTGACTTGCAAGCTACTTCTGGTGTGACAGAATTGGCCGTCTACAGAGCTGTTGCCCAGAGGACACTTGGATGTGTTCCTGGGAGGCTTCTCTCATGTCCCCTCAAGCTAGAGCTGATAGACAGAAGCTCACTCCGTCTCGCAGATTCAAACCGGCAACCTTCAGATCAGCAACCAACTATTAGGTCATCAGTTCACAAGGATTTAACCCTCTACACCACCACGGCTTCTTAAAAAAAACAGAATTAAACATAACAATATTAAAAATGCACAGTTAAAATAAATTAAAACATGTTCAAAGTTAAATTGTCTACAAGGGTGGCTAAGATAGTGCAACCTTTGCTTTCAGTGTGCACAAACTTTGTTTCATGCACAAAATGATTAACTATATATAAAAGTACTTTCAAGTTATGTGACTAAAGTATATGTGAAACATAACTGAATTTAGACATGAATCCAATCTTCAAGATATCTCATTATTTTATCCACCTTGATGTTGGATGTTTAGAATTACAGCAGAATCTCACTTATCCAACATAAACGGAGAACGTTGGATAAGTGAAAATGTTGGATAATAAGGAGGGATTAAGGAAAAGCCTATTAAACATCAAATTATATTATAATTTTACAAATTAAGCACAGTTTATTGTTTTACAATAAACTGACAGAAAAAGCAGTTCAATACACAGTAACGTTACATAGTAATTACTGTATTTACAAGTTTAGCACCAAAACATTGCAATGTATTGAAAATATTGACTACACAAACATTTGATTACTAAAAAGCCAACTGTGTTGGATAACACAGAACGTTGGATAAGTGGAGGTTGGATAAGTGAGACTCTACTGTACTCCAAATATCTTAAAATTTAACACAATGCAACATCCAATGCATCTCCAGTTCCAAGCATTTTGTATAAGGGAATACTCAACCTGTACTTTGCTTCATTTATGGATAAAAAACAGATCCATAAAGATCTGATAAAACTATTTATACATTGGACTGAACATTCTTAATGAATTGTTTGGTCAGTTTTAGGTAGTAACTATTTTGTAGTCTTTTTACATTACAGCAGTGTTGCTTCAATGCATACTTCTTCTATAATGCGAAATAGCCCAAGACTGGGATGGTAGAGACTCTTGTCTTGAGATTCTTTGAGTTGTAATCTAAAAAAGATTTTAATCGTACTTCCAAGGTTGCCTTTACCTTGTTTTTTAAAAATGAAATCCAATATAATTATGTTTCAACTTTTGTATCACCATAGATATGATTAATTCCATGGCTCTACTCTAGTTGAAAGTAGCTATAGGAGTTAGGCCCATGTTGAACGTGGATCTATGCATTGTTCAAGTACGGCTTCATGTATAAGGAATCTTACATATGTATATGACGCCGATGGGATTCCGTGTACAATTACACCTAAATGTTCATTAAATGAACAACATGTGAGGTGCAACCACAGCAAAGTATAAATATGGTAAAAATAATAAATAAGGAGATTTGCACCTACTGTATATTGTCATGTATAGGTCACCCTCATATATAAATCATGGGCAGGTTTTTGGACTCAAAGTATAGATTTTAATAGGAACCATGGACAAGTTGAGGGTGAAGAGTTGAGGAGCAGAATTCAAAACGATCTTGACAGACTAGAGAGATGGGCCGAAACTAACAAAATGAAGTTCAACAGGGACAAATGCAAGATACTTCACTTCGGCAGAAAAAATGGAAAAGATACAGAATGGGGGACGCCTGGCTTGACAGCAGTGTGTGCGAAAAAGATCTTGGAGTCCTCGTGGACAACAAGTTAAACATGAGCCTACAATGTGATGCGGCAGCTAAAAAAGCCAACGGGATTCTGGCCTGCATCAATAGGGGAATAACGTCTAGATCCAGGGAAGTCATGCTCCCCCTCTATTCTGCCTTGGTCAGACCACACCTGGAATACTGTGTCCAATTTTGGGCACCGCAGATGAAGGGAGATGCTGACAAGCTGGAAAGCGTCCAGAGGAGGGCGACTAAAATGATTAAGGGTCTGGAGAACAAGCCCTATGAGGAGCGGCTTAAAGAGCTTGGCATGTTTAGCCTGCAGAAGAGAAGGCTGAGAGGAGACATGATAGCCATGTACAAATATGTGAGGGGAAGTCATAGGGAGGAGGGAGCAAGCTTATTTTCTGCTGCCGTGCAGACTAGGACACGGAACAATGGCTTCAAACTACAGGAAAGGAGATTCCACCTGAACATCAGGAAGAACTTCCTCACTGTGAGGGCTGTTCGGCAGTGGAACTCTCTCCCCCGGACTGTGGTGGAGGCTCCTTCTTTGGAAGCTTTTAAGCAGAGGCTGGATGGCCATCTGTCGGGGGTGCTTTGAATGCGATTTCCTGCTTCTTAGCGGGGGGTTGGACTAGATGGCTCATGAGGTCTCTTCCAACTCTACTATTCTATGATTCTATGATTCTATGATTCTATGATTCTATGAAGAAAATCATGATGAGAGTAGTAATAACAACTAAAACAAATTATTGATTTATTTTTATACTGTTTCTTGTGCAGAAAATGTTTTAGGAAAATTATTATATGCCAACTTTGCAGTTTTTATGTAGAAAATAATAACTTCCTGCACAGCATTTCCTGGGTTTTTTTTTTCTTTCTCTCTGTACACAAAATTTGTACTTGCTGACTGTATACTTGCTTCTTTTTCTGCAGGCAATGATTTACAATAAAATCCTGAGACTTTCCACATCCAATTTATCAATGGGGGAGATGACATTGGGACAGATCAATAACTTGGTTGCCATAGAAACAAATCAACTCATGTGGTTCTTGTTCCTGTGTCCCAACCTATGGGCTATGCCCGTTCAGGTAGAGAATGGAAGTAAGGGACTGCTTTTTGGAAGAGACAACAGATTCATTCACTGTATATTGGGCAGGGAGTGGGGGAGGGGTTATAAACAAATTACAAGCAGCAAATCTTTAAAAAGAATAGTACTTCTTAAATGTATTTATGTCATTACAAGCTAACTTATGATCATCTAAATGCGAATTGTGATGCTGTGCAACTCTTATTTCCTCAAGAAGGGAGCAGAGACATAGCTACACTGCTAGGATCATTGTACACATGGAGTGTCCATTCATGGAGTGTTCATGCGTAACTTGTCCAGATATACAATAAGTCATGTTGCTCTTTAGGACACACTACAAAATGGGAGTCTCTATTTCCCAATGTGATGTCTTCTGTAACTTCTCGTTTTGGATCATAACAACGAAAACCCCAGTCTTTAATTTTAAGAAAGTTTTAAGAGTTGTAGCCAAATTCCATACAGTGAATTCCGTAGATATGGGGAACACAAAGCAGAACATTGTCTAAATTCTTCTGAATTGATTTATTGAAATCATTATCATTTTCACTGCCATCGTCAGTGATTCCTCATAAGGATATTTGTAATGATTGTCACCTATATAGGCTTGGCTGTCAACTTTTCATAACACACCCTATGTCTTCCTCCTTTGTGTAGATCATCATGGGTGTCATTCTACTCTACAACCTACTTGGACAGAGTGCTTTGGTTGGAGCTGCTGTCATTGTGCTACTGGCTCCGATACAGTATTTCATAGCGACAAAGTTGGCTGATGCTCAGAAGAGTACGCTTGTAAGTCATTCCCTCCAACATGACAAATGTAGCTGGTTAAAGGATTAGAATTAAATCACTGAAGTTCTCTTCTTGACCATTGACTCTTCTTTCTTCATGTATAACATAGTTGGCCTCCTATATTGGTAGTTTTAACTTTTGGATTCAATTATTCTCAGATTTGATTCATATGTTCTCTCTAGGAACATAATTATGGGTCCTCCTATGGCCAATGTGTGGCATAGAATCACACTGAAAACCAGAAATTACTAGAGAGAACACCTCTCTAGAGCCCCTTCTACACTGCCATATAGAGTCCAGATTACTTGCTTTGAACTGGATTATCTGGCAGTGTAGACTCATATAATGCAGTTCATAGAAGATAATGTGGATTATCTGATTTGATAATCTGGATTATATGGCAGTGTAGAAGGGGCCTAGGAATTCCTAAGTCCTCCAATGCAAATCGATTGTCAACTTCCATTGGAGGTTGACCACAGAATTGCACTGGAGGATCTATAGGTTCCTAGAGAGGTGTACACTCAGATAAAATCATAGTGGTGTTGTTAATTCATTGTTTTTTCCAGTTTCATGTTGGTGCTCCACCCCTAATCCTGACAAAAATTGAGAGTCTGCTGTATTTGTAAACCACACGATAACATGAGATCTTAAAGCAATGTATGTTCAAAGTAGATGCTACTTAATATCTTCATTTAAATAGATTTAATGTCCACTGGATTTCATATCAGAACAAGAACAATCTGAATACCATGAATTTTATTCAAAGACGTATCATTTACTTAAACACTCAGAAAAGTTGTTTAAAAATACAGTATATGCAGAATGAAAACTATTGGGACTACCTGCTGGAAATTTGGAAGGAAAATAATGTGATATTTAATTTAATATTTATTACAATGAGTTTTTTTAATTGGGGGAAATATAATTATTCCTTCTCTTAGACAGTGGACATTTAAAGTGTTGGATCTCTCAAATTATGGCTTGGAATACTGGAGGGTTATTATTTTCCCTTCCTCATGGCTTGAATTTCTATCTGCAGTTTGATATGATTTTCAAATTGACAAACTATGCTTGTGCTAGTATTAAAATGTGTACTCTGTTCAGGTCAGACTTTATGGCTTGAACTGAAAGCTTGTCTGAAATGAACTTTTATCTTCAAAATGTATTTTAATGCACAAATATGATAGTCAGACAGATGAGACCATTAGCTTCAGAACTTATTTTATCACTCACATGGGAAGAATTCCAAAAGTAAGTATTCTTGCAGATGTAAAAGCTGGAAAGTTTTATTCTAATATGTCATTTTATGTTCTTTGTTTGCTTATTCTATAAGTAGAGACTAATACATTTTTCCTCTCTCATTTTTAATGGAAAAAGGATTACTCTACAGAACGGCTGAAGAAAACCAATGAAATACTGAAAGGTATCAAACTGTTAAAGCTGTATGCTTGGGAGCACATATTCTGTAGAAGTGTGGAAGAGACACGCATGAAGGAACTCACCAGTCTCAAAACTTTTGCTCTTTACACATCTCTCTCCAGTAAGTAATTGTATTTCTATATGCAATGTGATTTTTAGGACTTGTTTAATTAGTCTGTCTAGTAATCTATACCCCTCTATTCTTTATCCAAAGATAAGTTCAGATTGGTTTTAAATTTTCATAGCTGAAGGAAATTATGTTATATTATAGAGACACACAACAATACTGTAAAAGCAGAAGTAGGAAGAATGAAGATCACTCCATAATAGCAAAGGATTATCATAAGTGATAGCATTAAAAGATGTTGGGTCAAAAAGAAGTGGGTAACATTTTTGTGATCCCCTAAAACTCCCATTCCCCCAAAAGTAGGGTTGCCCGGTGTCCCTTATTGCAAGGGGTATTCTTTATTTTTTCTATATGAGGGTGCCAAGTACGTTTTCAGGTATTGATCATACATGTGCCTCACAAATTGCTCACTAAGTGTTTGGAGGGACCTCTTGTGAATAGTAGGCACCTGCTCTTTGCACTCTAGGCTAAACAATATGGAGAACATACTAACAGTAACCCACTTTCTAGTAGTTAGAACATACTAACAGTAACCCAGGTTTCTAGGTGTCCAGCTGTTTGGTGGTCCCTATTAGATTTGAGGAGCATGGGAATCCTCTCACAAGATAATAATAATTGGACGTTATTTCTAGACGACCTTATCTCCTTGAAAGGACTCGGCAGTTTGCACACAAAGAAGGCAAACATTCAATGCCCTAAATACATATAAAACACATTAAAAATACAGAATAATAATCAATAATAGCAATAAACTTATAGCAAAGGAATGAAATATCAAAATGAGGACAGAATAAAAATAATCTAATAAAATAGAAACTCACTAATAGCATAAGTAAGCCTTCAGATATATATCCTAAAACAGTTAAAAACATTAGAAGTGGCTATCACAGGTGTTCACGTAAAATGTATCATAGCAGCCATGAGATAGAAGTAAGTTAGCCAGCATTCTGATGGGATTCATTTAGTGTCCTAGTCCTGCTCCTCCTCATACATTAAGGTACAAAGGTGCGTTTTCAAGAGTTTTTTAAAAGAGAGGAGGGTGGGAGCCATTTTAATTTCTTTAGGGAGGGAGTTCCAGAGACAGGGAGTGATCACAGAGAAGGCCTCCCCTCTCATTCCCATCAGTTGCACTTGAGACAGGGGTGGGACCGAGAGCAGGACCTCCTCTGATGACTGCAATGCACGAGATGGTCTATATGGGAAGATGTGGTCAGACAAATAGCCTGGACCCAAACAAGAAATCATCTTCTCAAGGCACTTGCCATACCTCAGAGTTTCCAGAGTGTCATTCTTCCTTTGAATGAAGCAGAACCCTGACTATTTTTTAAAGAACTGCTATATAAACTTCTGGCCCTTTTCACTTTTACTTTTTGGGATACTGCAATAGGTCACAGGGGGAACTGACCTCTGAACCCCCATCTCAGGATAACATTTAAAGGCAGAAACAAATTCAATCACTATTTTTGAAGCTACTGTTTGCCAGATCAGCAGAGAGAAGGATCCCAAGCTCCAAAGCAAGACATATTTCCCTAAGTAGGAGAACCAATGTGATGTACTGTGCTGACTTAGGGCTTCTCTATACTGACCCAAACCCCCAGTTTTTTAAAAACTAATTTTATCGAACACTGATGTTAAGTCGACCAGCTCTGCACTTTGAGGTTGTTTGGAGGGATGAACCTGTTGTGATCCAAACCAGTCCCCTGGCCACATGGCCCAATGCCGCCATCTTCTTTTCTCTATTTTTTGCATTGCAGGGAAAATGGAATGGGTTGGACCTGTGTCCCCTTCTGTTACTATAGCAGATGGCCACTGTGCTCTGGGAGAGCACCTCACCTAGTTATGACTAGGGGACCTCTTTGAGCTACGTAGTAGTCCAGTAGTATTGCTACTTGGAGTTGGCCTGGATTTTGCTATAGGTTTAGATGAGCCCTAGGACTGTGGAGAACTACTACTTGGCCATGGAAACCCGTTGGGTGACCCTGGGCAAATAATCTTCTCTCAGCCTCAGAGAAGAGCAAAGGAAAGCCTGCTCTAAACTAAGTTTGCCAAGACAACCCCCTGATCATTTGCCTTGGAGTTGCCATACGTCAGAAAGGACTTGAAAGCAGAAACAACAAGGAGCATCTCTTTGATATTTTTTTAAAATTCCCTCCTTCAATGTTAGAGATTTCCTGGTAAGATGGAAAAAGATTTTTGTGAGGCTTGGACATTTATGCAACTGGACTAAAGGGAAAAAATGATTCAGTAAAATTGCTCTTCTGACCCCCTTTTCCCTTTCTCATACTTTGGGACAAGTGTAACAACAGCAAGCCTAATCATTGTTTAAACTTCCTTATTAAACTTGGTGACATCGGTTAGTTTACACTATTAATTACCAAGACAGTATCAAAGGATGTCTGATAATTTAAAATTTATATGTTTAGGGACCACCCTGGGATTAAGGTTAACATAACTCTGGTATGTAAAATAATTCCCACACATACATATCCAGAACTACATTTTGATTGTGATATACACAGCACCACAATTCCTCTGGGAATACAGTTTCCAGCTCAACAAAATACACAAACTGTATTTCCAAGGTTTTGTTTTTGGTTGTTTGACATGAAGAAGCTTTTTTTAATTGCCTGCTAAGTAGCTGGCCAGTATGTTACGTTCTGGGAAGGAAAGCATATTAAGGCAAAAGTTCAAATGAGTGCCTAAAACCAGATTAATCTTGATATATTATTGTGCTAATGGTTATGTTTATTTCCACAGTCTTTATGAATGCAGCTATACCAATTGCAGCTGTCCTTGCGGTAAGAACTCTTTTGAAAGGGGCTGTATAATGCAATACAAGACTCAAGGAAGTGTGGGAACTATACTTCGCTCCTAGTAGCCATTGCAATTATCTCCCTACTATACTATCTCTGTATCATTGACCAGCTGTCCATTTCAGTGAACGCCTTCCCCAGTATTATAATGGCACTTATAGCCATTACAGCTGAGTAACCTCCTTCCCTTGATGATATGATTTATTTGCACTCTTAGCACTTTGGCCTAGATTCTTTGAACCTTATTCATGATTTTAACATTTTATCTTGTATGTGGTTTTTATGACTTGTTTTTATGGTTTGATTATTGGTTTTAGTGGTTTCTTGTCTTGTTTTTATTGTTCTATTCGGGCTTGGCCCCATGTAAGCCGCCCCGAGTCCCTTCGGGGAGATGGGGCGGGATATAAGAATAAAATTATTATTATTATTATTATTATTATTATTATTATTATTATTATTATTATTATTATTATTGCTATTAGTCAGCAGAAGCTCTTAAAATAGGTTGGGAAACCACTGAGACTGTATGCCAGTAAGGGGTGGGCTAAAGGCACAAGGAAGAACCAAAGTGATCTAGTTACAGTAGTTCGCATAGTGGTAACTCCTCCGTTAGGCTGCTAGTGTGCGGGGCTGCCCTTGAAGATGACTTAGAAATTGCATCATGTAACACGGTCTTGAAAAAAGTTGGAGTCTGAATTCAAGGTACTTGCAATGACATATACAAATAGCTTAAGACCTCTCTCTCTATATATTTATTACAGATTTCCAAATAAATTAAAAAGCATAGATAGAAAAAAGAAAGAAAAGGGAAAGAAGAAAAGGGGAAAACACAGTTAAAAACAGCAAAAGAGGAAAGGTTAAATGTCTGCACGGAGAGGTAGATAATACATTTATTATTACTACTACTACTACTACTACTAGGAGCCCCCGGTGATGCAATGGGTTAAATCCTTGTGCCGGCAGGACTGCTTATAAAAAGGTTGGCAGTTCATATCCCGGGGAGCTCCTGTCTGTCAGCTCCAGCTTCCCTTGTGGGGACATGAGAGAAGCCTCCCACAAGATGGTAAAACATCCGGGCGTTCCCTGGTCAATGTCCTTGCGGACAGCCAATTCTCTCACACCAGAAGCAACTTGCAGTTTCTCAAGTTGCTCCGACACGAAAAAAAACTACTGCTGCATTACTACTACTACTACATTAAATCTTTCTGCTCTAGATAATAAATATTTCATACACTATTATTCCCTCCTTTTCTGCAAAAGGAGGGCTACTTCAAAAATGTCAGCAGTGATTTTTCTCTAACCAAAGCAGATTTATCCATTTCAGGCCCCTTCCACATAACTGTATAAAATCCACATTTAACATGATTACATAGCAGTGCAGACTCAGATAATCCAGTTTAAAGCAGATATTGTGGATTATTTGCCTTGATATGACGTAGCCTTATATGGCTACGTCAGTTTTTAAAAGCCAATCCTGTTTTGTTGAAATTAGTGCACTTTTCCATTTTGTGCGTGTAATAATCTTGATGCAATGGCCAAACATTATAGCAATCTTTCATATTTCTTTTCCTTTACTGGCCCTGGGCTCTGGCGCTTTCTTCCCAGGGAATTCTCTTTTTATCGTGATAGGCTTTTAGCACATAAAGTTTTTAAACTATAGGCTAAGATATACAATGCTCCCAAGGTTGCAAGCCAGAACTCAGTTCAATATTGGAATAGAAATGTTTTGATTATGATGTTCTTATGGGAAGCAATAGAAAATTCTAGACATTTTCTACTGTTTGTGCATTTTTTGGTTTTTCACATTTTGTGCATTTTGATAATGCCACATTTTGGCATTTCTTCGCACATAAAAGTGGGGGTTTTGCACAAAAATTCCCTTATTTAAAAAATCTCACTTCACTATTTTTCAGTAGTAAAAAATGTACTTGCAACTGTTGCTGCTCATGACAGCAACAAAACCTTGACTTTTGGATGTTCACACGGAGTGAAAAAAATACATTTACACTTTTTCCAAAGAAGTTTCTGACTATGTGAATATTTTTTCACATCATGAATAGGGTAAAATGCAAATATTCTTTACACTTCAAAGTACTCCAATAGATGGCTATCATCCTTTGGTTTAAAATCTTTAGAGAAAAATACTCTACCACACCCTGAGGCAGCATATCCCACTATTGAACAGCTCTTACCATCAGGAAGTTTTTCCTAATATTTAGATGGAATCTCTTTTCCTGTAGTTTGAATCTGATACTCTGTGCCCTAGAGCAGCATAAAACTAACTTTCTCCTTCTTCATTATGACATCTTTTCAAATATTTAAACATGGCTTTCACTGTCTCTTCTCCAGGCTAAACATTACCAGCTCACTAAGCAGTTCTTCATAGGGTTTGGCTTCCAGAACTTTTGCCATTTTGGTCATACGCATAAACTGGAGTGAGAATCAGAATACACACTGCACGTTCTGATTCTCACTCCAGTTTATGCCCACAGTTCCTAAAGGGAAGAGTATGCAAGATCAGCTATGGACAATTGAAACATAACAAGGGCAAAGGAGTTTGAAAAGCTGAAAACTCAACAGAAATGTTGAATTGTGCCTTTGTTGAATTGAACTGGAATACCACATAAGTTTTGTTTTCCCCAAAGTCAACATGTTTCTCTATTAACCTTTTCCTTTTCCTGATATGGCAGACATTTCTAACGTACACGTATTCAGAAGAGAAGCAGCTAACCACGGCCCAGGCATTTGCATCTCTATCGCTTTTCCACATCCTGGTCACCCCACTGTTCCTCCTGTCCACTGTTGTTAGATTTGCCGTCAAGGCTATCATAAGGTATGTGAATTTTATCAACACATAAATAAATTTTCCTCCATTAAATTACATTGTTCATTGTTCTATCTTTATAGTATCTCTAAAGCCTCATGCAAGAATGTGTTTCAATTTATCATCTCAGATCTTCTCTTGCTGAAAGCCGATCAAGAAGTTCTATAAGCAAAATTTTCCCGGGGACCATTTTATTTTACAGAATCATTGGGATGATCCAGTGTTTTGGAGCTCTGTGAGGAAACTGTAGGAAACACACACAGTTGTGTGTCTAAGTAATTTGTGACTTAAAATAACCTTAAGATGAATCCATTACAGGTTTTTCCTGGCAAGATTTATTGGGGAGGCGATTGTCCTAGTTGAGGCTGAGAAGGTGTGAATTGTCTAAGGTGTCCCAGAGGGTTTCCATGGCTGAGCAGGGATTCAAACTCGGGTCTCCAGAGTCTTAATCCAACACTCAAACCACCATCATATATTCCCCAGAATTTTGAGAACAATGTTTCAGTTGTTACTTTTCTTCTTCTTTAGTTTTGGTGGAGCAGAAAATTAAACACAACATTGTGTTTTGGGAGTAGTACATTGGAGCAATAACAGCTACCACAAGAAGCACATTTTGTCTCTATTGGAAAAAACAAAAACAAAGTCCAATTGCCTGGGCATTGTTGGCAAATCCACCTGGTCCTTGAACCCTGGTGAAAAGATAGCAACAGTAATAGTTTATCCTATTTCAGATTATGAGGGCCCATTTTTATCTCACTTCAACAAATTTCATTTTTTTCCTGGGATGGGAGTTTCTAATGCTGGGTCCCTAATAAATGTAGTTTTCTTGCTCTCCCCTCTCTTTCTTTTCAGGGTGCTTTCTCATTCTCTTTTATCATTTATACCCCCCTTTCCATCTGTATTTGTATAGATGTAGACATTTTAAGATCAGCAAAGTAATTTACCCTTGACCCCAATTATGAACCATTAGATAAATGAATGTATATACTACATTAGTTTATAACTATTATTTATTACTTGATCAAAAATGGGATCATAGAAAACTGCTTATTTGTCCTTCTAGCTCAATGCTGTCTGTATTGGCGTGAGAAGACGCCATTTTTGTAAACAACTCCTTCCCTTTGTTTAAATGATTAAACTCTTTCCATGCTATATTTAGCAGTTTGCCTCACTAGGAGACCATGTCTATCATCTTCTCTGCATTTAGGCCATTCCACAGATCCCGTATTGCCAAGACAAATTTCAGCATTTAGGGGTTGTGTCCTCTGACAGCCAAATCAATTCCCCAACAAAGAGTTTTGTAGAATAATGAATGCTTAGCCACACTTTCCCCTGTTATCATCCATCAAATTATAGAATTAAGTGCTCTGATCCCAGGGTCATTAAGTGCTTACATGCTTGTGCCATACTAACCTCCCTGATTTCATTTAGCAGAGAAGCACTTTCTGCAGTGCTAAATGAACCCCAGTGAATCCTGAATGCACCATTGGCGTCTACTAAAAATGGAATTCTCAGCTCTTGTTCATATAAATATCCCCAGGGGCACGCGAGAGTCTTACTCCATAATTAGCTTATCATGTAGTAAATCTAATCGTGTTGCCAAGTTTCACATTTCCTGGCTCAGAAAGACCAATCTTGGCAGCTTGCAGAGTTTACTTGCCACAGTTACAAAGTGATCATTACAGTTACTCATCTTAGAAGTGACTATAAAGGGCTTTCTCACCATTCTCAGCAGCCTTAAAATCTGCATTCATGGATGTTTGATCAACTCCATTTGAACTTAGAGGAGTATTTGAAAGTTTCAGACATATTTCTTTAAAAAGATGTATTTTTTTAGGTAGGAATCGACTTTAGAATTGTTGCACCATGGCACCATTATACCACAATTGTATATATCATGCTTCTCCTTGCCAAGTACATATTGCATGATGTGGCTCTCCCAATGCTATAGCGTGCTGTTCTGTTTGTGGGTCATTTGGGAATGGATTTATTATCCATTGGAAATAATCCGTGAATGACTCACTCTCCCACTGTGGTTTAATAACCATTTGGTGTGAGAATGTTCCTCCCCCCCCCCCCCCACTTCATTGTGCTATAGGGAGTATACTGGATGTAGTAAGGTTGTGGTTTTGTTTGTCCTCCTAGTAGGGAAATCCAGCAGAGAAATCCCAGAACGCATCTAGTAGTTGAACTGGGACAACTTTAGAATTCTCAGGAGCTCTTAGAAACATTTCTGCTCTGGACCAGCCCTTGATTCTGCAGATTATGTGTAAACACAAATCACAGCAGAGAAATCCAGACTGCACAATTGGACCAAACCCAGTTCAGCCCCACTGGATAGTCATCCTTACCTGGGCTATCCTTTGTTGTCATGGCAGGCAGCCACGAAGCTCTGGAGGAAAGGCCAGGAGCTGCTAGGAGCTCCATGGTCAGCTACTATAGTTTCATTCCATGCCCTTTTCCCTACACTGCAGAGGAAAGGTGATGGCAGTACTGGCTCATATGGACAGTGAAATGGTTCAAATTTGGATTGGTGAAACTCTCCCCACCAATCTCAAATTGTGGCTCCACTCCAGAATTTCATGGTCCAGCTGTCTGCACCAACCCCAAAGTGTGGAGTTTTACCAACATTTCAGAGCATCCCCCAACTTCCGTTAATGCAGAGTAAAGCTGAGTTAACTGACTTCTGCTGTGATTCACAATTTCTGGCAGGTCTAGAAAAGCCCCTAGGGTTAGAAAAGGCATCCGAATCAAACTGTTCCACCAGTTAGGAATATATAATCAATAGATGGCTCTCTAGCATTTGTTTAAAAGACCTTCAGAGAAGGAGACTCTACCACACTCCAAGGTAGCATATTCCGTTGTCAAACAGCTTTAACCATCAGTAAGGTTTTCTTAATGTTTAGGTGAAATATTTTTCCTGTAGTTTGAATCTGTTGCTTCAGTTGTTTGCTTCTTTTAAAACAACAATCCTGGAATAGCAGGTAAAATAAACAGGATGAGGTAAATGATATTGACATATTTCAAGTGCCAAAATCAAAAACATGGGTCCAAACTCCATTGATGCAGTGATGCTGAGAAATAGCACATTGCCATTCCAGTCAAAAATTCCAGAAGCAATTTTCAAATGGACCAACCTGAAACAAGTTACTTGTGTGATAAGCATCACAGCTCAGAATACATTTTTCACCCAAAATGGTTCTACTACCATGCTCATAACCAGTGATCCATTTACAGAAGAATGTGGCTGTCACTCTTTCTAAATCATACCGTTTCAGACTGCAAACAATGGAGGTTGGCATTTGAAAATCTTCCCAGAAAGAAAAGTAGAATGTTAAGATGACAAACATGCTAGGATTCTTCCCTTCTTAATTTTCTTTTACTGTTGGAAAGCTAGGAAACACATAATTTTATTCCTTTCACCCTTAGTATAAAATGGCTTCATCGTGGAGAACTTAAATGATTTGATGCATGGTTTTATCTAACTGGCACCTGTCACCATGCCATAAATCATTATTGTCAACTAGGACAGATTCCATTCAGTGTTCAGTGACACAATTTTGCAATGGACGGTGACAAGTATAAACTACTCCTTCTTTCTCTCTCTTTTTAGTGTACAAAAATTGAATGAATTTCTCATAAGCGATGAGATTGCAGATGACAGCTGGAGAAATGGGGACAGTGCCTTACCATATGAGACTTGTGAGAAGCATCCAGGATTTGTAAGTGTTGCATTGCACTCTTTCTAAAACAGAATCCACACATAAAATTCTGGTCCAAACATATTAATGACCAGTTCATTACATTACATTTTAAACTTGACTACAGAATGGTTACACTGATTGTAATGGAATGGCACATGCACATTTCAATTTATGGGGGTTCCTTGTTGTAAAGATAGGAATGAGAATAGGAAGGACAGCACAGTATGACTTCGATCAAGCTGAACATAGAATTATGCTGGCAGGCCTAGAGAGGTGCTCACTCTACACATTGTTTGGTGCAATTTTAAGGTTTGTTTCCCCTGGATGCTGACCACAGGAGTTGTACTGGATGACCTAGAAATGCAGGAAAAGCATTATCCGTAGGCGTTTTCAAGGTCCTCCAGCATGATTCTTTGGCATGTTTTCTGCTGCAAGTTCTTCATTTCAATAGAGTTCACTATTACCTACAGTTTCATATTTCCACCATAACCCCATGTGGTTTTGGAAGTTGTATTCCAAATCTGATTCCACATCTACTTTGGTGAAATGCCATACTCATTGCAAAGCTGCTCCAGGTTCGGACAAAGTGATTTCTGATCTGACCTGCTAGTTCCTCTACAAACCATGGGAATATCAAGAGAGAGCGACATCCCTTTGGGATTGCTGAAACTACGGTATTTCAGAGAACTTTAAAGGATCTGCCAAGGTTGTTGATTCTGGATCAAATGCCAGAATGGAGTCACCAGAGACACCAATATCTCCACTCAACTATTCCTTTTAACTTCCTGCAATACTCCAAAGTGAAATTACACTGGAAGGGTGAGGGTATCTGATCCTAGGATAATGCATGTGATGTGGTGAGTTTGCTGGTTAATCATAAAGGAAATAAAGAAGTTTCTGTCTCTCTCTCCCCCACTTGCTGTCAACATGCTTAGCACCCCAAAGCCATAAACCGGAAGCAGCCATTGAGACACCAACTGGACATCTATGAGCATACATTAAGGATACCATCCCGTTACCATGACATTGATGACTGTGCTATCAAGGTACTTCTTCTTCTTTCTTTTTTTTAAACACCCTTCATCTTTTCTACTTACGTCAACTGCCCAATGTGACCAGCTAATGCAGATATGAACAGTTGTGATCCTCCAGATAGTTTTTAGTCTACCATTCCAAGAAGGCTAGCCAACATAGACAATGGCAAAGAACTATGGGAAATTGATTCCAGAAATATCTGGAAGACTACATCTGCCTATTCTTGAATCCATGAATTGATAGAAAATTTAAGAGTCATCCATACAGCCAGGCAAGTAGTATTTTCCAATCCTGGGTGGGCAACACTCCTTTGAAGAACAGTTTCTTGCCTGGAAGTAATGTTAAATCTTCCTTTATCATTTGCTGTTCAAGTGGGGATCTATAGTATACAATGTTTTTCATTAGCCAAAGTTGATATAAAGGTATTTGCACCAGTTTTGTTTTGCATAAATTGTATTATTATGAGCACTTTAGCATTAAGGAAGTTAGCAATGCTTAATTTTCAATGCACTTTATTCTTGCTTTGTATTTTACTCGCATGGAATCTCATGCCCCACTCCCCTCAACAGACTCTCAACATAGTTTTTGAGAGATTTTTTAAGGGTCTCTTTATGGATTCTGGGATAGAAGTAGCATTTGTTTGTCGAAGTTCTGATGTGCCTATTCTACATTGCAGGTAACCAATGGGTACTTCTCATGGGGAAGTGGTTTAGCCACATTATCCAATATTGATATCAAAATTCCTACAGGTAGGATTAATAACTTTCTACATTTGACTATATTTCATTCAGAATAATTAATCCTATATTCTCCAGATGTTTTATAGCAGGATAGGAAGCATGCAGTCTATAAGAGTACAACTTCTAATGTATGTTGTCAGTGGCATTAACCTGAATCCTACTGTTAGTCTTCACTACAGTAAAGCCATTGAATCAATCACATTTACCCAAATGTGGGCTCACCATTCAACCATTGATTTAATGGTTCTCCTGTAGTTAGGTTTAATCAATAGGATAGCAGCCTGTGTCAACCAGAGCTAGTAATAATGGCGTTAGAAGGGGCATTATAAGCATTAAGTAATAATTTATTTTATTTTTAGAACAGTTCAATAAGTCACATTTTTATTTCCTTCTTGTTCCAGGCCAAATGACAATGATTGTGGGACAGGTTGGTTGTGGCAAATCTTCTCTCCTCCTTGCTATTCTTGGCGAGATGCAAACATTGGAAGGCAAAGTTCGCTGGAATCGGTATGTTTTCCATTAATCTGTTACTTTAATAAGAACTTTCAGTATGATGAGGTGGACACTGTTTTAGGACCGTGAACTTTAGGAGTGTGGCCCTTTGAAATTTGACATTGTGAAAAGTCCAACCAATAGAGCAAAGCAGTTTAAAAATTAAGAATGGTCTTATGATCCGTTGTAAACATAAGACTTTAGTAATACCTTTTAATTACTGAATGCACTGGTGGAAAATAGGTTGTTCTAGCCTTTTCTTATACAATAAAATAATTTCATTTTTTCAGAGTGATGACAAAGCAAAATGACTATTATTTCCCAAAGTTTCCCCCAACTTTTACCATTCCTGTCTGTCTACTAGTTGTTCCTTTTCATTGATATTCCATACATACAGTAGGTCCTCCACACTTGCATGTTTAACTTTTATGAATCTGATTATTTACAGATTTGATTCGTATGTTCTATGTTAATCACATTTGGCAACTCTAGTAAAATGTCTTCCAGAAGAGGAGTGGTCATACAGAAAAGCTATGCAATAATGTTTCCCAACCTTTTGTTATAACTGGCACAAACCAATATGGTTGTGTTAATTTCAGACTGCCTGACAGAGAGGCGTTTTCAAAAGGACCGTACAGGTATTATTAAATTCAAACCTAATTGGTTTCAGATCCCTGAAATAATAATCAAGGATTTAATCCCTTTCATTGTTCTCTTAATGCATAATTCTGCATGCTTGAGTTTGCCAACTGATCTTATGGAAGTAAGCTCATGGAGATATATAGGCCAACTACAATAATACAGATACTGTCATGCTCTGCAGCCATGTTTTCTGTCCTGTGGTTTTAAGCATGAGTTATAGTTGTGTAACTTGATATCCTATGCTCAAACAGAGAAGTGAGTTTCTTTGAACATAAAATACCAAGTTACACTACTAGTATATACTAAAAAAAACACCCTTACCCTAAAATTAATAGCATTCTATTAATATGAATATAAATAGACTTTACAACCTGGATTTCTTTTGCTTCAGATGATCATTCCTTCATTTAAATCTGCCTCATGCTCTTGGGATTTATGAAAAATGTCTATACAGTATCCATGTAATACTGAATTCATTAACAATAATGCCATTTCCTTCTTATATGTGTTTTCCACCACCTAGGTTGCTTGTTTTAGCAAAGCATTGCTTTCTGCAGTGAAGCATTCACCCTTATTAATAATGAACCATCAAGCTATACATTGTATTACTGTCATTTGCATGCATGCACTGTTTACAAGTTCTTCAAGGAATTCAGAATCTTGTGCAAAATGGTTCAGATAAAATGTGTGGCAGGTGAGCTTGAAGTTACCTGATTGACTTCCATATTGAGAGAAGGGCAGGAAAAGAAAATGAATAAATTTGGTCAGTGTTCCCAATATGGGTAGAATTTTGAAATAAGGTCAAGCAATCAATGGAACTAAATTGACAACTGGATAGAATTCAGAGACATAGCCATGTTAGCCTGGGATAGCAGTATGCATCTGGAAACACTGATGCCAAGGGGATTTATAAAGGAATAGTACCACCAAATTACAAACTGGGGTGTACAAGGTATGTTACAATTAGGATTGCCAGATTCTCAGAGTCTGTCCCTAAGTGTCCATTTCCAGGAAGGAGACAAGGGTCTTAATTCTTTTTTGGTGGCCTCAGCTTCAGTCAAAATAAAAGGGCTGGGTTCATGTCTCTAGCTGAGCCAGTAGAGCTGCAGCTTTGTAAACTTTCCAAAGCTTAATCGATTTATTGCTGTATTTCGCAAAAACTCCCCAGGGGTTCTGTGTATTTATTTGCTTAGTCTCTGCTTTTCCTCCAAGTTTTTGTGATGCCAGTGGCCATCCTCTGTTCTGTTCTACATCCATTTTCTGACTAGATTAAACATTCTTTATCCAGTATACCCGAGCAAGTGAGCAATTGTGGTCAGTCTTTAACATATAATGCTTAATAATATCACCAGAGGCTGTCTCTCAGTATCAGGTTTGGGATGGTCTGGGATGGTCCTGAACTGGCAACCCTATGGCTTGTTACAAAAGGAATAGAGAACGGTATAATCAGCAGAACATTGTGTGGCATTTTAAAATGTATTTTACCATTGGCCTTCCATATCTGCATGTTTCACTTCTGTGGATTTAATTAATATGTTCTCTCTAGGATTCTCTAGGTCACTCTGGAGGAAAGAGAATACTTCACTAGGAGTTTGTAGATCCTACCAATGGAAGTTGTCCATATTGTCAGTTGTGCTGGAAGATCTGGAGCGCTTACTGTATCAGATTGTGGTTATGGTTGCATAATAGGGAATTCACAAAAGTGGTCAAAATTCCAATAATTTTACATTATCTTTAACAGAATATAGAATTCTTATTACCGTCAGATTTTTGTGTGTAGAGGAATAATATTTTCCCCCAATATGTGAAATTTATTCTCCTAGCTGCTGATATCTTTTCCCCAACCACTACTAAAATATTGTTTGCTATAACTTGCAGTGTAAATGAAACTGAGCCTTCTTTTGAAGCAAATCGGAGGTATTGTTCTTGAATATTCTTCTTCTTGAAACCCTACCTGTTGTTCCCTCAAACAGCGCCTTGCTTCTCCATCTCATTCGCAATACTTTGCTAGATATTATTAACGAGTAGATTTCTTCAACACATTGGTTCCCAGTCCTGGAGACTGGGGGCAAAGGGGGGGGGGGGGTCAGGAAGAAATCCATCTGAAATTCTTATAGAAGTCTATTTATGGATACGTGTCACAATATTTAAAATCCAGTACAGGTAACATCAGCAACCAGTGACGTCATGTGGTCAAATACCAAAACCTTTCTTTCCCCCCATTTTAATTCCCCACTCTAGAGCTTTAGAGGTATCAGAAGGCTGAGATAAGCAAAAATTGTTGGGCACATGTGGCCTGCAGGCTATAATTCCCCCTCTCATGACAGGCTATCAGAACACGGGAGCTGATATTGCTTTCTATTCAATATGGCCAGTAAATATTGGCTCCATTGCTTTATCCATCATGAAACTCAGATTACATGAGTGTAGAGAGTGCTACTCAAAGGGGAGGTCCATGAATTGGTGATGCTTGTGATCCATAGTGGCAGGATTTAGTTTCCATTATTGTTATTAGAACTGAGCCAAAATTCAGAATTACTCAAATGTACAGACAGCCTTTGAACTAAAGGGCATTTCCAACATTAACTTTTAGGAGATGTGGCCGTGACTGGGAACCACTGTGTTATCAGATACCTGACATCTCAAAGGAAATTAACTTTGTGAAATGTGTTTTTGTGCCTTCTAAACTCCTTAAATATGTGAACTTGTGGGAAATATTTCTAACCACCATTAATTATTTCCCAGCACCCATCTCTTTCTTTATTAAACTGCAGATAGCTACCAATACCTATTTAATGAAACAAATAAAAATGTGAATTGCAGTTAGAGCTGAACTGAATAGCTGTAAATATTAAACATGCCCTTTCTTTGGGAACAGTTGGATGAGAAATTTTGATTTCAATATTTGAATCTGCATTTTGAATATTACATTTTCATTTTACATCAGTTTAATGCCTTACATTTGTTGTAATCTTTTAACAACTTTCAGGATTTCAACAAGCAAACTTTCAAATAAGCTGCTAGATGAAAATCAGGACTATGTGGCTAAGCAACATGAAAATGTTGCCAAAATGGCAAAAATCATTAACGAAAAAGAACTCACACAAGCAAGGAGATGCTTCATTAGTTGGAATTTGCCTGGACCTACTGGGAAGGACAAGCGGCTGCCCTCCCAATACTGAGTCAACTGAGTAACAGCTACGTTTGCACTTTGAACTCAGTTTTCAGAAATTGAGATGAACTGAGAATATAGGTGAAAAATGGGAAGAGAATAAAATTGGATCATTATAAGGGTTGCAAAAAAAGTAGGATGAGAGAGAATTAGTCTGGAGTTAATGACTTGACATCTTTGCTAAGACAATGGAATCTATGCACATGTTAATCATCTGTACTTATGCCCATTGGTCTGTGATGCATTGTGTTTAGACACAATTCCAGTTTCTTATCAAACTACGCTGAGGCTTTCCAGAGACAGGACAGGCATGGCTTGTATCAGAATGGGGTAGCTTTGCTTCTACATTGCATATCAAGACTCTCAGTTTTGACATGAAGTGTGAATAGACCACATCTGGTAACATCTTTACAGTCTGATTTTCTTTTACAGAAAGAAATCCAAGGTAGAGAGTGGGTGCTGCACTAATGTCATATTTTCCTTTTAAATTCCCTTCTTTCTGATCGTAACAGTTCTGTTAATGTAGCATTTTCATTTTGACCCACCTTACCTCCTCTTTGGCTATAACAGCTCCTTTTCTTTTGCTTGCTTCTTTGTTCCTTACCATTTTTGTTTAGACAGTATTTGGCTAAACTCCATTTCAAACCTGCCTACCTTTAGTCACTAATATTTTACCCCACCTCTTTTAGGAATCGATACCCAGTTGCTTATGCAGCCCAGAAGCCCTGGCTCTTGAACGCAACCGTAGAAGAAAACATTACCTTTGGAAGTCCATTTATTAAACAGAGGTATCCTTAAATATTTTTATGATTCTAATGTCCATCCTTCTCAGATGTTTCTGCTGCTCTTCTTTTAATTGAGGCAATCATTACGGAAAATGTCTTATGTCGGAACTACTGAAATGATTGATACAGGTGCAAGCAGATAATTATTGCAATAATCATGCAACCCCACATGCATTCCATGTTGCAAAATTTTAGCTTACTGAATATACTCATGTTTAAGTCTAGAAGCGTTAGTTGAAATTTTTACCCAAAAAATCTGGGCTGAATTATTAATTGATCAATGTAAATCTGGTACCTTAACTCTTATATATATAAAAAGGCTTCACCTATGAATAACGTGGCAAATGGAGAAAGCTTAGTCTGTTCTGGGAGAACACATTCTCACCTGTTGGGTGAGAAGGGCGGGATATAAATATTGTAATAAATTAAAGGAATATTGACCTTATTTTTGTTACCACGGCACCACTACTAAAACTTTTGAATGTCTGGGAAGAAAAATGGAGGCAGTGGTAGCTAGAGGCAGCTGACTTCCTGAGAGTCATTCCACAGGGAGCACTTTCATCTCTTCATGGAATGGCCATCAACTTACTCATGGGTCATATCAAAATCCTTAATTTTGACCTAAAATCTGACCTTGACTTATGCATGAGGTCAACTTATACACAAGTATATCCTATCCTATCCTAGGCAATCCCTCATTGTCCAAGTATGATGGCCTTCCAAGTTCTTGGAAGATTCCTTTTTTTAATGTGTGGAGGTTGATATGCAGCCGATCAACACACAGTCTTCACAGAGTGAGGGTCCCAACCAGTGGCATAGTTAACACAGCAACAGTGTATATACTGCAGTTACAACTGCTATTGAAATGTGAATATTGGTTGCAGTGGTGGAGGTTGCTATATGAGTAATTACTGTTTCATAATAATCAAGATTTTCTTGCTTACTCACCCTAAATACTATGGCTTAATTCCCATTTCCAATTAGAATAATCTCTTCCAACATTCTCTTCACTCTTCACAAATGACACAGGGAGTCATTTTTTAAACTTATGGACACCCTGTGCCTAAATACTCTAAAGGTGCCAGATCCCATCTGATCTTGGAAGCCAAGCAAGGTCATTTCTGGTTTAGAACTTGGATGAGTTGGGTCATCCCAGGAACTGGAAAAAACATCTCTGAGTATTCTTTGTCTATGGAATATATGGAGCCACCATAAGCCAATAGACAGCTCACTTCTCAATGTATCTCATATTCAGGGGAAGATGGTAGATGGCAGGTGCTAGGAACAAAATTCAGGGCTAGATAAGCCTTGGACTGATCTAGAAGAACTCTTTATGTTATGTTCTTATATTCTTAGGTACAAAGCTGTCACAGATGCATGTTCTCTACAGCCTGACATTGATCTGTTGCCATTTGGAGATCAGACAGAAATTGGAGAAAGGGTAAATTAAGAACAAGAACATTTTTTTTACTTTTTGCAACCTTTTCAATAGTGATAGTGGCACAAGTTAGTTCTTCTGTAGAAACCTTCTCAGTACCCACAAATACATTGCTGTCCAGCTCAGTGCTTTCATCTTCCGATACACTAGGGTTATCCCCAGAGTCCTTGGGGGATCCACCACTGCATTAATGGTAACAGGAAGCTTGCTGGCAAAATTACATTCTGGATGTGTGGACAGGGGATCAGTTCAGATCTAGCTGTCTACACCTTCAAAACGTTGGGCTCACTCCGAAACTTCTTGAAAGCTTTGGAGTAAATCCTGTTTCCTCTTGAGCCACATTAATGGTGGGATGTAGCACTTCTGTTGCAATTGTAGCTGTGCATCTCTGGAATCCTTGCAGCAGTTGAAAGGAGACTTCACTTAACTTTGGCTATGTCGACATAGCCTAATATGTGTCTGTTCTTCCCTAATCACCTGCAGTTGCTACAAGTTTCTAACCTGCCCCCGGCATGGTGACTATGTGCCTCTTGGTTTCATGGCAATTGGAACCACTTGATTCAGATGTTCAGAAGCATCCTCTTGCAATGATGAAACATGCTTCATAGCTTCCCTGAGCTGAGGCAGGACTCAGAAATGTAACTGTTACTGAGTATGAACCTCCTGCCATGTTGGTTGGTTGATGCTGGGATTTGTTATTCAAAAAAATTTTTTTTCCCAAACTCCAGGCTGGTAGCTATTGCTAAGTAAACATGATGCAACAGTGCAACTACATTCCTGTTTTCTCAAAGTATAGTATTTATAACTTGCAAGTCATTTGGTTTATTTCCTACTAAATGACTGCGCTGTGCTTGCTATTTTAGAAAGTTCAGGGTTCATCTAAGTTTATCAACCAGGAGCTGTAATTTTATTTTTTCTAAATTTAGTGGATTTTAGGCTATGGTTACTAAAAAGCTCTCATTTTTCAGTGTCTTATCATAACAGATGTCATAGTATTTATTCGGTAGACTAATATTCATGGTCTGTTATGCCCTCTAGGGAATCAACTTAAGTGGAGGCCAGCGGCAACGCATCTGTGTCGCTCGAGCACTCTACCAAAATACCAACATTGTCTTTTTGGTAAGACTTTTTATCTAAAACAAATTATACATGTTTTCTTTAACTCTTTTGCCTTTTATTTTCTGATATGGATTAAAGTTGCATTTTTTTAAAAAAAAATTCAAACGATTTGGAATTTCCTGAAAGACATGAGCATTGCAATAGTTCTGATGTACATCAAATATGTTCATATTAGTTGGCATTGGATTCTGCTTATAGGATAGATATACCATTTTTGAGGCAGGGGCCTGAATGTAATAAAACTTGAGCTAAACTTACTAGCAAGACTAATGAGTCTTTTTAGTTGTTGAAGGGACACTCATAAAACAGTTTGAAGGAAAACACATTGGGTTTTCCTTATGCAAAATGCTTGGGACTAGAAGTGTTTTGGATTTTGGAATATTTGCGTATAATCATAATGAGAAATCTTGGAGGTGGGACTGAAATCTTAATACGAAATTCATTTATTTCAAATGCATTTATACTTATAGCCTGAAGGTAATTTTATACACAATGTGTGTGAAAAATGTGTATATTGAACTATTAGAAAACAAAGGTGTCACTATCTCAATCACTCATGAGAACATTTTTTGGATTTTGGAGCATTTTCAATTTTAGGATAAGGGATATTCATACTAAAAAAATATTCAATCTCACACTTTGGAACTACAAGCGATAAAGATACTCTCCAGCAATGAAGATTTTTAATATGGTTGCCACCACGCAGATGATAAAACAGGAAAGGGTGGTTAAAAAGAAATAGGGGAGCTTTGAGGCCCTTCGTAGCTCAAATATACCACTGAAGACCATGGATGGGGTTGCCATTGTAAGACCACCAGGTCATTCTACAAAATGGAAAACCGTGATCTCATAAACCTGAAGATTTAGAAACACAGAATGGCCCCTGTATCCACATTCCTGAACTTCCTGTGGAAACAGGAAACCGGGGATAATAAATAACCCTATTAAAATAGATGACTTCCCCCATAAGTGACCATACTATCACCCTGGAAAACGTAGAAAATTCTGAGAAAGGTATTTTAGGAATTTTCTAGGTCCTCCAGAAGTAGGTAACTTCTGTTGGAATCATTCCATGGAATCATTTAGGGCACCTAGAAAATTCGTAGAGAGAATATATTTTGTCAATAGGTGAAACTCCTGGCACTAGGCCTGCAGATACAGGGTTTGTACTGTAGCTATTCCTTTATGAAGTGCCATTTGTCTAAAGTATAGTACATTGCCTATACTGCTCTCTAAATTTCCAGGATGACCCATTTTCTGCCTTGGACATTCATCTGAGTGACCACCTGATGCAGGAAGGTATTCTGAAGTTCCTTAAAGATGACAAAAGGACACTTGTGTTAGTGACTCATAAATTGCAGTACCTCCCGCATGCTGATTGGGTAAGAGATGCATACATGTCTTTTCACTATGGGATCAGATTGGAGCAAATGAGTACATGATAATAATAGACATTTCCTGTTTTGTTCTCCCCACATATTGAGTAATTAGAAAAACCTTCATGTTGATAGGCAGAACATTTTTGCCTCTAAAACTTGATAGTTTTGTCCCATCTGAACATACTGTTCCTGTCTTTGAAAGACATCTATGGTAATGACTACCATTATATCTTGTAGCAATGTGTTTTATGAGAGAGTTCTTCACCACACGATGAATTATTTTGTTTTGTCCTCAGTCTATTATTAGTCAATTTCACTGAATGTCTTTTAGTAACAAAATGACAAAATAACATATCTCGCCTGATACATTGTTAGCACTGTCTTAATTTTTCTCTATGAAGCCACTTTTTGGTTCTTTTCTGTGTTATAGAATTACACAAAACTCACAGGTACAACTATTCACATGCATGCTGTTGTCGTATTATGTTGGATTATAATCATTTTGGAAAAGTTATGCCCCCAGAATAGGATTTCTGAGTAGACATAGTATGAAAATCCAAAGCTCAGTGTTGGACTATATGAGCGCTCACAAAGGTGATCACCATCTACCTTAAGTCTAGGACCATTGGCCTTGATTCCGCTAAGACCAATAATAAAATGTCTCATTTGATTTGCATTCCCTTTAATTTGCCTAGAGGTCTGTACTAGAACCAATGCACATTTGCTCCCAGCAACCTTGGCAGAGACATTTCTCCAATGGTTTTCATGTGCCAATTGTGTGGGGAGGATGGCAGGTTTGCTTCCAGTTTACATTCTCCTAAAAGCTACCAAAAGCAGTGAAGTTTCTCAAGTGCAATACAACCCTTATATTTGTGGGGTATACATTAAAGAACTTACTCTGCAAACAGGACGCTGTAGATAATAAGTTAAATAGAATTCTTGTAAATACCTGAATATTTTTAAAAAGTGAAAGGGGGATATTCAGCTACAGTAGTCTCACTTATCCAACATAAACAGGCCGGCAGAACGTTGGATAAGCAAAAATGTTGGATAATAAGGAGGGATTAAGGAAAAGCCTGTTAAACGTCAAATTACTTTATTATTTTACAAATTAAGCATCAAAACATCATGTTTTGCAACAAATCCAACAGAAAAAGCAGTTCAATGTACAGTAACATTATGTAGTAATTACTGTATTTACGAATTTAGCACCAAAACATCAGAGTGTATTGAAAATATTGACCACAAAAGCATTGATTACTAAAAGGCAGACTGCGTTGGATAATACAGAATGTTGGATAAGCGAAGGTTGGATAAGCGGGACTCTACTGTACCTCTGTTTTTGCATTAGCCATTTTTCTTCCTTATAGAAATAACTAAGGCACCTACCAGGAATATAGACTTCTGGTAGTTCCATATATGTGAGTGGGCAATTACACAAGTTAGGAGTTCATGAGTGATGAGTTGGCCCCATGCTTCATGGCTGTTGGCTTATCCTTGTTGCAAGTCAATAATAAAAAGCAAGTTCGGAATAAAGAATTTGATACACATAAATCCTTATACCCCCTGTGTTCCCACAATTAGAAGTTTCTACACAGTTGTGCTGCTGTGACCTACAGGAGCCACAGAATACTGAAATACATGTATGATGTTCTGAACTTATCCTCCAGTTAAAGAGGATTGAGAAAGAACAAAAATGACCTTGGTTTTAGGACATGTCACTTTAAGGTTATTTAAAGGCTCTAGTGTTCTGATTTACTACATTCTTCCTCCAGCATGTAACCCACCCACCAAGCTAATCTCTGGAAGTCTGGAGTTGGAGACCAATAAGGTCAGCCCTGATAACATTATCCAGATGGGGTAAAAACATACAATGAATACTCTGGATGTTATTTTTTTACAAATCCATGTCCTTGCATTTCTGTACTAAATCTCCCAGTGTGAACAATGGGAAAACATGGATTGATCTAATTACATGTGTATACCTTGAGCCATAAGGAGTGGTAGGTAATAAATGTAAAAAGATGATATTGCAAAGCAACAAGTAACTTTGTGCTATTGTGGAACAGCTTTTTAGTTGTCTTCCTCCTTAGATTATTGCCATGAAGGATGGAACTGTGCTTAGAGAAGGAACACTGAAGGACATCCAAAATAATGATGTAGAGTTATATGAACACTGGAAAACGCTAATGAATCGCCAAGACCAGGAATTAGAAAAGGTAACTACAACCACAAGGCAAGCTAGTGCTCTATATTTTGTGCATTGTATTAAGAGTCAAGATGGTTCTCTTCAAAGAGGACTAAGTTACATTTTAGTTTAACTTTAACACCAAAGTAAGATTCATATGTGCTTCATGTGGTCTCTTTTCAATAAATGACCTTAAACTAAAATTCATTTGATAATTCTAATTAAAATACAATATGACCCCCATATCCATGGGGGTATGTTCCCAGAATTCACATGCATTGAAATGAAGAAAATTCAACCATAGAGTTATGCTGGAAGAGCTAGAAAATGCCTTTTTATCAGACATGGTCCAAATGAAGAAGCAAAGCTTGTGCATTAACCAAATTGGGGAACTGTCTTCCAAGCAAAAAAAAATGAGTGTGTAAGATCTTCCATAAGGCACGGCTACAGTTTCGTCATATAGGTTCAGCTTTGTATCCCTACACCAAACAGCTGAATCTTAAAATCTTATTGTCAGGATATGGAAGCTGACCAAACCACTCTAGAAAGGAGGAATCTCCGAAGAGCTATGTACCCCAGAGAATCCAAAGCACAACTGGAGGATGAGGATGAAGGTAATCATAAATATTCCCATTTTAAGTTTTTGCCTTAGCTTTAAAAAGTATTATTTTAAATTAATAAATGTATAAGATTGTGTGATGATCACGTAAATGATCTTCTCAAAATTGATGTCCCTCTTTCACACATAGAACTAAGTATTATTTATTTGTTTACTAAAATATTTATTCTGTTCCCTGTATCACGAGAACTGAGTTAAAAACAGAATCTATTTTTTAAAGTTTTATAAACTATATATAACAGTCTTTGGGTTGAATTAATGAAGTCCAGTGGCTTTGATGAATAGCCAAGTTTTAACTTGGCACATAAATTATTTCAATGTTAGTGCCAGTTGGGGCTCCAGGGAAAGAGCATTCCGCAGTTAAGTTGTCTTGGCTTCAAATACCATCTCCCATGTCCCTGTCCTAGTATGTTGAACTCCCATGTCCTTACCTAGTGTGTGGTACTCTGGATAATGACCTCTTCAGATTAATATATGTTGGGTCAGAGAGGGGAGGTCCTTCTCTGTGTCCTAGGGAGGTGATTGCCCATGGGAAACCTAATGTATTCCAGTGACATAATCACAATTTTATTGTGGAAAGAGACCTTGTGCCACACATGTCCTTCACATTCATTGACTTCTGTGTCTTTGGACCCTGTCACACTACAGTGTTATAGTACAATTATTCTACTTTTACTGCCATGGCAACATCATATGAAATCTTGGGATTTGCAGTTTAGGGGAATCATTTAAAATTATCAGCCAGAGGGTCTTGACTTAACTACATGGGAGTTGAAGTGGAATAATAGAGTGATAACAATGAAATATACTTATTTCTTCACTTTTAAGATGCACTCTTTTCCCCCAAATAAACATCTTAGAATCGTGGGTGCATTTTATTTATTTCTGGTGGTACTAAAATAAATGTGCGCCTTACAATCAACGGTATCTTAGAAGTAAAGAAACACGATAATAAGGTTCCTTGAATAACATGTTAATGATGAAGTCAACTAAATATGCGAACTCCACTGGAAAATATTGAATTGTCTTATATCTGTGATAACCCATTTATATAGACATGCTGTAGTCTTCAAGCAAAGAGTGTACATACATGAATTGATCCTTATATTTCCAGAATAACTATATCTACCCAAGCAGCTAAATCTAGGAGTAGATCCTTTCCCTGTGGCATCTGTTACTTGCTTCTATGGATGCATCTACACTGTAGAATTAATGCAGTTTGGCATCATCGTAACTACTGAAGCTCAATGCTATGGAATCCTGGGATTTGTAGTTTTGTGAGGTACCAGCACTTTTTTTACAGAAACCTTGTAAAACTACAACTCTGATGACTCCATAGCATTGCACCTCGGCAGTTAAAATGGTATCGAACTGCATTATTTATCCAGTGTAGAGGCACCCTATGACATATCAGTCATTATACTTTTGACCTGTCAGAGGAAGAAGAGGAAGAGGAAGAAGATGACAACATGTCAACAGCAATGAGACTCAGGACAAAGATGCCCTGGAAAACCTGCTGGCTATATCTCTCATCAGGAGGTTTTCTCTTACTCTCCTTGATGATCTTCTCTAAACTCCTGAAGCACTCAGTCATGGTTGCTATTGATTATTGGCTGGCAAAGTGGACATCACCAGTGAATAAAACGGAGACTTGGTGTTCCAGCGAGGTAAGCCAAAGTTGAAACAATGGATGCCTTTAGCATGAAATAAGCAACAATGCTTAAAATACTACTGACTAGGGGATTTTGAGAGCTATATTCTAAAAAGGTAACCTTTTCAAGTTCTCCAGGGGAAAAAATCTACATGCCTCCAGGCCAGGTCTTCTTTAGTCATATATTATTTATATCATATATCTCCAAAAGGAGGAAAATGAATGGATAAACCCTTGGGAGTATATTTTGTCTCCCATATCAGAGACTACATAGCATTATATATAGGTTGCTGAGAAACATATAGGAGAAGGTACAGTTGCTCTCATGTTCTGCTGGCAACTTTCTGATATGCAACTGGATGGCCCTTGATGAACAGAATGATAGACTAGATAAATATGTAGTGTAATCCTCTCTGTAGTGTAATCCTCTACGTACTATCCTTTCTGTGCAGGTTCGCCGAGACCCCTTCTACAATGCCATATAATGCAGATTATCAATGCATAAAATCCATATTATCTGCTTTGAACTGGATTATATTAATCTTCACTGCCATATAATCTAGTGCAAAGCAGATAATCTGGATTTTATATGACAGTGTAGAAGAGGCCCCAGTTGCCATTAGGTCACTTAGCTTTAGGAGTTGATCATTTTGTTGCCCAGTCCAACAATGATCCAAAGAGTTGTGGTTCACTGATTTTTTTAACAAAAGAAGTTGAAGAATATAAGACATTCATGTTTCATTCCCTACATCATCCCTACTGTTTAGCAACAATCATTTGAATCCAATTACAGTAATGAAAACATAATTATAATTTCGTATTTTAGCAGTATTCCCATAGGCACGGTCAAAAGAGATCACAAAACTACATTTTTCCCAAAGTGCCTTTTAAAACGTCCAATTATTCTGAATGAGGAAGTGCACAGAGTACAAAAACAGAAGCTCTTTGGAACTATGACCCTCCAGCTGGTCTACAGTGTAGTTGTAAACATGCCGTTTGGGGTAGGGGAGTGTATTTCATAATCAAATAAAAATGATGTTACTTCCCAGGATTGGAAATAGGGCTTCTTCCCCTTGTTTTAAACAGACTTGCAGCATGGCTGTGTTCAGCATCCTCAGCGGTGCGGGAATTGTCCTTTGCCTTGTCACATCTTTGACTGTTGAATGGATGGGCCTCACTGCAGCCAAGAACCTTCACCATGATCTTCTTAACAAGATCATCCTTGGACCAATTCGGTATGTGTGTATATATACCATCAAGTTCCCTGTTTACATAATGATCCCATGAGTGTCATAGAGTTTTCTTCGGCAAGGAATACTCAGTGGTGTGGTTATGACAGTTCCTTCCTCTGAAATATAGCATATGCTATTATTGGTGGTCTTCCATCCAAGTATTAACCAAAGCTGACCCTACTTAGTTTCCAAGATCAGATAGGACATGGTGACTTCAGGGTATTAGATATAGCAAGTATTAAATATATAGCTTTATTAAAGTGCCTTCTGTCAGATGCATATACAGGGATCATGTTATCTAATATTTAGGTTGTTTGAGATCTACTACTACAGTACTACGTAGGATCCCCTGGTTGTGCAGCAGGTTCAACCCCTGAGCTGCTGAACTTGCTGACTGAAAAGTTGGTGGTTTGAATCTGGGGAGTGGGGTGAGCTTCTGCTGTTAGCCCCCATTTCTGCCAACCTAGCAGTTCGAAAATAGGCAAATGTGAGTAGATCAATAGGTAACACTCTATGGACAACACTTCCTGTTCAGCTTAAAAATTGAGATGAGCACCAACCTCCAGAGTCAGACACAACAAGACTTAATGTCAGGGGAAAACCTTTACTTTTACCTTTTACTACAGTCTTCACACTGAATCCCACTAGCTTTAATCTTTAGGAGGCAGGTGGGTAAAGCAGCATTTATGTTCATCATCTCTTTTACTTTTCTCCCCAGATTCTTTGATACAACGCCCTTGGGACTGATTCTCAATCGCTTTTCTGCAGATACAAACATTATTGATCAGGTGAATTATTTATTTGATCCAGGCTTTTAAAGATCACATTGAGATGGGAGATTATATCTTTTTCGAGGACCATATTTACATTTTTCTAGATTACTCCTCATGGGCCTCACAAGATCCCTATGAGGATGGTTGCATAATAATTACAGTTGGCCCTCAACATTTGTGTGTTTAACTTCCATGAATCTGATTATTCACAAGTTTGCTACTTAGCCACCACAGGAGCTGGAAAAGCCCTAGAAAAAGACTTGTCCAAAGAGGCCATTTCATGTATCTGGTCTATATCTGATCTGTGCCTGGACCGGAGATCACATGGGAATCAAATCAGCCATCCATATCCATAAGTTTTGCATCCACAGGTTATTCCAACCATTGCTTTAAAATCCAAAGTTGTTCCATTTTATAAAAGGGGTGCCATTTTATTAAATTATTCTGTATAATGGGACTTGAGCCTAGGCAGATTTTGGTAATGAGAGGCATTGGAGCTAGATATAAAAATAAAAAATGTCATTATTAAGATGGAAACATTGGCCTCACGTGTAACACTTCTGGCTTATCTTTGGTGCAGCACATTCCACCAACTCTGGAGTCCCTCTCACGTTCTACATTGCTCTGCCTGTCTGCTATTGGAATGATTTCATATGCTACTCCACTGTTCATGGCTGCTCTCGTGCCCCTTGGAATAGCCTTTTACTTCATCCAAAAATACTTCCGAGTTGCATCCAAGTAGGTTTCTTCAATTATTATGTATAAAGAAACTGTGCCAGATGTTTTCCTAGTTCATGGTTGTTGATGTATTTCATTCTTGTTCTCACGTTAGTTGACACCAATTTGTCAGCATAAATATTACGGTAGAGCTGGAGAAAGTTACATTTTTGGACTCTCACTCACAGGACAGCATAACCGCCAACATTTTCTCAGATAAAAATTGGAATTGTGTGTGACCAAATAACATCAGTATGTACTTGAGATATCACAAGTTGTTAATAAGGAAAAATACATAAAACAGGAGAAGGTGCAGCAGTTTGGTTTTGCTTGAGCCTATTTGCAAGATTCTAGCCTTTTCTATCAGAAATATTTTAAAAAATGACTATTTCTAATTACAAAAATGTGAGTTAAGCACTGAAAGGATTAAATAAGCTAGCATGACCCTGAGATGAGTGAGTAGGCTGAAGCCTGTTAGAGTTAGTCGACCAAAGCTAGTGTTATCCTGAGGAGTGTTAGAAGGCCTCTGTGTTAGTCAGTCTCTGTAAGAGAAGGCCACTGTGTGAGTTGGCCTCAGTATGAGGTAGGCCTCACTGTGAGAGAAGACCTAGTATGAGAAGCTTTGGTGAGAGAAGTCCCAAGTTGAAGGCCTCATGTATAAAAGCTACTGCATGAAGCTGTATAAGTTTGGTGTGAGAGGAGGCTCTGTGAGAGCGAAGCTGTTACCTGCATGAGTAAGAAGGCCAGTGTTGAAGCAAAGAAGGAAGTATAACAAACTTCATTTGTGTTATGGAAACCTTGTTTTTGTGAATAGTGCAACCATATTATTCTTTCCTTCCATGGCAGGGATCTTCAAGAGCTTGATGACAGCACTCAACTGCCTCTTCTGTGCCACTTTTCAGAGACAGCGGAAGGCCTCACTACCATCAGAGCATTCAGGTTTGTATACAGTCCTATTCAAATCAACTGGTAGTATTTTCTGCCCAATCTACATAAAACATAAAGAAAAAGCCAAGTACTTGACATTCAAAATAAGATTTAGCAGAATTTTGAATTTTCCAACTTGGGAAAGTGAAGGGAAAAATTGTTCTTTTCCAGCTTTTGGGATCAGAGACTCGCAAATTGGGACTTCTGAAACTTTCCAGATTTTCCTAATAGTTCCTATTGTTAGGCAGTCATCATGTTTCAATCTCAGGTGTTTCATTCTGCATCTACCAACCTTTGGTATGGGCCCCGGTTGCTGCTACATTTTTGTGGGGAAGAAAGCGGTGTGGGGAGGTGTTTCAGATCATAGAAAAATAACTGTTCCCAAAGTTTCCAACAGACCTCACAACCTCTGAGGATGCCTGCCATAGATGTGGATGAAACATCAGGAGAGAATGCTTCTGGAACATGGCCATACAACCCAAAAAACTCACAGCAACCCAGTGATTCCAGCCATGAAAGCCTTTGACAACAGAAATCCTTCAGCTTGCTTGAACCATGAACTACCATTGCCAAGAATACAAGCTCAGAGCCTTCTGAACCACACAGAATTAATTGTAGAACCCCTTAGATCTTGACCAATGCTAGTAAATTCTTTGCTGATGCAAGGTTTTACATCACCATTCTGACTCACCTAGTACCATACAGTTTCATATATTTGTGGAGCAGCCAGCACTTTATTCTTCCATCCCAGGACTTTGTTAGCAAACTAAAATTTACCGGACTCAGTCTGGTAGTTGTTTCCCTTCGTTCAGAGTTCATTATGTACCCATCAAACAGTAATGAACTCCCTTGACTTGTTAACCTCGAAAGAGCGAGGCCCAATTAGAGTAGGATTTGAGTGACCTTTTTATTCGTCATCTGAATTGGATAAAGAAAAAAAGTCAAAGAATGTGCAGAAGAAGAGCTGGATGGGGATGAAAAGATGCAGATTGAATGTGTCAGAGTTTCCATTGTGGAGAGGAGGAGGGAAGGGAAAGGGAGAAATCTGGCCTCTAAAGAAAAATGATCTAAGAATCGAGGAACACACTAGTTCTGTTAAAGGAGGGTTTGGGGGCTTGTGGTCCTCCAAAAAATGTAGGACTATAGCAATAGCCAGCCCGGATAATAAGGTCTATTGAGCTGCATATTTTCTTTATCCCTGATATAAAGATCTCATGCTATTGAGGTAAAATGTCAACATCTTTTTGCCTGATATGCAGCAGCATGTCATGGCAACAGTATGTTTTGCATGCACATCTTGTGGCATCTCAAGGAATGCCCTGGCATCATAAAAAGTGAAGCACAGCAGCTGGGGCATTTACATCTGACAGGAAAAGCCAGCCAAAAGTTGAGAGATACTGATTCACTCACATCAACCAAGATGAGCTTTTTTAGTGATGATAGTAAGTAGAATTTTAAACCAAACCTCAATTTTGCAAGTTTACGCAACCTACTAGCTTAGGAGTGGGCAAAGTGTGGCCCAAAGGTGTGTATAACCCTTAGCATTCTATATTGTGAGGCTCCAAAGCCCTTGCCCTCAAATCCCAGACTTTTAAAAAAATTACAAAAAAATGATCAGATATCTCTCCCCCCCCCCCCCCAAAAAAAGAAACTTGTCCCCAAAGTTCTACAAAATAACTTTCCCCACCATTCTCCACCAAAAAAAATTGAAAATAATTTAAAGAACAGCCCCAAACTAGTCAAAATGGCAGCTAGAAGAGATGTAATGCCACTTCTACCACATCAAAATTCAACAGTGTGGCCTATGGGGGCCATTGACTCCTTTGCTATGTTCCACCTCTTCCCTAGGTTAGTGGAAGTTTGGAAATGTATGCAAGGCACATTATGGCATTTGCACACTGTTTCTGCTCTCCAACAAGTGTGTTGATATGACCACCCATTATGTCAGGGCTGAAATATGTGACCATCCAGATGTGTTAGATAACTCCAAGCACACCTAATGTTAATGTGGTCAGTGGTGAGGGATCGTTGGGTTCACCATGCCCCACTCTTCTGATCTCTCCAGGGAAATTTGAAGCAAAAACTTGATGATATGAATTTTAACTGAGCAGATAGGTTTGCTCAGAGGAAGGCAGTCTTTTAGTTTGGGTCTGGACGAAATGCCATGCAATAAAGATCGGAAATCTTTGGATCTCCATGTGTTTCTGGAATATGACTCCCATTGGCCACAGGCTAGAGTGATGTTTGGAGTGTGGTTGAGCAATATCTGGGGTTGCAAAGGCTCTTCAGTCTTGTGCTCAGCTTCAACTTTCCTGATTTGGCAGGAGCAGTCCTGAATAATCGCCATGCACTTCAATCTCTCCGCGGCCTTTAAAATGTCCCAGTTTCTCTCTCCTTCTCCCACTTCCCCCTTTTGTCCTCAGCTAACTTCAATGGCTGCAAAAAAGTAATTCACTTTTTGTTAATTCAGCTGTGGCGGGAGGAACGGAGAATGTGAAATCTTGCCTCAGACAAAAGCAAACTGCTATTGCCCTTCCTAGCTTGGGCATTCTTCCTCATGAATCATTCTTGCCTTCTTAACCACACGTACCACTATTTTTATCTGTGAAAAGTTGCTGGTTGTGGACTACCTTCCTGTCCTATTGCATCTGAGCGCATTGTCAGTGTGTGATGGGTACTGATATTATAATATTCCAAAATGTCACGCTTTGCGTGGGTTGGGACCAATCCATCCTGATCTATACTTTCTATCTGTACCATTTCAAACCCTGGCTCTCCAACACAAAACAGCATTGCTACATAATACAGGAAGCCTTTCATGATTCAGCCAAAATATCCTAAGTCGTGATACTGCTTTTTAATGTTCTTTTCTGCTCTTCATGCTGGCTGATCAGCGTTTGACACTAGCCAGGCTTTTACATTATGATCAAGTCTCCCTCCCTCCAGAAAGCCAGCTCAGAGAAATTTCATCATTGTGCATACATTTCCCCATTAGAAACATGACAACCCATCTTGCTTCAGTTTGAACTGCAGGGCTTTCTGCTACAGCATTGTTTAGAAAACTGTAAATACTGGCAGAAGGCCCGGTTGTGTTGTATAAATGTCAGATGGATGCTTCTGGACTGGAAGAAGGGGATGAGTCCCTCTTTGGTGGTTTATTATACTTTGCAGAAATACAGTGTTTGCGGTTTTGTTTGGCTGAATGTTGTTTTTTTGCAAATCTAGAATCCATTTCACAAGGTAGGTTGCTTTTAGAAAAGGCCAAATATGACCTGTCCAAATTGTGGCATGATGGAACTCATAGCAATGAAATCCAAATGCAATGAAACACTTTGTCCCTGCGTGTTGCCTTCAAGCTGCCTGGCAATTTATGGTGACCCCATGAATATTTTTTCATATGGTTTTTAGAGCTAGGAACATTCAGAGGTGGTTTTGCCAGTTCCTTCCTCTAAAATAGAGCTTACAACGTCAGCTGTACATTGGCAGTCTTCCACCCAAGTTCAAGTCAAGGCTTGCTCCACTTAGCTTCCAAGATGAGGTGGTATCTGGTGATTTTAGGGCAGTTCATAGAATCATAGAATCAGAGAATAGTAGAGTTGGAAGAGACCTCATGGGCCATCCAGTCCAACCCCCTGCCAAGAAGCAGGAAATCGCATTCAAAGCACCCCTGACAGATGGCCATCCAGCCTCTGCTTAAAAGCCTCCAAGGAAGGAGCCTCCACCACAGCCCGGGGGAGAGAGTTCCACTGTCGAACAGCCCTCACAGTGAGGAAGTTCTTCCTGATGTTCAGGTGGAATCTCCTTTCCTGTAGTTTGAAGCCATTGTTCCGTGTCCTAGTTTGCAGGGCAGCAGAAAACAAGCTTGCTCCCTCCTCCCTATGACTTCCCTTCACGTATTTGTACATGGCTATCATGTCTCCTCTCAGCCTTCTCTTCTGCAGGCTAAACATGCCAAGCTCTTTAAGCCGCTCCTCATAGGGCTTGTTCTCCAGACCCTTAATCATTTTAGTTGCCCTCCTCTGGACGCTTTCCAGCTTGTCAACATCTCCCTTCAACTGCGGTGCCCAAAATTGGACACAGTATTCCAGGTGTGGTCTGACCAAGGCAGAATAGAGGGGGAGCATGACTTCCCTGGATCTAGACGCTATACCCCTATTGATGCAGGCCAGAATCCCGTTGGCTTTTTTAGCTGCCGCATCACATTGTTGGCTCATGTTTAACTTGTTGTCCACGACGACTCCAAGGTCTTTTTCGCACACACTGCTGTCAAGCCAGGCGTCCCCCATTCTGTATCTTTGCATTCCATTTTTTCTGCCGAAGTGAAGTATCTTGCATTTGTCCCTGTTGAACTTCATTTTGTTAGTTTTGGCCCATCTCTCTAGTCTGTCAAGATCGTTTTGAATTCTGCTCCTGTCTTCTGGAGTGTTGGCTATCCCTCCCAGTTTTGTGTCGTCTGCAAACTTGATGATCGTGCCTTCTAACCCTTCATCTAAGTCGTTAATAAAGATGTTGAACAGAACCGGGCCCAGGACGGAACCCTGCGGCACTCCACTTGTCACTTCTTTCCATGATGAAGACGACGCATTGGTGAGCACCCTTTGGGTTCGTTCGCTTAGCCAATTACAGATCCACCTAACCGTAGTTTTGTCTAGCCCACATTTTACTAGTTTGTTTGCCAGAAGGTCGTGGGGGACTTTGTCGAAGGCCTTACTGAAATCCAGGTATGCTACATCCACAGCATTCCCTGTATCGACCCAACTCGTAACTCTTTCGAAAAAAGAGATCAGATTAGTCTGGCATGACTTGTTTTTGATAAATCCGTGTTGACTATTAGCTATGACCGCATTTGTTTCTAAGTGTTCGCAAACCACTTCCTTGATGATCTTTTCCAGAATCTTGCCTGGTATCGATGTGAGGCTGACCGGACGGTAATTGTTTGGGTCGTTCTTTTTTCCCTTCTTGAAGATAGGGACCACATTCGCCCTCCTCCAATCTGCTGGGACTTCTCCCGTTCTCCAAGAACTCTCGAAAATAATTGCTAGTGGTTCTGAAATAACTTCCGTTAATTCCTTCAATACTCTTGGATGTAGCTGATCTGGCCCTGGGGACTTGAATTCATTTAGAGAGGCCAGGTGTTCCTGGACAACTTGTTTCCCTATTTGGGGTTGGATTTCCCCCAATCTTTCGTCCATTCCATGTCGCTGAGGTTGAAGATGGCTTTCTTTTTGTGAGAAGACCGAGGCAAAGAAGGCATTGAGCAGTTCTGCCTTTTCCCTGTCCCCTGTCGCCATCACCCCATCTTCTCGTTGCAGAGGCCCTATCACCTCCTTTTTCTTCCTTTTTCTACCAACGTAAGCAAAAAAGCCTTTTTTTGTTGTTTTTTATGTCCCTGGCAAGCCTGAGCTCATTTTGCGCTCAACAAAAAAGTTGAGTCATTCCTCTATCTTACTTCTCAGTATTTCTTTATATGTCTGGAATTGCAAATCTGTTTATTTGCAAGGTAAGTCCCACTGAACTTACTTACATTATTAGACGAGTAGTGAGAGTGACTTCCATGCCAGTGGGGTTATGAATCCACTCTAGATTTTAGTCTGAACTTTCAAGATTTCTCCAAAGTGCCACACTATATCTGCTATAAAAACAGAATCAGGAGAGCAGAATAAGTTTTTGTGTTGTATGAGGAACCCTCACAGACCTCAGCATACCCGAGAATAATTTTTTCATTATTGAGATCAGTTTATAAAGAAAGTTGTCCATCCTTTCTTCTATTCCTGGATTTTTAAACGCACTTGACAAATTGGGACCAATAGTTGATGAAACAAAAGCTCTCAAAGTCTAAAAGTTTGTTTAATAAAATAGAATAATGATGATAACAACAACAACAACTTTATTTTTATACCGTCTCCATCTCCCCGAAGGGACTCGGGGTGGCTAACATGGGGCCAAGCCCTAGTAATTGCAATAGAACGAAATAAAATACAAACAGATCCCAGTACAACTTTGGTGAATAACTGCACAAAACATTTATAGTTAAAGCAATTCAGATATACCTAATTTATCAATAAGCAATGCCAGCCCTCCTTGCATCAAGGTTTCCCTCGTTGGTTCATTAACCAAAACATTTCATATATCTCCTAATATCAAGTCTGACATGAGAATCACCTCAAAGCTATTTGGTGATTACTACCTCCCTCAGCAGCTGCAGTCCATGAGTCTACCAGGCAAAGACAAAAATTTCTTTGCTAACAAGAGGAAGAGGCATTTCACAGTAGCCCCAATATGCAAGCAAATACCAACACGGTTAAAGTATAACACCCATCCTTCAGTGTGCATAATAAATCGCCAATATAAGCAACTACATACAACAAATGGAGACTAAATATGGCAGGGTTCATGCTCTTAACACACATCTACTCAAGTTTCAATTCATGCAATGGTCTGAAATGCTAAGATTTCATGTCCTAAAATTTTGAAATTTATTCTGCACACTGTTGCTTCAGAATCATGAGTCACACTGCCGTTAATGTTAGAATTGTTTCGTCCTTTGCAGGGACGAACCCAGATTTAAACAGCGTATGCTGGAACTGACGGACACCAATAACATTGCATACTTGTTTCTATCTGCTGCCAACAGATGGCTGGAGGTCAGAACGGTACGTACGACTTAGTTGCTGCCATAGTTTTGAAACTTTAGAAGCTGACAATGACTGTGCTTGGTGCAAGATGTTGGCCCAAGAAGTATCGCTAGGACGCATCTGGCAGTGAAGCACAGCAGTTTCATATACAGCAATACTTAAAAATAGCTCAGGGTTGTTTCTCTTAAGATTTATTTTCCTTGTTGAAGCCAAGAAGCTTCTTCGGTTATTGTTACTGTGGTGACTGCCGTCTGGAAGAGATGCTAATCTAGATTGAACAATACCTTTCCCCAATTTGGTCAGATACAGAGAGTGTATGTCTATATGATGCAGCTGAAGACGTTTGATGCCTCTTTTGACTTGGTATGACTTTATCCTATAGAACCATGCAATGAGTCATTTGGTGAGGCATTTAAGTTCTCTAAGGACCTCATCACACTACAGCGTGGATCCACTTTAAATCCACTTTAAGGAGGGGACTTTAAACAGCTCAGTCAGACAGGTCCTGGACCTCACCAAACTACAAACCCCAGAATTCTGCAGAGGCAGAAACTGGATTTAAAGTGGAGTCATGCTCTAGTGTGATGAGGCAGCTAGATGACTCTATGGTATGTTGGGACTGGATGTCAGGAAATTTAATGGCATTTGTTAATATTTATGTTTTCAGGCAAATGTAGTCCATCAGAGAACATATTCCCCATAGGATGGAGGCCATGGAAATTAAACTTATCAAGCTGCTGTGACTGTGTAATTCTAGAGGAGTGATAACAATATATATCTTTCATCTTTTCTGGCCATACTGGGCAGCTGGGGAAAGGGAATAGTACTTACTGTCCCTGCCATGCCCTCAGCTTGGTTCCTGACCAAAGAGGGGAAAATACTGGTGATCCTCACTTGTTGTAAGTAGTGATGCTGGCCAAAGAAACAAAACAATTGAAGAAGGGAGAGGAGAAAGAAGGTGATGATTCCTCCTTTGTGTCCTCCTCTCTCGCCCAGTGCCAGTAACACTGGTATTCCCACTTACATGTGTTGTAGAGTGCTGGATTTTAATATGATTTCTAAGGCATAGGAAAATCAAAGCTGCAGTTGCAGTTTAAATTGGTCAGAGAGACTGCATGTAGATTTACATTTGGGATTTCCAAATTGTTCTATTTATTATTCCAAAGCCAATTACATTGGGAATTCCAGTGAAGAAACTTCATGGAATTAGATGTTGAGTCAAGAAGGAGCTGTCTCATGGTCCATTTAACATTCAACTGACTCCCCCCCCCCCAGTTTCAGGCAAAGGTTGTCACTTTCCTGCTACCCTCAGCAATTGTGTTATAACGTTACTGAGATATTTTAAGTGGAGTTGGCAGAGGCTGAACCCAGAACTCCAAACATTCAATTCATGAGCTATAATATCCAGTACTAAAAAGTTCCAAGGAGCAATTTGTTAGATTTGCTCTTGGCCCAGGGGAGAAATTACAGTAATACCACCTCCAGTGTGTTCAGTTGCCAGTGCCTGGCTCACTCTGAATTAACATCAGGTGCTTGTAGATATTTGGAGCAGGAGGTGACTGGGACAAAGGAACACAAAACAGAAACAGCTACAGAGAAAAGTGTTCATCCAGGAGTTTCGAATGGGTTGAATTTCATTCCTATATGTATGTATTGCATGCATTAATGCATGTAGGCATTGAGTCACTTCTGAGAGTAAATTCTGCTTTTTCACCATGAAGAAACATTAAGGTAGGAAACAGTAAAATGCAATATGAAAACAGCAGGATATATTAAATGATGAACAGCATCAACTACAAATATTAAACACTGTGGAAATTGCTAAAAGAGAGCCAGTATGGTGTGGTTTAAGTGTTGGACTGTGTCCCTGAACACCAGGGCTTCATTCCCTCCCCAGCCATGGAAACCCACTATGTGGTCTTGGATAAACCTCACATTCTGAGCCCCAGAAAACCTTGTGATATGTTTGTTTTAGGGTGCACACTGCACCTACAAACATTGTTAAAAACATAAGAGGGCAGAACCAAAGTTGCCTGAAACCTGAAAAATAGAGGTGAGAGAACCTGTAGAGGAAGTAAATGTAGGCAAAGTAAAGCCTTCCAGATGTTGTTGGAATGAAGTTTCCGTAAGTCCCTCCAATGGTTGAAAATGCTTGTCGTAAGCAATGTCTATATAGCCAACCATATAGTTCCTGTACTTGGTATCCCATCATTTGGATTCCTATGTCATGATGTCACTATCTTCTTTGCTTTTCTGCTTCCTCCACAACCTACTAGTGATAACCATCAATGTAGACCAGGAAAAGTGAAATGCGGGTCTGATGTCATGATGCATGCAAAGTTCTGCTAGATGTTCTAGAAGGACAAAATGCTAAATGTGTGTATAGAGATTACAATTAAAGCTAAACTTCAGCAGAAGCGCTTTAAAATTCTCTCACAATTGGACAGAAAGCATCATCATTCCGAAAGCACAGGAAAATTATTTTGGACTACCTCCCACAGTGAACCCATCTAGAAATGATGATAGCTGTAGTCCAAGAAGTAATCCTTCAATGTTCTGATCACCCCAAATTCTCTTAATTTTTTTCTATAGATCAGTAGCAAATCTAAGTAGATGCTGATCCTCCTCCTCATCTTCATCCCTTCCATGTATCTGGAGGAAAGGATGTGTATTTCTTTTGACCCCAGGCGTTCAATGCTTACAATACCAAAGAAAGCTTAGTCCCCTTGAACTTTTAAAAAAATTGTACCTAATGATTTCCCCCCCAATGGTTGAACTTCAGTATTGTTTTGTCTGTAGTTTGAGGGGTTGCAAAATCACTCTAAAGCAAACTGATAACATTCTGCCAAATTAGAGGACATGGACTTCTCAATTCCTATGCTGTTGGAAAACAGGAATTATTTGCTTCAGTGAGTCAAGGTCGCATTCAGCAGAATCCCTATGGGCTATCCACAACCCAGAATCCTGTCCTTAAAAGCTGATAATTCTCATGGTGTACTTTCCATAAAAGGACTACTTATTTTACAAGTGATTCTGACAACTGAATGTTTTTGAAAATATCTCTAAATAGGGTTTGGAAATTGTACTTTTTGGAGACTATATCTCCCAGAACCTGCCAAGAAAAAGGATCATTTCCAGGATCTGTGACTGAGTGTGTACTCTATGTACTGTCATTTCTTTTGCTGTCAGAGGACCGGTTTTGTCCTGTCACAAGAGTAGTATAAAACTGCACATTGTGACTATGTCTGTCCCTAGCTCCCATTTTTATGACTCCAGTACAGTTCTCCAAACTCCCTAACACCCCATTAGAATTAATTTGGAGCATTTTTGCATGAAAACTGTACAGAAAGCTCTCCAATACTTCTATTTCCATTGGAGTCCCTCTCAGATTGGTCCTCTTTTCGTGTCAGTAGTGACTTGAGAAACTGCAAGTCATTTCTGATGTGAGAGAATTGGCCATCTGCAAGGACGTTGCCCAGCGGATGCCTGGATGTTTGATGTTCTATTATCCTGTGGGAGGCTTCTTTCATGTCTCAGCTGGAGCTGACTGAGGAGAGCTCACCCTGCTCCCCAGATTCGAACCATCGACCTGTTGGTCAGAAGTACTGCTGGCACAAGTGTTTAACCTATTGCACCACCAGAGACTCTTTCAAATTTGTGACAGAATGTCATGCAATGCTACTTCCAGACACCATTATGAAATTTTGGTGGAGTTTGGAACATGGGTGTTCATGGAAGAAAATTTGCACCATGCAGTTGCTCATCTCTATACAAGACTAAGGTAATAAATGTAGCCTTGAGTGGCAGCTAAGTTGGTGTCAAACTGCATTAATTCTACAGTGTAGATGTCCAATGACTTCTTTCCAGAGGAATGCTGTACCCCTGAAATGTCTTATGTCTCAGAAGTATGATGCACTTCCCTAAGAACCTAGAGGAGTCTTAGTTTCTATCTCAATTTCCCCTAAATGAAAAATGGATACAGCAAGAATGCACACAGAGGAAGGGTAACTGTACTGTACTACACTACTGAGATAAGTTGTAGTTGAATTGAAGTTGATGTATTAGATCCAATGTCAACTATTAGCATCTCATTTTCTTTACTTTTCAGGATTATTTGGGTGCTATCATCGTCCTCACAGCAGCCGTGGCTTCCATTTCTCAAACAGACACTGCTGGCCTTGTGGGCCTGGGTTTGCTTTATGCGTTGACGGTATGTATGATGGCAGAGCAGAAGAACCATTAGCATAGTCAACTAGGATTGTCTCTAAGCTACGCTGAAATAATTTTCACTCATAGTTGCATCATTTTAATGGGTTTTTCCCTTTGAAACTAATGTATCATATTTGCAACTAGTGGCAGAAATCCCAAATGCACAGCTCCCATCCTGGCTTTCTTAATATTGAAAAGAGGAATCTTGCAAGCCGTGGATTCAAGCCAAGGCCAAAGGAATTTAGAACAACTTGGACCAACTTCAGAGTTCAGAAACCAATTGAAAAATAATAATAAAAATAATAAAGCTACTAACAATTCCCAGGCCCTGAACGCTCCCAAGAAAGATTGACAAAAGTGCATTCAAGGACTTTGGTTCACTGTGTAATAGAGCAGCGGCCTTCAACCTCCCCAAATTCAGCCTCCAACAAGGAACTCACTTTATATTTTCTTGTAATGCTGTCCTGTTTGATTATATATTGCCTTGAAAGAAAAATCTGGATTGAAAAGCAGATTGGATTTTTAAATATACATGGTTAGTTTATCGATGTTGCTTGCCTGTCTTTCACCTCTCTTTATCTTGCTCTTGCTTCCCCCTCTCCTTCTTGATCTTTGTTTTGCTACTATTGCATCATTATTGTGCCTGGTGCTCTATAGTGTACAATTTCTTTTTCTAACTAGCAATTTGTTTCTCACATGCCTGTTCTGAAAGGACTACTTTATTATCTTGTTGCCTTACAGATCACAAATTATTTGAACTGGGTGGTGAGAAATCTGGCAGACTTGGAAGTGCAAATGGGTGCAGTGAAGAAAGTGAACAGTTTTCTCAACATGGAATCTGAGAACTATGATGGCACAATGGGTATCATGCTAGAATTCATTTTTTTTTAAAAAAATTACACAAAATATGTATATGTATATAATTTTAAACAACTACTGGTATTTGCTTCTGGTATCTCTACAACTAGTCAAATAGTAAAAGGTCCACTGGAAGACAGTAGTTCCTGACAAATCTGGCCCCATCCATTGTCCAGAAAAAGAGTTTTGCTTTCATTGCACAACAAGGCAGTTATACTGCTATAATTTTATTTGAACTACAATGGAAATATCTTATGGAATCCTGGACTTTCCAGTTTAAGGAGTGGTATTAAAGTTCTCATCTTTTTAAGTTTTGAGAAATTTTAATATTTTGAACTTTTATTTGCAAAGTGTTTGAAAATAATTTCATTTTAAACTACTACCGGTACTTGTTTATGGCATCTTTATAACTAGTCGAGTAGCAAAAGGTCCACTGTTAGTAACAGAGTTGCCGTTTGCTTAATCCCAAAATGACCCAATCTTTCCTCCACACTGCTCTCTTTCCCTCAACAAATGGTTGACCTATGTTCTAAAAAATGTGTGCATACTACTGATGGGATTTGGTTCCAATGCCTTCCCTAAACACCAAAATTTGGGGGGTGCTCAAGTCCATTATATACAATGGTCAACAATTTTCACAAGTGAACTTAAGGATTTATAATAATAATAATAATAATAATTTTATTCTTATATCCCGCCCCATCTCCCCGGAGGGACTCGGGGCGGCTTACATGGGGCCATGCCCAGACACGACAGCACAAATCAGATAAAACATTAAACTGAGCAGTAAAACTTCAACATGATTAAAAACAGTCATAAAAGTCAATATAGACAATAATATTAAAATCCCGATTTGGGTCAAAAGATCCAGGCCAAGGTGCAAAGCAATATCAAGTTATCAGGGAGGGATAATTATACAGCAGGTGTAATACTTAAAGTGCTGAATGAATCCTAAAAACAATCCAGAGGGTCTACTGCTTAATAGGTAAATAACATGATCCCACAAGGATCAGTCAACGAAGGCCTTCTGGAATAGCCAAGTTTTCAGGCTCTTCCTGAAAGAAAGTAGGGTAGGGGCCTGCCTAATCTCCCTGGGGAGCGAGTTCCACAGCCGGGGGGCCACGGCGGAGAAGGCCCTCTCCCTCGTCCCCACCAACCGCAACTGCGAAGTTGGTGGAAGCGAGAGGAGGGCCTCCCCCGACGAGCGAAGAGGTCGTGCGGGTTCATAGGGGGAAATGCGGTCTCGAAGGTAGGTGGGTCCCAAACCGTTTAGGGCTTTGTAGGTGATAACCTGCACCTTGAATTGGGCTCGGAAAATAAATGGCAGCCAGTGGAGCTCTTTAAACAGCGGCGTTGAGCGCGCCCTGTAATCTGCCCCAGTTAGAAACCTGGCTGCCGATCGTTGTACTAGTTGTAGTTTCCGAGCCGTCTTCAAAGGCAGCCCCACGTAGAGCGCATTGCAGTAATCCAGTCTAGAGGTAACTAAGGCATGGACCACCATGGTCAGATCTGACTTCTCGAGGTATGGTCGCAGCTGGCGCACAAGTTTTAGTTGTGCAAAGGCCCTCCCAGCCACGGCCGACACCTGGGCCTCAAGTGTCAGCGCAGAGTCCAGGAGGACCCCCAAGCTGCGCACCTGCGCCTTCAGGGGGAGTGCGACCCCGTCAAGCACAGGTTGCCACCCAATACCCCGATCAGACGTACGACTGACCTGGAGGACCTCTGTCTTGTCAGGATTGAGCTTCAGCTTGTTCGCCCTCATCCAGGCCAATACAGCGGCAAGACACTGGTCCAGTATCCGAGGGGCTTCCTTGGAATTAGGTGGAAAGGAGTAGTAGAGTTGGGTGTCATCCGCGTAGAGATGGCACCGCACTCCAAAACTCCGGATGACCTCACCCAGCGGTTTCATGTAGATATTAAAAAGCATGGGGGACAAAATGGAACCTTGCGGGACCCCACAGGTCAATGGCCAGGGGTCCGAGCAGGTGTCCCCCAGCTTCACCATCTGGGAACGACCCTCCAGGAAGGACTGGAGCCACTGCAAAACAGCACCCCCAAGGCCCATCCCAGAGAGACGTCCCAGAAGGATACCATGGTCGATGGTATCGAAAGCCGCTGAGATGTCCAAGAGAACCAGCAGGGTCACACTCCCCCTGTCCAGCTCTCTGCGGAGGTCATCCACCAAGGCGACCAAAGCCGTCTCGGTACTGTAGCCAGGTCTGAAACCAGACTGCAATTGGTCCAGAAAATCCGTATCTTCCAAGAATCCCTGGAGCTGGGAAGCAACCACCCGCTCCAAGACCTTGCCCAAGAATGGAAGGTTAGAGATTGGTCTGTAGTTACTGAGGTTAGCCGGATCCAAGGAGGCTTTCTTCAAAACAGGCCTCACCACAGCTTGTTTTAGGCCAGATGGAAATATGCCCTGCTCCAAAGAGGCATTGATTATTCTCACAAACCAATCAACTAGCCCTCCACTGGCTTGTTTTAAGAGCCAAGATGGGCAAGGGTCAAGGGCACAGGTGGTTGCCCTCACCGCTCCAAGAATCTTGTCCACATCATCAGGCTGCACAAGCTGAAACGAATCCCACAAGATCGAACAGACAGATGCCTCGGTTACCTCACCTGGCAATGCATCAAGGCCGGCGTCTAAGTCGGAACGAATCTGAGCGACTTTGTCTGCAAAATGGTGAGCGAACTCGCTACACCGAGTTGACGAGATGTCGGGTGCTCCCCCGACCTGAGGAGGGTGGAGGAGCTCCCCAACAACTCGAAACAACTCTGAAGATCTATTTGTTGCAGACGCGATGCGGGCAGTCGAGAAAACTTTCCTGGCTGCCCGCAACGCCGCGGAATAGGCCCTAAAAGCGGCTCTAGACCGTGCTCGGTCAGATACGTCACGAGTTGTCCGCCAGCGGCACTCTAGTCTCCTTCTCGCACGTTTCATCTCCGCCAGCTCCCCAGTAAACCAGGGAGCTGGGGCAACTCCACGCAGCGAGAGGGGACGCTCAGGAGCGATCGTGTCTATTGCCCTGGACAACTCGCCATTATAACGAGTGACCAGGGCATCGACAGGATCGTCAGCTTCCATGGTAGACAGATCCCCAAGAGACCTCAGGAATCTCTCAGGATCCATAAGTCTCCTGGGGCGGACCATCTTAATTGGTCCACCACCCCTGCGGAGGTTGGAAGAGACGGTTAGTCTTAAACTGATCAGATAGTGGTCGGACCATGACAATGGAAGAATAATTTGCTCTTCCACTCCGACCAAACCGTCGCCCGCAACAAAAACCAGGTCGAGTGTATGTCCAGCTTGATGAGTGGGACCCAATATTATTTGGGACAGACCCATGGTCGCCATGGCGGCCATGAATTCCTGAGCTGCACCTGTCAAGGTGGTCTCAGCGTGAATGTTGAAGTCACCCAGCACCAACAGGCGCTGGGAACCCAACACCACACTAGAAACCACCTCTGCTAGCTCAGGCAGGGAGACTGCTGTGTCGCGGGGTGGACGGTACACCAGCAGAATCCCCAAACTGTCCCGGGTACCCACCTTCAAGTGGAGACACTCAAACCCAGCAGATTGCGGAACGGCGCATCTGACCAAGGCAATGGACTGCCGAAAGACCACCGCAACCCCACCTCCCCGCCCTCCTGGCCTGGCCTGCTGATGCACCCCGAAACCTGGAGGACAAAGCTGGGTAAGACTAACCCCACCCAGATCATCCAACCAGGTTTCGGTGATACAGGCCAGATCCGCATGTTCATCCATGATTAGATCCTGGATAATAGATGATTTACCTTTGACGGATCTGGCATTAAACAGCAGGACCTTCAGCCGGGAGGGGCTACCATGGAGGCTACCACACCTATCCTTCTCCAGGGTCGCAAAAACCCTGTTGCGCTTCTCCCTGGAAATTCGTTGACGGCAATTCCTCCTCCTCCCCCACACGACCTCGATGGAGCCACCCCCCGCCTGTTCCCCACCCCCCAAGGAGTCTGGATCAATTGGAGCATCCTTAAGAGAATCTAGTCAGCTCCCTGGATCCAAAAGGTTACTAGACACACCATCTAACTTTACTTCAAAAGAAGGGGATAAATGGGGCCTATTGGAAAAACGTAGTGAGGTTGAAGAGGGTGAAAGTTGCTGGTCTGGTACGGAAAATGATTGGGCCAGAGTCTCTAATTGAGACTTTTCTAAAGGGGGGAGCCTATGCTGAGGACTACACATCCTATTATCTCTGGGCCTAACAGATGGTTGAGTGTGTAAAGATAGGTTGGCCACCAAAGGGCGAATCACGGGGTCCACAAATACTCTTCTAATGGTAATGCCCCATGAGAGCAGCCGGAACCTAAGGGCCCATAATTCCTCTGTTATAGACTTATCCTCAAAAGTGAAGATAAGGCGTAAAGAGCGATCATATGATTGATAGCCCTTATGGAGCCAAGTGATCATCTTTAGCTTGACTGTCGTCAGGCTCCTTGAAAGAATTTGACCCAAGGACCTCTGGATCACTCTTTCCGAGGTCCATCTACCCCTGTTCAATATAGAGTCTTCAATTAGAAAAGCCAGCTGTTTCGTCTGTACAAGATGTTCATAGCAATCCTCTGCGTATGGAGGAGAGAAATCCCCCTCCAACGGAGAATTAGTTATCGGCTTCACCACTGCCAAATCTAGATCCATACCTTCCCTCCTTTGAACAGTTTGATTAACAAACAAATCATCCCCTCCCTCAACCTCATCATTTTCTAATCTTAGCTCCTTACTACCCTTTTGGAGCCCAAGTTCTACCTCTCCCACCAAATCTGAAGGACAACTGGCCTCCTTTAGATCATAACCAGTATTATTATTATCCTCCCCAGGAACATCCTGTAGTCTAGTGGTGTTTACCAGTAACAAAATTCCTTTGAGGAGATGATCTAATTTCTCATTCACTGTTACGAGCTGAGAGAGGACGAGGCTAAACGATCTACCCATGAGGTGGCATAACTGGGATAGATCGTGGTTCCCGGGTGCATCTGTCTGACTCATTCTCTACTACAACTCTACTACTCTACTCTTCTAGCCAGACCCTCCTTCTTCTACACAACCCAGTCCTGAATAAAGGCACCAAGGCACTAATTACTCAAAGCAATTATAACAATGTGAGTTAAGTATACTCAATTGACTCACACTGCTAAAAACATAGGTTTAAAAGGGATAGGTAAGAAACAAAAATGGGGAGAAAGCCAAGTGGCGGCGACACATTAAATCTAATAAGGGACACTCTTTAGACAAGTACAGCAATATCCATATGTGAATCTAAAATCTCCAATGGGGAGCATTCAGTCCGACGAAAGCTGTCCAAGCGGACCCTCTGAGGTGGCAGGCGATGACTCCAGTGAAGGCAGCCTCCCGGTCCGATGGCTTCCTCCACTCTCTTCCTTTCCTCCTTACCCCAGAGTAGCAGGGCCAGAGGTGGGTCAGCAAGACTCCCTTCTCCTGTGCTGGCAGGCAGCAGATGGAAACAGCAAGAAGAGTCCAGAAGCAGGAGTTTTTAAGGGCTTCCTCCACTCTCTTCCTTTCCTCCTTACTCCAGAGTAGCAGGGCCAGAGGTGGGTCAGCAGGACTCCCTTCTCCTGTGCTGGCAGGCAGCAGATGGAAACAGCAAGAAGAGTCCAGAAGCAGGAGTTTTTAAGGGCTTCCTCCACTCTCTTCCTTTCCTCCTTACTCCAGAGTAGCAGGGCCAGAGGTGGGTCAGCAGGACTCCCTTCTCCTGTGCTGGCAGGCAGCAGATGGAAACAGCAGATGGATTTGTGAAATGGCAGGAAGTTACGGAAGAGTGTGCTATACATTAGAGTAGTGCTCCATGTATGGCCAAGCCCAAGGTTTCCTTTGTAGATATATATATATATATATATATATATATATATATATATATATATATATATATATTGCTGTGGTTGGTTGAATCCACGGATGCAGAACCCATGGATATATCAGACTACCTGTATATATCTGCAACATTCAAACAACAAGGACCCATCATTCCGTCTATACAACCAACATTTCTTGTTCTGTCAGGAGTTATGCTCAGAAAAGATATGTAAAGAATACTCATACATTTTCTCATCTATCATTGACAAATGGTGTCATAAGACATTAAGACACTTTGTCAAGTAAATGGATTTTCATGTACCAGGACCTTTTCTGCAAAACATGCCTATTCACATTTTTGTGTGCAGAATACTTTATTTTGTACAAAATGTATCATTTTGAGAAACAAAATTTGTTCAGTCATACTTTTAATTTTAAAAAATGCCATCATGTGAAAAATGTATGAAAGTTTGCATAGTCTTGGTAGTAGGAAGGAAACACTTGGAATTAGTTATTATTTCACATGAGAACAAAATAAACAAAGATGTTCCTTCTTTTCTTTTTTCTTTCTTTTTTGGGGGCTTAATTTGCATATTTTCATAAAATATACCAGTCCTACACTGTCAGTTTACCTTGATATGAAACATACCATAGTCAAGAGTTTCTAAATAGCTGTGAGCTCTTTTGCTCACCGGTTGCTCATCTGTGATTATGATGAATGTCTCTATCAAGACTACAAACCAGAGGGTGAAATGAGATTATTGCTGTCTGCTGGCTGATTGTGTAACTATTAAGACTTCTAAGCACTTGCCTTCAACTTCCCTTGTTGATCTTTTTAGATATTTCTCAAGTCCCCAAGGATTGGCCACAAGAGGGGGAAATCAAAATTGAAAATCTCTGTGTCCGATATGAAAACAACTTGAAGCCAGTTCTCAAGCACGTCAAAGCTTACATCAAACCGGGCCAGAAGGTCCTACAAACTTACATCCTTTTATTCCATTTATAGGCTTTGTTACTATGAAGAAAATAAAGAATAACCATTGTCACAGATGCCATTGTACCAAAAAGGGGGCTGGTTTTTAATAGCCCCAAACTTTTGACTTGTCTTACCTCTACATGATAAATCTCAGAATTCCTTAAGAGGGTGTCTTACCAGTTAAAATAACCTGAAAATGATACAGGTTTAGCATTCCTTATCTGGGAGTCTAAAATTCCAAATACTTCAAAATTATCCCCATGGATGGCTGAGATGGTTACACCTTTATTTTCTGATCATTCAATGTACATAAGCTTTGTATAAAGTGTTTATGAAACATAAATGAATTTCATATTTAGATATCTCATTATGTATGTATATGCAACACATCTGTTCTACCGTTCAACTATTATCTCATTCAAAGTATCCTGTTAGGCAATTATGAAATTGTAATGAAACCCTCTAAACTCACCTTAAAATTCATGTGGCCGTACCAAGCAAAGGAATTATAGGGGATTGATGAGTGAGAGCAATGAAGGATCAACATATAGCCTACTTCAACTAGCTAGTTGTGCTGCATGGCCCCTTTTCATCATTTGAGGGCACTCTTCATTAGCAGAAAGGGGCTGGATGTGTCTTCCTTCAGTGTCCAATTTACTTGTGCCATAGAACTCTGTCTTGGTACAATTGCCTGGATTTTAACATGGATTTAGAGGGTGAGGTAGGGAAATAGAGCATTGCCGTGAAATCATGACTCCATATCTAAATCAAGATCTCAGCCTTTTATTTATCTCCTATTTCTTCCCCAGGACTTGAACTGAAAGCTGGCTCAATATTAAAAGAGATGAAGATAATTAGGAATTGATAAAAGCATGCAAAAGGTTTTAATATGGTATAACTGGGGATGACTTTAGTTTATTATTTATTTCAGTCCACTCTCATGCAAGCTACCAAAAAACACAATGTGTATGAAGTATTTCCCATCTAGAGAAAAAACAATGAATTTGAAATGCTTTGCAAACAATTCCCAGTAATGAACCTTATTTTGCAGGTTGGGATCTGTGGTCGCACTGGCAGTGGAAAATCATCTCTGTCGTTGGCATTCTTCAGAATGGTAGACATCTTTGATGGTAAGTACTTAAAAGTCTATTTGCTTAGGATTGGTTTTACACAGAGTTTAAACCACCAATCCAAATGGAGAACTTGGAAAGATTATTATATTGGACCAGAAATCTAGAAATCTCTAAGCCAACATGTCTAGCGGCCATCCTGCTTTGGGAAATATGGATGTTTTAGTCCAAAAAAATAACTTTTCCAAGCTCTGTCCACCGCCTATATAGAATGGACCATCAGGAGCTTGATAAAATATCTTGTTTGTTCCCACACGACTGAGCTTTTTTCCTTCAACGATAATCTTCTGTCCTTTCCTTCTTATCATTTAATCTACAGTACTGCTGAGTGTTTGTTTAATGCCAGTTTATCTTTTCTTCCAGCTACAGACTTACACGGCCAGTCATGGGCAAGGAAGAGGGGAAATAGATGAGGAACCAAAGGGCCAGATCCTATTGCCTGCTGAGTTAAATCAGGCTCAGATACTGGCAGCTCCATTAGGCGCTGCTCTTTCTCTGCTCCTGTGCCCAACACATAATAAATTACCCTTTCAGTTGCATCATTAATCATGTACTGTAGAATCAAAATATTTCCTTTATGGGAAGAACAAAAGAGAATGGAGGGCAAACAAAAACAAAAAAGCTAAGCAACAGAGGGAGGGCATCGATCAATAATTCCCTGCAATCTGGAATAGATCAGTAAAGATTTCCCTCTACTTGACTTTTGTTACCACTTTCCCTCATTAAATATCCAGTTCCTCTCCACTCCCAAGTTCACTGGGACTGATGGATGGTTGTGTTTAATCAAGAGGTGCCTTAAATAACAATTCAAGAAGGAAACTGCTTGAGTGGGGAAAGAGTTATGGTCTTTCATAGCAGCCTCTTAGTGGCAGTAGACATTAGTGGCTTCCATATGAGTTCTTTGTGCTGTATTGAATCCACACTAGGTTTTTGTCTGAACTGTCAAAGGACTATTTGAGATGCTGAGCCCTGTTCCCGAAATAGCCCCTTTAGCAACTTTGATAGTTTGGATTGAAACCCACAGATGGATTCACTGCTACACTGACTGGAAAGCTTTTACTACTGTATAATGATATTATCCTTCCATCTCAGTTTACCATCCCCCCCCCAAATAATAATTCATGGGCAATGGGATTAAGAAAAAAGATTTTCTGGAGTCTTGGTGAAACCTTTAGTGAAGCCACTAAAGGGGGTTGTACTGTATACGCTTCACACACCACAATAAATAAACAGGATGAATGTGTGAATGGCACTCCATCACATCTGATTTGTCTATGAGATGCCCCACAGTACGGTCTCCTTTTGCAATGATGCCATTCTATAATAGCAGATTTCATCTTTAACTAATTTTATGAGCCCCCCCCCCCCCACTCCATTTCAAACTCTTCTTTATTTTGGTCAGTGGGACCACAGACATTTGCTTCAAAGTCTTGCCCCAACACCACTCCTGTTTGGGTTGTTTCTTCATAGATTAAGGCCATATTTCCTGATGTCCTTCTATATGCTTCACTTATTTTTCTGTATATTTCATCCATTTTTCACGTAATTTCTTGGAACAGGGAGGATTGTGATTGATGGTATCGACATCTCAAAACTGCCACTTGATATGCTGCGCTCCAGGCTATCCATAATACTTCAGGATCCTATATTGTTCAGTGGTTCCATTCGGTAAGTACTATTTCCTTTTCTTGTTAGGGTTGGATGAATAAGCACATTTCTGGTCCATGTCAGTTCTGCTATTCTTCAGTCATAAATCTCTTCCTGTTCAGTTCCCACATCAGAAAAAAACAAGAGATACATCTCAAAATAGTTGTTTTATAGGAAAAAGAGAAAAAAAGAAAGCAGAATGGATTTTGAAATTATAATCTTTGGTCCCTAGAGATCTGAACTTGGTCACTTTCTCCCATACTTGTAAAATCTTCCAGTTTTTTCATGATCCTTTTCCCTTTAGCCTACATACAACTATATGTTCTTGAATGTTATCTGTTTTTACTATCTGCTTTCCAGATATATGTATATGTATTATATATAAATAATCTATCTTCTTTTCTTGTTTAGCTTCAATCTGGACCCAGAGTGCAAGTGTACAGATGATACACTTTGGGAAGCTCTAGAGATTGCCCAGCTGAAAAACTTGGTCAAATCATTGCCTGGTGGTCTCGGTGCGTATATCAAAATGAAATGTGATATTAGTTTAGCTTGACATTTAATTAAAATTAATTATATCTAATGTGTAAAGCAGGTTATTTTGAAGAATAATTTTTATTAAGACAAATTAAAACAAAACCTATAGACAAACATACAAAAAACAATACATCACCAACAACAAAAGATTAAAAATACTTTTTCTAGTATAATATTACTATATCCTAAACATAAAAAAACAATAACTACAAACTACAAATGATTGCGTTATGTATTCTAAGGATTTTACATACTCTGTCTCGTGGTAATATTCTCTCAGGGAGGTTCCAGACAGGGAAGAAGTCCATGCCAACCCGGGTCAGGGTCAGGACAGCCTTCTGTCCCCACAGCGGCCCGAAAGCCCGTGCTTTTGGCGCTGGGTTTCCAGATGCGCTCTCAAAACCTTCTAGGAGAACACCCAAACACCCTAACCTACTGCCCAAAACTCCTTAAAACTCCTGTAAAAAAGAAAATAACTTACTTGGCTGGCATTTCCTTGCTGCCAGCCCTCTCCTGGTGTTTATAGAATCATAGAATCATAGAATAGTAGAGTTGGAAAAGACCTCATGGGCCATCCAGTCCAACCCCCTGCTAAGAAGCAGGAAATCGCATTCAAAGCACCCCCGACAGATGGCCATCCAGCCTCTGCTTAAAAGCCTCCAAAGAAGGAGCCTCCACCACGGCCCCGGGGAGAGAGTTCCACTGTCGAACAGCTCTCACAGTGAGGAAGTTCTTCCTGATGTTCAGGTGGAATCTCCTCTCCTGTAGTTTGAAGCCATTGTTCCGTGTCCTAGTCTGCAGGGCAGCAGAAAACAAGCTTGCTCCCTCCTCCCTGTGACTTCCCTTCACGTATTTGTACATGGCTATCATGTCTCCTCTCAGCCTTCTCTTCTGCAGGCTAAACATGCCCAGCTCTTTAAGCTGCTCCTCATAGGGCTTGTTCTCCAGACCCTTAATCATTTTAGTCACCCTCCTCTGGACGCTTTCCAGCTTGTCAACATCTCCCTTCATCTGCGGTGCCCAAAATTGGACACAGTATTCCAGGTGTGGTCTGACCAAGGCAGAATAGAGGGGGAGCAGGACTTCCCTGGATCTAGATGCTATTCCCCTATTTATGCAGGCCAGAATCCCGATGGCTTTTTTTAGCTGCCGCATCACATTGTTGGCTCATGTTTAACTTGTTGTCCACGAGGACTCCAAGGTCTTTTTCGCACACACTGCTGTCAAGCCAGGCATCCCCCATTCTGTATCTTTGATTTCCATTTTTTCTGCCGAAGTGAAGTATCTTGCATTTGTCCCTGTTGAACTTCATTTTGTTAGTTTCAGCCCATCTCTCTAGTCTGTCAAGATCGTTTTGAATTCTGCTCCTGTCTTCTGGAGTGTTAGCTATCCCTCCCAGTTTTGTGTCATCTGCAAACTTGATGATCGTGCCTTCTAACCCTTCGTTTAGGAATGATGTGCCAGGAGAAGGGGTGCCAGGAGTGATTGTCCTGATTTAGCCCAGAAAAATGCGAGACTGCTGTCTGGACTGCCCCCTCAGAAATCCAGAAGTTCTGAGGGAGCAGTCCAGACAGTAGAAAGACCTGCACCTTTCAGGAAGGCACCCATCAAACCTACTACCAAATTAATTTGCTACAAAGCAGGATTTTCCTGTTTTGTGGCAAATGCAATTACTTTTCTTCGGAACGTCATCTGGATGCCCCACTTGAAGAAGCGTGAACTCTCGCTTCTAAGGGGCTGTCTGAGTGCACCCTCAGGTTTCTACACCCATTTAGTGAAAAGGAACCATTAGTACAGCCTTTCTTGTAATAGCAGGAAAGCAGCTTTTCAATTGTTTGCTAAAAGGCTCAGTTTAAAATCCTAAGTGTACCTTCAGTAAGGAGTTGCAGTCAAGTAAATCAGTGTGTTGGTGCACATCAGTATCTCATCTTCTGATTATCTTATCAAAACATTATGTTTTTGAATGTGCCCTTTTAAAATCTTAGCTGCCCAATTAAATAATATTCTAATTCAGCTATGTTACAATAATGTGATTCATTTTTATAATTTTAATAACATACTGTAATGCCATTCTATTCATTCTTTTTAAAGTCTTAATGAAAGCCACCTTAAATATGAGAGATATGCAGCATCAAATGAATAAAAAGAATTTTAAAACCTTATAGTTCATTAGCTGGCCCAGAATGTATTCAGAGAGCCAAAAATGGGACACAGGATCCAATGTTTTATTCTTTTCATTTTGAACTCTTTAAATAAAAAGTATCCCAGACAAGATGAACATTTTCTGAATTGAAAGTTGACACACACGGGACTTATGAGTACCTGCTTTGTGAATGATCAATATTTAAGATGTAAACATTTCAAAAGGACTTCTCAAAGCCAAAACTTTTAGGGAAAATTATGAAAGTTACAAAATGAAATCCAAATTTGTGAATAAAATGAAAATCCAAATGATAGATCAAATCTCATTCATTCTGTTGGAGCTAAGACTCTACTGCCAATAATGCATTTTCCTCTTTAGGCTTCAAAGTTGGCCAAGCTGGGCCAGTTTTTCAACATGATGCCTAAGCTTATACAAAACCAAGTGACTAGAATGTTTTCATGTTAGGATATTGAATTACAGTGCCTGTCTTTTCCTTTCTTTTTCTTTTCAACACAAATTAAGCTCTAGATGAGGTGGGAAGGAGACCAGTGTCAGGAAAAAAAACATACACATAGTTAGAACTGCTTGCATATCATTTGACATGTCTTTTCAGAATGTAGATAGCTCTGTCCAAGAATGCCCCTTTAGTTATAGCAACTAATGCTGATCTCAATGTTTTTTCTTAATTTTTCTTCTAAATAATAGCCATTTAAGGGAGGTGAACAACTCCTCTGAAACAGTAATCCTACTTTTGTCATGCCAATTCATAGACATCACTCTCCTCCTCCGTTTCTATTTCATTTATCCTCAAACAACCTCAGCTAATCTGGGTTTATTTATTGGCTGTGTTCAGTCTCACATTACTATCTCATATTTGGATTAATGTCATTTAAGGACTGATAAATTCCATAGAGTTAGGGTACCCCTTCATGTACTATATTATGAATGATTGAAGTCACTTATGAGTCACTTTAAGGCAGTGGTTCTCAACCTGTCCCCAGGCGTTTTGGCCTACAACTCCCAGAAATTCCAGCTAGTTTACCAGCTGTTAGGATTTCTGGGAGTTGAAGGCCAAAACATATGGGAACCCATAGGTTGAGAACCACTGCTTTTAAGGATTGTGCCATTTCCCAGACATTTAGCAACAATTCCTCCAAAATTGATGATAACCAATTCCTTTCACCCTCCTTATACAGTCATCTCTCCACTTTCGTGGGTTTCATACTTACAGTCTTGATTATTTGCGAACTTGTGCCATTACCCCAGATTCCAGACGTTGGGGCTTCCATGTGAATTTCCATGCAGCTGCCCATTTCTCAGGAGGTAAACAGGCCTGTTCTGGAGGAAGAATTGCCATGTGTTCCTGTTTTGCTCAATACCTCCCTTTCTTTGTCTGGGGAAAACAGACACTTGTGGAATGCAAGAAGAGAAGGAGCTGGCCCCGTGTGCCACTTCATTTACCCTGCAGACCTGGCATCTTATCCTCTTCTTGTGTGCCACTGTTAGGGATTCCTCTGAGGGCGAGTTGGAATCTGAGGAGGAGATTTTGCAAGTATCCACATTTCAGGAGAGGTGAAAGGAAACAGAGCAGAGACATCGTTCAGCTAGAATAGCTGCCAGAAATGCAGCTGAGTAATTAGGAACTGCCCTAGCAGCTGTGCGGGGACTCAGGGCTATAAAGCAGAATCAGGTGCAGCCAGCTCTTGCTGGTAACTGACTCTTCATTCCCCTTGTGTCTGCTTCAAGTCTGCATCTGGGAAACTGCTCCTAAGGATTTATTGCTGTTTCTTTGTCTGAAGTAAGACTGCTATTTGATTTGGGAATTTAACAGAGACTAAGAACTGTGTTTACCCTAAGTCCTTTTGCATTATTCCATTGAGTGTGCTGTGCTTTATGCTTTGCTGAAGTAAAGCAGTTTTCATTTACTTACCGCAGTGTTTTAAGGCTGTTCTTGAAAGACAAGACAGGACAGCCACAAAATCAGGCAAAAGAGGGGAGATACTGAGGGGGAACAGAACATGCAGCCCACAGAAGGAGAAAAGGGATCTGAGAGCCAGATTTAGTGATGTTGTGTATGTGCCTGGGGCCGGTTTCTCCTCCTCTTCCCAGAGTCCCTCCCCTCCAGCGACCGCAGTGGTGGCACTCCATTTCACCACTGGAGATATCTGTGTTTTCTCCACTTTTGCAAGGGAACCATAACCCTAACCTATGTAAAAGTGGCAGGACAACTGTAATGAAATAATTATACAGTGCTGCTGCCTCACCATCACAAAGGAAAAGCTCTTTCTCAATAACAGAGCAAAAGGGACATTTGCCCAACCTTTAGTGCCAATACTAGAATTTCCCCGTTTTATCCTTTAGTTCCATGGTGTATAGATTTGTGAATTTTCTGGTTGCTTTAATTTAGAAAATGAATTGAACTGCAATAATATATTTCTTGACTCTCTGTTCTTTTCCAGATGCTATTGTAACAGAAGGAGGAGAGAACTTTAGCGTAGGTCAGCGACAGCTCTTTTGCTTAGCCAGAGCCTTTGTACGCAAGAGTAGCATCCTCATCATGGATGAAGCCACAGCATCTATTGATATGGCCACAGTAAGTAAAAAACATAAACCACTAACCTCCTTTTCCTTCACTTATACACGTTTCCTAGATGTTGTTCTGAAACCACAAGCAATTGATACTATGTTCAAGAAGGCAGAAATTATGGAGGATTAAATTATATTAATATTCTAAACTCAAATTGTGCTTCTCAAGAATAAAACATTATTGTAGATGATTCATCATTACTTCAATGAGAAGAACTATTCAGTCATGAGAAGTCATCTTTCCCGTTGATCTCATGAATAGCTAAGAGACTTTGTGTCCTAACACCATCAAGAAAAATCCGCCCATGAATTTGACATATTGGCATCCTTCATTTAAGGAAGGAGGAAGGTTGGATTTACTGCCTCCTTGCAGTAAGTTGGCGCCCAGTTCATGCATACAAGGCCCACCGTATATCCCGTGATATGAATTGAGTGAATGTTATGCACAGTAATACACATTCTAGAAATAGAACTCTGTTGATACGGTCAAAATTCATTCTTACTACATGAGAAGCAGCACAGAAAAGGCTTTAGTGTACAGTCAGTCTCCAAGTTATGAACAAGATAGGTTCTGTAGGTCAAGCTGAATTTGTATGTAGATCGAAACGCATACATTTTAAGTGTAACTCCAGCCATGTATATATGTATGTGTGTGTATATATACACACACACATGCACACATACAGAGACAGAGAGAGTGAGAGTGAGAGAGCTTTGGATAGCATAGGAAAGGTTAACACCTCACTTTCTGTCCCTGTGATAATCAGATTATGAAAAATTTGGCTTGTTGTGGAAAACAAAGATTGGTGCGAAAACTTCAATGGAAACACCATTTCCCCCAATAACTCTTTACGGAGTGGATTATCCTTCTAAGGTGTACATAGATACACTTATATCTGTTACTGAGTAACTGTTGCATTCTTTCTTTTCTAGGAAAATATTTTGCAGAAGGTTGTCATGACCGCCTTTGCAGATCGCACAGTGGTAACCATAGCTGTAAGTATGTGAGTTCACAGTGGACCCCTTTTCCCTATCTTCCCAACTGATTATAGGTTTATGTCAGATGGGATAGTAGGCCTTATGATAACCAATTCAACTGAATACAGGTTGTGCATCCCTTATGCAAAATTCCAAAATCAAAATAGTCCATGCGGGTTGCAGATAGAGATAGTGACACCTTTACTTTCTCAGGGCTCATTGTATGCATGCAACCTTTGTTTCATGCACACAGTTATTAAAATTATCATATGAAATCACCTTCAGGCTATGTGCATAAGGTGTATGTGGAACATAAATGAATTATGTGTTTTGACTTGTGTCTAATCTCAAAAATATCTCATGATGCACATATATGCAAATACCGATATTTTAAAAATCCAGAGTCGAAACGCTTCTGGTTCCAAGCATTTCAGATAAGGGATACTACTCAGGCTGTACTACATAACTTTGAGTGATCTCAGAATCCATATAAGGAAAACTTTCTGTCTTTTCCTTTCTATATTCATTCTGTGCTATATAAATTGAAGAAACTGCAAGCAATTTAGCCTCCCATATATACAGGACTTCATATATGTGCATAGAATTATTACACAAACTGATCGTATATGGAATACCTACAACTTTCCACCTACAGCATCTGAAGCATTCTATTAAATTAAGACTCTCTCAGCTTCATGCAGGGATATGCTACACCTATTCAAAGGGATCTCGTAGCACTTTTGCAACTGAGAGAAAGAAGTCAGTGGTATAAGCTTTCATAGGTGCTACAAGATCCCTTTGCATACGGATCCAAACTAATATGGTTATATCTTTGAAATCTATGTGACACCTAATAAACCAAGGGAGGAAATTAGAGGAGCTGTATAAAGAGTCTATTACAGGGCTCTTCTACAAAACATCATTCCCTTTTTTATATTTGCACATTCACTTTCTACATTTCTCTCTATTTCAATAAAAAGATTCTGTCTGTATATTAATGCTCTTTGCATGCTTTCACTTTTCTATTCTTTGTCTCCTCCCTTCCTTCTTTCTTACTCCTCTTTCCAGCATCGGGTCTCTCAAATCCTGAATGCAGACATTATCTTAGTTTTCTCTGATGGTTCACTTCTCGAGTGTGACACGCCGGCCAATTTGCTCCTCAAAGAGGATGGTCTTTTCACCACTTTGGTGAAGACAAACAAATAGATGTTTTCAACCTGGGAATCCTGCAAGTTTTCTAGCTTTCTGGTATTACTTCTTTTACCTTATAATGTGTTTGCCCAGGGGATTCTGACTATTGTTATCATAACATTGTAAAGCTATGACACAATTTGTTATTTTCTAATTGGGGAGATAATTTTTTACTTTTATCTGGAAAAGATACATAAACATGGTTTCTGTAATTTAGTTGTCAATCAAGGGGGAGCAATTGGGGGATTTCTGTAGGGGGTGGGCTATATGGGGAGACAAAGATTGGTCTCCTGCCCAAAACCCTTCTATCCCCCCCTCCAACTTTCCTCCAAGTTGCATGGATGCCTCTGTTTGCTTCACCAAAGATGTGCAACCTTCAATTCCTACAAATTATCTTGACTGTCAAGGTCTTCGGAGCTTTGTTGTCACTTCTCTGGCAACAAAGGACTAAAAAGGTAAGTATTGTCTCTTTTGCCTGGGCCACGGCAAGGATAGGTCACTAGTCAATCTGGACAACTTGAACTGGCCCAGCTCTCCCAAGTCAACTTTAAGTCTGAGGCTGCTCTGGAGTTTCAGGGAAACTCCAGGATATTCCTCAATTTCAAACAACACCGGATAATCGTGTTGTCAAAGGCTTTCATGGCTGGAATCACTAGGTTGCTGTGAGTTTTCCGGGCTGTATGGCCATGTTCCAGAAGCATCTATAACAGGCATCCTCAGAGGTTGTGAGATCTGTTGGAAACTAGGCAAGTGAGGTTTATATATCTCTGGAGGATTGAGGGTGGAAGAAAGAATGTTGCAGTTGGCCAGCTTGATTAGCATTGAATAGTCTTGCAGCTTCAAAGCCTGGCTTCTTCCTGCCTGGGGGTGTGAATCCTTTGTTGGGAGGTGTTAACTGACCCTGATTGTTTCCTGTCTGGAATTCCCCTGTTTTCCGAGTGTTGTTCTTTATTTACTGCCCTGACTTTAGAGGGTTTTTTTTAATACTGTTAACCAGTTCATTTTCATGGTTTCCACTTTTCTGTTGAAATTGTCCACATGCTTGTGGATTTCAATGGCTTCTATGTGTAGTCTGACATGGTGGTTGTTAGAGTGGTCCAGCATCTCTGTGTTCTCAAATACTATGCTGTATCCAGGTTGGTTCATCAAGTGCTCTGCTATGGCTGACTTCTCTGGTTGGATTAGTCTGCTGTGCCTTTCATATCTCTTGATTCGTGTTTGGGCAATGTTGCTGCGTTTGGTGGTCCCAATGTAGACTTGTCCACAGCTGCATGGTATACGGTAGGCTCCTGCAAAGGTGAGAAGATCACTCTTGTCCTTTGATGAATGTATCATTTGTTGGATTTTCTTAGGTCTGTAGATAGTTTGTAGGTTGTGTTTCTTCATCTTTCTCCCACCCTGGACATTCCACAGATATATAAAACTCACTTGCCAACAGTTTCCAACAGACCTCACAACCTCCGAGGATACTTGCCATAGATGTGGGCGAAACATAGGAGAGAATGCTTCTGGAGCATAGCCCTTAAAACTCACAGCAACCCAACCTGGGATAAAACTGACTTAACTGGTTTTTCCCCAAGTTGCCTGGATCTTCTTGTCGACAGACTTCTGGCCTGATTTGTCATTTTGTGCCAGTGCAGACACCTTTTGTCAGCAGTGTGAAGGCAGTCAAGAGAATCTGGTGGTATTGCAGCCAGGAACCAGAGATCAGCTAATAAAGTCCTTTTGCTGGTATCAGTCTTCATGAGTCACAGGTTTCCTTTCATAGACAGTAGAATCTGTTCCCAAGTGTTGCAGAAATTTGGGACTCCCTTTGCCAGGAAATCCAGCTTCCTCCATCTCTATCATAACTCAGCAAACAGATGGTTCTGTGCCGTTAAGCATTTGAGAGAGAATTTCTCAGTTGTATTAGACTGATCCTTTCATGCTGAAATGTGAGTTCTATCTATTCTTCTTCTGGTCTAACTTTTCAAACTCATGTTCTTTTAAGATATTGGTGGTAATCCCATCAAGTAATCTTCCATCGTTGTTATAATAGCATAATAATGAACAGCAAGTTTTCATTTTCTTTCTTTTTTAATTGCAGCACCGAGTCCACACCATCCTGACGGCCGACCTGGTCATCGTGATGAAACGAGGGATCATTTTGGAAAATGACACACCCGAGAATCTCTTGGCTCAGGAAGACAGCATCTTTGCATCATTTGTTCGGGCTGACATGTGAAAGGGCTGCTGAGTCGCATGTTGCCAACTTTTCTAACGTCTGTTTTTCCAACAAATGGAGGGAAAATATATTTTCTATATGCTGCAGCATCACTGCAAACTTTGCCTGGGATATTTGCATTTGTAACTTTTATAAAACTGAAAGCCATTATGTATGCTTCAAAGCAATAAATTTTTCATCACAAAATGCTAGATAACTCTCCTGTACATTTCCTGATCAGCTGGATCTCTAGGCATGAATAAATCTAGCATTTTTAAGATACTAGAACTGAAATGTCTCCATGTTTGGTGGGGAAAGAATTACTACATGAGAATCCAAAGAATAAATTCTCCACTCTTGCTTTCTTAATAGCCTGAGTTCTTCCTGCCAAGACTTAGCACCCTCTTTGTCATTCCTTAAAGTGGATTCAATTAAGACTGCAATTTGTTGTAAGATAAGAGGATTTTGACTCTTACAAACCCAAAAATCAGCATGAGAATTGCTCTTCAGTCCAAGTTAGCAGATACTAGCTTCCAGTAAGTAAAGTTTGGAAGCAAACCTGGCTAATTCACATAGCCATAGTTTTGTCTATCCATGTCCTGGTTGACAACAAGGCATTATTTCACTAAACTCTGATTGTGATATATAATACAGAGAGGAAAGGGTATCTTCCAATGTTTCACAGATTCAAACTAGGAAAACATATCGCCAAGTGAAATCAAATTGTGGTCAAGGTAGCAAAAGGTATAAATGAATCATAGACTCATAGAATCATAGAATAGTAGAGTTGGAAGAGACCTCATGGGCCATCCAGTCCATGGGTTTCATTTATAAGAAAATTGTTGAAAAAAATATAAACTGAAGCAAACACTAGTTGCGATATGGAAAGAAGATTTAAACTGCAATTTAAACCTCTTTGTCTCTCTCAGCACAGCGACCCAGAGGAGTCTCTCCTCAGCACAACAACCCAGTTATTGTTGATACCATATTTGGATTGACCCTCTTTTCCACTTACAGAGCTAGTTTACTGTTTTTCTTTGGAATAAATATTCAAAAACATTTAACCTACTGATGCCTCTATTAATGTAATTGTATTGGTATTTATTTTTATTTTGAAATTTAACAATAGCTGTGGCATTTCCCACCCTAGGCTTATACTCAAGTCAATAAATTTTCCCATTTTTGTGGTAAAATTAGGTGCCTCAACTTATATTTGAGTTGGCTTATACTCAAGTATATATGGGTAACTAAATGCAGTGAAATTGGCTCTTTTATGCATATGTGGTGGGATTGTGACAAGATACAAAAATGTTATAATAAAATAAAGAAAGAGATGGAAGAACGATTAGGGCAAAAAGTAGAACTGAATAAAAGGGAACTTTTATTCAGAAAATTGAGGGCAAGAACAGCACTAACAAATGGGCAGGTATCATAAAACATATGATCAAAGTGACCCAAGCAACAGTAGCTTTGTGCTGGAAAGAGCAGGAAAAATGGGAATTAAAAATATGGCTTTAATATTTAGGAGACTAAAATCCAGGTATATGTTTTTAAAAGGAGGATGAACTACACAACAGGCTGTTGTAAGAAGAATTGGGACTTGAAATGGGGAAATTTCCAGCAGCATTGCAGTCTAAAACAATTACTTTTCCATGCTATGGACCATTTTCCTGGATCAGTTATTGTGTCTTAATCTAAGTTCACAGAACTTTAGACCATTGTCCTAGCTTATCCTTCCTGGAATTTAGGAATAGGGAATGGGGACACTTTTGTGAGCCTCAAGAGAGCATTATGTTGTAGCAAGCTCTTACAATCATACTCCTCTGGACTAATCTACATTAAAGGACATTCCTAAGAGCCAGGAAACCCTGATAAGGAAAATCCAGAATTAGACAAGAATCTTCACAGTTTGGGACTTTGCTGTTGCTGTTGTGTGTTCTCATGTTGTTTCCAACTTATGGTGGGACCCAGCCAAATATATCATGTTGTTTTCTTGGCAAGTGTTCTTTAGAGGATGTTTGCCATTCTCTACTTCTGGTGCTGAGGGAGTCCAACTTTCCCAATGTCACCCAGTGAAATTCCATGGCCAACCAGGGATATGAACCTTAGTCTCCAGAGTTTTAGTCAACATTCAAACCAATCAAAACACTTTTTGTATTTATTCTATGCAAAAAATGCATACTTTTCCTTACAAAAAATATGACATTTTCAGTGCAGAAAGTTTCTTACACAGTAAACATGATTTTCTGCACAGAATATTACTTATCTTGCCTATGAGAACTCAATGTATGCCTAGATATCCTAAAGACACCTGATCCCATCTGATCCTGGAAGTTAAGCAGGGTCAGCCTTTGTTAGTACTTTGATTTTTTGTGTGTCAGGAGCAACTTAAGAAATTGCAAGTCACTTCTGATGTGAGAGAATTGGCCGTCTGCAAGGACGTTGCCCAGGGGACACCCAGATATTTGGATGCTTTTACCATCCTTGTGGGAGGCTTCTCTCATGTCCCTGCATGGAGCTGGAGCTGATAGAGAGAGCTCATCTGCATTCTCCCCGGGTTGGATTTGAACAGACAACCTTCAGCTCAGCAACCCAACCTTCAAGTCAGCAGTCCTGCTGGCACAGGAGTTTAACCCACTGCATCACCGGGGGCTCCTAGTACTCTGATGAGAGACCGCCGATGAATAATAGCTGTTGTAGGCTATATTTCATAGAAGAGAATTGGCAAAACCAGTTTCGAGTATTTTATGAAAATCATAGAGTAGCCATAAATCAACAGATAAGTTGAAGACACACAAACATATACAGAGAAACACACCCTGTATTGGAACACTCTAGCCATCCCCCCAATGCAATAACATAGTTGCTGTTATGCTTCTGAGGTGGCTTCTATGTTCTTTCATTGTCAAAAAGAGAGAGGAAACTTGCTACTTCTAAATCAGAGTGAACAGTGTTAACGTGTTGAAGATGCTTGGAATTTGTAACTTCTTTATTACTGTGAGAGTATGACTGACCAAAGGACATCCCAATGAAATTCACAGGTCACCACTATACCACAGTTGACAATAAACAGAATGTCATATGATTTTCTAAGTCCAGTGTTAATCCTTCCTATTAGAAGCTTTAATAATTTGCTGGGAAGATGCAGAGCAATGTGTGTGTGTGATGGGAGGGAGATTCCTCAGATAAGGTTTCCAGGAATGTAAATTTCCATGAAACAGAAGAAGCTGGATGTCAGGGCTCTCTATTCCGTCAACCCAAACCAGTGAGAAAGAATCATGCACTTTTGCTCTGTGCCAATCAGCTTAGTTTTGTTTTAAAATGCTCTTTGGAGGACATGACAGTTAAAGTAGTGCCAAACTGCATTAATTCTACAGTGTCAGTGTAGGTGCATTCTTTGTTATCTCCCTCATGTAGTAATGTAATACTTTTGGTCCTCTCCACCACATTTTTCTCAAGATGCTCTCAGATGAAAGAAAGATTACATAGGTAAAGATACCTTTATTAGACACATGTTTAGATAAAGTGTTTCACCAGCTTTCAAGCTATAGTAGATTCACTTCAGATGAAAGCAATGCATGCCTGTTGTATTGATTTTGTCACGTTGGCAACGGTTATAAGATAAAACATTGGGGCTAATCCAGCAAAAATTAGTCACATGGTCCTTTTACCGAAAGCTGAGAAATCAGATTTAGCTGCAATGATCAACCAACAGCACAATCTTAGGGCTGTAATCCAACATCTAGTTTATTTTTGGCTAGAATTTATTCAGATTTGCACATTTCTTCATAGCTGGAATGAACAGAACTGGTTATCTTTAAAAATAAAAGTCATAATCATCAATCTCCAAATTTTGTGCAAATACAAATACAGTAGAGTCTCATTTATCCAAGCTAAACGGGCCGGCAGAAGCTTGGATAAGCGAATATCTTGGATAATGAGGAGAGATTAAGGAAAAGCCTATTAAACATCAAATTAGGTTATGATTTTACAAATTAAGCACCAAAACATCATGTTATACAACAAACTTGACAGAAAATGCAGTTCAATACGCAGTAATGTTATTTTGTAATTACTGTATTTACGAATTTAGCACCAAAATATCACGATATATTGAAAACATTGACTACAAAAATGGCTTGGATAATCCAGAGGCTTGGATAAGCGAGACTCTACTGTATTCCAAAATCTAGAAAAAAATCCAAAACACTTCTGGTCCTAAATATATAAGGAACGTTCAACCTTTATTTCCAAGTTTTGTCCAATTGAGGATAAAAAAGATAGAATTTCTTCAACAAAATGAGCAGTGATTTTCGGCTCATAATGTGGAGTGAAACTGACTAATCTGGTTTTACCCCAAACAGTCAAGGTATGTTCTGAAATTTCCCAAAAACTCCAGAGTAACATGACACTCCGGGGTTAATGTGCACAGCTGAACTGGTCATAATTTGAACTGGTCCACTGTCCACATGGGCCAGTGCCACCATTTCTTTTTCCTTACACCCAACAGTGCAGGGAAAAGGGAATAGAACTTATATTTGCTGCTCTTTATCATTGCTGTGGCCAGCCATGGACCTTGGAGATTTTGTGACCATGGCCAGAATTTTTCCCAAGTCACACAAGCACCTTTACTAATGTCAGCAGAGGTGCTCAGCAATGGTGTCACACATTTTTTGGAGCTCTGTGGTTGGTGACTAACAAGAGCAAAAATAAGGATGGGTTTTGGCCAACTGGATGATCTGGACTTGATCCCATTGCAGCATTGAGATAAAGGCCGACTGTATAGACAGACACCTCCAGGATCAGGCTACTGAATTTCTTCTGAAACTCTCATATTTTCACATTCCTATCCACAAATGTATCAAAAATTTTTTTAAAGCCAACACAGTTGGAAACCATCTCACTATCTTGTCGTGGACTATCCTTGAAATCCCCTAGTCTCTTACCAACCAATTTCATTGCATTCCCCAGCAACAAACAACTGCTCAAGAAAGCAGAATCATGGAGAATAGGTGTCAGGCTATCTCTCCTAGAATTGTCCCGGAAAAATCCCTTCTAATCCCCCAGGAAATGCACAAGCAAAACATTCCACCATTCCACAACACTAATTGGTATTCAAGTACCTTCTTTGACATTTCATAATGGGTTCCAAGAAATTCCCCATGAATCATATGGCATGGCTCTTTGGGGACGGGGATATTTTGGGGCAGCCCTCCCTTGGGAAAAGTACAACCCATGCAGGGTCAAAAGCCACATCATTCCACTCTCTATCCTTTATGCCACAAGATTCATGGAAACCAGCCAATTACAGAATTAACTGTCTATAGAATTAATGCAGTTTGACACCACTTTAGCTGCCATGGCTCTGTGCTATGAAATCCTGAGAGGTGTAATTTGGTGAGGCACCAGAACCATTTGGCAGAGAAGATTAAATACACTGACAGTTAAAGTGATGTCAAACTGCATTAATACTGTAGCATAGATAGTATGCTGAGAAGTTCTATATCCAGGTTCGTTTTGTCAGTGAGCTGTTTAACTCAGAGGTTGGAAAACTCTCTCCCCTTCTCTCTCTGCGTCAACAGCCTTTTGGACACAGGCCAACCTCCCTCCCTCCCCGTTCTCCCTCCCATCCCCAAACTCTGGAAAACATTAAAAACTTTGTAAAGATCCACATGTCCAAGGAAGAGTTGGGATCTCCCCATGCTGCTTCCACTTTCAGGATCATTCTCTTCTTGGACACAGCCTGGACACCCTCTCCCCCAATTGAGCTGTTTTGCGATTCCTCTTTTTCTTTCTCTCCTCCTTCTGGCTGATGGATACGAAATCATAGTATTATCAGCAATCGATGACCATTGCATCTAGTTTGGAGACCAAGAAGTGACACAAGAAGAATTCAGGAGGGGAGAAGAGCCATCTCCTTGCTCCATCCTCTTCCTGTTGGCTTGATTATCACCTTTTGTATTTTGGAAATTTCAGCTGTCATGGAAGCGCGAAGGATTCGGCCAGGCTGACATCGGGCTTCAGAGTGACTGAGGTGCAATCTGCGTAAGTTTCCATTTTCCTTCTTCGGTCTCTCTACACTTTGTTAGACAATGTCCCCCTCCTTCTTTTGAGTCTGGCAAAGTTGCTCCATGTGTTTGCAGCTGTTGTACGAATCGTTCTGCATGTTTCCCCCTTCATCATGTTTCTCAGGCTATCCCAATATAATTTTTTTGTGCAAAAAGAAATAAAAGAGAGTTGGATCTCCATTCTGGTGTTGTTTTTTTTAACTGGGCTAAGCACACCAGGCAAAATAACCACATGTGATTTTTTATATATAAGTGACAATACTAAAACTTTAATAGGAAAGAGGCCAGAGTGCAAGTCTATGGAAGCTTGGAAGCCTTTCCCCTCTGTCTTAGATAGGACTTGCCATAATAAATTGGGATTTGAGGAATATGATTTGAACATGCTTTAGCTGAAACTGAATACTGTTTTTAATCAGAAATAAAAGTATTTGAAGGGTTGCCTGATTTCTCTTATCAGGACTGTTTGTAGCTAGACATGTTTCTAGACATGTATTTATTTGTTATCCTATATGTGAAAGACCTATGGTCGAAGCATTGAATAAACTACTACTACTACTACTACTACTACTACTACTACTACTACTAGACATGTTTCTAGTTTGAAAACATTCCCAATAGTTATTTCATTAACGCTTACCAATATGTCATGATGAAACAACCGGGATAAAAGCCTGGCATTACACAAGTCTTCATAGCTAATCAATATTTTAAAAGAAATGGGAACATAGGCTTTATTTGGAAAATTGATATTTGAAATTGTAGAAGTCAGTTTTGAAAGCAAACATGTCCCATCCCTTGGATGGAATATTGTTCAGGGTAGATGGTAAAATGTCACGTTTCAAGAACTTTAAGAATATTTTCTAGTCCTATCTGGACTAAGCAATTCCTATTAATTTCTTAATAGCCAATCTAAGGAAGAACTTCATGGCAAAAGTCTGCTCTGTGCATGAGCTTTGTCTCTTAAAGTTTCTTCTTGTGTTTCTCATTTGATGCTAAGAGGACTCCCAAGTTTTGTTTCTGACCATTAACATATCATAATACAGTCAGCCCTCCACGTTTGCTGGGGATAGAGGCATAGACCCTCTATGAATGAGGGAAAAACAATCAATAAAAAATCTACTTTTTTAAAACTTAGAGAATTGCTCTCTAGGAATCTCTGGATCTTCGAGCACATGACCAGCTTCTATTGAAGTTGACTATAGAATCATGCTGAAGGATTTTCTAGATTCTCCAGGATGACTCTATTGGTCAATTTCCAGTGAAAGTTGATTGCACAGTTGCACTGAAAGACCTAAAGATTCCTAGAGAGAACAACAACAGAAATCACAACATGAATCTCACTGGACAATATGGAGAATTTTGCTATCCCTAAGGGAGGGCTTCTTGTGGGAGACCTCTGGGGATGTTACATAATTGCAGTATTCCATCATTAGTTGAAAATGAGACTTTTTCAGGTCAACTTCCCATCAGTCATATCCTTGTTTTAACTCAGAATTGCTCTCCAGTTCATTGCATTTGGCCCACTAAGAAGTAAAGTTTGACTATCCCTTATCCAAAAATGTTTGAGACCAGAAGTGTTTTGCATTTGGGATTTTTTCCCAGATTTTGTAGATATATGCAAATAAGAAGGTATCTTGGAGATGGAATCCAGTAAACAAGAAATTTATTCATGTTTCATATACATATTTTACACATTTTCAAATATTTTTTTCATGAAACAAAGTTTATGTACACTAAACCATCAGGAAACAAAGATATCACTATATTTATTGACCTCCTACATGGACAATGTTGGCTTATGGGGTATTTTAGGTTTCAGAATTCCAGACAATGGATGTTCAACATACATTGCCTTTCTTCTCAGCTTCTCTATCTTCAGAATTCCTCCACCTTCACTTTGAAAATTAGGACAATGGGTCAATTACCGGTAGATCAGATTAAGAGCACATAGTTTGTATACAGAAGAATCAAGATTCAAAGTTCAGGTTCTAAGCTGCATTTTCAAAATTATTAAATTGGAATGAGGAGGACCTTATCAGAACCTAGGAAGTCACAACTGCTCTGGCTAGAGAACACTGAGATAGATAGGCTATTGGCATGTTTGTTTTTATTTACGTATAGAGATTCAGCAAAGGTTGATTTGCATAGACAGGAGAACACTGTGAGGTGGCCTTTAGAAGATTAATATCATTACATTTTCATTGCCCTACTTACAGTTGCAACCTAAATGTCACCTGAAAACTGAGCCAATTTGATGCTCCAATGCTACCTGCAAATCGATTTTCTTCTTTTCCAGAACTATCACCAAATCCTGACTGAAGCAAATATAATGCTAACATAAGCCACTTATGGTCATGTTGTCTTCTTGCTATTTGCAGAACTTGATAAGAGAGTGCATGCGAGATCTCTGCAGGGTTGCTTTGCAATCTCCACTCCCAACTGCTTTCTTGATTGGCGGATTATGGTGACAGGAAGATGTTGGCCAGGAAGAGCATCATCCCTGAAGAATACGTCCTTGCACGGATTGCAGCAGAGAACCTAGGCAAGCCACGCATCCGGGACCGCCCACGCAAGGCCCGCTTCATTGCCAAGAATGGAGCATGCAACCTGGCCCACAAGAACATCCGAGAGCAAGGGCGTTTCTTGCAGGACATCTTCACCACTTTGGTGGACCTGAAGTGGCGTCACACCTTGGTGATCTTCACCATGTCCTTCCTGTGCAGCTGGCTCTTCTTTGCCATGGTGTGGTGGCTGGTGGCCTTTGCCCATGGAGACATGGAAATCCCTTGTGCTACCATTGAAGATCCTAGCAAGGGGAAGCCATGTGTCACTTGTGTCAGGTAAAGTGCATTTCTAAAGCCAACATATGAAATGCTAAACCGCTAAATATTGAACTGCAAATTGTAAAGAGTTATGAACGACTAAAGTTCTTTCAGGCAAGGGGCAAATCTTTTTATCCCACCGCTGCCATCAATTTGTGAAGATGCAGCCACCAAAGATTCAGAGAAGAGACCTTTTACTTTTTTTCTTCTTCTTCACTTTAGATGGTATCTTAACTTAGTTTATAATATATGCGACAGAGGCTTAGATGTTGGAGGAACAATAACAAGTTTATTCAGGCACAGAGCTTAGTGGTTACAATTGTTTCTCACTTAGAGGCACTTTCATTAACAGTTACAAAACTAGAATAAGGTGAGTCAAACTCCCTGAAGTCACTTCTTGAAGTGGTTAGAACTTCATCCTCTGCCACTTTTAAGCCGTATTCACTCCTGTGATAGACGATCACAGATTCTCTGTTCCTTACCAGGACACAGATTACATAAAATAAGTCACCAAACTTATTTTAAACCGTCTCATAATGAACAATTGAGTCTCCCTTGATCCCCTCAACCTAGGATCAATCTTCCCTGTGCCTCGTCAGAGCACAGACTGAAAACCTTTTTTTAAACTCTGCACTTCTTCAACAAAACGGCAGTTGGCTCCGCCTACTTCTCCATGGCAACCAGCCTCTGAGTGCAGAGAAGCAATGATTGTAATACTTACACTTTTAAAACACAAACACACAATTAAACATTACATCTGTAAACCAAAAATTCATACTTCATTACACAAATCAAATCTAAAATATAGGTTGATACCATTAAACTGAAGTGGGTCCTTGGTATCTGTTACAGTTTAATTCCAGGACCAACCTTGAATAACAAAATCTGTAGATGATCTAGTCCCATTATATACAACAGCATAGTAAAATGATACCCACTATATAAAAATGGGAAAATTAAGCTTTGCTTTTTAGCAATTTTTTTTGGTGGTTGGGGGGGGGGGGATATTTTCAAGCCATGGATGATTCTGTGGATGCAGAACCCAAGGATGTGGAAGGCTGGTTGAAATAATTGTAGTGCACAGACTAGAGGCATAATGCAAAGGAATTGTTCAGGACTACATAAATATGGTAGTGAATTTGATTATATAAGTCTACACTGCCATGTAATCCAGTTCGAAGTAGATAATCTGGATTTTATATGGCAGTGTAGAAGAGATCTCAGACTGGATCTACACTGCCATATAATTCAGATAATCTGGATTCGGAAGATAGATTATATGGCAGTGTGGGACCTAAGATTCCAAGATCAGACAGGATCTGGTGCCCACTGGATATATATACGGAGTTCATTCCATTCATACATAATGCCCAGAGTGTGCTCTCATTGTATGCCAGTGTTTTATAACAGTGTGCTGCTACTTTTTCCCTCTCTTCTTCCTTAGGTCCTTCACCTCTGCTTTCCTCTTCTCTATTGAGGTCCAAGTGACCATTGGTTTTGGAGGCAGGATGATGACCGAAGAGTGCCTCTTAGCCATCATTGTCTTGATTCTCCAGAACATTGTGAGCTTGATCATCAATGCTGTCATGCTTGGTTGCATCTTCATGAAAACGGCTCAAGCACACCGGAGAGCAGAAACCCTGATCTTCAGCCGGAATGCAGTCATTGCTGTTCGTAATGGCCGGCTCTGTTTCATGTTCCGAGTGGGAGACTTAAGGAAGAGCATGATCATCAGTGCCTCAGTAAGAATCCAGGTCGTAAAGAAGACCACGACCCCCGAAGGAGAAGTCATTCCCATCCACCAGCTAGATATTCCAGTTGACAATCCCATGGAAAACAACAACATTTTCCTAGTGGCCCCTTTGATTATTTGCCATATCATTGACAAGCGGAGTCCTCTGTATGACATCTCTGCCAATGACCTGGCCACCCAAGACCTAGAAATTATCGTAATACTTGAAGGTGTGGTGGAAACCACGGGGATCACCACCCAGGCGAGAACATCCTACATATCAGAAGAGATCCTCTGGGGACATCGCTTTGTGCCCATTGTGACAGAAGAGGAAGGGACTTACGCAGTGGATTACTCCAAATTTGGCAACACAAGCAAAGTGGCAGCACCCCGGTGTAGCGCCAAGGAGCTGGATGAGAAACCTTCCATTCTCATCCAAACACTCCAGAAAAGTGAGCTATCACATCAGAACTCTTTGAGGAAACGGAATTCAATGAGGAGGAATAATTCCATGAGAAGGAATAATTCCATGAGAAGGAATAACTCATCCTTCATTGTGCCCAAAGTCCAGTTCATGGCACTTGAAGGGAACCAAAACGCAATGGAAACATGACGGATCTGAAACCATTGCTCATACAGTAGCTGTTTTGAGGAACCAATAGTGTTATTTCATTATTTATGTAAATAAACCATGAATCTTAACTGTATAAACTTTTGATGAAATCAGGGCATAGTCATTACAGGTCAAAACATATAGAACAAGGATTTGGGAATATGTGGCTAGCAAGTAATAGTTGCACTATAATTCCCATCATCCCTAGCCAAAAGAGCCAATGACAGAGGTTGAGTAGTTGTAGTTATACTAAGAATCATTCTTTATTTCAGGATTCCATATTCCCTAATCCTGAAATACAGAAGGAGAAATACCATGGGCCATGTTTGTAGCATTTCACTGTGGTCAAGGGATGTTCTCCACACTGAAAGAAACTTAACATGCCAGAATTTTATAAAAGTTTAGAACCAGGGAAGACAAGTTTATGCCTTAGCAAAAAGAGGGAAAATGCATTGTGAAAAATGGGGCAAGAGTTGCATGTGTATGTATAGATAACAATTTTGAAAACATTTGTTAAAAACTCAATAAAAAAATATAATACACCTCACCATAATGGACAAAAGAATGGCCAGGTGAATTGTGTCTTTTTGCTCAAAAATGTCAATGGAGAAATCTGAGGTTCTCTTTAAATAAAATTGAGAGAAATGGTGCGCCAACACTGTAGAATTAATGCAGCTTCAACCTGCTTCAGCTGTCATGGTTCAATGCTATGGAACCTTGGGAGTTGTAGTTTTACCTTTAGTCTTCTCTGCCAAAAAGTGCTAGTGCCTCACCAAACTACAAATCCCAGGATTCCATAGCATGGAGCCATGGCCATTAAAGTGGTGTTCAACTGCATTAATTCTACAATATAGATAAATCCCAACCTGAAAGCACTAGGTAAAGGAAAAGGTAAAAGCGAAGGATTCCCCTTGACATTGAGTCTAGTCAGATCCGACTCTGGTGGGTGGTGCTCATCTCCATTTCTCAGCTGAAGAGTTGGCATTGTTCGTAGACACCTCCTAGGTCATGTGGCCGGCATGACTGCATGGAGCACTGTTAACTTTCTGCCAAAATGGTACCTATTGATCTAGTCACATAGGCCTGTTTCAAATTGCTAAGTTGACAGATGCTGGGGCTAACAATGAAGCTCACCTGGTCCCGCGGATTCGAACTGCCTACCCTCTGGTCAGCAAGTTCTGCAGCTTAATGGTTTAATCCACTGTGCCACCCCAGCCCCTTAAGAAAGTGCTATCTTCCACTAAGTAGCATACATAGAATAATAGAATCATAGAATAATAGAGTTGGAAGAGACCTCATGGGCCATCCAGTCCAACCCCCTGCCAAGTAGCAGGAAACCATGTTCAAAGCACCCCTGACAGATGGCCATCCAGCCTCTGCACACAAGCCTTTGTTCTACCATGCTCAATATTCATAGATACTGTGTGTGTACATGATGATTCAATGAAATGAAGAGTGGCAGTCTAGCACAGTAGTGGACATTCTGGACAACTTCCTGAGCTCAGGCCACCTTGGATCTCCACTGAAATTGATCTCCACTCCATAAAAACCACCTGATGGCACCAGCTACTAAAACATGATATCAAATGCAAGGTTTTTGTGATTCAAGAGGGTGCCAAAGCGGGGCAATTGATTTCTTACTCTTCTGATTTTGGCAGCAGTTATTGTAGGAGCAAAGTGAGGTGTAGAAATGATCACAGTGGCTACATGTAGCCTACCAGTTGCCACCTCTGGTCTAAAAGCCTATCACATTGGGGAACTATAGCTCAGTGTTGTATGAAAATAAATCTCACTTTATACATATAACTTACCACATTCACTAAGACTGCAGGACCCCTAGGAATCTCTAGGTCCTCCAGTGCAATTCTATGGTCAAGTTAACCACTGACGTATGCTGGGGAACCTAGAGATTCCCAAAGAGTTTATATTAATCTGTCAGTGCTCAAATCTGAAAAAGGTAAACATATAAATATGAAGGTAAAAGGTAAAGGTTCCCCTGACGTTAAGTCCAGTCGTGTCCGACTCTGGGGGTTGGTGCTTATCTCCATTTCTAAGCTGAAGAGCCGGCGTTGTCCATAGAAACCTCCAAGGTCATGTGGCCAGCATGACTGCATGGAACACCGTTACCTTCCCGCCGGAGCGGTACCTATTGATCTACTCACATTTGCATGTTTTCGAATTGCTAGGTTGACAGAAGCTGGGGCTAACAGCGGGCGCTCACTCCACTCCCCGGATTTGAACCTGGGACCTTTCGGTCTGCAAGTTCAGCAGCTCAGTGCTTTAACACACTGAGCCACCGGAGACTCAGTATGAAATAAATATGAAAGGTTGGTTGTAATTCATATCCCTGTAGAAGTTCCTTTCATCATTTTCAGAAGGCATAACAGCTGTTTCCCCTTCTGGAAAAAAAAAGAGAGCTTCTTTCCAGAGTTATCTCTGCCATGTCCAGATTGTTGTATTGTTCTCTATGCCAGACTGCCTCTAAAATTGTTTGGAGGCTTTAGCTAGTTGAGAGTACAGTGACTAGTTTAACTGGGATTTACTGTACTGAATGCATTATGCTTTGTTGTTTTGAAATGCCCAACACTTGCTGTTGAAATGCCCAATACTTAGAAGCAGGAATATTTACTTCTAAGTATTCTTCAAAGCTCTTGTGCTGTGTTCCTTCCCTCAATGGATTGAAAACTGCCTTTTCCTACAAGAGCTTGTCATCATCAGTAGCCATGCTCTATGTGACTTCAGGGATTGGGTTGCTGTGTGTGCCTTCAAGTTGTTTTAAAGTTATGGCACCCCAGATTTGTATCTATCACAGGGGTTTCTTGGCAAGACGTGTTGAAATGATGCTTGTCTTTGTCCTCCTCGGAAGCTGAGACAGTATGACTTCCCAAGGTCTCTCAATGGGGTTTAATGGCTGTGGAGGGCTTGGAATCATAGTCCAGTGCCTCTATGGTACAGAAGACTTGGGCCCTTTCCACACAGCTGTATAAAATCCATATTGAACTGGATTATATGGCAGTGTGGACTCAGATAACCAAGTTCAAAGGGGATATTGTGGATTATCTGCCTTGATATTTTGGATTATATGGCTGTGTAGAATGACCCTAAGAGGAGAGTCAAACTGAGGCAGAGTTATGGTTGACCAACATAATTACAGATCGGGTGGTGGTTAAAGTGGCAGCATATATAGCATATGCAGCAATGTGGTGGCAGGGATGCAGTGGTAGGTGCCACAAAGGAAGTTGTCTTTAGCAGGACAACTCTATCCTGCTGGCTTTTGAACAGTTGAGTGGACAGGACAGTTTTCGTGGTTTTTCTTCCATCCTCTCCTTTCCACTCTAAGGTGCCTTAACACTGGCATAAAAGACCATCACACTGGCATGAGTCACTAAGGAGATTTCTTTTCTTTGGTGGCACTCCAAAGCCCTTCCCACCAAGAATGTGCTTGGCAGCCAACTCCTTGTTTCCGCTTTTCTTTCCCTGGTGCCAAATCAAACCTGGTTTGTTGACTCATGCTTTTGATAAGATGTGATTTGGAAATGTTTCTCCTCATGTCTTTATACGCTGTTTAATTCTAATTCTGCTTTATCTATTTTATTTCTCAATTTATCTAAGTACTTCTACAAAAAAAGCGTCTTGCCTTATATTAATGAACTATTTTTCAGCAGGACTGTTGAATTGCATATTTATCCATCTTGAAAGATGTATAGACAAAAGTGATGGAAGTTGAAATCCTACTGGTTAGTCCTAACTAGAACAGACCCAGGCCTCTTCTACACTGCCATATAAAATCCAGATGATCTGCTTTGATAATCTGAATTATATGGCAGTGCAGAAGGGGACTCAATCAACCAGTTGTTGAATAGTGAGTCAATATATAGGTAAATCCCATTGATTTAGTTGGGTTATTGTTAATGCTAGTAACAAAATTCAGGCCAGTTAAATAACTGCTATCTCTTCTACAAGGCTACTCTGTCTAGCTTCACAAAAATAACTTCTTTCAATAAAGTTTGTTCTTTCACACTTCTAGTCTTTGCTATAGTGTTTGAGTTCTGGAAAGTATTTCTCTGCATCAAGACATACGGTAAGGTATATCTCATTTGGGGTTTTGGATCTTAGGAGTTATGTAAACACATGGATAGAAATCCCATTGGTTAATCTCAACTACACCAACTCGCTGAATATTGAAACTCAAACATTTTACAAAGTAGACTGGGGTCTGTGTGGCCAACACCACTATGTGGTCAAGATGGACCCAGTTGTGAATGAGGAAGAACACACCAGCTAGGAGAAACTGCAGCAATTTGCTTTTGCTTCAGTGTATAGGAAAAACGAGTTTCCACCACCTTCTCCCCTTCTTTCACTGCTGGGTCTATTGAATGCAAATATCTTTTTCATTTTGAACTATATGATGATGAAATATGAAGGTTATCCAGAAAGTACATTACGTTTTGGAATTAAAAATGAACAAAGTATAGGAGAAAACATTTACCATATGCAGTTGAAAGCCACACCCAAATACCACATCTCACGCAGTTGCCATTCAAATCTAGGCACTTACCATAACGATGAAGGAGCTTTGCAACTCCTTCCCCACTAAATTCTGCCACTTGCTTCCTCAACCACTTGTTTCCAACAATGGGGGCGTGGCTAGCAACGCAGCATTTCGGCGACGCTGTGCAGCTGCGGGAAGGGGTCAGCGGCTGGTTGAGGACAAGCAGCAGAATTTAGTGGGGAAGGAGTTGCAAAGCTCATTCATTGCTATGGTAAGTGAATAGATTTGAATGGTGACTGCATGAGATGTGGTATTTGGGTGTGGCTTTCAACTGCATATAGTAAATGTTTTCTCCTATACTTTGTTCATTTTTAATTCCAAAACGTAATGTACTTTCTGGATAGCCCTCGTAATAATAATTTCTCATTGTCACTGTGAAAAGTCCTCGATTGCATGAAAAGCAGAGTCTACTCCTATTCATCAGGCCCTATGTGATCGTGGGTTCTCCTATTATCTAGGCAACACAACTAGGGGATATAGTCTTCCCTTCAAGGGGGAAAAGGGGTTAATGATGTGTTGGTTTTAACTTACATTTATTGTGGTGTCAACATCACAGAAGCATCACAGAGATCACAAGAGACAATTGTTCAGTGAGGATGATCACTTGGAGAGAGATGTGAAAGCAAGGAGATGGGAAATTGAGAGTATGGACCCTCTTGGTCCCACCTACAACCAAATGTGCTTAGGTGTGGATGCAACCTTAGACTCAAGGTTTCTGTTTCTTTGTCTCTCTGTGCCTTGTGGATCCTCAAAGCTTTCATAGAATCATAGGAAAGCAACTTGAAGCTTTCACACTTCTCCCCAACCACATTGTTCTTTACCTGATTAAGCTGATACAAACAACAACAACAACTTTATTCTTATGTCCCACTACAATCTCCCTGAAGGAACCCGGAGTGGCTTACACAAAGCACAAGGTGCCAAAAAGCAGAACATGAAATAAATACAATGTAAAATACAGTAGAATAAAACAAGCATGTAAACAACAACATAAAACTCAGAATAAAACATGGCTCATCAATAAACCATCTTTGTCTGTATTCTGTGATGTAAGTAAAGTAGGGGCAGCTAATGTGTGCCCCCCAATATTTCATAGATTAAAGCCTGGACATATGTGGCCAAGTCACATCAGAGTTGGTCCATCTGGCTAACGTTATTAATGACAAAGAATGTACAAAGTAGGAAATACCTTCACAGTTTGCCTTTGCCTGAACCTACTGGGAAGGCAAGATTTTCCCCTCCACTGCTCTTACCTCTGCTTAGGTACCTTAGTGCAAGCTGCTTTTGCTTTTTGATAACTGCATAATAGACACACGGGTGTCAGTCCTCAATCTGTGCATTCTAAGGCCTGTTATATATTAAGGCTTGAGGAACTTCATCAGCCCCTACGAAGTATACTTTGGGGATGATTTGAAATTGTTACTAGTACATGACAACATTTGAAAATTTGGGAAAGAAGAGAGGAACGCCACTTGTTATTGTTCAGGAAAGTTATATTTTTTCCCTTTATAGCCGTGAGTGTTTGGGAGATGAAAAATAAGGTGTCCTTGAAGGAAACATCGAGTACATTTTCTTTTGCTTCCTCATAATCAACCAAACTTTAAAATAGGTTGCTTTATAATGTCCAATTTTGTGAATATGTTATAATACTTTTTATGTTGGTTCCATAAACACCTCCTTAGCAGAACGGAGTATTGTAAAATACCATGAGCTTGGGAGAGCTCTTATGATAAGTCATACCCATGAACTTAAGAATGAACTGTACATATATGGATATAGATGTATATAAATCCTAATTAAAAGTGCAATGAGGGGAAGGGTTTGGATGCAAACTTCAGCATCTACAGTTGGACAAAAACCTTATTTTCAATCCTACAACGTTTGCTGTAATATAGCAAGAAACTTCTAAACAGATCATGCTTACTATGAAGGTAATATAGCATTCAGATACTGAGCCTGTAGATGTTCAGGTAGATGCCATTGGTGAAAGTTGACTGGAGCTCTACAAGTTATAGAAGATCCTGGTTTTATCTCTTCATTGCTTCCATTTTATCCACCATCTCCTACATTTCAATGTCATTTTCAATGAATACGTTCAGTGGTGAATGTCTACATTGTCTGCAGCTATGGGGCACCACAATGACACAAAATTACTAACATCCCTGAACAACAGCTGCATTGGGGAAATAGGCTCTGGCTGCATCTAGACTGGACATGTAATCCAGGGCCAGTATGAAAATTATGCTCCAGACTGGCTTTGGAGTGACCATGATGGTTGCCAGACACACCAAGCCCGGTCTGGTGTTGCAATTCATTGGCATCCAGCCACATTGGGTCTGCTGCTTCTGCCCATCAGCCACAGAGCTCATTGTAAACTGGTTCACATAGTTCTTTCTTCCATGAACAATCAATTAATGGGCTCAGTATAGATGTGTTCAGGTTATCCCTCCTGCAAGGATTCCCAAGGAAATCCCAAGGAAATCTCTGGTTGTTGCACTCTAGCACTGGAACACCTTTTCACCCAACACCACACCCAAGTCCAGTAATCCAATAAAAGACTGTTTACTAAAGAAAGTATATAACAAGGGGAAAAGGGCAAATCCAAAAGGGTTAGTGGGATAGAAAATGCAATTCTCAAATGGAGCCAGAGTTCAATCGCAGTAATACAAAAATGCCAGGGAACACAAAGCCATGGAATCCAAAACAACTAAATTTTATTTATTTATTTACTTCACACTGCTGCATTTACTCTGCTATTTTAATGGGAATTTACCTCATAAAGGGGGTGATTTGAGCTTAACGGCTCATCAATTCCCAACACCCACCGCTAAGACACTACACTTGGAGAGCCATCATACTTGGACAACGAGGAAACGCCTAAGTAAATAATGTAGTTTCATAATGCAGTCTACACTGCTATACAATGCAGTCCAATGCAGTTAAACTGCATTATGAAACTACATTATATGGTAGTGTGGATGGGGCCATCATCTCCTAGATCTCCTGCATCCCACCTTCTTGTGTTAAACAGAATCTTGGCTGGAGATATCTCAGGGTTCAGAAAATGGGCAAGAAAATGCCACAAACAAGTACTGTTTTCAAGATAATAGAACGTTATGCAGCGGAACAGTTTCTCCTGATCAAACCTGAAACTGACACTGAAGGAAACAAAAAGCTTAGGATTTGATGAAGGCTTTTCTCCCTTCCCTAGAAAGGAAATATTTGGATATAGTTTTCCTCTTTAAAGGATAAGTACATTGTAAAAAATTGAAAATTACTCTGGCCTGATTGAGACAAAAAGGAACATTTTGATGATTATGTGTGAATGTGATTTTTCTCTTTATGGCTTGTTTTTTCACGGCTCAATAAAAAAAATTGAAAAGTCATATTTTCAAAGCTCTGTCTTCTGGCAATGAGAGTTACTTCATTACTTATGGATGGACTGGAAGAATCATAAATTATACTAAGGAAGAATTCATGTTCTACTGCATCCAGCTGGCATCATCTTCCCTATTTGGTGTCCTTTGCATAGGGTAATATAAAAACCCCATTATGTCCAACCATCACAAAGAGCTAATAATGTTGTTTGCAAGATGTTGGATTTACACCAGATTTACTCAAACTGGTGGCTTCTGGACAGCTGCCTGTGTGTGAACCAATGTGAATTGTACCAACAATTTAGGCTTATGTGACAAAGGAAGTCACTTATATTTGCATATACACAATGAATCTGATGATTATCAGGCTTGGGAAATAGCCAGAGGGATTTGCCCAGCCTTTTCCATTCCCAGGAGATTATTTGAACAGAGTCACAGAGGTGGCCATTTCTAAGTTACATTTTGATATATTTCTAAGAAGCAGGTCATATACATTTCGTATATAAGAAATAGATACAGTACACAGTTGAAAGATGCAAGTTACAAAAATCATAAAGTTGATACAGTTTGTTGAAGGGTTAGATAGAAAAGAGCTTAGGGGTTTGAACTGCTGCTGGTTTGATCTCGATCTTGTGCAAGTCTGGAAAGAGTCTTTTTAAAAAAAGGAAAAAATCATATATTTATTTCTGATATTTCTGGTAAGCAATAAATTTTCTGGGGGTTACCATGGCTCAATAGTACTCTGACCATGGTTCACATAAGCAACGTGATTTCAAGGGGGAAGACACTGAAGGGTTTCTCTTGATTCCTCTGGAAATTTACTTTCCAGGGTCTTTTTTCTTATTTGTGTATAAATCAAACAGCCTATGACAGTGGTATAACAAGACAAAAAAAGTTCTCACTCACTGCAGAAAAGGCAAGATGCCAACTCTCTGTGACCTAGCAGCTCAGTGAGATTGCTCTGGACAAATAGCTTGAGGACTGAAGGCTAAACCTTAGGTCCTCGGAGACGTGAAGGGAAGCACTCATTGCGGGAGAAGATGGACCGTTGGCCTCCGTCATCTGGACTAAACCGTGAATGCCAAGACAGGCTACGCTGAAGGAGATAACACTTTCCCATGACCTATAGGAAACACAGATGTTTTGTATTAGAAAAGCTAGAGAACAGCCACCAAATGATAATAATAACAACAAACTTAATTTGCAAATAAATAAAATGGAGGAAGGGTCACCAGCAAAAACATTGGTAAAAAGTATGAAAAGGGAGGATCTTTTTGTGGGGTGTTTATGTTGAAGTATTATAAAAACTGTTTGGAAAAAACCCCCTGAAACATGGGATTTTCCACTTTCGTGTATTTTTTTGGCAGAGGGGGCTAAAGAACTTGTAAAACACTCTTTGGCCAAGAAGCACACTTTTGTAGAAAAGGCTAAAACCTCAGTTCCCATGATTTCATAGCACTGAGACACATCAGTTAAAGGAATGTCAGTTAATTCTACAGTGTACATGCATCCATACTCACTGAAATTAGTGAAATTTTGGACCACATGAAGGCATTACTGTTGCTGTCTTCTGGGGTGTCTCCACTTTAGTGAGGTGTTGAATCCATTTTGCCTTTCAAATTGCAATTTAAAGTAACAATCTAAGGTGCTGATTCTATATTGGAAATGGAGTTCAGCACATTGGATAGCTGCTGTCAAAGTCAAGCTGAAACAGAGTGGACTGGCATGAGACCCAACACGCCAGTCCACTCTGTTGCTACTGATATCAATTTATCTCAATTTATAAGAATGTAGATTATTTAAATAGTATGTAGAAAGGATACTGCCCATCACACAAATAATGCTAATCTCAACAGCAGCTTTTAAAGGAGCCTCTGGCTCTGCTATGAACTTAGACCTCATCATCAGAGGATAGAGCCCAAAGAATCACATCTTTTGAATGATCTCCCCTTGTCTGTCCTCTTGGGACCAAATCCCATTTCCTCTTCACTTTGGTTCTCTTTTTCCCATGGTTCTTGTTTCTCAGGAAGGAAAAACTTTCATAGATCTTTCATTGGGTTTTGAAGGACCTTTGGGAATCCAAGAGGCACTAACATCCTACCCTGGGGGCCTCCGGCACATCTGTCATAACATGATGCAGTTCACAAAAATATTGGACTGATGGATGGTGTGCGTAAGCATTCGGGGAAGACAATGCTACCAAAGTATGGAAAGGAACTGGGAGATAGGAAAGGGATTAAGAGTTCCCACCCTTTATTATTCACAATTGACCATATAATGACATTATTCATCATAAGAGTGGTTTAGCACAAAACTTTGTAACCATATCTGCAGATTTACACCAGGCTAACAGAATGTGGGATCTGAACCTTTCTTTGGTTGGACTACAACCCAATGTGCTTTTAAAAACAGTCCTTGGGGGAAAGAATGTTTTTGTTTTAAGTACAGAATGTGGAAAATTTTCAACCAGAAAAATTGTTGAATGGAATGACGTACCATGATCAACTGCGATTGGTGCTTAATGTATCCTGAGATTACCAGGACCAACATATTGTGATATCAGCAGGTAGCTACTAACTATAAGGGCCTTTTCACACCATAATGATAGGTGTGGTTTTAGCTCTGAGTATGTTTTTAATAAAGATTTTAACTGTTTGTTTTTATACCATTAATATTTAATTCTATTTTAATGTTTGCATATTTTTAGGTTTTGAATTGTAGTCCATTGGTTTTATTGTAAGTCACTTTGAGTCTCTTTTGTAGAGAGAAAAAGCAGGGTATAAATAAACATCATCATAACATAATCATTCCACTTTAACTACTAAGAAATCTAGGACATTTAATTGGCTGATGAACTAGAATTCTCTATAACAGAATTCCAAATACCCCTTTTCTAACAGAGAAACTCCTAGGATTCAAGGTCTGGTCTCTGAAAATCTCACAACCTTGAACACAACTGACCTGGCAGCTGTAAAAGGATGATGTGAAATGTTTTGGGTGGAAGAAGAGTTTCAACTGTGTGTTGTTGAAGGCTTTCATGGACAGAATTATTGGGTTGCTGTGATCTTTTCGGGCTGTATGGCCATGTTCCGGTACCATTCTCTCCTGAAGTTTTGCCTGCATTTGTGCCTGGCATCTTCAGAGGTCTGTTAGAAGTGAGGAAAGTGGAGTGTGTATATATATATATATATATCTGTGGAATAGGCACTTTCTTCACTTCCAACAGACTTCTGAAGATGCTGGCCACAGATGCAGGCAAAACGTCAGGAGACAATGGACTGGATATAGCCATACAGCCTGAAAAACTCACAGCAACCTAGTTTCAAGTATGTTTTTCAAAACTTCCCAAATGAAACATGGCCATCCAGTCCTGATAACGAGCTAATGAACATGCTTGCCTTAGCTGAGAAAACTGGTATCCCCCTCCTGAAGTTGCCTTTTTGAAGATTTTGGGAAGTTGCTTGTAGAAATGAAACGTTGTTGTTGTTGTTGATGTTGTTGTGTACCCCCAAGTCGATTCCAACTGATGGTATCTGTCATGTCCTATGATGACTTTATCACAGAGTTTTCTGAGGTTGAGAGCATATGACGCCTAAGGCTATCCAGTGGCTTTCCAAGGCCGAGCGAAGAATCAGACATTGATCTCCAGACTCATAGTCCAACATTCAAACCATGCTGGGTTTCAATGCCTTGCTGGCTCTTGTCCATCCCTGACATCTGCAAAATTCTCCAAGGCTTAACGAGCAGAAAGTGAGGCCATTGATATATGGGGTGGGCTACCAGAGGCCCTTTGTGAGGAAGGGGAGACAACAGGACTTCTCAAACCTGGAGCCAACATCACAAGGTTGATAAAGGAGCAAAGAAATATCTTGGATAATTACATGATACTTTTGCAAGGGTCATCATTGCAAGCTACTTTGTAGGGACAGAGTTATCATTTGCTGGAGTTTAAATGGTAAGCTTGAGGCCGGGGACTTCAAATGAACACTTTGTAAATCACTCCAGGAGCTTTTTTGGCTCAAGAGCAAGGAATAAATGTGTTAAATAAACTACAAATATATGCTTGTTGCAGCTAGGGTTGACTAATGTATGTCAGCACTAGCCAACCAAGAGCAGTGTGGAAAATGCCTCCACAGATTGTTCTGCCTCGGCCTTTCTTGAAACCTCCCCCACATCTCTGTGGGCTAAAAAAAAGTTAAATCACTAGACTTAAGGCAGCAAAGTCAAGGCAGTGGTTTATAGTTTTGTTCCCATAAGAAGTGACACAAACAATATTTCCATTATCACAAACCAAATGGAATGTGGGAATTCACTGCAGTACTGTGAGGGCTGATTAAATACAACACAGCTTTTAAAAAAGGATTTTAAAGATTTTTTTCCATAGTCAGAATACTCATAGAGAGATGCAAGTATTTCCCTTAACCTTTTGAGCTGGACGTTACAGCTAGACCTTTAATAACTGCTTCTTACTTGGGTTGTCAGATCTCAGAATTTGGCACCAATTTTCCAGTTTTCGTGGGTCATCTTCAGGTAGGAAATAATGATGCAAAATTTCCAGTTTGGGGAGGCAAAGCTAGAGGAAAGGTCCATGCGCAAATGTCCAGCTCATCTAGTAAACCACCAGCTCGTAACAATTTGCAAAGCTAGCGCTGGTGGAAACTGTTATATTGCTGCCAGATCTTGGGATTTCGCCCCTTTCTCCAGCCCTGGGTGCAAGAAGGAGGAATCTCAAGATGAGAGCAATGCCTTGGAAAGTGCATGGATGTATAATTTCCTTATTTGTTAGACTTGGGATTTCGCAATTGAATGCCATGCTTTGTGTAATTGTGTTTGATGATTAATGGATCGTGCTTATTGGCATGAATACAAGGACCACGCAAATGACATCTGAAAGAATCATATTTGAGTTTCAGGTTGTGGTCCTCAGATCTCAGGGAAAGGGATAATTTTAACCGGGCAAACTTACTTCTTACGTAGACATGAGCTGCTGATGGAGATGACGACGATGATGACTGGTGTGTGATGTAAACAGTTTCATTTGGCTCAAAAAGGGCCACGGTGGCACAGCAGGTTAAACCGCTAAGCCGCAGAACATGCTGATCAAAAGGTTGGAAGTTCGAATCCGCAGACGGGGTGAGCTCCCATTGTTAGCCCCAGCTTCTGCCACCCTAGCAGTTTGAAAACATGCAAATGTGAATAGATCAATAGGTACCCCTCTGGTGAGAAGGTAACTGCGCTTCATGCAGTTATGCTGGCCATATAACCTAGGAGGTGTCTATGGACAACACTGGTTCTTTGGCTTAAAAATGGAGATGAGCACCACCCTCCAGATTCTGACCTGACTACATTTAATGTCAAGGGGAAAACTTTAACTTTACCTATGTTTAATTTCCTTTGTTCCTTTCACTTCTACTGCTAGCCAGAGTTTGGAACAAAAATATATACTTGGACTACAACCTTCCATATGCAGAGACCTTTTTTTGAATATAACCCCAGTTCTTTAGGTTGCCTTCCACATCGTTCTCCATATAATATGTACAGAGACAAGTAAGGACATTTCTTCTTCTTTGTTCTTTTGGTGATGACTGCATCTCCATGAGTTTTATTTTAAACATGGCTTTCTACTCTACACATTTCAACTTTGCAAGCATGAATGATATTCGGTTCTCTGTAATGTGCTATGGTTTGATTTTTAAAAAATGATTGGGTATGAAGCAGCAGGCCCAGGCTCAAAGATCCTTCAAAACCAGCTCAGTGAAGACTAAACATCTTCACTGTCCACAGACTGCTCACTTGTTTGTAGAGCCTGAGATGGAGACCTGGACTTGAATAGTTTGAATCCTGAGCAGAGGGTGAATGAATACATTTTATGGCTTCAGGTACATCAACACTGTAGAATTGTTGTTATTGCTACTGATATTGCATTGTGCCTTCATATCAACTCTAACTTGAAAACTAAGTCATGTCATGGGTGATGACACTCGTGGATGAGTATGATTGTCTTCCAGAGGGTAGAGTCTTGGAGGTGGTTCCTTAAATGACTTATTCTGGACCCACATGGTCTTTCACATTGAGGATATTGCTTTCCAGATGGAAGGCAGACATGACCAGGGCTTCCTTGACGTGCCTTCCTCTTGGCATGTTTCCTCCTTTTGCCCTGTATTTGTGTCTCTTCAAAATCCAAAAGATTTAAGTATCTTCAGTGGCATGAAGCACATTTTGTCACCAGTTGAGTCTGGCACACCATTCTATGCCTTGTCCTGGCCTGTGACAGTCCATCCACAATTATCCAAGATTGTATACTATCCCATTTAGGTTACCAGAATACTTTGTACATTTGAATTTCAATGGTTTGGAAATGAGGTACTATACAATGTTGTTGTTGTTGTGTAAAACAACTTATGACAAACGTACCATATGGTGTTGTTGACAATAAAGTTGCTATCACCTTCCTCTTAGACTTTTTTTGTGTCAGGAGCGACTTGAGAAACTGCAAGTCGCTTCTGGTGTGAGAGAATTGGCTGTCTGCAAGGATGTTGCCTAGGAGATGTTTGATATTTTACCATTCTGTGGGAGGTTTCTCTCATGTCCCCACATAGGAAGCTCCCCAGATTTAAACCCCCAACCTTCAGGTCAGCAACCCAACCTTCAGGTCAGCAGTCCTGCCGGCACAAAGGTTCAGACTGAAAGAGTATGACTTGCCCAAAGTCACTTAATGGATTTCCATGACCAATCCATTTCCATGACTGAGCAAGAATTTGATCCTCCCAGCCTGGAGGATCAAACTCGAGAGAACAGGGTTCAAATCCCCACTTGATCATGAAAACCCAATCAGTGACCTTGGGTGAGTCATCCACTCTTAGACTCAGAAAACCCCAAGACAGGTTCGCCATGAGTCAGAAATGACTTGAAGGCACACAACGACATATAATGGGTTAGACTCGGTGCCCCATGAAACTTCCTCTAACTCTATGATCCTTGATTCTATGGCTGTAATCCCACATTCAAACCACTATAACACATCTAGCATTATTAGCATACAATGCAGCAGCAACATAACTAGTCTCACTAAAGTGGATGGGCGAAAGTGATATCACAAATCATAAAATAAATGCCCTGATTTACAAGTCCCCGAATCCCACATTCAACATGGCCAGTTGCCATGTAGGCTGAAAGAATCTGGGAGTTGTGATCCAAAAAATAAATATAGAGATAGGTGCTTTGCCAAGCTCTTTGGATGCATGCCATTGTCATTCAGAAGACAAAGTGCAAGTCATGTTATATCCTGGAAACAAGAGAAACACACTGTTCACCCACAGTACAAAAATGTTCTGTGCAAGCATTAATTTATGGAAGTCTTACGTGGGCTTGTGGATTTCCCCCCACTTTCCCCTGTCCTTGGACTGCAGAGAGAATGACAAACTCCTTACGGTAAGTTTGCTTTGACGTTATTAAAAGATGCCGGCAGACAGAGAATTGGGAACTGGCGGCATTCCTGCAGAATCTTCCCAACAAAGTCTGACTGAACATTTCAACCCAGGCTTCGAAAAGGTGAGAGGTCCCTTTTGATCAGACAACTTATCCATTTTCAGGGATAATGAGTTTTCCATAACACCAAAAACCTGGAAATCCTAAGGTGCCATTATTATTCTTGAGGAAACAAATATCTACCAGTAACTGGAGGAATATATAGGAAAGTGTTTAATACCAAGTAGGACATATTGTACTTCCAGCCTATGTTGTGTATGACTCAGGGTGTATCTACACTGGAGATTTAATGTAGTTTGACACCATTTTAACTGCCATGGTTCATGGAAGTTGTCGCTTTCCAAGGTCTTTAATCTTCTCTTCCAAAAAGTCCAAAAAAATACAAATACAGTAGAGTCTCACTTATCCAACACTTGCTTATCCAACGTTCTGGATTATCCAACGTATTTTGTAGTCAATGTTTTCAATATATCGTGATATTTTGGTGCTAAATCCGTAAATACAGTAGTTACAACATAACATTACTGCGTACTGAACTACTTTTTCTGTCAAATTTCTTGTATAACATGATGTTTTGGTGGTTAATTTGTAAAATCATAACCTAATTTGATGTTTAGTAGGCTTTTCCTTAATGCCTCCTTATTATCCAACATATTCGCTTATCCAACGTTCTGCTGGCTCGTTTATGTTGGATAAGTGAGACTCTTCTGTACTATGGTTCCACAGCATCGATGCATGGCAGTTAAAGTGGTATTAAGCTGCATTAATTCTATAGTACAGAACCAGACTGCATCTCTTAAGTTTATTTATTTATTATTTAAACTTATATGTCGCCACTCCCCTAGGGCTCGAGGCAGCTTACAAGAAAGGCTAAAATCTAACAATTTAAAAACATATTTAAAATATCTTTAAAAAAATAAAAAAATAGAAGTTGTGCCTGCAGTTTTTATTCAAAACATGGAAAAACACAGACTTTTACGAGAATCCCTATTATAACTTGGGAGTAATTCACATACCTCACCGCAGTCATGACCTTCTATGTTAACTTCATTTCTCTCTATAAAAAGGGAACATGTACAAATACTGCCCTCAAGTGGTATCTTGCCAAGTCCAATTTTGATTGTTATTCTTTGTCAATCACTTTGCTACACACTGCAAATGAAAACCCCTTTAAACCATGTAAAAATGCTGGCTGATGTCCTGCCGAGCAGTTATGAGGCTGTAAAGTGGACTTAGGATATCTTAACAGCTGGCAATTCATGTTAACAGTTGTGAGCAACCAAATGAAACCTCTGATATATATCATTGCAACTTGGCAGCAACCCAGCCTGAGTATTTCTAAGATGCTGGAGACTGGGGTGCTGGGGAATGATAAAGATCTTGTCACACCACATCTTGCATGATTTCAGAGCATTGAGCCCTGGTCATTCAAGTTAAACTCTCTCAGGCCCAGAGGAAGGCAAAGGCAATTGCCTTCTGAACAAACCTTGCCCAGAAAAACCCACAATAGGTTTTTCCTTTGGGAAATCCTAAGTCAGGAGCAATCTGAAGACACTCAACATAAACATAAGCATGCAACTGTCTGCATTAATTTATTATTTATTATTTATTTATTTACAGTATTTATATTCCGCCCTTCTCACCCCGAAGGGGACTCAGGGCGGATCACATTATAACACACATAGGGCAAACATTCAATGCCCATAAACACATCAAACAGAGACAGAGAGAGACACGCAGAGGCAAGTTAACTTTCTTCTGAGGGGATGTTCGATTCTGGCCACAGGGGGGAGCAGCTGCTTCATCATCCACACTGACGGCACTTCCTCATACCAGGTCGTAAATTAGTTAATCTTGCCTCCCCACTTTTTTTATTAGTGGTACCTTATCTCCTACTTGATAGATGCAACTATCTTTCGGGTTGCTAGGTCAGCAACGAGCAGGGGCTATTTTTTATTTTTTAATTGACGGGTGCTCACCCTGCCACGGGCTGGCCTCGAACTCATGACCTCATGGTCAGAGTGATTTAAGGCAGCTGCTCAACAGCTGCGCCACAGCCCGGCCCCTAAGATTAAGCATCCAGCTCTTTTCTTGTTGCATTTCTCTTTCTTCCCAGAAAGCTGGTTTGAATTCTTTCTCTCTGGCCCCATCTACATTGCCATATAATGCAGTTAAACAGAATTGTATGAGTCTACACTGACCATATAATGCAATTTCAAACTGTATTATATGGTAATGTAGATGTTACCTCCATATATATAAGAAATAGAAAGAACCACTATGTGAAAACTCCCATTGCAAGCTGCAAAGTCCTCTTAGGTACCCCATACCAGCCAACTTACCCAGTTTGGCAGGGACAGTCCTTATCAATCTTCTATCATCCCACTTTTTCAGCTGTTTTTAAAATGTCCCAGGTTCTTGCTCTTCCTCCCATTTTGCATTTTGTTCAATGGCTACAAATTGAATTCGAAATGCAAAAGTTGCTTGTAATTCAGCAGAAGCTTTGTCCTTCCCAGTAAGATCAGGCAAAAGCAAACTGCTTCAGCCTTTCTTAGATCACAATAATGATGATAAATGATGTTTTTTTTATCATATCCAAAGCGAATTGAGAAACTGCAAGTCACTTCTGGTGTGAAAGAATCAGCTGTCTACAAAGACGTTGCCCAGGAGATGCCTGGATGTGTTACCATCCTGCTGGGAGGCTTATCTCATAGGAAGCTAGGGCTGACAGATGGGAGCTCACCCCATCTCGCAAATTTGAATTGCCAACCTTCAGGTCAGCAGTTCAGCTGGCACAAGTGTTTAACCCATTGTGCCACCGGGATCCCATGTATGATGGTGATAGATCATATATTCTTGCTCAGCCATGGAAATGAACTGCTGACCTTGATCATGTCACATTCTCTCAGCCTCAGAGGAGGGCAGAGGAAAATCCTCTCAGAACAAATCTTGTCAAGAAAAATCTGTGATTGGTTGGTCTTAGGGTGACCATAGGATGGAAATGACCTCAAAGCACACAAGAACAACATTTTAACTGCACTCTGATGTTGTTTGGCCAAATGCATCTTTGTACTCTTTTGAAGGTGGTCCTCTCTGTAAAAAAAACTCCAAGTGTGTGTGTGTGTGTGTGTATACACGCACACACACACATATATATGGAACCGAGACAAGATACAAAGCAGAACTGTCCTTTGTACAAACAAAAATGTATAATGCTAATTCCTTTCACTGCCACTGGAGGCCGCAATATCCTTGTCTAACTACAGTACTACCATAGGGTTTCTTAGCATGTAATTTTTAGAATTAGAGATTGAAACAATCCCTTTATTTAATACTAGCTGTGCCCGGCCACGCGTTGCTGTGGCGAAGTATGGTGGTATGGGAAATAAAGTATTGAGGAATTGGTGGTAGTTAAGGTCAAGGGTAAACGTTTTCCCCTGACATTAAGTCCAGTCATGTCTGACTCTGAGGGTTGGTGCTCATCTCCATTTTTAAGCTGAAGAGCCGGCTTAAAAAGTTGAAGGAAAAGCCTATTAAACATCAAATTAGGTTATGATTTTACAAATGAAGCACTAAAACATCATGTTAAACAACAGATTTGGCAGAAAAAGTAGTTCAATACGCAGTAATGCTATGTAGTAATTACTGTATTTATGAATTTAGCACCAAAATATCACAATATATTGAAAACATTGACTACAAAAATGTGTTGGATAATCCAGAACATTGGATAAGTGAGTGTTGGATAAGTGAGACTCTACTGTAATTACTACATAGCATTACTGCGCACAAAACTACTTTTTCTGTCAAATTTGTTGTATAATATGATGTTTTGGTGCTTAATTTGTATAATATTACTTAATTTGATGTTTAATCGGCTTTTCCTGAATCCCTTCTATTTATCCAACATATTCACTTATCCTGCCGGCCTGTTTATGTTGGATCAGTGAGGCTCTACTGTATATTGATAATCTTATATTATCTGCTTAGAACTGGATTATATGAGGCCCCTTCTTCACAGCTGTATAAAATGCACACTGAAGTGGATTATATGGTAGTGTGGAGTCAAGATAATCCAGTGCAAAGCAGATAATATAAGATTATAAATGGGTTATATAGCTGTGTGGAAGGGCCTTGAGTCTACACTGCCATATAATCCAGTGGAAATTAGATAATCTGTGGAAGAAGCCTAAGAGAGGCCTAAGTCTGCCTGTCCCCTAACTGAACCTTGGCTGTCCCTTGGCTGAGTTGGTTGCTAGGAGACGAAGTGGGCAGAGATTAGCCCTCTAAACTGGCAGCAATTGGATAAAAACAATTATTGCTCTCCCTCTAATTAGGACTTTATTTTTCTTTCCTTTTTGTTGTATCAACCTAGAGGCGTGGATGATGGGTTGTGTTGTCAAATTTCGAGGTTGGGGGGCCTGTAGTTTTGTTGTTTTGTGGGTCGCCGTGATGCCATCACTCATTTTTATATATAGGTATACAATATTGTTTAAAATGCTGACTATGAGCCTTTCACTCACACAGTTATTTCCCAAGGTTCTGCAAAGAGAAAAATCAAAACTCCAACATATTGGGGAGAAAAACCACAAAGTCCAAAATCTTATCCAGGATGATGTTAATAAAGTTGAGTATTGTCTAAACCAGGCATGGTCAAAATTCAGCCCTCCAGGTGTTTAGGACACCAACTCCCACAATTCCTAACAGCCGATAGACAGGATTCTAGGCAGTGATGCAAATGCAAATAGAATGGCTACTTTGGAAAGCATGAACATTTCAGTTAGGCAGCATTTTTGACTGCATGTCCATCACCTTCCATGTTGTGTAAATGCAGTAGGACCCAAGTGAATTATTTTCACCCAAACAGAGAGAGGCCTGGGTGGAGCAGCTGTTTCCCATATGCTCCATTGGCCCTGCAGGTTGATGAAACACATTCTCCATTGCTTCTTCAACTCTGTCTTTGTTTGCAGAGAGCGATGCTTAAGAGATGACAGATGAGTTTTCCTACTCCATTATACGGCAATTATGGCTTCCACCAGGAAGCCATTTGCAGAGCTTTAACCTTCTGTTCGAGGACCTATAATTGTTCTGCAAATATTACATTACTTTGGAGCTTCACACATTGTAATTGCAGTAGCATTCCTGCCATGACACAAGAGGAACACTGAGCAACAGATGCATTAAATTTATAATGATTTGCAAACAATCTTGTTTCCTAGATGCTATGGGTCTATTGGCTCTCTACTTTAACTAACAGTAGGTGTTTAGGAAGTATATCCAGATTGCATTATCACTGTTTGATGTCACTTTAACTGCTGTAATTTCAAGACATGTCATTCTGGGATTAATTGTATCAGTGGTTCTTAGAAATATCTCCTCTAGAGAGCATTTGTGCAGTCCCTAGAATTACAGTAATAGAATCATAGAATCAAAGAGTTGGTAGAAACCACATGGATCATCTAGTCCAACCCGCTCCCACATATAGAATATAATTTTGAATGCCTCCACAAATTAAAAAATCCTGGCCTCCATAGGATTGAGCCATAGTACAGTAGAGTCTTGCTTATCCAACCTTCGCTTATCCAACGTTCTGTATTATCCAACACAGTTTACCTTTTAGTAGTCAATGTTTTCGTAGTCAATGTTTTCAATGCATTGCAATGTTTTGGTGCTAAATTCGTAAATACAGTAATACTACACATTGTTACCTTGTATTGAACTGCTTTTTGTCGATTTGTTGTAAAACTCGATATTTTGGTGCTTAATTTGTAAAATCATAATGTAATTTGATGTTTAATAGGCTTTTCCTTAATTCCTCCTTATTATCCAACATTTTTGCTTATCCAACATTCTGCTAGCCCGTTTATGTTGGATAAGTGAGACTTTACTGTAGCTAAATTGTAAAGGAACCTTCCTGCAGTGCACAGCACATCGTCCACCACTGGGAGGTGATCTTCTCCCATAGAGCTGTTAAAAGTGAAATGAGGTGGACAACTTGAATTAAAATCCTGGCTTTAAGGTAGATCAGTGGTTCTCAACCTGTGGGTCCCCAGATGTTTTGGCCTTCAACTCCCAGAAATCCTAACAGCTGGTAAATTGGCTGGGATTTCTGGGAGTTGTAAGCCAAAACACTTGGGGACCCACAGGTTGAGAACCACTGAGGTAGATGCAAGAGTGATTGTGTGAACCTCCATGAGACAAGAGAGGGCTCAGAAGAAACATGTAGACATCTACCAACACTATCCCCCAGTATCCTCTTCCTGGAGATATAAAGAACATAATATGACCTCTCTATCCATGGTGGTTATTTTCCTGGATTTTGCCTGAGTATATAAAACCATTGATAATAGTGAGCCTTATCAAAATGAAAGACATATGACTGAACAATACCAAAAAGCCATGCTGGAAGACCAGAAAATACCTATACAGTAGAGTCTCACTTATCCAAGATAAACGGGCCAGCAGAACATTGGATAAGCGAAAATCTTGGATAATAAGGAGGGGTTAAGAAAAAAGCCTATTAAACATAAAATTACATTACGATTTTACAAATTAAGCACCAAAACATCATGGTTTACAAGAAATTGACAGAAAAAGCAGTTCAGTACACAGTAATGTTATGTAGCAATTACTGTATTTACGAATTTAGCACCAAAACATTGCAACATTTACTACAAAAACATTGACTACTAAAAGGCAGACTATGGAACCTTGTCCCACCACGACAAAGTTAAAACCCATAGAGATACAGTGTATCTTTTCGTTTTCCCTTATATGGATGTGCACATGAGTGCAGAGGAATAAAGTAAAACAAACAGAGCAAATAAACCTTTTCTGTCCTGTATGCAGCCAAGATGAGTCCCCTCTCCCCTCACCCTTATCTCTACCTATGAACTTATATTAAAGCATCACATGGACTCTATTTTGTATCTTATATTATTACTTTATTTTATTGAACTATATGAATTAGAAGACAGACCAGAATGAACTCTAACCTCTTGAGCCATTCCAGGCATTTTTATTCCACACCCTGTAAGAAAGATCATAATTTTTGGGGAAAGTCTTTCCTGACAAACAGCAGGAGATCACCAGTTTGTCGCCCTAAATTACCCTCTCAATATCCGAGTTACCCATTGGACAAAGACCTAAGGAAGGACTCTGATGTCCTCTAATAGACACTTTTGAACGTGCAATGGCTAAGGCACGCTTTTCAACCAATCAGAGACCTAGGCAATGCTGGCCAGCTTTCTGGCACTGGCCAATCAGGGGAATGGAGGGAATTTCGAACTATAAGCAATATTAATGCATGGGAACTTTGATGTATAAAGATGCTTGCTTTCCTTGTGCATTACGCTTGTACTCTTTGAGCACCCACTGCTGTGCAAGTGTCCCTTCTGCAGACTGAATAAAACTTCTGTCATTTGCCTTCAGCCTGGTAAGATTTCTGATTCCTGACTTGGAACATTCATGGTTATCAAAGCTCACCAGGCTTTCCTCGGTATCTGTGGGTCCTTGGAAAACTTCAATTTTTCAGCATCAACTCCACTGAGATACCTCCTTTGTTAACTGCAACAAGGTCTAGCATCCTATTGGCTGGGCTGTGGTGCAGGATGGTTAGCAGCCAGCTGCAGTAAATCATTCTGACCAAGAAGTCACGGGTTCGAGGCCATTTCGTGTCAGGGTGAGCACCTGACAATTATAATAAAAAATAGCCCCTGCTTGTTGTTGACCTAAACAACCTGAAAGATAGTTGCATCTATCAAGTAGGAAATTTAGGTACCACTTATATGTGGGGAGGCTAATTTACAACACCATAAAAATCACCCAGCCGCCGTTGGAATGAGGAAGTTGACGTTGCAGTGGATAATGAAGCAACTGCTCCCCCTGTGGCCGGAATCAAGCATACCCTCAGGAAGCTGGAAGCTGGAGGAGGTTTAAATTGCCTCTGCATCTGTCACTGTTCTATGTTATATGGCATTTATTGTTTGCCTTATATGTGTACAATGTGATCCGCCCTGAGTCCCCTTCGGGGTGAGAAGAGTGGAATATAAATACTGTAAATAAATAAATAATTCCATAAATTAGATTTATGCCTTTGATTTATTGCAAAGCTCGGGATTCTAATCCAACTACACAATGACCAGTGATCCCCAATCCACCTCCTAAGCAAATCAACCTCACTCCCACTTGGCCTTTTGTGTGTTGTCAAAGAGCACAGGGATCAGTGGGAATGCATCCCACTATTTTCTTGCATCACTTTGGCCATATCATGGAAATATATATTATCCCAATTTTGTTATACCTTCAGGTCCCTTATATTCACCTATGACTCCATTCACTTTCCTTATTGCTTCTCCAGAGTTTGGGAAAGTTACATTTTGGATTGCAATACCCAGGCTAGCATGGACAACAGTATGTTTCTAGGGACTGGAGTCCCAATATGTACTTTTTCCGAGCTTTGCTTCCTTAACAATTTAATATTCGCAGTCTTTTCCATTTATCACACCTACCTGGTTTGAAATGTATCTCTCTTCTCGTGGAAACCTCAGCTTCACCCTGCCAACAAGACTTTTCCTACTGACTGGCTTTTATGCTTTATCTCAACAACATATTGCTTATATCATTTTCCCACCTAATTCAAGGTATAAAGGTCATTCCAGCAGGAAATTTCAATTCTAATGCACACAACTAATGGATGAGGCTTCTGTAATAATGATCATGGGCTATTAGAAGAAGCATTAGGAAGGTTTGACGTGAACCTGTCAGAATGTCATTTTACCTGAACATGTTTACGTGAATATGAGGCAAAAATGTTTAAGGCACAGTTGCCATTAACTTTTGCATGTCTAAGTCTTCACAGATTTTATTTATGTAGTCTCTCTAGGAATCTCTAGGTCTTCTGGAGGACAGAGATGTTCCCAGAGAAAACATCTCAGTTTCTATAGAAAGGTGTTCTCTTAGGAGGGAAAACTCATGTTCTTTAATTTGTGATTTTTCCACTAGATAGGTAAGGGTTTCTTTATTTCTTTATTGTATTTGTATACTGCTTTTCTCACCCCTGGGGGAGGGGGAGGACTCAAAACTGTTCACAGCATAATCCATGGCAAAATTCAATGCCTTACATGAATAAAACATCACATATTAAATTAACCACATATAGCAATAAATTAAAACCATAAACTATAAATAACAATCACAAACACAACATACAACATTTAAGTCTAGCATCGATCTTAAGGTTATCTTAACTATTTCCATATTTATTTATTTTATTTATTTACAGTATTTTATATTCCACCCTTCTTACCCCGAAGGGGACGCAGGGCGGATCACATTGCACATATAAGGCAAACATTCAATGCCCATAAACACATCAAACATAACATAGAACAGAGACAGATGCAGGCACGGGCTGGCCTCGAACTCATGACCTCTTGGTCAGAGTGATTTGTTGCAGCTGGCTGCTAACCAGCCTGCGCCACAGCCTCAATGCTTCTGTCATTCACTGAATGCCTTCTTGAAAAACCAGCTCCTGAGTTGTTTCCTAAATGTTATGAGGAAGGGGACAGATCTAATCCCAATGAGAAGGGAATTCCACAGCTGAGGGGCCACCATGGAGAAGGTCCTGTCTCTTCTCCCCGCCAATCACACCAATCGCCAATCGAGAGCAGGACCTTTCCTGCAGATCATAGTGTCCTAGCTGGCTCATAAAAGGCAATGCGTTTGGAAGGGTAAGTTATTTCCCCAGTGTTTAATACTAGCAAAATTATTCTTTCTTTTATCTAAAATTGTCTTATTGAAATGAAGAAAGTTTGGGGCAAACAGGAGTGATTTTTTCATAGAAAGGCCGTAATCTTCATTTGATTTATTTGCTCTAAACAAACTCATTCTATCCGGATACTTTATTCTATTTTGCACCAAGCTCTGGATGGTGGTCAGTGGGGTTTCGTTTCAGTTTTTTTAAAAAATAATTGAATAGATCCTATCAAGTGCAACATTTCCCAGGTATTTAAGGATTCTTTTTCTCCATAAATAATTTGTCCTGTTGTTTTTCTTCTCCGATTCTTCTCATGTTTATAGCTGCATAAGTCATATCACTGATGCTTAGAAACTACTGGTAGCTCTAAAAATAGAAGAAACATTGATTGCCCATTAATACGTGAACTATTATCTCAGTATTTTCCAGTCAAATTATGCCTTTCACAGAATGATTTTATCTGAGACCATTATTTGAAGGCAGCAGGAACATATCCTTCAAATGTTTTGATGTGACAGGGGCAGATCTACACTAACTACAGGTCGATGTGAAAGGGGCACCACTTTGAGGCCTAGATGGTATATGCAGAGCAGAGGCTGGCCTTGAACCACTTCCAGGATCTGCAGTATATAGAGCTTTCAGCCTTGGAGAGATCAAGTTTCATTTTTCATCTATCCTTACAATACGCATTGGAAAAACCATCTCTTAATCAGTTTCATCATTATACCTAGATGCACTGATGCACATTACAGGCTCTATTTTGGAGTATCCTCTGACTTTGCTTATCCCAGTTTAAAGCCGTTAATGTACATTGTTGGAACAAGTTCATAGCGTACATCATCTAAACACCTTGTGGTAAAGCTGTCTTCAAACTGCAATAAGTGGTCAGGGTAGATGTGCCCAAGGACAGTGGCCGCTGACCACCACATGTTTTGGTGCCTCAAATGTTAGTCCTATTTCTGAGCATGTTTGACTTGCTAGTTCCAAAAAAGGCACCAGTTTTCCCCTATCAGCTCTAGTTTTTGAGATACTGAACATGCACCATATACCAGCTGCTCATCCATAGAAAACTGGAGGACCAACGAGAACCATGATAACCATACTTTAAAAACTAGAGCTGATGCAGTCTATCCAATGCAATTTTCTGAATTAATACCGCAAGTCACCCCAGAAACAGGCCTAAAAATTTTAATTATTATTAATCCTCTGCCATTCCATGTTTCACCTGCTTTAAAAACATCTCATTTTCTCTGACCTCATATCACTTTCCTTCTTTCTCCACAGCTTATTTCAAGCACTGCAAACTTAGTTCAAAATGCAAAAGGAGTTTCTCCCAACTAACTTAGAGAAGATCGAAGGTAGTCGTGGAATCTTTCCCTTCCCATTTGTCCCAGGAAAAAGCAGCATCTGAGTCAGGGACAAACATAGGTCAGCAGCACAAACAGTCTGATACTGAGGAACCAACCTGTGAAGAACAAGAGCAGCAACCCCAAGGAGAAAGGAATACGAAATCAGGGGCTTCAGGAAGCAAGCCAAGAACTAAGTATTTAGCTAGGCTGCAGTTAAGAACTGATGCCATTCAGCTGAGGAGATTCAATTAGTTGGCTGAGAGGAGGGCCAACAGGTGAGATCACTTGGCAAATTGGCATATGTAGCTGGAGACTGGATCAGCTAGATGCTGGAAGCAACGTTGGTGAAATTGCTACAGTCTGAATATTCAGGTGTTTTAGACTTCAGCTCCCAGAAATCCCAGCCAGTTTAACAGCTGTTAGGAATTGTGGGAACTGAAGTCCAAAACATCTGGAGAAATGCAGTTTGAGAAACTCTGGACTGGACCATGACTTTGGTGTCTGGATTATGTTTTGACTTGCAACCTTGGTGTCTATAGAATTACTTGGCTTTGAACATTTTGGAAAGCACTTTGTTTCACCCTTCTTTTGCCTGACTGCTGTGGATGACCTCAGACTGCTTTAGACTATGAGATGTTTTGTAGCTCTTTAAGAGGGATGTGGTGGACAGCACTCTGACACACTCTAACTGCCGTATCACAATGCTATAAAATCATCGGAGTTGCAGTTTTACAAGGTCTTTAGTCTTCTTAGTTAGACCGTGCTGGTGCCTTTCAAAACTACAACTCCCAGCATTCCATAGCATTGAGCCATGGCAGTTAAAGTGGTATGAAATTTCTTTAATTCCACAGTGTAGATGTGCCCTAGGTTATTATTTCCCGGCCATTAAAATAATTTGAGATGCTCTAAATTTTATTGATGCATCTGGACACCTTTCCTGGAGTTTGAAAGAGTTACAACAGTCCACCAAAATGCTCCAAACAACCCATTTTGAGATTCATCCTATCGGTAACCTTTTGATAATGGTCCACTTAGCCATTAGTAGACAGAAAACTGTTTGTTGAAGCACGCTGAGTTGCTGTAATCAGCAATATTAGCTGGACAGGGTAGCATTACATCCAATGTTCAATTTGTTGGTTGAAATGGCAAGGGTGGCTGCATTAGCTCATTTATGAATGTGTTTTATTTTTTCAAAAGGTGGTCTGTAGTCCCTTGTTTTATGACTGAGAAAGTTTCACATTCATTTCAACTGGCTCCCTAATGGCTTTTGTCCGGCGGTCCTGAATTGCGGCCGCATAATTAGGCGAAGGGCTTTGCAAAATAGCCAAGGGCTCGGTGTCATGGCAACTCTTGCTTGCATCAGAGCGGTGTCAGATAATACCTTCTTAGAAACCACCAGCTTAGGGATAACAGCCTATTTCTGTTATGCAAGTACAGTCGGCATACTGTCTAAGGATACAGTGTAATTCTTCACGGCAAAAGAGAGAAAAAGAATGTGTGTCTTTTGCTTCCTAACTCTTTTTTTTTTAATGATGTCGACTACAACTTAATTCAAATAAAATCTCATTGTAGAAAATAGAAATATGTTCTGTACCATTCCAAGATTCAAATGGAAGTCCACTACTGAAAGTTCCTGCTAATAAAACGAAGGTTGCATATAGACTATAGAATGAATTACACCACTTTAAGTACCATGGCTCAATGCTATGAAATCATGGGAAGGCCACGTTGGCACAATGGGTTCAAGCCTTGTGCCGGATGGACCGCTGATCTTAAAGTTGGGTTGCTGACCTGAAGGTTGCCAGTTCGAATCTGCGAGATGGGGTGAGCTCTCATCTGTCAGCTCTAGCTTGCGGGGACATGAGAGAAACCTCCCAGGGTGTCCCCTGGGCAATGTCTCTGTAGACAGCCAATTTTCCCACACCAGAAGTGACTAGCAGTATGTTCTCAAGTCACTTCTGACACTATTTTTTTTAAAAATGAGTGAGTTGTAGTTTTGCAAGGTTTTTAACCTTCTCTGCCAAACTGCAACTCCCATGATTTCATAGTATGGATCCATGACAGTTAAAGTGGTATCAAACTACATTAATTCTACTGGACCTCTTCCCATGACTCTGATGCAGGTACAGTAGAGTCTCACTTATCCAACACTCGCTTATCCAACGTTCTGGATTATCCAACGCATTTTTGTAGTCAATGTTTTCAATACATCATGATATTTTGGTGCTAAATTCGTAAATACAGTAATTACTACATAGCATTACTGCGTATTGAACTACTTTTTCTGTCAAATTTGTTGTATAACATGAAGTTTTGGTGCTTAATTTGTAAAATCATAACCTAATTTGATGTTTTAGGCTTTTCCTTAATCTCTCCTTATTATCCAACATATTCGCTTATCCAACATTCTGCTGGCCCGTTTACGTTGGATAAGCGAGACTCTACTGTATGTCATAAAAACCATAGGAGCTAGCTCAGGCACGGGCAAACCTGGGCCCTCCAGGTGTTTTGGACTTCAACTCCCACAATTCCTAACAGCTTACCAGCTCTCTAACAGACCTTTGAACAAACCTCTGAGGATGCCTGCCATGGATGCAGGTGAAATGTCAGGAGAGAATGCTTCTGCAACATGGCCATACAGCCTGGAAAACTCACAGCAACCCAGTGATTCTGGCCATGAAAGCCTTCGACAACATATTCAGCCGACCAGCTGTTAGGAATTGTGGCTTTGTGTTTTTAATGGATGTACGCAGCAATGGATGCTTTTGACAGTGGTGAAATAGTAACTCATTAACAAACAAGGAAGCTCTTTAAATTCTTAGCGTTGGCAAAACAGTACTAATGAGTTATTCTTGACCTCCCAGGGTCAAAGCAGCTCAGAGCAGAACCAGAGCCCAGAGAGGACATTGCCGCCTGCATACATAAAGGCAAGCTTCTTGGCTTAGAGGTCACCTTACTCCAGAATTCATTCTTGCCGTTTGTGACACCGGACATGGGAGGTGACGCAAAGCAGTCATCAAGCAATTTCAGAACTTGAGAAAAGCTACTTCTTTGGAATACATCTCCCAGAATCTCCAAACAGCATGCCCATTATAGCACTGTATGAAGGTTTATGGGAGTCATGCTGTTTAGGAGGAGCTAAGACAAGCACAGAAATTGGCAATTTTAATGACTTTATGCAGCAGGAAATGTGCACAGGATGGAATATTGAATCTGGAAAGATTCAACTGATACGGATATTACAGTATCAACTGTGATGTCTGGTGTGTTGTGTTCCAGAACTTTGTCAGTCTGGATTTGGAAGTCCCACAGTATCTTTGCATGCTCATTTCCCAATACTTTTGCAGGTTTGTGATCCCACCAGTTCTTTGCTGCTGGCAGGTGGTACTTGAGGCATAAGTTCCAATGAATCATTTGGGCCACATAGTTGTGCTTCTGTTTGTAGTGAGTCTGTGTGATTTTCTTACAGCAGCTGAGGATATGATCCATGGTTTCATCAGCTTCCTTGCAGAGTCTGCATTTTGGGTCATCAGCTGATTTTTCGATCTTGGCCTTAATTGCATTTGTTCTGATGGCTTGCTCCTGGGCTGCAAGGATTAGGCCTTCTGTCTCCTTCTTCAGGGTCCCATTCATGAGCCAGAGCCAGGTCTTCTCCTTGTCAGCTTTTATTTCAATTTTGTCAAGGAACTTCCCATGCAATGTTTTGTTGTACTAGCTATCAGCTCTAGTTTGTAGTGCAGTTTTCTTGTACTGGTTTTTTGTCTGCTGTGCTTTGAGGAGTTTCTGATTTTTGACTTCAATCAAAGCAGGTTCTTCACTTTGCTTTACATATTCTGCCAGGGCATGTTCTTCTTCTTTGACTGCTTGTTTTACTTGTAAGAGTCCTCTGCCACTAGATCTTCTAGGCAGATATAGCCGGTCAACATCACTGTGAGGGTGCAGTGAACGATGAATGGTCATGAGTTTTCTTGTTTTTCTGTCCAAATTGTCCAGTTCTGCCTGTGTCCAATTTATAATGCCAGCAGTATATCTTATGACAGGTACTGAGGAGTGGAACTAAGAGCACCTAACCCATTAGCATTATGGAGAATCAAACCAAAACGAAGTCTATACTGGCTTGGTTGTTGCCCAGGATAAAAAGGATTGCAGTGTATGCTGCTGATTCTGGACATCCATTGACAAGTGGGCTACGGAATCAAAATACAAATGAACAGTCAAAGAAGCGGCAGAAATATAAAATGTCAGAAAATCGCACAATGATTGTTGTTGTTGTTGTTGTATGACACAGCAAACAAGATATATATGCTGGATTTCGTTTCACAAAAGCACAAGTTGAACACTTCCCAAGTGTCTAGGACTGTGTGATGTATTTTCGGATGGTGCGCGCAGATCCCAGTAGGGTGGCCTTTTGCAGTTGGCAGATCGTAATTTTGTCAATGTCTATTGTTTCTAAATGCCGGCTGAGATCTTTTGGCATGGCATCCAATGTGCCGATCATCATCATCATCATCATCATCATCATCATCATCATCATCATCATCCTTCTTCTTCTTCTTCTTCTTCTTCTTCTTATTATTATTATTATTATTATTATTATTATTATTATTATTATTGCTGTTACAGTATGCCTCTTCTGTTGCCAGACCATTGTTTCCAAGTTTCTCTAATGTTTGCCCGGTATCTTATTCCCTGAAATTTCCAGTCATTTATTTGAATCCTTCCCTTCTGGAGCAACAGAGAACAAATCTGCTTGAGAAAGCAAACATGTGTGTCAGGACCCAGGCTGCAGAGCACCAATAACCACGCGCAGAGGCCAGAATCTATCTAATATCTTTATTAAGGGAATATATAAAGTCAATAAAAACAAGTGTAGAATATAGTTCAGAAATAGACCTTTCAAGAAAGGTCAAATATAGTCCAGGAAAACAATGTCCAATATATGATATTAAAGCCCAAAGTTATAATCCACTTCACCGAAACACACACTATTTAGCAAGCAAATAGTGTGGGGAACTGTCCATAGTCTTTGAGGCTCAAGGTAAATCCGAAGGAGGGGAAAACAAGGCTGGAATCCGAGAAACAGGGTCCGTGGTTTAAAACGCAAGGCAGGGCAAGACTTGAGACTTGGCAAGGTCCAACTTGAAACAAGACAATCGTGGAACAAGAACTGAGTCCATAGGAATCCGTGGAACAAGGCAGGGCTGGAAACTTGGTTCAGGAGCTGAGAACTGGGGTACGAAGTCTACACACGATCTCACTCCACGAGCTGACGAATTGACTCCGCAAGGAATCCTTTGTGGCCAAACATCTATATAGGATCTTGTTTTCCCGCCAAAGCACACTTTCTCTGGGGAACAAGAACCGAAACCTATACTGTCCAGATGCAGGACTCCTTAAACTTTCCCAAGGGAAACAGACTTAATCATCTAATTGTCTGGCAGCTATCCGGGCGCTTCGGCGAGTCGCCTCCCGAGCGTGTCTATCTTGATTATAATAAAGGCGGCGAGAAAATGGGGGAGATTTCTCCTCAAGGCTTGTTTGTCTGACTTCTTGTGGGCAAACATCCTGCAGCTGCAAGGGCTCCAAATCTGGCAGAAACGGTGGGAAACCCAAGTTTTCCTCTTCATCTGTCACAACAGTACTAGGAACGGGACTACATGGCCCATGAGTCATCACAATGTGGTACTTACGATACTCATCTGGAGATTGAAAGCAGATTGTATTTCCTGCCTCAGATGACTGAAAATGTTTTTCTGCATGACTTGGGTTGTTTTCATAATGGAACACAAATGACACTCTGGATTTTCCCTGTTAAGTCTCTAAGACCACAGAAGAACATGGGTGATGCTTACTAACTCCTTGAATTAGGTTCAACTTATTCTTAGGGTTCATTCTATAGAGTTGAATTATTGCAGTATTTCAGGGGAAAGAGCTGGCAAAACCGCCTTGGCTAAGAAAGCCCTATGAGATGCATGGGTCTGCCATAAAACAACAGGGGATTTGAAGGCACACACACAAACACACAAACATCCCTGAAGGGCATTTTGGAATCCCAAACCTCAATGGCCAAGGTCAAATTCCTTCAACAATATTTATAGCTGCATTTCTGCATCATTGGTCACAGGAATGTTAAGTAGCTAACATGTGCATGCAAACGACAATCTCCTCCAGGAAAGCAAAGGAAGGTCAGACCTGGTGGCTGGAGCTTGCTGTTTACAGCTTGGTGGGATGGAGGTCGAGAAAGGATTCAAGAACAAGGCAAGGTCACAGAGCAGAGCACATAGGCAATTTCATGGAGGTTATGGGAACAGCTCCTCTGTGATAGTGGGAGGAAATTGAGTGCCATTGCCACAGTCCTCAGGTACATGCACTATCATGGTGGAGATAAAGCACATTGTTCTGTTTGTCATTCCTTATCACATACTGTTCTTTCTTGCCGTTTCTCCCAAAATCATAAATTTTCAGATATAACACATGAGCGAATGCACTTCCTACCCACTCTATTAAAATTGTGACTGTGCCTGCCAAATCAGGACAATTAGGAGTCCCCGGTGGCACGATGGGTTAAACGCTTGTGCCAGCAGGACTGCTGACCAAAAGGTCGGCGGTTCAAATCTGGGGAGTGGGGTGAGCTCACATCTGTCAGCTCTAGCTCTCCATGTGGAGACATGAATGAGAGAAGCCTCCCACAGGATGTAAAACATCAGACATCAGGGCGTCCCCTGGGCTATGTCCTTGCAGACGGCCAATTCTCTCACGCCAGAAGTGACTTGCAGTTTCTCAAGTCGCTCCTGACACAGGGGAAAAAATTAGGATAGTTGGAGGGTTATCTTAAAAACATTAGTAACATTCAACTGTCCCAACTTTGTGATTGCTACTTGCACTTCTTTATTCGTTGGCACAGCAATCCTTCTAGACTGGTGACTGTTGTATCCTTTGTATCCTTTATATCTCTCCCCGGTTCAACTGTGCCAGGAAAAAAAGAAGATCTGTGTGAGAATTGGAATAGAATAGAGCAGAAAGTGAATCTGTACCAAAAGTCACATTGGCTATCCCGTGTGAACTGTTATGCAGTAACAGCAAAGGAGAGTAACAAGCTTCCCCTACTAACCTGGCCCAGTTTTGCAATGCTAACCGTGACCTCAAAGACGTTGCGTCAGGTGTTACCAAATCTCTAACTCATTTATCTCCTTGCTGGGCTGCCTCTATTGTTATTATAAAACAAATAATGCATAAAACAGTAATTTGTTGAACTTATCATTTACAAAGTGTTCTCACATTCTCAGCCACTAACCATGTCATCCTATGGATATATATGTAAAAATATCGTCTGCTAAGTTCAAAGAGGCTAATTTGCTATGAAGATGCCATCCGATGAACATTTTCTATACACTTTCACCTGGGAGAAAGTCACATAGAGGCTTCCTTCCAAACAGACTAGTGGGAAAGGTAAACCACCATCGAAATACATCCCAGTATCACCTTTAGCACACTGTTCTTTGGAACTCATATTGCAAAATCTTCCTATATACTAACAGTGCACTCAGATCTCTGACATTCTTTTTGCGTAAAAGAGGATGCCATCAACAAGAGAAAGGACACCAACAATTTAGCAAGTTGGAGGAACTCCAAGTTTTGCAGATGTGCCAAAAACAAAATCCCATACACTCTATGATCCTTTGCTCAAAAGTCCAATGGAGAGTAGCCATGCTCAGTGACATGTAATGATGACTGCTGGCACTGAAAAAATAACCCAGAAACTTGGGACTCCTTCACATTATAGCACTATGATTTCACTTTAGCTGCTCCAGCAACAACCCACTGAATCCTTGGATTGGCAATTTGGGAAGGGATATTAAGAATCCTCCACCAAAGAGCAATATAGTAGTACCTTCCCAAATTACCAACCCCAGGATTCTATAGGATGTAACCATGGCAGTTAAGGTGAAATCATAACACTATAATGGTATAGGACTTTATTGCACAAACCAGCTATTCCACAACAGTTGAGTTGTCCTTGATAGTGATTCTTGCAACATGGAGCACCCTTGATGTCACACCTTACAGATTATGAATTGGGGGGAAATCCATACAAGAATTGAGTTACAGTATATACTTGGCAAGAGTTAAGACATAGCACTTACATTGATCCATAGATAAGCTAACCTGGGGTTTTTGGAGACACATGATAAATGTTTTAACTAAGATTCTAGACTTATATCTGAGTGTATACATTAATAGGATTTTCTCTTTTGTTCCTAACACAATCTAGTCTCAATCTTGTTTTGTTTTGTATTTTTCCGACCAGGAAGACAGAATCATATTTTCAAGTTTGCTGTCTCTATTTGGGTAATAATAATAATAATAATAATAATAATAATAATAATAATAATAATAATAATAATAATAATAATAATTTTATTTTTATACCCCGCCCCATCTCCCCAAAGGGACTCGGGGTGGCTTACATGGGGCCAAGCCCGGACATCAAACAATATAAAAAACAAAACAATAAAACAAGTCAATCAACAATAAAACAGGTCATAAAAGATCACATACAATAAATATAATGATAAAATCTTGGGTTGGCTCCAAAAGAAACTGGGCCAAAAGTGCAAAGTAGTCATTAGATCAAAAGCCTGATGGAAGATGACTGTTCTAAAGTAGTCGCAGTTTCCAACATTTGGTTCTCCAGATATTTTGGACTTCATTATCTAGAATCTATGACTTACAGTTCAACACATCCAGCAGGCTAAAGGTTGAGAATTATAATAATTATTATATTTTTTCCCCTTCACTATTACCTAAGAAGAAGTGGTAGCTAAATCAGATGCTGAATGGTCATAATAACAACATCCATAATGTATACCAATGCATATTACACGCAACAGTCAGGCAAAATGATTTACATTATTATTATTATTATTATTATTATTATTATTATTATTATTATTATTATTAAACTTTATTTGTACCCCGCTAGCATCTCCCGAAGGACTCGATGCGGCTTACAAAGGCCAAGGCCTCAACACACAATGTAGCAATACAAAACAAAAGGCAAATTAAAACAATTAAAACAGTATAAACCACAAGCAATAACAATACGCTAGAACACAATAGGACTGGGCCGGGCCAGAGTAATGGGTACAAGATTAAAAGTGCTGATGTGACAGGTGATATATAAGGCTTATAGGGCAAGTGCAGAGTGCGATATGCAATCTTAGTTCTAATAAAGTGCTTATGGGACTTGGTATTGGAGATTTCCTATTAATCTGGGAAGGCACATTGGAACAGCCAGGTCTTCAAGTAAAAGAGGCAGAAAAGGAAATGTTAAAAATCCTAAGGAATAGTGTCAGCATAGTTCTGTCTTATTCTGTTTGCCATATCCGCTACATTTCCTGAAGCTTTGATGATTCATATTGTGAGTTAGCTTGTACTTCTTATCTATTTTATAGATGTACAATGCAATCTAAAGTACGTTTACTGAGGTGTAAGCCTTATTGCATTCAGTGAAGCTTATTGCCAAGTCAGTGTGCTTTGTGTACCAGTAAATTATATTGTAGAGGGCAAGGAGAACAGGAAACATTTATCACATTTGTGACGTGTTCGTGTTGGGGCTTTTGTGGGATTCTACCATATCCTTTGGTTTGGATGCTTATACTGTATTTTTGCAGATGAGCATTTAGAAATACAGTGTAGGCATCTAAACAGTGGGTCCTTGGTGTCCATTTTGTTTGGCTAGCATGGCTGGTTAAACAGCCAGCTACATAAGATCTTGCCGACTGGAAGGCTGGTGGTTCAAGCCGCGGACGGGGTGAGCTCCCGCTGTCAGGCCTAGCTTCTGCTTACCTAGAAGTTTGAAAACAGAAATGTGAGTAGATAAATAGCTACCACTTTGGCAGGGAGGTAAAGGCACCCCTGAAAACATGCCGGCAGGAACAAAGTTCCTCGGCATGGAAAAATGAAACAACAGCACCTCCAGGAATTCTTTAGTTGTGTATTCATGTACATATTTGGACTAATTGTCTATGTAGTCACTTATAGCTTAATGATTCCATATTGATGTTCTATTAATTAATCAATAGAAAGTCTATACTACACAGTTACAGGAGGCTTATTCTAAGTATCCCACCATTCTAAAAATTCCAGGATTCAATCTTACGGAATTCTGGAATTTTTAGAATAATGGGGTACTTAGAATTCTCTGCCAGATAGCATTCGCTTTATTGGACTAGAGCGCTCTAGATGAGAATCACACTAAGCGACAAACTCCACAACTCGATAGGATGTACCTATTAGAGTGAAAGTGATGCCCAAAAACTATAAAGGGATAACAGTGACAGACTTCAGTTAATCCACAACTAATCTCCTTATCTTTTCCATGTTGTACCTGTACATTACAGTGACTGGCCTGTCCTCCTGTCTCCTTTACAATATTTGTTTAACTGACATGGAAAGCAGACTCATGGAAAGCAGACGCAGTGTGACCTTTAAACACACTGGGCCAAGAGTCGATAGTTTAGTCACACACAAAAAAAAAAAACTGAGACAAAACCCCATACTGAAACACTGACTATATATCCACACTGCAGAATTGTAGCAACTTGATACCACAATACTTGTCATGGCTCAATTCTGGGGTTTGCAGATTTGAGATACATTAGTTATCTTTCTCTGGTGCAACAAGAAACTAAATATCCTAGTGGTCCACAGATGGGATCCATGGCAGTTAAAGTAGTCTATCTGTATTGGAGCAACCTTGGATTCAACATGTATGTGAATTTAGAGTTGAAGTCCATACTGAGGCCATATCAGCTCCATTGGGATGCCACCTTGTCCTCTGTACCATCTCTAGCCATGGAGTTCCATGTGGGCACCTGGCTGTGATCTATCTCATCTGCTGGCAGAATGGGGCACCTGTGTGACTAATAAGTGTGTAAATCAACCCCATCCTTCTTGTTGGTGGCATGAGTACCCTAGTCTGACATCAGCAGACCACATCACAATGGCCATGTAGTAGTACTCCCATGGAGCTCTGTGGATGGCGGGGAATGGCGGTGGTGACATAAGGACAATCCATACCCTTTCCTTGTGCCAATCAGCACAAAGAAAATGTGATGGTGGCAATGTCTGTTAGGACATGGTATCACACCAAAACAGATCTGATCCAGCTGTCCAGACTGTCACAAAATCCCAGGATACTTCAGAAGTTCCTCCAAACTCTGATGCATCCCCTGATTTTGCCTAAAATGAGGCAAAGTTGGGTTGAGACCAGAAAATCTGGGAAATTCACCAGAAGTGGTGGATTTGAGGAGATTTTTTTCATGAGTATAGACAAATCTCTAGAATTTCCTTGGTGTGATTTCTTCAGAAGAGGTTCATCACTGCCTTCCTCTAAAACTGAGTGTGATTTGTCCAATGTCATCTTTGTGGATGCCATGACTAAGCAAGAATTAGTAAAAGGTAAAGGTTTCCCCTGACGTTAAGTCCAGTTGTGTCCGACTCTGGGGGTTGGTGCTCATCTCCATTTCTAAGCCGAAGAGCCGGCGTTGTCCATAGACACCTCCAAGGTCATGTGGCTGGCATGACTGCATGGAGCGCTGTTACCTTCCCGCCAGAGCAGTACCTATTGATCTACTCACATTGGCATGTTTTCGAACTGCTAGGTTGGCAGAAGCTGGAGCTAACAGCTGTCACTCACGCCGCTCCCGGGCTTTTGAACCTGGGACCTTTCGGTTCAGCAGCTCAGTGCTTTAACACACTTTGCCACCGGGGCAAGAATTAGAACACCCTAAATCCTGATCCATCACTCAAACTACTACACATCATGCATGCTCTAGTTTGAAGTTCACTTTTGGTTTTGGACAACAGGGTATATTGGACAACATGCAGGAAGGGCTTCAACATATTTATAATTTGTAAGATAAATGGACATTCCTGGAAGCTTCTAAAGTATATTAGATGGGCAGTTCAATGGGTCTAGAGGTCAAGACCCCAGAAGCGACTTTGGGGGCAACAAGCAACTCCAAGGCCTTGACCTTGCCCATCCTTGGTCGAGGGTCTTCTATTTTCTTTATTCATTATGTGTATTTCTCATTATACCAACTGATCCATCATTTGCCAATGACAATGCTGACTTCAGGGCTATTGTGATGTGGCATGGGAACTGCCTTGACCTCATACACACATCACAAAGCAGCTGTCAAAGACAAGAATCCAGTTGAGGAGACAGGCTGTCTTAGTCCAAAGGAAAGCCCAGGGAGAGGGAGAGAAGGGGAAAAACAGGTAAGATTGTTATGATTTGGGAAACTAGCCCAAATGGATGGTCATCCTTTGGCCATCTGTTTTTGGCGGTCTGCACTTCCCAGCAGGACCAGTAGTAAGAGACTGTTGGATTTGACATTAAAACTATCAGGAGGAAAAACATTTGCTGAACTGCTTTTTGATACCCTCTAGCTGTCCCAATGTGATGAGGACAGTCCCAATTACTCATTTGTTGTCCCACTTTTCACTCTTTGCCTCTTACTTTTCCCCCTTTGTCCTTGGCTTACTGAAATGGACAAAAACTGAATTCAAAGTGTAGTTTGAAATTAATTAAATCAGAAAGGAAGGGAGATAAGGGGCAAAGTCTTTTCCTTCCCAGTAGGCTCAGGCAAAGGTAAACTGCTGCAGCCCCTCCTAACTTGTATATTCTTTCTCATTGATAGCTTTTGCACACTCTTATATTGCTTGGCCACAATGTATTTGGGTTTTCATCTGTGAAATATTGGAGGATATGCTGTTTTCAACAATCTGTCATTGATTTCCTACAAAATCTCCTTTCTGAGCTAACATCAAGAAAGAATGACATGATGGTAACAGCTATTTGATAACAGCAATAGTTAATCTGCAATGCGGTGGATTCTTCTCTGTAGGATTTTCTTTTACAACAGGTGTTGAATGGCCATCTGTCAGTAATGCTTTAGATATGGATTAATTTTGCATGAACTGGGACTTAGACTAAGGGTGAAACTACACTGTAGAATGAATGCAGTTTGACACCACTTTAACTGCCATGGCTCAATACTATGGAATCTTGGGAGTTATAGTTTGGTGAGGCAGGCACCACCACTCTTTGGCAGAGAAGGCTAAAGACCTTGTCAAACGACAACGCCCATGATTCCATAGTATAGAGCTATAACTATTATAGTGATCTCAAACTGCATTCATTCTACAGTGCAGATGCACCTGATGCTGAAAGCATGGTTCTCTTTCCCAGTCCAATGAAAAACACACCAGAAAGGAGATCCAACTAATCTCTCAGCACAGAAGGAGCCACGGTGGTGCAATGAGCTAAACCCTTGTGCCAGCTGAACTGCTGACCTGAAGGTTGGGTTGCTGACCTGAAGGTTGCCAGTTCAAATATGCAAGACAGAGTTAGAGAAGCCTCTCAGCAACACATCTGGGCGTCCCCTGGGCAACGTCTTTGTAGATGGCAATTCTTTCACACCAGAAGTGACATGAAGTATGTTCTCAAGTCGCTTCTGACACGATTTAAAAAGCACAGAAGAAAGGCGCTAGGAGATATTTTCCAAAGTTAGCACCAAGCTAAACAACAACAGCCAGAAATTTGTACATTGCCTAAAGAAAATTGACAGAAACGTCATATTTGTTTGCACCTATGCCATATTATATCAGTGCTAACTGTTCAATGTCTTTGCACATGCACAGTTGTGTTCACATCCAAGGTTGAAAATGCTATCGGATTACAATCTCTTCCCTGGGCATGATTTGTAGCATTACAATGAGCCCTAGGATACTATAGTTCAAAATCTACCTACTGATTCAGTGCAGTCTCACTACTGTATTTGGCACTGACTCCTCATATCTGATTATACATTCCCATATTTGACAACAAAGACACAATCCAGAACTACAAGAGGCATAAAAATAACACAAAATCATTACTATAATCTTTTAAAAGGACGCTTTATTTCTTATCTTATACAGTCCTCAGTTTTTAACCGCATCAGTTACAATTCCCCATAGGGGACACAATGCTATGGACCACATATATCATGTCTCTATAGGTGTATCTACACTGTAGAATTAATGCAGTTTGACACCACTTTAACTGCCTTGATTCAAGGCTATGCAATTATGACAATTGTAGGTTCGCCAAAGAGTGTTAGTACCTCACCAAACTACAACCCCTTCAGTTCCATAAGATTGAGTCTTGGCAGTTAAAGTAGTGTCGAAATGCATTGATTCTGTAGTGGAGATGCACCCTCTGCTGTGAATTCCTGACTTCATGCCTAATTCGGGCTGCAAAGTCAGGTGCATTTTGGTTAACACCATGGAGGGGAGCGCGTGGCTGGGAAAGCAAACTTAGCATGGCTAGAAATAGCACAAGTGACAGCATTGTGGCTTGGATTTGCATACTTCCACCTTTCCCTCACATGACTCAATGTAGGGGTTTTGCTTTTGCGCAGGATCTGTCTGATTGGCATATCTGCCAACGAGAAGGAATTTCCGGCCACGTTAAGATGCTTAGGGACGTCTCCGCCTCCAGTTTCACTTGCCTGCCCCAGAAATTCTTTATATCTTGAGTCTTCTGACATGCCTAATACTGAGTTTTATTCTGTTTTGCAGCACACGCAAAGGCTGGGTTAACCAAGATGCTAAGAACTCTGCAGAGGACATAGTGGTGTAAGTAAAACACACAAGACACAACACTATTGCCAGTCTTGAATGACCTCTGGCTTGTGCATCTAAATTGTAGAATTAATGCAGTTTGATCCCACTTGAACTGCCAAGTATCAGTGCTATGAATCTGTAGGAATTTTACAAGGTTTTTAGTCTTCTCTGTAAAATAGTGCTGGTGCATTGCCAAACTACATTTCCACGATTCTATAGCATTGAGCCATGGCAGTTAAAAGTTGTATCAGACTGCAATAATTCTACAGTGTAGATGCACTGAAATCTGCTTTGCCATTGCACTATGTAACAAAATTTGAAAAACAGTATTCTGTTCCTGGTTTGAAAGTGTCATTTCCTGTTTAATCGTGTGGTACTTACTTTGAAAGTAGTTGTTATACTCCTGTGACTTCATTTTTTGTGGCCGAAACTATGTTGAATTGGTTGAGACTCAATGAGATAGTCATTGATAAACTATAGCAAAATGTGCTGCAAGATCTCCCTCCTGCACCAACAAAGTTTTTGCAGTTTAATAAGCTTTTTCCATGTTTTTTATGATATACCCAATTGGGAAATGGCATTTATAACCCAGGAACAAAAATCGTGTTACATAGTAGTGTTATCATACCATCCTCTTCCCCAATCTTATGGAAACGAAGAAGTCATATGGAAGAGATAAGAAGTGTCTCCAATTGGGATAGGAAGAGTCTTGTTATAAAAAACCTGACTTGTGTCAGATTGGACAAAACTGGGCTAAATGGACCAATGGTGTGACTCACCATAGCAATCTGAAGGTATCATGAGACAATATGAGTCACTGGAAACAAAAGTGATACTACCCAAGGTCTTCCATCACAACTTCTGGTGAAACTTAACCACCGAGAGAGACTATTATATTAATCTCATCCACAAATAATCAAATCAAAATGGGTTGCTGTGAGTTTTCTGGGCTGTCTGGCTGTGTTCCAGAATCATTATCTCCTGACGTTTCGCCCATATCTATGGCAGACATCCTCAGAGGTTGTGATTTCAGTTAGAAATTAGGCAAGTGGGGTTTATATATCTTTGGAATGTACAGGGTTCCCACCCTGCCTCCTACCTAACGGAAACCTTTGTTGGGAGGTGTTAACTGGCCCTGATGGTTTCTTGTGTGGAATTCCCGTGTTGTTCTTTATATACTGTCCTGATTCTAGAGTTTTTAATACTGGTATCCACCCCCGAACAAATGACTCCCTTAGGCAGGAAGCAGCCAGGCTTTGAAGTTGCAAGGCCATTCATGCTAATCAAGCTGGCCAATTGCAACATTCACACTTGCCTCAAACAGATAAGAGTTCTTTCTCCCAACATGGACTTTCCACGGATATATAAACCCCACTTGCCTAGTTTCCAACAGACCTCACAACCTCTGTGGATGCCTGCCATAGATGTGGGCGAAATGTCAGGAGATGATGCTTCTGGAACATGACCATACAGTCTGGAAAACTCGCAGCAACCCAGTGATTCCAGTCATGAAAACCTTCGGCCACACAATCAAATGAAAGACTGGATGCAACCACTGAGAAGTCCCCACAATGAGGATAAGAGAATGTGTGTGTGTGTGTGTGTGTGTGTTACCAATTTTGCTGCAGCTCTTTGGATTAACACTCTACATTGTGTTAACGGCCTTCAAAATGGGAAAAAAACAAAGCTCTTGGGGTGTTTTTTTTAGTGCAGATGACTTGAATGCACTTCCTGCAAAGCCATGTTTTTGTGACAGATAACACAGTGCAAAGGCTTCTGATAAGCCGAAAAGGTGCATCCCCACTGTAGAGTTAATGCAGTTTGAGAGCACTTTAAACTTCAATGGCTCAATGCTACGAATTCCTGCAAGGTGTACTTTTAAAGGATCCTTTAGCATTGTATTGTCAAAGGCTTTTGCAGCCGGAAATCACTGGGGTGATGTTGTATGGTTTCCGGGCTGTATGGCCAATGTGTTCTAGCAGCATTTTCTCCTGACGTTTCGCCTGCATCTTGCAAACATCGAGAAGGAATCTTTGCAAGCGTAGAAAGTGTAGGAAGCAACTGGCGAGTAACAAAGCTGCCGTTGTACTATCTGTGGGCAGGGAGGCAGGCGGATGAATGAATAGGCAAGGCCCCATCGCCTTCCTCTCATCCTGATCGCCTGATTATCTCCTTGGCAAAATCCACATATTAAAAGAAAGCATTGCTCAATGGGAAAAAATATCAATTGGACTGTAACCCACATCATCCACACTGCTGGGGAATTGGAGGGTTTATAATATAAAGCTAACTCATTCCATGGTATAGTTTGGAACTTGGGTGCATCTACACCAGGCATGGGCTGGGGATGTCTTATTTTAGGGGAAACAGGGTAAAGTGATGCCAAACTGCATCCACTCTAGATTCTTGTCGAACTACAACTCCCAGTATCCCATAGCTTTGGTTAAAGGCAGCTAAAGTGATGCCAATCTGCACCCATTCTAGACCCTTGTCAAACTACAACTCCCAGCACCCCATAGACATGAGCCCTGGCAGTTCAAACTCCATTCATTCCAATAGTGTGGAAGATGCACAAGCGAAGCAGGGCCAAACTGCAAAGTGTAGAAAGATGATGCACCCTTGGTTTCCCTTTCTTAAGATGAAGCAACCCTGGGAGTTGTAGTTTCTCCCTAAACACAAAAAGGATGCAGAGGAAGGAAGGCAGGGCCTGGCTTCACCCTCCTGGTCGCCCTTGAAGGCGATTGCTGGAGCCGCAGAGGCGGGATCCAATCGCCAAAGCCGACGCCAGAGTCACTCCGGATCCGCCTTCTCCTGACATTGATTGTCTTTCCGTTTCTTCGCCCTTCCTCTGCTTCTCTCCTTGCCTCGCCTCGCCGCCTTTCCAGCTCCGGATCATCCAAGGTGGGTGCCTACCCAACCCCAAAAAAGGACACCCTTCTCTCCTTTCTCTTTTGCAGCATCCCCAAGGCCTGCGAATTCCCCCGGACTCGGAAAAGACCCGGGTTCTGACATTCAGACGTGCAAAAAATAGCCTGTAAAAGGACAAGCTTGTGCGGCTGCATCTACACCAGGCATGGGCAAACTTCGGCCCTCCAGGTGTTTTGGACTTCAACTCCCATAATTCCTAACAGCCTAGGAATTATGGGAGTTGAAGTCCAAAACACCTGGAGGGCCGAAGTTTGCCCACACCTGATCTACACTGAGGAATGAATGCCATTCCAGGCCTTGATCCAATGCTATGGGATATTGGGAGTTGTAGTTTGACAAGGGTCTAGAATGGATGCAGTGTGGCATCAATTTAGATGCCTTTATCCAATGCTATGGGATACTGGGAGTTGTAGTTCGATAAGGGCCTAGAATGGATGCAGTTTGGCATCACTTTAGCTGCCTTTATCCAATGATATGGGATACTGGGAGTTGTAGTTTGACAAGGGCCTAGAATGGGTGCAGTTTGGCATCGCTTTAGCTTCCTTTATCCAATGATATGGGATACTGGGAGTTGTAGTTCAACAAGGGCCTAGAATGGGTGCAGTATGACATTACTTATCTGCCTTGATCCAATGCTATGGGATACTGGGAGTTGTAGTTCGACAAGGACCTAGAATGGATGCAGTTTGGCATCACTTTAGCTGCCTTTATCCAATGATATGGGATACTGGGAGTTGTAGTTCGACAAGGGTCTAGAATGGGTGCAGATTGGCATCACTTTAGCTGCCTTGATCCAATGATATGGGATACTGGGAGTTGTAGTTCGATAAGGGCCTAGAATGGATGCAGTTTGGCATCACTTTAGCTGCCTTTATCCAATGATATGGGATACTGGGAGTTGTAGTTTGACAAGGGCCTAGAATGGGTGCAGTTTGGCATCGCTTTAGCTTCCTTTATCCAATGATATGGGATACTGGGAGTTGTAGTTCAACAAGGGCCTAGAATGGGTGCAGTATGACATTACTTATCTGCCTTGATCCAATGCTATGGGATACTGGGAGTTGTAGTTCGACAAGGACCTAGAATGGATGCAGTTTGGCATCACTTTAGCTGCCTTTATCCAATGATATGGGATACTGGGAGTTGTAGTTCGACAAGGGTCTAGAATGGGTGCAGATTGGCATCACTTTAGCTGCCTTGATCCAATGCTATGGGATAGTGGGAGTTGTAGTTTGACAAGGGTTTAGAATGGGTGCAGATTGGCATCACTTTAGCTGCCTTGATCCAATGCTATGGGATACTGGGAGTTGTAGTTTGACAAGGGTCTAGAATGGGTGCAGATTGGCATCACTTTAGCTGCCTTGATCCAATGCTATGGGATACTGGGAGTTGTAGTTTGACAAGGGTCTAGAGTGGATGCAGTGTGGCATCAATTTAGCTGCCTTTATCCATTGCTATGGGATATTGGGAGTTGTAGTTTGACAAGGACCTGGAATGGATGCAGTTTGGCATCACATTAGCTGCCTTGATCCAATGCTATGGGATACTGGGAGTTGTATTTCGACAAGGGCCTAGAATGGATGCAGATTGTCAACACTTTAGCCGCCTTTATCCAATGCTATGGGATCTTGGGAGTTGTAGTTTGGTAATCCCCCAGCACTCCCTGGCAGACCTTGTAAAACTACATTTCCCAGCATTCAGTTGTATGGAGCCATCACAGTTTAAGTGGTTTCAAACTGCAACCAGGAAACATAGATTTGAATAGTGTCAGGAGGATCTTTCAACTTGCATGCTTTTCAACTTGCACATCAATGTGGAAAGGTCCTTAGTGGGACTACAACTCCCATAATTCCCAATGCTGTAATGCACCCTCTTCCCCATCTCCTTCAAATCCTAGATTCTCTTGCTTCTTCTTCCGGAATTGCAGATGGAAATCTGTATAGATCAAACAGCAAAAACTCATCTTGCATCCTTCCAAAGGTCATTCATCGATCCAGCATATCTCCAAGCCTTTGTGATTGGAAAAGGGCTCTTTGATAACATGATGCAAAGGGAGAAGGATAAAGTCATCTCCTTTGCACCTTTCTCTTTTCGTCTTTCTCTTTTATTTATCTTCTCCCTTAAAGGAAGCCTTTGCCTAATGGTTCAAGGCCTTCCACCACCTTCATTTTTTCCAAGGCCCTTTCACCTTCTTTCTCTCTGGCAATGGAGAGTTTGGCCCGTTGTTTAGGAAGGTGTTTTGTCCATTTTCGTCTTTTTCTTTCCCTTCTGGTTGTGCAAGTTGCATTTCCACATTTCCCTTCCAGACAGGCCCTATATCCCAGGGTCTGATCCCAGGTTTTCTGCTTTAAACTGGATTATATGAGTCCTCACTGCCAGATAACCTGGAATCAGATCCTGGGATTTAGGGCCTGTCTGGAAGGGCCCCAAGTTGGAGGAGGAAAAATCAGAATTTTATCCATAGCACCATTGTGTTGAGAGATCACCCACCGTTCATTGCGGATGCATTAACATCATAATCCATAATAATCATATTGAATTAATATTATTTACAGTAGGCTAGCAAACGCATGGGGATTGGTAGATGTCAGATAAATGTAGTTTCTGGTTGCTTGAGAGTTACTAGTTGAGTCTCTTATTGTAGAGAAAAAGCATGGTACAGTAGAGTCTCACTTATCCAACACTCGCTTATCCAATGTTCTGGATTATCCAATGCATTTTGGTAGTCAATGTTTTTACAACATTGTGATATTTTGGTGCTAAATTCGTAAATGCAGTAATTACTACATAGCATTACTGCGTATTGAACTATTTTTTCTGTCCAATTTGTTGTATAACATGATGTTTTGGTGCTTAATTTGTAAAATCATAACCTAATTTGATGTTTAATAGGCTTTTCTTTAATCCCTCCTTATTATCCAACATATTCACTTATCCAACGTTCTGGCGACCCGTTTATGCTGGATAAGTGAGACTCTACTGTATAAACAAACACAATAATATTAAAAATAGGCCTCAGTAATACTGGGTTGCTGTGAGTTTTCCAGGCTATATGGCCATGTTCTAGAAGCATTCTCTTCTGATGTTTTGCCCACATCTAAGGCATCTAAGGTTGTGAGGTCTGGTGGAAACTAGGCAAGTGGGATTTATATATCTGTGGAATAATGTCCAGGGTGGGAGAAAGAACTCTTGTCTGTTGGAGGCAAGTGTGAATGTTGCAGTTGACCACCTTGATTAGCATTGAATAGCCTTGCAGCTTCAAGGTCTGGCTGCTTACTGCCTGAGCAGGATCCTTTGTTAGGAGGTGTTAGCTGGCCCTGATTGTTTTCTGTCAGGAATTCTCTTGGTTTTTTAAAGTATTGTTTTTTATTTACTCCCCTGATTTTAGAGGTTTTTTTAAAAAAAAAATATTGTTAACCAGATTTTACCATGCAGCTGTGGATATGTCTACATAGGGACCACCAAAGGCAGTGCCCAAACACGAATCAAGGAATGAAACAATGAGGGTCAGCTAACACCTCCCAACAAAGGATTCCCCCAGGCAGGAAGCAGCCAGGCATTGAAGCTGAAAGGCCATTCAATGCTAATCAAGCTGGCCAGTTGCAACATTCACAGTTGCCTCAGGCAGACTCTGGACTTTCCATAGATATATAAACCCCACTTTCCTAGTTTCCAAGAGACCTGACAATCTATGGGGATTCCTGCTATAGATGTGGGCAAAATGTCAGAAGAGAATGCTTCTGGAACATGTCCAGACAGTCCGGAAAATTCATAGCAACCTCAGTGATTCCGGCCATGGAAGCTTTCAACAACACATAAAAAACATAATACAGTAGAGTCTCACTTATCCAACACTCGCTTATCCAACATTCTGGATTATCCAGCACATTTTTGTAGTCAATGTTTTCAATACATCGTGATATTTTGGTGCTAAATTCGTAAATACAGTAATTAATACATAACATTACTGTGTATTGAACTACATTTTCTATCAAATTTGTTGTATAACATGATGTTTTGGTGCTTAATTTGTAAAATCATAACCTAATTTGATGTTTAATAGGCTTTTCCTTAATCTCTCCTTATTAGCCAATATAATCGCTTATCCAACGTTCTGCCGGCCCGTTTATGTTGGATAAGCGAGACTCTACTGTATTAAAAATAGGCCTAAGTAATATTGTACTCCATACTATACCATACCATATAAACTCTGTATTGACTTGGTATCAATATTGAAATATGGGCTATAAAAGCAAATTTAAGACAAGCTTAATGTAATACAATTAAATATTTTATTTTAATTTTCATTTAAAATATTATTTCTTTAATTTTTTTCTTGAGCATACTGGGGAATGGATTTGCAAAAGCACCATCTTTGCATTTTCTTCATGTCTTGTCATTCCCATCACATATATTTTTTACATTAATTTTTTATTATTGTTATATTTTGAAAGAGGAAAATAATCCTTTATTTGTTGTCGAAGGCTTTCATGGCTGGAATCATTGGGTTGCTGCGAGTTTTCCAGGCTGCATGGCCATGCTTCTGGAACATGGCCATATAGGCCCCAATCCTTTATTTTCTTCCTCATTCCAAAGATGCAACAGCCCTACCAATTTTGCTCTGCAAAGTCACAAAGGCAGGGATTGAAAGGCAGTGCGGTAAAGAAGCATGTGGCTTCCTTTCTCTTTCACTAGAGGCCAAAGAAGACAAATTTCCGGTTCTTGTTAGAAAAAAGTCATGGGGGGAACTACAACTCCCATAATCCTCCAGCCAAGAATGCTGCAGTTTCCCCTTTTCACAAGGCATTGCTCTCAAACTCTAAATCTCTGCTTCTCTTGCTTATTCTCATTATTAATATTAATAATGTATATTATTATTACTGTGGAAACTTAGGTAAATCAGACAGCAAAACCTAATCATTTATTTATTGCTATTATTCCATCTTCAAATACAATCTGACTTCAACCTGTCAATCAGGTGAATTTATTGGGGGATTTTTTGCAGAGATTTTTTAAAATGCATTTATTGTTACAGTAGAGTCTCACTTATCCAGTGTAAACGGGCCGGCAGAAAGTTGGATAAGTGAATATGTTGGATAATAAGGAGAGATTAAGGAAAAGCCTATTAAACATCAAATTAGGTTATGATTTTACAAATTAAGCACCAAAACATCATGTTAGACAACAAATTTGACAGAAAATGTAGTTCAATACGCAGCAATGTTATGTAGTAATTACTGTATTTACGAATTTAGCACCAAAATATCATGATGTATTGAAAGCATTGACTACAAAAATGCGTTGGATAATCCAGAACATTGGATAAGTGAGGCTTGGATAAGTGAGACTCTACTGTATTATATTATTAATATTGCACTTTCCTCTTTTAAAGAGACTCACAAGTGGCTCACAACACTTCTACACTGCCATATAAAATCCAGATTATCTGCTTTGAACTGGATTATCTGGCAGTGTAGACTCATATATAATCCAGTTCAAAGCAGATAATGTGGATTATCTCCTTTAATAATCTGATTATATAGCAATGTAGAAGCAGCCTAAAATGTTGCTTCTCAGCCCTTCCTAAAGCTTTCCATTTGTCTTAATACAGTTGGTGCTATTCCATATTTTTCGGCTCCTTCCAACCACTCCTTGCATGAAGCAATCAATTTAGCACATCAAGGTGGAGGAATGAATACTTAGCATGGTGCTTTAATGTCCTGGATTGAGCAAGCACATCAGAGTTTGACTTGCAGATGATGTAAATGAGCAGTGCGTACCACGTGGTCCTCATGTAACCATTACATTGCAATTCCCAGCAGCCCTATCCTTCACTTCCAATGCTTGGAGTCATAGTCCAATATGATTCCTACCTGGTTTTTAATAAAGGACACTGGGTTTTGTTTTGGGGAAAAACTTTTGAACATTTTGTTTTACAGTCCAGAATTTTAGTAATTAATTCAGGAGAGGGACAACTTGGTGTCCTCCAATTGTTCAGGACTAGGAATCTTCTTAGGCCTATGCAGCTAAAGGTATAGGATGATGGGGTTTGTAATTCATATTGTCTGGAAGCTTCCTGGTTGCTTGCACCTGTGTTAAAAGTCCTACCAACATTTTTATCAGCTGAATTATTATATATACATTTATATAATAATATATTTATGTCCTGCCTTTTTCTCTCAATTGAGACCCAAAGCATAAGATGGTAGAGCTTGTAGCATCTCAAGTGGTGATGGTGATGTGTAGCAATTCCAGACTCTGCCTGGAATTAATTAGCATTATTAGCAAAGGGTGGGGCTGATTTCTGTGTATGGTTTTAGATAAGATGCATTTAAAATTGAGTTCACATGCCTATATAGATCCATCAGCATGTAGTTACAACTTTTGCAACTATAGCTCTGAAGACCAAGGTTCGAATTCTTGCTCGACCATGAGACCCTTGGGCAAGTCGCACTTGCTCGGCTTCAGAGAAAGGCAAAGCAAACCCCCTCTGAACAAATCTCACCAAGAAAACCCCATGATGGATTTACCTTAGGATTGCAGAAAGGAAAAAATAATAATAATGACACGATATGAGGATTTAAAGATCAAATTACAAAGACTGGCACAAGCCAGTAAAGATAGTCCCAGTGGTGATCGGCACACTGGGTGCAGTGCCTAAAGACCTTGGCCTGCACTTGAAAACCATCGGCACTAACAAAATTACCATCTGTCAGCTGCAAAAGTCCACCTACTCGGATCTGCACACATTATTCACCAGTAGATTACATAGTCATAGACGCTTGGGAAGTGTCCAATGTGTGGTCCAATACAACAGCCAGCATAGTGATCTTGTTTGTTGTGTATTAATCTTGTTGTGTATCAAACAATAATATAATCATCATTATCATCAACTTACCTCTTCCAGGCTCAAGGTGAGGTTCAACATAGTTAAAATACATAGATAAAAATATCAAGCCTTAAAACACATATATTAAAAGACAAAGATATACAATTAAAGCACAGTACATAATATCATTCATAACAAAACAAGCTGGTCTATTATCTGACATACCTCTAGTCTCATTCAGAAGTTGGTATTTTGCTCACATTTAGATCAGATGATAACTGCTTTTTGTGTGTTACTTCTGGGTATAAAATATTGCTCTATACTCAGTGCTCCTGTCAACAAGGATTCTGAGCTTTGTAGTCCTGAAAATACCACCTCAAGCAGACATTCCTACCATTGGTCCATTTACTTACCGGTTACATCTCATGCTTTCAGACCTTCCCAGTCCTATTTGGAGACATCAGAGCCCTTTCATACTATGCCAAATATAACTGTGATTCTATTCCATGGATGCTTCCTGTAGAATCACAAAATTCATAGTTTAATGAGGCACTAGAACTCTCTTGCTGGGAAGTCTTGAGTGTGCATCTACACCAGTGGTTCTCAACCTGTGGGTTTTAGCCTACACCTCCCAGAAATCCCAGCCAGTTTACCAGCTGTTAGGATTTCTGGGAGTTGAAGGCCAAAACATCTGGAGACCCACAGGTTGAAAACCACTGTACTCTAGAATGAATGAAGTTTGACCCTGCTTTAACTGGCATGGCTCAGTGCTACTATGAGTTGTAGCTTGGTGAGGCACCAGCACTCAGTGGCAAAGAAGGCCACTACAAAGCTCCCACAATTCCATAACATTGAGCTATGAAGTTAGTGTCAAACTGCACTCATTCTACAATGTAGATGCACTATACGCCCTAAACTGCAAATCTAAAGATCCCATAAAATTATTACTGTTAAGAGTTCTGGCAACTCAAGAAGCCTCAACAATAGCTTCTAATGCAGTGGTTCTCAATCTGTGGGTCTCCAAATGTTTTTGACCTTCAACTCCCAGAAATCCTAACAGCTGGTAAACTAGCTGGGATTTCTGGGAGTTGTAGGCCAAAACACATGGGGACCCACAGGTTGAGAATTGCTGTTCTTATGCTTCTGTTTTCCAACGGTTTGATGGGAATCTCTTCCAGACTTTTAGCCAAACTTCAAAGGAGCAATCCAAGTTTGTTCAGCAGCTTTGATATGGTTAGAATTAGCACCGTACTAATTTGGGAGCTGAGGTTGTCCAATTTACAATCCCTTTGGCACAAAGTGTTGGAAAAATGAAGACCAGTTTTCATCCAAAATTCCACCTTGTGGGCCATCATGTTAGGTAAACACTAAGGCCCCTTCCACAGAATTGAATGAAATACCACATTATCTGCTTTGAACTGGGATATATGACAGTGTGGACTCAGATAACCCAGTTCAAAGCAGATATTGTGGGATTTTCTGCCTTGATATTCTGGGTTATATGGCTTTGTGGAAGGGCCCTAAAGTGGAAATGTTGTTCCACTTCTCAGTTCATTTTCAACCAGTTTTTGGTTTTAAAAGGGAAGAAAGGCATATTGAGGGACAGTTTTGAGGGGCACTTTTGACGTATTTGGGGCTTGAAAATCAACTCAGATATTTCTATTGGGAGTAGTTGATGACCCAAATAATCCCATGGGCCACACTTTCCCCTGCAATGGCAAACTCAGACTCCAAATAAGCGATTACCGGTAAATAATTTCAATTCTTTGGCTACTTCCCAACTTGATTAGATAGACGAAGGCCCTTGGAAACAACTTAGATTTGCTATCCCCCTTCCCCCAATTCCCTTTTTGTCTGTTATTGTAGACTGTAAGCCCATCTGGGTAGGGACCATGTCAGTTCTGTGTCGCCAGCACGCCGTCGTTGCCCGAAAGCAGTAGAAGTTCACTATGAGCGGCTTCACTTGCTTAATTTTTTACAACTACTCGGGTGCACTGAACGGCTTTGAAGGGGGCCGCCGGTGGCCAGCAAATCGGGGCATCGAAGAGAAGGTAAGCAGGAGAGCATAGATATAGCAAGAGGAGCACATTTGGGGAGGATGAAAGCTTCCCGAGTCATACTTCTCAATATCAAAAGTAAACATCTTCGTTGGATCATATCAGGCGGGAGACCTGTCCGACATTTTGCTCCGTGTTTTATGAGCAGATAATTGGTTTCATCTATGCTGGAGTAAATGTAGTTTGACCACACTTTTAATTGCCATGGCTCAATGCTTTGGAATCATGGGAGCTGTAGTATACCAAACTGCAACTTCCATGATTCCATAACATTGAACTGTGGTAATTAAAGTGGTGTCAAACTCCATTAAATCTACAGTGTAGATGAACCCATTGTCATGAGAAAGTTGTATACTCATTCCAATAAGCTCATCTTAGGAATGTCAGTTCCTTGAAGACTAGGATAGTTTAAGTTGGGGACTTTTAATGCTATCCTAGTGATTTGATTCCATTTTAACTGCATGGCAACATCCTATGGAATCCTGGGATTTGCAGTATGGGACGAGGTATTCAAAATTCTCAGCCAGAGAGCTCTAGTATCTCACCAGACTACATGGCCCAGGTTTCTATAGGAAGAACAGCTAAAGTGGATGCATAGCACTATTATTCTGTAGCATAGAAGGGTAAAGAATTATTATTGTTGCAGAACAGAAATACGCTTTTTGAAAATTAGGTTCGCAGTCTATTTCAGAGTTGACCTGTCCTAGTTGCTTTTTCAGATAATTTGCAGTTATGCTTCTTATCAAACTTGTTTGCTGTCTTGTGTGTCAGCGGGAAAGTGAGTCCACTTCAGATTTCGGTCTGATCTTTAAAGCTATCCAAGGTATGGAACTGGAGCTCAGCACATTTGGTAATACCATTATAGTCTAGACTGAAGCTCAGGAAATTCACTGCCCTGCTGACATGTAAGCGGCCACCAGCTACTTTGCTTATTTCTTAATCCAGATCGTGTTTGCCAGAGTAGAGCCCTGGAGAAACAGTTGAACTCCTTCTATTGTACCTCCTATCATTGTATAATGAGTTTGAGTTTACAGTAGTTTTGATTTTAAAAGAATTATCAGCTCTGTGCTACAAAATGCCTTTCCGCCTTCATCTCTTGGGTCAAATATCCTGGAACTCTGTTATTCCCCCTCTAGTGTATATATGGCCATTTTGCATTATTTCATATTGAAATTGTTAGCATCTTCACTTCATTCACTGTGGCCTTCTCCTCTTGCTTAATATCCAGCAAAAAGAGAACTCAAACATACCCCATGTCTTTTGCATTAGTCTCTTAAAATCCAACATGATCTCCTTTGAAATGCATCCCAGAGCTGCACAATGTTCGGCTCTTTCTTTTAAAACTGGGATGATAAGTTACGGACTTCCAGATATAGCTGGACTATATATTCCAGAATTCCTCGCCATTGGTTATGCTGACCAGGGCTGATAGAAATTGAAATCCAACAACATCTGGAAGGCCACAGCTTGAGGGATTCTCAAGTTCAAAGAAGAAAAGTCCGTTGTTGTGGTCATTAAAAATCTCTCTTGGCATTCTGTTTTTATCCAAGTCTGCTATACATTACATCCTGTCTGTTTTAGAGAATAATAGCTTGGGCATTGGGGGGAATGACTTTTTGGATTGCATCTCTCAGAGGTAGCATGTTAGCTAGAGACTTTTGGGAACTGTAGTCCAAAAATATAACATTTCCTGGCTCTAAAAGAGAGAGATATGCTGCTCTGATTGTAGATCCCATGCGAACTTTTTAGAAGAATTTTAGATTATTTTAGAGGGATTTATTCAGAAGCTTAAGTTGAAAGTATTGCATATGCTACCTGGCAGATTTGGGGAGATGCAATCCAAAATGTTGGCTTGCAATCCAAAAAGTCGGATTGCATTGCCATTTTCAAAGCTCTTGCTACCCATTTCCCCCCATACCTCAACCTTGAATCGGTTCAAAGCTCTGGAGAGTCTGCCTTTCCGTTTGAAGGACATGGAAACCTCAGCTTTTCCATCTCTTTATTTCGCAGAAAGCCATGGCTTCCCTCAAGGACAAGCTCATTACGCCTATTGCCCAGCCGGCAACCGAGCCCATCAACAAGGTGACCATCGTGGGAGTTGGCCAAGTTGGGATGGCCTGTGCCATCAGTGTCCTGGAAAAGGTAAGTCTAAGTCTCTCCTCTCGGTTGAGATCAGAGACTCACCTGCGTGGGATGGATCTAGTGAGATTTCAGAGGGAAACCCTTGCTATTCAGAAAACCTGCTCATTTCCTGTTGCAGTGCTTCCAGTAATGATCTTAAATGTAACTTCCAAAACTAATGGGGAGATTATTACTTTTACATATATATATATACACACATATACATACCAATTTTTATTTACAAAAACAGAGTTTAAGAATGTTACATGAAAAAACAATTTTATAATACATATATTGCTAAAATTATATAGCTATCGAACTACAGGAGAGTCTCACTTATCCAAGCTAAACGGGCCTGCAGAAGCTTGGATAAGCGAATATCTTGGATAATAAGGAGGGATTAAAGAAAAGCCTATTAAACATCAAATTAGGTTATGATTTTACAAATTAAGCACCAAAACATCATGTTATCAACAAATTTGACAGAAAAAGCAGTTCAGTACGCAGTAATGTTATGTTGTAATTACTGTATTTACAAATTTAGCAGCAAAATATCACGATATATTGGAAACATTTACTACAAAAATGGTTGGATTATCCCGAGGCCTGGATAAGGGAGGCTTGGATAAGTGAGACTCTACCGTATATACTATAACACTACAAAACAAAATCAAATGAAAACACACCCACACCACACTTGCCTACATACAAACAAAGTGTACTGACCAACAAACACATAGACAGTTCTATGAACCTCACATTCACTGTGGAATTTTATTCCTTACTATTCTACTCCCTACTCTCTCGCCTTCAGAAGAGATAAAGTGGGGTATAAATAAATATAATAAGAAAATATAAACACATGTCTGCTTTGGTAACCTTCAGCTAATTCATACTTCCTACAACTGATGTTTGCCCCAGTGTGGGAAACGATTACTTTAGAACCAGTAAGGTATCATTGCTTTTTGACTCCTTATTAGGTGTGCAAATAATTCAAATATCTTGCCCTTACAGGTGAGGACAAATAGTTCTGCAGTTTATTCAGTCCTACAAAAAGAAATGCTTCCCTTCAATGTTTGCTCACTGTTTGCGTCCCTAGAAAGGCAACTTGTTTAAACATTAAAATAAAAAAGGTGCAGAAAAGGTTTCCAGAAGAATATTGATTGTGCAAAGCTAATTACACAAAGAAAATGCAGATTTCTAACAAAGACCCACATGTTCCTCGAAACTGGATTTGTTTATTTTTCAACAGGAAACATGTTTTTGTGCTAATATAATTTTTTTGCACAAAAACATTTTTCAGCCAGGTAAAGTTATTCTTTCCATCTCTACTCATTACATCGCCTTTTACATGCAATTTTATTGACCTCCTCCCCTTAACTCACAATAAGCAATTAATTTGTGGAGTTGTGTGGAACAAAGACACAACTAAATTACGTTTCAAAAGTAGTAAGTGGAAGTGAAGTTACTTTATTGAGGTTATAAGCAATAGTCTTTCAAAAATAACTAGTCCTTTTTTAATGAGTTGCAAATAACTATAATTCTCTTAATTTACTTCTAATTCATTGCATGCATGCTCTGCGGGAAAAGACCCTATGTATTAAGATTCATAGAGGCTTTTGGTTGACATATAGCAGAATGGTCCATGGATTACTTCTCAAAAGGACTGAATACGTGTCTGTTGTGAAGTCATAGCTAGACCTCACAACCAATGCCTGAATGCTTTTAATGCTCAAGGATTTCAGCAACATCCCCAGCTACGCAAACACCAAGTTGTACAGCCTTATATAAACAGTGGAGTCAAGGGATCACAAGGCACAAGAGCTGATTGCTACGTAAAGCTCAAATGTACACAGAAAAGCACAGTGGCCATTCAGAATGGCTATCATTGGTGATGATTGCAAGTTGGCATTACTAGAGAGCTTTGGAAGAGGAAATCCTGGATTTGACTGAGCTCAAACAAATAGAGTCTTTGAGTTGCTGTGAGTTTTCCAGGCTCTATGGCCATATTCCAGAAGCATTCTCTCCTGATGTTTCACCCACATCTATGGCAGGCATCCTCCGAGGTTGTGAGGTCTGTTGGAAATTTGGCAAGTGGGGTTTATATATCTGTGGAACAATGTCCAGGGTAGGAGAAAGAACTCTTGTCTGTTGGAGGCAATGCTGCAATTGGCCAGCTTGATTAGCATTGAATAGCTTTGCAGCTTCAAAGCCTGGCTGCTTACTGCCCATGGGAATCCTTTGTTGGGAGGTGTTAGCTAGTCCTGATTGTTTCTTATCTGGAATTCCCTTGTTTTCTGAGTGTTGTTCTTTATTTACTGTCCTGATTTTGGAGTTTTTTAAATACAGTAGAGTCTCACTTATCCAACATAAACGGGCCAGCAGAACGTTGGATAAGCAAATATGTTGGATAATAAGGAGGGATCAAGGAAAAGTCTATTAAACATCAAATTAGGTTATGATTTTACAAATTAAGCACCCAAACATCATGTTATACAACAAATTTGACAGAAAAGGTAGTTCAGTACGAAATAATGCTATGTAGTAATTACTGTATTTATGAATTTAGCACCAAAATATCATGATTTATTGAAAACATAGACTACAAAAATGCGTTGAATGATCCAGAATGTTGGATAAGTGAGTGCTGGATAAGTGAGACTCTACTGTACTGGTAGCCAGATTTTGTTCACTTACATGGTTTCTTCCTTTCTGTTGAAATTGTTCACATGCTTGTGGATTTCAAAGGCTTCTCTGTGTAGTCTGACATGGTGATCCAGCATTTCTGTGTTCCCAAACAATATACTGTGTCCAGGTTGGTTCATCAGGTGCTCTGCTATTGCTGACTTCTCTGGCTGAGTTAGTCTGCAGTGCCTTTCATGTTTCTTGATTCATGTTTGGGCAATGCTGTGTTTGGTGGTCCCTATGTAGACTTTTCCACAGCTGCATAGTATACTGTAGACTCCTCTGAGGATGCCTGCCATAGATGTGGGCTAAATGTCAGGAGAGAATGCTTCTGGAACATGGCCATATAGCACGGAAATTTACAGCAACCCAATGATTCCAACCATGAACTCAACACAAATATAATCTTGTTTCCTGATATCTGGATTGCTGATGCATGTATCCAGTAGATAGATTCAAACTTGGGAAAATGTATATTTGTTGATGTATGACAAGCCAGTATAGCAAGTCAGTTTGCTGGCCTGGAGATTTGGGGATGTAGTACCCCAAAAATAATTTTCCCAAACTCTGGCATGGTCCAGTTTTCTCCAGCAAAAAGGCATCAGGATACAGAACAACCACCCTCTGCATTTGTAGGTTTGACTTTTATTCAAAGATTTGATTAATATGTTCTCTCTAGGGAATCTCTAGGTCTTCCAGGATAATTATAAGAGCAACGTCTGGTGGAAGTTGATAATAAAATCTGCCTTGGAGGACCTAGAGCTTCCTAGAGAGCTGTTTTCTCAATTTAAGACACATTTGATTTTTCATTCACCGTTTCCCCAGTTTTACAGGGGCCCTGCATCCCTTATCCATATGAAGGTGGAGGGCCTGCTGTATCTTAAGCCATTGCAATTTTTTTTGACACCAGGGTCTCTGTGATGAGCTTGCCCTGGTGGATGTCCTGGAAGACAAGCTAAAAGGGGAAATGATGGATCTGCAGCATGGAAGCTTATTTCTTAAAACGCACAAGATTATAGCAGGCAAAGGTAAGGTGTGGATTGTGTTGTAAAGACAGTTCTTTTTATCTTTAGATTTTATTTCAGGAGATACATGTGAATCGGAAAGCGGCTTTTAACATGTAGGGGTAACACTATTGTTAACAAGTAGCCAGGTGATCAGGAATGGCGTGCAAGTGAATAGATCGAGTGACAGCAAAGAAAATGGAGTGCTCTACTTGCTTTGCTACTTTGCAACCTGTAGTGAAAGGGGATTCTATTCAGTTCACCATAGAGGGAGAAATTGGAGATGTTACTTTAGGCAGTGTTGGCAATAGATTTTGCTGGAACCTAAGGTTTATAATCCAAAAATAACATATTTCCATCCCCGTCCTTCCCCACTCTAGTGCACTTGGAAGGAACCTACAGCAGAGTTCCAGCTATCCAATGTACCATATTATCCGATGTACTAAGCCACGTGGCCCAGGGTACTTGCTAGAGGGATGAGACTCTTCTCTCCGGCAAGCACCCGACACGTTGGAGAAGCCCAGTGCATGTTGCTGCCTAGTAACACGCACCAAGCTTTTCTAAACTGGGTGCTTGCCGGAGGGACGGGACTCTGCCCTCCGCCAAGCACCTGGCACTTTGGAGAAGCCCGGTGCGTGTTGCTAGGCAGCAACATGCATCGGGTTCCTCTAAACCGGGTGCTTGCTGGAGGGATGAGACTCTTCCCTCCAGCAAGCACCTGGCTTGCTGGGAGAGATAATAGGGCCTCCGTATTATCCGACAGTTTCGGTTATCCGACATTCGGCCCACCCGTTTATGTCGGATAACTGGGACTCTACTGTATCTCTTTTAAAAGCTTTATTTCTCAGCTAGTCAATGAGGAAGCGAAGCAGAGATTAGTGAGATGGATTCGTTCCTGACAGAGTTCATTTATCACATTTATGTTCCAGGAAGCTCAGTGTTTTTCTCTGCTTTGCATTTGGTCCTCACAACAACCTTGTGAGGTAGGCTAGCCTGGGAAAAAGAGACAGTGGCCTGCCCCGAATAAGCTATGGAGTACTCTAGCTATGTCAGAATCTGAACCCAGTTATCTCTGCTTCTGCTTTGGTAAGCTATTCCCAAATAACATTTCTGGTTATCTTTTGGTTGCAGATTATGCTGTCACTGCTAATTCGAAGGTGGTCGTGGTCACCGCCGGCGTCCGCCAGCAGGAAGGGGAGACCCGCCTTGATCTTGTCCAGAGGAACGTGAATGTCTTCAAGTTCATCATCCCACAAGTGGTGAAGTACAGTCCAGACTGCATCATCTTGGTTGTTTCCAACCCAGGTAAAGTGGGGCCTTGGGTTATGGTGAGGCCTCTTGCATTTCCATATGTTTCCCATTTTTAATCTCGCCTAGAGGAGGATGTGTGCACATGAACATTGCTTCACACCTGAAGACCAAAAGTAGAGCATGATTCCAACACAACTTCTGTAGCCAAACATTTATTAAAAAGCAAGCCTTATTACACATAATGGTCATTAATGCACTCATTAATCTAGGATTGCTTTTGCTGTTTTTCTTTTTCCCCATCCTTTCTTTTAGATTTACTCATCTTTCCTTTATGTCAGGAAACTTGTCAAGTTTGAAAGTTAGAAGATAATTTATTGTCTAGCTCAGGGCTTCTCAAACTTCTTCCACTTGCAACCCCTTTCCACCTGAGAGGTTTTTACACAACCTCAAGCATAAAATAAGTATAAAAACCAAATGATTACTGATAATAAATCAGCATCTGCAAGGCTTGTTAAAAAGACTACAGCTGGAGAATTATCTACAGAGGCAACAGAAAACTGCATGCTGTTGCTAACAGATTTGAGTAAATGGGTGACCTTCAGAAACCTTTTACTGTTGCGAATTTTTGGTGACCCCAACATTGAGCTAAAGGGACCCTGTTTGGTGTCGGGACGCAGAGTTTTAAGAAACATTTATTTATTCATTTATTTATTTTCAGTCTTTATATTCTGCCCTTCTCACCACAAAGGGGACTCAGGGCGGATCACAATGTACATATACATGGAAAACATTCAGTGCCATATGACATACAGACAGTGACAGAGACAAAGACACAGAGGCTATTTAACATTTTCCAGCTTCATGAGGGTATGCTTGACACTGTGACACCGAGTCCTTGATGGATTACTTCCTCATTCCTTTCCACAAGCTGCTGGACGATTTTTATGGTGTTTTTAAATCAGTTAAATTAGCCTCCCTGCATAAACGGTACCTAAATTTCCTACTTGATAGATGCAACTATCTTTCGGGTTGCTAAGTTCAACAACAAGCTGGGCTATTTTTAATGGTCGGGTGCTGAATCCGACGTGGGCTGGCTTCGAACTCACGACCCCTTGATCAGTAGTGATTTATTGTAGCTGGCTACTAACCAGCTGTGCCACAGCCTGGCCCTAGCTGAATGGACTAGCTGAATGTTATGAATGAATTTGGTGAGTGAATCTGCTCTAGGAGTTAATCTCAATTTTAAAGGACCTCTTCAAGGTACTGAAGTGTCGCACCTCAGGTTAGCTTCATCTTGTTAAAGACATCAGGCTGCACACAGAATGTAGTCTTTTGCAATTTATTAGGAAATAGGGAAAAGGCAGTTCATAAAAGGCAAAATTATAGTTCCAAAAGGTAGTTGCAAAACAAGGCTGTAAAAAACAAATCCATGGGAACAATAGACATAAAGCAGAGTCCTTTCAATAGACACCAAAGTCCCAGAAACGAGGTTCCATCCAAGCCATAAGATAACACAGGAAAGCAGTCTTGGTTCTTGATTCAAGCGAGGAAATTGCTTTGATGAAGATTTCCCTCTCAGCTGACTGCTTTAATAGCATAACATGAAGGCATTTCTTTGCCCTTTGCCCTTCCTTTTATTTGCTATTCTAAGACTTCTGCGCAACCCCTGAAATTTCAGACAACTAGTATCATCAGAATCGCACAGAGGCTGAGCCACAACATGAAGCTTCTTTGGCTTTAGCCTCTTTAAAGTTCAGACTGAGGGTGCATCTACACTATAGAATTAATGTAGGTTGACACCACTTTAACTGCCCTGGAATCCTGCGATTATGGAGTTTGGCAACTCCCATGACTCCATAGCATTGGACGTTAAAGTGATGTCAATCTGCATACTTTCTAGCGTTGCACTCTAAATTACTGGCCAAATTTACCAGCAGTTGATAGGGAAGCCCTAGATGCTACTACCCTGTTTCCCCTAAAATAAGACATCCTCAGAAAATAAGACCTAGTAGAGGTTTTGCTGAATTGCTAAATATAAGGCCTCCCCCGAAAGTAAGACCTAGCAAAGTTTGTGTTTGGAAGCATGCCCGCCAAACAGAATACCAGAGCATGCAGGTTTGGTAAATGTACGTACCATAGATTGTTGTACATGGCAATAATGGTAGTATTCTTGATAGGATTCACAGTTTGTCTGGTTATGCTGGTTTGTGATGATAATTACTGTACAACAATAAATGTGAATTCTTCTTCATGGAAAAATAAGACATCCCCTGAAAATAAGATCTAGCACATCTTTGGGAGCAAAAATTAATATAAGACACTGTCTTATTTTCGGGGAAACACGGTATTCAGGGCTGTTCATTTAAGTGCCACTAAGTATCCAACCCTGGGGGGAACCAACCTTCCTGAGACTCACTCTCCTCTTTTGCAGTGGATATCCTGACCTACGTTACATGGAAACTCAGCGGACTCCCGAAGCATCGCGTCATTGGCAGCGGCTGCAACCTTGACTCTGCACGATTTCGCTTCCTGATGGGGGAAAAGTTGGGCATCCATCCCAGCAGCTGCCATGGTTGGATCTTGGGGGAACATGGTGATTCCAGTGGTAAGTAGTCAAGTACACCGAATACTCCTACGGCAATTTGAGCTGCCTTTTTTCCTTCTATATTTACTTAACAAATGTTCAATAGTTCTGGGATCTACCTCACCCTGATTGAATCTGACACTAATTGCACTTTTTTGGCCCAGTTCTTTTTTTTAGAGCTGACCCAGGCTTCTATCATAGTATATTATTGTATCTTGACCTATGACTTGTTTTATTGTTGATTGATTGTTTTATTGTCATGTTTTTATATTGTTTGTGACCTGGGCTTGGCCCCATGTAAGCCACCCTGAGTCCCTTCGGGGATATGGGGCGGGGTATAAAAATAAAATTATTATTATTTTATTATGACACAGCAAACAAGATAGATATGCTGGATTTCGTATCACAAAATCACAAGTCGAACACTTCCCAAGTGTCTAGGACTGTGTGATGTATTTTCAGATGATGCGTGCAGATCCCTGTAAGATTTTGCAGTTGGCAGATCGTAATTTTGTCAATGTCTATTGTTTCCAAATGCCGCTGAGATCTTTTGGCACGGCACCCAATGTGCCCATCACCACCGGGACCACCTGCACTGGTTTCTGCCAGAGTCTTTGAAGTTCAATCTTGAGGTCCTGATAGCGGCTGAGTTTTTCCTGTTGTTTTTCGTCAATGCGACTGTCACCTGGGATGGCGACATCAATGATCCGAACCTTTTTCTTCTTCACAACTGTGATGTCTGGTGTGTTGTCAATGTCTATTGTTTCCAAATGCCGGCTGAGATCTTTTGGCACGGCACCCAGTGAACCCAATTATTATTATTATTATTATTATTATTATTATTATTATTATTATTATTATTATTATTATTATTATTATTACTATTAGGTGTCCAAAGTGGGAGGCATCTTTCCCAGCTCTGGTTCTCCTAGGGATGCCATTTTCACTGGAGATGCCAGGAACTCAACTTCCAGCCAACATCCAGAGCTTGCAATCTCTCTGTTTTTAATGGGATCGTAGGAAATCATGTTCATCAAGAAATTTGACAGAAAAAGTAGTTCAATACGCAGTAATGCTATGTAGTAATTACTGTATTTACGAATTTAGCACCAAAATATCACGATATATTGAAAACATTGACTACAAAAATGCGTTGGATAATCCAGAACGTTGGATAAGCGAATGTTGGATAAGTGAGACTCTACTGTAGTTATATTCCAGAAACTTCATTTTTGTGATTGCTGTAAAATATGTTGAATTGGTTAACACTCTATGAGATATTCATTGAAAAACTAGCAAAATGAGCTACAGGATGTCTTGCAAAAACAAAGTTTTAGTAGTTAATACATTTTCCCCGTGTTTTTATGATAGAACCGATTAGGAAATGGCATTTATAACCCAAGAACAAAAATGGTGTTATATAGTGTCATCAGAATGATGCCTGTCTGTAGAGAGATACAAACAATACAGAGCTGGTTGGATAAATAAATCTGACCTGCTGTGAGACAACTTCCTAGATTTATTTATATACAACAGTTGTATCCTGTCTTTTGGTGTCAAACTAGGAGACCTAAAGGAATTTACAACAGGCAATGGCGGTGCTGGTTTTTTTTATCATCCCATTATAAAAACAATCACAAATACAAACACTTGGACACTTGTATATTATGGCCTCTTTCCAGCTAATGATTCCTGTCTAGACTCTGGGTGTGCATGTTATTATATAAATGCAAACCACAGATCCCTTTTTCACAATGCAGTCTGAACTCTCACATGCAGAATGGGAGACTTTTTCACAGCGACACCAGAGGCACTCCAAGTGGCCAGCTACTGGTCAAAGGGAATCTAGTATAATGTCAACTTTTAAATTTTTTTGTGTGTTTTTCTAAATACATTCGCTTCTGACACGATAAATAAATAAAATAAATATAAATGCATGCATACACATACATGCTGGGGCCCAAATCTAACAAAATAAGATAATAGAACTAAGTATTTATGCACTCTTTTTTGCCATCCACCCTAGCATCCTAGAGTTGATCTTTTTTGTATGCTAAATTTTTTTCTCCTTTAATTTCAGTATTTTAAATTGGATTATCACAACCTTTTAATGGTGTACTTTAAAAAAAATGTATTATGCCTTTAACTGTTTTTAATGGTGTTAATTCTTACATGTCGTTTAAGTGTTTTTAAAAATACCATATATAAAAACCAACATTTTACTGATGCTCTTCTATGTTTAATTGTACTTTGTTTTTAATAATTTATAAGCCACACTGTTATTGGGGAAGACAGAATATAAATAACACTTGTATGTTGTTGAAATGCCACTCACATAGGAAGAGTGGAGGGACACCATGAAAGCGGAAAATACCATGAATAAAAAACGCAGTATATTTTAATAATAATAATAATACAGTAGAGTCTCACTAATCCAAGCCTCGCTTATCCAAGCCTCTGGATAATCCAAGCCATTTTTGTAGTCAATGTTTCCAATATATCGTGATATTTTGGTGCTAAATTCATAAATACAGTAATTACAACATAACATTACTGCATATTGAACTACTTTTTCTGTCAAATTTGTTGTATAACATGAAGTTTTGCTGCTTAATTTGTAAAATCATAACCTAATTTGATGTTTAATAGGCTTTTCCTTGATCAGTCCTTATAATCCAAGATATTCACTTATCCAAGCTTCTGCTGGCCCGTTTAGCTTGGATTAGTGAGACTCTACTGTAATAATAATAATAATAATAATAATAATAATAATAAACACGTGGGAAGTGTTCGACTTGTGATTTTGTGATACGAAATCCAGCATATCTGTCTTGTTTGCTGTGTCATACAATGTCGTTGTGTCAATAATAATAATAATAAATCTTTATTTATATCCCACTTTTTTCCCTAGACGGCACTTAAAGCAGTTCACAACATTTTAAAACAATACAAATTAACCATACAGAAACAATAAAACCAACTTTACAATAAAACATTAATAAACATTTTAAAATCATTTAACAGATACCAGATACCATTGATAGTCATAATACATAGAATGATAGTCATAATATATAACAACTATCGCGGCAATGAGGGAAATATTCTCTCAAACATCTGTGAAGTCTATGGTGTCATGGGGTGCAAGATCTAGATCTGTCACAAGCTAGACAAAGGACTCAAAGGATGATGCAAATCGTTCTGCATTTTAATAGTATATGGACAAGCTGTTGGCAAGAGTTGGCAACTAAAATTCATTTGACCTATAAAAGCAGTCTTGCCTTTTCTTTTTTCCTGAGAGAACACCCCTCTGGGAATATCTATGTCCTTCAGTGTAACACTGTGCTCAACTTCTGCTGGAAGCTGATCATAGAATTGCAGTGGAGAACTTACAAATATTTAGAGAAGTGTTTTCTGTAGGAATTTCTAGATCCTCCAGCACAACTTTATGCCCAACCTCTTCCAGAAATTGACACTCTCATTCCACATATTTAATGCTGCCTTGGATTCATTCATTTATTTATTTGCTTGCTTACTTAGAGTATTTATATTCTGCCCGTCTCACTACAAAGTGGACTCAGGGTGAATCACAGAACATATATATGTGGCAAACATTCAATGCTGTTTATACACGACAAGACAGACAATTGTACATAGAAAGATATATATATATATATATATATATATATATATATATATATATAGGCTTTTCCCATTTTTGGCATCTTGGTGGCTTGTGCTCTGTTCCGGCCACGGGGCAGGGGTGGGGTGTTATCACTCCATCTCCCTGCCTAAGAGCTTTTTTTGTAAATTTCCTCCTTGATCGAATTGCCAGCATTTTCCTGGCATTTCCTTATGAGTGCCTTAAAATACCTCCCCATTTTTAAGCAGTACCTGTTTTGCTTTCAAACCGCTAGGTAGGCGGAAGCTGGGCTAAAGGTCAGGAGCTCACCCTGATCCGGGCTTCAAACTGTCAACCTTTCAACTGACAAGATTTACTGCACCTGGTGGTTTAACCTGCTGTGCTAAAACCCGGATTTTGTTGCACTTCTATTACAGTGGCTGTTTGGAGTGGTGTCAACGTGGCCGGGGTCTCCCTCCAGGATCTAAACCCTGCTTTGGGGTCTGACCAGGACCCAGAGGGCTGGAAGCAGGTCCACAAGCAGGTGGTTGACAGGTACGGATATGGCATGCATAGCTGGAGTCAGAATCCAGTCATGCATGTGTCAAAGGTCTATGGACAGCTGATGAAACTTACATGTTATGAGAGAATCCTCTTGCATCTGGAACATCTGGCATGTCGTGCAGGACATAATGTGGGCATGGGCAAACTTGGGCCCTCCAGGTGTTTTGGACTTCAATTCCTACAATTCCTAACAGTCGGTAGGCTGTTAGGAATTGTGGGAGTTGAAGTCCAAAACACCTGGAGGGCTAAAATTTGATATTATGGAATAATTTTGTTTGAAGTTTTTTTGACTTAGTCTCTGTTTCTCACATCCATCACTTCTTTGAATCCATTGCTTCCCCTCCATTCCTCTTCCCTGGATATGGCCCTGTTACCTTTCCATCTTTGCTGCTGCTATTAACTTTCTCTTCGATTTTACGAAGCATAATTGGGCTGTTGGCAATGTTTTCGATAGTGCCTATGAAGTGATCAAACTGAAAGGTTATACCAACTGGGCCATCGGCTTAAGTGTTGCCGACCTGCTAGAAACCATCATGAAGAACCTTTGCCGAGTTCATCCAGTGTCCACCATGGTCAAGGTGAGTGTTTCCTTAGATTTGTGCAGAGATGAGCAAATCCACAGGAGGTGGAGGCCAATAACAATAAATCTATGAGCTGCAGCCACTGGTTTGGGACTGGGGATATGTTTCAGCCATACATAAATCAAAATGGCAACCAGAAAGGTTGTGACATTGCCCTAAGCTATCATTTTGGCTAATATATGGATGAAAAAAGCCATACTGCAGGCACCTTTGCCCATTCTTATATATTTTGGGGACAATTACTCAAAAATGGTTCTAAAATTAGGGGGCTCCCAAGGACTAACAGTGGGATTCAGAAGCAAAAAAAGTGTGGGATTCAAAGTTCATTTGCAACTTGTTCACTACATTTTCTTTACCCCTGACTAAATGATTTTGGAGCAATAGAGAAACCATTTCCTATCCACTAGAAATATAGTGGTGAAGCTAAATGTTATGGGGTTGTTAACCTTGTTGAGTTTTCCAGACAGTTGTTGTTTATGGCTGTCAACCACATACTATTTCTCAAAATGTTGTGTATGTACCATGAATGCACAAAAGGAAAAAAAAGTTTAACTACCTTGTAGTGCTAAGATCAAAACCTTTCTTTCAAGATTTTGAATCGTACCTCAAGTATAAATGTACATATACAATGTTTTTTCTCCTTCCGCTTCCTTCTTAATTATAGTAGTTTTCCAGCCTTTCCAAAAAAAAGGAGCAGTTGAGTAAATATAGAGGAAGATCCTCCACCAGTTTCTTAAAAGAGATCCTACCATTAGGCAAAGTGAAGCAACTGTCTTGGGCAACAGATGTATATTGATAAAATGTCAGAAAAATGGATAAATTGTGCTCCCATCTAAGAGAGCAAACTGTTTAAGGCCAACCTTTCCCAACAGCATAATTCTGACCTCTGAAATGAGGAATTGTGACTTTGCGAGGCCTGTTGAATTCTGTTGATGTTTTAAGAATGTCATTTGCAGTTTGACCCCTATCTCTGCCAGGAAATATGTTCCTGAGCTTATTATAGAGAGGAAACTGTGTATAATAATGAACCTTATTAATATGAATAATTTCCACCATAAGTTACCATAGAATTGCACTGAAGGGCTGTTCTGCCCCTGTACTAGTTATTTATTTGGAAGGTGTCTGTGATGCAGGGAACAAATCGAATGCTACACATCTGAAGTAAAAACAATTGATTAAATAACAGATCTCAAACTTCCTCTCCTCAAAGGTTTTACTCCCAGTCTTTCTGAGGGGAGTTAAAGTTTTTGAAGCACGACCACAGTTCTTACTGGTTGTTACTTTAATATATTTAATATAGTTTCAGTTGGATCTCAATCTATTGTATCTCCAATGTGGCTTTATTTTGTGTCTTTACTTTAACATAGCTTTGATGTAACTTGCATGATTTGTGTGGTTTGACTTGTGTGGCTTCGACGTGATTTGTCTGACTTGCGTGGCTTTGACCTGATGTTCTATTTTGTGGTTCTTCCACATTCCTTACTCTTCACCTTCCAATACCACACTGCCTGACTCCTCAAGAAACTAGGCCCGGGCTGTGGCGCAGGCTGGTGAGCAGCCAGCTGCAGCCAGCTGCAACAAATCACTCTGACCAAGAGGTCATGAGTTCGAGGCCAGCTCGGAGCCTGCGTTTGCCTCTGTCTTTGTTCTATGTTAAGGCATTGAATGTTTGCCTTATATGTGTAATGTGATCCACCCTGAGTCCCCTTTGGGGTGAGAAGGGTGGAATATAAATACTGTAAATAAATAAATAGAAAGACCTTGGCAAAGGCTCTGCCCCTGAGAGGAGTCTTAAAGGGACAGGAGAAGTGAGGTTTCAAATACAAGGAGGCTATAGACTAATCCCACAAACTATACATAAAATATTAATCTCCTCTAACTAAATGAGGACTTAACAGGAGTAAACAGTGAGAAACCTTGCGTAGACATGACAAGGACCAAGAAATATTCTAGACAGGTATCCTCTCTAGGAATCTGCCAGCATGACTATATTGTAAATCCTTTTGGAAGTCCCCCATAGAATTGTCTAGAGGACTTAGAAGATCCTGGAAACAATATTTTTTGTTGGAAATGCATAGGTGAAACTGCAGATATCACTCCCACAGTTTCACCTATGCATTTCCAACAAAAAAAATATTGTTTCCAGGATCTTCTAAGTCAGATATCTGCAGATATCACTCCCACAGTAGGAGCCTCTGGTGGCCTAGGGGATTAAAGCCTCATGACTTGAAGGTTGGGTTGCTGACCTGAAAGATGCCAGGTTCGAATCCCACCCGGGGAGAGTGTGGATGAGCTCCCTCTATCAGCTCCAGCTCCATGCAGGGATATGAGAGAAGCCTCCCATAAGGATGGTAAAAAACATTAAAACATCCGGGCATCCCTTGGGCAACGTCCTTGCAGGTGGCCAATTCTCTCACTCCAGAAGCAACTCCAGTTGCTCCTGACACGGAAAAAAAAACTCCCACAGTGTTGTACTTTGTTTTATTTTGTACTAATGAAAATTGCGAATTCATATAGAATACTTTTGGACGGAGCCTTCTTTGACATAACACTGACTGCTCTTGAAATTTATGGCGATGTTTATGTCGTATTCATATAGTTTTTTCGTGATGCGTTGTTCAATCGGCTTTCCAAATAAAGGCCTTCCCTTTTTCTCATGCCTCGCTTTAGGGAATGTATGGCATTGAAAACGAAGTGTTCCTGAGCCTTCCCTGCGTCTTAGGGTCTGTCGGCTTGACCAGTGTGATCAACCAAAAGTTGAAGGACAATGAGGTGTCCCAGCTCCAGCAGAGCGCCTCCACGTTGTGGGACGTCCAGAAGGACCTCAAAGACCTGTAGAGCGACTTAGGAATGTATCTGTTCTCTCCAGCCAGGAGAAGGCCACCCCTGCCCAAAGTTGAACCCTAAGCTTCTGAAGTGCGCTTTCCTCGTTTAAACTTCTAGCTGAGCTTCCAGTTATCGTCCCCAGATGGTACAACTTGTCATCCACCACAGCTAAGATGTTCTTGCTACTTGTTCTTGCAGACTTGTTGAACAAATAAAACCAGCTCTTTTGCGTGTGCTGTATTCTTGGTGTATGTCTAAAATCCTTCCGGACACACCTACACGCACCTGAGATTGGTTTCTGAGCAGCAAAAGTAGACTTCTTCCAATTTCTGTGACATGGCACATTCATAGAATCATAGAACTGGAAGAGATCCCCCAAGGGCCATCCAGTCCTGCCTCTTGTCATGCAGGAATATACCATGAAAGCACTGTTGACAGATGGCCAACCAGCCTCTATATAAAAGCCTCCAGAGAAGGAGACTCCACTTTTCAAGCAGTATATTTCACAGTCCAATAGCTCTTAGCATCAGGAAGGTATTTAGATGGACTCTCTTTTCCTATATGCTCCTTTTTCTACTCTTGAGTAGCAAGAAAACAAGCTGGCTCTCTTCTCAATGTCTTTCAAATATTTAAGCGTAGCTATCCTATCCCCTCATAATCTCCAAGCTACACATGTCCATCTCCCCAAGCCATTCCTCATAACACATTCATGTTGGAATTTGTTACTTTTGGCCCAGCTATCCAATTTATTAAGGACATTTTTATTTCTGGTGGCACAGTGTGTTAAAGCGCTGAGCTGCTGAACTTGCGGACCAAAAGGTCCCAGGTTCAAATCCCGGGAGCGGAATGAGTGCCCGCTGTTAGCCCCAGCTCCTGCCAACCTAGCAGTTCGAAAACATGCCAAGGTGAGTAGATCAATAGGTACTGCTCCGGTGGTAACAGCGCTCCATGTAGTCATGCCGGCCACATGACCTGGAGATGTCTATGGACAATGCCAGCTCTTCGGCTTAGAAATGAAGATGAGCACCAACCCCCAGAGTCGGTCACGACTGGACTTAACTTCACGGGAAACTTTTACCTTACCTCTCTTAAGCTATCCCTCCTAATTTGGTATCATCTTCGAATTTCCAAAATGATAAAAAAAATTCCCCAATCATTGAAAAACCCTAGTGAGAAGGATCCTATACTGACAAGTATCTTTACAATTTGATTACTTCTGATTAGTTCCTGTTTGGTTATCAGGGTTCATACTGCTTCCCAGTACAGCGAGTCCCCAAGTTACAAACATCCAACTTACAAATTACTCATAGTTAAGAGCAGGGGTGAGACAACAGGAAAGGAGAGAAATCTACTTCTAGGAAGGGAAATTTACTCCTGAAAGAGTTATCATGGGCAGAAGGTGTCTCCACTGAATCTTTGTCACCAATCCTTGTTTCCACAATAAGTCACGTTTTCCAAAATCCAATTCTCACAGGGACAGAAAGTGAGGTGACATCTTCTGAACAGGCACAGGCAGCAAAACAAGCTTCACAGGGGTGTTAACCCTTCCCTATGCTATCCAAAGCTAAAATATACAAATATTTTGGCTGGGGTTACACTTAAAAATGTACCTGTTCTGACTTACAAATTCAACTTAAGAGGAAACCTACAGAACCTGGGGACTGCCTGTATACAGAGAAAAAGATTTTAATGCTCATGAAAAAATTCAGGTGGCTAATTTACATATTGGCTGATTATAATGATCCAAAAAATTCAAATTAATTAAACCTCAAACTTTCATTATTTGGTAAATACTCCTTATATCTGAGACTAGGACATTAAGGTGCAAATAAACCCTAATGATACTGAAGAACATTCCCATTCTTAAATGTGTATAATAATAATCACATCTAGTTTGGCTGTTATTTTCCTGTCATTCTCAGCCATATCCTTAGAAGCCTCATAGCTCTTATGTTTGCAATTTGTGTTTCAAAGCGTCTGCCATTTGCAGAGTACAATGGTCCAATGGTTTCTTTGTGTCGGATCTGTTAACCATAAATCTGCATTGCTTTAAAAAGCTTTTTCTTCCACTGTGCTTGAAGGCCACCAAACACAGCATTACTTCTTTGGAAGCCAAATTAAATCACAAAAAATAAAAATTAAACTCCAAGAAGCAAAAACTTAGGAGATGGAGAAGAGAGAAGGAGTGAAACTTGCCTTCATGCATTTCCCATTAAGAGACAAGCTAAAAGGAAAGACTGATATTGTCCATCCTTTATTCTGTAGAAATGGAAATTCCTTTTGCAGCATCTTTTCACATAATGAACTATTGTTCACATCTGGGATTTTCTGCCTTTTGTGTTTTCCACAGCAGATTATTTGCTCAAGAAAAAAACATTGGGATCTGCTTTATATTGTACCCAACCAGTGGGACCGTGGTATATCCACTGGAGTTTTGGTTTCAGGATTTTCCATAGCTCCCAAAATCTGTGGATGCTCAAGTTCCAGTATATACAATTGCATAGTGAAATTGTGTCCCTTATTTTAAAAATTGCACAATTAAGTTTTGCTTTATGAAATATTTTTAAGCCATGTGTGGTTGAGTACATGGATATGGAGGACAAACTCTCCAGGGTTTCAATGAGGATTCCCCTTAATCCTGTTGGAAGATACCTGGTATTACTTTATGGCAATAGTTTTCAACCTTACTAATGCTGCGATCCCTTAACACAGTTCCTCGTGTTGTGGTGACCCCCAACCATAAAATTATTTTCATTGCTCCTTTATAACTAATTTTGCTACTGTAATGAATCGTAATGTAGATATCTGATATGTAGGATGTATTTTCATTCACTGGACCAGATTTGGCACAAAATACCCGATACGCCCAAATTTGAGTAGGATTGGGAAGAGGATTGATTTTGTCATTTGGGAGTTGTAGTTGCTGGGATTTATAGTTCACCTACAATCAAAGAGCATTCTGAACTTCACCAGACTTAAATCAAACATGGTACACAGAACTCCCATGACCAACAGAAAATACTGGAAGGGTTTGGTAGTCATTGCCCTTGAGTTTGGGAGTTGTAGTTTACCTATATCCAGAGAGCACTGTGGACTCAATGATGAATCTGGACCAAACTTGGCATGAATACTCAATGTGCCCAAATATAAACATTGGTGGAGTTTGGGGAAAATAGATCTTGACATTTTATGTGTTTTCTGGTGATCTTTGACGACGACTTTGACACCCCTCTCGCGACCCTCCCGGGTGTCCCAACTCCCAGGTTGAGAAACGCTGCTTTATGGTCTCCTATCCTATTTCCAACCACAACCAATCCTGCTTCTGAAATCAGGCAAGATTTGAATATTCAATGTCATATGTTTACCAAAACCTACCAAAGAAAATCTGTTGCAAATAAATCAGAACAGTTTTGATATCCTTGGATTTATAGTCTAGGGAGAGGTATGTATAATTCTCAGAGAGCTCTAGTGTCTCTCCAAATTACAAAATCTAGCATTCCATAAGGTGCAGCTACAGGAGTTAAACTGGATTCATAGCACTATAATTGTGTGATGTGAAAGAATTTCAAGGGTGAGAAAAAAATACAGTACTTCCTCAGGTTGCTAGACTGCAATTTTCAGCATTTCTCAATAGGTATACAGTTACAGTTCAATAATATAATATAATATAATATAAGAAGGCTTCCTAGCCTTCTTACGTCCAACTGGAAAAGTTTACTTATATGCCTCACCAATTTCTCCCCTTCCAATAAACTCCACCAATTTGGGCTGCATCCCTCAAGCAACGACCACTAGTTCTAATTTAACCCAATTCATCCTCCAATTTACTTCCTGGCTTCTTGAAGACACCTTATTCCTGTTGTACCCATCTAGGCTCTAAGCATCATTTTTTATATAGTCCAAATCAGTTTGGAAATTCTACCCCTTTCGAACAAAAACAAACACTCAGCTGTCCCAAGCAGATTTTGCATTTTACAAATCGGTAGCAACCTATTAAAGAAATATTTCACTTCTTGTCCTTCCGTTCTTCTTAGAACTTTGTGCCAAAATAACTTTACCTACTGAGCACACTGTGCAATCTGGAACATATCCAAAATGATAAAAGGTCTGGAAGCTGAACCCAAACTGGAGAATCAAAGTAAGAACAACGGCATTCGAGAATTCCAAATAACTCACCAAACTGCATATTTCAGAAGTCTGTAGTTTCAGGTCGGCTGAAGTGGTATAATTGCTATAACTGCAATGTGAGTACAACCCAGGGGAAGATGTATACATTTCTTTAGGCATTTTTTTTTTAAATGAAAGTAAAATTGATGGGGTTTTTTTTTCTCTATTTTACATTCTTTTCTGCCAGGAAGTGGCTTGTAGCTAGTTGTAAATATAATATAAGTATTTGGGGTAAATGTACACATCAAGCCTTGCAGTGTTTTCCTCATGCATTCACCCATACATCACAATATCATGTGGAAGGAAGGAATTCTAGATTTACCCAGAATAATGTATAACTCATCATCCTATCTGGAGTGTAGATTAAAAATTGAATAAGCACACTTTGTCACAAATAAATGCACATAAAATTCAAACTGCACAATACTGTGTGACATTTATTGAATACGGATATCAATATGTATGTTTCAAAGCTATTTTCACAGCTGTTTTGGACAGATGAAAATTATGACATTGGAAATAGATCTTCGTTGATTTTATGTATAAAAACATGACAAAACTCTTGATTTGAATGGTAATCTATATTAGCTGGAAAGCTGGGTCCACAGACCAACATACACTTTTAAAAAGCCCTATATAGGATTTGGATATATTCTCCTCAAAACATAGGAATAAAATATATTTTGTAGTCTTTCATATGGTGTAGAAAGTCAGGAATCTCTAGGTCCTTCAATCAGAAGTTGATCATAGAATCCTGCTGGAAGACTTAGAAATTTCTAAAGATTTATTTTTCTCAGTTAAAAATGATAGTTTTTTTCCCTTTTCTTTTAGGTTTTGCCACTTTTGCAAGGCTCTGTACCTGTAACCCTAGCAAATGTGGAAAACTGACTGTATCTACTAAATCTAGCCAGTGCAAATTGTGAATTATTTCATTTTCAATTTGTGTTTAAGCTTTTACCTTACCATTTCATTTAAACATATATATTTAGAATGGAAAGAACTTGAGAGTCGACCAAAACAGAATGGGGAAGAAAATGGAACAGGTTGTCAACTCACAATTAAGCTACAAATGCAACACACATGCTTTTAAAATGAGTTTTGCCCCAGTTTAGCAAGTATCTCCCCAGTTTTCCCCACACTGACTGTGGGTCTGGTCCAGTCTGGGCTTCAGCAGAGCCTGCAGTATTTTCCTGCTGCCCTGGGACCCCAGTTTCCCGTCATCTGCCAAGGTGTCCCCTTGACGCTTCCCGAAACGCAGTCCGAAAGGGTTGAAATTGAATTTGCTCCTGGTGAACCGGAGCCGGCATGAGATCTGGCTCTCCGTCTCACTCTCTTGGATGAAGTAGCAAAGGCTGGAGGGATCTTCTGAGTCCAGAACCTCCGACTCACGAGTGTTGAGGTAAGAATTCCTCTTGGCTTGCAAGTCATTGACTGGGTCTGCAGCATCTAGGAGAAAGTTTGCAATCACGGAACTGCAGGATACTGCAGGAAATCCATGGACATACCACATGGCATCATCCCAATAAGACCTGTATACTATAAGGAGGGGACAACATGCCTGAAGACTACCTCCATATGGGCTGGATCTACACTGCCATATAAATGGGGTTTGAATTTACATTATATGGTCAATGTAGGCCAGGCATGGGCAAACTTGGGCCCTCCAGGTGTTTTGGACTTCAACTCCCACAATTTCTAACAGTCTACCAACTGTTAGGAATTATGACTATGAAGTTCAAAACACCTGGAGGGCCCAAGTTTGCCTATGACTAGTGTAAAAAAGGTAAAGGTTTCCCCTGACGTTAAGTCCAGTCATGTCTGGCTCTGGGAGTTGGTGCTCATCTCCATTTCTAAGCCAAAGAGCCGACGTTGTCCGTAGACACCTCCAAGGTCATGTGGCCAGCATGACTGCATGGAGCGCCGTTACCTTCCTGCTGGAGAGGTACCTATTGATCTACTCACATTGGCATGTTTTCGATCTGCTAGGTTGGCAGGAGCTGGGGCTAACAGCGGGCGCTCATTCCACTCCCAGGATTTGAACCTGCGACCTTTCGGTCTGCAAGTTCAGCAGCTCAGTGCTTTAACACACTTCACCACCAAGGCTCCCAATGACTAGTGTAGACCCATATAATGCAGTTCAACTGCATTGAATTGCATTATATTGGTCTACACCAGTGGTTCTCAACCTGTGGGCCCCAGATGTTCTTGGCCTTCAACTTCCAGAAATCCTAACAGCTGGTAAACTGGCTGGGATTTCTGGGAGTTGCAGGCCAAAAACATCTGGGGACCCCAGGCTGAGAACCTCTGGTCTACACTGACTATAACATAATGCATATTCAAACTATACTATATGGCTGTATAGATCCAGCCAGTATATGAATGTACAGCCTTCCCCCTACATTTGCAGTTTTGACCTTTGCAGATTTGATTATTCGTGGATTTAATTTAAAATGTTTGATTATTTATGGATTTGAATAAAAAGCGAGGTATAAATAAACACAATAATAATCACAATGGTGATGATGATGATGATGATTATTATTATTATTAACAACTGCATTTCTATACCGCTTTTCTCACCCCTGGGCGGACTCAAAACAGTTTACAACATAATAAATGCCAAAATTCAATGCCTCACATATGTATAAAAATATTTCACATATCTAAATCAAAAACATATAACTGTAGATTAAACCATTAAAATTATAAAAACGTCATAGATATATGCATGAAACATGTTATTGCAGCAATTAATGTAGATCCCATCTCTTCCCCCACCACCAACCCCCATCTCCCTCCCTGATGATAAAATGCAATTTCTTTATTTGTTTCCCCCCACTTTCACCAGGATCCTGTGCCCCAAACCCAGAAAATTTGGAGGGTTGACTATATTGCAGTTTGCTATATTCAAATATGAGATAAAAGATAGAAAGCATCATGATTATCTTCTTGCTGCAATACAAGCTAGACCATTAGCTTGCATTGCTTAACCAAAAAAAACACTTTAAATTCATTTAAGTTAAGTATAGGACCCATTTTTTTACCTACTGGACAGTTTCCAATCTGCAAAGGGTCTTAGAGGCAACAAGTAGGAGCTGGTGTAATGGTTTAAAGATCTGAAAAATTGATATTGTGATGTTAATGCAGGGGGGTCTGCAACCTATGGACAAAGTGAAACATAGAATAGTAGCAACTATGGTGTCTGGAAGAAGCAATCTTGTTTTTTAATTCTTTTGATTTGAAAAAGTATTATCCAAGGAAATGTGAATTGCCAAGGGATAAAAAAAACAGCCTTTACAGATTCCATGCAGACCCAAGGACACATTTATTTAATTTATATCTCACCTTTCTTCCAGCAGAGATTCAAGGTAGCAAATACTGTTTTAAAATATGATACAGAGTTGTTTTGTTTAAAATAAAGTAGAATCTCACTTATCCAACATAAATGGGCTGGCAGAATATTGGATAAGCAAAAATGATGGATAATAAGGAGGGATTAAGGAAAGTCTATTAAACATCAAATTACATTATGATTTTACAAATTAATCTCCGTAAAACATCATGTTGATAACAAATCAACAGAAAAGCAGTTCAATACATGGTAATGTTATGTAGTAATTACTGTATTTACGAATTTAGCGCTAAAATATCACAATGTATGGAAAACATTGACTACAAAAACATTGGCTACTAACAAATTGACTGCAAGTATATAATTGCATAAAATGAACTTACGGTAACAACATTGTCAGAAGTTAAAACCATAAAAAGTTCAGTCCTTGCTGCCTAGAGAAACAGCTGTGGATCCAGGTGCGAGGCAGGTGGATTGGATAATCCAGAATGTTGGATAAGTGAAGGTTGGATAAGCGAGACTCTACTGTACTGTTAGGAAAACTCAGTTCCTAGCACAACTCATGCCATGAGCTACTCAGGAAAGGCAGTAACGGCTGGCAGGTAGAAAGATGGATGAACGGAATGCAGAACATACCTGAAAAAGCGACCTGTAGAATGGATCTGAAGTCCCCATAAACAGGTTTTCCAAATGTCCCATTTGGAGAAAGGATCACCACAAAGAAAGACAAGAGTAAAAGCCTAAACATGTCCTAAATCACACAGCAGAGGGCAAGGGGAAAAAGACAGAAAAGTGATCAGTAATGTAGCGTATCCTCCAAAACGTTACTTTGAACCATGTTAACAGCTTGAGTTTAGAAGAAAGCTTTGAATAGGCAGATAATGAATTCTGAACGCACTCATACGTGGTGTCTTGTTTGTCCTTTTTGCCTCCTGCTTCAGTTTGTGCTTAGTACAGATTGAGTATCCCAAATACTCCCAAAGCCAAAAGTGTACATACTGGTGGCTGAGATAGTGACACTTTCCTTTTATGTTTCAGTGCACGTTGCCTTGTGCACAAAATCATTGAAATATTTTGTACAAAAGTATATTTGGGCTATGTGTTTTAGGTGTAGATGAAACATAAATGGATTTCATGTTTCTTCTTGGGTTCCATCTGCAAGATATCTCATTATGAAAAAATATTAAAATATAGGTACAGTAGAGTCTCACTTATCCAACACTCACTTATCCAACGTTCTGGATTATCCAACGCATTTTTGTAGTCAATGTTTTCAATATATCATGATATTTTGGTGCTAAATTCATAAATACAGTAATTACTACATAGCATTACTGCATATTGAACTACTTTTTCTGCCAAATTTGTTGTGTAACATGATGTTTTGGTGCTTCATTTGTAAAATCATAACCTAATTTGAGGTTTAATAAGCTTTTTCCTTAATGCCTCCTTATTATCCAACATATTCGCTTATCCAACATTCTGCTGGCCCGTTTATGTTGGATAAGTGAGACTCTACTGTATTCCAAAATTTAAAAAAAAACTCAAATCCAAAACACTTGTGGTTCTAATAATTTCAGATAAGGGATATCCAACCTGTATTTGATATTCAACTTTGACCAAATAAATTTTGTTGCTCTACCATACTTTTCTTGATCTAATACACACGAACACACGTACACACGCTAGAAATATCTGTGAACAAAATTAGCATCTGTTTTTTACAAGGAGAGACTACTACTGATTTGTTTACAACTCTAGTCCAAGAAGAAAGGCAAAGATTGATTATCTGAACCATTTTAAAAGCAATATATTATAAAATGCAATCACAATACAGTTAGGACAAACAAAGACAGGAAAACGTAAATAATTTGCTGAAGAATGGCAACATCCTAGAATTCTGCTCAGGAAAAAATGAAGAGATGATAGAAGAGATTGTACCCAAAATCCCATAGGGAGAAAGAGGGCAAATAACAGTAAAGTTCATGAATAAGATGTGTTCGCACCAACCCTCCATGGTCCAAGCTTTTCGTAACTCAGACTATATATTTACAGTTTGTAATCTGCAGATCACCTCCTTCTCCAAGATTTCCATCCTGCCTCTAGAACTATTCCATAAAAGTTGCCGGGTAAACCCAGATTGTGATAAAATTCAAGGGTTGATTCAGCCTCCAGAACTTTTCAATGAGTTTGACAGATTCCCAGCAACCCAGATGCAAAGAACTTACCTTTGTGAATTTATTCTCCTACTTTAGATGGGTTATTGCTTTGCCTGTGTGTCTCTTTGCTTCTGTTCCAGGCAACACAAAGCATCGGCGGCTCCCTGCTGTGAAGAAGACCCTGTTCCGCTCATCCTTTTTGTAGGCTTCATAAAATTGCAAGTTGCACACGCTAACCAGGATTTAATAACAAGTATAAAGCATCATTTTCTTTCATTCCCGCAAAACACTCCTGCGCCAATCAGAATGACAGTACAACCAACAGTGCCGCCTGCTGAACAAGGGCCACAATGCAGTTGTGTTGTTCACCCATTTGGATGTGAATCAGATGAAAAGTTTGATGAGCTTTTTCTCTGGGCTCATTGGGTTGAAGCAACAAAAGAAATTTCATACAGTAGGAGTAACAGAATCATTTTCTTCTCAGGCTTTTCTGTTCTATCTGAGCAGAACTGCAATTTTAAAACTAGGAAGGAGGGAAAGTGTTAGCACTAGTCTGTTGCTTTGGGCGAAATGTTTCTCTTGAGAAAAACTCACAGGAAACCTTGAGATGCTGCATGCCTTCCAACTATCTTGATTTGACAGGTATAGTCCCAATTCTCTGTCATCCCACTTTACCAGCTACTTCTAAAATGTCCTACTTTCTCTCTCCTTCTCCCAATTCCCTACTTTATTTATTTATTTATTTATTTATTTATTTATTTATTTATTTATTTACAGTATTTATATTCCGCCCTTCTCACCCCGAAGGGGACTCAGGGCGGATCACATTATATACATATAGGGCAAACATTCAATGCCCATAAACACATCGAACCGAGACAGAGACAGACAGACAGACGCAGACGCAAGTTAACCTTCTCCTGAGGGGATGTTAGATTCTGGCCACAGGGGGGAGCAGCTGCTTCATCATCCACTCTGACGGCACTTCCTCATTCCAACGTTGTAAATTAGTTAAACTTGCCTCCCCACTTTTATAAGTGGTACCTTATTTCCTACTTGATAGATGCAACTATCTTTCGGGTTGCTAGGTCAGCAACGAGCAGGGGCTATTTTTTTTTATTTTTAATTGACGAGTGCTCACCCCGCCACGGGCTGGCCTCGAACTCATGACCTCATGGTCAGAGTGATTTATTGCAGCAGCTGCTTACCAGCCTGCGCCACAGCCCGGCCCCTTTGTCCTTTGTCCTCAGCTTGCCTCAATTTCTGCAAACTACCTTCAAAATGCCAATTTAGTTTGCATTTATTTAACTTAGAAGGTTAGAGAAGGCAGAAAAAGTTGTCACCTTCTTCCTCTTGCAGCTTTTACTCAAATAGGCAAAGAGTCATCCCCAGCTGTTTATTAAAAATACAGAAAAGCATGAATTCATGGGTGCCTTCTGGAAGGAAAAGATAGCGTAGATTTTCCCAGCCTAATTGTTCAGGATAATTGTTCACATTCTAATTATGAGCTAAGTTAGAGTGGGGACCTGTTTTGAGCTTTTTTTCATGTCAGGAGCGACTTGAGGAATTGCAAGTTGCTTCTGGTGTGAGAGAATTGGCCATCTGCAAGGATGTTGCCCAGGGGATGCCCAGATGTTTTTGATGTTTTACCATCCTTGTGGAAGGCTCCTCTCATGTCCCCGCATGGGAAGCTGGAGCTAACAGAGTAAGCTCATCCAAACTCTCCCCAGGTTGGATTCGAACTGGTAATCTTCAGGTCAGCAACCCAATCTTCAAGTCATCAGTCCTGCCGGCACCAGGCACTGCTCCACTGGGGGCTCCATCATTTTGAGTTGATCATTTTAAGACCACATGCCTTCAGGAAAGGCTGATATCAACATTCGGTTACTGAAATTCAAAACGGGAAGTCTGTATGTCTCGTACATCTTGCAGAATGGGACATGGCTTAGGTCACTGGGTCATCTAGAGCTATTCTGGGGCTGTTTTTCAGATATCCGGGCCTTGTGGTTGGGCCTTGTGGTTAGCTGTTTTTGTGAGCGGGGGGTCAGAAGGAGAGGAGACAAAGTGTGTCTTGCTATCACAAAAATTGAGTCACAAGAATCCATTTTGTGACTCTGACTCTCAGACTGGACTGTGGCTCCCTTCCCTGTAGACTCAAACAAAAGCAAACTGCAGTAGTTTCTCCTAACTTATATGATCTTCCTCATTAGTAACATTTGCCATCCTGCCCAGTGAAATATTGATGGGTATAAAGCTAGAGTGTTATATAACAGTTTGAGTGTTGGACTGTAACTCTGAAGACCAGGGTCCAAAGAAGCTCTTGACTGTGGAAACCAATTGGAAGACCTTGGGCAGGTCCTACTCTCTCAGTCTCAGAGGAAGGCAAAGGCAAAGATCTACTGAACATGATTCATTCACCTTAGGATTGCAGTAAGTCAGAAATGACTTGAAGGCACAACAACAATGGGTGCTTATGTGTCAATAAAATCCATCCATACAAAGACCTAAATTTTTAGTTTCAGACAGAGTAAACCTATCAAATCAACATACAGTAGAGTTTCACTTATCCAACATAAACGGGCCAGCAGAACATTGGATAAGCGAATATGTTGGATAATAAGGAGGCGTTAAGGAAAAGCCTATTAAACATCAAATTAGGTTATGATTTTACAAATTAAGCACCAAAATATCATGTTAGACAACAAATTTGACAGAAAAAGTAGTTCAATACACAGTAATGCTATGTAGTAATTACTGTATTTATGAATTTATCACCAAAATATCACGATATATTGAAAACATTGACTACAAAAATGCGTTGGATAATCCAGAATGTTGGATAAGCGAGTGTTGGATAAGTGAGACTCTACTGTATTAGTGTGGATTGAACCCATTGAGTTGATGGAGACTTGGCTAGTTTTGTTCAGGACTAAAAACCACATGCACATATTTGTAAATGTGCAGCAATACAATATTTTGAATTTTCATGTGAACTTAATTATGGTAACTGTTTTTAATAAGCCGCCGCACTTCAAAGTTAGCCTATCCAAGATTTATTTACTATCCTAAGTGAACAACATCTCTTGGATACTGGGGAGGTTTATAAGGACCACTTACATAGACTTTCCCAGCTTATGACAGTCAGCAAATGGTTTGTGAATAAACATAGATGCATTTATCTTCCAGTGTGAACAGCAACAACCGAGATTGTGATAGAGAACTATTCACTACTAGGGATGAAACACAAATAGATCAGGTTCACATTTCTGCATGAAAATATCCATTTTACACATAGTAGGACTAGCAGTAGAGCTGCCCATATTCCTTTATCATCAGTTCAGAGGTTTTCAACCTTTGGGCCTCCAGGTGTTTTGGACTTCAGCTCCCACAGTTCCTAACAGCTGGTAAGCTGGCTGGGATTTCTGGGAGTTGAAGTCCAAAACACCTGGAAGCCCAAAGGTTGTGAACCACTGTTCTAGTTAAAGATTCAGTAACCTGACATCATTATACCTGATTCCTCTAGTTTGCAATCTCCCTTTGGGGATTTAAAGTTGAAATTTAACAAGGGAATATTTTAAACTGGTCTGTGGTGACCTCTACTGGTAGCTGTAAGCAATGAAAACATCTGGAGTATCTTCCTTTTACACAGACCAACAATACAAAAAATAATCTTGGTGTCTTGGTTTTTAGATCTGTTCCTGGAGTTATTTGGAGCACTGATTTAAAAAAATAGTATTGGATAGACCGCTTCATCTCTAGTTTCTTAGATATGATTGTTATGGTTTTCTATGGACTACGTAGCAGATGGCTAGTGGTAAATGGCATATGTTCTGTATCTCAAAACTCGAGCTGATAGAGGGGAAACTGATGCCGTTTTTAGAACCAGCAGATCAAATATACCCAGAAACAAGTCTAACATTTGAGGCACCAAAATATATATTGGTCAGTGTTATCTTTTGCTCACCACTGCAGTGTTAAACTGATAGTTCATTTATTTTAACTTTTCATAAACAGCCATGGAACTGGAATGGTGTAATAGGGCTACTATTCTCTAACATAAAACCTAGGGGGTGACATCGAATGGGCCACACTCATTCAGCCTCAGAGGAAGGCAAAGGAAACCACTTTCTGAACAAATCTTGGACAAATTCATCTTTGGGTTGCTACAGGAAACAACTTGAAGATACATATCAGCAATAAGTTACAAAGAGAAACAGTTGGGCACCTTGGAAGGAACAGTTTTGGGAAGTGCTGCTTCTACCATCTTTCAATATCCTAATAGTAGGATCAGCTCTGCTCACACATGACACACGAAGGGCATCTAGTCTGAGATTACCATGGAAAAAGAGGACACATTTGCTGATTGAGCACTTTAAAACACCAAACACTATCACAATTCTCATCTCAAATATTGATTTAATTTATTTATATTCCACATTTCCCCCAGTAAGGGACTCAATCTCCAGGCAGTTGTAGCTAAAAGTAAAGGTTTCTCCAGAGTCGCTTCCGACTCTGGGGGTTTGTGCTCATTTCCATTTCTAAGCTGAAGAGCTGGCGTTGTCCATAGACACCTCCAAGGTCATGTGGCTGGCATGACTGCATAGAGCGCAGTTACCTTCCCGCCAGAGTGGTATCTATTGATCTACTCACATGTGTATGTTTTCAAACTGCTAGGTTTGGCAGAAGCTGGGCTAACAGCGGGTACTCACCTTGCTCCCTGGATTCGAACCGCCAACCTTTTGGTCAGCAAGTTCAACAGCTCAGTAGTTTAACCCACTGCGCCACTGGGGGCTCCCTACCAGGCAGTTGTAAGAGGAGCCAAATATCCTGAGATTAGTTGTCCCTGTTGAGAGTGATTTGAGCTCTGCTAACACAGAAGGTTCAGGGGCCCAGCATTTTTAGCTTCCCAGAAGGCCAAATGAGACACAGATGGGTCAAAGGCAAAATCCGAGGTTTATTCTCAATTGACAAAAAGGATGCCAGTTGAAAAAGCACTTCAAAGCACTGACATAACACAATTGCAAATACAGGGCATTTTTCTTTCATTTGACAGTTCTTCAAGAAACCCGCACTAGCTCCTGATTGACTTAGAAATTGTCCAGCTAGGACCTGCTTCCTGGTTGGCCAGAGTTTCCCTCCAACATCATCGCTGGTTGGTCTAAGCTGTGGCATGAAACCCAAATAAACTGAAACTGGATTATTTTGAAGAGTCTGTCCATTTATCGATCCACCCCCAAAAGTGGTATGTATTTTGAACATTCTAGTATTTTAGTTACAATATTGTGATACAGTCTGATGTGGGATGAGGACCAAAGGGGTGTCACCATGAGTTACTGCACCAACTCTAGTGATGCCACTGGATGACATGTGCTGGAAAAGGATATATGACAGTCTGCATAATAAAGTGGTTGGATATTAGACTAGAACTCTAGAGACCAAGTTCCGAACCCCCTCTTGGCCAGGAAAATTGACCTTGGGTAAGATGCATTTTCACACCTTTTGAACAACCACACTTCCCCATCCCACACTTATTTTAGAGTCACTGTAGGCTCGCCATAAGTCAGAAATATCTTGAAGGCACACCACCAACCACTACCATTGTAACCCTAACCTGGACAGTTTATGTCTAAAGAAGTGATGATTCACCCAATAAAAATCTTTTTTGGATTATTCAAACTTTGATAGCTGCAAGGAAGAATAAGATGCTGATTTCAATACAAATGTGGCACTTGTTAAATGGACAGCATTATGAAAAAGTCTTCAATAAAATCTGTATCTTCCCATATGAGAGAATTGTTGGCATCTCTAGTAAAATGTGCTATAAACCTTCTCTTAAATATTTTGTGCCAGTAGTTTCCAAGCTGTGGTCTGTGGACCGCCAGTGGTCTCCAAGAACTAAAATATGGTCTGCGGCCAAACCATCACTATATAGTTGCAACGCGAACAACTGGTCTCGCAAAACCCTCTTATAGTGGCGAGGCATCGGGGATGTCAGGAGGGGAGAGGCTGACTACCCACGAGAATGCGACAAGTCTCCTGACCTGCTGCTTCTCCTCCTCCTCCATCCCTCTGAGCAGAGCCGTTCCACGTGGCACCTGGAAGCAGGGGCGCCTTGGTGTCTTCATTTTTAGGCTTGTTTCTGGGATTATCTGGGGGTGTTGATTCAGAAAATTGCATGGGATAGATCACATCAGCTCTAGATTATTAAATATGGTTTGCTGTGGGTGAACAGATGGCAGCTGATGGATGGTATATCTTCTGTATCAGAAGCTAGAGCTGATGTGATCTATCCAATGCAGTTTTCTGAATCAGCACCCCCAAATAACCAAACCAAATCTAAAGTTGACCAAAAACTGATCTGTAACCCTTTTGGTACTAATGTTGGAGAGTGGTCCCGGGTCAAAGTGGTCTCTGATCAAGTGGTCCCTGGTCAAAAAAAAGGTTGGAAAGCACTGTTTTATGCAAAGACATTTTAGATCCACAGCCCACTAGAGGGAACCCTCTACATTTCAGCCTCCAGACAGACTCAATTTAAGAGGGGAGGCTTTTCCATTGGCACATGTGTTGGTTTAATTTTGTTGTTGTTGTTGTTGTTGTTGTTAGCATCATTATCTTCATCATTTTATTAGGGGTGATAGCAGTAGTATTCCTATTTATTTATTTCCGATATTTCTACTCAGGGCGGCTTTATCCTGCTTTTTCTCTCCCAAAAGAGACTCAAAGCAGCTAGGAGACTCATACTAGGACTTCATCACATGCAAAAAAAAATCAACATTTCTACACATTTAAGAAACATCTACCAACAGAGCCCATCACACAATGCAAGTTCATACTGTGGGTTTCAACAATTTTGCTGTTTTTTAAGTGTGATTTTTCTCAACAATTCCGATGTCAATTGGCAATTGACTTCATTTTAAATTCCCCATGTAGAGATGGGTAAAAACGTCAAATTTCATAGGGATTCTAGGAGTCAGTGTGGTGTCCTGATTATTCCTCTGTCATGTCACATTTTCAGTTGTGTTAAAACAGTGGTTCCCAACCTGTGGTCCATGGACCACCAGTGGTCTGCAAGAACTAAAATATGGTATGCAGCCTCACCATTACTACACCATTGCAACAAGAGCAACTAGCCTTGCAAAACCCTCTTATAGTGCCAAGGCAACAGGGATGTCGGGAGGAGAGAAGCTGACTACCCATGAAAGGCGTGACAACAAGCCTCCTGACTGCTGCTCTTCCTCCTCCTTCCTCCCCCTGAGCGGAGCCTTTCCATGTGATACCTGGAAGTGGGGTTGCCTTGGTGTCTTTGTTTTTAGGCCTTTGTTTTTAGTGCTGATTCAGAAAATTGCCTTGGATAGATCACATCAGCTCTAGATTATTAAATATGGTTTTCTGTGGGCGAGCAAATGGCGACTACTGGATGGGATATGTTCTGTATCAGAAACTAGAGCTGTTGTGGTCTATCCAATGCAATTTTCTGAATCAGCACCCCACATAACCAAACCCAATCTAAAGTTGACCAAAAACTGATTTGTAACCCTTTTGGTACTAATGTTGGAGAGTGGTCCCTGGTGAAAAAAAGGTTGGGAACCACAGCTTTAAAATATCTTAGTTTCTTTCTCCTCTGCTTACTTTCCCTTTTGTCCTCAGCATAGTTCAGTTGTTGCAAAATGAGTTTGATGTGCAAAAATAGTTTGCACTCAATTAATTCATCAAAGAAAGAAGAGAGAATTGGGACAAATCTTTATCTTCCTTGTAAGCTCAGGTGAATCCTCTCCTCTCTTGTTCTTCCTCATCACTCACTTTTGCTTGATCATATTCTGGCATTGCTTGGCCACATGTCTCCCAGTTTTCATCTATGAAATGTTGGCAGATACACCATTCTGCATTTAATAATAATAATAATAATAATAATAATAATAATAATAATAATATAGTCCTAAACACTTGGGAAGTGTTCGACTTGTGATTTTGTGATATGAAATCCAGCATATCTATCTTGTTTGCTGTGTCATACAATGTCTTTGTGTCAATAATAATAATAATAATAATAATAATAATAATAATAATAATCAGCTGATGACCCAAAATGCAGACTGTGCAAGGAAACCGACGAAACCATTGATCATATCCTCAGCTGCTGTAAGAAAATTGCACAGACAGTCTACAAACAGAGGCACAACTATGTGGCCCAAATGATTCATTGGAACTTATGCCTCAAATACCACCTGCCAGCAGCAAAGAACTGGTGGGATCACAAACCTGCAAAAGTATTGGAAAATGAGCACGCAAAGATACTGTGGGACTTCCGAATCCAGACTGACAAAGTTCTGGAACACAACACACCAGACATCACAGTTGTGAAGAAGAAAAAGGTTCGGATCATTGATGTCGCCATCCCAGGTGACAGTCGCATTGACGAAAAACAACAGGAGAAACTCAGCCGCTATCAGGACCTCAAGATTGAACTTCAAAGACTCTGGCAGAAACCAGTGCAGGTGGTCCCGGTGGTGATGGGCACATTGGGTGCCGTGCCAAAAGATCTCAGCCGGCATTTGGAAACAATAGACGTTGACAAAATTACGATCTGCCAGCTGCAAAAGGCCACCCTCCTGGGATCTGCGCGCATCATCCGAAAATACATCACACAGTCCTAGACACTTGGGAAGTGTTCGACTTGTGAGTTTGTGATATGAAATCCAGCATATCTATCTTGTTTGCTGTGTCATAAAATAATAATAATAATAATAATAATAATAATAATAATAATAATAATAATAATAACAACAACAACAACAACAACAATAATAATAATAGCAGCAATAACTTTACTTTTATTTCCCGCCCCATCTCTCTGAAAGGACTCGGGGAGGCTCACATGGGTACCAAGCCCAGCCATACACAGTAAAATACATAACAGTATCTTGTACCATCTACTGGATGGACCAGCAGATGTGCAGTAGCTGGGTATAGGTGGAGATAATCAAAATACATCCTTCTAAAAAAAAGGTTTGTGGTACATGGCAGGGTGGGACCAAGTGCAACGGTGGAAGTTTATATATGACAAAAAAAGAGTAGTGGGACAGAATGGACGAGACTTCATGTTTTGCTGCCTCTCAGGTTACCTGCATTTCCCAGGCCCCATGATACTCCTGCCCATAGTGTACGAGAATTTAGGCTTACTTTTGCGGTTATTCTTGTAAAATCTTGTTTTCTCTTCCTAAGGTGGCAGAATGCAAACACAGCTTTCTGAAACCAGCTTGAACTGCGATCTCTCCATGTGTCTGGTGGGAAAGGGAGAAGGGGCAGGGCTTAAGCAGAGTGGTATTAAGCCCTGATCCTCCTTCTCCTGCCTGCGAGGCTTGGCTTAAGGCAATTCAGAGCAGTCTCCCTGATCCCTGAGCCGAGGGGTTTTCAAGACTGTGAGGCTGTCAGTGATTTTCGGCTGATCCCTCGCGGCCTGTGTTTGCCCTCACCTTACAAGCCAATTGGGATTCCCACTGAAACCCTAAGCCAGCAGTGACAGCGGTCACCTCTCCAAGCAAGACTGTGGGGCTTTTGCTGAGCCAGTTCAAAGACTGGTGATCAAGCAGGGTTTTTCTTTTAAATCCATTATCCATCAAGTATTCTGGACACATTTGGCTTTTTTCCCAACAATCCTTGACTTTTTCAAGCTTTCTCTCTTGCGCCAACCACAAGATCAACCAGGAGGGCAAAAGTTAACTTTTCGAAAGGGGATTGCTGAAAAAGAGTTACAAAAGACTGTTCTGTCCGGTGGAAACACTAGGATCAGCAATGCCTTTGGTGCGATCCCTTTCGGTCACCTCTCTCAATGGGCTACCTCAATGGGAAGATGAAGACCTCCCAGTGGAGGATCTATTACTGTTTGAAGTGGCATGGGAAGTCACGAATAAAGGTTTGTACCAAGGGGTTTTGTTATCTATATCTACTTCTGGCTGCATTGTTGCATAAATAGGCTGGGGGAAGGGATGGAAATGTTAGGAATGAAGATTTGGAGGTAAAGAAAGGGTGTTTAAAAGAAACTGGGGTGCATAGGAATCACCTTTGACATTTGAATGAAATTATCTAAGCGCCAGATGGATGTGGCCACACTGAATCACAGTCTGTTGTAACTTATGTAAACAAAGTATATAACCATGTATATCTCTAGTTGGTAAAAATGAAAAGTGCAAGTTCCAGCCTATCTAGAGATGCTTGTCCTTGCCCTTATAAGTTCTCTGCCATTTGGGGAAATCGTTATTACACAGACTGAGTTTGCATATGAAACGAAAAAGTTTGCAAACCTTGCCAAACAGGCCAAGATTGAATGGATGCAGAGGTGTTATGGTTTTGAATTAGAGTTTGGCTTGGAATTGTTGGCAGTCTCATTCCTGAACCGGAAAACCTTTCTTATATTTAAAATTTCCCTTTTGGAAGGGAGATAAATTTCTTATGATCACAGTTAGGAGCTTAAGGTATCAAATTAATTACCGATTATCTGAAATGCTTGGGATAAGAAGAGTTTGGATTTTTATTTTATTTTTAACGCCTGCATTTACATATACGTACATAATGAGATACAGTAGAATCTCACTTATCCAACATAAACGTGCCAGCAGAACGTTGGATAAGCAAATATGTTGGATAATAAGGAGGGATTAAGGAAAAGTCTATTATACATCAAATTAGGTTATGATTTTACAAATTAAGCACCAAAACATCATGTTATACAACAAATTTGACAGAAAAAGTAGTTCAATACGAAATAATGCTATGTAGTAATTACTGTATTTACGAATTTGAAAACATTGACTACAAAAATGCGTTGGATAATCCAGAACGTTGGATAAGCGAGTGTTGGATAAGTGAGACTCTACTGTATCTTGGAGATGGGACCTAAGTCTAAATGTTTATATTTCATGTATACTTATACACATAGCCTGAAGATAATTTTATACAATATTTTAAATCATTTTTGAATTAAACAAAGTCTGAGCACATTGAACCATCAGAAAGCAAAGAGGTGTCACTATCTGGACTGAGAAAGGACTCTTTATAGCTGTGGACTTCTGTAAGTGATCAGAAGGACCATTGTAAATACTACTGTTTTTTGATCTCTTGGAATCAGTAAAGTTCCCGTATTTTCTTCTGCAAACCTGAGTTGCATGTTATTGTTCTGTGGGTAACTCTGGATCGCAGGCACACGTAAAAGCTTCCATTTACCATCATCATAATACAATCCTCCACTTTTGCTGCTATTTCTGATGGCTAATGGATTGTATCCCCTCCAACATTTCACAGATGAAAACCTGAACATCTTTGGCCAAGCAGCATCACAATATAGTCATTATCTCAGAAGTTATTAAGAAGAAACGGCAAGTGAGGAGAGGCCATCACGACAGTTTGCTTTTGTTGAACTTACTGGAAAGGGCAAGATTTGTTATGTGCATAAGAGAGGAATCCAAGTATATGATCCTTGAATGTACAAAAAAAACCTCATGTTTCTCTTTTAGTAGAGCAGTTACACATTCAAAACAAAACAAGAGAACTTTATATTTCAAAAAAAAAAAAAAGCCCAAAGCGAGCTCTAGGACAAACTCTACAATGCGGTAGTAGCGTAAATGAATTACTGATGAGTGAATGATTGACCTCCCCTCTCTCCCTCTGTGTGTGGCTAAAGATAAAGAGGAGATTATTTAAGGGAGTAGTTTGTGATCGCTAAATCTTAACCACAAGAGGACAAATATTAGGTGGGCCTCTGATATCATAGCGGCTGAATCTGTGAGAGTTAATATTGGTTACAGAAGATGGATTTGCCAGGGCAACCTTAGCATGAGGGTGGGCAACCACAAAGTGTTGGGAAGCCTTGCATATTGTATTTTCTACCCCTTGAAGACCCCACAAAATGGTTTTGGACCTTTTATGGACTAAACAAAATTCAGAGTTAATAGCATTTAAATATTAATCATTACACAACATTTCAACAATCTCCCTAGGTCTCTACCCTGTTTCCCCTAAAATAAGACATCCCCAGAAAATAAGACCTAGTAGAGGTTTTGCTGAATTGCTAAATATAAGGCCTCCCCCGAAAGTAAGACCTAGCAAAGTTTTTGTTTGGAAGCATGCCTGCCAAACAGAACACCAGAGCATGCAGGATCGGTAAATGTACATACTATAAAGTGTTGTACATGGAAATATTGGTAGTAACAAGAAATTCTTGATAGGACTCACAGTTTGTCTGGTTATGCTGGTTTATGATGACAACTACTGTACAGTATATAATGTTCATTTTTTTGTTCAACAATAAATGTAAATTCTTCTTCATGGAAAAATAAGACATACCCTGAAAATAAGACCTAGAGCATCTTTGGGAGCAAAAATTAATATAAGACACTGTCTTATTTTCAGGGAAACACGGTAGGAACACTACAGTATTTTCAATTATTTGTGTGTGTTTGATCACGGCACTCCAGAAAGTGTGCAGAAGGCTCCCATGGATTGCATGCAGCTCACAGAGTAATGGGAGTAATGGGAGATGTGCACCCTTTGCAAAATTTACAAAAATTTGAGATTCTATTTGAGAGCCACCATATAATAGTTTGAATATTATGCTACGACTCAGGAGAGCAGGGTTTGAATTGCTAATTAGCCAAGGAAACCCATTGAGTAATCTTGGGCAAATAATACTCTCTCAGAGGAAGGCAAAGGCAAGCCCAACTCTGAACAAATCCTGGCAAGATTTGATAGATGCAGTATAACACAGCATATATGAAGAAATAGGCATAAGGACGATGACATCTAGCATTTTCAGGCGCATACCCAATGCTCTGGTCTCCTAGTTCTCAGGAATGATCGAAACTCAATGGCATTCTTTGGAGGCAGAAAGCCACAGACTCAGTTCTATGCTTCTCCAAGTAAGGATAGCAAAGAACCCTGCCTGAATCTGGAGAAGTTGGGTTGTTGAGGATGCCTGCCATAGATGTGGGTGAAACGTCAGGAGAGAATACTTCTGGAACCTGGCCATACAGCCCGGAAAACATACAACAACCGTGTGATCCCGGCCATAAAAGCCTTCGACAACACTCTGGAGAAGTTCTTTAATGTTAACAATATTAAGCTAGATAGGCTAATGGTCTGACTCAAGCATCTCCTCTGTTTCTAAGTTCCTAGTTCCAAGAGAATTGGCAACAGTGCACATATCAATTATCATTGCTAACATTTATATCCCACTCTTTCCCAAGAAAAGTCTAGTACAATCGTTAATTTTGTTATTGCTATTATGTGCCTTAAAGTGGTTTCCAACATATGTTGATCCTAAGCAAACCCATCACAAAGTTTTCTGGGGTTAAGACTGTGTGACTGGTCAGGGTTTTTCATGGCTGAGTGGGAATTAATTCAAACCTTGGTCTCCACTGTCATTTTCCAACACTTAAACCACTACACCATGCTGACTCTCTTTAGATGGCCTACACACCTTAAAAATATTATACAATACAATTTAAAACAATTTAAAAAGTGAATCTTCCATTCCAAAAGTGTACCTGAGTAAATAAACATTTCAATCTATTGATGGAAGGATAGCAAAGAATGGGCTGTTCTAGCTTCCTCAAAAAAGAATTCCAAAATATAGAGGCCTTCACGAAGAAGGCCTTCTCTTAAGTTGCCACCAGCCATACCTGTGACAGTGGCCAGATTGAGAGGCTCATATTGGGAAATCTAGTCCATCTGATAGCCTTGACAAGAGCAATATAGGGCTTTAAAAGTCACAATCGCTTCTTCGACCTATGCTTATTATAATTTTATGTCTCCATGTACTACTATAAAATTCTTTCACTCCCTCCACCCTCCCCGCTGCAAAAAAAAGACAATAGGTGCAAATGTGGTGTCAGTAGTGGTTGACAGTTACTTGCAATGTAAGGGCAATTGGAGCACATGGCACTTCCTTCCCTGCCTTTGCCTGTATATTCCACGTGCTACGATGGCCAGGACTCTTTTGATCATCTTAGGGATGCTGTGTTTGGATTACTATGGCAGGCTGGGTTCACAGCTATCTAAGAAGCCAAAAGCTGATCTGCTGGGCACAGCGGGCGTGGACTACATCAGCATAAAATCATTGCAAGAAGAATCAAATGGAACAGTCTACCCAGTTTTTTCCATTCCTGTGCACCGGGTTCGAAAAAGAAGATAATGTAAATCTTCATCATTCTAAAGTGGAGCTGGAGTTCATGAGGTTGAATCATTAGGGATGTTTGATTATCATGTTCTCTGTTGACCCCTTATCCCTCTCAATTATCATGTTCTTTAAGCATAGCTGAAATACTCATACAGTAGAGTCTCACTTATCCAACACTCGCTTATCCAACATTCTGGATTATCCAACACATTTTTGTAGTCAATGTTTTCAATATATCGTGATATTTTGGTGCTAAATTCGTAAATACAGTAATTACTACATAGCATTACTGCGTATTGAACTACTTTTTCTGTCCAGTTTTCTGTATAACATGATATTTTGGTGCTTAATTTATAAAATCATAACCTAATTTGATGTTTAATAGGCTTTTCCTTAATGCCTCCTTATTAACCAACATATTCGCTTATCCAACATTCTGCTGGCCCGTTTATGTTGGATAAGTGAGACTCTACTGTAGTATATTCTGGGCTGTGGCACAGCTGGTTAGTAGCCAGTTGCAATAAATCACTACTGACCGAGAGGTCATGAATTCAAAGCCAGCCCAGGTCAGCCGAAAGACAGTTGCATCTGTCAAGTAGGAATTTAGGTACTGCTTATGCGGGAAGGCTAATTTAAGTAATTTATGATGCCATAAAATATCTAGCAGTGTGCGGAAGATGAGGAAGTACTCCATCAATGACTCAGTGTCACAGTGGATGATGAAGCAGCAGCTCCCCTTGTGGCCAGAATCAAGCATACCCTCATGAAGCCAGAAGCTGGAATGTTAAATAGCCTCCGTGTCTCTGTCTCTGTGTGTCATCTGTCTATGGCATTGAATGTTTGCCATGGATATGTACATTGTGATCCTCCCTGAATCCCCTTCGGGATGAGAAGGGCGGAATATAAATACTGTAAATAAATAAACAATAGTTTGGGCTGGAACAGAAGAAGTGGAATTTTCTTAGCAAAAGTATATAGTGGCCTCTATTTATTGTAATGCCAAGGGTTTTGATGCAGCTTCGATTGAATGAGCAAATAGAACCACTAGCTTGAAAAATGCTATCCTTTGGGTGGAAACCTGCTAAAACACATTTCATAAGGATCGACATGGCTTCCACAATCTTTGAATCCTCATTTGAGACATAGCTATGGAGATCCTGTGATGCATTGGTCACAATAGCTGAATGGAGCATTGAGCATTGAAGTTGATTTCTGGAGACTGGTTGCTGGTAGACAAGTAGTGATATGGCATGTCCCCCACCCCCAATAACCACAGGGTTGGTATCCACAGTTTCATTTATCTGTGTCTGACAAAATATGTTCCCGCTAGGCATTTTCTTGGTCCTTCAGATGAGTCTATGCTATGTTTCCACCAGAAAGTGTCCACAGAAGGACATAGCATAGGTACTCCAGTACAATTCTAGGGTATGCTTAATGAAATATGGTCTATTTTTTGCATATTCACACAAAGCCCTGGAACATCTTTCCCAAATACAGAAGGTGCACTTCATTAAGTTTGTCGGCTTTCAGAATCTGGTTGATCACAGGAAAACAGGATATTGTTGGTCCGTCATCATATCTAGCATGTTTAATCCTGCATAGGAGTCATGCAAGGCTTGAAGAGGTTCCTTTTGGGATTGCAGCTCCCAACCAGCTTGGCTAACATAGACATTTTCATTGGAAGTATTTTGGAAGGTGATGTCTTCAAAAATCCATTTTTAAGTCCTTATATTGAGACCTATCGTTGTAGTCCTCTCATTCCCCTGCAACCTGTCTTATGGGACCTGCATAGGCTATTAACAGGGATTGTGCCATTGAAAACTTGCCAGCATTGCCCTTCAAGACGCCATCTTGAGATTTCAGAAATAGATTGTAGCACAGTAATCTTGTTCTGAACATTACAGTGCCGTTCCAGTCATTCCCCAGATGTCTGGTTTTGATGGCAGGTGGATTTTCAAATGCTTCTGAAACTAAGTAGGTTCTGGTAACATCTGCCTTTCTGGCGGATAAAATGAGCTTGGTAACAAAGGAATTGAGATAGTTTATACAAAATTTGTATCCTTTCCTGAAATGCTTGGTACAGTACTGGATTCTTTTGATTTTGGAGTATCTATATTTGTATATGTGTATATGAAATGGCTATCTTGGAGATGTGACCCGAGTTTAAACGCAACATTCATTTATGTTTAACAAAATCACCTTCTGCACATAGCCTATACAATATTTTTAAAAAGTTGATCAGGCTCACCAAAGCAGATCAGCATACAGTTGAATCTTTAGTTCTCATTTTTTCCCCCCCAGCACACATTATACACGTATTCCGAAGGTAACTTTATTATCTGGATCCATCGCTTTAGACCGGGCCATGGAACTGAAACAGCCATGGTCTCCTTAGTGGATGATCTATGCAGGGAACTTGACAGTGGGTGTGAGTCCCTGTTAGTTCTCTTGGACCCCTAAGCAGCCTTCAATACCGTAGACTAAGTATCCTTCTGAGATGCTTAGCAGGAATGGGACTTGGAGGCACTGTTTTATAGTGGCTCCAGTCCTTCCAGTCGATCTCAGAAGTTGCTGCTGGAGGGACACATGCTTGGCCACACAGCCTTTGTCCTGTGGGTCCCGCAGGGCTCAGTATTGTCACCCATGTTGTTTAACATCTACATGAAAGCTAATCATCCAGAGTTTTGGAGTTCGATGCCATCTGTACGCAGATGACATCCAACTCTATCACTTCTTTCCACCGACTTCTAAGGAGGCTGTCCAGGTCCTGATTTGGTGCTTGGCAGCTGTGTCAATCTGGATAAGAGCGAACAAATTGAAACTGAAACCAGACAAGATAGAGGTACCCCTGGTCAGCTGAAAGGTCAAACAGGGTATAGGGTTACAGCCTGTGCTGGACAGAGTAACACTTCCCCTGAAGACACAAGTTCGCAGCTTGGGAGTTCTTCTGCATTCATCCCTGAGCCTGGAACCCCAAGTTTCGGTGGTGGCCAGGGGAGCTTATGCCCAATTAAATCTTGGGGCCAGGCTGTGGCACAGGCTGGTAAGGAGCTGCTGCAATAAATCACTCTGACCATGAGGTCATGAGTTCGAGGCCAGCCCATGGCGGGGTGAGCACCCGTCAATTAAAAATAAAATATAGCCCCTGCTTGTTGCTGACCTAGCAACCCAAAAGATAGTTGCATCTAGCAAGTAGGAAATAAGGTACCACTTATAAAAGTGGGGAGGCAAGTTTAACTAATTTACAACATTGGAATGAGGAAGTGAGAAAGTGCCGTCAGAGTGGGTGATGAAGCAGCTGCTCCCCCCTGTGGCCAGAATCGAACATCCCCTCAGGAGAAAGTTAAAATGCCTCTGTGTCTGTCTGTCTGTCTGTCTGTCTCTGTTTGATGTGTTTATGGGCATTAAATGTTTGCCTTATATGTACATAATGTGATCCGCCCTGAGTCCCCTTCGGGGTGAGAAGGGCGGAATATAAATACTGTAAATAAATAAATGTAAATAGACTTGGCCATGGTAGTCCCCACTCTTGTTACATCTTGAATAGACTACTGTAATACGCTCTACGTGGGGCTGCCTTTGAAGACTGTTCAGAAGTGCTGGCTTTAGCATATAAAGCCCTAAACAGCTCTGGTCCAACTTACCTGTCTGAATATATCTCCCTCTTTGAACCAGTTAGAGTGTTAGGATCTGCCGGGGAAGTCCTGCTCTCGGTCCAGCCACCTTCGCAAGTGCGACTGGTGGGAACGAGAGACAGGGTCTTCTCAGTGGTGGCCCCTTGGCTATGGAACTCCCTCCCCAGTAATATTAGATCGGCCCACTTCCTCCTGGTTTTCAGGAAAAAAGTTCAGACCTGGCTATGGAACCAGGAGTTTGGGGAGTAGTGCAATGCGGAATCGAGATAAATGTAGCAGCACGAATTATGACTATGGGACTAAGTGCTATGTTTTAACAGTTTAAATTTTAATTGTATTTGTTTTTATTGCTTAATGTGATGTATTTGTATATTTATATTTGCAATGTGGCATTGAAATTGCCAAAACTGTAAGCTGCTCTGAGTCCCCTTCGGGGTGAGATAGAATGGGGCAGAAATATAGTAAATAAATAAAAAAAATTACAGGGTATTAATTATGTGCCTGAAATACAGTTTGTGTACATTGAACCATCAGAAAGCAAAGGTGTCATGATTTCAGCCACTCGTGTGGACAGTTTCAAATTTTGGAGTATTTTGGGATTCAGAATTCCATATAAAGGATATTCAACCTATATTACGAACATAAGAACTAAAGAAAACTAGACATCAAATAATTGATTACCTGAATTAAAGCATATATCTGTGCCCTAATGTGCATTGTAAAAATAACAGAGGACTGAATATTCCATCTGCATTGACCTAAGAGTTTTACCCTCCTCCTGGTATTATGTTTTGCTCATTCTTTTCCAGTCGGTGGCATCTACACAGTGATCCAGACCAAAGCCAAAATCACCTTGGATGAATGGGGTGAAAATTATTTCCTTATTGGCCCATATTTTGAACACAACATGAAAACACAGGTGGAAGTCTGTGATGCACCCAGCCCAGCGGTGAAAAAGGCAATGGATATCTTGCGGGAGAATGGGTGTCAGGTAAATAAGATCTTCCTTTTGTTTCCTGAGTCAACTAAGCAGACTTGGAGGAGATTAACTGATCCAGTTAATGCTCTTGTCTTTCTGCTTGCCACACTCTTCTCAGTCAAAGTTACATTCGGCAATCCTCAGTCAACCCCCTCACCGTTTGCACAGGTATTAGTCCTCCAAAGTCAATTCATTGCAGGTTATTTTTGAAAAAGGAGCCCTGTTTATCCAATTACATGGTTAAAAAGTCATTTATCTGCAAGTCTTCTTAGTGGGATTTGAGTCTTAGTTTTCCAGGCCTTGGATAATGCAGTCAGATTTCAGAATGACCTTAGACTGACTGACTGAGCTTATTTGCATTGTTCCCATTGTGTTTGGCCATTGTATTTTTAGTGTCAAAATAAATACAAAACCGTATATACTTGCATATAAGCCAACCCGAATATAAGCCGAGGCACCTAATTTTACCACAAAAAAACTGGGATAACTTATTGACCCGAGTATAAGCTGAGGGTAGGAAATGAAGCAGCTACTTGTAAATTTCAAAATAAAAATAGAGACCAATAAAATTACATTAATCGAGGCATCAGTAAGTTAAATAATGTGTGTGTGTGTGTGTGTGTGTGTGTGTGTGTATACAGATATACAGGTACATGGATCTATATGTATATAGGATTTGCAAAGACCTGCAAACATATGAGGGGAAATTTCATATATAAAATTAATGTATATAGATAGATACATATATATAAGTACATAGGGACTGCAAATGCATCCAGGGGGTTAGTGCTTATATATCTGTAGGAGAGTTTAACAAATATTTCAGGGGAAAATACTTTTATAAGATTAATGGATATATTTTTCTTTTCTTCCTGACTTGCAAGGGTGTCTTTTCCCTTTTCAAAACATTCCCTTAGGGAGGGTAAGCGAGAAATATAGCATATATTGCAAGCAATGGCCTCCAGGTTCTGTTGCTCAACCTTGGCCTTGACCCCATTATAAGCCGAGGGAGGCTTTTTCAGCTCAAAAAAAGGGCTGAAAAACTTGGCTTATCTTTGAGTATATACGTATATCAGCTTCATATTGATTAAAGTATTATATTTATATTGCACCAAGATCAAACACTTTAAAAAGGCAGATCCTCTCAAAAAACTTGGTCCTGAACTATATAGGACCTTATGAGCCGAAACGTAGCACCTTGAACTTGGCTTGATATCCAGCTGGCAACAAGCTAAGATCTTTCATCATAGGCATATAACATTGCCAGGTTTTCAAAACACAATGAAGGAGAGTTGAAACTCATGCCATGTAAGGTTGAATATCATGAAGATGCTGCTTGTATTCTATCGAAATTCCAAATGAAAATATTGATTACCTTAACCATGTAATTCTTGACAATGTAAATATATTGTTCATATACATAAATAGCATGAAGCATAAATTAATGAGAGGCCAACATCCCAAAATATGGAATTTTTGGCATCTTGTTTAGGCTGTACTGAATAAGGTTGTAGCCACCTAACCAAGGATACCTCCTCACAAGGGCATATTACAATAGTCCAATCTTGATGGTACCAGAATGCCATAATTGACATTCATCTCCTGACAGAAACAAATCAAAAATCATCAAAAGATGATGACCTCCCCCTCTACAACAGGTAGATTACTCAACAATTATCTCATGATGCTTCTACTATCCATTGCACACTCAGATGCATCTTGAGAGAATCACTGAATGAAAGGAATGCATAATCTGCTTTTGGTAGGTTGAGCAGTATTTATTTATTTATTTATTTATTTACATCATTTATGTTTCGCCCTTCTCACCCCGAAGGGGACTCAGGGCGGATCACATTACATATATTAGGCAAACATTCAATGCCTTTTTAACACAGGACAAAGACAACAACAACATAGCTCCGAGCAGGCCTCGAACTTATGACCTCCTGGTCAGTGATTAATTGCAATGGCTTGCTCTGCCGCCTGCGCCACAGCCCCGGGCCAGTAAGTATGGATAACACCAACCCAGTGGGTTGGACTTAACAACTCCATTTGTCTTTAACAGGTATATTTTGGCAGGTGGCTCATAGAAGGGAGCCCATATGTGGTGCTGTTCGATATAGGATCGGCAGCTTGGAATCTCGACAAATGGAAAGGGGAATTCTGGGATGCAAGCCACATCGGAATACCTTACCACGATCGAGAAGCAAATGACTCACTCATCTTTGGATCATTAACTGCCTGGTTCCTGAAAGAGGTATTGTGTCTGCATTTTGCACCTTATACAAGCATAAGACACGCTTACTCTAACTATTCATCATAGCCAGCCCATGCCAATATGCTCAAGGTGAAGGAACAATAGAGTTTCAAATCAAACTAAATTAAATTAGTGAAGACTCCCAATGATACAACAGGCCATATTTCTATTATTTACATATCAAATACATTTCATATCCATACCACATCTTACCCCACATCTTTTACTATCCTATCAACAATATTACCATGATCTGTGGAAATAAAAATATACTTCAGATCTGACCAGATCCCAGATTTAGGATAATTCAAAGAGATTATGGAGATATACAAGTCAAAGCAGAACACATCTGAAGCTCATGAACCAACTTGTTGATGATTCCCATTTGAAGGAGCACAGAGACACAGACAATATATTTGTAAAAGCTGATACATTTCTTCCCAAGATCATAATACAGAGATAAACCAAAAGAGGAAGATGATTTAGGCAGCCAACTGGGCAGGAAGGTGTTGATCTTGTAAGCAACAGATTTGACTTCTAATCACAGTTGAATAGGTTTATGAGGATGACCAAGTTGCAGGTTTTGGGGAAGGGATGCTTAATTAGTGCAGATTCAGTATCCTTTATTCAAAATGCTTGGGACCAGAAGTGTTTTGGGTTATGGAGTTTTTCAGATTGCCCAATGCCTGTATTTTCATATATGAAGTCAAGGAGATAAAATAACACGTCCATTTCTAAACTCTTTGCAGCTTACCGATCAATTAGAAGACAAACCCAATGTTATTGCCCACTTCCACGAATGGCAAGCAGGACCTGGCCTGATCCTCTCTCGATTTAGGAAGATCCCTGTTGCGACCATTTTCACAACTCACGCAACGCTGCTGGGGAGGTACCTGTGTGCAGCAAGTATAGACTTCTACAACCACCTAGACCAGGTAAGGAGGGCAGCATTGCTTTTCTTTTCTCCGTTGAATGCTTCGTATTAAAATGTATCTCCAACACCTAAGAGATTTAGGTCTGCTCTTGTCCTTTTGCCTTTTTTGCTCTGCTTCACTTCTATTCTTGCACATATGTCCACTCTCCATTTCCCTAAGTGTTTTATTTATTTATTTATTTACAGCATTTATATTCCGCCCTTCTCACCCCGAAGGGGACTCAGTGTGGATCACATTACACATATAGGCAAACATTCAATGCCTTTTAACATAGAACAAAGACAAACAAACATAGGCTCCGAGCGGCCTCGAACTCATGACCTCCTGGTCAGAGTGATTCATTGCAGTTAATTGCAGCTGGCTTGCTCTCCCGCCTGCGCCACAGCCCGGGCCCAAGATTATTTTTACCAAGATTATTTCTGGAATTGTTTCTTAATATTTCTAAACTGTGTTTTATTGAATTTGTGTATACAGAAGATATGGATGTGGAAAGTTGGCTGTAGTCACTGATTATCTAGATCAGGCGCAGTCTGGCTTTAGATTGGGACATGGAACTAAAACAGCCTTGGTCACCTTGAGTAGATGATCTATGCCAGGAACTGGACAGGGGGAGTGTGTCCCTGTTGGTTCTCCTGGACCTTCGATTCTGTTGACCACAGTATCCTTCTGAACACCTTGTGGGTGTGGGGCTTGGAAGTCCTGTTTGCAGTGGCTCCGGTCCTTCCCGGAGGGTCATTCCCAGCTTACCTGTCTAAACTTATCTCCCCCATGAACCACCTTGGAAATTAAGATTATCTGGGGAGGTCCTGCTCTTGATCCAGCCTGCTTCGCAAGCCCGACTGGTGGAGACGAGTGACAGGGCCTTCTTGGTGATGGCCCCTCGGCTGTGGAACTCCCTCCCTAGCAACATTAGGTCAGCCCCCTCCCTCCTAGCCTTCAGAAGGAAAGTAAAAACTTGGCTCTGGGATGAGGCTTTCGAAGAATAGCGCAGTGAAATAATAGAATTGGAATATGTGCAATGACTATGGAACAGCCTTATACTACAATTTCTGGATGCCGTGATTTTAATATTGAATGCAATGTTTTTAAATGTTTGATATGTATTAATTTTAATTCAATTAATTTTATGCTTATGTTTTGTATGTGTTTAAGGCATTTTATAATTGCCATATGTAAGCCTCCTTGAGTCACCTTCGGGGTAGTGAAACGAGGGGTATGAATAGGTAAATACATAAATAGTTCAATTAGATATTTTCTTTCAGCTCACTAACCATTGTTGGAAGGTTCACAATTTATGGCTTTACTTGTCTGAGAAACAGAGTGATGTTCAAGAATTTTGGAGCTGACCCTCCCAATTCTAAAGTTTTAATTAGCTTATTAAAAATATTAAGTCTTTTAATGAATGTTGGGGAGATTTAATGGGATCATACAAATCATAGGTAGTGTCCACATGGACAGCTGATATTTAAAGGATACTAATTCAGGAAATGATGCTAAATTGTTTGTCTTCTTGTCATTCCTCAGATGCTCACAGCGCATTAGAGCTCTTCCCAACAAACATTAACATTTAGTAGGAGATCAGCTGTCTTAATGAGGGCATCTTTGACTGTGAAAAGGTCATCCTGGCCTAAAAGCTCAATGAGAGGGCGGGTGAAAGGAAACAGAAGGTTGATCTCCAGTACAACTCACTATATGGGCAGTACTGATCTGTAGAAGATTTCCTTGCTGCTGTCTCTTGGCAGAAGACCATTAAGGTCAAACAAACGATTTGTTGAGTACTAAAAGACTCCCAGTCCTTGGGGCATGTGGGTACGTTTTGACCTTTTCCAGAAAACATCCATTTATTGAAAGGGCAGATCACTTCAGGATTTCCTGCATCTGAGGCTCTTTGCTTTTGTTGCTAGTCTTTTGAGAACCTGAGCCGTGCATTTGTGTTTCTTGAAATCTGCACATTCCCATGAAATAGTAGGCAACCAGAAAAGTATATAGGAAGGATGGCTAGATTTATTAATTTGTTTTCAGAGCGGATCGTGAAATGTTTGAAAACCTTGCATTACAGATGGGTGGCTTTACACAAGGAAATAAAGTCAACAGAGGTCTCTTTAACACTCTCTCCACTTGCATAAACAAAACCCAGACTTTTATACAGTTAGCCTTCTTCATTTGCTGGGGCTAGGGATACAGGATCCCTGCAAAAATGGGAACAAAACACAAATAAAACACTATTGATAGTTTTTTTTACTAGAGGACCCTTCTACACAGGCCGTAAAATGCAAGAGAAAATGGGATTAAAAACGGAGGTTGGTGGCTGGATGACGCTTGCCAAAAATGCGAGCAGAATCGCATCATCAACTGCAAAACATGGGTTTAAAAGGTGCACTTAAAATCCAACATAGGCCTAAAAATGCGCATATTCATATAACTATATATCTTTGCATGCAAGTAAAACATGAGATTTCATTGCAATATCGTGCTGTGGATTGCTCCAGTCCATGTACGCATTTTAAAATCCTAAAACAGCCGATAAAGGCTGTAAATAGATGGATCCACAGACATACAGGTGGCTAAATGGAAGCACACATAGAAAGCAATTCCCATGAGAACTCTCTGCAAACATTCCTTTATTTTCATATTTATGAAATTAAACAGAGCTTGCATTTACACAGTGGGCACCATGAAGGCAGTAGGAGGGTGAGGAGAGACAATGACAAGAAATCTGCTTTTGTGCACATTCGTAACCACATCAGCGCATAAGAGGTCCAGCACATCACGGGGTGTCAATTTAAAAAATAAAAAAACAACTTCTGGTGGATGTCCCGTGACCATTTTGTGGATTTCTAAAATCTGCTACAAATAAACCTTTCAGGACACCAGGAGACTATTTGCCAGTCCATGTTTGCACTTGCTTTCAGGTACAGCAATTTTTTGCCCCATGTCTTTGTCTGGGATGATGAAGCTGCCTGGAAGGGCCCTGAGAGAACACCTATGTAGAAATCTCTATGCTCACTCAATTTCCACTTGTTTTTCATGTTTTTGTAATTTCTAACGGTGTAGTCTCCAGCAATACAGCAAGAAGTTCTTTCTGGAGAGCATTTGTATTGTCTCTTTCAAACACAGACCCACTCTAAAATATAATTATTTTGGAAGTAATGCAGTTTGACACTGCTTTAACTGTGATGGTTCAATGCTTTGGAATCTTGGGATCTGTAGTTTGGTGAGGCACCAGAGCTCTTTGGCAGAGAAGGCTAAGGACCTTCGAAAACTAAAACTCCAAAGATTCCATTGCATTTAGCCATGGCATTTAAAGTGGTGTCAAAGTGCATTAATTCTACAGTGTAGATGCAGCCTTTGTCATCTTGTTGAATTTGTGTCTGTTTTTGAAAATATTGTATACTGTTTAGATAACTGTTTTAAATGGGGGGAGATTATTCAGTAAATATTTTAATTGTTTTTAGGAGTTGCCTTGGGTCCCACTCTGGGAGAAAGACAGCATACAAAAGCTATTATTATTATTTTTTACCATCCTCCTATCTGTTACATTGTTGTTGTTGTTGTTGTTATTGTTGTTGTTGTTGTGTTGTTGAAAGCTTCCATAGCCGGAATCACTGGGTTTTTGTGGGTTTTCCAGGCTATCTCCTTCTTCAGTGTCTCATTTGTGAGCCATAGCCAGGTCTTCTTCAGTTTTGTCAAGGAACTTTCCATGCAGTGTTTTGTTGTGCCAGCTGTCAGCTCTAGTTTGTAGTGTGGTTTTCTTGTACTGATTTTTTATCTGCTGTGCTTTGAGGAGTTTCTGATTTTTATGACTTCAATCAAAGCAGGTTCTTCACTTTGCTTTACATATTCTGCCAGGACATGTTCTTCTTTTTTGACTGCTTGTTTTACTTGTAAGAGTCCTCTGCCACCAGATCTTCTAGGCAGATATAGCCAGTCAACATCACTGTGAGGGTGCAGGGAATGATGAATGGTCATGAGTTTTCTTGTTTTTCTGTCCAAATTGTCCAGTTCCACCTGTGTCCAGTTTATGATGCCAGCAGTATATCTTATTACAGGTATGGCCCAGGTGTTTATGGCCTTGATAGTGTTTCCTCCATTGAGCTTGCTTTTGAGAATTTTTCAGACCCTTTGTGTGTATTCTTTGCTCACCACAGTTTTCACATGTTCATGCTTGATGTTGTCCAACTGTAATATACCCAGATATTTATAGGCCTCTGGCTGGTGACACTTATTATTATTATTATCATTATCATTATTATTATGGGGGTGATACCTTCCCTAAGAGTAAAAACATGACTAGAATGAGATTTATAAGGGGACTTCCCTGGCTCACAATATTGACTCTTAAACCCAATACAGTTGCTCAAGGTTTTAAAAGCAGCTTTCTGAACTGGCCAAGGAGGTGTGGCTTGTCTTTTCTTTTTTTTTACAGATGACTTTTGAAAGCCCCCTTAAAATGACTTCATTGGCACGGTTGGGGGGGATTCAGTAAGCTCTTTCGTACATAGGCTAGATTGCTCCATTTCTCTTCTTCCCACCACATCATGGATGAAGATCTATAACTCTAATAATTAGTTTAATTTAGACTTGTAGATGGGTTGTAGAAATCAAAAGATGATTGGCACGACCACAACTAATCAACTATAAAAGGAGAAATTAGGGTTTGCTCCTGTCACTATCGATTAGCCATCAGAACTATGTAAGATCTCAGGGCACAGTCCTGGGATAAATTGCAGCTTCCCAGAGGCTAGTTTGAAACACACTAATATAGATGGAACTAAACAATTGCAGCTCTTAGAAGTCATCTAACATGAGATTTTTGGCAAGTGCATCAATAAACAGTATAGGCCAAAGAAAGGAATCAGAAAGTGATTGAGATTAAGTGACTCTTCTAAATGCTTCTGGCTTAGACTTGCTCACTGACCTCCCCGGGAACTTGCTCTGTTAAGGGTCAGCCACACATCGTGGTTTGAGTGCTGGACTACAACTCCGGATTGTAGTCCATTGGGTGATCTTGGGCAAGTCACACACTCTTAGCAAAGCTCCTCTAGATAAGTCTTGCTAAGGAAACCCTGTGATAGTGTGGCTTTAGGGTCATCCTAACTCGCAAATTACTTGAAGACACACAACAGCAACAACATGGGGAGAAGTCATAGCATAGTAGCATAGTTTGCATGCAAAAGGCAATTTTAACTCCCACAGCTAGTTAATATAACCAACACCAAGCTAGATGGACCAATGGTCTGATTCAGTATATACAACTTTCTTTCAACCAGAGTTTCAGAAAGTTACTGGGTTGTTGTGAGTTTTCCAGGCTGTATGGCCATGTTCTAGAAGCATTATCTCCTGACGTTTTGCCCACATCTATGGCAGGCATCCTCAGAGGTTGTGAGGTCTGTTGGAAGCTAGGCAAGTAGGGTTTATATATCTGTGGAATGTCCAGGGTGGGGGAAAGAACTATTTTCTGTCTAAGGTAAGTGTGAATGTTGCAGCTGGCCATCTTGATTAGCATTGAATAGACTTGCAGCTTCAAAGCTTGGCTGCTTCCTACCTGTGGCAATCCTTTGTTGGGAGGTGATTAGCTGAAAGTTAGAAAGTTAGTTTTTTGAAATATTACTTGCAGGATATTCTGGACAACATGACTGTGGGTTATATCCCAAAAGACTATCTTTTCAAACTCTGAGAACAAGAACAAGATGAACAGAATATGCCTTGCTAAATGATATTTCTTTTCTCAGAAACTCAGCATATATGCAATCATGTCATTTATATCAGCCGGCACTGCTAGGTTTTTCAGCCATTGCTGAAAGGGTCTGTATTAAAAATTAGATGTTGGTGGTAAGCAAAGAACAGAAAATAATATAAGCATAAATGTTTACAAAACAGCAGGATTTAGTCACAATACTTAGCTTTGTTATGGCTAGGCTTAGAGCAAAGGATGTCCCAAGTGAATAACATCTTGAACTAAACCTTTGAGTGCATTTTTAAAAATGCTTTTGCAGACCATATTATAACAGTAAGGCATGATTTGTGATCAGAATATATGGTGCGCACTTGTGCGTACACACACACAATCAAAATTTGGGGACAAGTCTTCCTCTCACTTGCCTATGAGCTGTTTCCAGAGATGGATGAAGTCCCCTAATCTGCATAACAACAACAACAACAACAACAACAACAACAAGTTTCCCAATCTACATTCAGAGCCAAAGCTTGGGAAATGTATTTGTGAAATTGCAACTCATAGATTTTTAATTGTGGAAGTTGTAGTCCCAAGAAATACCCTTTCTCAACTCTCCAAATTCCTTGTACCTTCTGAACTTAAAAAAAAATCTGAGAAATTTGCCACTTTGAGAAATTCTGTTCTATCCTTTTAGGAACTTCAAGATCAATACAGTTGGTTAACAGCCATTCTATGGATATATCAACACTATCTAGAATAGGACTCCAGCCCTATCCTAATGTGACTTTTCACCCTACCAACTCCAAAAATAGATAGGGAAGGTATGCTCACTTAAGACAGTCATCATCTGTAAGCAAGCAATGGAGTTACGCAACCAAGGAATCCACCCTGTTGTACAGTCTCATCAGATAAATTCCCATCAACCTGGCCTTCAACTCAATTTAAGGCTATTAGAACCTGCCAATGAGACAATGAGATTTCTCTTGCAATCTTGCAAAGCAAGTTCAAAGGGCAGACACCACATATAACCTTGGCAAAGGGAGGCATAGCTGGAATTCATAAAGAAGGCAAATAATGAAGGAGAAGGAAGTGTCTGGGCTATAATTGGAGATCTGTTCAATGGGATTATGAAGGTGCACCAAGATGCATAAGTTTCCAGTTCCTGGAAATAATGTTGGTGTGGTGTATGGAAATGGCATCTCCCTGTGCCTTTGAATCCATTGAGAGGATCAGTCACCTGGAGTGGTGAAGAGTCTAGTAAAAGCAAATCAGATGGTGGTTATCACCAAAACATTGGAAAGTTGTTTTCTTATACCCAAGGTGATCATGATGTCTGAAGGATTTTAGAAGTTGTTATCCAAAGAAAGCAACATTTTTCAACTTGGGAATGCTAATTCACATTGAGGGATATAGCAATTTGGAAGATGCTGGGAGATGACATATCTTGTGACCTGGAAGCCAGATCAGATAGATAGGATCTCTCCTTGGTTGCTTATTAATAAGGAAAGCAATCAAAGACACTTGCTTTTATTTATTGAAAACACATTCCAGGAACATTCCTTTGTTGTAGGTGGTAATCAGACATTCAGGATCTCAACCTCATGATGTGCCTGATGGCCTATGGAGATACATTTATGTGAAGGACCTGACCTATGCCTCAGCCAAACTACAGTTTTCCAGAAATAATTTATATTATCATGGGTGTACATTTTTCAGCTTCTGAGTTTGTTTTTGTTTCAAGCTGTATAAAATTATATGTGAATAAAAACTATTGTTGCAAAGAAAATAGTTGGACACACATTGCAGCAGGCCCAGTCTACAGGTGCATCTATACTGTAGAATTAATGGAATTTGACACCCCTTTAACTGCCAAATCACATTTTATTGGTTAGCCCATCGGCCGTATCAAAACATTTAACACATAGACATACATACAACATACAACCCGCTGTACAAAAGAAGTTAAAATAAACAAGCTGTTAACAAGATCCCGTTCATGCCAAATATTTGCCATGGTTCAATGATATGGAATCAGGGTATGTTAACTGTAGATGAGACAGGTGTCATTTTAACCTCTGGATCTCATGTGGAATCCATACTTCTCACTCTGATGCAGCGGGATCTGATGTCACATCACTTATGGCTTTGTTTCTGGCCAATTTCCAGTCAAAGTTTTTGGAACATGAGGAACCACAATGGCCATATCTGGCTAAAAACGAACTCACCATGTTTCAAGAGAGGTGTAGAAACTTTGGGATTTACAAAATGGGGTCCTCCTGCTTCTGTGTATGGTTCACAGGCTGCACTTTCTGGCCACAAGAGAACAAGGGTCTCCAGTATCTCCCTGACCTTGACTTTGAAGAAAGCCACCTTGATTTCTCAGCAGTAAAAGATCTTTAGAGACTAAGAGGATTGTAATGTAACTGTAATCATCAACAACTAATTATAGTTTAGAATTGGTTGAACCTTAAATATTATAGAGAGTTGGCTTTTGTAAGTGGAACATGGTGGTGACCATTTGAACCTTTAATCCACCACTCCATCATTCCTGGTGGGGGTTTTGTCTGATCCTTCCAGACAATGTAGCTAATCTTAAGGCTATGTCACCTTTCTACTCTTTTTAAACTTTCCGTGTCAGTGAGATGAACTTGGCCAAGTTCATATTAACTCCATTTCAAAAAGCTAACCACCTTCAGATGGCCACTTACTCTTTGAATTGGGCATTGTATGCTCTCATGCTGAAGGTTCAGGGTATATTTTGAGCTAAAGCAAAGGTAGGTCTAAAGGAGCACACTAGATGTTTTTGCACTTCAAGTTCCAGTAAACTTGGCCAAAATAACTTGTCATGAGGAAGTCTGGGATTTGCAGTCCAACGTCTTGATGACCATATGATTCTTACCATTAAATTGAGACAGTGCACGATCATGGGCAAGTCATATCCAATCTGAGTAGAGTATATAGCTATTTTCTCTCCTTGCCAAAAGACCCTATTATAGCGTTGGCATAAGTTGAGGCTGAGTCCACATCACAACAATATGTACATAAATGTGTGGGTCTTATTTGAAAACCAACCTTAATACGAGGATGTTTTTCCTTTTCTGTCGTGTTTATTTAACAGTTTGATATAGATAAAGAAGCAGGTGAAAGGCAGATATACCACCGATACTGCATGGAGCGTGCATCTGTGCATTGTGCCCATGTGTTCACCACAGTCTCACAGATAACTACCATAGAAGCAGAACACATGCTGAAAAGAACAGCTGGTAAGATCAATATTTCTAAAACAATATGGTACATAAAAATCTAAGAAGTAGTGCAAATGCAAGTCAAGTTATTTTGATACCCGAGGTCAAAAAACAAAACAAAAAAATAGCCCAAGCCTCCTAACAAAATAAATCTGGACATAAAATTAATAATACAACAAATAAAAGTTTTGTGTGCGTTGTCAAAGGCTTTCATGACCAGAATCACTGGGTTGCTGTGAGTTATCCAGTCTGTATGGCCATGTTCTTCTCAAACATGGCCATAGAGCCTGGAAAATTCACAGCAACCCAAAGGTGTCTTTTTGCCTCTGTATTTCTGCTGCCACAGATATTTGTCTCACTCTTAATGCTAGAGTTGCCTTGAAAGATTGTCAGAAGATTCTTAACATCCTAGCAATAGCAGCAAGAATTTAAATATCCTGTGAATGGAAGGCTGTTTTTTAAAAATAGATAATATTTTGCATATCTTATGTCAAGAAGGGTCAAACTGCTGGAAATGTGGAATAGATTGCATTGGAGTGTGGTCAACTTAAAATCCAAACTTCTCCAAAGTCCATCTATATCACCCAGTGTTAAACTATAGTACATCAGTCTCTCTAATTCAACTGACTAAAACTAGTAATCCTTTTAAGGACCAGGTAGTAAGGATGCTGCATGTCAACCTGAGAGTTGTGAAATTTGCCTGTTGCTCAGGAAAAAAGGTCAGTGATCTTTGCCAAAGTAGATCATTAATTCTGAAGTCTACCCAAGGGCATTACGATCAAAAGAGTTTGCAATTTGTATACAAGGCAAAATTCTTCTTCCATATACTTTGGTAGATAGACAGCCAGTGTGTTTCTGGGCTGGAGTTTCTGAACTCTCATTGTTGAATGGCAACACAGAGTTACTCCAAGAGGATACAATAGTGATGTTAAGCCAATTGTTTTGGGCTGATGTCATAACTGCCACCGCGGTCTCTGAGTGTTTTGAATAACGGCTATTGTGAAAGGGCTGCTGAATAGGGTGCCTGTTGCTAGTACCTCCAGGAAAAACCTAGAATCTTTCAGTGTTATGAAGAAGATAAATTTTTCAACAGAACTCGGAGCAGAGGAAGTTATTGAATATGATCATTGATTCATTAATGCAGCATTGTCTGCAGCAGTGTTTCCCAGCCTTTGGTCCTCTAAGTCTTTGGGACTTCAACTCTCAAAGTTGGCCAATTCTCAAGAATTCTGGGAGCTGAAATCCAAAATAGCTGGATAACCAAAGGTAGGGAAACACAGATCTACAAGAGAAGCAATCCAGCATTTTAATTCAAATTAAATGGACCTTTCTCAATTCTATCTGGAGACTGCTGGACTTCAAGGTGACAATAGTAGAGGATGCACTCTACTACATCCCTTTCACTCAGACTTTCTCATGCAAGCATAAGACAAACTGCTTCCATATTTTCATAATGGTTATTCCTTATTCTTCAGGGAATAAGATTTTTCACCCTGTTCCTGTGTGACTGCATCATTAAATTGTTTGAAATACTATTTCACGTGGCTAAAACTCCGTTACCTGTTCCACAACTTGCCCTACTGATAAACAAAGACAACTTTATCCCTTCTTTTTAAGATCTACTCAGCTTCCACTGCCTTTCTTCTGCTTTTATTAGATGTCATCACTCCGAATGGCTTGAACATTAAGAAATTCTCAGCTATGCATGAGTTTCAGAATCTGCACGCAACCTGCAAAGCTAAGATCCAAGAGTTTGTTCGAGGACATTTTTATGGGTAGGATCTATTCATAGATGGCTGATTTCCCCCCATATGGTTAGGGTCTTTCTGCATGACAGATCCTGGGCTAATTCCAGATTTAAATGAAGGGAGGGAAATAATTTTACTGCTAGAATTTTAATATTTAACATTTAAATTTATAAATTGTTTAATTGTTATTAAATTAAATATTTATATTTTTATTCTGATTTTTGTATTGCTTTTCACTTGTATTTTTTGAGTATGTAGTTTGCCACCTTTGAGTATGTAGTTTGCCACCTTGAGTCTCTTTAACAGGAGAAGGCAGAATATAAATTAAAAAGAATAAGTCACATCTCTCAGTTTTGTTGAGGATTCCATGGTCTATTCCTTCCATGTTTTTCTTCACCTTTTATATCACAAGAACAGGTGTCTCTTTACTCTTTAGTATTTGAACAAATAGACATTCTAGTTTTTTGCCTAACTTGCCATGTTGCAGCTATATGTTGATGACCTTCACTCAGCACAGCATTCTGCTTGAATTGTTTGATCAACCACTTGACCCATTTTACGTTTGTTTGCTCTTTCTTTTTTTTTCAGTCATCTTGATTTCAACCTTGAAAGGACCTTGTTTTTCTTCATTGCTGGGAGATATGAGTTTTCTAACAAAGGAGCTGACATGTTTCTAGAAGCTTTATCAAGATTAAACTTCCTATTGAGGGTAAGGAAGTGCATATAAAGCCCCCTTAGCCAGTCATAAAAATGTAATAATAGCTGTCCTGTATTTAACCAAAGATCTACCTAGAAGGCCAGTGTGGAGTAGTGACTGGACTAGAACACTATGATCTGAATCCTTGCTCATTCAGGGAAACCCAATGGGTGACCTTGAGTAAATATAAAAGGATGGGAATGGCAAGCATCATCAGAATATATCTTGGCAACAAACTCTATGATTGGGTTCTCATAACTCAGAGTTGACTAAATAACATGTAGTAACAACATCTACCTAATCTTCCCTTGATGATGACATACTGGTTTTGAGTCCTGGGTAGATATGTCCCAAGTTGCTGTTGAGATCACCCTCTTTAAAGAATAGTCAGTGTAGACAGAGGCGGTTCTACCACCAGGCAAACTAGGCATTTGCCTGTGGCGCCATGTTGTTGGGGGCGCCATCAAGGCAACTCCTGTCTCCTGCGGCAGAAAGGAGCCTAGGAAGACAATATGGTTTTTGGGAAGCCTGTGAAGTATTGCTTATCTTACCTAACTTGGGTGAATTAATTTAATGCATACACACTTATTTAATTGAATGTTCATTTTCTACTGTTACTTTTTAATTTATGGAGCTTGTTTTAATTCATAGGTGAGCCACTTTTGGCCCCATTTATAAGAAAGGAAAATTGTTAAATAAGTCCTAGTACCTTCATTTATAAGTAGATTTTCCCAAGGATTAAAGTTTTAACACCTGTATGCAACTATTTAGTTTAGCAGAGATATAGAATCTACACTTTCTAATGGATGTGCAAGGCAGAGATGGCAGTAATGAATGTCCAGCACTTCTGGCAAATGTCAGTTTGAGAAAATCTGACATACATTGTTAGAAATAGTTGTGCTGATTCAGACTACTGGGTCATCCAATTCAGCCTCCTCCTCCTCCTCCTCTGTAGGAAGTCTAGGAAGCAAGGCAAGTGGGGCTTCCTCCCTGGGGGCATCCTTGGTTGGGGGGTATTAGTTGTCCCTGGTTGCGTCCTGTCTGGATTTCCCATTTTCAGAGTGTTGTTTATTTAGGCTTTTCCTTAATCCCTCCTTATTATCCAACATTTTTGCTTATCCAACACTTTTATTTTTCAGTGATTGGTTTTTTTGGGGGGGGGGGGGGAATTTCTGTTCGCCTACACTTGAAAATTACCTTGGACCGGCTCTGAGTGTAGACAACATTGATCTAGGTCAATGATTCCTAAATTCTTGGCCAAGTTAAATGTTGTCTATATTGAAGGCCAACAAGACTCCAGGATCTCAGAAAGACTCTTCTAGACTTACTTGGAGACACTGGAGTTAAATCGGTACCCAACTGCATGTAAAGTATCTATAGCTAAGCCATGTCTTATTATTCCTCTTACTTGCTCTCCTCCATGAGCCAAGGGTTTTGGATTTCATCTCCAAGAAGCATCAGCTGCCTTGGTCAATGATCAGGGATTCTGAGAGCTGAAGCCCAAAACACCTGGACTGGAAGACCAGAATTTGGGAAACACTGGTCTAGATAAAGTGATATTGGCCTCCTGCATCCCAACATTCCTTCATTCCTTTTGTTTATGTTTTAGAAAAATAAAGAAATATTTTAATGAAATATTTCTTAAAATGAGGGAAATCTCCTCCAATCTGTTGAGAAAAGCTGGTTGTTATTTTTCTTTTCAGGTGCACAGGAGTGATGTCACAGTAGTAGTGTTCTTCATAATGCCAGCAAATACTAATAATTTCAACGTCGAAACCTTGAAAGGCCAGGCGATCCGAAAACAACTGTGGTAAGCATCTCTCTCTCCCCACCCCCATTTTTGGGCTTTTCTGAAGTGACAACATGGAGTGTAGCAATAGAAAGGGATAGCAGGCTTTCCATTGATCAAATTGGCATGTTTTGTCTCTGTCAAAGAAACCATATAAAAGGAAGATCTCCTCCATACATTATAGAGAATGTACTGAGTTTGTGGAAAGCTACATGGTATTCATATGGAATGCTTCTTTCCTAATTCATGCTCACGCGAAAATGTTCCCTGCATGTCATGATGTGCTAAATAACTAAATGCAGAGAGAATTTAAAAATACATGTCTGAGTATTTAATAATATGAACTGATCATCATATGTTTTGAGATGGAATCATCCAGCACTTCACTCAATGCACAGAATGGCTTGAAGCATGACAGGAGTATAGTTCTTTCTCCATTCTCTCTATTATTTGAATGTGGAAAAATGTAAATTGTCTGTGGTTTGATATCTGCTTGTTTCTCCAGCATATACCTATGGGATATATATTTGCCTTTCTTTTTACCTAAGACACAGAGCCAAAAGGGATGTGGATGTGAAATTCCACTTTGGGCAAAAAATGATCAACAGAGGTGGATTTTTTTAAATACAAAAGTCATTTTCTATATAGGTTTTTTTCTGGAAGGAAGAAAAGGTTTTCTCCACCAAAAATAAGCTTTGGTACAGGTGACACTGTTTGAAGTGCAAGGAAACATTGTGTATTCATGTGTGTAGAAAACCCTGATGTGCATAATAATTCATCAGCAACACATCGGGATATTTGACTTTCAACAGAAATCCTTGCTGCTCTATTATTCTTCCCAGGACAGGAGTTTCCTGAGTATTGGCAATCCGCTTCTTCAGCTTGAAATTGAATCTTTCCAAAACCTTTTCCATCCCTAGACTTTGAATAGTTGGTCAGGAGGAAAAATGTGGGGCAAGAATATTATTTCATGTCATAGATGTAGCATGATAAATACACACAAATGTCTATACTAGACAATGTCGAAGAGATAAACAAACACTATAAAGGTTCAAAACATAAAAATAGATGTGTATATTAGAGCATCTTGCAAAGGCCACAGAAATAGTCAGGCCTCTCTGAGTATAGAGCTATCTTCCTTGCTCAATTTGTATATTGTTGGCTCTGCTTCAGTATATAGATTTGCAGTGTCAGTTTGCTGAAATGTGGTTTCTATGACGCGAGCCAAACCTTTTCCATCCCTAGACTTTGAATAGTTGGTCAGGAGGAAAAATGTGGGGCAAGAATATTATTTCATAGATGTCATAGATGTAGCATGGTCAGGAAAAACTGTAAAAGTTTGAGTGTTGAAAAAAAATTGGGAGACCAGGGTTCAAGCAAGTTAATGTCTCTCAGATCCCTTCCACACCGCTGAATAAAATTCCACATTATTTGCTTTGAATTGGGATATATGGTAGTGTGGTCTCAGATAACCCAGTTCAAAGCAGATGTTGCTCCCATTACTTGATGAGAGAAAAAGAAAGGTGTGAGGTGTGAAAAGAAGAAATTGTCATCCTGAAAGCTTTGAAAAAATTACATTCTTTGACTGCAGCTCCAAGAATCTAAACATCGCCTTCCAAAAAAACGTGGCTTTCCCATTATTCATGATACTCTTATAATGTTGCATTCAAATTCTGTGTGACCCATTCAAACGCTTTGTGTTTTACAGACTGCCATCTAGTGCTGCAATAAAGTAATGATATACTATTCTTTTAACAGCACTTAAAACAAAATCCAAAGCAATGAGGCCAAATAAAATTTTGTTGAAAAGCTGGATACAAGCACACAATAATAATATAACATTGCTGCACAAGTAGAAAATTCAGTTCCTTTGGAACCAAGCGAGCTAAAGGCATCTTGAGATACTTTTGGAGATGGTATAGCCAGTGGCATTCTTCTTTTACTTTTATGATATCATAAATATATATGGTGCTGTATAAAAATAAAACAATAGAAACAGATATCCCTGTCAAAGGCATCACAACTAATAAAAATATCTTGGATACATATAATCTCCATTTAGAACCTGGTAAGATTTTCCGTCCTGCACTTTGTTAGTTGGACAACTGTGTCATAAAACAGTCATGGGCAAAATATACCTCCCAAAATCACCCAGACTTCAATATTATTTTTAGGATTTTAGGATGGTTTCTAGAGTCAATTAATTTGTTATCATTCTGATTTACGAATGGGATATCAATAAAATAAAGGAGTACACTTATTGATGTTCCTTTCTGCCGCTTCTTAGGGACACGGCACATTCTGTGAAAGAAAAGTTTGGCAAAAAACTCTATGAGGCACTATTAAGGTAAGAATTTCGAGTTTGCAATATTTCTCTGCATTCACTGTGTTGATGCCTTCATTTCATGCCACATGGAAGACAAACGGCTGTGCCTTAAAATACATACTTTCACACACACACATATATACCTACTTGAATGTTGGAAGCAGGTCACTAGTACTGAGATATATGAAAATTTTGATTCCATAGTTAGTTGAGGTAACTGTGGTGCATCTAATCCAGTGATTCTCAAACTCTGGTCATCCAGATGTTTTGGACTCCAACTTCCACAATTCCTAACAGCTGGTAAGCTGGCTGGGATTTCTGGGAGTTGAAGTCAAAACACCTGGAGGACCAAAGGTTAGGAACCACTGATCTAACCAAACTTAATTAGAATAAGGCTTACCTTGCATGGACATCCATTATAAAGCACTAGCTGTGCCCGGCCACACGTTGCTGTGGCTAGGACTTAATTTTTCTTTTCTTTTTGTTGTAAGAATGTAGAGGTGTGGATGAGAGGTTTTGCTGTCAATTTTCGAGGTTGTGGGGCATTTAGTTTAATTGTTTTGTCCGGTGCCGTGATTCCATTACCCTTTTATATATATAGATTGCTTGCCCAAACGATGCAGGTCAAAATGTTTTCAGGTTTCAATGTGCAATCTTAACAATATTTTTGGAAAATATTGCTTCCCTCTTTACTAAAAGATTTGCCCTGTTGTATCCACAGAGGAGAAATCCCCGATATGAACAAGATCATAGACCGAGATGACCTGACCATCATTAAAAGAGCCATCTATTCCACCCAGGTTAGAACTCTTATCATTCAACGATTTTAACAGAAGCATAAAGCTAGTTTGAACAGAGCTTTGAAATGTTATCTATGTGGGCTACAGCTTCTAGAATTTCCCAGCCAGCCTTTCCAAGATCTGATCTTGTAGACTTAGGTCTCACTAATGTAAACCAATGTCTTCTCTTCCATTCCAGATGTGTCAAATGCTTCTTCCCAGCTCCCATCCCAATTCCTTAAATACTCATTTTCAATGTGCAGGAGCATTCAGTCATGTTAAACCCTACCTTCCGTCTGAAGTTTTACGATCCAGAGTCCAAGCATAGATTTGCCATTATTGGAGATCATAAGAGTCTTTTGTGATTGAGACCAATTGGAAACATTGGTTCACCTCCTATTTTGTAATTGTAAGTTGTATCTAAAACCATCTTCTGTTCTGTTGCAGAGACAGGGCCTCCCACCAGTGACAACGCACAACATGATTGATGATAACACTGACCCAATCCTAAGTACCATTAGACGTATTGGCCTTTTCAACAATCGCACAGATCGAGTTAAGGTAAAAAGCTCACTACTTGTTTTATGTATCCTTTCCCCTTTCAGTAAAATTGTCTTAAAAACTAAACAGGTATGGCCAGCTTGCATAAGAGGAAAATACAAGAAGATATGAAGTACAAAGTTCTAAGGTAGTGGTTTGAGTGGCTTGGGGTATTTTCACACTGTTGGAGAAAAGCTTCAGGAAAATATCACCTGAAAAACAATCTGATATTTTTTTAAAAAATGTTTGGAGGCATTTGGGGGTTGGGGGGGGGTGCTTGAGGAGTAACAAAAGTGGGCTCTGTGGATGCACTTTCTATTTGCTACTTTTAACAAATTTTCTGATATTTTATCTACAAATATCAGCAGCAATAGATCTCTACCAACTGAAAGGTTGGCAGTTTGAAACCCAGGTCGGGGTGAGCACCCAATCTTCAGCCCAGCTCACTGTCCACCTAAGCAGTTCAAAAACAGCTGTGAGTAGAGAAATTAGGCACCGCTTAAGCGGGGAGGTATTTTACGGTACCATAAAAGGAAATATCAGAAATGTCTGCAATCAAAGAACAGGAGGAAAAGTTTGTGATCAAGGGCTCGTCGTCATAGCGGATGGAATGACAGCACTCCCCTGTAACTGGAATCGAGCACAACCTCCAGGATGCCGAAGTTGGAAAAATGCTGACAAATACCTCTATCTGTTGTCTGTCCTGTAGGTCTAGCAGCATTGAATATTTGCAGTGTATATTTATTTATTTATTATTTATTTACAGCATTTATATTCCGCCCTTCTCACCCCGAAGGGGACTCAGGGTAGATTACAATGAACACATATATGGCAAACATTTAATGCCAACAGACAAACAACATATATAGACAGACACAGAGGCATTTTTAACATTTTTTTCCAGCTTCACGATTCCGGCCACACGGGGAGCTGTTGCTTCACTGTCCAGTAGTGGCTGTACTTCCTCATTCCATTCCTCATGTTTTGCTGGCAGTTTTATGATATTGTAAATTAGTTAAATTAGCCTCCCGCATAAAGGGTACCTAAATTTCCCTAGCTGACAGATGCAACTGTCTTTCGGGGCTGCATAGGTCAACAGCAAGCCGGGCTATTTAATGGTCGGGGGCTTAACCCGACCCGGGCTTCGAACTCATGACCTCTCAGTCAGTAGTGATTTATTGCAGCTGGTTACTAGCCAGCTGTGCCACAGCCCGGCCTGTGATCTGCACGGAGTCCCCTTCGGGGTGAGAAGGGTGGAAATATAAGTGCTGTAAATAAATAATAAATACAATATTATGGAGGAAGTGCATTGTAGTTACCGCATCAACCTTAGGGATGCCACTGCAGATATTCATATGTTTAGAAAAAAGAAAAGTTCATTTTCCTTCTCCTCCTTTCCTTTCCTTCTCCTTCCCCTTCCCTTTTCCCTTTCTCTCTTAACTCACAGGTAATACTGCATCCTGAATTCCTTTCTTCAACAAGCCCATTGTTACCAATGGATTATGACGAATTCGTCAGGGGTTGTCACCTTGGGGTATTCCCATCCTATTATGAACCCTGGGGCTACACACCTGGTAAGAAAATGGCAGATGTCCAAGTGTGTGTGCATGTTTTACTGATTTTTGGTAATCCTTCCTTAGAAAATTTGTCACCAGAAGATATGGGGTTTTATGAATTAGTCTCCTGTTTTAATATTGTATGTTTTTATGTCGATTTTATTGATTGTTTTATTGATAATTGATGTTTTATTGGTATAATTGTTTTATTGTGGTATCATGGATATTTGATTGTTTTATTGGGCTAGGCCCCATGTAAGCCGCCCCGAGTCCCTTCGGGGAGATGGGGCAGGGTATAAAAATAAAGTTGTTGTTATTATTATTATTATTATTATTATTATTATTATTATTATTATTATTATTATTATTATTATTGTGATAGTTAACTACATTAGGATTACAGACATTAACAAGGTTATGTGTCTAAGGGCCCTTCCACACAGCCATATAACCCAGAATATCAAGGCAGATAATCCACAATATCTGCTTAAACTGGATTAGCTGAGTCCACACTGCCATATAATCCAGTTCAATGTGGATTTTGTACAGCTGTGTGGAAGGGGCCTCAGTGAGTGTTTTTGTGTTTGAGCTGTTGTTGCTTTTTAGCTACCAGGAAATTGTTTTAATAGCTGTGTTTAACCAGCAAACTGTCTAACAGAAAGGGATACAAGTACAAGCAAGCCTGATTGGTAACTTTTACCAATAAGTAGTTTTAATAAATAGCCTCTCCCAACATGGTACAGTAGAGTCTCACTTATCCAACACTTGCTTATCCAACATTCTGGATTATCCAATGCATTTTTGTAGTCAATGTTTTCAATATATCATGATGTTTTGGTGCTAAATTCGTAAATACAGTAATTACTACATAGCATTACTGCGCATTGAACTACTTTTTCTGTCAAATTTGTTGTATAACATGATGTTTTGGTGCTTAATTTGTAAAATCATAACCTAATTTGATGTATAATAGGCTTTTCCTTAATCCCTCCTTATTATCCAACATATTCGCTTATCCAACATTCTGTCGGCCTGTTTATGTTGGATAAGTGAGATTCTACTGTACCTTGCCAATTGTTTGTATGTCAACTCCTAACATGTCTGACCATGTCTATACTGGTTGGGAGTTATGGGAATTGAAGTGCAAACCATTTGGAAAGGATCAAGCTGCTTTAAGTATTCATTCTCTAGTCTTGCTTGCCTCTGTCAGCAATTTTGCAGTATAATATTTATTACCATTATTCGTGTGATCTGTTATAAAATGCTTTGGACACCATTTTGGGAATAGGCAGCATAAAAAAAATGAATGAATGGATGTGTTAACAGTGGTTCTCGACCTGTGGGTATTTTAGCCTACAACTCCCAGAAATCCCAGCCAGTTTACCAGCTGTTAGGATTTCTGGGAGTTGAAGGCCAAAACATCTGGGGACCCACAGGTTGAGAACCACTGCATTAGAACCAATACTTAAGGAGATAACTCATAGACTGTTAAGGCATACAGTTACCATTATAGCCTTTGTAGCTCCTGTTTCTGCTGAGATGAAGTGCAGTAATGTGTCCTCTAAATCCTTTTTGCTTTTGTTTTTTGGCAGCTGAGTGCACAGTTATGGGGATTCCCAGTGTGACGACAAACCTTTCAGGATTTGGCTGCTTCATGCAAGAGCATGTGGCTGACCCAGCTGCTTATGGTGAGTCCTTTACACTAAAACCAGTTATCAAATTCACCCACAAGTGGTTGCCTCACTTCATCTATATATATAAAATGATAAAGTTGTTTGCGCAGTGACTATAACAACAAAACTAAACATCCCAGAAATATGAAATTTGGCAACACAATGCAAAAGGCTTGCCTCCCGGTTACAACAACACAACCACACCACAAAACCACAATCCGGACCCACAAAACTCACAACAACGCATTGTGACTATAACAACACAACTAAACGCCCCAGAAATACGAAACTTGGCAACACAATGCAAAAGCCTTCCCTCCAGGTTGTAACAACACAACCACACCACAAAACCACAATCCGGACCCATAAAACTCACAACAGCGCATCGTGACTATAACAACACAACTAAACGCCCCAGAAATACGAAACTTGGCACACAACTAAACACCCCAGAAATATAAAACTTGACAACACAACGTAAAAGCCTTGCCTCCCGGTTGTAACAACACAACCACACCACAAAACCACAATCCGGACCCACAAAACTCACAACAATGCATCGTGACTATAACAACACAACTAAACGCCCCAGAAATACAAAACTTGACAACACAACACAAAAGCCTTTTCTCCCAGTTGTAACAACACAACTACACCACAAAACCACAATCCAGACCCACAAAACTCACAACAACGCATTGTGACTATAACAAATACCAAATTTGACAACACAACTCATCCACCTCCCCAATCCCTACATTCACACTTGGCCTCCAAAAAAACAATTACAATAATAACAATAACAACAACAACAATAAGAATCAACACCATCACAGGCAAGAAACAGCCAGGCACTGAGGCTGAGAGGCCAGTCAGTGCTACACTGGGCCTCCAAAAAACAATACAGTAGCATCTAACTTATCCAACCTTCATGACCACAACAACAACAATAATAATAAACACCTACACAGGCAAAACAAAAAAAGGACTATTGTACCACAATAAAAATATAAACCGCACTCAGCAGAATCAGACATTACAACTAACAACAAACCAAAGACAACAGGGATCTCAAGCAATTATCAATCAACACAAAAATTGAAGAAGGTAACAGACTTGAAATACTACTACTAATGTGAGTATAAAGAAGGTCACAGCATAAATACAACCTAATGTAGACTGACCAACGCCACCAGACTAAGCCACAGCAACGCGTGGCCGGGCACAGCTAGTATCATATAAGGAGCCCCCGGTGGCCAAGGGGATAAAAGCCTCGTAACTTGAAGGTTGGGTTGCTGACCTGAAAGCTGCCAGGTTCGAATCCCACCTGGGGAGAGTGCGGATGAGCTCCCTCTATCAGCTCCAGCTCCATGCGGGGACACGAGAGAAGCCTCCCACAAGGATGGTAAAACATCAAAACATCCGGGCGTCCCCTGGGCAACGTCCTTGCAGACGGCCAATTCTCTCACTCCAGAAGCAACTCCGGTTGCTCCTGACACGAAAAAACAAACAAAAAACAAAACTTCATATCATACAGTGTGAAAACTTTCAACTAAGTAAAGGAACAGATTCTGGTGAAAAAGTACAACTGTAAATAAGAATTCTGTTTCCAGTCTCTTGAAATCTCAGAAAGTAACTAAGAAATGCTGGAGAGGCAGCTTTTCCCATTGAAGGAAGCTTTTCCCATGTTTGTGAAAGTGAGAAAATTGTGATTTTCCCCCCCAAATGATACTTCTTTTCACCATGAATTTCTAGATTCTCTAGTGCAGTGGTTCCCAACCAATTTTTGACCAGGGACCACTTTGACCAGGGACCACTCTCCAACATTAATACCAAAAAGGTTACAAACCAATTTTTGGTCAACTTTAGATTTGGTTTGGTTATTTGGGGTGTTGATTCAGAAAATTGCATTGGATAAACTACATCTGCTCTAGTTTCTGTTAGAGAGCATATGCCATCCAGTAGTTGCCACCTGCTCACCCACAGAAAAACGTATTTAATACTTTAGAGCTGATATGGTCTATACAATGCAATTTTCTGAATCAGCATCCCAAATAACCCCAGAAACAGGTCCAAAAACAAAGGCACCAAGAAAAAAATTAATTGGTTGGACTGTGTTATTTTCCGTAGTAGTAACGGTGAGACTGCAGACCATATTTTAGTTCTTGCGGACCACTGATGGTCCATGGACCACAGGTTGGGAACCACTGCTTTAGTGTGACTCTCCTGGAGCAGTGGTTCTCAAGCTGTGGGTCCCCAGATATTTTGGCTTTCAACTCCCAGAAATCCTAACAGCTGGTAAACTGGCTGGGATTTCTGGGAGTTGTAGGCTAAAACATCTGGGGACTCCAGATTGAGAACCACTGTTCCTGGAATCATAGTGAAGTGCCTGTTTCACAGTTGCAGCAGATTCACAACTGGTGAAGGAGATTTTCCAAAGCTCCTTGTTATAGACTTGTTATAAAGTGGAATACTATGCCAAGCCAAGTGATAGGGGTGAAATGTTCATCAGATCCCCAGTTGAAATGCTTGTTGATTCTTTCTTTTGCTTCCATCCAGCCAATGCTCCTTAACAGTCACTGTGCATTCCTTTTGGTGCTATAAAAAACAGACCAAAAATATAATGGCTTTTCTCATTAGTAGCCCTTATAGCAGTTGGTTTTTGTATCTATGGCTAGTATCCTAACATAAGTTATAACATCACAGTTATAACCAGAATCAGCCTTATTATGTAGTTAAGCCCTGTCTTTCTCAGGTGGCTTATTTATTTTAATTACATCCCACTTTTCGCTCAACATCGGATCAAAGGAGATTCAAGTAAAGATTGCTACAAAGTGTAGTTAAAACACCATACTTGTAATAAAAAAAGCTATCCTATTAAAAGCCAGCTCGTAATAAATGTATTTTACATTAGGTGATTTCTTGAATGTTTTCTCCTAACTTTCATGGGCCAGTCAAGCTAAAATGCAAACTATAGATCTTCTCACAGTTCTGCTTCATTTAAAAAAGGGGGAGAGGAAGAGGAGACACAGGAGACCAATGGACCACATAAATTATGAATGGCTTCTCTTCATGAGAGTAGGGACTTCGTGAAGGTCATTCTGTGTAGTGACAGATGCAACCAATGTTTGCAAAGGCCAAAAAAGCATTGATGTCTCCTAATTTCCAGCAAACCTCATTTGTCTCCCACAGGTATTTACATCGTGGATAGGAGGTTCCGTTCCCCAGATGAGTCTTGTAATCAGCTGACGCAATTCCTCTATGGATTCTGCCAGCAATCACGTCGGCAAAGAATTGTCCAGAGGAACCGAACAGAAAGGCTCTCGGACTTGTTGGACTGGAGATATCTAGGAAGGGTAGGCTGAAGTATTCCAACTATTGTTCATGATACATACCTAAGTGGACCCTCCATGCAGCAGAGCAGTATCTCCAGATACCAGGTTCTGGGGGACAAGGAAAAGCTAAGGACTGCAACTACCATTATACCTTACTGGTGAGCTGCTGGAACAACCTTCTCCAACCCTGTGCTCCTCAGATGACCTGGACTTCAATACCCATTACACTATAGTTGCTTATGGAATTATGGAAACCCTAGTGCCATATTCTGGGGAAGGCCCTTCAGATGCATGTGGCTAGCCCGCAGTGCCAGAATTGGGGCTCATCTAAAGAGCTTGTTGTCCTGTATTCACTGTGCAGTCAATTTTGGTTGTCCACACAATGTTCTGCCACTTTTGGTGGTTAAGCCCTGAATTATGAAACATTGAGGGATGCACTAGAGCAGTGGTGTCCAACCTTTGATCCTCCAGATGTCTAGGTCTTTGGCTTCCAGAATTCCTACCATTGGACAAGTTGCCCAGAGCTTCAGTAAATTGGAGTCCCAAACACCTGGAGGACCAAAGGTTGGACATCACTGCACCAGGTTTTGCCTGAAACACCAGAGCAACCTCCATGACTTTGGCACAGTGTACTGTAGTCCAATTCAGACTAGTTCACTATCTATATGCGCCACGACTGTTGCAAGGTTGATGGTATGTTGATGGTATGTGCTTCTATGGCCACTCAAGACCATTTCTTCCCAAGAGTAGCCATGGATTAACTGGCAGGTGTAGATGAGGCCTTGGTCTGGCTAGGCAAGTCAGTTCTTACACTACTATACAACTTGAACATTTTACACTTTGTTTACAGTGGGTTCTTCCAATAAATTCTCCAGAAGCCTATCTTTCTTTTCTGATTTGGATTGCTTGCAATAGTATTTTAGGTGATTCAAGGGTGCTATAATAACAGCATAATCCTCCTCAGAAAAATTTCTGTGGAGTTCAATGGCTATAGAACTAACTGTAAATGTGTTGTTTTTTTTCCTGACTGCTGCTTACAAAATTGTGGGTAAATGGGTTACAGCACAAGGAAACCGTATAATCTGAGCAGTAAGGTATATCTAGTGTTTTTGGTAGCTTACAAATAAAAAGATTGATAAAGTCTAAAGTTAACATTATCTTTTCAGAAAAATGAAAATGGCTATTTTTCTATATTGACTCTTGTTATGGAATTGTCTTCTATTTATAGTTGTTATCTTCCTCTCTCTTCTTTTGCAGTATTATACGCATGCCAGGCACTTGGCTCTTAGTCGAGCGTTTCCTGAGAAATTTGAGATGGAACCCAATGCTCCGCCAAAGGTAACCTTTCTTACATCCAGACCCCAAAATTGTATCATGTTCATGTCTAAAGGAGATTATACTTTTTCCTCATTGTACCAAAAAGGGCAAAATATGTGTGTATAAAAGAATATTAAACATGCACACACTCACTTAGGTATTAAGAGAACACAACATTTGCCAGTTTTGCTCCTGCAACCAAGCCCTCCTCCCTCTCATTCTTAGGAAACGTACCTCATTAATGAGCCAAAAATTGGTAAAAAATAATAATATCGCAACAAAATTTTCACCCATCCACATTTGTCAACCCCGTTATTATAATTATTCGGGTTTTCCAACAATAAGGAAAGCCCACTGGGAAGAGCAATAGACCAATGACATTTTTTCAGACTTCTGGAATTCAAATATCTTCAAGTCTAACATAAGAATTATTCAGTGGGACAAAAGAATTGTGGGGTATTTGAAGAGGAAAAAAAGAAGAATTTGACTGCAAAACTTGGCAATTTTTAAATACAAATAGAGAACAGTGGAGAAAAAATTGTTTTCTCCTGAAGCAAGGAGACACCACCATAATATGATGAAATAGGCTGCATCTACACTGCAGAATGAATACAATTTGACCACACTTTAACTATTACTCAATCCTGTGTAATCCTGAGATTTGTAGTTCAGTGAGGCGAAAGACATTATAAGAGTACATGTCCCATAATTACATAGCATTGAGCCATAGCAGCCAAAGTGGGGTCCAACTGCATTCATTTTACAGTGTAGATGCACCCATAGTCAAGGACTGATATGCCTAATACACATTATATTTACCTAAAGCAGTGGTTCCCAAACTTTGATTCTTCAGAAATCTCAGCTGTGTTGGTCAATGATCAGAGATTCTGGGAGCTGAAGCGCAAGACCGGAGTTTTGGAAATACTATATAGATCAGGCATAGGCAAACCTTGGCCGTCCAGGTGTTTTGGACTTCAACTCCCACAATTCCTAACAGCCTACCGGCTGTTAGGAATTGTGGGAGTTGAAGTCCAAAACACCTGGAGGGCCAAAGTTTGTCCATGCCTGATATAGATGGTGAGTCTTTTTCTATGGACATCTTCTAGAACAGGGGTCCTCAAACTTTTCAAGTGGAGAACCAATTCACAGTCCCTCAGATTGTTGGGGGGCCGGACTAAGATGAAATAGTCCAAAATTAGGATTGTTGTTGTTGTGTGCCTTCAAGTCATTTCAGACTTAGGTCAACCCTTAGTCTAAAGTTTAGGACAGGGGCCAGGTCAATGACCTTGGAGGGCCGCATCCAGCCCATGGGCCTTAGTTTTGGGACCCCTGATTTCATAAGACCATAGGTAAGCAAAGAGACGTCCAAAGACCACCTAGATAGTTTCATAAGACCATAGGTAAGGAAAGGGCCCCCCAAAGGCCATGTAGACAATCTCATAAAACCATAGATAAGGAAAGGGGCCCTCAAAGACCATCAAGACAGTCTCATGGGACCATCGGTAAGGACAGTGACCTCCAAAAGCCAACTAGATGGTCTCATAAGGATGTAGCTAAGCAAAGAGACCTTCAAAGACCATCTAGATGGTCTCATAAGGATGTAGCTAAGCAAAAAGACCTCCAAAGACAAGGTAGACTTAGGTCAACCCTAAGTTTAAGGTTTAGGACAGGGGCCAGGTAAATGACCTTGGAGGGCCGCATCCAGCTCATGGGCCTTAGTTTGGGGACCCCTGTTCTAGAAGAAGGGGCTGGATAGCTCCCATATATGATGATATATCTGCATGTATGGAGGTTGGACTCAATGACCTAGGACAGTGGTTCTCAATCTGTGGGTCCCCAGATGTTTTGGCCTTCAACTCCCAGAAATCCTAACAGCTGGTAAATTGGATGGGATTTCTGGGAGTTGTAAGCCAAACATCTGGGGACCCACAGGTTGAGAACCACCGACCTAGGAGGACCCTTTCTTTTATTTTATTTTTTGAATAAATTTTTATCAAAGAAAAAGAGATTTGTATACATAAAAGTGGGGGAACAATATAGGTATAGGAAAGTAGGAAGAACAATAACAACAAAAAAAGTGAAAAAAAGAAAAAAAGGAGGGTATGATGGGCTCGGGCTGTGGCGCAGGCTGGAGAGCAGCTGCAATGAATCACTGCAATGAATGACTCTGACCAGGAGGTCATGAGTTCGAGGCCAGCTCGGAGCCTATGTTTGTTTGTCCTTGTTCTATGTTAAAAGGCATTGAATGTTTGCCTATATGTGTAATGTGATCCGCCCTGAGTCCCCTTCGGGGTGAGAAGGACGGAATATAAATGCTGTAAATAAAATAAATATGATTAGGGAAGGGGTATTTGGTGGCTTCCGTTCTTTCTCCTCCTATAAAATTATAATTTAACACTGTCAATATAAAAACTAAAGATAAGTTCTTTCCCACTCGTGTCTTCAGTATTTAAGATAATTTTCTAAAAGTGACCAGTCCGTCTTCTTCAATCCACTACCATAATTCTCTTTTAATAGGAATGTTAATTTATCCATATCTTTTATTTCCATTATTTTAATGACCCAATCATTCATCTCTGGAATAGTATCCAACTTTTGGTGAAGACTATTCTCGCCACTTTTGTTAGAAAAGTAAACAATTTATCCAAATTTCGATCTGCAAATAGCTCCAAATCAAACATACCCAGAAGGTAGTATTCCGGTTTCATTGGAAAGGATTTAAGAAAAAAATTGGCATTTGGCATGGATAGTTTTCCAATAATTCCCTTTCTATGGTTGTATGATTTCTCTTTCTTGCTTATACTTCTCTCCTAGACTGAAGGATTTCGGTACCCAAGACCTTCTTCCGTACCCCCTTCACCCTCGGTTTCCCAACACAACAGCCCCCACCAAAGCGATGAGGAAGCGGAAGACGAAGACGAGAGATACGATGAGGAGGAAGAGGCCGAAAGGGATAGGCAGAACATAAAGTCCCCTTTCTCCTTCAACGCCATGCCAACGGGGAAGAAGAAGCAACACGGGGAATATAGGAACTGATGGAAGGTCCTTTGTTCCACAGCCTCTCCTTGAGAGCCACACATCCAACTTGTACGCTTGTCACCTTTTAAAGTCCTGACGATTGCAACATGACCGAAGAAGAGTGAAAGCGCATCCTAAAATAAGCTCAACATCCAAAATATCTTGGATTTCCCTTTCAAATAGTTTTGATGCTATTTCTTCCTCCCGTTCCCATTTTGGATGTAGAAGAAGACATTTAGAAGACTATATTAAAACTAGGGTTAGTGGCTTCAATATATGTGTCTTTAATACCTGCCATTGGAGGAAGGGGCAAAATATAATTAGATCTAATTTTACAGTGTTAACTATGCAAGGTAAATCCAGTGCATAGTCTATAGACATGGAGATATTCCTTGCTGGCTTTAGAAAGAAAGAAATTCCCTCATCTTTCATTTCAAATTCTCAGTCTTTATCTGTCTATATATATAAAAGGGTAATGAAATTTCGGCCTAGGACAAAACAAAACTACACATCCCATAAACACTAAACTTGGCAGCACAACCCCTCATCCATGCCTCTACGTTCATACAACAAAAAGCTCCAGCTCCTCCAGAAAACGGCCAGGCTTTGAGACTGCAAGGCTATTCACTGATATTTCACCTGGCCAACAACGGATTCCCATAAGCCACAGCAACGCGTGGCCGGGCAAAGCTAGTATCTTATAAAGTACAGTAGAGTCTCACTTATCCCACATAAACGGGCCAGCAGAATGTTGGATAAGCGAATATGTTGGATAATAAGGAGGGATTAAGGAAAAGCCTATTAAACATCAAATTAGGTAATGATTTTGCAAATTAAGCACCAAAACATCATGTTATACAACAATTTTGACAGAAAAAGTAGTTCAATATGCAGTAATGCTATGTAGTAATTACTGTATTTACGAATTTAGCACCAAAATATCACGATGTATTGAAAACATTGACTACAAAAATGCGTTGGATAATCCAGAATGTTGGATAAGCAAGTGTTGGATAAGTGAGACTCTACTGTACTAGCAAAACACAAACATAGGACATTCTTGAAAAACAAGGGCATGTTGGTTTAAAGATTTTAGCCCTCGGTTAAAGAAGTCTCTTTTCTGTGATGCAGCAAGATCAAATCATCCTTATATGTTTGTGATATTTTGTTTTAATACGAGTGGCGGGCTCAGACTCACTTCAAAACAAGTTGTGACACACACGTACAACCCATATCCTCCTCTTTTAAAAAAGGAATCTAGAAAAAGCAATGATAAGTGGAGCTAAACTGGAAATATAAAAGGCAAACACTAAAACCCAGCACACAGCCTTACGAAGCAATAAAAAATATGAATTACGAACATTCTCCCAGACACTTGCCCATTGTAGATAATATTTTCTCTTTTAAACAAGCTTGCTTTCAACATGATGACCATGGGACCTTTAAAAAGTGAATGGGGAAAACTGAATTGCCATCTAGCCCTAGAGCTGAGCATTTAACTGCTATGACTCAAGGTTATAGAATCGTTGGAGTTTAGGTTTACAAAGGGCTTCATGATATACATTTCTTCAACATGATCTTGCCACTTCAGCTCTAAAGTAGCAGCAGCTTACTCTCCAACTGTCCCAGTTTGATGAAGATGGTCCAAACTAATCCTCCTTCGAGTTGCTGTGAGTTTTCTGGACTGTATAGCCATATTCCAGAAGCATTCTCTCCTGACGTTTCGCCCACACCTATGGCAGGCGTCCTCAGAGGTTGTGAGGTCTGTTGGAAACTAGACAAGTGAGGTTTATATATCTGTGGGAGAAATAACTTTTCTGTCTGAGGCAAGCGTGACTGTTGCAATTGGCCAGCTTGATTAGCCTATCAGCTTCAAAGCCTGGCTGCGTCCTGCCTGAGGGAATCCTTTGTTGGAAGGTGTTAACTGGCCCTGATTGTTTCCTGTCTGGAATTTCCCTGTTTTCTGAGTGCTTTTCTTTATTTACTATCCTGACTTCAGAGTTTTTATAATACTGGTAGCCAATGCTAATCAAAGGTGGCCAATTGCAACATTCACACTTGCATCGGACAGACAAGAGTTCTTTCCCACACTGGACATTCCACAGATATATAAACTCCACTTGCCTAGTTTCCAACAGACCTCACAACCTCTAAGGATGCGTGCCATAGATGTGGGCAAAACATCAGGAGGAAATGCTTCTGGAACATAGCCATACAGTGTGGAAAACTCACAGCAACCCAGTGATTCCGGCCATGAAAGCCTTCGACAACACATTAATCTTCCATCATCCCGTTTTTTTGAAATGTCCCAGTTACTTCTCCCCTTTTGCTCTCAGTTTACTTCAGTGTCTTCAGATTTAGTACAAAGTAGTTTGCACTCAGTTAATTCATTATGGTGGAGAGGATGCATTGGAGCCTTGTCCTTCCCAATAAGATTAGGCAAAATCTGCTGATTTAAGGCACTCAACCCACCACTTCAGCCTGACTCCATTGAAACAAAGATAAAATATTCCAAATTAGGAGATCCTAAGGAAATCAGGCATGGAAGGAGGGCAGGATTTGTGCCTGTGTCCTCCAGGCTGCTTTCAATCCCTCTTCCCCACTCACCCACTTTATAACTAAAAAAGAAAATAAAGTATATATGTTCCTGGTTTGGCTCTTAGAGGGTTTTTATTTATTCGTGCACACAACTTGCGTTGGAACATTAGGGTGGAATATGAGGCCAAGGAAATAAAAAACGCTGTTTCCAAACTTTATTTCAAATTTCTTCAATAGACCCTGATAACTTAGCTAAGCATTGCACATAGGTTTGTGGGTTCTTATGAGATATCAAACCATGATTGGTGTCATGGGGGGTTTGTGGAGCTTGCAAAAAGCTTTCCCCCTTTTTTTGGACTTGAGACAGTCACTTATATAGGCCACCCTCATGCATCCCTATTCACCTCCAGAAAACTTGGCAACCCTGATCAACACTGAAGAATTTGCTTAGGTTTAACAGTCATTATCTCACCTCAGAAAACCTTGGGACCTGTAGTTTTGTAAGCGGGACTAAAGGTATATTCTCAGTGCCCACCCAAAACTACATTTCACATTATTCTTTGGGAGACGCCATGGTCATAAATGTTACATAAGACACAAGAATACATTCTCTACTGTTTGGAGAGGTTTGGGAACTAAATGGGGAACTGACCCAAAAATCGACTTCTTAGAAAGTTTTATTTTGCAATGATTTTTCATTTTTGCTACTTACTCAAACAGGCAGGAATTAGTATCTTTTTCTTCCAGCTACATTTGCAAAAGCAAGCTCAAAGTTAGAATAAATGCATGTTAACCATAAATTCCTAAGCTGGAAAATGGCCTTTAATTGTTTAGCAGTAGAATCATGGGGAGACTCAAGTGAAGATGATACAGATAGGAAGCTGAGGCAAGAAGTCAGAACAGATGAATAGGGAGAGTTTCTCACATCGAACATCTTTTCAAGAACATGACTTTGGACCTTCCCATCCGAGGCTGAAAGTCTTTCACCAGTTTAATAGGCCATCAGAAACATATCCCGGTTTCTCTTCGCCTTCTTCTTCATCTCCTAAAGCAAAAGAGATATGGCATTGATAACAGGGAACAATGACTGGGTTCTCTATCTTTTTCTTTTGACTTCCATGAAGATTTTATTTTAATATATTTGTTATTGGCACTGATGCATCTGTGAATAAAATAGCAATATATAGCAATGAACAAAAGTTAAAGGATCACAGTGAACCAACTACAAAATGCATTTCACCAATTGATTAAGGTTTAAAAACAAACAATAAATGTACTTTTTAAGATTTGCAATAAACTGTAAGGCAGCGTTTCTCGACCTGGAGGTCGGGACCCCTGGGTGGGTTGTGAGGGGGTGTCAGAGGGGTCACCAAGAACCATCAGAAAACACATATATTAATTCACAGTTCTCTCCAGAGGTAGGTGAACTACCTCTCCCCTAAATCACTGTCAATTCATCCCAAATCCCTCCAGTATTTTCCGTTGGGCATGGAGGTTCTGTGTGGGAAGTTTGGCCCAATTCTATTGTTGGTGGGGTTCAAGGGGCTCTTTGATTGTAGGTGAACTATAAATCCCAGCAACTACAACTCCCAAATGTCAATGTCTATTTTGCCCAAACTTCATTAGTGTTCACATTTGGGCATATTGAGTATTCTTGCCAAGTTTGGTCCAGATCCATCATTGTTTGAGTCTCTGGATGTAGGTGAACTACAACTCCAAAATTCAAAGTCAATGCCCACCAAACACTTCCAGTATTTTATGTTGGTCATGGGAGTTCTGTTTACCAAGATTGGTTCAATTCTGTCATTGGTGGAGAGGATGCATTTTGATTGTAGACTAACTATAAATCAAAGATTTATATGCTGTTTATATTTATATGCTCTTTGATTGTAGGTTAACTATAAATCCCAGCAACTACAACTCCCAAATGACAAAATCAATCCCCCTCAACCCCACCAGAATTCAAATTTGGGTGTATCGGGTATTTGTGCCAAATGTGGTCCAGTGAATGAAAATACATCCTTCAAATCCAATATTTACATTACCATTCATAACAGTAGCAAAATTAAAATTATGAAGAAGCAACAAAAATAATTTTATGATTAGGGGTCACCACAACATGAGGAACTGTATTAAGGGGTTGCAGAAACAGAAAGGTTGAGAACCACTTTTGTAAGGAAATGAGCTCTTACCTTCTTCTTGCGCTGCCTTTCGTAGGGCGGAAAGAAATAATGCTGCTGCTTCAGAAAGGGTGAGGGGACTCATATTTTGGCTGCGTGTCTCTGCAAAAGCAAAAGTCAGAGAAATAGGTAGGTAGGTAGGTAGGTAGATACTCTGACTCATTGGAGGAAGAGAATATCTCTTTAAGGTTTAAGTCAGAAAAGAAAAGGGTGGATGAGGCTTATGCTTGCAACGTAAGGAGAGATATTCAAAAGGATAAATTTGAAAGGCTTGTTTACCTTACATTCACATTTATAATCCATAAAATAATTGCTTGTACAAGTTCAGGAATTAAAAAAAAAACATGATTCTGTTGATGGGCATGGGTCCAGGAATAACTTTACAGGTGGGCGCATTCTGATGCTGGGTAAGGTCAAGCCATACTGGGCAGGGTTTGCAGTATTATAGGATTATACAAGCAAGCATGCCTCAGTTAACAAAGGAGCTCCTTTTCACAATCTTTATAGAGAACCTCAACCCAGTCGCCTTTTCTTGTCTTCCTTCTAGCTCAGTGGTTCCCAACCTTTTTTTGACCAGGGTCCACTCTCCAACATTAGTACCAAAAGGGTTACAAATAAGTTTTTGGTCAATTTTATATTCTGTTTGGTTATTTATTTATTTACAATATTTATATTCCGCCCTTCTCACCCCGAAGGGGACTCAGGGCTGATCACATTACACATATTACACATTCAATGCCTTAACATAGAACAAAGACAAAGACAAACGCAGGCTCCGAGCTGGCCTCGAACTCATGACCTCTTGGTCAGAGTGATTGGTCTCAGCTGGCTGGAGCTGGCTGCAGCTGGCTGCTCACCAGCCTGTGCCACAGCCCGGGCCACAGACCGGTTATTTGGGGTGATGATTCAGAAAATTGCCTTGGATAGATCACATCAGCTCTAGTTTCTGATACAGAATATATGCCATCCAGTAGTTGCCATTTGCTCGCCCACAGAAAACCGTATTTAATAATCTAGAGCTGATGTGGTCTATCCAAAGCAATTTTTCTGAATCAGCACCACAAATAGGAACAGGCTTAAAAACGAAGACACTAAGGTGCCCCCATTTCCAGGCACCACATGGAATGGCTCCACTCGGGGAGGGAGGAGGAGGAGAAGCAGCAGTCAGGAGGCTTGCTGTTGCACCTTTCATGGGTCCATTGGTGTGCTCCTGTGTCCCTCACACACAAATTTCCTTACCTAGCTGCAACCTGTCATACAAATCCTTCCTCTGGCTCTCCTCCGAGATGAACCGACGACCCTCTGAAAAGGAAACATATCAAGTTGAAACAGGTAATATATTTCCAAACAACATGAACAGTCTTGCAAAATGCTGGCTACATTTCCATGCTCAAGACCAAAATCAAGACTTACGTGCACCCTTTAAATAGAGCATAGCCTGAGGTGTCCAATTTCTTCTTTGGAAGTGAGCCTTTTGGACCAAAACAAGAAAAAAGATATACAATTTAGAGATCCTACACAAGGAGTAGTGGGTGTCTTCACTTCAACTCAGCAGAAGTTGAGGAAGTAATATACTAAAGTTTTGTCTTGGCTTACCTGAGGAGCACTCCAGCAGAGACATATCAAGGAAGCTGAGAGCAATAAGGTCAGGGGAATGGCTGTCCCCCTCTGCAGTCGCTAAAATGAGAAAAGGAATCAAGAGGACTTAGCAAAAAAATAAAATAAAAATCCCATTACAATAAGAACCCATAAGGGATGTATTCCTGGTCAGATGATGTTTCCTGAAAACATGGAAACAACTCAACATCATTAAATTGCTTGACGTTTGGTTCTTGCATAATATAGAGTTGTTCTGGAGTATAGGAATTTCTTAATTCCTCCAGGATTAACTGTAGAATTGCCTGGAGGACATAGCAAAATCCTCGACAGGCCACCTTCTGCAGGTAAGTGAACACATATGCATTCTGTAGTTATGAGGGTCTTACAGTAATTAAGATCCCTTCTAACTCAACCCCATCCTTGGAGGAGAAAAAACAATTTCTTCTTTGGAAGTGAGGCTTCCTTGTGGGCCATCCAGTCCAACTCCCTGCCAAGAAGCACGAAAATCGTATTCAAAGCAACCTTGACAGATGGCCATCTAGCCTCTATTTAAAGGTAAAGGTTTCCCCTGACGTTAAGTCCAGTCTTGTCTGACTCTGGGGGTTGGTGCTCATCTCCATTTCTAAGCCGAAGAGCCGGCGTTGTCCGTAGACACCTCCAAGGTCATGTGGCCGGCATGACTGCATGGAACACTGTTACCTTCCCGCCGGAGCGGTACCTATTGATTTACTCACATTGACATGTTTTCAAACTGCTAGGTTGGTAGGAGCTGGAGCAACAGCGGGCACTCACTCCGCTCCTGGGATTTAAACCTGGGACTTTTCGGTCCACAAGTTCAGCAGCTCAGCGCTTTAACACACTTTGCCACCGGGGCTCCTTTTTAAAAGCCTCTGTTTAAAAGACTCCAAAGAAAGAGCCTCCACCACACTCCGGGGCAGAGAGTTCCACTGCTGAACAGCCCCCACAGTGAGGAAGTTCTCCCTAATGTTCAGGTGGAATCTCCTTTCCTGTAGTTTGGAGCCATTTTTCTGCATCCTAGTCTCCAGGACAGCAGAAAACAAGCTTGCTCCCTCCTCCCTATGACTTCCCCTCAAATCTGTATACATGGCTGTCATGTCTTCTCTCAGTCTTCTCTTCTGCAGGCTAAACATTCCCAGCTCTTTAAGCCGCTCCTCACCGGGCTTGTTCTCCAGACCCTTGATCATTTTAGTCACCCTCCTATGGACACATTCCAGCTTGTCAACATCTCCCTTAAACTGCGGTGCCCAGAACTGGACACGGTATTCTAATTCCGGACACTGCAATTTAAATAAAATGAAACTTTATTTATATCCCGCCCTAGCTCCCTGTGGGGACTCAGTCTCCTGAATTGTATACTGTCCATACAGTTGCACTGCACATAAGAAAAAACAGCTCTGACCCAACTGAGAACTTGAGTGCCTCAGCAAACTACAAATCCCCATGATTCCATATGACATTGCTGTAGCATTTCAAATGGAATCAGAAAAGGCTCCAGCCATTTCAAAGGCAGGAAGATTACACTTTTCCCATCTTTTTGGCCCATGTTTTTGGCCCACTCTTGCATACATGGTGATTGTTAGAGCAGCCCAGCATTTCTGTGTTCACAAATACTATGCTGTGTTTGGTGCTCTGCTATGGCTGATTTCTCTGGTTGAGTTAGTCTGCAGTGCCTTTCATGTTCCTTAATTTGTGTTTGGGCATTGCTGCGTCTGGTGGTCCCTCTATAGACTTGTCCACAGCTGCATGGTATACGGTAGACTCTTGCCGAAGTGGAGGATCCCTCTTGTCCTTTGCTGAACACAGCATTTGTTGGAATTTCATGTGTAATAGATTCTTCCTTAATCCCTCCTTATTATCCAACATTTTTGCTTATCTAACATTCTGCCGGCCCGTTTTTGTTGGATACGTGAGACTCTACTGTATCTTGTGAAACTACAAATGGGGGGTTGTGGTAGCTCAGTGGGTTAAACCACTAGCTGCAGAAAATCTGCTGACCGGAGGGTTCGAAGCTGCGAATCAGAGTGAACCTAGCAGTTCAAAAGCATGCAATGTGAGTAGATCAATAGGTACTGCCTCAGCAGGAAGGTAAAAGGGAACCCCATGCAGGCACGCAAATATGCCAGCAAAAAATTATCTGAGATGTCTACGGGCAACAGGCTCCTCGGCATGGAAAATGGAACAAGAGCACCTCCCCATGGCCGGAGTTGAGCACTGCCTCCAGATACTAGAGATGAAAAGGAGGAAGGCCTTTACCTTTGTCTGTGTATGTGTATTGTATGTTGTTTTTGTGTAAAAGGCATTGAATGTTTGCTTTATATGTGTACTATAATCTGCTCTGAGTCCCTCTGGGGAGATAAAGCAGAATACTGTATAAATAAAGTGCATTATTATTATTATTATTATTATTATTATTATTATTATTATTATTAATCTCAGGATTCCATATATGGGCAAGGTGGAAAAGTTAATTTCCTATGATTTCACTTTAATTTCCGTAGCAATATTCCTAAACCACAAACTTCACATATCTATATTAAAGTGGAATCATAGCACTATAACTCTGTAGTGGAGCCCCCAGTGGCACAATGGGTTAAACCCTTGTGCCTGGAGGACTTCTGACCAATAGGTTGGCGGTTCAAATCCGGGGAGAGGGTGAGCTCCCTCTGTAAACTCCAGCTCCCCATGTGAGGACATGAGAGAAGCCTCCCCCAAGGATGGTAAAACATCAAACATCTGGGCGTCCCCTGGGCAATGTCCTTGCAGACGGCCAATTCTCTCACACCAGAAGCGACTTGCAGTTTCTCAAGTGGCTCCTGACATGAGGAAAAAAAACTCTGTCATGTTAACTGGCACCTGTAGGTAATGGGAGGGCTTTCGATAACACATTTATGGGTGGTATGAATTATCTTAGAAAAGGCTTTATTTCCTGCATAGCAGACAAAAACTTTCCCAAAGTTTAACAGACACTAGAACTGTATACATCATCCCAAAGAAATAATTGTTCTTTTACTATTTGAAGAATTTCTGCATATTTAATCAATTAAAGATTGGGGGTTAACTCATCAACATTTATTTAACAGGGCTACAATCGCCAAAAATTTGATTCTGCAACAATAGATTTAATTATGTGACCTCATTCATTTCATAAGATTTTCTTCAGCAAGGAATACTCAGAGGTGGTTTTGCCATTTTCTTTCTCTCCAAGCACCCAGTCAAAATGAAGTATCCATATTTTTGACTCTCCCAGAAAAAAAGCTATGATCATACATACATTTACTTAACAGCAGTGGTGGATTGGTTTGAGTATTCGACTACGAATCTTGAGACCAGGATTTGAATCCTGCTTCAATGTATGTGTGATTTTGGGCATGTCACACTCTCTCAGCATCAGAGCAATGGAGCTGCGGTGGCACAATGGATTGAACCCTTGTCCAGGCTGAACTGCTGACCTGAAGGCTGAGTTGCTGACCTGAACGTTGCTGGATCAAATCCGTAAGACGGAGTGAGCTCCCGTCTGTCAGCTCTAGCTTGTGAGGATATGAGAAAAGTCTCCCAGCAACATCCGAGCATCCCATGGGCAATGTCTCTGTAGACAGCCAATTCTCTCACACCAGAAGTGACTTGCAGTATGTTCTCAAGTCACTTCTGACACAAATTTTAAAAAAGCCTCAAAGGAAGTCAATGACCACCTCTTCTGAACAAATCGTATCCAGAACGAAATCCCATGATAAGGTTGCCTTAAGATTGTCATAGGCTGTAAAAAACTTGAAGGCACACAAGTGTGTGGAACTCGGATACACAGGTGAGATGCCAAATACTAGGGAGGAAGTCTTATTGGACATAGTTCAGGAAGATAACTTTAAAAAATATTTAATTTGGGGTGGACTATACTCCATAGGAGCCCCTGATGGCGCAGTGGGTTAAACCACTGAGGTGAACTTGCTGACCAAAAGGTCAGTGGTTTGAATCCGGGGAGCAAAGTGAGCTCCTGTTGTTAGCCCCAGCTTCTGCCAACCTAGCAGTGCGAAAACATGCAAATGTGAGTAGATCAATAGGTACAGCTCTGGCAGGAAGGTAACGGTGCTCCATGTAGTAATGCCGGCTACATGACCTTGGAGGTGTCTATGGATAACACCAGCTCTTCAGCTTAGAAATGGAGATGAGCACCAATCCCCAGAGTCAATCACGACTAGACTTGATGTCAGGGGAAAGCCTTAATCTTTACCTATACTCCATATTTTTAAATATGCATCGGTATAGCTGAAGATTTACTTTCCAAACTTTCAAATTTCATTAAATTATTTTTAACATTTTCCCTCTCTATAAGTCAACTATAAGCAACAAGTTAAAAAAGGTGAAAAACCTGTCCATCTTTTCCATGAATAGCATTAATCATGATCAACTGATTAATATGTTGAGCACAAAGTTATTAATATACATTTGCTGAGAACTCTGAGATACTTCCATCCTGTGGGTGCATTTACATGGCATAATTAATGCAGTTTGACACTACTTTAACTACCATGGTTTAATGTTACAGAATCATGGGATTTGTAGTTTGTTGCCAGCAATATTTGGCAAAGGAGGTTACCAACCTTACAAAACTATAAATCTCTAGGATTTCATAGCAGCAAGCCACGCAACTTCAAGTGGTATCAAATTGCATTAATTCTGCAATATAGATGCACCCTGTATTGAATATAATTTATGAGTTAGATGACCAAATATTATGGAACAAATGTTATGGAAATAGAGCAATTTTATTGGAATGACTATTCAAAAATCAATCTCATGGATACACACACACACACCCCCTATTATTCTCATGTTATTGCTAAGCACAGCTTTAGATTTCATTATACATCTATTTGTGATTTTATCAAGAAATTAACCACCCACGAACAAGGCACATTGCATCTGTAGTTAATGCAGCAGGGATGGAAAATAAACTTTTAGGTTTTAGGCATACAGTATACTTGGTGAAGTAGAAGAGGAGAAAAAATAAGTATAGTTGTTTCGACGTACCTTCATGTCTTTGTTCTCTTGGTGAGCTGGTCTTAAGGAGCCGGAGAGCGCCTGATGGGGAAAATGCAATATGATGTGGTCGTCATGTAGGAATCCCTATTTAAGTCTTCCATGGAGAGATGCCCTCCCTCTTGGAGACGAGAGTGGAGCGTCTCTAAAGGGACTTGTCAAACTCGGAGTTGCTGACATCTTCCGAAGATGGGGGAGGACGTTCAGAAAGCTCCAGGGGAAGTGACCCAAACTTCTGACATGTGCTCTCTTCGCTTTAGGAGACGGCATCAACAACAGTTCCCAGCATTAAAAGCAATGCCTTAATGATGAAAGATCAAGACTCATTACCAGTATCATCGTCATCAATCATCATCTTATTTTCTTTCTGGATTGAGACTGAGAACAGTTCAACACATTGAAAAGGATACAACTGAAAACCTACAAGATATAAATATTTAGGTAAAAGTAAAGGTTTTCCCCTGACATTAAGTCTAGTCGTGTTAGACTCTGGGGGTTGGTGCTCATCTCCATTTTTAAGCCAAAGAGCCAGCGTTGTCCGTAGACACCTCCAAGGTCATGTGGCCGGAATGACTGCATGGAGCGCGGTTACCTTCCCGCCGGAGCGGTACCTATTGATCTACTCACATTTGCATGTTTTCGAACTGCTAGGGTGGCAGAAGCTGGGGCTAACAGCGGGAGCTCACTCTGCTCCCCGGATTCAAACCGCCGAGCTTTTGGTCAGTAAGTTCAGCAGCTCAGCAGTTTACCAGGTTAAATATTAGAAACTATTAAAACAAGTATTTTAAAATCACAGTAAAACAACCACCCTATATTGGGAGAAAGGCATGAGAAGGTTTATTATTATTACTAGAATACTACTACACTGCCTCTACACTTGCAGGTTTATTATTATTACTAGAATACTACTACACTGCCTCTACACTTGCAGGTTTATTATTATTACTAGAATACTACTACACTGCCTCTACACTTGCAGGTTTATTATTATTACTAGAATACTACTACACTGCCTCTACATTTGCAGGTTTATTATTATTACTAGAATACTACTACACTGCCTCTACACTTGCAGGTTTATTATTATTACTAGAATACTACTACACTGCCTCTACACTTGCAGTATGATGCAGTTTGAAACTGTATTATATGGCCAATGTAGACTCATAGAATGCAGTTCAATTGCATTATTTAAATGTGCACTGATATATAATGCAATTTCAAGCTGTTTTTATAATACAGTAAAACTGTAATACATTAAATAAAGTTTGTATTTTTGTCTTTATTTGCTTTTAATTACTATATTTCAATATTAACATCAAGTCAATAAAGAATTTATGACATTGTTTAGTATGGGATATAATATTAGTTAGGTCTATTTTGATATAAACTCTCAAGCAACCAGAAACTACATTTATCTGGCATCTACCAATCCCCATGGGTGCCAGTTATCTGAGAGTCTGCTACAGTATTATTATTATTATTTTATTTTATGACACAGCAAACAAGATAGATATGCTGGATTTCGTATCAAAAAATCACAAGTCGAACACTTCCCAAGTGTCTAGGACTGTGTGATGTATTTTCGGATGATGCATGCAGATCCCAGTAGGGTGGCCCTTTGCAGTTGGCAGATCGTAATTTTGTCAGTGTCTATTGTTTCCTAATGCCGGCAGAGATCTTTTGGCATGGCACCCAATGTGCCAGTCACCACCGTATTTATTATTATTGACACAACGACGTTGTATGACACAGCAAACAAGATAGATATGCTGGGTTTCGTTTCACAAAATCACAAGTCGAACACTTCCCAAGTGTCTAGGATTGTGTGATGTATTTTCGGATGATGCGTGCAGATCCCAGCAGGGTGGCTTTTTGCAGTTGGCAGATCGTGATTTTGTCAATGTCTATTGTTTCCAAATGCCGGCTGAGATCTTTTGGCACGGCACCCAATGTGCCGATCACTACCGGGACCACCTGCACTGGTTTCTGCCAGAGTCTTTGCAGTTCAATCTTGAGGTCCTGATAGCGGCTGAGTTTTTCCTGTTGTTTTTCGTCAATGCGACTGTCACCTGGGATGGCAGCATCAATGATCCAAACCTTGTTCTTTTCCACAACTGTGATGTCTGGTGTATTGTGTTCCAGAACTTTGTCAGTCTGGATTCGGAAGTCCCACAGTATCTTTGCGTGCTCATTTTCCAATACTTTTGCAGGTTTGTGATCCCACCAGTTCTTTGCTGCTGGCAGGTGGTACTTGAGGCATGAGTTCCAATGAATCATTTGGGCCACATAGTTGTGCCTCTGTTTGTAGTCTGTCTGTGCAATTTTCTTACAGCAGCTGAGGATATGATCAATGGTTTCATCTGTTTCCTTGCACAGTCTGCATTTTGGGTCATCAGCTGATTTTTCGATCTTGGCCTTAATTGCCTTTGTTCTGATGGCTTGCTCCTGGGCTGCAAGGATCAGGCCTTCTGTCTCCTTCTTCAGGGTCCCATTTGTGAGCCAGAGCCAGGTCTTCTCCTTATCAGCTTTTCCTTCAATTTTGTCAAGGAACTTTCCATGCAATGTTTTGTTGTGCCAGTTGTCAGCTCTAGTTTGTAGTGTGGTTTTCTTGTACTGGTTTTTTGTCTGCTGTGCTTTGAGGAGTTTCTGATTTTTGACTTCAATCAAAGCAGGTTCTTCACTTTGCTTTACATATTCTGCCAGGGCATGTTCTTCTTCTTTGACTGCTTGTTTTACTTGCAAGAGTCCTCTGCCCCCTGATCTTCTAGGCGGATATAGCCGGTCAACATCACTGCGGGGGTGCAGTGAATGATGAATGGTCATGAGTTTTCTTGTTTTTCTGTCCAAAAACAGTTCCATCTGTGTCCAGTTTATGATGCCAGCAGTATATCTTATGACAGGTATGGCCCAGGTGTTTATGGCCTTGATGGTGTTGCCTCCATTGAGCTTGCTTTTGAGAATTTTTCTGACCCTTTGTGTGTATTCTTTGCTGACCACAGTTTTCACATGTTCATGCTTGATGTTGTCCAGCTGTAATATGCCCAGATATTTATAGGCCTCTGGCTGGTGACACTTTATTGTTTGGCCATTGGGCATATTTATGCCCTCACTTTCAATGATTTTTCCCTTCTTCAATGCCACTGTCGAGCATTTGTCCAAACCAAACTCCATGTTGATATCAGTGCTAAAAATTCGGACAGTGTTGGTCAGAGACTGAATTTCAGTTTCTGTTTTCCCATATAGCTTCAGGTCATCCATGTACATCAAATGTGAAATTTTGTGAGAATTCTTAGATGTTTGGTAGCCGAGATTTGTTTTTTGTAAGATTGTTGACAGAGGGATCATGGCAATAATGAAAAGCAGAGGGGACAATGAATCTCCCTGGAAAATTCCTCTTCTGATGTTGACAAGTCCATAGCTTTCATTTCCAACAAACAGTTCAGTTTTCCAGTGCTCCATCATGTTTTCAATGAAGGTGCCAACGTTTTTACAAATCCCGATGGTGTCCAGGCACTTGATGATCCAGCTGTGTGGGAGTGAGTCAAAGGCCTTTTTGTAGTCAATCCACGTCATGTGAAGATTAGCTTTTCGGCTCTTACAGTTCTCCAGGATCATTTTGTCAATCAATAACTGGTCTTTTGTGCCCCTGCTTTTCCGTTTGTTGCCTTTCTGTTCATCTGGCAAGATGTTAATACCACCGTATTTTTTATTATTATTATTATTATTATTATTATTATTATTATTATTATTATTATTAATATTATTAATTACACTGCCTTTTTCTCTAGATTGAGACTCAGAAAAAGCCTTTATGCAAAATCTTTTTGGCAAAAATTACAAAATGATGGAGTAATAGTTTTATAAGGTCTTGAGTATTCTCTGTAAAAAAGTGCTGGTGCCTCACCGTACTAGAACTTCCAGGATTCCATTGCATGGGAGTTAAAGTGGCCTCAAACTATATTAATTCTGTGGTGTAGATGAACCTGAGGCCAGCTTTTGGGTTTTGTTTCCTATTCTCTCCAATATTCTGCCTCAATGAGTTCTGAATGTATTTATGTCTTTGAAGGCATTGCATCAAACCTGCCATTTCCCGTTCGAGATAAAACAGATGAGACACCAGCATCGTCATATAATCAATCATTCCCAAATCAATCTTGAGAAGAGAAGATCACCAAAGCAGCAGGGCTCCTTGTTAAGACAAGCCTCGTGCGTGGTTTGTTCTAACTGAAAGACCTCAGAAAGGGCAATATGGTGCCCACGTTGACATGGTCCGCCACACAAGATCAACCACGAGAGTGAACTTTAGGGCTGAGTTTCACTTCCCTTCTGACTCGTCCTATATCATCAGATCCAATGAAGACCAATCAAACTTTGAATGAGAGAACTGGAAGAGACCCCAAGGGCCATCCAGTCGAACCCCAAGTTATCCTCTCCTTTAGCAAGAAAAATAATAAGACAATCTTAGAATTGGGACAGTTCACAAGGAATGGCCTAATGCAACTCCTTGCCATGCAGGTTTGAACAACTAAAACACTCCTCAGAGATGGTCATCCAAAGCTTTGTTTATGATCCACCAACCCATTGTTAAATAGTTGTTAGAGTAATGGTGTCCTTTCTCTTTTCTTATAATCTGACTTGTTCAAGGTAGAATCATGGGACTGGAAGGGAGTGAAAGGGCATCCAGTTCAACCCCCTTCTGCCATGCAGGAATACACAGTCAAAACACTCCTGACAGATGGCCATCCAACCTCTCCTTAAAAACCTCCAGAGAAGGAGATTCCTCATCCCTGAGAGGAGCATATTCCACTGTCAAATATCTCTTATTCTCAGGAAGATCTTCCTAATGTTTAGGTGGAATCTCTTTTCCTATAGTTTGAATCCATTGCTCCGTGTCTTAGTTCTAGAGTTTGCTCTCTCCTTAAACATGACATCCTTTCAAAGGCATAAAAATGGCTATCATGTCACTTCTTAATATTCTCATCCCCAGACATATAGCTTCAGGTCATTTCTCAGGTGAAGATATTACCATTTTTTTTTCTTAATGCTAGTGGTTCAGAAGGGATTTGCTTCCTCTGAGAGAGTGTGATTTGCCCACAGTTACCTAGTGGATTTCATATCTGAGCAGGGATTCAAATCCTGGTCTCCAGAGTCATGGTCCACTACATCATCCTCACTTTCACAAAGAAAGCTGTACAGTTTTGCATTTTCTAGAATTGGTTTTCCATCTATCTATCTATCTATCTATCTATCTATCTATCTATCTATCTATCTATCTATCTGGATAAGGAAAGCATAAAGAAAGATCAAGACTTGTAGAGGGAAGAAGGTGTTGGCTAGAAGAGTTATTTATTTATTTATTTATTTATTTATAGTATTTATTTATTTATAGTATTTAGATTCTGCTTTTCTCAACTTGAAGGGGACTCAGGGCGGATGCGGATCACAATGCACATATACATGGCAAACATTCAATGCCATTATTAGACATACAACACACCTACAGACAGACAATAGAGGCGATTCAATCTTTTTCCAACTTCCGCCTTCAGGAGGTTATGCTTGATTCCGGCCACAAGGGGAGCTGTCGCTTCATCCACTATGACATTGAGTCCTTTATCGTAGTATTTCCTCCTTGCTCTTCGCTCGCTGGCAGTTTTATGGTGTCGTAAATTAAATTGAATTACTGTATATACTCGAGTATAAGCCGACCCAAATATAAGCCGCGGCACCTAATTTTACCACAAAAACACTGGGAAAACATTGACTCCAGTAAAAGCCGAGGGTAGTAAATTTCAGAAATAAAAATAGATACCAATAAAATTACATTAATTGAGGCATCAGTAGGTTAAATGTTTTTGAATATTTACATAAAGCTCAAATTTAAGATAAGACTGTCCAACTCTGATCAAATCATTATTCTCATCTTCTTCAATGTAAATGTGCTTATGTATCCTTTTAATAATAATAGAGTAAAATAATACATGATGTAATAATAATAATAATAATAATAAATACAGGAAAATAATGCAAGTAATAATAAATAGTGTAAAATAATAAATGCAATAATAATAATAATAAAATTAGAGTGAAATAATAAATGTATTAATAATACAGTAATAATAAAAATAGAGTAAAATAAATGTAATAGTAGCAACAATTACAGAGAAAAATAATAAACGTAATAATACCAATAATAATAGAGAAAAATAATAAATGTACCATATATTCTCGAGTATAAGCTGACCCAAATATAAGCCAACCAGGACCCTCACCCAAGTATAAGCTGAGGGGGGCTTTTTCAGTCTTAAAAAAAGGCTGAAAAACTAGGCTTATGCTCGAGTATATACAGTAATATCCCCGCATTAAGCGGTCCCTAATCTCTCTACTTACAGCTGTAGCTGTTTTTGAACTGCTTAGGTGGACAGTAAGCTAGGCTATTAAACAGTTGGGAGCTCAATCTGATCGCGGGCTTCGATCTCATGATATATTGCTGCTGGATATTAACCACCTGTGCCACAGCCTGGCCCTTTTGACTAAACATTGCTTACAGAAATGCCTCCCAGAATCCACATTGTCTTTTTTTTAGGATGCCATGGGGTCCACGATTATTTTCTATAATGGCAAGGAATACCTGATATTTCTCAGGTATTCCTTCTTACTTTTCCATGAAATCAAGGAGTTTATAGAATTCACCTTAGCTTGGGTTCACTGTTTATATGAGCCCATCAACGGGCTCATTGGCATTGCTCATTTCTGGACTGACTCAGTACATGATGCAGACAATAGTCAACTGGAGTGGAGAGTAGCGTTGTCTGTAATGCTGAGCTTCATCCCTGTCCCTTGAGGTTGTTGTGCCCTCCTTGATGAGGACAACTCTTTGTTCTGCCAGGTTCACTGAAACAGCAGAGAAGGTCAAGTAATGCTTTCGCCTTGAGCGGATCTGCCATTGCAGAAATCAAGTTGGACGCAGAAAGAGGAGAATAAAATATGTGTCAATCCAGAGCACGATGTACAATAGCAGTCAAACTGCTATACATAAATGCAGCCGTGGTAAAACTAATCGAGGCATACCTTCCTACTACCACATAAATAAGGGTCTCTTCTTATTTCTGGGAAGGCTTCTGTGCCTTTTAAGAAGTCTCATAACAGTTCAGCTAGTGAAGTTTTCTCTTGCAGTGGTGGGACAAAAGATTTTCCTATGAAGTTTCATTCTGCCACGCAACAGCTAAAAACATGTTGCAAATTGCAATAGTATAATGCCAAGTTTTAAAACTTTGTGTTTTTAAATACATTACAACCGTATCCTCGGTTCACTTCTGATATGATAAATAAATAAGCTAAAATCAGAGAGTAGATTTGAGGGCTTTTTTCAAAAATGTATCTCCCAATTTATTTCTTAGTTTGTTGTTGTCAGCTCTATATCTACTAGTACTTAACCTTTCGCCTGATATAGGGACTCAAGGCAACTGGTTTATTACTCTAAAAAGCTAGCTTTAATAGTCTACCAGAACTATTTTAAATATCCACATACGGTACTTTCGTTAATGCACATATTTACTTCCCTATTCTCTTTGAGAGAAGTAGCAAGACCACTAAGGAAACAGAAAAACCTTTTATACGTTCCCATATTTTCCACTGAGGTGCAGGGAAAGGTTCCCATGTTTTCCACTGAGGTGCAAAAAATTCAACAGATGTTGCTTACACATTTGCCTTAAAATCAACTCATGAGGTTAAGTTTCACCTGTTGATGTTTGGCTTGTCCTTTGGAGAGGTTAAAAACACAGCAACTGCATCAGAAAGATGGGAGCAGTTTTAAAGCGAAATGTTCCTGGTGCCTCATTTAAAGGCACTTGACCTTTCACTGCTTGTTCTCAAGCTTTCATTTTCCAGATTTGGGGAACTGAGATCCTAGAATTATTGTTGACCATCATAGGTAAAATCTTATTTCCCTAAAGTCTTCTTTCCCTGAAGACCAAAGGTTAAAATCTCTTGCTTTTTGTGAAAACCTAGTATGCAATGCTAATTTTATCCAGATCATAAAGCAAGCATGATTACTCCAGAAGAATAGGGCCAAACAAATTTCATTCCAAAAGTAAGTAAAATGACTGGTGCATTTGAACAAGGCTATTTTACAGTGAAGGTTAAACAATGTGCAAAAAGTTTTCTAACAGTTCTAGCAACCCATCATGAAAAGGAAGAGAAAGGAAGGAAGGAAGATTATGTTTGCTTGTAAAGTAACCAACTGCAGGTGCTCAGGAGTGGATGATCTTCTACAGCTGCCTTCCCCTGGAAACAGATTCAGGTTTTGTTTCTTTCTGGAGTAAGAAGTTAAAGTAATTTTTAAAATTGTGGTTGCTTGACTTCTTTTTAAAAGAAAAAAAAACTTCCTTTTGTGTTTGTATTAATCTCTCATTTTGGTTATGAGATTGAGAAGCTTATGACTCTTACTTTTTGTCTTTTTTGACAGATAGTTTTGGTTTTTCCTCTTTCTTGCTCTAGTCTTGGTCTGTTTTGAGAAAATTATTTTGTCTGGGCCACCAGACCTGCAATAATTATTTCTCTCCATACCTATATTAGTACCTTAATGCCTATATAGTATTTTTTTCAGGTGATCCTCATCCTTTTCAGTCAGTTTATTCCAACCCAGACAGATGGTTCCTGTTTGTTGGCCACCCTCATCTGATAATATTGTAAAGGTATTGAATGTAAACATTATCGTTATTTTTAATGTTGTCATTATTTCAGTTTGTATTCTGCATTTCCTTTCAAGGATTCTGAGTTTCTGTGGGTTTTTATTCTATGAGATTTTATTGCCATAGCTGTGCTGTATCTTCTTCTGCTATATAAAGATGATGCTAGGATTATTAAAGGCACAAATGTAAAGTTTATCTAATTGTAGTATTGGAAGAGGATAGTTGCTAGAAACTAATAGAAAAATGTAGCATCAAGAATGTTCAACTGAACTCTGTTAAGATACCATATAACATCCGTTTTCAAAGAAGTGCACTGACTGCCAATATATGTCCAGACTGAATGCAAGTTGTTGGTCATAACATTTAAAAAATTGGGTGTCAATACTTGAGGAAGCACTCCATCTCTATATATCCCTGCCCAAGAATTGAGATTTATTAGAGGGTCTTTCTTCTGCATCCCATTACTTTTGGATGGCCTAGATTTTCACTGATAATTCTATTTAATCTATTTGTTGTTAATTCTCTTGTTCTTATTCCCTCACAGTCATAATAGCATAGATAATGGATGCATGCCACATTGAACACCTTGGATGTTGTATCCCTCTTTGGTAGCACAGTTGAGCCAATTTTCCATGTTGTTTTTATTTATTTATTTATTTACTTACAGTATTTATATTCCGCCCTTCTCACCCCGAAGGGGACTCAGGGCAGATCATATTATATACATATAGGGCAAACATTCAATGCCCATATACACATGGAACTGAGACAGAGACAGACGCAGAGGCAATTTAACCTTCTCCTGAGGGGATGTTCGATTCTGGCCACAGGGGGGAGCAGCTGCTTTATCATCCACTGTGACGGCACTTCCTCATTCCAACATCATAAATTAGTTAAATTTGCCTCCCCACTTTATAAGTGGTACCTTATTTCCTACTTGATAGATGCAACTATCTTTCGGGTTGCTAGGTCAGCAACGAGCGGGGGCTATTTTTTTTTAATTGACGGGTGCTCACCCCGCCATGGGCTGGCCTTGAACTCATGACCTCATGGTCAGAGTGATTTATTGCAGCAGGCTGCTCACCAGCCTGTGCCACAGACCGGCCTTTATGTTGTAGTCTTTATGAGCATGCTTCCAAACACCCTTGTAACTTTACCTTCCTGCACTAATGTGATTCTTTTATTTTTATTAGTTTTTATTATAGTGCAATTTCAAAAAGCAAGGATATATATGCGTGTGTGTGTAGATATTACAGATATAGATAATAAAGAGAAAACAGCCAACTTGGAGATGTGAAAGAGGAGATTGGGGTAGGGAGGACAATCATGGTCCTTGATGTCATGTTTCTGGTAGCAGAAGAGGAAAGGATCCTTCATACCATAGTAGGTAGCAGAAACTCAGTGTGATGGGGAATGCTTGTTTACCTGTCTTATGTGATAAAGCACCTGAATTAGTCCATTTTCTCGGTCTAGATTATTTCCAAAAAGCATGGGCAAGATGTCGTCCGAAAACCATTCCAAGAAACGTCACCATCACCCGGTGGACAGTCTTTGCCGGAAGCTCCAAGCTATTAACATGATGGACCAGACCTCAAACCCTGCTCTACAGATCCCAAAGTTCCAGTCCAAGAACTTTGACAGCCCACAGAGCAATGCGAAGAAAAACCTGGAGGAGATCTTGAAGAAAAGGACCTTGAAGAGTAGTGACAGCGATAACAGCGTGACAGGCAACAACACCTATTTGATAAGCCCTTCCACTGACAACGACATCTTGCCAACATTCTCACCTGTGGTGACACCGGCTCACAAACGGGTCTCTGATATCCGCTCAGAGACTCTTCCAAACAGTAATAAAGAAAAGGCCCGCAAGTCGTGGCTCCTGATAGGAGAAATGGGGAGTTGCTCGCCGTATTCCTTCAGACAGGAGGGGTCAGCCTCTGCCCAGTTGTGTGGCATGAGCAGCACAGAACAGAAATGTACCTATTTGACGTCCAGTCCTGACTTGTCTAACCAGGAACCAAAGTCTAATCCTCTGGTGTTCCAGTCTCCTGTCAGCAAAAGGGCATCTTTGGGTAAGGGCAAAAGTAAGCTAGCTGTGCAATTGGCTGTAGGGAGATAGAGGTCAGCTAGAAGTTTTCTATGCCAGTTAAACTGGATTTTTACCGGCAAACAGCTGTTATGCTGTCTTGGGTCATAGAATTGTAGAACTGGAATGAACTGCAAGGGCCATCTAGACCTTTTCCATACAAGAAGGACTGGGAAATAACCATTTTGTTGAGCGTATATTCATTGTTTTGAGATCTTCATTTAAAGAGCAAATACTCCAATGGCTTATAGAAAGAAAGCTTTATTGTTGGACTTCCATTCTAAGGTAGGAAAATTACTTAAGCTATCTATATTTTGGAAGGTGGAGAAAGGACTAATTGGAAGGAGAAGAGGTTGAGAAAATAATAATATCATAATCCTAACCCTAACCCTTCTGCCAACCTAGCAGTTCGAAAACATGCCAATGTGAGTAGATCAATAGGTACTGCTCCGGTGGGAAAGTAACGGCGCTCCATGCAGTCATGCCGGCCACATGACCTTGGAGGTGTCTATGGACAATGCCGGCTCTTCGGCTTAGAAATGGAGATGAGCACCAACCCCCAGAGTCAGACATGACTGGACTTAATGTCAAAGGAAACCTTTTCCTTACCTAACTATTTATATTCTGCCCTATCTCCCCAAGGGGACTCAGGGTGGATACAGTACACATTCATGGCAAACATTCAGTATTGTTTTGGACAAATAGGACAGGACAGACAGAAAGGAAGTATGTTGTGTGCCTTGAAGCTTTGTTGCCGTGGAGGTTGTGCTGGGATTCAGCCACACGGGGGTGATATTTCTCCATTCTCTATGATGAAAAGCCATCAGGACTTCCTCCTTCCTTTTGGTCACCAGCATTTCTTTTCTGTTATGGAGTCATAAAATACCTCCTCCACTTATTAGCAGTACCTAATTTCTCTAGTTAAAGCTCTAAACTGTTTTCGAACTGCTTAGGTAAACAGTGAGCTGGGTTTGACAGTCAGGTGCTCACCCCGACCAGGCTTCAAACTGGCCACCTTTCGGCTGGTAAATCTTATTACTGCTAGTGATTTACCAGCTGTGCTAAAACCCAGCCCATACCCCCAAGGATATCAATTTACATCACAGAAGGATCAGGATAGGTAAACATTGAGGGAGAACTTTTCAGATCACTCAGACTACCTAACCATATTACTCCTGACCACTGAGAGGCAGTCTTCACTCTTCAGTCCTAAGCATTGTTGCATTTCCAACACTTCAAGCATCTGCTGAAAAGTCTCCAAAGGAGAGTCCATCATTTGGAGGTCCCTTTCACACAGCCATATAACCCAAAATATCAAGGCAGAAAATCCAACAATATCGGCTTTGAACCGGGTTATCTGAGTACACACCGCCATGTATCCCAGTTCAAAGCAGATAATGTGTGATTTTTTTCAGCTGTTTGGAAGGGGCCTGAGATTTTACTTATTGAACTCGCAGCCAAACAATGCATTCAAGGCAGTCAAAAGTTCTTCCTAATATTCAGGTGATATCTCTTTTCCTGGTGTTTACTATAAATCCATTCTCCTTGTCCTAGTCTTTGAAGCAACAGAAAAGAAATTGCTCCATCTTCAAAATGACGACCTTTTCAATATTTAAACATGGCTATGATGTCCCCTCGTAACCTTCTCTTCTCCAAGCTAAACATACCCAACAGCACTCTAAGCCACTACTCAGGAACATGGCTTCCAGACTTACCATTCTGGTGACCATTCTTTGGACATACTCCAGTTTGTCAATACCCTTCTTGAGTAGCATGACTTCCCTCAATCTAGACAGTATACACCTATTGATGTAGTCTAGAATTAAACCAAAAATAATAACTTGGTTGAAGTAGTTGCAACTTCTGTTTCAGCTCTAGTACATGCAGTGTAGAAGACCTGATGATGATGATGTGTCTTGACTGCAAGTCACCTTGGTAGCAATTCTTCAAAGTATGGAGGGAGAGCCATCCACCTACCTGTGTCCTTTTTCATTGTAGGATGGAAACTGCCATCAGAAGCCAGACATGATGAAGATGCTGATGTAAGCTTGATCTGTGAAGAAGACCTACTGACAACAATGTTCTCTGCATGTGACGTGGAAAGAAGAGGTTTTTAAAACAGTATCTTCTGTCATACTTAGAAACTTTGAAAAGAGAGACCAAGGGCTATTTCATATTTTGCATTTGTATTGACTCTAGTACAGGGATAAGGTACACCTGCAAACCAAACAACTGTCATGGCTCAAAGCAATGGAATCCTGGGAGGTGTAGTTTGGTGAGGCACCAGCATTCTTTGGCAGAGAAGGCTAAAAGCCTTTTAAAACTGTAACTGCATTGAGCCATGGCAGGTAAACTGCTATCAAATTGCATTGAGTCTACAGTGAAGATGCACCCCAAGACTTCAAATAATGTCTTACTACTGACCACTGGGTGTATGAAGTATATGAACTATTTCTTCTCCTGATTTTAGGCATAGTCTAGTAATTCTTAGGTTTTTTAATGCATCTAGAACAGTTAGATGCATTAAAGGTCATGCTGGCCACATGACCTTGGAGGTGTCTACGGACAACGCCGGCTTTTTGGCTTAGAAATGGAGGTGAGCACCAACCCCCTGAGTCGGTCACAACTGGACTTAACATCAGGGGAAAACCCTTACCTTTACTAGAGCAGTTGCCTGCTTTTGTTAACTTTCTCTTATGTAGCTCAACCTATTACTCATTGATATTTTTGGTATTATAATTAGATTAGATTTCATATACTGTGTCTGTACAGTCAGTCCTCTACATTCACTGTGGTTGGGGGCACAGGACTCTTATGAATAAAGAAATTGCTGTATGTTTCTTTAACCTGAAAAAACATCTGTCTTGGACATCTGTCTTCTAGATCTTTGAGCATGTCTGTGATCAACTTCTGCTAGGAGCTGACCACAGAATTTCACCGAAGGACCTAAAGCAGTGGTTCTCAACCTGTGGTTCCCCAGATGTTTTGGCCTTCAACTCCCAGAAGTCCTAACAGCTGGTAAAATGGCTGGGATTTCTGGGAGTTGTAAGCCAAAACATCTGGGGACCCACAGGTTGAGAACCACTAAGCTGGAGATTCTTAGACTGATGTTCTTTCTAGAAATCTCGTCTTCCAGCATGACCAGAGTAAGTTGACTGTAGACTCGCACTGAAGGATCTAAAGATTCATAGAGAGAAGATTTTAATCAAATCTGTAAATATTTATTTATTTATTTCTGATATTTCTACCCTGCCCTTCTCCCCAGGGTGGCTGCAAAAATTTGGAGGAACAATTGGATTGTTAGACACAACATCAAAATCTTCAGATTTGTTTATATTTTTAAATAAGTAAATATATACTATGTATACAGCAAGGGTGGGCAATCATCGGGGTGGGAAGCCACATTAACTCCCTAGGAGACCTTGGAGGACTGCATTTGAAAATAATAGATTCCCATCCCAATGCCCTCCAAGAAGAGAGGGTCATTATTTCCATAAGTAGGCTGAACTTATTCTTTCTGAGCCTTAAAACACCATTGCCTGCTGATTTGACTTGTGTGAATTGTCACTGCATTTCTTAGGCAAAGTGCCTGTTTCCAAACTAGTTGACTTCCTGCGGTGCACAACAAGCCGGAGCTCGGAAGACAGTGGTTTGGAGGAGCTGTGTAACATGCTCGATCCTGATCAAAAGGACATTTCCATGGACTTGGAAACCTACCATGCCATCATGAGGGAATGGATTGAAGACTGTCGAAGGAATGGGTAGCTAAGACATTTTTCTTTCTTTCTCTGTCAATATGAGTAGCTATGGTACACACCTTAGATTCTTCTACCATCTGTCCTATGAGATGCAACTCTCTTAGCTTTCTTTATTCATGTTGTAACCTATTGTCTAGTCTAGTGGTTCTCAACCTGGGGTCCCCAGAAGTTTTTGGCCTACAACTCCCAGAAATCCCAGCCAATTTACCAGCTGTTAGGATTTCTAGGAGTTGAGGGCCAAAAACATCTGGGGATCCTAGGTTGAGAACCACCAGTCTAGTCTCCCTCTCTCTCTCTCTCTCTCTCTCTTTGAATGCATAAAATATTTTCCTGGGAGATGCACACAATTCTCTTTTTTTTAACCATAATTGCATCTGGGAATAAAGTGAGGGCCATAGAGAGAGCATGAAGAAAGGATGAAGGACCCATGCACTCCTCAAACATTTTTGGACTCCATCAGCCATCAGAATCAACCAGTAGGGATTACTCATCATGAAAGATGGGAGTTGATGCCCAGCATCCTGTGGAAGGTTATAATTTCACCACCTCCACTAGCAAACTTTCCAACTATCCCAAAACAGCAAGGATAATCTGGATCAATCCTGTGTCATCTCACTAATCCAGCTGCTTTTGAAGTGTCCCAGTTTCTTTCTCCTCCTCCCACTCTCTACTTTTGTCTTCAGTTTAGTTCAATTGCTGCAAACAGAATTCAAGGGCAAAAGTAGGTTGTGTTCAGTTCACTGTGCAGCAGGGAAAGGAGGGGGGTCAGAATATAAAAACCAATGCAAAAAACCCCAAAACATTTGGGGCAAAATTTAAAGGATGTTTTGTAAGAGCAGGTTCAAAATGGTGTGGTACCCTGATAGTCTCTTGCCTTCCACAGTTGCTGACACTTGCTCTAAATAGAGTTTTTAATCTCAACCAGAGAAGACCCATTGAATCAATGAAAACTTTGTTAGTCAACAGTGTTGTAAGATCCATTAGTGAAATGCATCTGCCTCTCCAAAGACAAAGGGTTGAATTTAAGTCTATATTCTGGACCAGTGGTTCCCAACCTTTGGCCCTCCAGGTGTTTTGGACTTCAACTCCCAGAAATCCCAACCAGCTTACCAGATGTTAGGAACTGTGGGAGCTGAAGTCCAAAACACCTGGAGGCCCCAAGGTTGGGAACCACTGTTCTGGACACATTAACATCAAATCTCTTCTCTTTCTCTCCCACAACATTACCCAGAGATGAAACAGTCATGGTAGAGACAACCACAGAAGGCATTCCAGGAGGTATGATGCTTATAATGTGCTATGGAAGTTAGAAAAAGACATACTTTGAGCTGTAGATCATGAAGTGAAGCATATACTTCACTTGTAAAAACTCCTAGGTTCAATCCCTTACTTGGTATTCTATAGCAAAATCAAAAAAGCAAATACAGTACATCTAATGTATTGCCCAAGGCTTTCATGGCTGGAATCATTGGGAATGCTTCTGGAACATGACCATGCAGCCTGAAAAACTCAGCCTGAACTATGGCAATTTAAATGGTTTCATGGTACTATAATATATGTAATGTGGAAGGGCTTCAGGGTATGGGATTTTTATTAATAGCACTGGATAATCAATAGGAAAGAATATTCTGTGTTTAGTTTTGAGATGACCCAGGGCATGAAATGACATATTCTTGGGAGAATTGTTAAATATTGAGGATAGGCCAGACACTGAAAGTGGCTCAGTCATGTGGACTGGACAACGATATCTAGGATGACATCAAAATACTTTGTATGAATGTAAAAGGACGTATCCATTCTGTGATCTGTGCCTGAAAAACCTTTTTTGCAGCTAAAAGGACTCCTATGAGAATGAATGTAACTTCTGGAAGCCTAGAGGCATTTGGTGGAGATGTGTCCAGAGGAGATCTGTAAGTACCCTTTATTTTCTGATAGTAAGTGCTGTGACAATGTATAATAAATAGCCTAGACAAACAAACACTTCCTCCAACTGAAACAGTTTGGTGTTACATTTTGTGTTTGGGTTTCTTATTGAATTGCTCGGGCTGTGGCGCAGGCTGGAGAGCAGCTGCAATGAATCACTGCAATGAATCACTCTGACCAGGAGGTCATGAGTTCGAGGCCCGCTCGGAGCCATGTTTGTCTTGTCTTTGTTCTATGTTAAAAGGCATTGAATGTTTGCCTATATGTGTAATGTGATCCACCCTGAGTCCCCTTCAGGGTGAGAAGGGCGGAATATAAATGCTGTAAATAAATAAATAAAATAATAAATTTATTTGTCCTTGCACTGTGTGACAAATAGAGATAAATTCATTGCATCACCAACATAGCAATTTGGATTTTTAAAAGTTGGCTTCTTCAAGAAGTTGTTAGGTCACTTCCATAAGTATAAAAGGTAAAGGTAAAGGTTTACTCTGACGTTAAGTCCAGTCATGTCTGACTCTGGGGGTTGGTGCTCATCTCCATTTCTAAGCCGAAGAGCCAGCGTTGTCCGTAGACACCTCCAAGGTCATGTGGCCGGCATGACTGCATGGAGCGCTGTTACCTTCCCGCTGGAGCGGTACCTATTGATCTACTCACATTGGCATGTTTTCGAACTGCTAGGTTGGCAGAAGCTGGAGCAACAGCGGGCGCTCACTCCGCTACCGGGATTTGAACCTGGGACCTTTCGGTCTGCAAGTTCAGCAGCTCAGCGCTTTAACACACTTCGCCACCGGGGCTCCACCATAAGTATATCTGCCAGGAATCTTTCAGAATAAGTCACATGAATAAAAGTACAGGTTGAACATCATTTACATGGAATTCCAATATCCAGAATACTCCAAAATCTGAAATTATCATCATGGATGGCTGAGATAGTGACATCTTTGCTTTCACATAGTTCTGTGTACACAAACTTTTTCTCAGAGTATGAACCCCTGCTCAATCATGAAAACCCATTGGGTGACCTTGATTAAAATATTCAGTCCTGACCAAGTTGGAAGGGCAGTTGTTCAACATATAAGAGGAAAACAGAAGTTAAGGAATGGGATATAGAAAGGGAGCTTGTACAGGGGACACAACAGATGTGTTATATGTGTTATGCTCATTGAAGAACATTGGCAAGAAAAAGGTAGAAAAGGACACATAGGGAATATTTTGGGTGGTGAAAGCTATTCATTGGAGTTAGCTGTTGTTCCTACAGTTGACTTTGCAGCATCAAAAATATGGATAAAGGAGAATTTGCATTCAAACTAGAAATCAAAATGACATTCTAATTCATAGTACTGTATATCCAGTAGACAGTCACCGAAATTATGCCTGAAATGTGCTTTCTGTTCCTTGAATACCCAGGGAAACATCTGACTTGATCACTTGCATAGCAGATCTTCAGTTCAACAATCAAAAGCTTCAAGAGGAGAATGGCCAGTTGAAGCAGTCTTTGGATGCCATGGAGGAGGCCAACAACAGACTAATGGAAGAAATCGAGGAGCTCCGCAACCAGATAAAAAGGTGGAACATATTGAATTTAAGTTAAGTCTAGAAATATTGGACATTAAGTGACCAATTTTGTAGTACTTAATTCCAGAGCATATAGCTTTCAATAACCATCTAGATTTGGTTGACAACCGAAATCTTGAGCTCTGACGTCTTACTTTGAAATAGACCGACAGACAGGGAGAGAGATCAGGCAGGTTGTATGTGCATGTGTGTGCAAACACACACACACACACACATATATATATATATGAATAGTCAATATGTGAATCCTGTCTCCTCCAAATAATTCATTTTAGCTGGACAAAACCCAAACAGCTTTTTAATAATAATAATAATAATAATAATAATAATAATAATAATAATAATAATAATATTTTTTATTTATTTTTATACCCTGCCCCATCTCCCCGAAGGGACTTGGGGCGGCTTACATGGGGCCAAGCCCGGACATCAACAATATAAAAACAAAGCAATAAAACAAGTCAATCAACAATAAAAACAGGTCATAAAAGATCACATACAAAAAAATATAATGATCAAATCTTGGGTTGGCTCCAAAAAAAAAAAAATGGGCCGAAAGTTAAAGTTAATAGCAACCCATTAAGAGGTGTGCAAATCACAGCCTGTTTCTCATGTTTGGCTACATTAGCAAAGGTTGCTGAGAGTTGCAATTTAAGAACAACTTGGAAGGACACATGTTTCTATGAGAAATATAAATATAGGGCTCCCTGGCAGTCTCTTTTTCAAAAATCTGAAAAATGCATGAAGCCATTGTGTTCAATAGCCACACTTTGCGTCTGATCTTCAGTTAAGGCTAGTTAAGCTCATAGCTATCTCTATATCTCAGGGCAGTGGCAAAGATAATCACACTTTCAATCTGGAAACAAGGTATTTGGCTTCAAGCAGAAGAGCATAGCACTCTATAAGTTAATCGCTTTTACACAAGTTAGGAAATGGGAATCTAGGCAGCAGCAATGTAATGCAGGCATCCTTCCACAATACGTAGGGTTAGGGGCACAGAACCCTGGAAAAGTGAAAAAACACTTTCTTCTATTTTTTTTCATAGAATCATAGAATAATAGAGTTGGAAGAGACCTCATGGGCCATCCAGTCCAACCCCCTGCTGAGAGAACATCTTTCTAGGAATTTCTAAGTTTTCCAGCCTGTCTCTATCTATGGTTAACTGGAAACCAACCAAAGAATTGGGGAACCAAAAAATTTCTAAAGAGATGTTCTCTTTAAAGATCTCTAGATCCTCCAGCACGACTGGAGGAAGTTGATCATACAGATACACTGGAGGACTTAGATATTCCTGGAGAGAAGATTTTAATCAAAATCATGAATGATCAAATCCACAAATATGTATTTCTTTTGAGTTTGATTGCTCGTTGTCTTTTGTTGTTTTCTAATGAAGACAATACAGACCCATGAAGTCCCCAAGAGCTTAAGTAACAAGGTCTTGTACTTGGGAAGCTTGGGGCTCTTAATAGATAAAATTAAGGTGGACATGACAGACAATGATGTGAATTACTACTTCATGTCTTCAGGTTTACTGGTAGCATATATCTGAATCAGTCTCTGAGGAACCACAACAGAAGAAGACTGTTGCCTTCATGTCCTGGGATTTTCATAGCAATTTTAGTGGCCAATGTTGGAGACTAGATTGTCCTGTGACTTGATCTTGCAACATTCTTGTTATTTTCCTCAAAATTATGCTTCAGCCTTGATCTATGGTCAGTGGCAGCTTGTATGTTCCATATTAGTTATGGATGAACCCACAAGATTTTATTCTTAGCCTTGGTGGGCTATTATAAATTCTGAATCTGCTTCTGGAATAGGGTACAGTACCTTGGAATAACCCTTCTACAAGTTCAGAGTGAAACTAAGGCCTTTTCTACACTGCCCTATAATCTAGAATCTGATCCCAGATTAATCTGCTTTAAACTGGATTATATGAGTCTCCACTGCCAGATAATCTGGGATAAGAAGATAATCCGGGATCAGATCCTGGGATATAAGTGTAGTGTGGAAGGGACCTCATAGATATGGAAACCACCAGCCACATGACAATTAAAGTGGAATCATAGTTCCTTTTTCCATTATAACAGTCTTGGTGGTTTTGGTTCTTTCCAGTTTCCAGCAGTCCATCTCTCGAATTAAGGTTCTAAAAGAGGAATTGGAAGAAGCAAAGAACAACCTCAATGCTTCTGAAGAGAAAAGGTTGAAGATGGCATCCCATAGTAAACTGCTAGTAGGTGGTCTGAGACTTTCTTATATACTAATCAGAGGTTTGGAGCTGGTTATGATCCAGATAGAGTAATATGTAAGTACATCATGTGCTGTTGAAAGAGTACACTGCCAAGTTTCTGAAGAAACACTACCTCAATTTTACAAAAAGAGGTTTCTGGTCTTTGTGGATAAAATAAATGTACTTCGAGATATGTGAGTATTTTCCCCTGGACAAAAAGGTACTGATTTTTTTTTTCATAGGTAGGAGGTGCATAACAAAGTTCTTTTAATACTGTATGAGAGTCCCTGGATTCACAAAATATAAAACAAAATACATGAAATTAAATGCTGGTCTATATAAAGGTTGGTCAGAGCATGATGTCATATTGAAGGAATAAATAAGACAGAGCAATTCACACATTCAATAATCCAGGGCTTCAAAATATTCAAAAACATTCCAAGAAGCAAACTTTTATTTTGCCATTTAATAAAAGAGAAACCATTTTATTGTGCCATTGTACATAATGGGACTTTAGCATCCATGGATTTTGGTCCTGGAATCAAACCCATAGGGTCCGCTGTGTTCACATTTGTTTATATTGCCTCTGAATAATTCTATATGTGCTGGTTATATTTCTTATCCACTCCCCCTCCATCATTTCATTGTTTTTACCCACCCAGGAAAAAGATAATCAGGCCCTCATTCTCAAGATTTCATCATTACAAGAGGAGGTAAGGATAATACACTTTAATATACTTTATTTATATTTCATTTTATCTCCCTGTAGAGTGGATTACAGTACATATGTAAGGCAAATATTCAGTGCCTTTTACACAGTGAACACAGTGACATACAATACACAGAACAGAGGTAAAGGCCTTCCCCTTTTTCATCTCCGGTGTCCGGAGGCGATGCTCAACTTTGGCTCTTGTTCCATTTTTACACGCCGAGGAGCCTGTTGTCCATAGACATCTCTGATCTTTTGCTGGCATGTCTGCACGGGGCACTCCTTTACCTTCTCACCAAGATGGTACCTATTGATGTACTCACATTGCATGCTTTTGAACTGCTAGGTTGACAGAAGCTAGGGCTGACAGCAGGAGCTCACCCTGAATCACAGCTGCAAATTGCCAACCCTCTGATCAGCCACTTTTCTGCAGCTAGTAGTTTAACCCACTGTGTTACCAGAGCTCCTAAGAATATAAGCAGTTGTATGTGTGTTTGCTTTGTTCAGTTGTACGGCTCTGCAAACTTTGTTTCATCTTACTGTGCGTAACATATGGCATCTGCTTTAATCTAGAACATCAGAAATGCTCTGGATTCAGATGGTCTCGAGAGGAAGATTGTAGAGTTGTCCAGAAATTTGGCTGAGCTGCAGGCAAGTGGTTTCTACCATTTTGACTCTGCGGGGTAAAACAATAATGTCAAATTTCAAGTGTGTTGTCGAAGGCTTTGATGGCCGGGATCACAGGGTTGTTGTATGTTTTCCGGGCTGTATGGCCATGTTCTAGAAGTATTCTCTCCTGGTGTTTCGCCCACATCTATGGCAGGCATCCTCAGAGGTTGTGAGGCATGGAGAAACTAAGCAAGGAAGGTGTGTGTGTGTGTGTGTGTGTGTGTGTGTGTGTGTGTGTATATATATATATATATATATATATATCTGTGGAAAGTCCAGGGTGAGAGAAGAACTCTTTGTCAGTTGGAGGCCAGTGTGAAATTCACAAGCATGTGGACAACTTCAACAGAAAGGAGGAAACCATGAAAATAAACAAAATCTGGCTACCAGTATTTAAAAAAACCTCAAAAATCAAAACAGTAAATAAGAAGCAACACTCTGAAAACAGAGGAGTTCCAGACATGGGAACCAGGAGCAGCTAACGACTCTGAACAAAGGATGCCCCCAGGCAGGAAGAAGCCAGGAGATGAATCTATTCAATGCTAATCAAGGTGATTAACTACAACATTCACACTGGCCTCCATCTGACAAAGAGTTCTTCTCTCACCCTGGACTTTCCACAGATATATATAAACCTTCCTTGCTTAGTTTCTCCATACCTCACAACCTTTGAGGATGCCTGCCATAGATGTGGGTGAAACGTCAGGAGAGAATACTTCTAGAACATGGCCATACAGCCCGGAAAACATACAACAACCTCAAATTTCAAGTGTTGGTTATATTTCACAAGTATCCATAATCAAGACAATAGGAAGGTTAAAATGCATTTGCTCTTCCTTCCCAGATGCAAGTACAGCTGTATGAGAGCATGCTGGGGAGCAAAGACGCTTCTCTACTTAAGGTGAGTAGCTATTGTGGTGTTTCTGTACAGACGGACTGCAGACTGCCTGAATGTAAAAATAATAGTGTAATGGAGCAAGTATTTCTTACGTTCTTGCACGGCTATTTGTCAACAGCAGATGGAGCAATTCCACTGGGAGAAAAAAAAAAATCTTTGAAGGCAGCAGTTTCCTAAGAGGTTCTCAATGTAATCAATTCAGTCAAGAATCTCGTGGAATTAATATCACTTGTTTACATTAAGCAGCTTTAAGAATGGTCTTAATGCACTAACATTAGTAAAAGTAAAGGATTTCCCCTGACATTAAGTCTAGTCGTGTCCAACTCTGGGGGTTGGTGCTCATCTCCATTTCTAAGCTGAAGAGCTGGCATTGTCCGTAGACACCTCCAAAGTCACGTGGCTGGCATGACTGCATGGAGCAGTGTTACCTCCCTGCCGGAGCAGTACCTATTGATCTACCCATATTTGCATGTTTTTGAACTGCTAGGTTGGCTGAAGCTGGGGCTAACAGCGGGAGCTCACCCTTCTCCCAGAATTCGAACTACAGACCTTTCAGTCAGCAAGTTCAGCAGTTCAGTGGTTTAATCTGATGCACCACTGGGAGCTCCCACGCTAACATTATAGTAATTCAAACCTTTCCTTCCTTGTGTTTACATGAGACGGCAAAAAGTTTCTTTTCTTCTTCATTTTTCTTTCTCCCTGCTGGATAAAAAGTTTTGCACATCTTTTAATTATTTCAGGACATTTTTGCTCAAAAGTTTTCAGCGCAAAATAACGCCAATGAATGTATCAAATACGTTTGTGCCAGTCCCAACTCATTTTTGCACAAAATCCATTTTTTTGTGCACAAATGAAACATTTTCAAATCAAGGAATAAAATGCAATTTCTTGATTGTATGTCTTAATGTGTTATACATTGCTGGTCCGATAGGTTGGGGTGCATCTACACTGCAGAATTAATGCAGTTCGATATCACTCTTAGCTATGGAATTCTGGGATATATAGTTTGTTGAGGCAGCAATACTCTTGGCAAAGAAGGCTGAAGACCTTGTGAAACTACAACTAACAGGATCCTATAGCATTAAGTCATAAAGTGGTGTCAAACTGCATTCATCAGTAGTGATGATTCTTTGGAGCATGAACTGCACAATTTTTCACAATGTGTCTTAATAGGGAAAAGGAGAGCTGACTTTTTTGAAAAACCTCTCTATTTTCTCATATCTTTGGAAACTTGTTCTAGTAATTTTTTGTAAGGGAAAAACTCTGACTAGCTGGAAGCATTGTCTAGGGGTATAATTCTGTGACATATTCCAACCTAGATAGGATCAAACTAGATGTTTGCAATAACATTGGGAGGAGTTGCGCAAAAATGGTTCTATTTGTAAACTTCTCCCATGTTCTGGCTGATCCTGGTTTTGCATAGCTTCCTCCTGCTCCAAACACCTGTGGCTAATTTGAATTAATTGGGGGGTGGGGGGAGGGGAGGGAAGCACAGGTAAAGCAATAACAACTCAGTCCTTCACCTGATGGTTTGGTTGCATTTGAGAACTCACATTTGTGTCATGCTTGTTATTTCTCTGCTGTTCTTGTACATGTGGCTAGTGATTACTATTGAGGCTCTAACAGCTAAATAAACCTCCAGATTCAGGAATGGTGGATCTCTCAATTCCAGATTTTAGAAGGAAAGAGAAAGGATAAACTTTGATAAAGTTACATTTTTGTGCTCTTTAGATTTCCAAGCTACTCATGGTTCCTCTCTATCTTGACTTACAAATATCGACAAATTGCCCATCTGAAATAGTGGTTTAAATCACAATGGCAGTTTCACTTTGATGACCATCATATGATCTCCTGGGATTTGTAGTTCAACCAAGTACAAAAGCTCTTTGGCTGGCCATTCTAAATTGTGTTTTCCTAAACCACCCTGAGAGCGTGGTCTGGTAAAAATGAGTTTGTTGGGCTAAGAACTCTGGAGATTAGGGTTCGATTCCCCACTTGGCCAAGGAAACCGACTAAGTAACCTTGTACAAATTACACACTCTCAGCCTCAGAAAACAGCCATGACAACCCTCCTCTGAACAATTCTTGCCAAGCAAACCCCATGATAGGTTCATCTTAGGGTTGTCCTCTATCAGGAATGACTTGAAGGCACAAAGCAACAGTTCACACAATCTACTCAGCCTAGTGGCCTTCTAGATTCAGGTGAACTGGTTTTATCCAAAGGCTGTTAGGATGCTTTGTGTGTAGACCATTCTAGCTCTTGGCTTCTCCTGTCAAAGCACCCAAAATAGCCCAGTCCAGGAAAGATTTTGTATTTAGATTATAGAGCAGTGGTTCTCAAACTGTGGGTCCCAAAGTGTTTTGGCCATTCCCAGAAATCCCAACAGCTGGTAAACTGGCTGGGATTTCTGGGAGTTGTAGAACGAAACACCTGGGGACTCACAGGTTGAGAACCACTGCTATAGAGGTACTCTTAGTAAAGTCTGGAAAATGGAACAGTTCTGAGTTCTAGACCAAAGGGCTGCCTACCTTGCTGAACCTTATCCCCAAAATAGGTTCTGCACCAGACATAGTTCCTTTAAAGTTCATACTAAAATCTATAATTGATTGCTCACACCACTGGTATCGGAGCCATAAGCCTCCCCTGCTGCTTGACAGAATTTATATTTTAATTCTGTAATGGGGATACTTGAAAGTTTGATTTGGTATTCATTTTCTATTAGAATTAACCTGATTCATACTTCCCCAGGCTAATATGGGGGCTGGAGCATGCATGTGTGTGTATGTATGCATGTATGTATGTATGGATGGATGGATGTACATATGTATACACACACACACACAGCCCTGGAATTTAGGAAAGTTATTTTGATGGAGTCCACCTTCCAGAATTCCTCAAAAGTCTGTTGATTCTCTTTTAAATTATCATTATTTGGTTGTCAACATCCATGAAATTCATAGCTCAAGTTACAGAAAAATCCAACTCATTTTACACAACAACAATAAAATAATCAGATTAGGAATAATTTCAATGCCAAATCTTGATTCAGAAAATAGACTTGGGTGCATCGTTTCAGTTTTCTTCTGGTTCTATATTTCTGATTCTTAACAATTCACAGAAGGAACTGGATATTCAGGAAATGAAGTCTACTCTTAAGGAATATTCCTCGGTAATCGAGGTATGTTTCCAGTGATTTGCTCAGGGGCTGGAAGGGGAAGGTGACGCTGCTATTTTTTGCCTGTAGATCCTATGTTAAGAGAATTTTTATTTTGGATGTGAATTTCTAGACTCTGCGGGTAGAGAAAAATAAACTGGTGAACAATGTTCAGCAAATGCAGCAGGAGCTCATCTCGTGAGTATGTCTGGTCTCCAGGAGAAGGGTTTGTCATCCTTCACAAAAGTCCTTTTTGAGGGAAAGATACTTAGCTCTTTTCTCTTTCTTTTTGTTAGGAATGGCATAAATTTCCCCTTAATTTACAAGTTCAACAGCAGCATTGTTGAAAGTCCCAACTCCCTGCACTGTGAACTGGAACTGGCCCAAGGACAATCAGAGGTGAGAAATCCCATTCAGAGAACTGGAGACCAGAATTTAGAATATTACTGTTTAAACAGATAATATTTCATGCTACTGGTTATAGTGCTTGAAAAGTTACTCATTTTCATTACTCACTGCTATTATGACTAATAATTTGCTACAATTCTTAATATTATTCTAATAGTTCTGTCCCTTTTTTAAAAAGGTTTAGGATTGAAAAAGAATGCATTATAAAGAGTATTGGGATAGACAATTTGGAGGTGAAGGAAACACTAATGTTTTGGTCTTGTGCCACGCCATAGTTATTGTCAGGTTTTATTTTGATGGCTCTGTGCTGTGTTTGTGTGTTACCTCCCAAACCTCCCCCTATTTATGAGCATGACTAGAATGCCCAGAATTGAGTGTAGAGCCATTGGCCCATGCATGGAGTCATGCATTGGCCCGTGCATGGAGTTATTTCATTGTTCTTTTTCTTCAAAGGTTCCTGGAACTGAAAGGACTGTGCTGGATGAATCTCTGGACAAGGAGGTCTTACTGCTCCTGCAAGGACCAGAGCAAGTGGGAGAGAAATTTAAGGCTACTATCCAAAACCTGGTATGGAATAGACGGCTGCTGATAGTAGAAATATTTTATTTATTTATTTACAGTATTTATATTCCGCCCTTCTCAACCCAAAGGGGACTCAGGGCGGATCACATTATATACATATAAAGCAAACATTCAATGCCCATATACACATAGAACCGAGACAGAGACAGACGCAGAGGCAATTTAACCTTCTCCTGAGGGGATGTTCGATTCTGGCCACAGGGGGAGCAGCTGCTTCATCGTCAACTGTGACGGCACTTCCTCATTCCAATGTTGTAAATTAGTTAAATTTGCCTCCCCACTTTATAAGTGGTACCTTATTTCCTACTTGATAGATGCAACTATCTTTCGGGTTGCTAGGTCAGCAACGAGCAGGGGCTATTTTTTAATTGACGGGTGCTCACCCCGCCATGGGCTGGCCTCGAACTCATGACCTCATGGTCAGAGTGATTTATTGCAGCAGGCTGCTTACCAGCCTGCGCCACATCCCAGTACTAAGGGAAAATTCATTGAAGTCTTTCCTAAGCCTTTGATTGCTTCAGAAACTGAAGATACTTCTGCTGCTGCCTCCTCTTTGTTTTGTAGACTTTCTTTTCTCTGTTTTATGGTATGGTGGGAAAAGTGTGCCATATGGGCCAGATTTTACCACCACCTGCAATTAGCTTTGAGTATTTGGAAATCCTCCAAAATCCTTGTTTTTTTATTATTATTTAAATGGAGGAGGAGAGGTCTATGACTGCTTTAAATGTCATAAAGGTACCAGAGCCTCTCTGATCTTGAGAAGTTAATTAGATCAGCCCAAGAGATTACTAACAAATACCAAATGCTGTAGGCTATATTTCTGAAGAAGGAACTGTCAAAACCCCATATGAGTATTCCATGCCTAAGAGAACTCTATGCAAAATCCATGAGTTCACTATAAATCAACAGGTGACGTGAAGGCATATATAGATATAGATAGATAGATAGATAGATAGATGATAGATAGATAGATAAATTAGGTTGACAAACTGTGAGCTGGGCTTGACAGTCGAGTGCTCACCCCAACCGGGTTTCAAACTGGTCACCGTTTGGTTGGCGATATTTGTTTTATTGTCGATATTTGTTTTATTGTTTTATTGCTGTTATTGTATTGTTGTCGGGCATGGCCCCATGTAAGCCGCTCCGATTCCCTCCGGGGAGATGGGACGGGGTATAAAAATTAAGTTGTTGTTGTTGTTGTTGTTGTTGTTGTTGTTGTTATTATTATTATTATTTTACTGCTTGTGATTTACCAGCTGCGCTAAAGCTCAGCTCTTAGTGTCTGGACAACTACTTGATGAGGATCCTGCATTGAGCAGGGATTGGCCCAGAGGTCCCCTTCCAATCCTATGATTCTGTGGTCCTGTGACCCATGGGAAATTTGCTCGTCACTGACCCAGTTGGCATGGAGTTCAAAGAAAGTTGTTTTAAAGTGTTAAATAACTTAAAATTACACAAAAATCCATTCCATCCAAACATTAAGAAGTACTTCTTCACTTTGTGAGTTGTTCAACAATAGAACGGACAAAAGATGGTGGATACACTCTTGGGAGTTCTTTCAATAGAGGATGAATTGGCACCTTTCAGGAGTTATGTCATTGTGTACTCCTGCATGGCAGTGGGTTGGAATAGATGTCCTTTGCAGTCCCTTCCAACTCTTCTCATTATATGAGGAAACATTGGGGACATGGAGGCATGACCTTCTAATCCCAGTTGCCCATCCCAGTTTTGTCAAGACTGTTCATTTAGTAATATACAAGAAAGATCTGCAACAATATGTTCCATCATGGAGTAGTTCCTATTCAGGGCTCCAGCTAAACTCCACTCCATTCTCCCTTCCCTACAGTTTTGTGTTCTTACCCAACAATAGACATGTCTGAGATCAACAATGATCTTAAATGGGGTGGTATATGCCACACATATGTTCCATCTTGTGGCAGCATTTCCTCAGATACACATTGTAGCTGGTTAAATGTATATGTTTCATTCACAACCCATCACATGTATGTGTATGCATGGGTAAGACCACTTGAACATCAGAAGTAAAATGTTACCTGACTCCCTTTTTTATAGCAAGAAGAACTGGCAGGACTGAGACTGCTTTGGGCAGGAGACTCTGAAGAAAATGTGCAGGACTCATATGAAAAGAAACTGGAGGTAAACACATCTGAGTGCCAAGCAAGATGCCTTCACTGTTTGATAGACTGAGATATAGGGTGCCAAACATTTCCTCTAATCTCTGCATATACTGTGTTTCCCCGAAAATAAGACAGTGTCTTAGATTAATTTTTGCTCCCAAAGATGCTCTAGGTCTTATTTTCAGGGGATGTCTTATTTTTCTATGAAGAAGAATTCACATTTATTGTTGAACCAAAAAAATGAACATTTGTTATATACTGTACAGTAGTTGTCATCATAAACCAGCATAACCAGACAAACTGTGAATCCTATCAAGAATTTCTTGTTACTACCAATATTTCCATGTACAACACTTTATGGTACGTACATTTACCGATCCTGCATGCTCTGGTGTTCTGTTCAGCGGGCATGCTTCCAAACCAAAACTTTGCTAGGTTTACTTTCAGGGGAGGCCTTATATTTAGCAATTCAGCAAAACCTCCACTAGGTCTTACTTTCTGGGGATGTCTTATTTTAGGGGAAACAGGGTAGTATGTAGTAACTTGCTTATGAGAGTCAGCATTGCATTGTGGTTTTTTTGTTAGACATAAACTTTAAGGGAGGGAACTAGAAAAGGAAGGGATGTGCTCACGGTTGTTAAACCGTAATACCCATAATCTCCAAGTCCCTGGTTGGAGTTTTGGGAAGTTTTCCAAAGTTTTTTGCCTGGCCGTGCCCACTACCATCATGTGACCCTGAGACAATTACCTCTAAGAACATGTGGCCCACTTCTGAACCAAATGAATGAATGAGATATGTTATGTGTGCACACTGACACGTGTTTGCATCTGTATAGTTGGGACATCAGGTGCTGGTTGGGAAGCCTCTTTGTCTATCCAAGGGAAACAATGAGTGAGTTTTCCATCTTTGATTCAAATGTCAATACAGGAGATGCAGAAAAACTTGGAGAATAAAGAACCAATTTGGATTCAGAAACTCGAACTCTTAAATACTCAGAAGGAATCCATAGACAAAGAGCTTATAAAAATGGCAGGGAACCTAAGGAGAATGAGGACAGAGCAGCTCCATTTGAAGAGAGCACTTTCCTCCAGGTATTTTTTCATCTTACTCATGTGTGTTTGGGTCTTGGGGTTATCAATCTGTCTACCTTCTTTATATTTCAGGAATCGGGTAAATATAAATGAATACTATTAAGAGTTCCCAGTCAGAATACTGTGTAAGCACAAGTATCAGAAGCCACATCTATTAACATATGGAAAGCTTTATTCCCTCCTCATTTTCCACTAGAAAATAGTTAGCCCCCCAAAATGGCCAACTACATTCCTCCAAAATCTACAGTGGGTCATTTGGCCATTGTGTCCACTTCCCAGCTCCCAAACAGCTCCCAAACAGATCTTTCTTTTATTTATATCTATCTATCTATCTATCTATCTCACAACTGGAATACTGTGTCCAATTCTGGGCACCACAATTTAAGGGAGATGTTGACAAGCTGGAATGTGCCCATAGGAGGGTGACTCAAATGGTCAAGGGTCTAGAGAACAAGCCCTATGAGGAGTGGCTGAAAGAGCTGAGCATGTTTAGCCTGCAAAAGAGAAAGCTGACATGATGGCCATGTATAAATGAGGGGAAAGTCATAGGGAGGAGATTCCACCTGAACATCAGAAAGACCTTGCTCACTATGGGAGCTGTTCAGCAGAGGAACTCTCTGCTGCAGAGTGTGGTGGAGACTCCTTCTTTGGAGGCGTTTAAGCAAAGGCTGGATGGCCACCTGTCAGGGGTGCTTTAAATGTGATTTTCCTGCTTCTTGGCAGGGAGTTGGACTGGAAGGCCCATGAGGTCTCTTTCAACTCTGATTCTATAATCTTATATGTGAATATATGTAAAAAGAAAAGAAAAGAAAGCAACAGAACATAAAAAACACCCAGAAACAGAAAATAAATCTAAATAATGTCATACTTCTTTGGCATACTATTTTATGCACTTCTTCTGGTTAATCAGTCTTACCAATTGCCAATCCCTGCAGTTAATTTGATAACTATTCTTCTTTTTGTATCGTTTAAGCCTCCCAATTTTGTCCATACAACACTCTAACTGTCGTCATACCTCCTTATAATCTGCCATGTCTCCTTTCCATTTGTTTATCCATTAATCCCAAAAGAAAGAGTTCTGGTTTTGACGTGGTATTACATCTCAAAATGTTCTGTACCAAAGTATGTATCCGAATCTAGACCGTTCTTTTTCAAAGCAAGGAGTGAGTTGCCTCTTCTTGTCCCCAGAGAACAAGAGCTAGAATCAGTCCGGCAGCTGAAAGAGGATATTGTATTGGAAGCAGGTGTCTTGAAACTGGCACTTCAAGAAGCAACAAAGCAAGTGGAGGATGCCAGCAAGAAGGTAGGTGTTTAAGTATATTGTGTGCTTTACGTGGCTGTCCTCTCTCCCTCCCTTTTGAGGCAAAGATGTAGGATCAGTATAGAAGCCTTTGAAGGACATAAACAAGCAGTGGACATATATTTATACAAAGATTATGTTATGCATTGTATTTTGAATCATATTGTTCTTGGAACAAAGGTTGCACACATTGAACCATCAGAAAGCTAAGGGATCACTGTCTCAGCCACCCATGAAGACAATTTTGGGGTGATTTGGCTTTTGGAACCTGTGCACCCATGGACAAGAGGGCTACAGGAACCAGGAGCCACTGCTGAGCAACCAGGGCATGGGTCTGTAAGACAACTGGAAGCAAACAACTACAAAAGCGGCAGAAATGTTCACAGTTCCTGGGGAAAATTGAGAGCAAAATTGACAAGGAAAACACATGGATGTGACTCACAAATTGAACTTTGAAAAAGGAGAATGGAGGCCTGATTCTTACAACCCAAAAACAAGCAATTAGAACAAATGCCATCAAAGCCAGAATTGAAAAGTTGACGACAGATCCCAAGTGTAGAATCTGCTACTAGTGACGGACCTGGACAAAACTTGGCACACAGACTCCCCACGACCAACAGAAAATACTGGAGAAGTTTGGGGAATGTTGACCTTGATTGATAGTAGTTACAGTTCACCAACATCCAGATAAACTGTGACGCCCACCGACAATGGACAGGGACCAAACTTGGCACAGAGAATCCCCATGACCAACTGAGCATACTGCTGTGGTTTGTGGCCATTGATTATGGGAACTGTAGTTCACCCTTATCCAGAGTGCACTAAACCCAATCAACAACAGATCTGGACCAAACCTGGCACACAGATCCAACTCTATATACACGCAGGAGTTGGGGGTGATTGCCCTGGGAATCCTACTCCTTCCAACCGACATGGCGTTCATGTTCACACAACTTTAACTTCCAATATATCTTGCGATCACAATGACTATTAATAAAGCACAGGGGCAATCTTTGCAAGTGTGCAGTTTGAAATTAGAAAGTAATTGCTTTTCTCATGGGCAATTATACGTCACTTGCACCAGAGTCGGTGAGCCGTCTGATCTTACTGTTTATGCAGAACAAAGACAAACCAAAAATGTAGTCAATCCACCAGCTTTACAATTAAAAAAAGATTTTTGGTAAAAACCTCTTTTCCATTCATTATCTCTCATTCCACATAGACACAGCAACACAAGGCAGGGTATTGAATTGGATGATATGTTTTCTCAGTGAATCAATGTTTGCTACATTACTTTTATTTACTTTCATGTTCATTCTATATCATACTTAGCCACCACGAAGCGTGTCTGGGTTTAGCTAGTTTTAGAATAAAACCCTAATATGGGGTCCCCAATTCCATCTCTGAGGTGTTCAGAAGCTATGAGCTTTGTGAAGACCAGCAAGATAGCTCTTGCCATAGCACATCCTGTCTTAGCAAAAGCAGAACTTGTGTGTCCATCTGGAACTTACAAAAGCCTGAAAGCAAAGGAAGTCAGAAGCCAAGTGTATGTGTGTTTGTTGGGGGTGGATTGGCTTTAAGCGCTTTGCACAAGAAGGAAGCTGCTTGGCACACAGGCACCAGGCTTGAGAAATAAATCGAGCCTGTGAGCATCAAAATGCAGAAGTGCATTGGATATAAACAGCTTCCGGAATGACGACATATGTGTTTTTGGTTTCATTTGCGAGAGGTCTATCACTGAGGACTTCAGAAGCATTTGTTGACCTTTCTGCTTTTCTTTAAGGTTAAGGATTTGGAGAACAACTTTCTCAGGGCACAAGAAGAAGCCAGTTCTCTGCAAAAGAGGCTGGAAGAGAGCCTTGCTGAGCAAAGAGACCTCCAAAATGCAAACACCAAGTTAGCGCATGCTTTTCAGCAACTGGAACAGAAAACTGAAGATCAAAGCAGTAAGTATCACAAATGCTTATGTTACTAGGGTTTCAAACATGCAAGAGAGGACAGTTGAAATTCACAATGGGCTAAGAATGAGGAAGTAGCTATGTTTGTTTCTTCCTAAATATCAAGTGGAAGTATTGTTTTTTGTCTACTCAGTCATGCGTTTGTCTGTAAAATTAGCACACTGGACACATTCATAAATTACATGATGCATATGTTCTTTTTGAAGGGCACCTTTTCCAGTCTATATCAAAGAAAAAGAAAAAAACTTTCCTGCCATCAATTATGGGACATTTCTTATAATAAAGAACGCATGCCTTTAAGAGGGCATGGGCAAACTTCGGCCCTCCAGGTGTTTTGGACTTTAACTCCCACAATTCCTAACAGCCTATCGGCTGTTTTTAAGGGACACATTTTCAAAAAGCTCTGGAAGCCTTTCAGTCACTACTACAGTAGGGTCTCACTTATCCAACACTCGCTTATCCAACGTTCTGGATTATCCAACGCATTTTTGTAGTCAATGTTTTCAATATATCGTGATATTTTGGTGCTAAATTCATAAATACAGTAATTACTACATAGCATTACTGCGTATTGAACTACTTTTTCTGCCAAATTTGTTGTCTAACATGATGTTTTGGTGCTTCATTTGTAAAATCATAACCTAATTTGATATTTAATAGGCTTTTCCTTAATGCCTCCTTATTATCCAACATATTCGCTTATCCAACATTCTGCCGACCCGTTTATGTTGGATAAGTGAGAATACTGTATTCTCATTTCCTGAACTAGGGACAGCTGACTTGGGTTCTCCTTTGATCAATTAAAACTAGCAGATGCAATTAAAACTTCATATTGCCTACTGGGTTAGGTTAAGATGGAAAATATGCTCCAGGAATGACAAGCAGCCCTTGAAGTGCACTTTTTCACCCCTCAAGGCTAATCCCCAAAGCTTCTAGTTCCCTAATTTTTTATTTTTGGAAACATTTTTGGCCTAAAATCACCCCAAATTGTGCTTAAACGTAACAGTTTCCTCTTCCTGCTGCAAAACCCATTTAAAGCTTTACAGTGTGCTAGACATCTGCTGAGATGAGAACTGGAAGTGAAGTATTTCTATTGAGTTGCTGATATCTTGGGGAAAACCTCTTTTTGAAATTACCCACTCCGGTTTGTGATCATAAGATTAGAGAAGGTTCACATCACTAAGGGCATGTTTGAGTTTGGTTGGCATGACCAGAGGTTCCAGGAGAAAGGTGAAAATTACCAGCACAATATTTTGGGAATTTGTATTTTCCCAGCTATTCAGATTCAATAAACCAGTCCTACCAGTTTTTATCTCCATAAGGAGCAGGTACTTTGTGCAGTGCTCAGCATCTCTGAGTGCTGAAAGCATAACAGTTGCATTCAAATACAAACAATATACGGTAATTCATCTCTATGCTTTTAGATCTTGTATTTCAAAATATAAAGTCAACCACGTAGAACTACCTCTAGACTAGAGAATGTTGTTTTGCAGAGGTCCTACATACTCTACCTTTCCTTCAGCTCCAAAAGACAAACCCTTCCACAATCTGGATAGCTTGTAATCAGTTTTCTTCAATGTCTTGTTTCTTAGCGGCTCTTGACTCGCTCAGGAAGAAATATTTTAAAGCATTGTCATGTGGAGTGCTTTGCCAGGTATGATGTCTTTTTCAGTCTTTTTTTTAGAAGAGAGAGAATGAAACAGAGGAAGACATCCTCTACTAGAGAAATGTGTTTGTCCCATTTGTAAAGATGGTTTTCACACTATTACATTGCACTTTTGAATGGATTTTAAAAGTCAAAATGTTTGTGGATTATTGTAATCCTTAAGTCTCACTTTTGAGAAATGGGCAGGTTATAATTTTTTAAAAAACCCTAAAAGTCTTCTTCTGAGATGGGACTCAGCAAATGAATTCCCAGCAATGGCAGTTCCTTGGATTAACTGTGGAAGCTATGATTCTGAAATGGGACAGACCAACATTAGCTAACTACATGAAGGGCTCTGTGTTGTGAAAATATATTGTAAGCATATTAAATGTGCCCCACGCAGTGTGAATTCCTGTGAAGCATTTGAGGGACAAGCCTGTCCTGTTTGCCATCTCCAAGGGCTGCTCCTTGGAGCATTAGTGTTAGTGGTGGCTTACATGTTAGTGGACCAATGAACTTGCTCTAGGTTAGTGCTGCTCAGCCTGGGGTTCCCAGATGTTTTTGGCCTACAACTCCCAAAAATCCCAGCCAGTTTACCAGCTGTTTCTGGGAGTAGAAGGCCAAAAACATCTTGGGGACCCCAGGTTTAGAACCACTGCTTTAGGTAGTCCTCTAAACTTGAAAGGTCGTATCCTAAAGTGCTGAACCTAATTCTCAACATCAAGGTTCAGGACCATGGATATCTCCTTTAGAGTTTTTTTTTTTTTTTTGCTGGTAATGGGAAGGATTCTAGGTATCATATAAATATCTCCCCATGGACCACAAGTGGACCATGGGTGAGACAATTATCTTCCTTCTATTTGTAGCAAAGCAGAACATTTGTAATGTCTCCATCGTGGATTGGAACTGGAGGACCTCCAGATGGGCATCTTTCAGGAGTGCTGTGGTTGTACATTCCTAAAGGGTGGACTAGATAGTCTTCGTAATCCCTTCTGGCTGTGAGATCTAGCTAGTATCGTCAATTGTCATTGAAAATAATTTGAAAGGGCATCCAATTTTCACCTCTTATGCTCATCACCGAACGTGACTCTCCATGGCTGCAGACAGGAGTATTTTCCAACACTATGTAGATTCCGAGGATTGAATCTGGGACCTTTGATAGGCAAAGTATCTTCTTCTTCCATTAAGATAATGCTCCTTCCCTATGGGAATCAATGTCTTTCCTCCATGCTTACTTCAAGCATTGATTGCTAATATTATGTATTGTGGGATAGAAACTACACTTGTTCTAGCCAGCTGTGCTCTTATTGATCAGCCAGACTGTGTTAAATTAAAACAGGTCTGTGGAGATGGTGATGGGAGCCCTCAATCTGGTTCAAAAGTAGATGAAAAGACAAGGCCAGAAGAGAAGGTATGTGGAAACAAGTCTGACAACAAACAAATGTAAGTTGTTGTAGGCATGTATGTTGTTGTAGGCAATTTCCCCCAGGCTTTAGGTGTAAGTGCTGTTACTAAAACTAGGGATGCATTAATGTTTGGCATCACTTTAAGTGCCATAGCTCAATTTTGTAGAATCCTGGGAGTTGTAGCTTTGCAAGGTCCTCAAATTTCTCTGCCAAATACTGCATTTGACTGGAACATATATGCTTTTTGTCTTTTTTTTAAGGGGTGGAGGGTATGGGAGGGTAAGTAAAGGTAAAGACTTTAAGTCTAGTCGTGTCTGACTCTGGGGGTTGGTGTTCATCTCTGTTTCTAAGCCAAAGAGCTGGCATTGTCCATAGACACCTCCAAGGTCATGTGACTGGCATGACTGCATGGAGCGTCATTACCTTCCTGCCAGAGCAGTACCTATGGATCTACTCGCATTGTAATGTTCACGAACTGCCAGGTTGGCAGAAGCTGGGGCTAACAGCGGGAGCTTACCACACTCCCTGGATTCAAACTGCCAACCTTTCGGTCAGCAAGTTCAGCAGCTCAGCGGTTTAATCTGCTGCGCCACTGGGGGCTCCCATGGGAGGGCAATCCACATGGTAATTCTTTTGTGACAGTATAGGAGTTTCTTGTTGTTGTTTGCTGAAACATTGCCCTCTTCAATCACTTGTAAGAGCATTTGGGGGCTTCAGAGGTCTCCTGAGTAGTTTTTGTGGTTGTAAAATAGAGGCCAAGGGGCAACAGGCTCTGTTTTCTCATGCCTGTGCTAAAGTATATAGACAGAGATAGCAAATGCTTTAGAAAGAGATATCTGCACCAAAGCACTTGATTGCTGTCTGTTGGCAAAGGTTCTCTAGGTTCAGAACTACTCGGTCAAGTAGAAAAGACTGCATGTCCTAAATTTGTTTTCTCTAATTTAGGTATCCTGTTGCTGCCAGAGATCTGGTAATCAAGAAAGCCAGCTTTGTGGCTCGTCCCGGTCAGCCAGCCTAAGATGTTGTTGCTCACATTACACTTCATTACTAGGTAAGACTAATGCCTGCTGTCCCCTTTGAGAAGGTGCAATTGATCAGAAATGGTGAAGGCTTTCTAGGTGGAGGCTGGACCTAAAGAATACTAACTTGTCCATATGTTTCTGGAGTTTTGAAAGTCTGTACTTGGATTTTGAGTGAGCATTTCCAGAAGAAGAAGAAGGAAGTTTGTTGTGGGTCAAGAGCTTCTGTAGAAATTGAGATCAGTTCAGGGCCATAAACTTTTCATAATCCAAGGGTACATCTATATTGGAGAATTAATGCAGCTTGACACTATTTTAACTGCCATGGCTCAGTGCAGGAGTCCCCGGTGGCACAGCAGGCTAAACCTCTAAGCTGCAGAACTTCCTGACCGAAAGGGTGGTTCGAATCCGGGGAGTGGGGTGAGTTCCCGCTGTTAACCCAGCTTCCGCTAACCTAGAAGTTTGAAAACATGCAAATGTGAGTAGATCAATAGGTACCGGTACCGGTGCTCCATGCAGTCATGCTGGTCACATGATTTTGGTGGTGCCGGATCTTTGGCTTAGAAATGGAGATGAGCACCAACCCTCAGAGTCAGACATGACTAGACTTAAATTCAGGGGAAAACGTTTACCTTTTTTTTAAGTTAAATTTTTATTGTAAAGCATATTTTCCAAGAGTGATACATTAAAATGTGGGGGAACAATCTGTAGGGATAGAAAAGTGAGAAAGGATAGCTCTACTCTAGAGGTCTACTCTACTCTATGTACCTAACACTAAGGGTAATTGTGTTAGGGAAATCAGGGAGGGGATAAGGGATATCGTTGACCTCCAATCTCCTTCTTTGTGACAAATTTATTTCTCTCCTATAATAACCACTTTGGCTTCCCCTTCTCTTAACTAGACCTTGTTTTGTTTCGTTCTTGCTTTTTCATCTAAATTGTTTATTAACATTTTCATTTTCCTTTGTAGCATATATTTCTTTAATGGTGACCAATCTGTTTTTTTTACTTTTTACTCCTTGGAAATATTTTATTGTTTGAGTCAATGAGTCCATATTCATAGTGTCAATTATCTTTAGTATCCATTTATCAATTGTGGGTTTTTCCTTGGATCTCCAGAATTTCGCATAGTTGATCCTGGCAGCCATTGTTAAAAAGTGGAAAAGTTTCTCTTCATTATCTGTCATTTTAAAATTGATTATTCCCAGCAAATAGTATTCTGATTTCAATTGAATTTTTACATTTAAAAATTTCTGTACCTCCTCATGAATCTCCGACCAGTATTTCATAGCCACTCTACAATTCCACCACATGTGTATTAACGTCCCAGTTTTTTCTTCACATTTCCAACATTTATCACTCATTTTTGGGTACATTTTCGCCAGTTTTTGAGGTGTGATATACCAACGGTACATCATCTTAATCCAATTTTCCTTTAAATCTTGTACATACAGTAGAGTCTCACTTATCCAAGCCTCGCTTATCCAAGTTTCTGGATTATCCAAGCCATTTTTGTAGTCAATGTTTTCAATATATTGTGATATTTTGGCGCTAAATTCGTAAATACAGTAATTACAACATAACATTACTGCGTATTGAACTGCTTTTTCTGTCAAATTTGTTGGAAAACATGATGTTTTGGTGCTTAATTTGTAAAATCATAACCTAATTTGATGTTTAATAGGCTTTTCCTTAATCCCTCCTTATTATCCAAGATATTCGCTTATCCAAGCTTCTGCCAGCCCATTTAGCTTGGATAAGTGAGACTCTACTGTATGTCCATTTGTTTTTTATTGTCCACATTTTTTCCCAATCTTCCAACATTATTGTATGGCCTACATCTTTCGCCCAAGTAGTCATACAGTCTTTTACTCCTTCCATCTCCGTTGACCATTCCAGAAGGTTTTTGTACATTTTCGATATCAATTTCTTATTTGTTTTCATAATTCTATCCCATACTGTTTCATTTTCCTCAAAACCAATCTTAATATCACGATCGTAATAATCCTTCATTTGAAAGTATTGGAACCACGAAATCTCTTGATCTATGTCTTTTATTTCTTCCTGTGATTTGAGGGTCCACTTCCCCTCTCGTTTTATAATTATATCTCTATACGTTAGCCAATCCCTTCTTGGAAATTCTCTCCTGTGGCATGCCTCCAGGGAAAAACATTTACCTTTACCTGGCTCAATGCAAAAGACTCATGTTGTACATTTATATGGTCTTTCACTTTCTCTGCCAAAGAGTGCTAATGCGTCAGCAAATGACAACTCCCCGGATTCCTGAGCCGTGCTAGTTAAAATGGTGTCAAACTGTAGGATAGATGCTGCCCTAAAGTATGTAGTTTATGGCCTGATTGGATCTCATAGAGCTGGGGGTAACTGGTCCAACCATACATTTCAGATTCTTCTCAAAATTGCTACCTCGCTTAAACAGCCTTGCTCTGTAGGATTCCAAGAAAACCATGATAGCATCTTGCATACTTCCTTCCCTCAATAACCCTGCATCTTGCTTTTTTGTGTATTGGGTTGACAGATGCATTAGCTCTTGAGTCACTCGACTTGATTCAGAGAAGTTCTGTGCTCGGGAGCTTTGGGAATCCTGGAACGCAGCCTATACTTGAGAAGAAGCCTCTGAGAAATGAACCGATCATGGATATGATGCCGGAGGTGCAAAAGTAAGAAACTACAACAAACAGGACCATAAATGTGAACTGTGGTATTTAAATTTCCTTTTCCCTCTTCTATTACCATTGTAACCCTTCTGTATGTGTGTCTGGTATGTGTGTAGACAGATACGTAGATAGGTAGGCAAGTTGGAAAAAGACAGAAAGAGGCAGGTAGATGGATGCAGATAGATACAGGTAGGTAGGTAGGTAGATAGGTCCACAAGCTGAATGTGCTTATAGCTGATAGGTTTTATACTTAGGTTTTGATATTACTGATAATGTATTCCCTAGTTATGTAGCAATGGTCTCTTGGTATCTGTTGGGGGTTTCCACTCTGATTTTACAGCCATTTTTCTAACACTGCTTCTGTGTTGCGGTTGATGGAGTCCTCGCCTATGTAAATGCTGCATGTAAAAATAGACCCAGCTTTTAAGAAAAAAAGGATGTTGAAATGTAATGCTTTGTCTGCCACATGCAAATAAAACTTTTCCCCCCATCAGGTGCAACAACAACTATTGTGTTGGTGAGCAGACGGATGTAGACTTTGCCTCGGATGCAAGGATGGATACTGACTTGACCAAGGTTAGTTTCTCTCCCTGTTTTTCACTTGTGTAACTGCCAGTCCCATCTAATTAAAACGAATGGATCATTGGCACCTTTATGACACTTGTGAGGACATGGATAGAGTTTTGGCTGCGATGGAGAAATTCTGTAACTTCTTTATGAGGGATCAATGGGGCAGCATTCGAAACTTCCAGAAATGAATGATCCCTATCTCTGGGAACGTAATAGTATATCGAAGAGGCATCTGTTGTCATTTGTGAATGCAGATATGCTTCTTTTACTGGATATTTGGTGGTAGGGTGTGGTTGAACATAATAGCGAAAAGGTTTTGATCTTGGTGTCAACTGAATGTATCTTGGAGCATTTCTCCCCTGACTTCCTTGCTGGGATCTGAACTGTTTTTTCAGGCAAGATCTTTGGGTCATGGTCTATAACTGGGAAGAAATGGCAATGATATTCTGGATGACCATCTATAGCAGTGGTTCTCAACCTGTGGGTCCCCAGATGTTTTGTCCTTCAACTCCCAGAAATCCTAACAGCTAGTAAACTGGCTGGGATTTCCGGGAGTTGTAGATCAAAACACCCGGGGACCCACAAGTTGAGAACCACTGATCTATAGGAGTGCTTTTATTATGTTTTCCTACATAATAGAGTGACTTATGTTTTGCTCATTGCTCCACATCCATTCATTCCATTCTTTTGGAGTTGTTTGTAGTGACTTCTTATAGTTCTTATAGATATTTTTACGGAAGTATGGTTTGCTGATATGTCGTTATGGCTTGAAGAGAAAAAATTCTTAATGGGTCTTTTAGGCCCATCTATCTACACTGCCATATAATAATCCAGTTTCTGATCCCAGATTGTCTGCTTTGAACGGAATTATCTGGCAGTGTAGACTCCTATCCCCTTCAAAGCAGATTACTATGTTACAAAATTTGAAAATTGTTCTGTTCCTGGTTTGAAAGTGTTATTTCCTGTTTCATTGTGTGTTACTTACTTTAAAAGTACAGTAGAGTCTCACTTATCCAACATAAATGGGCCGGCAGAACGTTGGATAAGCGAATATGTTGGCTAATAAGGAGGGATTAAGGAAAAGCCTATTAAACATCAAAATAGGTTATGATTTTACAAATTAAGCACCAAAACATCCTGTTATACAACAAATTTGACAGAAAACGTAGTTCAATACGCAGTAATGCTATGTAGTAACTACTGTATTTATGAATTTAGCACCAAAATATCGCAATGCATTGAAAACATTGAATACAAAAATGCATTGGATAATCCAGAGTGTTGGATAAGTGAGACTCTACTGTAGTTGTAATACTCCAGAAACCTCATTTTTTTGGCTGACACAAACTATTTTGAATTTGTTGAGACTCGACGGGATATTCATTGAAAACTATAGCAAAATCTATAATTTTTGCATGCAAAAGCAAAGTTTTTGCAGTTTAATAAACCTTTTCCATGTTTTTATGATAGACCCAATTAAGAAATGACATTTATAACCCAGGAACAAAAATCATGTTACATAGCGTAATCTAGAATCAGGTACTAGATTATATGGCAATGTAGATCCAGCCTTAATTGATAACACAGGAAGCCTGTTATCGATTAAGGTTAAGCTGAAAAGCAAACAGTCCTAATAGCACCATATTGTTACAATGCAGTCTAAAAATTGTGATTTTACTCAGTAAAAATTGTGGAAGTGACACTATAATAAAAAAAAGAGTCAACTGAGAAGCCTTTTGACCAGGAATGTTTAAATTGAGTTGCTGTATGTTTTCCGGGCTGTGTGGCCATGTTCCAGAAGCATTCTCTTCTGACGTTTCACCCACATCTATGACAGGCATCCTCAGAAGTTGTGAGGTATATTGGAAACTTGGCAAGGGAGGTTTGTATATCTCTGGAATGTCCAGGGTGGGAGAAAGAACTCTTGTCTATTGGAGGCAAGTCAGAATGTTGTAATTAATCACCTTGGTTAATGGCCTTGCAGCTTCAGGGCCTCGCTTATTCTTGCTTGGGGGAGTCCTTTGTTGGGAGGTGTTAGCTGGCCCTGATTGTTGTCTGGAATTCCCCTGTTTTCTGAGTGTTGTTTTTTAAGTTACTGTCCTGATTTTGGAGTTTTTAAAGCCAGATTGTGTTCATTTTCATAGTTTCCTCCTTTCTGTTGAAATTGTCCACATGCTTGTGGATTTCAGGGGCTTCTATGTGTAGTCTGACATAGTAGTTGTTAGAGTGGTCCAAGAAGTCTACATAGGGACCACCAAATGCAGCAGCATTGCCTAATCATGAATCAAGGAACATGAAAGGCACTGCAGACTAACCTAAACAAAGATGTTAGCCATAGCAGACCACTTGATGAACCAACCTGTACACAGTATATGATTTAAAAACACAGAAATGCTGGACCACTCTAATAACAATGTTTAAACTGTCATCTAGATGTCTATCATGACCTCCAGCATCTCATATATGAAAACTGGATGCATGTGGCCAGGAAACATCAGAGTGTGGACCAAATGGCAAAAGCTATTGACGAGGAAGAACATTAGAGTTTGCTTTTGCCTTATCCTACTGGGAAGAAAACAATTCCACTTCCTCATCTTCCCTGACTGAATATAAACTGCTTCTGCATTTTGAACCTATGTACATTAACAAAAGTACACTGAGGCCAAAAAGAATAAGTAGAAGGAGGAGACAAAAACTGGAACATTTTAAAAGTTACTGAAAAAGTGAGATGGCAGAGGATTAATCAGATGGCATGGTATATAATGGAAATAATTTGAAAAGTTAGGCTTTTACACCTTTTTCTAGATAGCCCTGTGGCCTTCTGAAGAGAGCTGTGGTTATTTTTATTCCCTTCCCGTGTTGCAGGAGGAAACAGCTGCTGATCAAATGGCCTGAACAAAATAGCAAACCTTCCTCCGAGAGCAAAGAGAATGCAAATAAAGGCAGTATGGATTTGCATGTCAAGATGGTATCTTGTCACGCACCTTCCAACTATATATAATCGGCCCCCACTTCTGATTCAAAATGCTTCCAGCAATATTCTGCAAATCGAAATTCAACAATGTCTGATTTTTTAAATAGTCAATGTGTGCAATACTGTATTTTTCAATATGAATGCTAAAACATCTTCATCTCTTTGCAAGGAGAGTGATGCCAAGCCATTGACAGAACATGCGTCGAGGTAAGAAAGCACACTGATGTTTCATAACTCTCTTTATGTTTTCTAATGCAAGGTCATTCACTCCAGTGGGTCTCATTTTTAGATGGCTATATCATCTATCTGTCTATTTTAATCATCATACTTACTAATTTTTAGCAGTATAATTACACTGGCCAATACACATTTTGTTGCCCCAAATGTTAGACCTGTTTCTGGGTATATTTGACATGCTGATTCCAAAAATGGCACCTGTTTACCCCTATCAGCTCTCATTTATTAGATACAGAACATATGATAGATACAGAAAATCATGATAACCACATCTAGGAAACTAGAGCTGATGCAATTTCTGATTCAGCATCCCAATTAATCCTACGAACAGACCTAAAACCCAAGTTACCAATAAATAATTTATTTTGTTTAGCTGTGTTACCCCTTATACACTTTGTAAAGTTAACAATTTCCCTATGCATCACTTATACCACCAATATATCCATTAAGACTAATGCCCCCTCATAAAAACAATAATAAAAATTTAAAAATTAAAGTTAAAATGGACTTCCCACTTCAAGGAGCCACAGTGGCGCAGTAGATTAAACCCTTGTGCCAGCTAAACTGCTGACCTGAAAGTTGGGTTGCTGACTTGAAGGTTGCTGGTTCGAATCCGCGAGACGGAGTGAGCTCCCAGATGTCAGCTCTAGCTTGCGGGTACATGAGAGAAGCCTCTCAGCAGGATTGTAACAAATCTGGGCATCCCCTGGGCAACATCTCTGTAGACGACCAATTTTCTCACACCAGAAGTGGCTTGCAGTATGTTCTCAAGTCAGGGCTGTTGTATGTCTTTTGCGCTGTGTGGCCATGTTCCAGAAGTATTCTCTCCTGACGTTTCACTCACATCTATGGCAGGCATCCTCAGAGGCTCTGAGGATCCCTGCCATAGATGTGGGCGAAACGTCAGGAGAGAATACTTCTGGAACATGGCCACACAGCCCGAAAGACATACAACAACCCTGTGATCCCGGCCATGAAAGCCTTCGACAACACATGTTCTCAAGTTGCTTCTGACACAATAAAAAAACTTCCCTCTTCTCACCTTATATGTCGAAAATATTGTCAACCCTGAACTTATTATCTAAAATACCTTTATTCTCTCTTACTATTACAATATTTTAATTAATTTCCAAAACCAGCAAGAATTTTTACATTTTCTGTTTTTGGTACTGTTCCATTATCTGGGCGGAGGCCATAAGGGGGTGGTAGAGAGAGAAGGATAGTCCATTTTAGGGGGGATTGAAGGCGGAAAACAATTTCCCCAATTTTTGCTGGTTATTCCCCCTCTTCACTTCCCATGGCATAAACAAGGGTTGTTTCTACAACAGGGACATGGGTTGGGGGAATATAGGAAAACGGGGATATGGCTTTACTACTTCAAGCCACCCTTTACCCCCGCAAAATGGACTATCCTTTTCTTTCTAGCATCCCCTTGTGGCCTCAGCCTAAACAATGAAATAGCACCCTGTTTTCTTTATTTATTATTTATTTGCCCTATTTATACCCCGCCTTTCTCTACCCCGACGGAGACTCAAGGCAGCTTACATATGGCAATTATTCAATGCTTTAAAAACACATACAAAACATAAGCTAAAATAAATTGAATTAAAAATTAATTCATATTAAAGATTAACATTACATTCAATATTAAAATCACGCCATTCAGAAACCGTAGTCTAAGGCCGCTCCATAGTCATTACAGATATTCTACAAATGATATCATTTATATCATTTAAATGTATAATTTATAAATGACACAAATATTTCCCACTCTTTTGAAAAAATACCAGCTGACTCCTCTTTTATCAAACAAGATAACAAGAATGTAAATACGGCCCGGGCTGTGGCGCAGGCGGGAGAGCAAGCCAGCTGCAACCAGCTGCAATGAATCACTCTGACCAGGAGGTCATGAGTTCGAGGCCCGCTCGGAGCCTATGTTTGTCTTGTCTTTGTTCTATGTTAAAAGGCATTGAATGTTTGCCTATATGTGTAATGTGATCCGCCCTGAGTCCCCTTCGGGGTGAGAAGGGCGGAATATAAATGCTGTAAATAAATAAATAAATAAATAAATACTGTAAATAAATAAATAAATAAGATAAGATAAATTGACAGTTTCTTCTGACTCTATAACTTTATAGTCCAGTTTTCTTTCCAGGGTAGGCTGTTATTTTTTTCCATTGTTGCACATAAAGCAATCTTGCTGCTGTAATCATACAATGTATTGACTTGAATCGTACAATGTGTTAATTTTTCTCATCACAGTGAGCCAAGTCCATCCGTGGAAGCCCTTCTCCCTGCATCTGAATGCACTAATGGGTCTCAAGGTAAGGCACAAGCTAAAGTTTTAGTGTGCAATGATAGAAAACCTTTTGGCACAGCCAATCTGAGTTGTGGCTGGATTATATTGCTGATGTAGACAGGTCCAGAATATTTTAATCACATTGATAAAGACCCAACTGCAATCTGCAATGTATCCAGTTTGCTTTTAAATGAATAAATAATACCTTGGATGGATGAAATGGAAGGAGATCTGCCTGAAGGTTTGCAAGACTACATCAAGTTGACGTTCGTGCTGGGTGAGTGTCTGACATGATATATGGCACCTTCATATGGTGAACAAGTCTTATGTATTCCTACAGGGATTAATGGAAGGTTTACACAATTTAATGCTGTGCCCTGATCAGAATACCTTTATCTGTCTGTGTGAATCAGATTGAAAGAGAGAGAAATTGCAAAGGCCTGCAAAACAGAGGGTCATTTAAAACTTTCTTTAGAACATATGTCGCTTTTAGATTCATTTGCATTCCAAATCCAAAAATGACCCGAGATTTGCTCTATCATACACTATTTTTTCACAGTTTTCTTTAATATGTGACTGAGTAAGATTTCTTTGGGGAGTATGAACATTAAGAAAGGGGTTAAAGCATAGCCAAACACTTTAATTCACCGATCTGAAACACAAAGATCTGTTCAAAAGCACTAGAAGAAATCGCATTGGAATATCTGCCTCCACATTTAATCAAAACAGAGTTACAACTGAATTGATGAGGGGGAATCAAATTTCTGAAAGAACTGTATGGTATGACATTTTTATTGAATTTGTTTAGTTTGGTAGTCATTGAAAACAACAGCTACAATATTGAAAAGTTTTTTCATCTGTGGATATTTATTTATTTAATGTGTTTCTTAACTTTATAGTGCTGGGTTTACTTTAATCAATAAAAATTTAATATCCCATACGGAAGTACCTTATATTTAAACAATGAGGCAATTTCAAAGATCTAACAGCAGTAGTCACTAAATTGGGAGGGGTGGGAGGAGGTGAAGAGTATAACCAAATACTAGGCTTGTGCATATGTATAGAATCACTATCCATTTCTCTTTGTTTCATTCGTAAGGTCCCCATTTTCGTTTTTGAGTGCCTTCTAAAAAGGAGAGCTTTTCCAAATGGACGTTTTTGTTCCTCCTCGAAAAATACAAAACCTTTCGACCCATTGGCCACTATCAGTAGGCTTCCCCAGGCTCTCCTTTTCCTCAGTTTTTATTTATTTATTTATTTATTTACAGTATTTATATTCCGCCCTTCTCACCCCAAAGGGGACTCAGGGTGGATCACATTATATACATATAGGGCAAACATTCAATGCCCATATACACATAGAACCAAGACAGAGATAAATGCAGAAGCAATTTAACCTTCTGAAGGGATGTTCGATTCTGGCCACAGGGGGGAGCAGCTGCTTTATCATCCACTTTGATGGTACTTCCTCATTCCAACATCGTAAATTAGTTAAATTTGCCTCCCCACTTTATAAGTGGTACCTTATTTCCTACTTGCCACCTTGGGTTCTTGCTTGCTGCTGCTGCTTCTTACTTCTCCTTCTCTTCCTTCGTCTTTCATGCAAGGAAGGAGCCTCCAGCCCCCCTCCTCTTCCTCCTTCGTGCCTCTTACCCGCTCTAATGGGACTTTGTTTTATTCCTTGTGATTTCTTGGATTATTTTCGAAGGCTTTGTTTTGTAACGATCTTTTGGAACTTTACTTTTGCTTTTAAAGAACTTTTTATCTTCTATTTTCTAATAAACTACAAAAGACTTCAACCTGTGTGCAGTCTGGTGTATTTAGCAAGGTGAAGCTAACCTGAGGTGTGACAGAACCACACATTCTCCAAAGCATTTTAAGGAGACTTCCCATTTCCAGATAAGGAAGAGTGATGATCTCCTGGAAGAGGACAGTAAAGGAGGGTTTACTTATTGTTTACTGGGGGATTAATAAAAAAAAGATTAAACTCTGCTCACAAAAGCAGGCAAGTAAACAGTAATAACTCCCGCTTTTGTTCGTTTTGAGCTAATTTTCATTCCGGGCAGAGGTGTTCCCATTTCGTGCTCCAACCTGGAACAAAAAAACAAATGTAACGAGAGAAACGAGAAACGAGAAATGAGAAATATCTGTCAGTTAAAAGTGAGAAGCTTTTAAAATGCTATTTAAAAAGAGCCACAGAAAGATCTTAGCCTGTGTGATAGAAGGAAGACTGCATTTGTGTTTGTAGGCAGTGATCAGTTGAGATATACTACTGTAAAATCATGTTTCATGTCCCTGACCTCTGAACTCTTTTGCTCAATATTTGCTTCGAGGTTGTTGATAGGGATTGAGCATCCCATATTCGGAATTCCAAAACCCCAAATACTCCAGCATTGTCCACATGGGTGGCTTGACAATGGCAGCTTTGCGTTCTCATTCTTAACTTGGAAATGTGTATGAAGTATATATGTTTAGACTTGCACATACAGTAAAGTTTCACTTATCCAAGCTAAGCGGGCCGGCAGAAGCTTGGATAAGCGAATATCTTGGATAATAAGGAGGGATTAAGGAAAAGCCTATTAAACATCAAATTAGGTTATGATTTTGCAAATTAAGCACCAAAACATCATGTTTTACAACAAATTTGACAGAAAAAGCAGTTCAATACGCAGTAATGTTATTTTGTAATTACTGTATTTACACATTTAGTAATGTTGTAATTACTGTATTTACACATTTAGCAGGGGCCCCTGGTGGCACAGTGCATTAAAGCGCTGAGCTACTGAACTTGCGGACCGAAAGGTCCCAGGTTCAAATCCCGGGAGCGAAATGAGTGCCCGTTGTTAGCCCCAGCTCCTGCCAACCTAGCAGTTCGAAAACATGCAAATGTGAGTAGATCAATAGGTACTGCTCCAGCAGGAAGGTAACGGCGCTCCATGCAGTCATGCCGGCCACATGACCTTGGAGGTGTCTATGGACAACGCCGGCTCTTCGGCTTAGAAATGGAGATGAGCACCAACCCCCAGAGTCGGTCACGACTGGACTTAACGTCAGGGGAAAACCTTTACCCTTACCTTTACCTACACATTTAGCACCAAAATATCACGATATATTGAAAACATTGACTACAAAAATGGCTTGGATAATCCAGAAACTTGGATAAGCAAGGCTTGGATAAGTGAGACTCTACTGTATATGCAAATACAAGTATTTCAAAATCCAGAAAAATCTGAAATCCAGAACATTTCTGATCCCAAGTATTTTGGGTAGGGGATACTCAATATGTACAAGTCTCTAAAAGGCCTAAAGGGTAATGCATATCATATATGTGTCTATTTTGTTCTTTGTTCTCTTTCTTCTGTAGATGTGGACTCTACCCCTCTTCCTACCATGGAGGGGGAGGTTTCCAAGCCTGCTGTTGTTGGTGCGAACATAGAAGCTAAACAGGAGACTCCACGCCGCCTTTCTGGTACACAGTGGCTGTTTTTCTGATAAATGAACTTATCCAGAGTTTCCTTCAGGAACAAGTTTCCATTCCAAAGAGAGAGCTAAGCAGACACAGCCATCTTTGAGTCATTCCTCTTTGAGAACATAAAACTAAACCAGAACAGATAGTGGTCCTTATCATGGCTTTCTTATCCCAAGCTCTCTTTAATGTTAAAGAACCCCTTTAAAATTAAGTGCATATTTATTAAAATCATGGAGAAAAGTGACCTGCTTCACTTCTTTGCATCTTCGTTTGCTTGAACCATATGCAGAGCGGGTCCTCGTTGCATACTAAAGTTCTTCCTCCTTAATTCATTGATCTTGTCTTCTGATGCTTTTGAATCAGGGTTGGAAAAGACTTGAAAGGCCATCCAGTTCAGTCCCCTGTCGTGTCTCTTCCTACCCCATTTGACATTTTATTTACCTTGAGCTCAGTCAGACCTTTAAAAAGATTTGATGAACTAATGGTGGGTCCCAAAAAAATAATTTTACTGTTGCCCATAAACAGCCTGTTCTGCTTTAGCCTTCTGGACTGAATAAGTCTGTCTGTCCTTACTAGATCTAATTACTAATTACTGACTGTTTGCTAATTTTTGCAGGAGGTTCTGCTTCACCTGGGCATCTACCCAGCCTCCCTGTGTCTCGAAATAGGCAGAAGACCAAGTGAGTAACACCAAGCTCTTTACATATCAATGTTCACATTTTGGCATCACAGTTTCATCTTATTCCTTAGGCCTTCCTTGGATCATTCGTTGGTAAAAACAAACAGTACAATAATTATTCATAATTCCAGTTGAGATGTCTTGACATGGAAAATATTGTTACAGCCTACCTGGTGGTAAACAGTGTGAGACCTATTTGAAATACTGAAGCTAATCTCTTCCTAGGGATGCAAAAAGAAATTGTCTTCCCTTCCAAGATCTTGTTGCCACCAGACAGTATCCACTGCCTGAGACACCTGTGTCTCATGTTAAGGCCAGAAAAAAATGATTTATTTATTTTAAATGTGCAATAAGATAAGTACTTGGAGTTAATGGGGTAATATTGCTTGCCATCTGCTAATACATTTGTTCATGTTCTCTGGTTTCAGCAATTCCCCCAATGAAAAAGAAGTGGAGGTAAGCTTTGGAGTATTCGGTGCTGTTCTGTTTATTTCCCCTGCAAGCAATAACAGCCCCCTTTTATTATGCCCTCACACATTTCTGTTCCTTGACTTGTGTATTTTTAAAGAAGACAAACGGTCCTAAGATTACTGAATCATCCAGATAGCAGCTCATCTTTTAAAAAATTGTGATCCCGTTGTTGTTGTTGTTTGTTTTCAAGATATTTCCATTTTATGGTTATCCTAAGATGTACCTGGAGCCCCTAGTGGCACAGTGGGTTAAACCACTGAGTTGCTGAACTTGCTGACTCAAAGGTTGGTGGTTCGAATCTGGGAAGCAGGGTGAGCTTCTGCTGTTAGTCCCAACTTCTGCCAACCTAGCAGTTCGAAAACATGCAAATGTGAGTAGATCAATAGGGACCACTCCGGCGGGAAGGTAACGGCACTCCATGCAGTCATGCTGGCCACATGGCCTTGGAGGTGTCTACGGACAACACCGGCTCTTTGGCTTAGAAATGAAGATGAGCACCAACCCCCAGAATCGGACACGATTAGACTTAATGCCAGGGGAAAACCTTTACCTTTACCTAAGATGTACCTATCACAATGTTTCATTGGCAAGATTTCTTTCCAAAGAGGCTTTTTTCCTGAAGAATTTAACTGTGAAAACGTAACTTAGTTATGTCATTGTCTAATGTTTAGTGCTGTCTTTATTATTACTTTGATGTGGATGTTGGGTATGATTTGGGATTTGGGTGGTTTTGGTTAGTTTATTCTTTGTCTAGTATTGTACAGCATTGAATGTTTGCCACAACTTTTTGTATACCGCCCTAAGTCCCCAGGATAAAACTGCATTTGCTTGTTCCAATTATAGTTCAAAATATCCATATCTATATATTGTATATATTTAAATTACCTTAGAATTGTGATTGTTGTATTCCTTTGTATTAACTAGATCAATGTTTGCCTTTGTTAGTAACCACCCTGAGTCCCCACAGGGAGATAGGGTGGGGTAAAAATAAAGTTTTATTACATTATTATTATTGCTAAATCTAGGATAAAGCTGCATTTGTTTGTCACAATTATAGATCAAAATATCTATATCTATCTATCTATCTATCTATCTATCTATCTATCTATCTATATATATATATAGTATATATTTGTATATATTTAAATTACATTAGAATTGCGATTGCTGTATTCGTTTGTATTAACTAGACCATTTTACTCATAATTTGCAATATGATAGTACAGATATCAACATAAAATATGTGACCCACACCAAGGTCCTCTAACTCAGTGATATTTATCAAGCTTCCAATACTTTTAGTAGGACTTCAAGGAATATTTCATTGCCAGTCTCTTTCAATGTAGGCACTAGGCACCTACATTTAAGAAGCACTCTGAATTGCATGGTTTCCACCTGAGGGGAGTAAACACCTGCTTTCTGGAAGCCATTCATGGAGAATGGCTTCAGATCATGAAATAGAGGCATCTGTATATTTCTTCTCTTGACCAGGCAGAATTTCTTCGGCTCTCTTTGGGGTTCAAATGTGACCTCTTTACCCTGGAGAAGAGGGTCAGGCTGGAAGAGAGATCCCGGGACCTGGCTGAAGGAAACTTGAGGAAGGAGATTGCTGGTGCCTTGAAACTGCTTGATGTAAGAATGGGAAGATGGATGTGATATATGTGATCCTTGTTCACTGTTGTCTTGATGGCACAAATGACTTGCTGTAAAAATGAAAACCTTGAGATACATTTTTGGAACTGCAAGTCAAGGGAAGAGGAGTGGGCATTCTGAATGGGTTTGTTTATTATGTCCATAGTTTGGAAGTGTTGCTTTTTAGGACTGCAATGTCCCGAATATCCCAGCCAGCATGGCCACTATTGACCATGTGAACTGGGATTCTAGCAGTTGTAGCTCAAGAGAGAACATTGTTTCCTTAAGGATACTTTCTGTTCCATTATGATTATGGATAGTGTGCTACTATGGTTTCTCTTTCTCTGGCTGTTTCCAGTCTCTGGCCTCTCTAAGTGAAGATAACCAGGTGCAAGAGACAGTTAAGAAGCTGCAGAAGAGCCTTGAACTTCTGAACCAACATGCCACTAGGATTGCCAGCAAGGCAGAAATGCTGGGAGCCATTCACCAGGTAAACTTACCCCAAGAAACATAAAAGAGAACCACTAGACTGCTGAATTTGGGTTGTGAAGGCCAGAAGACCTAATGATAGTGAAGGTAAAGACAGAAGAAAAACTGGAAAGTGAACTCTTTAATAAGTTGTAGTGCAAGAAAAACTTTTGTTTTTGTTGTTGGGAGCAGATATATCCAGACAACATGTTGAGCACCTGCAAATATTTTCTTCATTCACAAAGACATTTGACAGCTTCTGCTATATTCAAACTTACTGTCAAAGACAGAACGCCACAAGATAAAAGATAACAAAGTTTATTGGAGTTACAGAACCAAAAATGCCCGTAAAAGACAAGGGCTAGGCAAACACTGGCCTTAAAAGTAAAAAGAGACAAGAAAAACGTTCAAAAGATAAACCGGATTAAACCGGAGTTTAATCCGGGTTAAATCAAAACAGCTTGCTTCAGCCTGGGAATAAACAAACAGAAGCTGGTGAACAAAAAGTTCAAAGGAATGCAACTAATTGGCAGCAGATGCTTCTCTGCTGCCAAGAGCTATATTTGAGTAACTTAGAGGTTACTCCTCCACACAGCAGGCAATTTCCCAATACAAACACAGCAGACGAGGGCAGAAGCAGTCAGCGAAGTCCCAATCCGTTCCGAAGGTCGTAAGGCAGATGCAGACGTTTGTAGTTCACCAGTTCCAACGATAGACACAGGTAGGAGAATCCGAGGCCGTAGTCAGTCAGTCCGTAAGTCCAGAGTAAGCAGATGGCGTCCGTCAAGAAGACGACGGAAGGTCAAAGCTATTAAGATTAAGCAGAGGTTGCACAACAAAACCCCACACAATTCCTCCCGCCGTCTGAGCCCAATGTCCAGGATAACTTACGTAGTCAGCAAACGAATCACACCCGTCTTCAGGAAAACTTCCCACACAGATCCCAAGCGTTCGTCCAGATTACCTTGCCCAACGCAATTTGCTATTGCTCCCAAACCCCATTTTATGCCAGTTACAAGTCCTCATCGCTATCAGCTGTTCTCCTTAGCCCGGGCGTTTCCTCATCACTTTCCTCATCAGAACTGGAACACCTTTGACTACGCCCCACAGCATCCCCAGCTGTGGATCCCGTCCCATCCCTCCAGCTTGTCCACGGGTCTAATCCTGAAGGTCCCCAATCGCCTTCCATACTATCATTGCCAGTGGCACCCAAATCCTCCCTTACACGAGTCCATTCCATGTCATCCTCTTCCGAGCTAACCATCTCTTCCTCCATTCTCTCAGTAAACCCCTCAAAAGAATCCTCGTCAGATGGTTCTGCAAAGATATCTCGCAGCCGCTTCCTTTCTCGCTCCTCGAGAGTATCTGACTCTCGAGGAGTCTTACGCCCACGTCTCCCAGTAGTAGAGCCATGAGGCTCAACCATAACACTATCCCCTCTCACAAAGGCCTCCTCCTCCGAAGGCGGAGAGACGGCAGTGATGTCCTCAGCTACAGCAGCACGACGACTGGAGGTATCTAACTTTAACAGAGAACGATGGAAAACTGGATGGATTTTAAAAGTAGAAGGTAAACGCAAACGAAATGCTACGGAAGAAATTTTTTTAACAATAGGAAAGGGTCCCAAATACCGTGGCGCAAACTTTCCCCCAGCCTGTTTAATGTACTTAGAAGATAACCACACTAAATCCCCTTCTTCCAACTCTTCCCCTGCCTGCCTATGACGGTCGGCCTGAGTCTTTTGCGTTGCCTTGGCTTCCAATAGTAAACGACGGGCAACATCATGCAACGCAGCCATTTCAGAGGAACGGTACACCGGGTCAGAGGAAACCACATTGGTTGACGGCGCCACACCTCCCCGCAGATGAAAACCATAAGTCAGTTCAAATGGAGTATGCTGACTAGACGTGTGCACAGCGTTGTTATAGGCGAACTCAGCCACCGGTAGCCATTTTACCCAAGCAGTGGGTTGATCTAAACAAAAACAACGTAAATATTGCTCCAACAACCCATTAACCCTTTCCGATTGACCATCCGTTTGTGGATGAAACGCTGAGGAGACGTTCAATTTAGTACCTAAACACTCATGGAAGTGTCTCCAAAAGCGTGACACAAATTGTGGAGCCCTATCAGAAATAATCACCTCAGGAGCTCCGTGCAAACGATAAATGTGTTTGGTAAACAATAAAGCCAATGTAGGGGCCGCCGGAATGGTCGAACAAGGAATAAAATGAGCCAATTTAGAAAATAAATCCACCACCACCCAAATACATGTGTAACCCCCAGACTTAGGCAAATCAGAAATGAAATCCATGGAAATAATTTGCCATGGTCTCTCAGGAACAGGCAAAGACGACAACAACCCTCTAGGGCGCCCAACAGGCGTCTTACTCTGCTGGCAAACAGCGCAGCTATCACAAAAGCGAAGAATGTCTTGCCGCATCTTGGGCCACCAGTAGTTCCTGGTGATGAGCTGCACGGTCTTAAATCTGCCAAAATGCCCAGCCATGGGTTCGTCATGGTGGGCTCTAATAACCTCCAACCTGAGTGCCCCCACCGGTACATAGACCTGTCCCCTGCGTACCAATACTCCATTCTGATCTTGCAAGTGAGGCAGTATTGTACGATTCCCTGCTGACAACAGCATGAGTTGCTCTTGAGTCCAAACATCTTCTTTCTGAGACTCTATGATTTGATCATGTAACCCGATCTCATTTTCCACAACACATAAAGAGGCAGTAGGCAAAATGGTCTGGCACACTACCTGCTCATTAGTCTTAAACTCAGGCTTGCGGGACAATGCATCGGCCCGCAAGTTTGCCTTCCCTTCCACGAATTGAACTTTGAAATTAAACCTGGAGAAAAACAAAGCCCATCGGATTTGACGTTGGTTTAACTTCTTGGACGTTTGCAAATGTTCCAAATTCTTGTGATCAGACCTGACCACGATTTGGTGCCGCGCCCCCTCTAGCCAGTGCCGCCACACCTCAAACGCCACCTTGATCGCCAATAATTCTTTCTCCCATATGGTATAGTTTTGCTCAAATGGTGTTAGTTGCCGAGAGTAAAATCCACAGGGACGCAAAGTCCCTGATGAATCTCTTTGAGACAATACAGCCCCCAACGCGTAGCTAGAAGCGTCTGCTTCTACTACGAACGGTTTGTCCACATCTGGATGTATTAGTATGTTGTCTGCCTGAAAGCTAGACTTTAATTGTAAAAACGCATCGTGAGCTTCCCGCCCCCACACAAATGGCTGTTTCTTACGCAGGAGCTGCGTTAAAGGTACCGTGAGTTTGGCAAAGTTTGGGATAAACTCCCGGTAGTAATTAGCGAATCCTAAAAACCTCTGAACATCTTTCTTAGTCTTAAGCTCTTGCCATGAGTTGACTGCGTCAACTTTATGTGGATCCATTTTGAGTTCCCTTCCTGAAACTACATGACCTAGGAACTCAACTTCAGGTACATGAAAAACGCATTTAGAAGCCTTAGCGAAAAGCCCATTAGCCCGCAGACGATGTAGTACCTGCTTAACATGCTGACGATGTTCTCTTTCATCCTTAGAAAAAATTAAGATATCATCCAAATAAATCACCACAAATTGGTCAATTAAGTCTCTAAATACATCGTTTATGAACCTCTGGAAGACCGCAGGCGCATTGCAAAGTCCGAAAGGCATTACACAGAACTCGTGGCATCCGAAACACATGTTAAATGCAGTCTTCCATTCATCACCTTCCCGTATTCTAATCAAGTTATACGCCCCCTGCAGGTCAAGCTTGGTAAAGACCTTAGCCCCTTGCACCCTCGATAGTAATTCCGAGATTAAAGGTAGCGGGTGCCTATCCCAAATGGTGTGTTTGTTAAGGACCCGGTAATCACAAACCAACCTGAGGTCCCCTGTCTTTTTGGCAACAAAGAACACAGGAGCAGCAGTTGGAGAGCTAGATGGGCGAATAAACCCCTTAGCTAAGTTCTCATCGAGGAACTCTCTTAAAGCTTGCCTTTCTGGTACTGTCAAGGCGTACAACCTTCCTGCTGGCAATTTTGCACCTTCCGCTAGTCTAATGGCGCAATCGTATGGTCTATGCGGCGGTAGCTTATCCGCTTCCTTCTTACAGAATACGTCTGAGAATTCCCCATACTCAGCAGGCACTCCCTCCATATCAGGCTGAGTAGGGTTTAGAGTAAAACATTCCTGCCTTCTAAAAGTTATCTTACGCGTCACCCAGTCCACTTGTGGATTTACTAAAGCTAGCCAATCCATTCCCAGGATCACATCGTATCTGGGTAAGCTCGTAATATCCCAAACAAACGTTCCCGTTACTCCCTGTACTTCCCACATTATTTCTGAGGTCTCATGGTTAACCACCCCAGTCTCCAATAGTCTCCCATCCGCTCCTTCCACCCATACGTCGCATGCTTTACGCACTACAGGAATGCCATGCTTCTTAGCAAATTCAATATCCACATATGAGACCGTAGCCCCTGAGTCCAGCAGTGCCAAAGTAGAAACAAGTTCTTTTCCCCCAACAGATAACGAAATGGGTACAAAGACATGTTTCTTCCCCTCAGTTGACTGCTTTAAAAGCCCTAATGCGTTGGACTCACGTCGCACTAGGGCTGGCCTTTTCCCGAAAGCTGGGAAGGTTTTACATTACAATTTCTGGCGAAATGCCCAGCATTTCCACAATACAAACACAACCCCAGTTGTCTCCTACGGTTCTTTTCTGCTATAGACAGTTTTTTAAACACCCCGAGTTCCATAGGCTCGTCCCCCTTTACCACAGGTGCCTTAGATTCAAACATAGGTGGCGCACACATTGCTCTAGATTGTTTACGGGACTCAAACCTGGCGTCCAAACGCAACACTTTAGATATTAAGGCATCCCAATTTTCTGCCGGCTCCAAGCGTGCCAATTCGTCCTGGAGGTAATCATTTAAACCAGCAGTAAACAAAAGCATAAATGCATTTTCCCCCCAGTCTAACTGATGACGGTACAAATTAAACTTATTTAAATAATCCAAAACAGTCCCCTTTCCCTGTTTCAACCGATACAGAGCCCAACTAGCATTCTCCGTACGGAGGGGATCCCCAAAAGTGTCAGTTAGTAGTTTTTTGAAATCACTCAAATTGTCCTTGACTGGGTCATTTCCCAAAATCAAATTAGTGGCCCATTGTCCTGCAGGACCAGTCAACAAACTCAAAATAAATGCCACCTTGCTAGTGTCCGTAGGAAAAGCTTGTGCACTAAGCTGGGAAAAATAAAGTTCAATTTGTGCCAAAAAAGTTGGCAGTTTGCTCCTAGACCCATCAAAGCGTTCGGGAGTCATAACATGTCCTTTAGCTGGCTGTGCTGCTTGCGCAGCGTAAAAAGCAGCCTGTAATTGATCAAAACGAGCCTTTAACTCCTCCATCGTCTTCTTGACGTAATTAACTTCTACGGAAAAACTTTTTTAAGGCGTTGGGCAATCTGTCAAAGACAGAACGCCACAAGATAAAAGATAACAAAGTTTATTGGAGTTACAGAACCAAAAATGCCCGTAAAAGACAAGGGCTAGGCAAACACTGGCCTTAAAAGTAAAAAGAGACAAGAAAAACGTTCAAAAGATAAACCGGATTAAACCAGAGTTTAATCCGGGTTAAATCAAAACAGCTTGCTTCAGCCTGGGAATAAACAAACAGAAGCTGGTGAACAAAAAGTTCAAAGGAATGCAACTAATTGGCAGCAGATGCTTCTCTGCTGCCAAGAGCTATGTTTGAGTAACTTAGAGGTTACTCCTCCACACAGCAGGCAATTTCCCAATACAAACACAGCAGACGAGGGCAGAAGCAGTCAGCGAAGTCCCAATCCGTTCCGAAGGTCGTAAGGCAGATGCAGACGCTTGTAGTTCACCAGTTCCAACGATAGACACAGGTAGGAGAATCCGAGGCCGTAGTCAGTCAGTCCGTAAGTCCAGAGTAAGCAGATGGCGTCCGTCAAGAAGACGACGGAAGGTCAAAGCTATTAAGATTAAGCAGAGGTTGCACAACAAAACCCCACACAATTCCTCCCGCCGTCTGAGCCCAATGTCCAGGATAACTTACGTAGTCAGCAAACGAATCACACCCGTCTTCAGGAAAACTTCCCACACAGATCCCAAGCGTTCGTCCAGATTACCTTGCCCAACGCAATTTGCTATTGCTCCCAAACCCCATTTTATGCCAGTTACAAGTCCTCATCGCTATCAGCTGTTCTCCTTAGCCCGGGCGTTTCCTCATCACTTTCCTCATCAGAACTGGAACACCTTTGACTACGCCCCACAGCATCCCCAGCTGTGGATCCCGTCCCATCCCTCCAGCTTGTCCACGGGTCTAATCCTGAAGGTCCCCAATCGCCTTCCATACTATCATTGCCAGTGGCACCCAAATCCTCCCTTACACGAGTCCATTCCATGTCATCCTCTTCCGAGCTAACCATCTCTTCCTCCATTCTCTCAGTAAACCCCTCAAAAGAATCCTCGTCAGATGGTTCTGCAAAGATATATCGCAGCCACTTCCTTTCTCGCTCCTCGAGAGTATCTGACTCTCGAGGAGTCTTACGCCCACGTCTCCCAGTAGTAGAGCCATGAGGCTCAACCGTAACACTTACTATCAACTAACTTCTGTTTTGTTGCTTTCTACAAGACATTACCACATTTAGTTAAATCATAATTACAGTAGAGTCTCACTTATCCAAGCTAAATGGGCCGGCAGAAGCTTGGATAAGCGAATATCTTGGATAATAAGGAGGGATTAAGGAAAAGCCTATTAAACTTCAAATTAGGTTATGATTTTACAAATTACGAACCAAAACATCATGTTATACATCAAATTTGACAGAAAAGGTAGTTCAGTACACAGGAATGTTATGTTGTAATTACTGTATTTATGAATTTAGCACCAAAATATCACGATATATTGAAAACATTGACTACAAAAATGGCTTGGATAATCCAGAACCTTGGATAAGCGAGTGTTGGATAAGTGAGACTCTACTGTATTAGGTTCATGAATATTTTCATGCGATTGGATGCAGCCAAGAAGTGGCATGACAGCTGTCTCTAAATATCTAGTGTAGTGATGTTATGTAGAAGATATAGCTAGTTTGTTTTCTGCAGTCCTATGTTACAAGAAAAGAGATTCTACCTAGACATTAAGAAGAGCTTTTTGCTGTAAGAGTTATTTGACAATGAAATGGATAGTGAGGAAGTCTTTTCCTTTGGAGAGCAATAGTGGTGGGATGGGCATTTTTCAGGTTTGCATTAGTTGTATATTTCTGCTTAACAGACTAGGTGTCCCTTGAGGCCCCTTCCAACTCAAAACTTCTACAATTCTATTGAGTTTTCATTGTTTTGTAAAAACTTACCTGCAAATGGGAGCCCCTGATAGCGCAGCGGGTTAAACCGCAGAGATGCTGAACTTGCTGACCAGAAGGTCGGTGGTTCGAATCTGGAGAGCGGAGTGAGCTCCTGCTATTAGCCCCAGCTTCTGCCAACCTAGCAGTTTGAAAATATGCAAATGTGAATAGCTCAATGGGTACCGCTTCTGCGGGAAGGTAATTGCGCTCCATGCAGTCATGCTGGCCACATGACCTAGGGGGTGTCTATGGACAACGCCGGCTCTTCGGCTTAGAAATTGAGATGAGCACCAGCCCCCAGAGTCGGACACGACTAGGCTTAATGTCAGGGGAAACCTTTATCTTTACCTACCTGCAAGTAGTCAACATGAGTATAACGTACCTGCTACTGTTGAAGTCCCACACTTTCAAAACAGTTCCAGGATTCTTGTTCTCCTTCTAAAGTCCCTTGTTGTTGTTGCTGTGTACTGCCAAATATTGCTTACCCTAGTTGCCATCCATAATGTGCAGTTTATAATGTGTCTGTTTCCATATACTAGGTGCTGTCAGTCCCAGTGACTTGCTGTTTCTCTCACATGCTAAAATTATCACTATTATGGGAAGATGCTTGGTGATGGCACCTTAAGCTTTGGCATTAACATGTCTGTATCGAAATTAGTAGTGTTCCAGGCCCTAATTTGGAGTTGCATTAAAAGGATGACCTGTGAATTTAAGGTCCCTTTTGTACCTCTCCATTGTACTCCAGAGCAGTCCTGTTGTCAAAACCTGTGTGTTATAGCTAGTGAGTGGAAGGAACTCTTCAGATAATTACTGATCCAGCTTGTTGGGTTATCCTAGGAGTTATAAAATGCAACGTTTCCAGCCTTGGCCTGTATTGGACAGAACAGAGGCTTCAGTTTTCATTCTCTGTTGTTTAAGAAGTAGCAGGGACCTTACATGAGTTCTTGGTTTGGATGTCCTTACACCATCACATTCCTTGGTCTTAAAAGTGTATTCCAGTGTTAAAAGAACCAAGCGAATCTCTCATCATCCTTCAGCTAGCATGAAGATAGGAGCATTATTCTGATTAAAATTATCTCTCTTTACTTTTTCCTCATCAATCTTAATTTTTCTCCTTCAGCTTGGTACTTCCTTAAGCCTTCTTCAACATCTTGTACATCAAGTATCTTGCATATTGAAACCCATCTAATAAAACTTAGTGTCCTTCCAGTCCTGGGAGGTTCAAATCCAATTCTGCATGACATAAGTGTCTAATTTCATTCCTGGGATTGTCTACACAGATTAAAGAAATCATACTCAACTCGTAGAGCCTGGCCAACAACCTCTGTGATGTTCACGCTTTGTCTTGGTTTTCAAAATTTATAGCTCTCATAATGGCTCTGGAACCAAACTTTCTGTACGCTTCCAAACTTGTGTAAGAACTAGATGGCACTGTATGTCATGAAATACAAAGGTTTGTTGTCTGGTCCTTCTCTTGAGGAAATAATAATGGACTCACCCACCAGCTAGTCGTTTGCCCATTCCTAACATTTCTCCTTCAGGAGAGCCGACTCAGTAAAGCAGTCGAAGTCATGATCCAGCATTTGGAAAACTTGAAACGTACATACGCGAGGGAGCATGCAGAGCTGGAGGAGCTGAAGGGGTTGCTGCTGCAGAATGAGAAATCCTTTGGCTCTCTTGGTGATCGAGGTAATTGCTGAGAAGATGGTGACTGATCCCTTCCAGCTATGATCCTTTTCTACAATGTTGGGATAGTAGCCTAATTCTCATCAGCTGCCACGAATCTTTCTTGAACTATCTCTGATAGAGTGGTGCTGGAAAATTCCCATTTTGAACTATATGTTCCCATCCAAAGCTTTGGCCAGCACCATACTTGCTGCCTCTTGATATTTCAGGGCACTAAGAAGAGATCATAGAGAGACAGGATAGTGTAGTGGTTGATCTGATGGAGACCAAAAGGCTCAGACATGGAAATCCACTGGGTGCCTTTGGGCAAGCCACACACTTTCTATCTCAAAAGCAATAGCAAACCACTTCTGAGCTTGCTAAGTAATTTGTTTGGCTTAGGGTTGCCGTGTTGGAACTACTTGAGGTCACACAACAGCTGAAAGGGATCGTGCAAGTAGATAAAGTTTAGAGACTTTCTCAATCCTCCTTTCCCAATGGCAGGAGACTGGCTTAAGTACTGGGGTCCTGTTGCTGTGCTTGACTACAGAGCCATATTTGTGCCTGAATAAAAAGCCAAAGTGAAAAGCCAAATTTTTACTTTGGACTGCAACCCCTCAGAGTCCTTAAGGCAGTAGGGCCAGTGGGAGTTGTAGTCCGAATTTTTCCACTCTTGGTGATGCTTGTAATCAATCTCCTGGCACCGGGAAAGAAGGATTGAGAGTATCTCCCATGATGTGAAGAGAAGTGCCTTTCCTTCCCTAATGGTTGTTGTTATTAATGTTGAAGGCTTTCATGTCCAGAATCACTGGGTTGCTGTGAGTTTTTCGGGCTGTATGGCCATGTTTCAGCAGCATTCTCTCCTGATGTTTTGCCTGCATCTATGGCTGGCATCTTCAGAGGTCCTGAACAGCCCAAAAAACTCAAAGTCATTTCCAACTTATGGCAACTCTTAAGTGACCCTATTATGGGGTTTTTTGAGGCTAAGTGACACCCAGTGAGTTTGCATGGGTGAACAGGAATTCAAACCTATTTTTCAGAGTTGTAGAGCCATTCCCAAACCAAGGAGCACCATTATGGCTCCTTCCCTGTCCTGTTGTCTCTGTTGAAGCAAGTTGCAACTTCCAGTCCTATTGGCTCTTCTACATGGAAAAGAAAGGAAAAAGATACCATCTTGGGCTTTGAAATTAAATTTGTTGGTTTGTCCCTTCCAAGCAGTCACTCTATCCCCTGAAAAAATAAGAGCAGACAATAAAAACCATCATATCCCATGTGCATCCTAGAATCTTGTTTAATTATATAGGGCAGGGGTCCCCAAACTTTTTAAACTGGGGGCCAGTTCATGATCCTTCGGACCGTTGGAGGGCCGGACTATAGTTGGCCACTGAGCAATAATAATAATAACAACAACAATAAAAAAGAGTTGAAAGAGACCCTTTGGGCCATTGAGTCCATTCCCCTTCTGTCTTTGTGCACCGAAAGCACAAGCAAAGCACCCCTGACAGATGGCCACCCAGCCTCAATGTCAATAATAATAATAATAATAATAATAATAATAATAATAATAATAATAATAATAATAATAAAGAGGGTTGGAAGAGATCCCTTGGGCCATTGAGTCCAACCCCCTTCTGCCTTTGTGCACCAAAAGCACAAGCAAAGCACCCCTGACAGATGGCCACCCAGCCTCAATGTTAATAATAATAATAATAATAATAATAATAATAATAATAATAATAATAAAGAGGGTTGGAAGAGATCCCTTGGGCCATTGAGTCCAACCCCCTTCTGTCTTTGTGCACCGAAAGCACAAGCAAAGCACCCCTGACAGATGGCCACCCAGCCTCAATGTCAATAATAATAATAATAATAATAATAATAATAATAATAATAATAAAGAGGGTTGGAAGAGATCCCTTGGGCCATTGAGTCCAACCCCCTTCTGCCTTTGTGCACCAAAAGCACAAGCAAAGCACCCCTGACAGATGGCCACCCAGCCTCAATGTCAATAATAATAATAATAATAATAATAATAATAATAATAATAATAATAATAATAATAATAATAAAGAGGGTTGGAAGAGATCCCTTGGGCCATTGAGTCCAACCCCCTTCTGTCTTTGTGCACCGAAAGCACAAGCAAAGCACCCCTGACAGATGGCCACCCAGCCTCAATGTCAATAATAATAATAATAATAATAATAATAATAATAATAATAATAATAATAATAATAAAGAGGGTTGGAAGAGATCCCTTGGGTCATTTAGCCCAACCCTCTTCTGCCCTTGTGCCGTGGGGGCCGGATAGATGGCTTCGATGGGCCGCATCCGGCCCCCGGGCCTTAGTTTGGGGACCCCTGATATAGGGGTTAAAAACAGTTCCCTCTGCTGTGCTGTAGATTCACATTTTTCTCCCATTGCTGTTACAGATGAATCTTCCATTAGAAAGCTCTCTGGTTCTCTAAAGGTACAAATGCAGTTTTAAGCCTTTTGCTTTCTGCATGCATTGCCAATTCGTAATGTGCTTTTCTTCCTTGCTGTGCTGTGCATGCGCGTTCTATGATTATGATCTATGAAGCCTCATACTTTGCATGTCCCTCTCCCTGCAATGCTGGGCATGTAATTAATTCAGATGCTAAAGACCCAAGAGATGGGACTGAAAACAGGCATTTGACTTCCTTAAAGTGTCTGTTGAGATAACAAGGCTGTGTGGTGAAATCTCTTTGCTAACTCTTTGCTAACTGCCCAGCTGGTGCTTTTTGCAGAATTCATCATCCATATCATGTGTTCTCTGAGTGGTGGCCCTTAAATGTCTCTGATTCTATATCATAACCAAAGAAAAGGAGATCAGAATTTGCAGTGATTAAAAACAGTAGAGCATCAGGATCTGTTCCCTGGGCAACGTCTCTGTAGACGGCCAATTCTCTCACCAGAAGCAATTTGCACTATGTTCTCAAGTTGCTAATGAAACGATAAAAGACCTCTTTATTGACTAGATACTAATATTGGAATACAGTAATGAAAAGCAAATTAAGACAAATTAAAGCAAACTTAATGTAACAATTTTACTGTATTGCACGTGTATTTTATTTTTTATTTAAAATATTGTTTTTCACTTCTTTGTCATTTGCTTGAGAGTTCTGGTTGCTTGATTACCAGTTCACTGAGAGTCTAGTGTATCTTGTTTCAAAGGTGAATTACCCTTCTGGGAAGCTTCTGGAAATAGAATTCCCCTTTAAGACAATGTCTGTGCTCAATATTTGGCTTATTTTAAGATCAAAAAAAGTAGGGAGTGATTGTTGTGCTTTTCCAGATGAATGTCCCAAAAGCAAGAGTTCTCACAAACAGAAATCCTCCTGACTCATATCTATTCATGCCACTTCCAAGATCCAAACTGATTTTTGCCCTTGAGAAAAGCTGAGGAACACAGTATGAATGGCTAAAATAAAACTACATAGCCCCTTGGACTTTTTTTAAATCCTCTGGATGGGAATACAATGTTGCTGGTAGTGCTGGTAATTGCCATTGAATAACTGGAAACAGCAGAAATTGTTTTTACAACTGAAATCCAGCATGACTTGGTTATTTATTTATTTATTTATTTAAGCAGTTTTCTCATTGTTGAGGTATAGAATATAATACTGTGTTCAAGAACAAGAAGTATACAGCATTTTGGTTTTCTGAGAAGTCATTTTTACCATTAGTCCTCACGGTTCAAGAGAAAGTTGAGTGGCATGAATGATGGTTGCAATCTAGGTAAAGACAGGTTGTAAAGATTTTGCTGGGGAATTGAAATATTTGTTGGGAGAAAAGGTGCGGACATTGTGACTCATCCTTTCTGGAAAGATCAGCAAATGAAGCCCAAGCCAGTGCTTATGCAATTGCTGACAATCGAGATGTGAAGTTGCTCTGTGCTTTGATTATCCCTTCTTTCTGTCCTGCTTACTCATCTGACACCCAGTTTCTCATTCAAAGACTTCCTGGGCAAAATTATTGAAATTTCATGCCTTTAATTACAAGTCTCAGAACAATTTGGCTTTTAAAGTGCAAGATTTGGAGATGTCTATCTCGTATGCAACTGAAATCAAATGGTGGCTTTAAGGAAAAATATATTGAATCCTTCAAAGATGACTCTGTGCAACTGGGAAGGATCTCAACATACTTTTTGAGCAGTCCTTTTATGAAATTGGGTGGAAGAGATGCTTTCTGAACTGGCATTTATGTATGCAGATATATATGCTGTTGCTTTTATATATAGAGGAGTAATTCTTTTCCAGCTGAATAACCTTTTCTTTGATTGTAATTTTGCTTGTATTTTGATACTAGAGTGTAGGATATTGTTTAACTCCAGTGGGATTCTGTGAGTTGTCGTCCCCAAAAATGATCCACTACCCACAAGTTCTGGTTCATATCCATAGAAAATCAAATTAGCAACAATTGCTGAAAAGGACAACTGTAGGTCCTTCTGGTCCTTCTACTTTATAGAAGGGCCAAAGCAATTCAAAGTGACCATCTGGCCATTTTAGAAAAATGGGATTCTCCACTCCATGGAGGGCCAGACATGGTGGGAAGTTGTGTGCATGTGGCCAATTGACCACCCACAATTATCTATTTATGGTTGCCCATTTCATTGATATCTGAAGGCCAGAAGTTATTTATAATTTTAATGTCTAATTTTACTTACCTGTGTCAGTGTAACCATCACAGTTCTCTGAGTCTCCCAACTTTTGACACACAACATTGACATTTATGATGGAAGTACAGAGAACATGTATATAATGAAGATGATGATGATGTTATGTAGGTATGCGCTACAGGTTGAGCATCCTTTATCTGGAATTCTGAAATCAGAAAAACCCTAAAATCTAAAATTGTCCGCAAGTAGCTGAGACTCTTGTTTTCTGATACTTCAGTGTACACAAACTTGGTTTCATGCACAAAATTATTTTAAAATATTGTATGCAATTACCTTCAGGCTTTATGTATAAGGTGTAAATGGAATATGATTGAATTTTGTGTTTAGAATTGGGTCTCATCTCCAAGATATCTCACTATGTATATCCAGTCTGAAATATGGAACACTTCTGGTCCCAAACATTTCGGATAAGAACACTCAACTTGTACTACTATATTTTTTTCCTCTTGGAGAAATGTCAATTGCTAATGCACTGTGCATTAGAAAAATAAATGAGTGTCATGTTCAGATTTGGGTTGTAACTCCAAGACATCTAATGCAAATACAGATCTTCCTAAATCTGAAATCCAAAACACTTCTGGTGCCAAGTATTTTGGATCATGAATGCTTGACCTGTATTAGCTGTGGAGAAGAGACTGGATACATGATTTACATGATGTCTACTTTGAAACTGAAGTGGATTTCTATTGGCACCTCCTGCTCCACAGAGAGCATTGGCCTGTTTTATACAAACCTGCGATTATGTACATCTGATGAGTTATGTAAGGTCCTCTTGGAAAGTTTTTTAGAAGTTGGACTCTATGCAACACCTTTACTGTAGAGACTGCTGGACTCATGAGCTGTAATCCAATGCATAACCCACCAAGTAAGTATCTCTTATTTTGTGTAGCCATCATCCCTACGCAGAGTTAGCATTGCAACCTTGCCTGGGAATACTGGGAAGGCTATCACTCTTTTCTCACTGGTAGGTAGACACTTTCCAGTACTGGGAGTTTATTGCCCTAAATGTATTGAGTAAATCCACACTAATCTCTTCTGTCCCTCACTTCTTCCAAGGGTCAGCTAAATGAAGCCGATGGAAGTGAGAGGAATGACAAGTTCAACAGACGCTCAAGTTGGTAAGACCAATGGGTTTGTCTATGCACATTTGTGTGAGAGTGTGCAAGCAAGGAAGGAATGGATTGTTGGCTGATGTCATTGGTGTTATGGCTGATGGGTATCTGCACACAAAGCCTCTTTTGGTAGTCCAAACACTGGATCACCTTGATTCTTATTGCTAAGATGTATGCTATGGAGCAGATCAGTAATTAACTCTCCTAAAAGATTTAGCTTGGCCCTACCTGATGAGCCAAAATCCAGTTCCAAAAATATGTGAGGGGGTAATCTGCTCCGCAACAGTACAGCAAATAAATTTCTCTCAACAGGGGCTTAGTAGGAGCAAAACAAGGCGAGAAGCGGCCTTCACTACAGCGCTATGTGAGTTCGCATTCCTGGACAGAGTCAGAGGAAGAACAACTTGAACCAGAGTAAGTCTCTCTGTCCCTACAAGATTTATCTATGTACAAGCCAGCACCAGCTTATACATTATAATGCTCAAGTATTGCTCCAAAGGGATACTCCTGCCCAAGAGTTCACAACTGCTTTTGATTACCGAAAGTATGGTTTGTGCTAACCATGATTTGTTGCTTAAGCCAGAAATTGCAAGGCAGAGAACTGAATATAGACTGTAGTTTGTGTCTCTGGATTCTTTTTCTCTTTTTTGGGCATTTTTATTAGATCCTTTTCAGGATGGACAGCTGGAGAAATAAGTGAGGGGCATATCATGATTTTGAGTGCAGCTGTCATAAGAACCCGTGGTTTGTAGCTAGATAACAAATCATGGTTTGCTAGCAGAGTTAGATAAGCCAGATCGCAACACACCATACAGTGTCTTGTTGTGCCATATGAAGATGGTCTCTCTTTCTACCAGCAGGCCTTTGGGTAATGATTGCTGGTAAACAATAGGTATATGGCCATTGTTCTTGAAAGATATTCTGACTGTGACCTTTCCACAGGGCTCTGGCTGATCACAATGGGAAACAAGATACTGAATAAGACAGATCTTTGATCTACTCTTACATTCATAGCCACTTGGGGTTGATACGAGTAATTGAACAACTGGATTATGTTACCGTACCCTTGACATGGGATGAAAATTCAAGTGCAGCCTTCCACATTCTGTTTTATCTCTGCCTCTAGTGTTTAGAGGTGCTGTACATCTTCTCTGTTCTCCCCAAGATACTTTAAATCTGTTAAAGGTAATTTTGGCTCACACTAGGCATGCAAGAAATAAAATAATAGCATTGACACTGTTCATAATAGTCCTTGCTGTTATTTGTAGTCAGCTTTTGTGATTTTAATGGTAATTTAATTGTATGATTCTAACTAAAAAATGCTAATCAGAAATAAAAACTTTACAATCGGCAAGTGAGCTGAAACTAAAATAGGTAAGCATAAAAGACTGTTCCACATCATATGAACACATGAAAAGGCAGGTGTGTCGTGGCACACCAAGCAAACTTCTTGGCAAAACATTGGTATATAGCCATTTATTCAAACTCATTATTTTTTTGCAGAAATACCTCTTTGGAACCAGAAGTTCTGGAGCTACAAGGAAGCAAGGCACGGAAACTGAGTGAGAAGGAAAACAAGCCGCCCAAATGGAGGCTACAATCACTGTAAGTGGTGAAACAAAACAGTGCATACTTTCATTCTAGGAGAATAGCTACATTTTTGATCTAAAGGCTCTTTGAGACTATGCAGTTATAGTGCTATGATCCCAATTTAACTGCTATGAAATCCTTGGATTTGCAGTTTACGGAGGGGGAGTTTTAGGGCTTCACTGGACTACAAACCCAACAGCAGTTAAAATGGAATTATAATATTGTAACTGTTTAGTGTGAAAGGACCGCAACAGAAGTGAATCAGACCTGTCTGCAACAAATCCAGTTTATGTATTCTTGTCAGCAATGGCAAAAATCTGTTGGAATGAGAGAAGTCAATGAGTCACAATTTTGTAGAAAGGTCAAGGGTCCTTTAAAGGAACCAACTGAGGCCGAGAACAGCATGAGCTAAGTGTTCCCTTTCAGAGCCCCATTTTCATAAATTAACATGAAGGTTGCTACTAAATAATATTATCTTAACCTATGGGATTAGGACATATGTAGAAAGCTGTTCTTCTTAGTTTTGTTTATCTCCCATGGTACTCCCTGCGTTAATGTATGCGACTTCAAGGCTTCACAAAATATTATCCTTTTTTCTTGATTGCCTTTTTCCTGCAGACTAATTCTTTGGCCCATTTGCTCCAAAGCCTAGGAAAGGGGAGATAAAGTGAGCCCCTAAGTTCCCAACCTTTGATCCTCCAGGTGTTTTGGACTGCAACTTCCATTATTCCCAGCCAGTTTATCAGCTGTTAGGGATTGTGGGAGCTAAAATCCAAAACAACTGGAGGACCAGAGGTTGGGAGCCACTGCCCTAAGGCAATTGTGTGTCCCCTAGATCTTTCATAGAGGCCAACTAAAAAAAATAAACTCACGTTTTTCTGTTCCTGATAGACACCAAGAGTAGTGGTTCTTTTGACATGTAACAGGGCTGGAGACTTTGTTCCCAAAACTAATGAAACCACAAATCACAACAGGAACTGGATTTCTGGTCACTGGTTTTGATTTTATTTCTTTTGTCATTTCTGAACTCTTTGGTCTTCTAGTTTGATGGAGCTGCTTAGACATCTATGTTAGAGTTCTTTTCCCTCCCTCTCAACTTCAGTCCTAGCAAGCTTTAATAGCAATTTTGAAGTCCCGAAATTGCAAATCCCAGGGATTGTCTAGATGCAAGTGATCATACTTATAGTGGCATCACTAGAATTCTCCGCTCTGGACACAATTTGGGTCTAGTCCTAACCTATATGCTTACATGGGGAAATAATTGGTGAGCGGATTAGAAGTTTGGGGTAACCAAAATTTTAGAAATTGAAACAGAGCACATCTGTCAGGTTCTCATTACATGTTTTTCTCCCCATAATTCTGCCAAAGCATTCTGAGTTATGTAAGTACAAAAAAAGAGCTGTATCCGTTGAACATCATGTTGTCTTTTCAATTGTTGGTGAAATACGTCCTGGTGAAAAACACCTCATGTCCATTTCTTTCCTGCTTTTATTTCCAATAGGTGTGCCCGGTTTCTTTCTTGTGCCTCGTCTCTGAAGACTTCCTTCTCCCGGGCTAGCAAGGCTCTGTGTATGTCTGTCATCGCAGCTATGTTCATTGCCATTGTTTCGTTCTTCATCATGGGCTTTCCATTCCAAAGGCCAGTGCAAGGTGCTCCTGTTGAGATTGGGGACGCTTGGACTTCAGTGCAGCAGCTGCTATGGCCATATACTGGACTCCAGCATCAAGGTCCACCACCTGTATAAGGCACTGGTGGAGCTTCAGATGGATCTCTCTGATCCCCGCCTTTCTGAGGATCCAGTTTGGCCTGGATTCTTGAATGGCCTGGTGCAAAGAGAAGGATAGTTCAAGACTTTCAGCTTCAACATGATTTTTTTTTTACATTAGATGGATGCAGCTTTGATGCACATCCTCTTAATAGTTCTGAAGACTTTGCCTTGACTAGATAGTATCTGGCAATGGAGTTCAAAATGAGATGGAGTTCATTGCTTTCCAGTGCAGTGAGTCTATTTCTTTGTCTTTTTTAATCTCTTTTCTTTCCCTGGTCCTACTTGAAAAGGTTGGAAAATATGTTTGAAGAAATCCTCGGGAGAGGCTTGTCATAAATGGCTTTAAGAGAAAGGTATTTATTTTTTAAAAGAATATATCTGAAATGTGAACCTGTCGCAGATTTCAATGTCTTATTTTATTGACGGAAGTGTCCTCAACTCAATAAAGTTCTTAAGTAGCAACATAGTGTCTTAAGAGTATGTTAGAACCCTGGTAGCAAGCAGAAGCTGGTACACGGTGTCTATGAAAAGGTAGTGGGTTTTGCTGACTCTCGCCATCCCTTCTTCGCTGCTGGCATCTTTGATCAAATGATAAAGGGTGGAGTGGAATTCTGTCTCTTCGGCAATATTATTGGAGAAGGCCTCGCTCTCCTCTGTGATCTGCAGCCTCTGAGCTCTTTGCCCACTGAACATATAAAGGGCCCAGTTTTCTTCCTTGACTGGCTCTTGGTCCAGGTGTTCACAGGCCTACGAGAGAGAGCCAAAACCATCTTGTTAGAACCTTCACATTGCTAGATCCCAAAGCATTGTTTTGTTCTTTGAAATATGGATAGTTAGAACTTGTCCTTTCCATTCTAGACTCAATGTTGATTGGAATTGGCTCCCAGCATTGTTGAATCAAGAGTCTGGTGAGGAACCTCAGTGCTGGCAAAAAGCTCCACCTCCCCAACTATACCACTGCTCTTAAGTTGCCCTATGTTAGTGGCCTCAGAGTTCTGCATGCCACTTTCTTCCAGCTTGTAGGTAAATAAATACTATATAATAACTATATATCCAGCACTGCCCAGGTGTTAGGATGACTGCCCACCTACTTTCTCCCTTCTCCAACTTTAAGGAGGCCTACCTCACAATGTTTTCAGGGCAACATAGCTAAAGTGAGCATCACTCTTTATGACTCTTTCCTCGTATACCTGTCATATTTCTTTCCCAGTAACATCACAGAGCCCCCAATGTCTGAGCTGCTGAACTGGTTGCTGACTGAAAGGTTGATAATTTGAATCCGGGGAATGGGTGAGCTCCCGCTGTTAACCCCAGCTTCTACCAACTTAGCAGTTCGAAAACATTCAAATATGAGTAGAACAATAGGCAGGAAGGTAAAGGCGCTCCATGCAGTCACACTGGCCACATGACCTTGGAGGTGTCTACAAACACCACCGGCTCTTCATCTTAGAAATGGAGATGAGCACCAATCCCAAAGTCGGACACGATTAAACCTAATGTCAGGGGAAAACCTTTACTTTTACCTTTAACATCACAGCAGGCTACTTCAACTAGCAACAGCCATTGTGTTACAAACAGCCAGGCAAACAAACATACATACAGTAGAGTCTCACTTATCCAACATAAACGGGCCGGCAGAAGCTTGGATAAGTGAATATGTTGGATAATAAGGAGGGATTAAGGAAAAGCCTATTAAACATCAAATTAGGTTATGATTTTACAAATTAAGCACCAAAACTTCATGTTATACAACAAATTTGACAGAAAAAGCAGTTCAATACGCAGTAATGCTATGTAGTAATTACTGCATTTACAAATTTAGCACCAAAATATCACGATATATTGAAAGCATTGACTACAAAAATGGCTTAGATTATCCAGAGGCTTGCATAAGCGAGGCTTGGATAAGTGAGACTCTACTGTATATACGAACTTTGACTTTTATATAGATAGATAAATATTTACTCTGGATTATTTTTTACAGAAGCATACTGCACCATTATGTTTTGCAGCACTTTTGTGCAGCTGTAAATGCAGATTTAAGCACAGAGTTACATTTCAGTGGTACTGCTGGGGAATTACACTTGCTTGTGTGAATGCAAGCTCCTCCTCTCATGTTCACAAAACTCAAAAACATCAGGACAGTGGCAAGGCAGGCTTACCCTAAAGACCACATTGCTCTCACCGCTCTCCAAATTCCACTTGCTCCAGCTGAAGGCAAAAGCGGATGCAACAAGAGCCATTTGCTGATAAGTAGTGACTTCTGCTGTTAGTAACTATGTAAACAAAATGACGATAGACAAATAAAATGGATAATGAGGAATTCTCTACACCCAAAAGATAATTTTTGCAGTAGCTATCTGAAAGCAATGAAAATGGTTGCTGGTACTGATCAGCCCAGTGTAAGACAAGCTGGCTTGCAATGTTCACTCTTATCCCTGGTTTAAGGGTAAGAAAATCCAAAATTCAGGAGGAGGAGGAGACATGAATTCTATCCCAATTCTACATCACAATAAATGATATATATACTTCATTCATACATATCTATTCTTCCATTGCAGTCCTGCATGTTGCATGTTCATTTCCCACCAGCCAGCAAATGGCCACATCTGCACCCCAGGCTGCCAGGAGAAGTGGATTAGACATTGCTCAAGGTTCCTATGCTACATCCAAAATCTCATATGCACATAATCCTGAATTATTTCTATATCACTTGTTAAACAATCAAATAAGTGGGAAACATACAAAACAACACATTACAATAAAACAAGTTGGTTCACACCAAACTATAGCCACCAGCAGCATATAACAAAACTAAAAATGAAGCCAGCAGTTGGAATAAAGTATACAAGGTCTGTGAAATGTCTTTGCTTGGAGCTGGAAGCACCATTTTGCAGGTTTTAATTAAGCCTCTGGGAAGAGCTTTACGCAGATGGGATGCCACCACTGCAGAGGCTCTCTCCTTTATGATGACATTGTATTGGACAAGCATGGGCAAACTTTGGCCCTCCAGGTGTTTTTGACTCCAATTTGCATAATTCCGAACAGCTGGTAGGCTGTTAGAAATTGTGGGGATTGGAGTCCAAAACACCTGAAGGAACAATGTTTGCCCATGCCTGGTCTATGACAATCCTTTCACATCTGGTTATGGCAGAGGTGTCAGACTTGTGGCCCTCCAGATGTTTGGGCCTTCAACTCCCAGAAGCTCTAGCCAGCTTGTCCAGTGGCCAGGAATTTGTGGAACTATAATTAATGCTGGCCAATGGGTCTGTAAGACCACAGTGTGCAGATGCATGTTGCTCAGTCTCTCTTGTTTGCAGCAGAAACAGTTCTACCTTGATGTTTTTACTATGTTGTACACCACCTTGACTGGAAGGGGGCACAAGTAATAAAATTAATAATAATAATAATAATAATAATAATAATAATAATAATAATAATAATAATCTACAGAGCTGTATTTTCACATTTCCTGGCAAGCCATCTGTCAGAGGATTATTCCCTGCAAAAACACCGGAGAGACATCATGCCAGTTGCAGGTATGTGACAACAAACGGACCTCAAAAAAACCCTATTTTACCACATTTGTGCAAAAGGACTTTGAGTGAAGCCAACTGAGTCTCTTACCTTGTTGTTCACACTGACATATTTGGGGGAAAAATCAGCCGGGAAGATATTCATTCCAGCCCGCTTCACAGCCAATATGAGGCACAGTGGAGTCATCCATTTCCCCCGGATCTCAGCAAGGAGATCAGAATCTTCATTTGTGGTGATGCTAGCAAGCATACACTCATTGACCTGCCTCCAAGCATAACAAAAGGACATGCACTGAACCAATGGCATTGGTTTTGCTAAATTTCTGGCATCTGAAATTAACCCCCACCCCAGGTGGCTAGGAGTCTTGGTTCCTTGGCTTTTTCTGACATGGTTATTCACACTCAGCATCACTTGTTGACAAGGAATTACTCAGCAACATTTGTTGATAACGAATTACTCAGGGCCGAGGCACTGCTGGCATTTTTAATGGGCATGTGGGCGTTTTGTGTTTTAGTGACACTTTATATTATAGAGCTGAATAGAGTCAGTGAGAAAATCAGTCTACAGAAAAAAAAACCATCTCAATGTTACCCAGTAATTATAGAACAAAAGAGGCTGGTCAAAACCTCTTCTGCTGATATAGCTCTCATAATAGTATCCATTGAAGTCCTTTATAGGAACAGTCTGAATGAAGTATTTTTTCTAGTAAAGTCATTATTCTCAGTTCAGCATAATTATTAACACAAAACACCCACCTACAAAATGTCCAGGGAAGCGACAACAAGCTTCATAATAGATGACTCAACAATTGTTTTAAAAATCACTTCTGTTCTGCTTTATCAGACCTCGTTGACTTGGATAATCCAAGCCAATTTACTCAGCATCCCTATCCTTTCAAACAGGGTATCAAAGCCAAATGTCACTGATGGAATGAGGAGTAATTTAGGTGGAAAGTAAATCTTTTTGAAAACAGAATGTAAACCAGCAGTGACTTCTGATTAATGTGTTGTCGAAGGCTTTCATGGCTGGAAATCACAGGGTTGTTGTGTGTTTTCAGGCTGTATGGCCATGTTCCAGAAGTATTCTCCCCTGACATTTCACTTGCATCTATGGCAGACACTCTCATATACCTCATAACCTCTGAGGATGCCTGCCATAGATGTGGGTGAAACGCCAGGAGAGAATGCTTCTGGAACATGGTCATACAGCCCGGAAAATTCACAACTTCTGATTAACTTCTGAAAAACTTAATGAGAAGGTCCAGGGGTCACAAAACATGGCCAAAATGCCTCTCATGCTCTCTAGAGGCCACTTAGAGGCAAATATATGTTGTCTCCCACCCCTTTTGAAAAAGTATATCAAAGAGACAAAGCTCCCCAAAGATTCTTGAGGGACCAACATGCCCTCAATCTTAAACCTTAATCTTGTGAATTGACCGTCCCTTTGACATGCGCATGCTCATCCTACCTGCAACTGCTAAAGCCATTGCAATGAAGGGGACCTACTTCCAAGTGAAAACACACATAAGGCCCTGGTTTGCAGGATATACCGTTGTTACCTTGATGTCAAACTGGACCTCAGCAAAGGTGGTGAGGATGCAGAAAGAGGCTTCGTCCAGGCCAGTGGGCCGGAGCTCCCAGGACTGGTAGGGCATGTTGAGATGAGCGTCCTGGAGTAACGTTATGGTGAAGAAGCCATTCATTTTGAAAGCGATCTCTTTCTCTTTCATGTTGTAGACCACCTCTCCAATGTCATCGGTTCGCCAGCACTTTTCTTCCCAAGGAGGAAACAGAAGGGAAAGGGTATGATTTGAGACTAAAAGACAATTAAGAGGAGTTGCAGAACTATGACTTAAGCACTGGATTGGAACTGTGTGAGACAAAGGTTTGAATTCCCATTTGGCCATGGAAAACCCCAAGTGACCTTGGGCAAGTCACACTTTCTCAGCCTAAGAAGAAGGCACAAATTCTCTGAATGACTCTTGCTGAGAATCCTTCACGACATGTTTGCCATACAATCAGACACAAAACAGCATTATAAGTAGCTGCTTGCAACTTGGTCATACCTTCAGGATTCCACCTTGCAATCAGTGGCTCTTCAAAGAAGATCACATTGTCAAGCAACCGGACCGTGATTCCTACGGTCAAATTAGAAGGATCTTCATTTTCTTCACATACGGCAATGTAGGGACAGATCTCTAACCCTGTATCCAGCACCTGTTTTAGTAAGAGGAAAATGTAACATTGCTTTTATGATAAATAACCCAGTCCACGATTCGGCTTTAGCCATTGATTTCTCAAGGTAAAATGTGACTGTCTGATACAGCTCTCACTCATCTACCTCTTTTTTTTTTTTTGTGTCAGGAGCAACCAGAGTTGCTTCTGGAGTGAGTGAATTGGCCGTCTGCAAGGATGTTGCCCAGGGGACGCCCGGATGTTTTGATGTTTTTACCATCCTTGTGGGAGGCTTCTCTCATGTCCCCGCATGGAGCTGGAGCTGATAGAGGGAGCTCATCCACACTCTCCCCAGGTGGGATTCGAACCTGGCAGCTTTCAGGTCAGCAACCCAACCTTCAAGTCACTTAGTCTACTACGCCATCTGGGGGCTCTGAACCTACACAATAACTTTATTTACTACAAATGTGTTTTGGTTTCATATGTAACTGGATACCAGTATGGGACAAATATGTGAGAACTGGGGAGGGGACCAAACAAGATTTTGCAAAATCACATATCTACATGCTGGTATGGAAGCATAGAAAAAGCTCATAGTTATATGACAGTGTTAAAAATATCTCCTTGTCTATCTTTCTGGAGCCCATGGCCAGAATTCAGTTTGAGACATATGGCTTCATAAGTGGACTTCTGAGTGTGGGAAGTTGAGCTGAGAGGTTTTGCAAAGTCCATATTCACCTACTGTGATGTAACCAAGTTTGGGTATCCATTACACAATGGTGTGCGACGTGCCATGCCTCACTGCACATCAGGATGCTCCCCAGTGCACATCTGGGCACCAGCTAGGAAGTGCTAGAGCACAACAGAAGAACCTGATGTAGATCAGAAGAGCTCAATGCACCCCAGAGCACCCTGATTAACATCTCTGCAATTCACTAATAGGGTTTTTGTTTATCTGCAACATAGCTAAGGATTCATAAAGTTATACAAAGTAGACCATGGTGTAGAAGCTTGGTCCATATTATGCATATAAAATATGTTTTCTACAGAACCATGCAATATTACACTCTTTAGATAAATTGGATATTTTGCTGAGAAGTATAGAAGTTGAGAATCCAATAGTAGCCTCAGTAAGGTTTTTGGGAATCATACCTTGGAATGTCTGGACATTCCCAGAGCAACAATAAAATGTTGCTTTATTGACATAATGTTTGACTTGAATGACCTTCTGGAAAAGATCCGACATCTAAATGAGCTGTTAGAATTCAAGGCACAATTGAAGACCTATCTCTTCTGGCAGGCTTATCCAGTTCATTTTAAACTATGCACTTTAACATTACATGTTATTAGTACTGCATAGGCAATGCTTGAGATACAAGCATCCTGCTTACAAACAACTCATCAATAAGAACCAAGTCAAGACAACAGGAAGTGAGAGAAATCTACCCCCCAAGAAGAGAAATTCACTCCTGAAAGAGCTATCATGAGGAAAAGGTGTCTCAACTGAAGCTTTATCGCCAATCCTCGTTTCCACAACAAGCCAAATGTTTTGAAATCCAATGATCACAGGGACCGATGATCTCTCCAATGAGATCGATCTCTCTCTCGGTACACACACACACACACACACACACACGGCTTGAGTTACACATAAAAATATATTTGTTCCAACTTACATACAAATTCAGATTAATAATCTATAGAACCTATCTTGTTCCTAACTTGGGGACTGCCTGTACTGGCAATCAGTCTCTCTTCTGTGTATTTTAATATATGAGTTTTAATAGTATATTTTATCTCTGTGTAATAATAACAACACAGAGTGGCACAATGCGTTAAACTGCTAAGCTGCTGAACTTGCTGACCAAATCCGGTGAGCGCGGGGAGCTCCTGCTGTTAGCCCCAGCTTCTGCCAACCTAGCAGTTTGAAAACATGCAAATGTGAGTAGATCAATAGGTACCACTCCGGCAGGAAGGTAATGGCGCTCCATGCAATCATGCTGGCCACATGACCTTGGAGATGTCTACGGACAACGCTGGTTCTTCGGCTTAGAAATGGAGATGAGCACCAATCTCCAGAGTTGGACACAACGAGACTTAATGTCAGGGGAAAACCTTTACCATTACATAACAACAACAACAACAACAACAACAACAACAACAACAACAACAATAGCTATTTACTTTATTTTTATCCCGCCTTTATCTCCATAGGGACTCAAAACAACTAACCATGTCTTCTCACACCTTGAGGTTGATGATGATTTTGTATCTGTCAATAAAGCAACATTTGATCTTGTTTTTCCTTCCCTTTCTGACTTAGAATGGGATTTTTATGAGCAATATACTATGGTTGGGATGCTGTTGGTAAACTGGTCCCTATTATTGCAGGATGGCACAGCAGTGAGAAAAAAAAGGTGAACAAAATCTTGAGGCTCTAGGAAAACAATTCCTTCAGTGCCCTGTTTTCTTCACAACTGTGGTGCCCATGGCCTCCTGCACATTCTCCTGCTGCCAAAACTATGCCAGTATAAGGCAGTAACAGGATACCAGCTACCCCGTTCCATACACACATTTAACTTTGTATAAAGATAAAATTTACTTCCACCATTGTCCACCCTTTAACATGTTTGGCTTGAGGCGGGAGCTTCAGTGCATCGAAGTGGTATATGCCACCCACTGGCATAAACTGGTGCAAATCCACAACAAATTCTTCCAGCGGCTCCAGTTCACGGACACTAGGGCTGAACAGAGCTGAAAGATGAGCTAAAAAGAAAAGGCAAAATATAATAAACCAATTTAAAATAAACCTTCAACTAACTGATTCTATGTATTTCCAATGATAAATCATTCCCAGGCCAAAAAAACCCAATTTGCCACTGTGCTTAGCCCTGGGGTGTTCTTAACTCGTGACAATTGGTCATCTATTGTCCAAGATGCTGTGCTATCTCCCGTTGTTCAAAATGCAATGTTCCCAGTTGTTATTATGTACAGAGATGGGCTTGAGTAGCTAGATTTTAAAACAGAAATGAGCTACAGAGTTTTAGTTGATTTGTTTTTAAACACTTTTTAATTTAGTTTACAATTGTACTGATTTAATTAGTTTAATTCTGTGTTAATATTTAAGTTTTATATATATTTTACTAGCAGTGCATTTGAAATTGTTAGCGGCTTGTATGGAATGAAAGAGTCCTATGATATCAAATCTTCAGCACTGTAGGCTGAAGGTTTCCCAGCCATTTCTAGAAATATTGGGCACTGAACCTGGGACCTTATGCATGCAGATAATATGCTCTATGTGTTGCAAAGCTATGGCTTTTCTCTTAATGCTGCATTTACCAACCTCTGTGGAAGGCAACACATAGAATGGAACCCCTGTACATACTGTTCCAACAGTGTGTAAAATCTTATGGGTAGAGCAATCAACAATAAAAAATCCTTACAAGTCCACTTAATAAGCTAGATAACTTGCTGTCTTGACTTGAACCAGTATGAGGCCCCTTCCACACAACTTTATAAAATTCACATTAAATTGGATTATATGGCAGTGTGGACTCAGATAATTCAGTTCAAATAGGATATTGTGGATTAAATGCCTTGATATTCTGGGTGATATGGCTGTGTGGAAGGGCCCTCAGACTCAACACATTGCTTAACCATAAGCACACAAGCAGTTGGACCAAATACCTCTAGAAACTGTCTGAAGGATGAGGGAGCTCTTGTTCATAGCATATTTTGTGTTTTCAGTCTCAACTGCAGAACTTTTCACTTCTTCGGTGAAAACAGAAGTCAGACTCTGGACATAGCAGAGGAAGCATCTTGTTAGCAATTCTAGTTACCTGCAGTAAGTTGTTTTATTCTAAGCAGGAACTGTCTAAACAGGCTTTCTCAAGAACTAACTCGGTGCCTATAATTTAGCAATCCCATCTAAAACTACCAAATAAAAGAGCAGCAATAATTTGTTCAGAAATCTCTGACAAATTTCAAATGGATTTCCTAGTTTACTATTATTGTTTTTATCCATCCTTTCATAATGTCAGAATCATAGAATCATAGTTGGAAGAGACCCCAGGGGCCATCCAGTCCAACTCCTGCCATGCAGGAAAAGCACAATCAAAGCACCCCTGACAGATGACCACCCAACCTCTGATTAAAAGCCTCAAAAGAAGGAACTTCCACAAGACACTGGGGCAGACAGTTCCACTGTTGAATAGCTCTTATGGTCAAGAAGTTCAAAAACTTTTCAAGACATATTGCCCATGTGCATATTACTACATAGCACGGCTGGCAAAGTGATTGTTCCATGATAGAACTGACACGTAACTGGATCAATGTGCATTGGGCAACAATAGGCATTGGTTCCAATACATATTGCTGTTGTCTCAGTGTACACTTCAGAATTCACTATATAGATAGTTACACTACAGAGATACAGGATTCCAATTGACAACTTAAAATTTACTATATTAAGATTTTTTTTAACATATGGGAAACAGGATAAAATATTGAGGCAAGCCAGGACTCCAAAACCATTTGACAGACTGGGAGTCCTCCCATACCACCAAATGACTCTTCCCCTGTAAAAAAAGAAAAGAAAAAAAAAGCCTAAAGCTAACATAGACAAGAAAACCAGAAAGAAACAATGTCTGGTTACTATCAAAGCCTACCAAAAAAAACCCAAGGGACTAAGGTACCTGTACTCCCATATTTATTCTCCATCATAAGTTACCTCCAAGCTTCCTAAGAATGAGATCTAGATATGACATATCATCGAAGACTACTGAGAAATTACTCAACTTTCAGAAAACCAAAATTATGATGTTTGCTAAACGCCCAAATATTACAACTGGAGAATAGATGATGTAACATTGAGCAGGTTTCAAGATATAAATACCTGGGAGTACTACTCCATTGCATTAACAGCAGGAAAGCCCACACAGAGTATGCAGCAGAGACAGCGCAAAAGAGCTTGTCCACCATCTTAAGATCTCAAGATGGGAGGAGGCAACTTTATACCAGTGGCAAGTAAACTTTTTGAAGCTAACCAATTGCACAAGTGCTGTATGGAGCCCAGGTTGGTCCCTTTTCAAATTATGCCCCACTAAGAGCATGCCTAGAGCCCCGATGGCGAAGTGTGTTAAAGCACTGAGCTGCTGAACTTGCAGACCGAAAGGTCCCAGGTTCAAATCCCGGGAGTGGAGTGAGTGCCCGCTGTTGCTCCAGCTTCTGCCAACCTAGCAGTTTGAAAACATGCTCATGTGAGTAGATCAATAGGTACCGCTCCGGCGGGAAGGTAACATGAGCTTGGAGGTGTCTACGGACAATGCCGGCTCTTCGGCTTAGAAATGGAGATGAGCACCAACCCCCAGAGTCAGACATGACTGGACTTAACGTCAGGGGAAACCTTTACCTTTACCTTTTAGAGCATGCTTAATCCAAATTTCTAAGATTAGCTCTACGGACTCCCGGATATGTCTATAACACCATTGTGCGATTGGAGACAGGCTTTGTGAAAGTGGAGGCAAGAGTATGAACAGCCATTCTTAACTACTGGCTACGCCTATCCTTCTCCCCATGTGGTCTTGCCCCTCTAACCATGAGAGACGACTTCCAGTCCGCATGGACTAAAACAGTGGCAGAAAAGATCTCAACACTAGGTTTCTCCCAAGGACAATTGCTAAGCTCTGATGGGATCAAGCCAAGGATCTCATTAAGCAACGGATCCTAGACATAGAGCACCAATCAGACTTAGCCTGCTCCCCAGTCTTTATTGTTAGTGAAGCTAATAGATAACTCACCACCTCCATGGCATACGTAACAAACCTGGAGGTGCCCAAACACTAAAGGGCTTTTACCCTGGCAAAATGGAAGGAAGATATCAGAAGACCCCCTCAAGGAGGGATTATGCTCCTGTGAGTCCAGACACACAGAAACAAATGAGCATGTGCTTCTTCAATGCATGTTCTACAGAGACATCAGAACTAATCTCATTACACCATGACTTCTTAAATACCCAGGGAACACTGGAAAATTTTATACCATCCTATTGGTCTCGGACTCTAGCACTACAATAACTGTGTTGCTAGGTTCTGCACTGCAACACTTAAAATTCAACGGATGATGATCCCCGCAGGGCAACACCCTGATGGGAGTGGAGCTGGAGCAACCTGTTGCAGCAGAGGTGCTGCTGGACTTGTAATGTGCCCCTCCCTCTCCCTTTAGCACTCCCCTAGTGTTTGACCCCTCCTATCAGACTTCCCCCCCTCGGTCTCATAACTGCTATATTAAACATGTCGTTAAACAGTGTTTTTAAAACTGATTTCTAATCTTTTTTTATGACTGCCTCTCTAGGGAACTGCATTTCTCCTTCCCAGGGTGTTTGTGCCCCACTTTGTGCTGGTCACGGACCATAATAAAGTTTTGTTGTTGTTGTTGTATTGAGAAATAAGAATCTGTCACCTTGTCAAAGCAAATGTTGGACATCAAAGAATCAAAATAAGGCTTTTAAAATGGAAGTCTAATCATCTCCATTTTCAGACAGTAAAAACTACAGTTTCTCCAGGGAGATGTGTCTATGGAAAATAAGATACTGAACTAGTCAATTCATTACTAGATTTAAAAAAATCTGTTCCAATTTTCTTATTGTACGGGCAACCAGGTGCTACCTGCATTAAAAATCTCTCATCTATGAAGCTTTGTCTCTGCTGGCCTATCTTACCTTGCTTCTACCTGTGGAGTGCTTCGACCGGGTGTCCAGGCGGCTTGGACTCACTTGACTCTTTGTGGCTTTCACTTTCACAATGCTCTCAGAAGTCACTGGTTTTTGTGCTGGCATGTCCAGTGTGAGCGGCTCTTTGGGGTAAGTCTGAGAGGGGGATACGTGGTCGTAATGGGTGTGCAAGATGCGTACAGCGACATCACAAATGGCCAGTGGTTTGGGGAGGTCAAATCCATTGCATGGCTTCTTCTGGTCATCATAAAAGGACATGCTGCGAAACCTGATTGGGAGGAAATAATGTCTATGAAATGCACTGCCACTGAGAGTACATGTTCTTAAAAGTTCTTATGCAGCTTGAGCATCCCTTATCCACAATACTTAAATCTGAAAATACTCCAAAATCCAAACCTGTCCACACAAATGGTTGAGACAGTGATTCCTTTGCTTTTGGATTATTCAATGTATACAAACTTTATTTAGTGCCCAAAATTATTTTAAAATATTGTACAAAATTACCTTCAAGCTATTTCTATAAGATGTATATGGAACATAAATGAATTTCATGTTTAGACTTGGGTCCCATCTCCCAGATTTCTCATTATGTTCATATATGTAAATACAAGTATCTCTAAATCTAAGAAATCCAAAACACTTCTGGTCCCATGAATTTCAAATAAGGGATCACAGAGCACATGGTTTGTGCTCAGAAGGATCTTGTTTCCGTTTCTAGCAATATATCTTGTTTGGAAAGATTGCTCTCTGTAAAATTGTAGACACTACAGCTGGGAACTGTAGCCCAAGAAACCTAGCGGGAGTCAGGATGGAAGAAGATGGCATAGAGTTTTCAGCTTTAAAGAAGGCAAGACTACCAAATGTGAACCTGGCATTTCTCCATGCCACCATCATCTATTTATAGTAACCCAATATTTTTGTTTGTTTCCTTCCTTTACAAAAGTTACAAGAAATGTGTGACTAAATCATGTATGTCACAAGAGTAAATGTGAACCACTCCCAAGGCAACAACGTCTTCAAGCATTGTACTTTGGATTCTTCTTGAGGTTTGCCCAAACACACAGCGTGATGTTCTGCTTTTTAATAACAACTTCCATGTTTCCGCTTTCAGATTCTGCGTAATTACTGGCTTGCTGCAAAAAATATAGAAAACGAAAGAGTAAAGTATTAATCTGTCTGAAGAGTAGAGTTAGTTTATCTGCAAGCTGATGGTAAACCTGGGATAGAACAATATATCACTCTTAAGAAAAGACTGCATTGAAAGGCCTGGTGGCATACTCCAGGGTCAGATAGTGCAGGCTGATTTTCCAACATTTAGACATAACTTCATGTGATGTGTTCTTGTCCCACCATCACTGGTGGTTTATGATACAAACTGTGGACAAAGGATTATCTCACAATGTGGTGCTACAATTTGGGTCAATGCAAAAGTACATGCACGGAGAACTCTTTATGGGGCGACCATATTCAACTATGATGTTGTTTTTCTCCAGCTCTCAGGTCTTGCCAAACAATGGCAACTCTTCACTACCTGAAAATAATATTTAAGCAGATCTATGAAGGGGCAGTCAATATAAACAGAGGACTATCCTACTCTCTCTGTAACCATCCCCACAATAACATGTTAAGTGTTTCATAGCATTATGGATAGTAATAGCTGGGTGCTTCCCAAAGGCCATATCTGTCAAACTTTCAGTCAAAGAAAGAATTTCTGAACTCATCTACTCATTAGTATTAAACTTGTGAAATTACTCCCCACGTGCACAGATTCAGTCTAGCTCATACACATACACATATGCACCAGTAAACATGCATGAAAACAAACAAGAATGTGTGAAGGTGTTGTCGAAGGCTTTCATGACCAGAATCATTGGGTTATTGTGAGTTTTCCAGGCTGTATGGCCATGTTCCAGAAGCATTCTCTCCTGACGTTTTGCCCACATCTATGGCAGGCACCCTGGACCTTCTACAGATATATAAGCCTCCCTTGCTTAGATTCCAATACACTTCACAACCTCTGAAGATGCCTGCCATAGATGTGGGCAAAACATCAGAAGAGAATGCTTCTGGAACATGGCCATACAGCCCGGAAAGCTCACAACAACCCAAGAATGTGTGAATCAGTCATTTGTGCAATATGAAAATAATCCCAGTATCTGCTTACCTTTAGCAGATGTTCCGTTGCCTCATTGTATTTGTGATGCAGAAGTGCCTGGAGTTGCAAAATGGTATCATGGTATTGAGTAACATCTTTTGAAGACAGCTCATGGAAAGGTGTATCCAGTATACACATTTCTAATTTTTCAATTAACTGAAAGAAGAAACGATGACAATAATTATTCTATACTCCACCTTTTTCCCAGTTCTGGGACTCAAAGATGGATTACAAAGAATTAAAACACACATGGCTACAAGTTCGCCTCTCACATAATTTAAAAAATAACTACTAACAGAATTTAAAGCAATATATATTGGTATAACTGAGGTGTCTCTGTTTTGTTTGATGTTATCTTTTACATCTTTTATGATTCTTCCATGTTTTTAATGGAATCTTGTCAAGATGCCGCAAATGGCATTTGGAAGGACCACATCACAGAAATTATTATATTGAAAAAACATAAAGTTATAAACTACCAGAGATGGAAAATGCCACACACTAATGTGAATAAACCCTATATTTATTTCTTCAGTCAGTCAGACAAGCAGTCAACCGACCAGTATTTATTGGTCAACCAATGATACTACATAGGAAACAAAGGTCAACTCAAGGCAAAATGTTAATTCACTTATTAAAACATTTACAATTTGCCCTTCTCTCTCCAAAGCCAAAGTCTTCAGCAGAAAGGAAAATAAAACATTACTGGGCTAGCAGCTAAGATCCCACTTTGGTACAGGTTGAGTATGCCTTATCTGAAAATGGTATCAGTCTATGACTCTACATCCCAAATAATTAATACAGTGTTTAAAGTGGATGGTAATGTCACTAACTTACATCCAATATCCTGTTGCCCTTCTCAATAACGGTAAAGATATCATTGTTTGTATCCTCCTTCCATAGGCTCATGAAAGTATTGATTTCCTGGCGCACCATTGGGTCTGGACTTCCATCACAGCCAGTGTAGTGTTCCCACTGAACAGACATAGATCAATAAAAGGACAGTGGATTGATGGAGATAAAAAATCAATGTCATTCGGAGCTAGGAACAATTACTTTTTTCTATATCTTTTATATAACTTTCATCAGCAGATCCCCTTATGCGTAGATGCAATACTCGTGGTTTCACTAACACACATTCCAAAAAATATTATACCACCCCCAAATATGTTTGCAGGCCACATTCCAATGTGACTCTATGGTTTTCCCAAATATAGTAAAGATATATAGGGTTCTCTATCACTCACAATTGCAAGTATCCACAGAAAGTCTTGGAAAATATCCTTCACAGATATAGGAATTTTACAGAACTGAACTTGTCTATAACTTTAGAGCGGTGGTTCCCAACCTGTGGTCCATGCACCACCAGTGGTCCCCAAGAACTAAAATATGGTCCTCAACCTCACCTTTACTACACTACTGCAACGAGAGCGACTGGTCTCGCAAAACCTTATAGTGCCGAGGCAACAGGGATGTTGGGAGGGGAGAGGCTGACTACCCATGAAAGGCACAACAAGCCTCCTGACTGCTGCTTCTCCTCCTGCTCCCTCCCTCTGAGCAGAGCAGTTCCATGTGGCACCTGGAAGCAGGGGAACCTTGATGTCTTTGTTTTTAGGCCTGTTCCCAGGGTTATTTGAGGTGCTGATTCAGAAAATTGCACTGGATAGGCCACATCAGCTCTAGTTTATTAAATATGGTTTTCTGTGGGTGAGTAGATGGCGACTACTGGATGGCATATGTTCTGTATCAGAAACTAGAGCTGATGTGGTCTATCCAATGCAGTTTTCTGAATCAGCACCCCACATAACCAAACCAAATCTAAAGTTGACCAGAAACAGATTCATAACCCTTTTGGTACTAATGTTGGAGAGTGGTCCCTGGTCAAAGTGATGCCTGGTTAAAAAAAAAAAAGGTTGGGAATCACTGCTTTCAAGTAATAGGAGTTGCATAGGGTATCAAATACATTTTACTTCACTTTTATTTAAGGAAACCAACACTTAAGTCATCTATGGCTATAAAAATGAGATGTATTCAAAACCAAGTGTACCTTTGCAAGAGCTCTAAATTTATTCTTACACTGGCTTGCAGTTAAAAAGCTTTCTTCGAGAATAGCAAGTTCAGCAAGTTCAACCCCTCTGCGTTCTTGATCCTGCATGGGACATAACCAGGTGGCTTGCTGTTATTTTAATCTGCACATTAAATACATTTATTATTTGTTTGTTTGTTTTTTTAAAAAATATATCCTGTTCCTCAGCTGGAAAGGTGGAATTATAGACCAGGAAAATCAAAACAAGACATACTGTGCCCTTCGGTTGAAAAGACACAAAAAGAAAAAGGTAATGGTAAATTATACTGCATGTGGCAAAAAATGGATAGGTGGATGGGCAGGCATTTGCATGATTTAGGGAGAGCCGGTGACATTTTTTTAATTGCAGGTTTGTCTGAATTGGTCCACAGCCGTTTCAAAGAATGGACCACCTGAGATTTCATTAACATCACGGTAAGGGGTGTGTGATCTAACCTTGGCTTCCAAGCGTTCTCTCTTCTCTCTTTCGATCCTTTCCTTTTCACGCCTTGCAGCTTCTTCTAGCTCGGCACGTATTCGGGCTTGCTCTGTCAAAGAGATGTTCCCCCATTCAGTGTGATTAAAATCAGTGAAATAGCATTTAACAAATAGAACTACTGGAGTTTCCATGTCACCAAGAAAGAAACTACATACATACTGTACATGCAAAAGTACTCCCCACATGTGCCTAGACCACACAGAGCTCATTTTCACATGAAGCCATTTATCGGTATTTGTGTGAGTCTCTAATTATCTGGAGCATGGAAAAGTTACTCTTTCCAAGTGATAACTTTCCGAAGCACCTGTCTTTTTGATTTGGGAGTTACCTGCCAAAAGATATCTTTCCCAAGTTCTTTCTCAGTCGAAAATGTATGGTGTAAGATGCAATGAAATGTATCCTACCTTCCTCAAACAATCTTTTCTCTTCCTCTTCTCGCTGGATTCTTAGCCTTTCAGCTTTACTGAGTTTCTTCTTTTTACCACCAGCAGCCTGAACACAAATAGTGAGTTACAAAAGCAATCAAGATACATTAAGGGTTTTTTAATATAAAAAATCCATCAGAAAACAAGGAGGCAACAAATTAACTCTCATGACACACATATTAGAAAAATGCTGCACATTTTTCACTACAAAACCTTTTCCCTACATATGGGGTTCTGCTCCAAACTGGGAGTTTCAGCCATATTATTACAGAGCACCATAGGGACTGCTTAGAAGCTGCACTTTTTTGACTAAAGCTCTTAGCATTTCCTAGCCAGTGACTGGCTGGAGGATTATGGGAGTAGTAGTTGTGAGTGAGTAGCAGAACAATTTTAAACAATTTCCTATTTTGTTATCCTAAAATAGAAAATGAGCTAGTAACTCTTTGTGGGTATTAACATCTAGTAGGAATTCAGGTCATGGGACTGAATATTCCTCCATCCACACAACTAGGGCACACATGAAGATCAGGGGTAATTGCAGCCAGCTAAAGAATGGAAGAAATAAAAAATACCATCCAAGATTGTCCGTAGTTGCCCATCCCTGTTCTAAATACTAAGGTGGCTGCCTCTACAAAATGGTTTACATGGGCAAAACCTCTTCCACTTCTGTTCAGATCCAGTATGACCAGGAGTCCCAATCACAATACAATTGTGTTTCCAGGTGAACAATGTCAGCTAGTGGAAAATAATAACAAGAAAGTAGGATGGCTGAGGAGCAAGCACTCAATCTGTCTTGTGGTCCTTCTACCAAAATGGCAACATTCGAATTAGATCAGAAAATAAGGGCTGTGTATGTCATGCTGGTCTTCTCTACACAATTCCTCCTGGTTGGGGACTATGGGAAGTGGAGGGCACCAGGATGACAAAAGCCGACATAAAGCATCTCTAGAGCAAGCCTAGGGAACTTCTCTTACTCCAGCTGTTGATGGATTCCAACTCCAGTCATTCATCACCATTTCCCATCCTGTCTTGAGGATGATTTGAGATGGAATATTTCAATACCTGGAGGACCACATGTTCATAAATCCTATCTTAAAGATAATAGATAAGTACAGCAGTCCTGTATGTGTTGACTAAGAGGGACCCTATGTTAGATCATGGTCCCCAACCTTTGGCTCTCCAGGTGTTTTGGACTCCCAAAAATCCCAGCCAGCTTACTATATGTTAATTATTGTGGGAGCTGAAGTCCCAAACACTTGTAGGACAAAAGGTTGGGATTAACCATTATCTAGATTTATCTAGAACACTGTTTCTCAAACGTTGGTCTTCCAGATGTTTTGGACTACACCTCCCTAAATTTCTTGCAGTTGGCCAAGCTGGCTAAGAGTTCTGAGATTTAAGTCCAAAAACACCTGGAAGACTAAAGTTTGAGAATCACTATTCTAGGAAAACTTGCAGCTGAGGTCAAAAGAAAATAGCTAGGTCTTCAACTCCCACAATTCCTAACAGCCAGTAGGAATTGTGGGAGTTGAAGTCCAAAACACTAGGAGGGCCAAAGTTTGCTGACGCCTGCTTTAGCTTATATTCAATTTCCCATTTAACCCCCAATTATTCTTGTAGGAAGAAGAAGCAGGTGACATGTATTAAGTAACTTATCTTTAGTAGATGGAGATGAAACAAAAACTCCATCAACCAAGTATTTGAGTTGTGGGACCTTGAACTTTCCAGATGTTGGGGAACTATTATTCCCACCATGTTTGCCCATTACCCAGGCTGGCTATGGTTGATGGCGATGGGTAATGGAGTGAAACAACATCTGGAGGATTACAATTTCACTAGCTCTGTTTTAGCTCAAGAAGCTGTGAATCCTTGAAAAACATAAAAGATGCCTTAGCTTGAAACAAACACCATGTGTATAATAATAACTTTCACATTTAATCTAATGACTCTTGGACTTAACATATTTTGCTTACCAATATCTAGACAATTTATATTATAATTATAGAAATGTAAGATATTAATTGAAATAATATTAAAATAAATGTTCATGTTCAAACTACCGTACAATATCTTAACTATACAATAGATTCTCTGGTCCATTTATCTATCTACCTACCTACCTACAAACCTACCTACCTTTTTCTTTTTTGGACCCTAAAGGTTGAAAAGAAAAAAAATAATAGAGAAAATCACAAATATGCAATATTATATAATAATTATATATTTAAGGCAGGTTTACATCTCATGGTGCCACTACCAAAGTGCCAAGCATCTGGGATCTTTCAAACATAGAAGGAAAATAATATTTTAAAACACATCACAATAGGATATCTCAGGCATGGGCAAACCTGGGTCCTCCAGGTGTTTTGGACTCCAGCTCCTACCATTCCTAACAACCTACCTGCTAGGAATTGTGGGAGTTGAAGTCCAAAACACCTGGAGGCTCCGAGTTTGCCTGAGATATATGGTCCCACAAGGGAAATGGGATCAGGATCAAAGGAGAGAAGACACCAAAAATACATCTATTTATTGTTAGCCACAAGAAATTTACAACAAGTGGGCTGGTCCTACAGCTTGGTAGAAGGAGAGGCAGCTATGTAAGGCAGATATTGTAAGGTCCGCAAGTAATAGCAAATACAGCAATGAATAGCAAATAATGCCAAGGCACCCAATCCTGTCTGATCTTGAACACTAAACAGGGTCGGCTGTGGTTAATACTTGGATAAGAGCCTGTAAAAAATACAATAACAATTGCATCCTATCTTTTCCCCCAAGATTGGGCCTCAACAGGGCTTAAAATACTGCCCTAGATGGTATTACACCCCTATTCTGTATTTTATTAGGTCCTTATTATCTATGCACATTAACTTATCATTTTATTCTTGCATAGCTGCTTCAGTCTCTCCACCTATGTAGTCGACAGAATTGTGCCTGGTGGTTGACTGATATTATTAACTGTTATAATACTCCTGTTTTATATTGTATTATTGTTTTTATCTTTTATACTGTGAATTGCATTTATGTAGTTGTTTCTCTGCTTAATTATGTTGGCTGGGCTTCGCCCCATGTAAGCCGCTCTAAGTCCCCGCGGGGGGATGGTGCCGGGGTATAAATAAAGTTTTATTTATACGGGCTGTGGTGCAGGCTGGTGAGCAGCCAGCTGCAACAAATCACTCTGACCAAGAGGTCATGAGTTCGAGGCCAGCTCGGAGCCTGCGTTTGCCTCTGTTCTACCGTGCTTCCCCGAAAATAAGACAGTGTCTTATATTAATTTTTGCTCCCAAAGATGCTCTAGGTCTTATTTTCAGGGGATGTCTTATTTTTCCATGAAGAAGAATTCACATTTATTGTTGAACAAAAAAAAAAGAACATTTATTATATACTGTACAGTAGTTGTCATCGCAAACCAGCATAACCAGACAAACTGTGAATCCTATCAAGAATTTCTTGTTACTACCATTATTTCCATGTACAACAATCTATGGTACGTACATTTACCAAACCTGCATGCTCTGGTGTTCTGTTCGGCAGGCATGCTTCCAAACACAAACGGTGCTAGGTCTTACTTTCGGGGGAGGCCTTATATTTAGCAATTCAGCAAAACCTCTACTAGGTCTTATTTTCTGGGGATGTCTTATTTTAGGGGAAACAGAGTATGTTAAGACATTGAATGTTTGCCTTATATGTGTGCGATGTGATCCGCCCTGAGTCCCCTTCGGGGTGAGAAGGGTAGAATATAAATACTGTAAATAAATAAATAAATAAATAAAAATTATTATTATAAAAGCTAAAATGTGATTATGATAATCTATCTATATCTATATATCTATCTATACACATAATAAAAGTGAAAATATGTATGTGTGTATGTGACTGTGGCTTACACAGGGAGGCTCCTGTCCCCACAAACAGCTATAGCTCCCATTACCCAGGAGACACCAATGGTTCTCCCTCCAATGACATTGCAGGTTATAGTGAGCACCATGAACATATCCAAGAGCCCTGCCAATGTACTCCACAAACACCCTACTGCCCACCACCCAAGTGAAGTCTTTCAAATGGAGACAATTTCATGCTAGATTTTATGTGTTTCCTCCACCAGAGACATCCCAGTGTTCCTTTCTCTCGCCATTGGTGTGCAATTTGCATAACCCCACCCACTGCTTCTCCTTAACCCTTTCCTATTCTTTGCTATGGCACACAGCAAACAGAGGAATCGATCCACAACTGAACATACTTGACAGGTTTGGGGAGAATTCGCCATGATTTATAGAAGTTGTAGATACTGGGGTGTATAGTTTATTATTTATTTATTTATTACATCACTTCTACCCCGCCCTTCTCACCCATCAGGGGACTCAGGGCGGCTTACAATATAAACATACACATTAAAAACAGTTGTCATCAAATTTAAAAATCCATCAAGATTAAAAATTACAATAAAATTAAGAATATCCATTAAAATATACATAGTTATACATTTAAATATACATTTAAGGCGCTTTCCATGTTCATGTGGGGTCTGTCAATAGGTCATATATTCTTATCTCATTTTTGCTGTTACTCATGCTCAATTCACCTGCAATCTAAGAGTACTCTGAACTCCACCAATGATGGACCTGGAATTAACCTGGAACACAGAACTCCATGACCAAGAAAAATACTTGTGGTCTTTGGAGGGATTTACAGTGTTTCCTCACTACTTTGCAGTTCACTTTTCGCAGATTTGCTGTTTCGCGGTTTTTCAATAAGCTCTAAAAGACTATTATAAATCATAAAAAATTACAATTTACAGCCTAAGGAAGGGAGGAAGGAGAAGCCGAAGGGAGCCCAAGTGACAACGGGAGCCCAAGCAGCAACGGGAGGAGCCCAAGTGGCAACGGGAGGAGAAGGAGGCAATTTATCAACACACAATTGGTTGATAAAGACCTGTGTATAACTACTAAAATAATGTATAAATATTAAAGTGTCCCTACTTCGTGGATTTTCACTTATGGCTCATGGTCCTGGAACCTAACCCCCGCGATAAGTGAGGGAACACTGTATAGGAGTTGTAGTTCACCTACATCCTGAGCACACTATGAACCCAAACAATGATGGATCTGGTCCAAACTTGTCATGCATACTCAATATACCGAAATTTGAATACTGGTGGGAATTTTGAGGGGAATTGGCTTAGGCATTTTGGAGTTGTAGATACTGGGATGTATAGTTCACCTGCAATCAATGAGCACTCTGAACCACACCAAAGATGGAATTGGAACAAACTTGGCACACAAAGCCTCCATGACCAGCAAAATAATAATAATAATAATAATAATAATAATAATAATAATAATAATAATGGAGGTCTTTGGGGAAAATTTACATTGATCCTGGGGAGTTGTAGTTCACCTACATCCAGAGCAGACTATGAACCCAAACAATGATGGATCTGGTCCAAACCTGGCATGCATACCGGATATACCGAAATTTGAATACTGGTGGGAATTTTGAGGGGAATTGGCTTAGGCATTTTGGAGTTGTAGGTACTGGGATGTATAGTTCACCTGCAATCAATGAGCACTCTGAACTCCACCAAAGATGGAATTGGACCAAACTTGGCACACAGAGCCCCCATGACCAGCAAAATAATAATAATAATATTGGAAGTCTTTGGGGAAAATTCACCTTGATTCTGGGGAGTTGTAGTTCACCTACATCTAGAGAGCATTGTGAAACCAAACACTGATGGATCTGTACCAAACTTGGCGCACATGCCTGATATGCCGAAATTTCATTACTGGAGGGGTTTGGGGGGAACTGACCTTTCTCTCTGGGAGTTGTAGTTCACTCACAACCAGAGAAACTGTGACGTCCACCAATAATGGTCCTGGTCCAAACTTGGCACACAGAACCCCCATGACTAATTCAATCTATTGGAGGGGTTTGAGGGGTCTGACTCACCATAGTGGGAGTTGTAGTTTACCCTACAGCCACAGAGCACACTGAACCCCACTCATGATGCATCTAGAGCAGGGGTCCTCAAACTTTTAAAGCAGAGGGCCGGTCCACAATCCTTCAGACTGTTGAGGGGCCAAATTATCATTTGGGAAAGAAAAAAAAACGAACAAATTCCTATGCACACTGCACATATGTTATTTGTAGTGCAAAACAATAACAATGAAAGAACAATACAATATTTTAAAATGAAAATAATTTTAACCAACATAAACCTATCAGGATTTCAATAGGAAGTGTGGGCCTGCTTCTAGCCAATGAGATAGTCAGGTTAATTAGGATTGTTGTTGTTGTGTGTCTTCAAGTCATTTCAGACTTTGGGAGAGCTTAAGTCCAAAATTATTTATTTATTCATTTACTACATTTATTTACTACATTTATATCCCACCCTTCTCACCCCGAAGGGAACTCAGAGCAGCTGTATGTACATACAGTATATTATATTATTAGCATATTTATTTATTTATTTACAGCATTTATATTCCGCCCTTCTCACCCCGAAGGGGACTCAGGGCGGATCACATTACACATATAGGCAAACATTCAATGCCTTTTAACATAGAACAAAAACAAGACAAACATAGGCTCCAAGCGGGCATCGAACTCATGACCTCCTGGTCAGAGTGATTCATTGCAGTGATTCATTGCAGCTGCTCTCCAGCCTGCGCCACAGCCCGAGCCCAATATTAGCATTATATATTACTATATTGAACTATACCACTATACTGTAATATTATATGTAATATATAACCTATAGTTAATATTATATGGTATTATTAGTATTATATTGTATAAAATGATAATATTATTATCAATATCATATGTATATACAATATATTATATTATAAAAACGGATATAGAAATATTATATTATAAATGAGGGCGGGGGCCAGGTAAATGACCTTGGAGGGCCGCATTTGGCCCCCGGGCCTTAGTTTGGGGACCCCTGATCTAGAGTAAAGCAAACTTGCCCAATATAACAAACTTTTAAGTTCTGATGGAGTTTCTGGGGTTTAACCTGGCATGATGTCCGTTATAGTTAATCCATAACCATATGCATTTTGTGCAATTAAAACATTGACTTTGTTCAATAACCCGGTCAATGCCGGATATCTAAGCTAGTAATACAATACAGTAGAGTCTCACTTATCCAAGCTAAACGGGCCAGCAGAAGCTTGGATAAGCGAATATGTTGGATAATAAGGAGAGATTAAGGAAAAGCCTATTAAACATCAAATTAGGTTATGATTTTACAAATTAAGCACCAAAACATCATGTTATACAACTTTGACAGAAAAAGTAGTTCAATAAGCAGTAATGTTGTTGTAATTACTGTATTTACGAATTTAGCACCAAAATATCACGATATATTGGAAACATTGACTACAAAAATGGCTTGGATAATCCAGAGGCTTGGATAAGTGAGGCTCTACTGTAACATTAAAAACATGCTAATATAGGATTTAAACTACCAAGCATTATGCATACTCTGCATATGCAAATTTATTCAGTCTTTTTTCACTGGAAAGTGACAAAACATTATAAGGTTATCATCATCATCTCTCACCATCTTGCTTCCTTTTTGGCCCACTAGGTTGCAAATCTGTTTATGCCCCGCCCCTCCAAGTAACCTAGGAAACGTGCCCCGCCCCACAAGCCGGTATCCCAGGCAACGAGTCCCCGCCCTTTCACGATCTATTTACATTTTGCTATAGAGGCTGCGTGAACTTCAGCTGCACACTTCCGGCTTCAAAATGACATCTGTGATGGTGGTGGGAAAGCAAGAATTTTTTTTAAATGCCAAAAAAAGCAATTAATATACAGAAATACGACAGATTGATAATGTGATTGATTTTATCTATAGTAACAATACGACTGAAATTCATGACATGCAGCAATAACAGTCAGGAAGTAGCTCTTCACTAAGCCAAAGATGCCTATCTCTACCGTTCTCGAATCTTGCGCAGGCGCACTAAGGGCAAGAAGCGTCCCAGCGCCCTTTTGCGCAGGCGCAATGCTCATTCTCCTCCCAAACAGCTGGCAAGAGCAGGAAGCTATGGGAGCTCAAAGTACAGAACTGATTTTTGGTGAGTTGGAAATTCGGGGTCCTTGTGACCATCCTAAACCCAGGATCCCACAGATTTCCGTACAGTTTTTGTCCTCCTTCCCAAATGTTTTGGGGAGAGTTGGTGATAGATATGATAATAGGTTTTAGTTAGTGCCTACTAAACTTTGCAAAGTTCCCTTGTTTTTCCTTCTTCCTTCCCAGCTGCTTTTCCTGTATTTTAAGGATGCATGTACAACACTGTAAAATTAATACAGCAATGACAGTTAGAGCGGTATCAAAGTGTGTTAACCCTGCAGTGTAGATGCACCTGTCACTTTAAGTGCCCTGGGATTACTCTTGCCAAAGAGTGTTAGGGCTTCGCCAAACTACAAATCTCAGAATTCCATAGCCTTGAGCCAGGGGCACTTAAAGTGATAGGTACATCTACACTGTATAATTAATTCAGTTTGATACTGCTTTAACTGTAAGTGCCCAATGCTATGCCACCTTGAAGTTTGTAGTTTGGTGAGACACCATCTCTCTTTGGCAGAGAAGGCTAAATGCGTTGTCAAGCTACCAAAGCCATAGCATGGAGCCAGAGCATTTCAAGTGCTATCAAACTGTGTTAGTTCTACAGTGTAGATCAGGAGTCCCCAAACTAAGGCCAGTGGGCCGGATGCGACCCTATAAGGTCATTTACATGGCCCCTATCCGAAACTTTAGACTTAGGGTTGACCTAAGTCTACCTGGTCTTTGGAGGTCTCTTTGCTTAGCTACAGCCTTATGAGACCATCTAGATGGCTTTTCGAGGTCACTTTCCTTATCTATGGTCCTGTGAGACCATCTAGATGGCCTTACCTATGGTTTTATGAGATTGTCTTGATGGCCTTTGGGGGCCCCTTTCCTTACCTATGGTCTTATGAAACCATCTAGATGGTCTTTGAGGGTCCCTTTCCTTATCTATGGTCTTCTGGTGGCCTTATGAGGTCATCTAGATGGCCTTTGAGGGTCCCTTTCCTTATCTGTGGTCTTCTGGTCGCCTTATGAGATCATCTAGATGGCCTTTGAGGGTCCCTTTCCTTACCTATGGTCTTATGAGACCATCTAGATGGTTTTTGGAGATCTCTTTACTTACCTATGGTCTTATGAAATAGTCTAGATCAGGGGTCCCCAAACTAAGGCCCTCCAAGGTCATTGACCTGGCCTCTGTCCTAAACTTTAGACTTAGGGTTGAACTAAGTCTGAAATGACTTGAAGGCACACAACAACAACAATCCTAATTTTGGACTATTTCATCATAGTCTGGCCCCACAACTGTCTGGGGGACTGTGAACCGGCCCTCCACTTAAAAAGTTTGAGGACCCCTGGTATAGATGTACACATGTATAGAGCCAAAAGTTGGAAGAACAAGCACTAGCAGTTGGATCACAGTCAAGAGACCATTTGTTGTGTCATTTTTGACCTTTGGCAACTCATAAGGTGTGAACAGTTGTCCAGAAGAGGTTTGCCAATTGCCTTCCTCTGAGGCTGAGAAAGTGTGACTTTCTCAAAGACACCCAATAGGTTTCCTGGCTGAGCAGGGATTCGAACCCTGGGCTCCGTAGTCACAATTCCATACTTAAATCACTCCTATTTTTGGCTTTTTTGAAGCCATTTTTACCATGTGCCAAATGCTCTAGTATCAAGACTGTTGTGCACATGGCTTGCTCCCACCTTTGCAAAGAGCAGATGCTAGCTATCTTCACCACTGAGCAGTTAATAGGCAGCAAAGTGACCTCCGAAGGCGTCCGTCTGCTGAGTGCTGCTGATGCCCTCTTTTCCTTCTCTCGGCTCTAAAGGTGTCAGAGACAAGATTGCGAGGTCTATTTAAAGCCTTGCTTGCATCTCAAAAGGATATTTTGTGCAAAGTTGAGCCTGCCTCGTGTTTTTGTTAGGCCCTGAATTCATAGCTTTGGTATCTACCAGGCATGGGCAAACTTGGGCCCTCCAGGTGTTTTGGACTTCAACTCCCACAATTCCTAACAGCCTACCGGCTGTTAGGAATTGTGGGAGTTGAAGTCCAAAACACCTGGAGGGCCCAAGTTTGCCCATGCCTGGTTTATACTCAGATTCATACTGTATTTTGGATAATTTTGGAATACCTGTACACACATAGTGAGATATCTTGGAGATGGGACCCAACTCTAAACATGAAATTCATTTGTATTTCATATACACCTTATTACCTAAAGATAATTTTATGCACTAATTTAAATTTTTAGTATTTTTTAAAATCATGTCAGAAGCAACTTGAGAACATACTGCAAGTTGATTCTGGTGTGAGAGAATTGGCAGTCTACAGAGACGTTGCCCAGGGGACATATGGATGTGTTACCATCCTGCTGGGAGGTTTCTCTTATGAACCTACAAGCTAGATCTGACAGATAGGAGCTCACCCAATCTTGCGGATTCAAACCGGCAACCATCAGGTCAGCAACCCAACCTTCAATTCAGCAGCCCAGTTGGCAAAAGTGTTTAACCCATTGGCCACCGCAGCTCCGGTAGATAGCAATAGATGAATAGACAGAATCTTATAGTTGGAAGAGACCCCAAAGGCCATCAAGTCCAACCCTTAAGAGATGGATAGGAAGATGGATAGCTAACACTTGTGTACATTGAACATTGCTAAAAGCAAAGGTGCCACCCATTTGGACAATTTTGGAGTGTTTGGTGTTCTGGATGAGGGATGCTCAACCTGTAGTAGCTTTACTCAGGGTAGAATCCCAACTTGTGTTCTGCAAATCATTGCTGTGCTTCATGTCTAATCCTGAAAAATGATTATATGATCAGAAAGGAGGCAGAAGCCAAGCAGCTATGGCAAATGATTGCCAATCATTAAATAATCATAGGAAATTGTTGTATATCAGGTCTTATTATGCAGCTAATGCTGAAATGATTGTCCTTTAGGTAAATGCCAGTGCATATGAACAAAGCGGGCCTGTATGGAAACTCCAAACATGACCAACCCTTTAAGATATGAAGTGTTGAATCTTTACAAAAATGTAAGTTTGTGAGGATGAACTGGACCCATGCAAAAGCTCTTTGCTGTTTACTATGGGACATGTGACATATTCCGTTATTTTGTATGTGTGTTTTGTTTGTTGAAGCTGTTGTATCTTGGTAAGGAGTATCCTAAAGGAGCGGACTACTTTCGAACCAGGCTGAAGAAGGCTTTCTTGAAAAACAAAGGGGTGACGGATCCCGAGGAAATCAAGCAGCTCGTTGCGCGAGGAGAGTTTGTAATGAAAGAGCTGGAGGCGTTATATTTCCTTCGAAAATACCGGGCTCTGAAACAACGCTACTATGAGGACGATAACAAGTGAACCTACAACACAGCCAGATTTGGTTGCATATGGATAGGTTTGGTCATAATAAAACTTTTGTCCTATTTCTTCTTGTGGTTGTTGATGGTCAGCAGTTGCTCAGATTTTTTCCATAGGTATTTCAAAGTTTTGGGAACTTCCGTGTTACATTTCCCACCGTCTTTCACCACTGGCTATTCTGTGTAGGGAGGATGGGAGCTATAGTCCATCTTGAAGACTTGAAGTTGCATATCCCAGCACTAGGAAAACATGAGATCTACCAACTGATGTTCGGTGGAAAACTGAATGTAAAGCAAGACTGGAGGAGCTTTCTATCTTTGCTCTCTATCAGATTCACCCAGCACAGAAAGAGAGAAGGGACTATTGGAGTTGTAATTAAAACACTGGGAAGGTCCAGGTGTTTCTATTTTGGCATAAAAGCTCAAGAGGTTGTTGTAACAGATACTCTTCTGCCTTTTAGAAGCTGCCTGTTTAAATAGCCTTCAACATTTTCTTATGGTGTCAAATTCAGTCTATGTATCATTGGGAGGACAATGGTGTCTTGCTAGATCAGTGGTTCCCAACCTTTGGGCCTCCAGGTGTTTTGGACTTACCAGTTTACCAGCTGTTGGGAATTGTGGGAGCTGAAGTCCAAAACACCTGGAGGCCCAAAGGTTGGGAACCACTGTCCTAGATGATATTGGACTGCAACTCTCCTCAGCCATAACTGTTAACTGTTAAGAACTGCAGTTCAGTAAAATCTGGAGAGTCAGGTTGTCTCCATATCTGCATTATGGGTGATATGAAGGCGGCCTTTAAGATGTTTGTCCAGGACCTGCCACTCAACGTCATTGAGCTACCCAAAGTTCTTATAAGAGGGGAGCCTTCTCTAGCTAGCCACATTCTACACATTTAGCCAGTGGTTCTCAACCTATGGGTCCCCAGGTGTTTTGGCTTCAACTCCCAGAAATCCCAGCCAGTTTACCAGCTGTTCTGGGAGTTGAAGGACAAAACATCAGGATCCACAGGTTGAGAACCACTACATTAAGCAGACATGGGAGTAGATGCCACATGATGGTACCTGAGAACCACTAGCTTGATGTGCTGCACAACCAATGTTACTAACTTCTACATGATGGAGGAATGTCTCTAGAACGAAGAGGCTCAGTGCTACTGACTTCCTACAATATGCTGTTGCAATGCTTTTCTCTTTCTTTCATTGCCAACTTGCCCTTAAAGTGTTCAAATACAGGTCTTTGAAGCGTACTGAGAAACTTGTACCTCAAGCTCTTCCTTTTGCAGTGGGAAGAAATATGGTGGGACTGAAAAAATTAGCTTTGTTTACATCCGTGTATAACTTTTGGGGAAACTGAGATGGTTACTGTTCCTTTCCTCCTTCAGTGCCCAGAGCTTCTCCCAGATTTACTTGGAAGGGTTTGTGAAAAGATGACTGACATTTAACGAAGTGCAAACTGCAGTTATGTGGCACATTAGTAAAGATACCAGAACTGACTGCTGGGAAGTTGTGGTCTGCACTTCAGCTTTTCAAAGAACCAAAGTAACAACGATAACTGGCAAGGAGCCTAAAATGCAAGAAACCAATTCTGCCTTTTGAGGAAAACAGCAAACAGCAGAAACACAGAATGTTTTTATTATCATTATTAATTACAACAGGAGTCGTACTGTTTGTGACGTACAGTGTTCTTATCACTTGACAGCACATGCTGCTAATAAAACGTTTGTAAAGGTTTCAAGGAACAGTGCTCATTCGCCGGGTGTTAATGTCTGTGACCCAACATTCTGTGGGAACACGACCGAAATAAAACGAGGGCAAACAAAAATTATTGAGAGTCACCTGGATCACATTTGCATTTGTTTTGCCTTAAAAAATAACGAACAAATAACACAATGTACAAAACATGTATGTTTAGTTTATATTATACAAAAATAGTTAAAATACATTCTAGGTAAACACAATGCATTTTAAGAAATAGTCTTAGTAAGAGATTTGGCACTCAAAAGGGGGGCAGGGGTATGTGTAAAAAGGTTACTTTAACGTAAGGACAACAGTGGAATTAAACCATGAAGCAGATTTAAGAAAAGAAAGGACAGCATAAAGGTGCAGTCTATCCATCCAACACTGAGACGGCACATTTTGGTAGAGATTTCTACAAGGCGAAGTAAAGGGGAAAACATTTCACCTCTGTGCTTTGTGAATTTATCCTTTCGTAGTAGGTTCTATGCACATGCTCTTCACACAAATCCTACTCAACGAATACCTCATGATTAAAAACATCTTTTAGTGGTGATAGGTGTTTCTCTATAATACCGCTCCAAATGTGAAACAGGAGACGAGACTGACCAACCAATCTTTGCAATTTATTACAATGTTTGTTATTGTTGTGTGCCTTCAAATGTTCAGAGCTTCTTTTATATTTTGGATCATGATCCGACTCAAGGGCCCTTACAATGCACAGTGTATTTTCAACTTTTTTTTTAAAAAAAGTATGAAATTAGAAGATCTTCTTAAGACATTCCCAAAGCTACATGGAAAATGGTGGGATCTGTGTTTAATTGGAGTGTTTACATATTCTGCCTTGGATCAAAGATCTGAGTTAAGTAGCATCAGCCAGGTGACAATTTCCATGTAACTGAAGAGAATTTTAGCCTGAACTCATTTTAATGCTTCCAAATGGATGGAGTATTTTGGATAGTTCCTTTAAAGCAATGGTTCCTAACCTTTGGGCCTCCAGGTGTTTTGGACTTCAACTTCCAGAAATCCCAGCCAGCTTACCAGCTTTTAGGAAGTGTGGGAGCTGAAGTCTAAAACACCTGGAGGCCCAAAGGTTGGGAACCACTGCTTCAAAGTTTAAACTAGGCTGGTGAAAATGATAACATTCCATAATATAATGGGATATAAGTAATGTATCTAGGACTCACAGAGCTGGAAGAGATCACTGGAGCATTAATATTCCAAGACGATATCAAACCTAAGAAAGAGCAGGCTGTTCTTTTGTTTGCACCAATAAGGAGGACAGCTTTCTCCTATAGCGGTACTAGAATTCCTGGTATTATTGACACAGTCTCATACATTGATCAGATCTCCAGCGTGCTTGATGTCCTTATGACAGCTGGAAAGGTTATGTGAGACCAGAGGGAAGGCCCATTCTTGTACACATTTTAACAATTGTACAATTGTGCATCCTATTGTGCAATATCCTGATACGCCACATTTTGAAAGATTTTGCAATAGGTCTGGGATGTAACACACAAAGAAGGTCCGCCTTTAAAAGAAATGCTCACCACATAAAAGTGAGGTGTATTGGTCATGGTAACCACAGCACATTAAAAATGGGTGAGATTAATGCCTCAGCCAAAATGTATCCCTCCTAATAATTACAGAAATAACAATTTTCAGTACTAGGAAGAATGGTGATTTGCATGCACAGCAAACCTTTACAGTTTTCTTTGCGAGGTGTATCAAAGTTACATGGTCTGTTGGCCTCCACTCTCCCAAAATAAATGTGCATTCCATAAGTAAACAAGGGAAATTTACTTTTGGAGCTACAAATTCCTAAATCCTCCATGCCACACAGATGATCACTGCCTGGAAGACTAGGAATTCTAGATTTTCTGATGGGTTTTGATACAACGTCTGTAGAACAGAAGGAGTTAGAGGAGAAATGGGTTGCTTAGAACCAGTCTATTTTATGCATCTTCTCTCCCCAAACATGGTGCAAATGCTAGTGTGATAATATCAACAAGTTTCCCCTCCACATCCCTAGCAACTTTTCACAGTTCAGAAAGAGCCTGTACTAAGCGGCTGAATGTCTGCAAGGGTGAAAAATCTCTTCCTGGAATGTACAAGCATACACATAAGGTATTCTCTTTCCCCACAAGCATCATTAAGCTATTAAAGGCCTCTCTTCTTGGGATAAAATGGACATTAAAATATATTAAGTGGCAGAGCTGTGCTCTTTATATAAGAAAACAGGCTAGGAGTATTCCATTGTACAGAAATAAACCTTTGTGAAATAGGGTACAGCTTTAATACCCCTGGTTTCAGCTACCTACAACTGATACAATATGCCTCCTCTAAGATTTTTTAAGATTCTCCGGGCAATTCTATGGTATGCTTTCATTGGACTTCCATTGAAGGATGCCACAGACACAATGGAGTACCTAGCAAACATTCAAAGAGGATACATCTGCAAGAATGTGCTAAATCCAATGGAAGCCATTCATTTCAATAGGGTTCGCTATGATCCACAGTATCAGGAAAATATTCCCCAAAGATACTGGGCTCATTTTGTATTAAGACTACATGAAGAGAAGCCAAATGCCAGAATTCACTAGGCTTCTCTTATATTGAAACAAACAGACCTTCTTGTATTTGTTTCTATAGAAAAGACTTCTTCCTAACTAGATGATCCTTAATGCCAAACCCCCTTTAGAAACAGTCAGTCGTTTTTTGTGTAGTGGTAAGAAGTTAATTGCAGGACACCAACCCAATTACAAATTCTACTCTTGTTTTTTAAAAAACTTTTTCATTTTTAATAGAAAAAATAGCCGTGACCAACGGCAGTGGGAAAAACATCTTTGTGAGAATTCTACAATATATATGTATTTACATTCAGGCAATTGCTACAAGAAAAGTTATCTACAAATGGAAATTATCTATGATTCTATGAAGGCTAAAAAGGCTTTGTCATCCATATTACAGAACTTAACTTTTTTAAAAAGGATGTCTGCAACCAAGACATTATATCATGAACACAGTAAGCAGAAACTGAGCTGGTGATGCTAATGTTATACAAAGGTTTGGTGTCAGTTGTAGGCAACGTGGTAGCTTGTGATGTTTGCATTTTGTATCTGTTGGACTAAAACTCTCGTGACCAGAGATATGCTAGTGGGAGGATTCTTAGGAATTGAAGTCCAAAGAGGAAAAGTCTACCATCATCGTCGAAAGGTTCTCACCTATGTTTATAATCGACCATCTTGGCCCATTCTGTTGCTATCTGGCTCTCTGAAAACGGGCCTTCCTTCAACCACTATCTCTCCTCATGCTCAGTCTTAGGATGCCCCGAGAAGATACTAATGCAGTAGTTCTCAATCTGTGGGTCCCCAGATGTTTTGGCCTTCCAGCTCCCAGAAATCCTAACAGCTGGTAAACTGGCTGGGATTTCTGGGAGTTGTAGGCCAAAACACCTGGAGACCCACAGGTTGAGAACCACTGGACTAATCTTTACATATCTACATACTACATTTAACGGCAGTCTGAACCTATTGATAAGTTACAACTTGAATCAACCCACAGATCATGGGTGAATGGTGATTCAACATTTGCAAATGCCACTGAACTGATGGGATGACCCTAAATGGGATGTTACCCTAAACAGGACCCAGAACTATCCAAATTCAGTGGGATATCTTCCTGTTCCACCTGAATTATAATTCAAGCATACCTTGAACATGGGATGGATTTCCCTTTGCACTGATTAAAAGAATCAGATTGAAAATCACCATTCATCCTATCTGTTCCTTACTTAGGCATGGAGCTATTTTAAAAAGAGGCGAAGCAATCTTATCTGCTGATACAGTTGAAGAATAATTATTTCTCTCTACCTGACTTTAGGAGGAGAACCCTACCTAAACAGCATATTAAAGCAGGTGGGCTGGTCCTGCAAAAAAGAGACCCAGAAACGGAGGATAAGACATTAGCAAGTTTTGCATGCACCAGAATATCCTTCAAGGGGAAAAAAAGAATATATTTTAGATACGTTACTATGTTTTTCACAGGCATTGCTAGTTTCAAGGACCAACACTCAAGGATTACTGGCATTTAAGGGAAATGGTTTCCACTGTTGTTTCTAAGCAAGCATCCAGAGGGCAAAAAAGGCTGGCAGGTTCAGCAAGGAGAAAGGAAGTTTTAACGTAATGCTAAAAAGGTGGGTGCAAATAATTTAGTGTAATGGTACAAAAATGAATCATGTTTACCAATGCATACCCTTAAGGGTAAAGGATAAATTGCATTTACAGAATTATACACTTTGTCTTTGACTTCTTTTTCTTCTTTTTGCCATCTTTGCTCATCTTCTCTTTGTGCTTTCGGATTTCCCGAACTAATGTGTAGAAGGCATCGTCGACACCCTGTGAAGAAATACGGCACTTTTAATACCTTTACATGAAATAGTTTCCTTGAACAGAGTTTCTTTTTCCTCCTGTTTATCGCTTCTACACTTTTCATGTAATGTCTTTCTAAAGAAATTACCAAGGTGGAAAATTTAGTCTGAAAATAATTTGCAAAGAAAACTTTGATGCTCACGCAACTGTCCTACTTTTCTCTGATGATTTCCATAGTAAACTGCTCTCCAAACTTTAAGACGCAACAGGAACCAATTTTTGGTGTATTGTCGAAGGCTCTCATGGTCCAACACTCAAGGATTACTGGCATTTAAGTGAAATGGTTTCCACTGTTGTGGGTTGTTGTGAGTTTTCCGGGCTATATGGCCATGTTCCAGAAGCATTCTCTCCTGACGTTTCACCCACATCTATGGCAGGAATCCTCAGAGGTGAGGTCTGATGGAAACTAGGCAAGTGTTTTTTTGTGGAAGATCCAAAGTGGGAGAAAGAACTCTTGCCTGTTTGAGGCAAGTGTGGATGTTGCAAATCTGCAAGGCCATTAAATGTTAATTGAGCTGGCCATTTGCAACATTCACACCTGCTTCAAACAGACAAGATTTCTTTCTACCCCTCTGGACCTTCCACAGGTATATAAATCCCACTTGCCTAGTCTCCGACACACCTCACAACCTCTAAGGATGCTTGCCATAGATGTGGGTGAAATGTCAGGAGAGAATGCTTCTGGAACATGGCTATACAGCCTGGCAAACCCACAGGAACCCAATTTTTGGTGGTTCTCAAAAAAAAATTAATGTGACTCAAAATTAGATATTGAAATCATTCATGAGAACGTTTCATATATGAAAGATAAAATAGTTGGGGCAAAATGTGTGCAGCAAGTCTTCAAGACTTCCCTCCCAAATATTGTTTATTGAGGTGAGAGATTTAACAACTCTTCCATGTACTTGACACTGGTTTCTCCTTCTTCAACCTGGTGCCAGGTCCCTCTGCTGAAGTAATATTTCCGAAGCTGCTGTTTTACCTCTGTGCATGTATCTATTAAGTGATAGTACTATGCCATACATGATGGGAATTACCACTGTGGATTATTTGGGCCAAGAGAGTGAGACAGTCATACTACGAACACACACACTTATCAGATGGACAAAAACATCCTGAATAAACAGGCTTAACAGCCTGAGATTTCTACAAAACCATTTTTAAAGACTTTAAGGTAATAGTCAAACACATACAGAATTAGGAGCTGGCTGAGAAGAGCACAACAAATCTACATTTTATCTGATTTTCAACTGGACAAAAAGAAGGTAAATCTGCAAAGGGTGGGAATTCCCCCAAAAGAACAGTGATTGCTTTCAATAATTCAACCATTGTCCATATAGAATGAATCATCTACATTTGAACCATCATGCCAGACCTTTCTATTCATCTTAAATCAGAATGCCTCACAAGTAAAGAGCAGGCAAGGCAAATGACTGTAAGAAAGAGCATACTTAGCACTGATGGAACAATCAAGCAAAGGGAAGGGAAACCTAAAACAAATCAGATTCTCCCATACCAACAAATATAAAAACCCGTTTGTTCTTATTTGATCTTCTAAGAGAGCAAATGTTCTGTGCAAGTGAGGCCATCCCATTACTCCTGCCCCCCACCCCAAAAAAACCTCTCCTACAAATCTAATGTTTCTAACATTTTCCATGTCCACTCATCCTAATATCCCATTGTTCATATACCATATTACTCAAATTTAAGGGATGAAGAACATTTTGCCATTGTTCCTTGTTCAAAGCAATACCAAACTCTCCAACCATTCATCATCAAATGGTCTTTTTAATTTATCCTCTGGCTGACAACATTCAATCATCTTTATACACATGTATTGATTTGCCATGACCTTCAATGACTCTACATTAGCCTCTTTGCTATCTGATCTTATAATCTCAAGGGATGTATGAAGCTAAATTATCTCTGCCTTCATATAGATATTGCTCTAGTTATCCAAATATCCCAAGATCTAATTGCATTCCCAATTTCCAGAACATGGATGGCGAGATCTGTCTGCAAAATAGGATCGAGCTACTATGGAGAAGAATGTTAAGATCCTGCTTTTTCCACCTGCTGAGTAAACACCTTACGCACACTGTTGTTGGAGATAGCAACCTCCCAAGACTTTCACTATTTATTTGTTAATGTATATAGTTGTTATGCTTAAAATTTTATATAATGTGATTTTATTTTGTAATGGTATCTGTTTTATATGAATTGTTGTTTTGTAGATTGTTTTATATGAATTGTTGTTTTTACATTGTTTTTAGGCATTGATTTTTTGCCTATTTATTGTAAGCCGCTTTGAGTCCCCTCGGGGAGAAAGGAGGGGTAAAAGTGATGTAAATAAATAAATAAATAAATAAATAATAGACATGCGATTGTACTGAGCATGTTCAGACTCAAAACTCCATTTTGTATTCAGTGTCTACTGAACACTTTATTGGAGGTGGGTGTATGTGTTTGGCTTCAATGAAAGCAGGTTGCTGTTTGGACTTTAATAGAGAGGTATGATTTTGGACTTCAGTGAGTACACATAGTCAAAAGACTATGGACTATTGATTAAGAATGATTATCCTGTGTTCATAACACAGAGAGCTACATCCTATCTATAACTGAACTTTAATAAGAAATGTGCCTATATGGTGAATTAATACAAGATGTTTGTGAGTTAACAAGATATGCTATTTTTCTAAAGAAGACCTTCTTTTTATCTCTGAGTGCATATTTTAAACTAAAAGGTTTTTAAAGGGAGTGTATATGTTTTGGGCAAATTACCATTTCAACTTCAAAGAAATGACTATCCTCTGCTAACCAAATATATTTTTGTAGTGGCATGGCTTTACCCTTGGCAGTTTAAAGACATGGTTCTTTAGTTTAACAATTGAGTTACTTTGTGTCATTACATTAATGCTTGTGAATATCACTTGTTCAAAGAGTTGACTTCTAACAAGGTCATGCTTTTCTTGACTAGTGGTTTTCAAAAGGTGGTCTCCATATGTTCATGGAGATTCACATTTGCCAAAGGGATGTGATATAATTTTAAATAAGGTTATGGTGCGGTTATGTCCTATAACTGTTTGTAGCAATTGAAGCAAGCCATGGAAAAAGAGGGAAAGTAAGAGGGAAAAAAGGGATACTTAAAAAGGTATCTGAAAAAAATGGATTATGGGACTATTTAGGAACCTCCTTCTCAAAGTTGGCGGGCATGTGGCAAAACAGCTTCCAACTCTTCTAGATAATATCTCAGGAGGGTCTTCGAAGCCATAAAAACAACTCTGGAGATTAAGATGTAAACACAATATATGCAGATGGTGGGTGAGATTATATCAATGAAATCAGAATGTTAGATTTAGATCCAAACAGATTTAGACCCGTATTTTTAAACTACTAACATAAAGAAGGTTCATTATTCTGAGTCAGACCATTGGTCCAAGCAGCTTTGTCTGCAGTCATTCTCCAAGGCTCCGAACAAGATCTTTTTCACCATATAGATCTCTAATATTCCTTAGTGGTCTCTCATCCAAATACTAAACAAGCCCAATCCTGTTAAGAACCCCCACAATGAGACAATATGGGGTTGTGCCTCATTAACAAAATTATTGTGTACACTTCACCAAACACGGCAACTGTGTGAAACTGTTCATAGCTCAACTTACTCCTTTGCTGCATGCAGTCATGTGAAGGGTAAACGCCAAAGCCTCCTCCACCCAAATCCCAGCACAACTGAACCATGGCACCACAACTCTGCATCCAAACAGAAGTCCCATTCCTGTATATTCTTTTCACTAAGGACCATCAATATCTGACTAAAAAAAGAGCCAATGTCGATCCAACAAAGATGATGTTCTGCCTAAAGTATAACATTGGAAGTCTGCTCACAAATCATCTATGAAATACGGGGTGTTGGAAAGAAGTGATGTAAATCTTTTTATAACTGCCATGTCAGAAACATAAAGTCTAACCGTGCAGTTATTTATTAACAAATGCTTCTAAATTTGTTTATTTATTCACCCAGAACATCTCAGTGGAGGGGTTGCTTGAAATGGAGAAATACAACAGACATAATCACAGGAATAACTGGAACCTAAACCATGTAAGGTATAGGTAACTGTAGATATGGCATAATTAAAGCAAGTACACTGTTGACTTATGTTCAACCTATGGTCTACTAAAATTCCTAGATCCCTTTCCAGTATATCATCATCATGTCAGGTGTCCTATATTCGCATATTTAATTTTTTTCTCACCAATTTTAGTACCTTCCATTTCTCCCGGTTGAAATCAATCTTGTTAATTTTCTTAGTTTTGAGTCAGTCAGGAATCTAGCTATACTAAAACCCAAAATCCATAGATGGTGTCTCTTACATAAAATGACAAAATCAGCCTTTGCTTTCCCTATTTTAAAAACATATTTTTTCAAGTTGTGGATGGTTGAAACTGAGGATACAGAATCTGTGGATATAGAGCAGTGGTTCCCAACCTTTTTTTGACCAGGGACTACTTTGACCAAGGTCCACTCTCCAACATTTAATACAAAAGGGTTACGAATCAGTTTTTGGTCAACCTTAGATTCGGTTTGGTTATTTGGAGTGCTAATTCAGAAAACTGCACTGGATAGACCACATCAGCTCAAGTTTCAGATACAGAACATATGCCATCCAGTAGTTGCCACATAATCGCCCACAGAAAACCATATATAACAATCTAGAGCTGATGTAGTCTTTCCAATGCAATTTTCTGAATCAGCACCCCAAATAACCCCAGGAACAGGCCTAAAAGACACCAAGGCACCCCTGCTTCTAGGCGCCACACCAAACAGCTCCATTCAGGGAGAGGGAGGAGGAGGAGAAGCCGCAGTCAGGAGGCTTGTTGTCGTGCCTTTCGTGGGGCGTCAGCCTCTCCCCTCCTGACATCCCCTTTGACTCGGCACCATACGAGGGTTTTGCAAGACCAGTTGCTCTCATTGCAACGATGTAGTAACGGTGAGGCCATGGACCATATTTTAGTTCTTGGGGAATCACTGGTGGTCCATGGACCACAAGTTGGGAACCACTGATATAGAGAGTTGACCATACAGACGTTACATATTCTTTCTAAGTTTTCAAACTTAGGAGAAATGGACAGAGAAAGAGAGTTAAGAACCTGAATTAACTTACACTGTTCTCTGCTGCAGAGAAAACCTCTTATATTTTCATAGCAGAATTCCAACAGAACAGAAGGACTGGTACTTACAATCATTTTCAAATTACTGGAATCACTGTAGAGAAGTTGCAAGTTTAAAATTGATTTGTATTGTTGATCAGGTTTTTTCCCCCTGTCAAATATCTTTTGCTTTAAAGAAAACCAAACTTACCCTCTCACATTAAAAGGCATTTTTTAATTTTCACGCACCCAGGAGTCTTTTCTTCTGTGTTGATTTTTCTCAATCTGTATTGACGGATCTCTCGCACCAATGTATAAAAAGCATCCTCCACTCTCTGCATTGTAAAACATAACTCCTTTAATGTTGGCTTTCATTAACCAGGGACTGAAGATGGAGCCCGCAAAGACTCAGGAGAAATCTGAATTTAGCAATGGCAATGTTGAGAGAAGCGCAAAAGGAAGGCATACCTTGTCTATCACATTTTAGACTAGATGTGGGAATCATTGCCCAGTGGGCTATGATTTTTATCCTTGCTTTAAGTATACAGCCACTTGAACCAATGCCAACTTTGTAAGGATCTGAACCATGTTCCCCCAACTTGGTGCCTTCAACTACAACTCTCAAGGGCCATGCTGGTCAGCCTAGGTGGGACCTACAGTCCATTAGATATTTGGGAGGCACTATTTCAAATCAGGCAAATTTCTAAACTTGATCTTTTGGATGTTCTTAATTTTAACTCCTAAAATCCCAACCTAGTTAATGGTTAGGGATTCTTGGAGTTGAAGTCCAGAATGCTGGAGAGGTGCAGTGCTTCAGAACTGCTGGCCTCCATTTTTATATAAATATATTAATTTATATTCAATATACATTTTTATTCATTTGCAAATCTTTTAGAACAGTGATTCCCAGACTTTGATCTTCTAGGTGTTTTGGGACTCCAACTCCTAGAAGGAATTCTACGAGCTGAGGTCAAAAATCATTTGAAGGACCAAATTTGGGAACCATTGTTTCAGAGTATGCTAGCATCCCAAACTCAAGGCAAGAAGCCTGCTCATGAACTTGATATGAAAGTAGGGAAAAAGCCTCCCACTTAAGGGATTCCTTTATATCATGAAAACATTTGAATGAACCAGAGATTCTGTAACAATACTGCCTTCTCAATGTGCTGGACTATGGATATCAGGAAATTTTGGCTGCTCCAGTCCAACACAACTGGACCATATCATGGTGGAAAATGCAGTCCAAGAATAAACACAAATTGGTTAGCAAAGTAGCCTGACCAGGCTTACTGAGATCCTTTACTGTAACACCAGGACCAAAGCCAAACTGCTAGTCCCAAATAATTTAAGCCCAATGATTCGAGAGCTAAATGGTAAGACAATTCTTATATAAATCCCACTGATTATAGTTGGACCTAGCAATGAGTCTTGGGTCTATATGAAGACAGAACGTGGTCTACAAAAGACCCTGCTCTCCCTTCTGGCTAATTTTTGGGGAGAGGGAAGAGGTTAGTACTACCTGAGAAAATGTCTTGTACTGACGAACCTCAGACACCTCAACGAAACATTTGTAAATCACTGAACTAAAAACATTCAAGTACCCATTTAAGAAATATAATGCCAGAAGCTTTTCCAATCTCTTGCCTTGGTAGAAATTCTCTTTGAATGAATTTGATCAATGTTAACATAATACATGGAAATATCTCCTTCCAGAGCCTCCACTGAAAACAAAGCAGGAGGAAGGGAGACTCCATCACAAGAGGACCCCTTATCTTAATGGGGATCCCACAAGAACATCCCTTTCTGGCAATCTGCTGAATCCATCCCAATCACCAAGAACAGAAGCTGTGATTTTGTTTCAGCAACGAGAGAGAGAGGGAGCCCGTCACCAGCATCACTGCCACCAAAAGCCGAAGAACTATTGGAGAGAAGGCCTTCACCACAAGAAGAAAAAGAAGAAAAGGAGGGTTTGGGTGAAAGGCTTTTAAAGAACTGGCCACTATAAAGATGAACTTGTTGAAAATAGTTATTGAATTAGTATTTGAGTTCTAGCTGGCATAGCCAACTGTTAGAAATGCTGGGAGTAGCGCCTCAACATCTAGAGGGCTCCATGATCCCACTTTGGTTTTGGAAAAAAACGTCACCAGTTTTTGGATTCCTTCTGCCACAATCTCACCAGTCATGGGTCTGGTACAACTTCATTAGTTTTACGTTCAAAGTACAGAATGGCCAAAACAATTCTTAATCTTTTGTTCTCATATCCCACCTGTGATAGGGGGTTGTCCTAGTTCCATCCATAAAAGCAATCAAAGAGCCTACTGATGAGACTAACACTGTATCCCACCAGAAAAGTCTGGAATAACTTCTTTAAAATAATTTGTTAGCCTTCCTTTTACAAAAACCTTAATCTATGATGTCATCTGTTATTTCAGCCATTAAATATCATTTAATGATATTTATTCTGAAATGCATTATTTTAGACACTAAATGCCAGCATTATATTTTGATTCACATCATTTTGATTCTCACCATTTTGAGCCTTTTCTGAACTCTGTTCCATTCTTAATCAATGTAAACAGTTTTCAATAATCTAATTAATGTAGCTAGGCAAGAATTAATGTTATAACCTCCCCCTCAGTGTTTTAATGGAACCAGATTAATTTGCATTACCAATTTATCTATCAGCACTAACAAGTTCTGTGTGGGCACCCTACAATGCAACAGCAGCCTCCTACACACGTTCTCCAAGGTATTATCTCTGATACCAGAGGCAATATATGACTAATAACTGATATTGATCACTTCTTTTGAAGTTCTGCTCTTTTACTTCAAATCCTACCCTTGGCAAACAGCATTAAAAACAAAAATATAGGCTTGTGAAAAAAGAGGCTGATATGGAAGTCCTTATCCTACATGATAGGACACAGATTTCACAAAAGAAGAGTCTCATGTTCCCCTCCGGAAATCACAATTCAATTGATATTTTGTTTTGTTCTTCATTCCAGAGAATGACTGTTACTTAGAATAGGTAAAGTTGGACTAAAGTAGAAGAGGGAAAGTCTGTGTCCCCTCTAAATGATAGTCTCCAGTTCTCATCAGATATGGTTACCATAGCCATTGATTGATTACTTTTAATGCTGTGATGTCTAAGGAACCACAAGATGCCCCCCATGGCTAAAATCTCAGGACGAATAACCTGTGGAACAAAGATGGTGGCCTTTTTCATAAAACCATATCGCTGCAAGGGGCCCCATAGGCCATCAAGGCCAAATGCAGGAAATCCAGACAGTGAATAATCAGAAGGTAGGAGTCTAACCTCTTTTTGGAGACATCTGGAAGAAATGATTCCACCATCTCTCTAGGTCAGTGGTTCCCAACCTTTGGTCCTCCAAGTGTTCTGGACTTCTATTCCCAGAAATCCCACCCATCTTACCAGCTGTTAGCAATTATGGGAACTGAAGTCCAAAACACCTGGAGGGCCAAAGGTTGGAAACCACTGCTCTAGGTAATTGGTTGCAATGTTAAATTGCTCTTGACATCAAAAAGTTCCTTCTGAATGCTCAATCAAAATCTACCCTTTTCTAACTTAAAATCATTACACCTAGTCCTACCCTCTGGAGCTACAGAGAACAATCATGACAGCCCTCATTCTTCTCTTCACCAAGCTGAATATGCCCAACTACATCCAATTTCTCCATAGCTTTTGTTCTCCATAACAAATGCATCTCCCTTTATGAGCCAACTAGAGCTTTAAGATCTGCTGGGGAGACCCTGCTCTCGGTCCTACCCCCTTCACGAGTGGGACTAGTGGGGAACGAGACAGGACCTTTTCAGTGGTGGCACCTTGGCTGTGGAACTCCCTCCCCAGTGACATCACACTGGCCCCATCCCTCCTGGTCTTCAGGAAAAGGTTAAAGACCTGGCTTTGTACACAGGCATTCACGGAGTAAGGTAATACGGAATTCAACCTCAACCCAGCAGTTTGAATAACAACTATGGGAAAACCAAGAAGTATGGAAATCATGACTCAGCACTTTGTATGTTTTTAATCTGTTTTATTGTATTTATATGTTTTAACTGTTTATATGTTTTAACTGTTTTATAATTTAATATAGTATGTTTATTGTTAATATGGTATGTTTATTGTGGAGTCCCTGGGGGTGCAACAGGTTAAACCAGGGGTCCCCAAACTAAGGCCCGGGGGCCGGATGCGGCCCATCGAAGTCATTTATCCGGCCCCCATGGCACAAGGGCAGAAGGGGGTTAAACTAAATGACCCAAGGGGGTCTCTTCTTCTCTTACAACCATTATTATTATTATTATTATTATTATTATTATTATTATTATATGACACAACAAACAAGATAGATATGCTGGATTTCATATCACAAAATCACATTATTATTATTAATATTGAGGCTGGGTGGCCATCTGTCAAGGGTGCTTTGCTAGTGCTTTTGATGCACAAAGGCAGAAGGGGATTGGACTTAATGGCCCAAGGGGTCTCTTCCAACCCTCTTTATTATTATTATTATTATTATTATTATTATTATTATTATTATTATTATTATTATTATTATTAACATTGAGGCAGGGTGGCCATCTGTCAGGGGTGCTTTGCTTGTGCTTTCAGTGCACAAAGGCAGAAGGGGATTGGACTCAATGGCCCAAAGGGTCTCTTCTAACCCTCTTTGTTGTTGTTGTTATTTTATTGTATGACACAGCAAACAAGATAGCTTGATTTTTTATTATTATTATTATTGTTGTTGTTCGGTGGCCAACTATAGTCCGGCCCTCCAACGGGCCGAAGGATCGTGAACCGGCCCCCTGTTTAAAATGTTTGGGGACCCCTGGGTTAAACTGCTGAGCTGATGAACTTGCTGATCAAAAGGTGAGCGGTACAAATCCAGGGAGCGGATTGAGTTCCCATTGTTAACTCCAGCTCCTGCCAACCTAGCAGTTTGGAAACATGCAAAATGTGAGTAGCTCAATAGGCACCGCTCTGGTGGGAAGGTAATGGTGCTCCATGCAGTCATGCCGGCCACATGACCTAGCAGGCGTCTACGGACAACACAGGCTCTTCAGCTTAGAAATGGTGTTGAGCTCTAGACCAGTGTTTCTCAATCTGGGTTCCCCAGATGTTTTTGGTCTTCAACTCCCAGAAATCCTAACAGCTAGTAAACTAGCTGGGATTTCTGGGAGTTGTAGGCCAAAAACATCTGGGGACCCCAGGTTGAGAACCACTGCTCTAAGTCTGACACGACTAGACTTAACATCCGGGGGAAACCTTTATCTTTATCTATGTTTATTGTTGTGTGTACGATGCAGCATTGAATTTTTGCCGTAGTTTGTAAGCCACTCTGAGTTACCTTCAGGGTGAAAAGGGCGGGTACGACTATAGCAAACAAATAAATACCCCTTATCCTTGTTGCTCTTTTCTCAACCTGCTCCAACGTGTAAAAAGTCCTTCATAAAATGAGATGCTCAAAACTGACTGTCTGCTCTCTTTTTGAATTCCTTCGGATCACTCAAAACTAAGTTTTTAGACGTAGAATGGTAGCAATAGCAAGTAGAATATAGATGTATATGTGTGTGTATGTATAATAATAATAATAATAATAATAATAATAATAATAATAATAATAATAATAATTTTATTTTTATACCTCGCCCCATCTCCCCGAGGGGACTTGGGGCGGCTTACATGGGGCCAAGCCTAGGCAATAAGCAATATAAAACTCAGCAATATGTGTGTGTGTATATATATATATATATATATATAATCTAAATGTGTTTGTCTGTTCCGTTAATCCTTTAAACGTGTTTGTTTATTCTGTTATTGTTGTGTTACCATGTCTTGTTTCCCTTTTCCTGCTGCTGTAATCTACAATCTTCTCCACACGGGGGCTCTTTTAGACAAGCTCCTTACCATGACCAGACCTCTATCCTCCTCATTGTAAAATACACCGGCTGGAACTATATTTTAATCATGTTGTGTGCTTTCCCTCTCCCAAAAAAATTTAGGACTGCCTGCTTTAGGTTGCTCTATCTTTACACTTTAGGTTTCCCATCATGTATTATGCATCTATTTTGATTCAACAGGCAAAGGAGAATACATGTAGACCTGTCTTCCAATATTTTCATTTTTCCCCATGTACAAAGCGCTAGGTCTGAAAGAGAAGTTCCTTCTTGTGTGAAAGCTCTCAACACAAGTAAGAATTCTGGTTTGTTTGTTTTTTAAGCATCGCATGGAGAACCTCCATATGAATGGGAACATCTCCTTTTCCAACATGTCCTTTCACATACAGTAGAGTCTCACTTATCCAACATAAAAGGGCCGGCAGAATGTTGGATAAGCGAATATGTTGGATAATAAGAAGAGATTAAGGAAAAGCCTATTAAAAATCAAATTAGTTTATGATTTTACAAATTAAGCACCAAAACATCATGTTATACAACAAATTTGACAGAAAAGGTAGTTCAATATGCAGTAATGCTATGTAGTAATTACTGTATTTATTAATTTAGCACCAAAATATCACGATATATTGAAAACATTGACTACAAAAATGCATTGGATAATCCAGAACGTTGGATAAGTAAGACTCTACTGTATAAGGAAAGCATTGAAGGAAGAAGAAAAGGTAGGTGACCCCCTACTTTGCATGTGGATTAAAGGGAATAATGCCTAAAGAAAGATGACATGGCTGCTATCTTAAAGGGAAAAGAAAGTTATGGTCCATGGACCACATGTGGCCCTTGGAGCTCCCCCCCCCCAGTTCCCCGAGGCCCCCCCCCCAATCCTTCAAATTTGTGCTATTTCCAGGCAACGTTTTCTCCCAAACTACACAAGAAGTCTCGAAATGCAACATCACATCCTATGATCATTTTGTGGGATTGTTATAGTTGAGCTCGCTATGGGAGAAGTGCACTCTATGGGGAAATGCAAAGTGCAATCCAAAGTTGAGAGATGAAACGCTTGGTTTAGCTCTTTTTAAAAGCCTGAAGGAAATGAAACACCAAAACATTGCGAAGGGAGTCAAAGGGGGTCGGTAGAAGTGGAAATCACATGCTCCGAGGCGAGCAAAGCAAGATGATTCAAATATGGGGTGAAATCGAGCAACGATCGTACAGAAAGCAGGACGTTCAATCAAATCCCACTACACTGATGGAAAAAACTGAAAATCCGCACAGGAGTTGAAGCACCATAATCATGTGAAATATATTCAGGGCTGTTTCATGCACTGCCAATAAACTGAAAATTCTGAACTATGGAAAATGAAAAAGTAAATGTATAAATAGTTTAATCTGTCATTATCCTGATGGATAATGATGCTGCTGATGCTTTATTTGTGTACTTGGTTGTCCTTCCATCCTGGTCTGGTAAAGGGAAGAGCCTGGGGTCTCCATGAATGCCATGGGATCTGAAACTATGTATAGTTGGAGCCTAAAACAAATAGGACTTTTTCACCTATCGCTCTATAACAGGCATGGGCAAACTTTATCCCTCCAGGTGTTTTGGACTTCAACTCCCACAATTCCTAACAGCCTACCGGCTGTTAGGAATTGTGGGAGTTGCAGTCCAAAACACCTGGAGGGCCAAAGTTCGCCCATGCCTGCTCTAAAACAATATCCCTTTGCCACTTGCCACTGGAGCCCCAGGTAGTGCAATGGGTTAAACCAGGGGTCCCCAAACTTTTTAAAGTTCACAATCATTTGGACTGTTGGAGGGCCAGACTATAGTTGGCCACTGAGCAATAATAATAATAATAATTATAATTATAATTACTATTATTATTATTAACAATAATAATAAAAAAGAGTGTTGGAAGAGACCCCTTGGGCCATTGAGTCCAACACCCTTCTGCCCTTGTGCACCAAAAGCACAAGCAAAGCATCCCTGACAGATGGCCACCCAGCCTCAATGTTAATAATAATAATAATAATAATAATAATAAAGAGAATTACAAGAGACCCCTTGGGCCATTTAGTCCAATCCCCTTCTGCCTTTGTGTACCGAAAGCACAAGCAAAGCATCCCTGACAGATGGCCACCCAGCCTCAATGTTTATTATTATTATTATTACTATTATTATTAATAATAATAATAATAATAAAGAGGGTTGGAAGAGACCCCTTGGGCCATTTAGTTCAACCCCCTTCTGCCTTTGTGCACCAAAAGCACAAGCAAAGCACCCGTGACGGATGGCCACCCAGCCTCAATGCTAATAATAATAATAATAATAATAATAATAATAATAATAATAATAATAATAATGTGATTTTGTGATACAAAATCCAGCATATCTATCTTATTTGCTGTATCATACAATATAATAATAATAATAATAATAATAATAATAATAATAATAATAATAATAATAATAAATAAGGGTTGTAAGAGAAGAAGAGACCCCTTGGATCATTTAGCCCAACCCCCTTCTGCCCTTTTGCTGTGGGGGCCGGATAAATGGCTTCAATGGGCCGCATCCAGCCCCCGGGCCTTAGTTTGGGGACCCCTGGGTTAAACCTTATGCCGACAGGACTGCTGACTGACAGGTCAGCGGTTCGAATTTGGGGAGAGTGGGTGAGCTCCCTCTGTCAGCTCCAGCTCCCTGTGGGGGACATGAGAGAAGCCTCCTAAAAGGATGGTAAAACATCAAATATCCGGATGTCCCCAGGGCAACGTCCTTGTAGATGGCCAATTCTGTCATACCAGAAGCGACTTGCAGTTTCTCTAATCACTCCTGACATGGAAAAAAAATCTGCCACTAAATTGAATGGGTACCTAAGAACAAAAGGCCAAGACTTAACACACCAAAAGCGTGACAGCATTCCGTTCCCATAATGACCAACCAGTTGTTCATAATAATTCCGTCAGCAGAACATGACATTTCCTCATGCTCATTTTGTGTGCCGTAGCAACCGATAAAGAGAAGCATATTAAATCTGAACCTGGAGGCAATACTTTGCCATTTTCCCATTAAATATCACTGATGTACCTGATCTCCATAAATGTATTTAACCTAAAGCTGCACAAGTAGGCAGCCATGACTACGGTTTAGCCATGTGCTGTCCTTCATTTCGTTGATCTTTAATCTCCCACCATTTAGCTAAGTGAGTTCTTTGAATGCATCAGTTCTGAGTACAAAGCTAGACACCCCCTTTTCTGAATCAAATGCATGCAATTGTAGGAACCACTGCCCATAGGTCCCAAACTGGAGGACTAGATGCTCTAGATGGCTCTATATTTCCCGTTGTCTCTTCAGAGACAAAATCTTCTCTCCATACAGTGCGTACACAGCCTTGGACACATTCCCAATACACCACAATTGATTTTAAAAAAAAAACACCATTTACAGAGGAATGCAAGAAGAGAAATGAAAGAGGTTTCTACAACAAGGTCAAGCAATTACAATTCAGGAAACAAAAATGATTTGAAACCGTTCCAAATCCAACCTTACTACTGTTCTCTTTCACCCACGTCCGTATTTACTTTCATAGCTTATGAATAGCTAACGTTAAGTGATCTCGCACCACCAAATTTGCAAAAGCTGGTAATAATCGGCATGTTGCTTGTTCAGTTGCATTGCTAATCCAAAAGCAAAGCCCAGCCTTTACTCTTACATACACTCCATTCACTGTGCAGCTGGAGATAAAACATTCAGATAATTCTTGGTGTTATGACAATTACTAAAAATAACTCGTGACAACACTGTAGATGTGAAATTCTGCCACTTGGAACATTGAGATGTTTGTTTGAATCAGGACCAAAAATTATTTCAGCAGTTTGGAAAAAGAAACTGAGAAATGTTCCCAACTCAGCTCTCTGAATCTTACATATTTCTGATTTTTTTTCCCCAGACAACAGAAGGCACTATTTGGTATTTGCTGATAAAGAACTGGTGCCTGTGGAGACAGACTGTGTGCAGACTTAGCCCTACATTCTGCTTTTAGGACTAAGATTTAGGTGTGTGAGACCAAGGTGGTAAAATCCACACCAGATCCATTTCCCATTAGATATCAGTGCATTTAGAAATTGCATTTTTGGAGGTGCAAAACACCACTGAACGCTACTACTAGAATGGACAAAGCCTGGATCCCTAAGTATCGTTGGACTGTTATAGTTAGCAAACCCAGTTACTAAGAATGCTGTGAGTTGCAGTCCAACAGCATCTGAAGGGATGTATTTTGTCTACTTTTTACTTATATAGCTCGTGCTGCAAGGAAATGCATCTTACAGTACAGCAAATCTGAGGGCAAAAGCAATATCTACATCATCTATTTCAGAATTTGGAAAATGATACTTTTGGTGACTAAACTATCAGAACATCAAGTCAAGATAGAGGTTCAGGAGGTTATGATATAAAAAAGTAACTTTCCCAAGCTATGATCTAAAAATGTAACTTTTCCAATCCCTACCAAACTAGGGACTAAAATGTGGTGGAGATAGATATGTAACTACTCCACCTTTTGCAAAATACTGTACATCCCTGTACACACAGAACGGTGCCAGGTTAAGGAGAGGTCCAAACCAGATCTCTTTCCTCCTAGTAGGTAGTCTTCTACAGGTGTCCACCTAAACCTACATGGTCACAAAAATGGGAACTATGACCACACAAGTGAAGCGCTTCTCCAAATGATCCCGAAGCACCTAAAAATCACACCTTTTTAAGGTTGAAGAAGGGTCTAAAGTCTTGTTTGGCTGAGTCTGAGCTCCAATAAAGGTTTCACTCATTTTCTACTTCTTTGAATATTCTGTGGGAATGGGAAACACATGGCACCCAGAACAATGTTTTCCAGTGTTAACCTTATATATGTTCAACTGTTAAAGGGGGATCTAGTAAAAGAAGTTAGGGGAAAGCATTCCTTTTCCTTTTGCTGTTGGTGTAAAATGGACACTGGTTACCTCAGCTGGAGGACCCTCCCCGCAATAACATGCTATGCTAGTTATATATGTATATATGTGTGTTTATATACACACACACACACACGTGTGTGTGTGTGTGTCTGTGTGTGTATATATATATATATATATATATAATTTACAATAATATATAATAATTATAACATATTGTATATACATTTAATATTCATATTATATTGTAATATGATGTAATACTAATAATACAATATAATAATTATATATTATATTTTACATGTAATATTACTAATAGTATTACAATATATTGATACAGTACAATATAGTAATTTATTACCAGTATTGTACTATGCTAATATAATATTGTATGTAAATTTAATTTGTAAGCCGCTCTGAGTCCCCTTCGGGGTGAGAAGGGCGGCATATAAATGTAGCTAATAAATAAATAAATAAATACTAACTGGTTCTTAAGAGTTAAATAAAACTCTAAATACCTGCCTCTAACCACTCTGAAGCCATATCTCAGCTATTTCACTCAGAGAATAGCTTTTCCCATTGATGTCTAGCTATTGTTCCTAGAAACCCTGTAAACAGCACGACATTTCAGCAGAAAATGTTGTTCTCCACCTCAAGTGGAATCATGATTCATTTTCATTCCTAGCCTGAAACAGTCAAGTAGACCAGAGTTCAGATCCTCCAAGGTTACCTGTCTCGTTTTTGCCGAGGTTTCGATGAAAGGTATTCCGTAACTCCTTGCTAAGTCCTGAGCTTGTTTTGTATCTACAGTCCTGGAAGGCAAGTCACATTTGTTTCCTACTAGCACCATAGGGACGTCTTCTGAATCTTTCACTCTTTTTATCTGTTCCCTGAAAAAGAGAAAAAAAAACCAATCAACTGTTTTAAGAGTGAAATAAATTTCAGAAAGACTTTCCAGTCTTTATTCTTAAATGGGAGGAGAGTTAAAAAAAATAACAACATTCCCTTTCAATTTTATCCAGTTCTATTCATTCCCAGTTATAAAAAGATCTCAGATGCATGAAACACCTTCAATACATAGTCTCCCCAAAACCAAGGAGTTTCTCAAAACGATTTAGCCATGACATTTCTTGGAAGCTTTTAGAGAACACTCACAGAATCAAAGTAGATTAAACTAATTTAACCAGCACTCTATAAATTAGACCACAACTCTAGTTGTTCCTGTGAGTACAGCAAAGTTTTGTAGTCTCACATGTAAAATCTAGGTTGAGGAAAGATGAGCTAAATGGGGACTATTTCATACATTCATGAACTTTAGCTCATTTCCCAGTTGGGCAATAATTCCCAGTAAGTAGCCAGCAGTGGGAAGCTGCTGATTTGAATTGCACAGTAGCAAACATTTTGATGGCTCTTGTTGTCACTCCTGGAAGCTTCCATGATTAACAGTTCACCTTTTAAAGAGGTTGCAAAATAAAGAGCCTTGCCGCTTCCCAAAAATTTTGAAGACCTAGAAGGGACTTGCAAGCATTGGGTTTGGGAATTTTGTGAGATTTTTTGGTGTGAGACAGAAACATTAGCCCACAGACCTTCTGAGCATGTTGACCCTTCATAACAATCTCTGAGAACCTCACAGAATCATAGAGTTGGAAGAGACCTCGCGGGCCATCCTGCCAAGAATCCGGAAAATCACATTCGAAGTACCCTCGATAGATGTCCATCCAGCCTCTGTTTAAAAGCCTCCAGAGAAGGAGCCTCCACCACACTCTGGGGCAGAGAGTTCCATTGTTGAACAGCTCTCACAGTTAGGAAGTTCTTCCTAATGTTCAGGTGGAATCTCCTTTCATAGAATCATAGAATAGTAAAGTTGGAAGAGACCTCATGGGCCATCCAGTCCAACCCCCTGCCAAGAAGCAGGAAATCACATTCAAAGCCCTTTCCTGTCATTTGAAGCTATTACTCCACATTGCAGTCTCCAGGGCAGCAGAAAACAAGCTTGCTCCCTCCTCCCTATGACTTCACCTCACATCTTGGTCTCCAGACTCTGGATCATTTTAGTCAACCTCCTCTGGACACACAATTATAGTTAAGTAGATCTTAAAGGTCCATAAATTATGGATCTCATGCCAGGGATGGTAACTGCTAGGGTTGAGGGATCACCCTGTAGAGCTGTATCCCTGATGCCCTCCACTGAAATGTACCCAAATGACCCAAAGACTACAGGGGAAGGTTTGCCATATTTTGACCTCCTTTAGCTGTCTTAGACCCAGGAAGCATTCCTTTTCACAATGCAAAGTGCCTGAGAAATCTATTTATAGGCCAATTTCTGTAGGGAAAGAAAACTCTCTTGGACATAAAATGACCCAGAGGGAGAAAAACATTATGAGAGTGCCCCACATATTTCCAGGGAACACTTAGGAGCAAAAATGATAACAAAAAATTAGGGTTTGCTCACCTAAACGGTTCCTAGAGCAAACATAATATGGACTCTTCCTATAAACCAAGGTGACTAAGCTGAGATGATCATATCCTGGACATATCATGAGGTGTATGTCCCACTATAAAAGATGATAATGCTTGGTGAGGCAGAAGGCAGCAGGAAAAGAAGACTTCATTTTAGGTGGCTAGCTTCGATCAAAGAAGCCTGAGTATGCAAGACTGAGGATGAGGACAATATGTCTTAGAAGTCTTTTAAACATAGGGTCACTGTAAAACCTGATCAACTTGATGATAGTTAATAACAACAAAAAATAAGAATAATAGCCCTGGGATGGCAAGCATCTTACAGGGCACCCTTACACACAGGCAAGGGTGAAATAGCTGGTTATAATACAGATCCTGCTGGCAACAATGATGTGTGAGACCATTTGGCAATGTGTGGAGCAGAGAAACATGCAAGATAATGACCTGAGGAGATATTGTTCCAGAACCATGTCTCCAAGCCACTCTCCTATCTCTGTGCACAAGTACCCAAATGTCTCAACTCTTGCGGGTATGTATGACCTGAATAATTATATTGCACGACTTCAACCTCTCTATTTTACTGAAAAAGAAAAGCTTTCATTAGCAACTCCACAGGATGCACATAGAACCTTCTAAGCCAAGCAGATCCCTTTCACAGATTCATATTTTAAATGGCAGAAAAGATTATTCATTCGCCAGAGCTGATAAGCATCACTGCAGGGCAGCCTGGAGGTATCTATTGCAGAAAGGCTACAGCACGCTTATGGGGACAATAAGATCACACAGCAAGCTGACGGTGGCCGAAGACAATCTTTTTTAGCAAAAGCTGGATAATTGGATGGCAATGTGAACTAGGGATTTGGGGAGAAGCAAAATGCTAAAATCACATTGCCTTCCCATTATTGCTTTGTATGGCTTTAGGCAGCGTATGCATCCTGTGACCTAACAATTTGGGAGCACAGATAAAAATAACTCAAAGGCTGCTTTTGACAGAACAATTAAGGAAGGGCCTGCTGCTATCACATGCCCAGCTTTTACAGGGTTCGATGACTTATGTGTGACACAAATCACAGCCACCGTTAGTGTCTAGCTTCAAAACTAATCGAATTCACTTGCATTTTAGGTAGTTAGGGGGTTGATATGGAGGGTTAGAAAGAGCCTGCTGGGACAGATGCAAAACGAGGTGGTAAAAATAAAAATAATTCGGGTCTGCACCACTTCAGGATGCAAAAGGGGAGGGACTGCATGGAGGTGCATTTTGAATGCCGTAATTCTGTTTCTGTCTAGCAAACAGCTCCATCAGCACACATTTCCTTTTCATTTTTAATTGCAATATGCTATATGCTTGTGTACCTGATAAAGGTATCATGTTTCTGGTGCCTTCTTTCTACCTGGCTCTAGGTTTTTCCCCTGACATTATGTCCAGTCGTGTCTGACTCTGTGGGTTGGTGCTCATTTCCATTTCTAAGCTGAAGAGCCAGCATTATCCGTAGACACCTCCAAGATCATGTGGCCGGCATGACTGCATGGAGCACCATTACCTTCCCGCCGGAGTGGTACCTATTGATCTACTTACATTAGCAGATTTTTGAATTGCTAGGTTGGCAGAAGCTGGGGCTAACAGCGGGTGCTCACTCTGATCTCCAGATTCGAACCTGCGACCTTTTGATCTGCAAGTTCAGCAACTCAGCGCTTTAACACGCTGTGCCACCAGGGGCCCTCTGGACCTAAGGAGTCCCTATTTGTGCTGGCTCAGAAAGAAGCCGTGATTTGCCATCTCAGACTCACACAATCTTTCCTTTTTTCACACAAAAGATGGAGAGATCAAATTTCTGCTCGTTAACTAATTACAGCTGTCTGTTCCATCCCAGCTTCAAAACTGGTGACTTAGTTCTAATCATGTTAAGTTTGGCAGGCAATTTGGTATCTATATTCAGTAACAGAACACTCTGGGAGCCCAAAAGCTAATTTTGCTTCTTCCTGGGAAGCCATCCCATTTCCAAAATCATTTATTTCACATTTCTCTGCTGTAGAAAACGTTCACCTTCCTAGATGCCTGAACGTAGCCAATGCTGGTCTCATCCTAAGATCTAATAAAACATCCTTTTTGCTAACACCTTTGGAGCTGTGTTTTGAAACTGCTTTAATGGATTTCAGTTCTCTGGTGTTAACATGTCAAAACTGTTTAATATGCTTTTAGTCTGCTTAAATGATTTCTTACGGTTCTTATTTCTAAATTGGTTAAACTGCGATAGAATTTCACTCTCTGTTTTTTTCAAGGAGAGGGATGAACCCACGAACAACCTATACTGCTAGCCATGGGCTTTCTATTAGTGTTGTGCTTTTGTATGGAATTGCTGTTCGTTTTGTGTAGTTTCATTCGTGTCTTCTCATTTTCGTATTTGGTTCCCGCTAACAAAAATGGGATGCCTATATGACACGATTTTGTCTGGCTAACGAAAAACACAAAAATGTTTGTGCCATTGGCGGGAATGGGAAGGCTTATGAGGCTCATCCCCCTCCCTTCGGTTTTTGGGCTAGAGGGGTGAAAATCGCACAAATGGAGGATACTTCACCCCTTTTAGCCCACCAACTTTTAAAACGTTTGGATCTTCCCCAGAGTACTATTGTTATTCATAACATTATTATTATTAACTCCCATTTCCACACACATCAGATGTAATGCGGAGGCTTTCCTCTCCCAGGCTCAGCTTAAGATTCCCAGAGCAGCTTGCTAGCCTTCTATATATATATGTGTGTGTGTGTGTATGTGTATATATATATATATATATAGCAACCATTCCACACACATCAGATGTAATGTGGAGGCTTTCCTCTCCCAGGCTCAGCTTAAGATTCCCAGAGCAGCTTGCTAGCCTTCTATATATGTGTGTGTGTGTGTGTGTGTGTGTGTGTGTGTGTGTGTGTGTGTATGTGTATGTGTGTGTGTGTGTGTGTGTGTGTGTGTGTGTGTGTGTGTATATATATATATATATATATATATATATATATATATATAAAAAACAACCATTCCACACACATCAGATGTAATGTGGAGGCTTTCCTCTCCCAGGCTCAGCTTAAGATTCCCAGAGCAGCTTGCTAGCCTTCTATATATATATGTGTGTGTGTGTGTGTGTATATATATATATATATATACACACACACACACACACACACATATATATAACACAACCATTTCCACACACATCAGATGTAATATGGAGGCTTTCCTATCCCAGGCTCAGCTTAGATTCCCAGAGTAGCTAGCTAGAGTTCTTTCTCTATATATATATATATATATATATTTTAACACTCATAGGTACATATCAGCTGTAATGGGAAAGCAGCCCTCTGTCAGTACCTGCTTATTGTTATGGGGCAGAAAGAAAAACAAAAGCAAGCACGATGACTGAGCGGTTTTCATTTTCGTGTCACCTCTCATTTCCTACAAAAATGTCATTTGTTTTGTGTAGATGAACGATCAAAACAAAATGATAGCACGAAGCAAACGAAGGAAAAATTTTAGCGCACATCTCTACTTTCTATCCCCATCTTAGTTTGCTCCTAACGCAACTAGAACAGACAGAACGGACCTTTCAAACCAAGTGCTGGGAGAGAAGGCGGAATATAAATAAATATGATGATGATGATGATTATTATTTATCTCAATGCCCCCATACATTTAAAAAGCAAATTGCTCTAAAAAGAGAAAATTCATAAGGAAAGAATTTTAAAAATCTCCATCACTAAAATATGGCGAGTGAGTGGGGTTTACTGGGGTTTGGTTCCTGAGCCCCTCTGTGGATATCAACACCTGTAGATATCTCTCTCTCCCCTAGAGCTGTCAACTTTCCTATTGAAGCTGGGTGGTTATGTTTGCAGCTCTTCATGTAGATAGTAAGGAGAAACAAAGAATAAACAAAAACAGTATTATCTCCTTCTCAGGCTCCACTGTCAGGCTCAACCTCTTCACTCTACTATCAACTTATGTCACACAGTGTTCTATGCACACACCGGAACAAGCAGAACGGAGTTTCTAAAAAGATTCAGGCATTTCCAAACAATTCTTGGCCTCTAAGATTGCATTAGTTGCATTGACGAGGACTGCAAATAGAAAATTTGCAAGAACCTTGCCATAGAGCTCAACTGTAGATATTTATATCTGTAGGTTTGCTTTCTGTATTTAAAAGCAAATATATTTAAGGCAAGAATGGTTGAATCTATGAATGCAGAATCTATGGATACAGAGGACCAACAACATCACATTTGAGGTTTTATTTGCAGATAGTTGTATCCTTTCTGAAAATGTAAAAGAAGATAAAATATACCTCAAATGGCACAGCCCTCTCAAGGCTGGACCACCGCAGGTTGCTAGATGGGAAGACTAGGATTGAATCACAGCTATTCTAGGCAATGATTTCCTGTGACTACAAAACTTGCACCTGTCAGCTAACGCTTGAAGCTTGAAGCATCAAATCCATGAAACATACCTATAATGATGGATGTCTTCAAAAGACTTTGTGTTATTTATAGCAAATACGCATAAAAAACCCTCGCCCGTCCTCATATACTGGTCCCGCATCGCACTGTACTCTTCTTGGCCGGCTGTATCCAAAATGTCCAAGAGACAGGTTTCGCCATCGATTACTACTTGTTTCCTGTAGGAATCCTGAGACAAACAGGAAAGCAAAAAGAATAAAGATGAGTAACTACACACATGTGCTTGATTTCATACTCTTACCACCAGTACTATCACATTTCTAAGAATCCTGCCAGTGAAATATGCTGCCTTGGAGTGTGGTGGAGTCTCCATCTCTGGGGGTTTTCAAACACATGGCCACCTGTCATGAGTGCTTTGATACATTCTAATTTTAATGGTTTTAGTGATATAAATGGTTTGTTCTTTTGATTTTTATATTTTAATTTGTAACTCGAGAGCTGCCTGTGCATCTATTGAATGGCTATCTTGTTGTAGGCAAAAAAGTAGATGTGAAGGAGAAAAGAGATACAGACACAAACATAAATTTAGGGGGACACAACATATCTCATGAAAAACTTTCATTTATATATTTTTAAACTAGCTTGAGTACCCGGCGTTGCCTGGTTATTTGAAAAAGTCAATTTTTAATTGTACAAAATGCATAAGCTTGTGTCTGAACTATAACTCACATCATGCCAGGTTAACCTCAAGAAACTCAATAGTACTTAAAGTTTATGTTGGTAAGTTTGCTCTGGAGGCAACATTGGTGGGGTTCAGTATGCTCTCTGACTGAAGGGTAAACTACAACTCCCACTAGGTGGAGTCAGTCCCCTCAAACCCCTCTGGTAGGTTGAATTAGTCATGGGGGTTTTGTGTGCCAAGTTTGGTCCCGGTCCATCATCGGTGGAGGTCACAGTTTCTCTGGTTGTGGGTGAATTACAACTCCCAGAAAGGAAGGTCAGTTCTCCCCATCTGTATGCCAAGTTTGGTCCAGATCCTTCGGTATTTGGTCTCACAGTCCTCTTTGGATGTAGGTGAACTACAACTCCCCCAAATCAAGGTGCAGTTCCCTCAAAGACCTCCTGTATTTTTTTGCTGGTCATGGGGGCTCTGTGTGCCAAGTTAGTTCCAGGTCCATTGTTGGTTGAGTTCAGAGTGCTCATTGATTGCAGGTGAGCTATACATCCCAGGGGGAAACGTAATGTTGGTGGGCAGGAAAAGAGATTTAAAGATGGACTTAAAGCCAACCTTAAAAACTGTGGCATAGACACTGAGAACTGGGAAGCCCTGGCCCTTGAGCGCTCTAATTGGAGGTCAGCTGTGACCAGCAGTGCTGTGGAGTTCAAAGAGGCACAAATGGAGGGCTTAAGGGAGAAATGTGCCAAGAGGAAGGAGCATCAAGCCAACCCTGACCAGGACTGCCTTCCACCTGGAAACGGATGTCCTCACTGCAGGAGACCATGCAGATCAATAATAGGTCTCTTCAGCCAACTACGGACACACCCCCAAAGTGGAAGACAATCATCCCGGGGAGAGCACGGATGAGCTCCCTCTATCAGCTCCATGCGGGGACATGAGAGAAGCCTCCCACAAGGATGGTAAACATCAAAACATCTGGGGGTCCCCTGGGCAACGTCCTTGCAGACGGCCAATTTTCTCACTCCAGAAGCAACTCTGGTTGCTCCTGACACGAAGAAAAAAAATCCTCGAACTACAAGGGATCGCCTAAGTAAATAAGTAAGTAAGTAAGTATACATCCCAGGACCTGCAACTCCAAAATGTTCTGGCCAATTCCCCTCAAAACCCATCAGTATTCAAATTTGAGCGTATTGAGTATGCATACCAAATTTGGTCCAGATCCAGCATTGTTTGGGTTCATAGCGTGCTCTGGATGTAGGTGAACTACAACTCCTATAAATCACCCAAAGTCCTCCAGTATTTTTTGTTGGTCATGTCAGTTCTGTGTGCCAAGTGAGTTCCAGATCCATCATTGTTGGAGTTCAGATTGCTTTTAGATTGCAGGTGGAATATACATTGCAGTACCTACAACTCCTATAAATCATGGTGAATTCTCCCCAAACCTCTCTAGTATGTTCAGTTGCTGATCGATTCCTCTGTTCGCTGTGTGCAGTAGAAAAGAATAGGAAAAGGTTAAGGAGAGGCAGTGGGCGGGGTCATGCAAATTCCACACCAATGGAGAGAGTAAGAAACACTGGGATGAAATTGTCCCCGTATGAAAGCCTTCACTTGAGTGATGGACAGTATAGTGTTTGTGGAGGACAGAGCTCTTGTACATGTTTGCGGCGCTCTCTATAACCTGCAACGTCACTGCAGGGAGGGCCACTGGTGTCTCCTAAGTAGTGGGAGCTATAGCTTTTTGTGGAAGTGGGAGCATGTCTGTGTAAATGGATACCCCAACCACACACATACATACATATTTTCACTTTTATTATGTGTATAGATTTTACACAGACCTGAGTTTCTTGTTATGTTCACGTGACACACCTACACACTGCAGCTGACACATGAATGTGTTGCAACACTCAGATGGAAAGCTCTGTGCCAAAGCAACACTTTCACAGGGTTTTCTTGGCAATATCTGTTCTTATCCTTTGCTAGGCTGAGAGAATGTGTCTCACCCAAGGTTACCCAGTGAGTTTCCATGGTTAAACTGGGATTTGAACCCTGGTTTCCAGAGTCACAGTCTAACACTCAAACCACTGCATCATATTGGCTCTCCTTATCCAACTAACTGCAGTTATTTTATGCTGCAACAATATCTTCAGATATAGGGCAAAGTACACACATTTTGATAAAATAAATATATAAACAGAAGGAAGGAAAAATACCACAAATAAAACAACATTCTTATAAACCCACACAATTCTGGTGCAATTATTTTTTTTTTACAATATTTTTTGTGCAGAGTATCACTGGATTCATTTCCCCCCCCCCTTCCTGCTCAACACTGTCATTAAGCGTAAAACAATTGGTTGTCTCACTATGCTTAATGTGTTAAGGGGTGTTCTTTTAGTGGATTTAAATGATGCCGTATCTGTTCAGATCAGCGGGATTCCAGCGACATCTCAGCCCACACTTGCACCAAGAAAAGGGATTTTTTTAAAATCCTGCTTTCTTCATACTGCTCTGCAAGCATCTCACTTATGTAAGCGGAACAGAAGAGCAATTATATAAAACTCGAGAGCAAGGAGATCAGGGAGGCAACGCCCCAGATTTTCCAGTCCTTTCACCCGTGACACACCTACAGCATTTCTTTGCGCATTTCCCAGGTATGACATAAGACTGCCTCGCTCAGAATATCCCACTGCATGCATTGTAATTTCCAAAGGGATAGTTCTGCGGACACAAACACAAGCCAGAGGGATGAGGGGACTGGAAAGCTTGTGCAGAGAGAGTATTTTTAGAAATAGACTTTAAAGTATAGAAATACAGAAAAGCAACACTCCTCGGGGTCTCACTCTGATGACCAACACACAAACTAAAGCAGAGCTCTCCTTGATCAGACCAAAAACAATGCATCATGTGGAGCATTCTGGTACCAAACAGCTGCAGCCCAGAAATTCTGCTGACAACAAAATCTTCCCCAACTGTTCTGCAGATATATATTTCTATTACACATGGAGTCTCAATACACACATAACTTTGTTTCATGCACAATATTACACAAACACACACATAAAAGGTAACAATTTCCCCTTGACATTAAGTCTAGTCAGTGCTGACTCTGGGGGTGGTGCTCATGTTCATTTCTAAGTCGAAGAGCCGGCATTGTGCATAGACTCCTCCAAGGTCACGTGGCTGGCATGACTGCATGGAGTGCTGCTATCTTCCCCTCGGAGTGGTACCTATTTACCTATTCACAATTGCATGTTTACAAACTGCTACGTTGGCAATAGCTGGAGCTATCAACAGGAGCTCACCCTGTCCCATGGATTCGAACCACCGACCTTTCGGTCAGCAAGTTCAGCAGCTCAGCGATTTAACCCTCTGTGCCGCCACGACCCCTACATAGGCATATCTCAAAGTATATATTTGTATATCGATATTGGTTGGTCCCAGAGCAGGAGAAAAGAAAAGGAACAAAGCAGATTGGCTGCAGCTAGGTGAATGATTTGACTGTGGCTGGGTGAAGTGGCCTCTGCAATGTCACATGGAAAGAAAGGAAGTGAAGCGGCTTGGCTGCTGATAGGTGACCTAGGAGAGATGTGTATGAGGAGAAAGGAGGGAGGGAGAAAAGAAAAGAAAGGAAGGAAATGGAAAGGAGAAAAGGTATGAGGGGAAGGGGGAAGAAAAAGAAAGAGAAGAAAGCAGGGATGAAGAGAGGGAGGGAAGAAAGAAAGAAAAAGAAGGGAAGGGAAAAGAAGGAAGAGAAAGACTGAAAAGAAAAAAGAGGGGGAGGTGTATGAAAGAAAGCAAGGGAAAAAGAAAAGAAAGAAAACAGAAAGGGAGAAAGTGTAAGACGGAAATGGAAGAAGGAAAGAGCCGCAAAGGGAGCCTGCCTGCCGTTGCTAGAATGTTGCCATGAAAGCATTGTGAGGTAGAGCTGGAGAAAGGAGAAAGCAGGTGGGCAGGGATCCCAAGGACACCAGGGCAACACCAGGTATATATGCTATTATTGTATGAATTTATTTATTTATTTATTTACAGTATTTAGGTTCTGCTCTTCTCACCCAGAAGGGGACTCAGGGCGGATTACAATGCACATATATATGGCAAACATTCAATGCCATCAGACAGACAACATACAGTATACACACACAGAGGCATTTAACATTTCCAGCTTCATGATTCTGGCCACAAGGGGGGCTGTTGCTTCACCGTCCACTAGTGACTGTACTTCCTCATTCCTTTCCTGTATGTTGCTGGCAGTTTTATGGTGTTGTAAATGTATGCCTCCCGCATAAAGTGTACCTAAATTTCCTACTTGACAAATGCAGCTGTCTTTCAGGTTGCATAGGTAAACAGCAAGTGGAGCTATTTAATGGTCGGTGGCTTAACCTGACTCGGGCTTCGAACTCATGGCCTTTCAGGTCAGTAATGATTTATTCCAGCTGGTTAGTAGCCAGCTGCGCCACAGCCCGTCCTCAGGTTGTGCAGTGCAAGTATTTTTATAAACTCCAAATGCCTTTGCAGAAGCATGAGAGAAGCTCGGCCTCTCACTGACATCGCGTCAGCCAATACCTCTACAATGTCAGGAATACAGCTTAATGGTGTAATGTTAGTAAATGTTGACTATTCCCGCTACCTTGGCAGCCACCTCTCCACAAAAGTCAAGATTGACACTGAAATACAACACGGCCTGAGCTCTGCGAGTGCAGCATTTTTCTGAATGAAGCAGAGTGTGGACTGTCTACAGATGTTACACTCAAGTCCTGGAACGATTCCATCAGCATTGCCTCTGAAAAATCCTGCAAATCTCTTAGGAAGACAGACAGACAAATGTCAGCATGCTGGAAGAAGCAAAGATCACCAGCATTTGCTCCTATGCTCCTATGCCATCAACTCCGCTGGACTGGCCACATTTTCCAAATGCACAATCACCGTCTCCCAATGCAGTTACTATACTCCCAACTCAAGAACAGAAAACTGAAAGTTGCTGGACAGGAAACAAGATTTAAAGATGGGCACGTCAAGCCAAGCCTGACCGGGACCGCCTTCCACCTGGAAACTGATGTCCTCACTGTGGAAGAACATAAGGATCAAGAATGGGACTCTACAGTCACCTACGTGTCCATGGCCAAGACCCTACCCATGGACGGCCATCATACTCAGACAACGAGGGATCGCCTAAGTAAGTAATGAAACATTAATGAATTTCCTGTTCCATATATACTTTAAGCAAGGGAAAAGCTACCATATACTTACTATTGTGTAGAAGTCAAACAATTTACGTTGAAAAAAATGACCAAAAACCTGGGTAAATTTGTGCATAAGTCTATATAGCAACACTGCCATGAAAGCAGTCCTTTCAGTCATCTTGTTCTGGATGTAGCAAGATATTAATAATAACTACCCATTCCTTCCCATTTCATTGCACCGTTTTGTGTTTGGGTTTTGTGTTTGCTCTCTATAGTATTTGGACCTGAATGACTCTTTTTTTAAAAAAAAGTCTTTGAGGAAGTGGGAAAATGAAAACTCATTTCTTTGAGACACATTTTGGCAAAACAGTTGCCTTTTATTTGTTTCATTCGGTAAAGGACTTTCTATTTAGCTATAAACAAGGACGCTTACTTGATACTAAATTTCTCAGATATTTCTTTTTTACTTGTTGCCATTTGTGATTCATTATTTGTATCCCAATAAAACCCATAGTTTTCAACAAACTTCTTCAGTCAATGGTTGGTGTTTGGACAGTTTTATATTTCCATCCAATTAGTTTCTGCAAAACACATGGGAGTGAGCAGACATGGGAGAAAGTGGGTCATTTCTAAACCATGTATAGGAAACTAGCAAAATCTAGATCAGGGACTTGAGTTTTACACCTGTGATGTAGATGAACCCATAGACATGTCACCTTGGAAGAACACTAAAATAAAAGAGTGGTCACTAAAGAGCCCAACATCAACGATGAGTCAAATCTGAATCCATCATCTTTGCCAGCTGATTTGCTGAACTAAAGCACATACACACACACACACCCCAGACCGGTATTGACAAAACAATGGAAGAGTGAGGTAGGTTTGTTTAAAAGTAATATAATAGTTACGCTATCAAGACAACAATGTTTACTCTTCCAACTCAAGGCTATTGGGTAGATCATAAAATCTGCCCAATCAGATTAAAACAAAGCACCAGCACAACTGCATTTGCCCAGAACCTTGCCCTTTCTTTATAGGCACAACCATAACTGCTTGGGTATCAGTCATTGTGAACCCATCGGCACAGGATGCTGTGATGATAGTAGCATTTGCCATTTATTATCTTAAAATACAGAACAGATTTAATACTAGCTATTAGCCAGAATTGCTATCTCAATTCTCTGAGCTAATATACACTTCACTAACAAAGGTTCATTGGCAAAATAGCCACTTTGCCCAGCTGATAAACACTGCAGAAGCAATCATTTGGCTATTGAGGTTGGGCAGATGGATGATATGATCTCAAAAGAAGCATAATAGCTCCATCCTTCTCCATTTACTTGTATTTCCATACTTCCCTCCATTCTGTATGGATGTTTATAGGGCAACTTTACAATCACACAACAGTGAGGAGCCCACAGCAGTAAAATAATGTTACATGGAGCTTGGAAAAGTCATCTTTTTGACTAATTTCCAGAATCCCCTGCTAATATTGGATTATGAGGCTGAGTGTGTATCTGTATTAACAGTTGCAGTAGTCTGACACCAGTCATGGTTCCATCTTATTGGATCCTGGGATTCATCATTTTATGAAGGCCTTAGAATACTTTGATAGAGGAAAGGCTCAGGAAAGAAGAATGGAGCAATTTAATTGAAGCAATTAAAAACATGGATGCTCTGTCGTGCATTTGATTCGACGAGCACTTATAACCTGGCCCCTATTCATATTGAACCTTGCAGTTGTTTTTCATCTTAGGTTTTTTTTTCCTACCTGTATTGCCTACCCCATGTATTTCTACAGTAGAGTCTCACTTATCCAACATAAACGGGCCGGCAGAATGTTGGATAAGCGAATATGTTGGATAATAAGGAGGGATTAAGAAAAAGCCCATTAAACAGCAAATTAGGTTATGATTTTACAAATTAAGCACCAAAACATCATGTTATACAACAAATCTGGCAGAAAAAGTAGTTCAATATGCAGTAATGCTACGTAGTAATTACTGTATTTACGAATTTAGCACCAAAATATCATGATGTATTGAAAACATTGACCACAAAAATGCGTTGGATAATCCAGAACGTTGGATAAGTGAGACCCCACTGTACTTTGATTTATACACCAGTTCTAACTTAATGAGTTTGTTGGTCACCCATTATGCCTTAGGATGGGACCTTTTAAAGGCTCACAGATTATTCTTAATTACTCTTAATGTTTTTTATAGTTATGCTTTTTTAACCATGGTGTGTTTAATCTGTTTTTAATTGATATTTATGTTTTAATTGTATTTTTATGATGTAAATGTGACTGATTGGGCTTGTCCCCATGTAAGCTGCTCCAAATCCCTTCGAGGAGATGGTGGCGGCATACAAAAATAAAGTTATTATGGAGCTCTCTGTTTGAGAATGCAAAAGCATGAGAGGAAAAGATGTCCTTTGGGTCTCCTCTACCTCTTTCTATGAGCAGAGGCACAACCAACCATTCTGGAATTCAGCTTCCAGAACCCAGGACCATTGACAGAACTGGTTGAGGCTGCTGTTTCCAACAGCTCAAAACTTTAATTTCATTGCATTTTTCAGGAGGAGGAAAGAGGAGGAAGTGGGAAACGGCATGGTGCTGTGGAGCCCCTCACTATCACTAGCGGAGCCCCAAGGGCCCCAGAGAACACAGTTTGAGAACCCCTGAACTGGACAATTCATTGAACTACATTGTTAGAGCTTTCTAACAGAAAATTCTAATCTAAAAACCTAGAAGAATGAATCAAGCCAGTTAAAAGTGGTTTCAAAAGCTGTATCTCTGAAGTACAGATTGACCCAATGTGCTTTTAAAAAAAAACTCAAACCCTTTAATGAGTAATGACTCTATGGTGCTTCAAAGTCTGGATCTGCACTCCATATTATTTGCTTTGAACTGGATTATATGGCAATGTGGACTCATAACTGGATTATATGAGTCCACAATGCCATATAATCCAGTTCAAAGCAGATAATACGGCAATGTAGAAGGGGATGAAGATCCTGATTTAAAACAGTCAGATAAAGAAACTGTCTCTACTCCGATGTAAACTGTTTATATTGTTCATTAGTAAACTTAGTAGGGCTGTCCTTAATGCTTACTAGCAAATCTACTCAGCACTCCTTGGGCTGACAGTGACAATTTCACCTGATTTTAAAGAAGGAAGAGTCCGGATGATAAAACCTTACCATTTGTTTCACACTAGATTGAAACAAAAAATAGAACAACCCCATATGTAACGTTTGCTGACTAGTCATGAATGTGCACAAAATACTCAGAAATATCAACATAAATTTAACTATCAAATTAAATCAAAATGGAAGCATGAATGCACATTCTAGATTTTAAAATACCAACATCTAAAATACAAAAAGCTGCCCAGTTGAAGCTAAAAATTTGCTACTATTTTCATCGCAAGTCTATTAGATAACACATCCACGTCATGTGGAACTATATGGCATAAAGGGCATATAGGTTAAATAATAGTAGATATTGTAAGCTGCTCAACTGGAAAATACATTACACACAAAGTGAAATAAACAAACAAATAAAACTCTGCCATTGTGAAGTGCAGGAAAGCAAGGTTTCAGATCCATGGTGGTTCAAGCATTTTGCTTGCATGCACATTCACATACAAGCTCACAGACTTTATTTCTGGATGCATCCACACACAAGCTCACAGACTTCACTTCTTGAGGCCTACATCCCAAAGAACACGACTGCTAATACAACCCGCTGACAAATTGAATATGAAGCCATGATTTCACAGGAACATGATAAATAAGAATAGTTGGGATACACAAAAGTCTTTCCCAAGTTGCTGAATATTCACACTGCATGGATCATCACTAGACTATTTGCATTACATATGACTCACCAAGCTAACTACAACTAAGATCACTAAAGGACTACCTCAATGACCATCATCCTTGCGTAGGGGATTCCTGAACTTTCCCATATAAATCCTGTCTTCTGAGATTTCACAAGCCATATCTCACAAACAAAACTCATTTTTGGAGCTATGGGGATGAGAAACTTGAATGTGAAAGACACCACATGAAGCCCATGAGATAAGACCAGCCAGCCAGATAATTCCAAGAAAATGAAGAATGAAGAAGTCATTCTTCTATGCTTGCTATCCAACATGGATATATTATTGCCTCTGATGTTGGAAGCCAATTTTAGTGCAATTGTTTAGAATATCCATGGTACTTTCAATTAATCCTTTCATCTGGATAGGCCAGGCATGGGAAAACTTAGGTCCCTCCAGGTGTTTTGGACTTCAACTCCCACAATTCCTAACAGCCAATCGGCTGTCAGGAATTGTGGGAGTTGAAGTCCAAAACACCTGGAGGGCCCAAGTTTGCCCATGCCTGGGATAGACTGTTCTAACATCAGTGTTGCACCATCTCTTGCAAGGAAACAAGACACATGATGCAATCAATAAATCACTTTATCAGTGGTTTTCAGACTGTGTTCCAGAAATCTCTTAGATTCCTCATCTCAAGGTCATTGGGGTTCTTCGATGAGTAAGTATGTCAATAGTGGCAGAATCTGCCCCAATTCATCTTTCCTTGCAGGAGGTGTGGGGCGTTACTCTCAGACGGGCTCTGAATCTCCAAAGGACGTCAAGGAGATGGAACTGGTGTGGCCGGCATGGCTCACCAGTACCTGAGGATACTCCAGAATTTTAGAGGAAGTAAAGAGAAAGAATCAAGACAGTACAAAAGATTAGTAAACATAGATGTATGTCACAGGAATAATAAAGATTAGCCACTGAAGAATTAAAGCCCCAACTAACTCCAACCAAGACCTGGTATGAGAATGATGTGGCCTCAAGATTTACCAGATTACAACTGCCAACAAACACAGCCAACCCAGGTAAAGGAAACCAGGCGGCTGGGGGAAGAGGAAGCAAAACACCAAATGAGAAGCCACAAAAACCTTTTTTGCATACCAGTGAGATGAGTGCAGCAGCCAAAATGGATAGATTTTTTTTTCCTGGACTACAAGTCCAGTCATTTTGACCACTGAACTTGCTGGATATGGGATACTGGGTCATGTGCTTCAAAAAAAGTCTTTCTCAATGCTATTCCTTTCCAATTTCCTTTCTACCAGATAGATAAAGGTAAAGCTTTTCCCCTGACATTAAGTCCAGTCGTGTCCGACTCTGGGGGTTGGTGCTCATCTCCATTTCTAAGTCGAAGAGCTGGCGTTGTATGTAGACACTTCCAAGGTCATGTGGCCAGCATGAGTCCATGGAGCGCCGTTACCATCTCGCCGGAACGGTACCTATTAATCTACTCACATTTGCATGTTTTCGAACTAAGTAGTAAATTTATTGATTAGCCTTAGGCCATATCACAGTACCAAACCAAACAAAAAGGCTTGATAATGTTTTCGAACTACTAGGTTGGCAGTAGCTAGGGCTAACAGCGGAAGCTCACCCTGTTCCCTGTATTCAAACAACAGACCTTTCAGTCAGCAAGTTCCACAGCTCTGCGGCTTAACCTGCTGCGCCACAAAGGGTTCTGCCCAGATACTTTATTTGAAAAAAACATTATTCATGTGATCATCAAAGTAACATAAAGTCAGTCACTGTATTCACGAATACTTCAGTCACAGATTCAGTCACCCACAGCCTCAAAATCTTCTTTGTAAGCTATTTTACCAATGGAGGGGGTTAGCATTGTGTTAGCTTTGTTTTGGGCATCCTCAAGTCTTAGATTGACAGAACGCATGTCTTCATTGACAGCCTCAAAGTATTTTTTTGAAAAAACTAATTCGCAAAAGCAAACCTTATATATATATATATATATATATATATGGGACACCATTTTACAATATTGTTGTATATAATGAGACTTGAGCGCCTATGGATGTTGGTATCCACCGGGGGAGAGGGGGTTCCTGGTACCAAACTGTAGCAAATACCAAGGGTTTCATTCACAGAATCTGCATCAAGGACATCTATAAACATCCTTATCTCATATGGTCTTGCTCACAACAAAAATACCGTGGGTTTTTTTTGGGGGGGGGGGGGGGTTGCCAAGGAGACTGGATAAAACTAACTCAAACAATGATTTCTACCAGACTTCACACATAATCAACAGTTTGGTAGACATTTTCAGTCCATATTAAACAGACAACATCAGGAATAACCTTTCCCTGACTCACAGTGAAGATTCATTGATTTGGTACACAGAGTTAATGCTTTATCCTATCAACTCCGCTGGACATAAAACACCCAAGAAGTAAATAATTTTTTCCCTGAACTGATGAGGCATAATGGGTCATTGCCAAGGCAAGGGGAGATGGGACGAAAAGATCGCTTCTTCATTTCAGGAATCAAGATCCATGTGGAACTACTCCAAAAATCTAGTTTAAATTTGCAACACTAACATTCCTTATCTTGAATTATCTTTAACACGCCATTTTGGGATCTCAATTTAGCATATGAATCAGGCAGACTGTCTGTGTCATTGTCAAAACACGGAATAATAAAAAATAATGTGTCTGGTTGATAGTATATTACACTTAAGTAGAAAATGGAAAACATCCTCCCTTTTTTGGACTTTAGCTGCCAGAATGGCCCCAGCCAGAGTGGCTAATGGCCATACTTTGTGGGGTGCTCTGACACCAGCATCCTGTTTTTGCTCTACAACATCCACATAATTGTCTAAAAAACATTATCTTTCCAAGCTTTGCCTTTAATATGGCTTGACAGAGGAATGGAGAAAGAATGGCTGAGATTTGAGAAACCACGTAGGAAATCTTACAACACTAAAATGCTCTTGTTAAACTGTAAGGGAATTCTGATCCACTTCTTTAATCCTTTTAGCAATGCCCTCCCTTCATGCCTCCATCCTCTTTACTTCGGAAAACCATTTAAAAAAACCTTCAGGTCAAATAGACTTTGAATTCTTCTCTTTTTTAAAGAATGGAATAGAGATACGCCTTCTATCAGGATTTAAGAAGATCTCTGCTTCATTTCTGAACATCAAAAACAGAAGTGTAGGACCACCCAATACACAATGGCACAATGGGTTAAAGCCTTGTGCCAGCAGGACTGCTGACCTAAAGGTTGAGTTGCTGACCTGAAGGTTGCCGGTTCGAATGCGGGGGTACATGAGAGAAGCCTCCCAAAGGATAGTAAAATATCAAACAGACGGCCAATTCTCTCACATCAAAGGGGACTTGAAGTTTCTCAAGTCACTCCTGACACCAAAAAAAAAAAATCCCAATACACAGTTCACAGGAAATCATTTACCTCTATTGTAGGATCATATTCATCTACAAAATGGTTCTGTATAAGCTGTATCGTCAGTGCACTTTTGCCTACGCCACCAGCTCCAACCACGACAAGTTTGTATTCCGTCATTTTCTGTAGGCCTGTTGAAGATCAAGCAAAGATATCGATTTTATGAGACAGAACACCAAAGACACTCCAGCTTTAAATAATTTCCAATCTCCACATTTCTTCTTTGCTGCTGTCTATTTCAATAACACAGAAATCAATTTTTAAAATGCTGTTAAATAAGCAAGCATCTTATTCTTAGTATCAGTGTGACTCAAAGTGGTGGCTTATAGATTAATGCCAGACCGCAAATTGTCTTTTGGAAATATCTGTGTACTTTCTAAGAGATAAACAATTGCAGCCAACAGGTACAAAATTGTACTGGTCCACTGGGGAGAAAAAAGCCTGTTGCACCACATCTATATTGTGTTGTCAAAGGCTTTCATGACCGGAAATCATTTGGTTGCTTTGAGTTTTCTGGGCTGTATGGCCATGCTCCACAAGCATTCGTTTCTGATGTTTCACCCACATCTATGGCAGGCATCCTCAGAGGTTGTGAGGTGTGTTGGAAACTAGGCATGTGGGGTTTATATACCTGCATCCACAAGCATGTGGACAATTTCAACAGAAAGTAGGAAACCATGAAAATGAACAAAATCTGGTTACCAGTATTTTAAAAAACTCTAAAATCAGGACAGTAAATAAAGAACAACATTCAGAAAACAGGGGAATTCCACACAGGAAACAATCAGGGCCAGCTAACACCTCCCAACAAAGGATTCGCCGAGACAGGAAGCAGCCAGGCTTTGAAGCTGCAAAGCCATTCAATGCTAATCAAGGTGGCCAAATGCAACATTCACACTTCCCTCAAACAGACAAGAGTTCTTTCTCCCACCCTTGACATCATTACACAAATATATTAACCCCACTTGCCTAGTTTCTAACAGACCTCACAACCTCTGAGGATGCCTGTCATAGATGAGGGCGAAACATCAGAAACGAATGCTTATGGAGCATGGCCATACAGCCTGGAAAAACCACAGCACCCAGATAAACAATTGTAGCCAACCAACGTACTGGTCCACTGGGGAGAAAAAAAAATGTTACACAACATCTATATTGTTTATAATGGTATTAACATTGTTAAAATAAACAGAAGGGTAACACCAAAACCTGCCTAATCTTGGAAACCAAGTCAGCGCTAGATAGTACTTATGGAAAATCATTAATGAAGACCAGAGTAAAGAATTATCACACTTAAATTGACTCTTGGCTCATTAGCCAGTAAAACCGAAGTTCTGTGGTCAAAATAACGGAGAAGCCCTATTACCACATATAAAATTATCATTTTATACACAGCCAAGAAGTGCCACACTCCATATTAAAGAAAGGTCACTAGGGCCAACTGCGTCACAATTGCTCATAAACCACAACTGAAAACCACTCCCTTGTGGCATCAAAGAACTGTGCTAATATGCAGAAGATGTTCTTGAGCCAAAGGATCTTCGCTACATTCCGTACAGTCATCGAAGTAAACTCGTCAATTCATGGGAAAGTAAAAAGAGGTTTATTAATGAGAGATTAAATTACTGAATTTTATGTAATCCCTTTTCACCCAGAGATAATTCAGGGCAGTTTGCAGAAAAATTCAATCAGACCGCAACCACAATTAACCACAAATTAAAAACTCAACAACTCTAAAAACCACTTTAAACAGAATCAATAGCTGGCTAATATTTGGGGGGGAAAACAACAATAATCAAGATACCACAAAAGTATGCAAGTTTCTGGGTTTCCCCCATAGATCTTAATGAGGATCAAGGATAATTTAAGATGTGCTTTCTGGATGTAGGTGAACTACAACTCCTAAACTCAAGGTCAATGCCCACCAAACCCTTTCAGTATTTTCTCTTGTCATGAGAGTTCTGTGTGACAAGTTTGGTTCAATTCCATTGTTGGTGGATTTCAGAAGGCTCTTAGATTGTAGGTGAACTATAAATCCTAGCAACTACAACTCCCAAAATACATCTTGCATATCAGAGATTTATATAATGATTCATAATAGTAGCAAAATCGTAGTTATGAAATAGCAACAAAAATAATTTTATGGTTGGGGTCGCCACAATTTGAGGAACTGTATTAAGGGGCTGCGGCATTAGGAAGATTGAGAACCACTGCACTAAATCAAGCTGGTTAAAACCTCTATCACTTTCTAAGGTCTGTCTCTGGCTTTGTATGCCCTACTTTGGAAAGGTTTGACATCTAGTGGTTAAAGATGGTGCTGCAATCAAAGTATTTTAATTAATGAAAGCAAATTAAAAAATAACCCCAAGAAATACATCTCCAGAGTCCTCTTAATATCAGGTGTTTGTGTTTCATTGCCTTGGAGCTATGAGAAATAATACACTGAGACAGACAATCAGTACTACTATAAAAGACAGGAAGAGGAACACAACTACTTATACAGTTAGGAGCACAACTGTTTGGAATTAACTTTTATTACAACCAGTTGTATAGTGCATGTCATCTGTCAAACTTAGATTTACTTTAATAGAACCACAAGTGTTTTTTGTTTTTGTTTTTTTAAAGGAGGACTTCAAACCATGCTATTATGTGATTGCTCCTGGTTATCATATTCTCTGCTCCTAAAGAGTCTTGTTTTTATCTAGACTAGTAATTTATGAGCCACCAAAAGAAACTTCTTTCTGTTGTACTTTGAACTGGGCATGCTTTATGATGAAGTAATTTTATTAGAATTTATGAGACTTGGATTCTATTTAGTGCCTGCAGAAACTAGCATAGCAAGGAGAGCCATGGAATGGTACTGTTCACTGGAGTTATAAATTTCTCCAGAAAACAAACAGTTGTGAATTTGTATCTCAAAACAGTCAAATAAGGTGGGTTAGGCTGAGTCGTACAGTGATTTGCTTCCCCAAACAAGCAAGGAAAAACCAAGATTATTTCTCACTTCCAAAAAGTAGAAACCAGCTATGTTTACAAACTTTCAAATGACATGTTCAATATTGACTTGCCCTCCAAAGAAACACAGAGCATCCATCAGAGTGCTCTTGTATGTTGTCAAATATTTTTGGAACATCTTCCATAACATACATCCCAGCTCACCTGGACACTGTTGGGCAAATCTCACCTTGGACTATATGGATAGAAAGCGTAGCCTAGAACTGAACTGTGTTTTATTTACATGCTTATGTTTAAGTATACATAGATGTCGCCCTGGCTATTATACTTTAACAGAAAATTTGGTATCAGAGACAAAAACAACATGGAAAAATAGGAATAGGTTCCTACATCAAAAGTAATTTTAGCCATTTTGAATCCAAAACTAACAACAACATAATAATGATATGTACATGTGAATGATCCAATCAGGTCTGGTAAGACCTGAATAAGTAAACAAAGACTTTTTCAACCTTCTGGAAACCACTTGAAGCTTTCTCCCAAAACACATCTTTGAGCAGTCTATTCTTACAACCGATGGCCAAATTTACAGATCTGTACTTTTTAACACACAAAACCCCCTACTCTCCCATTTTCTCTGTTTGGTGATACATGCACACTTAAAAAAAAACATGCTAGAGGTGACTGCTGTCTACGTTGCCTGTTGTAGGTAGGCATATACAACTACAATAGGATCAGCCTGTAATTCCCATCTTTCCCAGCTCAAATCTTATTGCACTGTTTGTTGCAGACTTGTTGCTGAAACCAGCCATAGAGTAAATCTGTGTTTCCTCAGCCCTCCTTCACCCCCCTCCCCAAAATCAATGCTGCTGAAACATTTCCAACCTGAGAAATGACAAGAATGCAGAGGACTAGGCAGTCCAACCCCTGCTTGAATAAAAAGGACTTCAGCTGCTGAGAGAAAAACAGTAAGGAATAGCCCATCTGGAAAAGAGTTTTGCAGTCATTGATCTAACACCAGAAAAGGTCTTCTCTCATATCCTAACAAACCTTCCTCAAAGGGTGGTGAAACTGAAAGAGCAGCTTCTCCCAAAGACTACTAACACTGGGCAGGCTCATATGGGAGAATATAATCCTTCAAAAAGCCCGAAGTCCTGTGACCCTGGACTGGTACACAACTAACTTACAGGGAGAATTGTCCACCCAACTGATCTTTGTGATAAACTTATATAAAGGCTCCATATATTCTGAAAACATAGGATCTTTTCATTCCTTATCATGCAGAAGGAATTAAGGCAGCTGCTGTATACTCAGTTGGACCATTGTTCCATCTAGTCCAGTGCCATCAAACATGACCAACAGTGTGTCTCAAGTGTTTAGACAGGACTGTTTTTTTAGCACAACCTGTTAGTCCCTAAGGGGTCTCCATCCAAGTATGAGCCAGATTTGATCCTATTGGGCTTTTAAAATTAAGGAACTACAATAAGTACTCTGCACTTGCTAGGGTTAGGGAAGGTATGGGCAAACTTGAACCCTTCAGGTGTTTTGGACTTCAAAACGCTCACAATTCCTAACAGCCAGTGCTGTTAGGAATTGTGGGAGTTGAAGTCCAAAACACCTGGAGGGCTAAAGTTTGCCCATGCCTGGATTAGGGGCACAGGATCCCCATGAACGTGAAAAAGAAATCCAAAAACGAGACTGCTAATTTTTGCACCAGAAATAACTCTGGAGATTTCTAGTACTTCCTATGGAAGACGACCACAGGATCACACCAGAGGATAGATGCCAAGAAGATGATCTCTAGAAATCTCTAGGTCTTCTAACACCAACATGGTGGGAAAACAGTATACTGTAATAAGAGTGACAGAGCAAAGGCCAGGCACACAGATCTCACACTTCACAAATGATATCCAAAAGCGTTCAGACTGTGAAGGAAACTGATTTCCCAAAATATACAGCACTTAAATTTGACAAGGGGAGCATCTCAATTGGATGCCTTGAAGCAGGGGAATAGAGTGGTATTTTTCTTCAGTCAGCAAAACTCTTTAAAAAATTAAACTTCCACAATTACATCAGATTTTTCATCAAGTTGGTGCAATTGTCCAGAAAAGTTGTTTCACTTTTCTCCTTTCTTTTTATACTTGATGCACCAACTTGATGGACTAAGTGGAGAAAGCAAAAAGGGTTTGAAGCACTTGATATTACCAGGATTACAAATAGTTTGGCCTTGCAGGAAGAATTAATGTTACACACAAAGCCTTCCAAGACAAAAGAGTGAATGAGAAACATCTGTTAACCTCTTGGGAATTTCACAGCTGACAAGCATGTTGAGGTCTTGAGATCTTTAGCTCCCTGGCCAGGAATTAATCTTAAAGTGCCCAGATTCCATAACACCAGTCTTCTAACTTGTTCTGGTGACAACAGGTAGTGGCAAGACCACTAACTACATTAATATGGAAATGGCACACCATTTGTATGAAAGGTTTTCAGCACTAGTTTCCATTTAGATTACGACCCCCTTATCCACAGATTCACTTCTTGTTGATCATAAGCTGGACATGATCCAACAGTGTGATGCTTCAGCAAAGAAGGCAAACTGTATTTTAATTTGCATTGATAAAACCATCGTTTCCAAGACAGGGAAACTGCACTCATCAGGTCTCATCTGGAGTGGATTCAGTTTCCTTTTAGGATGGAAATGACAAGTTGAAGAAGCTTTGAAGAAAGGTAGTAAAGATGATAATCATTAGGCATGGAAGACAAAACCTATAAAGAAAGGTTGAGGGAGTTTGACGTGTTCAACCTAGTGAAGAGAAGACCGAGGCGAAACATGACAATCCTCTTTCAATATCTCAAAATCTGCCACAAAGAGAGGGCAGGTTTGTTCTCTGCTCCCCTAAGAAAACAGGACCAGGTCTAACGGTTTTAAGTCACAGGATAGATTTCCATTGAACATCAAAAGGAACATTTTGACAGTAAGAGCAGTTTGACAATGGAACAAATTACAGTACTTTGAGAGATGATGACTTTCTGGATTTCCCCGAAAAGAGGCTTACACAACTATACAAGAAAGTGTATATCTTTCTTATATAAGGGCATAAAATATCTGTATGGTCTGAATTCAGTTTCCTGCCTGAACACTGTCTTAAAAGTTCCCAGAAGATAAATAAACGGGAATCATGCAACTGTCAGTGATGACGTTCTGACATCTGCACAGTGCGAACACATGTCCACCGTACCGACACATGTATTCCATCCTCAGATCTTGCTCTGACAGAATATGTGGACAGGAAAGGGGATGTGACGCAAATAACCTCTAGCAGGGATAAGAAGGAAGTGGGGCTCATCCGGGACTGAGACATATCAAAGTTTCCACTTACACACACTGTACCAGCTAGGGGATTCTGGGAGATGCAGTCCAAAGGGGTGCTTTAAGAGGCAGGGAAGAAGGATGTGTGCCCTCTTTTCAGAAATTAGAAGTGAAGAAGGGCAAGCAAGAGCCAAGGATAAACCTCAGGCAGGCAGAACAAAGGAAGAAAAACTCAGCAGGAAAGAGGAAGAAAAAGGAAGTGGAAAAGTGGGAACCTTGCCAAGAGGATTTAAAGAATCTGAGAGGTAGTAGAGTTTCAAAGCAGAGAAAAGGAAGCCACGTCTATTTATTGGAGGCCTAAGTGAAGTCCAGGCAGTCCAGAAGTTATGACTAAGATAGGTTCTGTAGGTTTGTTCTTAAGCTGAATTTGTATATAAGTCAGAACAGGTACATTTTAAAAGTCTAACTCCAGCTACATATACAGTAGAGTCTCACTTATCCAACATAAACGGGCCGGCAGAATGTTGGCTAAGCGAATATGTTGGATAATGAGGGATTAAGGAAAAGCCTATTAAACATCAAGTTAGGTTATGATTTTACAAATTAAGCACCAAAACATCATGTTATACAACAAATTTGACAGAAAAAGTAGTTCAATATGCAGTATTACTATGGAGTAATTACTGTATTTACAAATTTAGCACCAAAATATCATGATGTATTGAAAACATTGACTACAAAAATGCGTTGAATAATCCAGAACGTTGGATAAGTGAGACTCTACTGTATATAGTTTTATATATAACATATGTGTTATATCTTAAAGTGCCCAGACTCCATAACACCAGTTTTCTAACTTGCTCTGGTCACAAGTAGTGGCAAGACAACTAACCACAGGAATACGGAAATGGCACATCATTTGTATGTAGGGTCTTCAACACTAGTTTCCATTTAGATTATGACCCTCTTATCCATAGACTCAATTCTTGATGAACATAAGTTGAACATGACCCAATAGTGTGATGCTTCAGCAAAGAAGGCAAACTGTATTATAGTTTGCATTGATAAAACCAGTTTCCAAGACAGGGAAACTGCACTCACCAAGTCTCATCTGGAGTGCATTCGGTTTGGAAACAACAAGTTGAAGAAGATTCAGAGAAGGGAAGAAAAGATGATAATAATAGGCATGGAGGACAACAACTATAAAGAAAGGTTGAGGGAGTTGGGCATGTTCAACCTAGTGAAGAGAAGACCAAGGGGAGACATAATTTTGGGACATAACCACTACATCCAGGAGGACAAGTTAACAATGTATCTTGAATTTGTGTTGTCGAGGGCTTTCATGGTGGGAATCACTGTGTTGCGGTGAGTTTTCCGGGTTGTATGCCCATGTTCCAGAAGCATTTTCTCCTAACGTTTCGCCCACATCTATGGCAGACATCCTCAGAGGTTGTGAGATATATTGGAAACTAGGCAAGTGGGGTTTATATCTCTCTGGAAAGTCCAGGGTGGGAGAAAGAACTCTTGCCTGCTGGAGGAAACTGTGAATGCTGCAATTAATCACCTTGGTTAGCATTGAAAAGCCTTGCAGCTTCAAGGCCTGGCTGATTCCTGCCTGGGGGAACCCTCTGTCGGGAGGTGTTCGCTGGCCAGATTGTTTCATGTCTGGAACCAACCTGGAGACCGCATAATATTTGAGAACCTGTAATGCTGAACCACTCACAACCACTATGTCAGACTACTCAGAGATGCCAATGAAATCCACAAGCATGTGGACAATTTCAACAGAAAGGGGGAAACCATGAAAATGAACAATATCTGGCTACCATTATTTAAAAAAACAGTAAATAAAGAGTAGCACTAAAAAAACAACAGGGGAATTCCAAACAAGAAACAATCAGGGCCAGCTAACACCTCCCAACAAAGGATTCCCCCAGGAAGGAAGCAGTCAGGCTTTGAAGCTGCAAGGCCATTCAGTGCTAATCAAGGTGGCCTATTGCAACATTCACACTTGCCTCAGACAGGCAAGAGTTATTTCTTCCACCCTGGACTTTCCACAGATACAGCAGAGTCTCACTTATCCAAGCTAAACGGACTGGCAGAAGCTTGGATAAGCGAATATCTTGGATAATAAGGAGGGATTAAGGAAAAGCCTATTAAACATCAAATTAGGTTATGATTTTACAAATTAAGCACCAAAACATCATGTTATACAACAAATTTGACAGAAAAAGTAGTTCAATACGCAGTAATGTTATGTTGTAATTACTGTTTTTACGAATTTAGCACCAAAATATCATGATATATTGAAAACATTGATGACAAAAATGGCTTGGATTATCCAGAAGCTTGGATAAGTGAGACTCTACTGTATATTAATCCCACTTGCCTAGTTTTCAACAGACCTCACAACCTCTGAGGATGCCTGCCATAGATGTGGGTGAAACGTCAGGAGAGGGTGCTTCTGGAACAAGGCAAACAGCCCGGAAAACTCTCAGTATCTTTGGATCCCCACCCACCATGAGTTTGATTTTGGATCCCACCAAAGGAGCCTGGGATTTTAATGGAAGAGCACAAAGAAGTCCCAGCTCAGAGTAAACTGGATTTCCTATTATATCCCAGGATCTGATCCCAGCTTTTTTGTTTATCCCAGATTATCTAGCAGTGGGGACTCATATAATCCAGTTCAATGCAGAAAACCTGCCGGGAAGGACCCTAAGAGATACTACTAAGTTCCAGATGAAGAAAAAAATAAATTTATTCAAGGATGCCCTCACTGATTGCAAAATCAAAGTAAAACAGTCTTAGATTTGGTTAAGAAATATTCCCAACCAAGTCCAGTTTACTTTGAACAGAGGAGTGGCACATTGGATTTTCAGGTCTAAGTTTCCTGGGCTTTTTTAAAGGGATACACCCCCAAGTTTCTGGTCAAGGCAACCCAAGGCTAGATCTCACACTGCTAGATAATCCCTACCAGCTCGGCGTCTCTCTCGGTCCCGGATCCACGGAAAAGCGACGGGAAGAAAGCGCCTCTCCCTCCGAAATGGCCGGGGAAGGCGGTGGGATGAGCGCCGACAGGAAGAGGAGGAGGAAACAGGGCGCTGTCTCTTTAAATCCCCGCTAATGCCATCCAGAGCTCGATTGCCTCGCCTGCTTAGGGCGGGGAGCGTGCTAGGCTAGGAGTGGGCGGAGTCAAAGGAAGAGTGGGCGGGGCTAGCTAGAGAAAGGGAAGGAGGCGGAGAGGGCGGACTCAAAGGCAAGGTTGGCAAAGCGGAGTGGGCGTGGCCGGCTGGGGAATAGAAACAGCTGAGTGGGCGGGGTTAAATGCAAAGTGGGCGTGGCCTGCAGGGCGAAGGTGCTGCAGAGGAGGCGCGTGGGTAGCAGCAGGGTCTGGTTGGGGTTTTTTTTTCCCACGCCAACAAATAAATAAACGACTATAGTATTTCTATTATTATTATTATCATCATCATCATAATCATCATCAAAGAAGCTGGTTACATAATAATGCACTTTTAAAAATCTTATTTTAATATTTTTAATCCTGATTATTATTATTTATTGTTTGTTTTGTTTATTTGTTATTTTTGCCTCGGGTTTGCAATGGCTGGGTGGTCCCACGCGGGACTGTGGATCACAATATGTCCCAGCTATTCGGTTTTGCACCAGTTTTTCCTCTTTCTCCATTTCCCCCTCCGAAAAAATAAAGTAATAAAATCCCCATTGAATTCGGCGGGAATAGGTTACTCGCGTGTAAGTGTCCACCCTCGTGGGCCAATCAGGCTTTAAATGCGAAAGAAAAATAAATGCTGAAGATCACGTTGGAAGAAGGGGAGTCCATTCGGAATATATATTTTTTTTAAAAATCAGAATTAAAGGAGTGGGAGATCAAATCACGCGTGGAATCCAGGTTAGTCCGGTTTTAAAGGGAAGAGATTTTTTTAAAGTAATTTTCAGTCGGGAAGAATGCCCCATGAGATAGCAAAGGATGCTGCAAATGCCCTATTTATTATTATTATTATCATCATCATCATGATCATTATTATTAGAATGGTGCAAATGCCTTATTATTATTATTATTATTATTATTATTATTAGGATAGTGCAAATGCCTTATTATTGTTGTTGTTATTATTTGAAACGCAACAAGATGAGTCCACAACAGACACTCTGTTGTTGTTGTTGTTGCTATTATTATTATTATTACCGGTATTATTATTATTATTTAGATAGTGCAGATGCCTTAATAGAATTATTCTTATTATTGTGCAAATGCTTTAATAGTATTATTATTAGAATGGTGCAAGTGCCTTATTATTATTATTATTATTATTATTATTATTATTATTATTAGGCTGCTGTGAGTTTTCCAGGCTGTCTGGCCATGTTCCAGAAGCATTCTCTCCTGACATTTTGCCCACATCCATGGCAGGCAACCTCATTGGTTGTGTGGACGGTTGAAAACTAAGCAAGGGAGATGTATATATGTGTGGAATAATGTCCAGGGTGGGAAAGAATTCTTGTCTGTCAAAGACAAGTGTGAATGTTGCAATTAATCACCTTGATTCCTGCCTGGGGGAAAACAGGGGAATTCCAGACATGAAGCAATCAGGGCCAGCTAACACCTCCCAACAAAGGCGTCCCCCAGGCAGGAATCAGCCAGGCTTTGCAGCTGCAAGCCTTTTCAGTGCTAATCAAGATAATATTTAAGCCTACTTTGCCTAGATTCCAACAAACCTCACAACCTCTGAGGCTGCCTGCCATAGATGTGGGTGAAATGTCAGGAGAGAATGCTTCTGGAACATGGCCATACAGCCCGGAAAACTCACAGCAATCTAGTGATTCCGGCTATGAAAACCTTCGACAACCCATTATTATTATTATTATTATTATTATTATTAGGATGGTGCAAATGCTTTAATATTATTAGTATTATTACTACTATGATTACCTGCTGCAGGCAACTAGGAAAAGGATGCTCAGCCTGCTAGAAAGAAGTATGTCAGGTAAGGGTGGATTTTTTATTTTATTTTTTCTTTATTCTAAAGCTGAATCCATCCCTTGTAAAACATTTGGAATCAGTTATTTTCCCAAAAACAACCCCAAACCACTGCAGGTGAGCGTTATTATCATCCTACCAAAAGCCAGTCCTTGGAGACAGCGCTGCTTCTCCAGGACAATAACCAAAGGATCAATCATCAATCAAACCAATGGCTGGTGAAAACCTCATTACATAAAACCATGAAGAATCGGGACACTGATAATTATAAAAATAATAATACAGTAGACTCTCAGTTAACCTGAAATCTCAAGCAACTGGCAAACAAAATCAAAGAATTAATAATACTGCATTTATAATACAGCAAAAATGTGTAACATTGCAGTTTGCTTTGGATGGCTGCATTTCAATATGAATATCAAATGGTATTGTATAATGTATCGTATTAGAGTTTATGGTATTGTATAAGGCCTATTTCTTATAGTAACTCTCAAGCAACCAGAAACTGCATTCCTCTGGCACCTACCCATCCCCATGGGTTCCAGATAGCAGAGTTTAATCATAATAATAATAATAATCCCCAATGAATACATTTGGAATAATTGCCCACTTGGAGCATCACAGTGGGATTCTGTATAGACTGCAGTCAGAGGGGATTCAGGTCCTTTAGGGGAAGATTTGGGGGTCTGCCACGGGGCAGATGCAGACGGCTTCATTGCCCACCCAATAAGCCCTTTCCACCCCCCAAAATCCCCCCTTTGTGGCCTCCTTACCCCGGTCTCTGTCTCCTGCCCGAGGTCCTTTAGTTGCTTCTAGGACGTACATACAATGCTCCTTCTCTGCTCTCTGGCAGCTTCCAAAATAACAGGCAAGCGAGCTGGGGGTTTTTTCCTCTTTTTTTTTGCCTGCTGAAGAAGAGAGACAGAGAAGGGAGGGTGGCAGAGCCTCTATCTTTGGGAGGCACCCAAATCCCATCTGATCATGGATGCTAAGCAGGGCCAGCCATGGTTGGGGCCTGGAAGGGAGACCGGCGACCAATACCAGAGGAATGAATGGGCCAAGTGTTCATCTCCGCTGTTGATACCGCTTCGACGGACATGGCTCAATGCTATGGAATGATGGGAGATGGAGTGGTCTAAGATTTTTAGCTAAACAACTACCATGTTTCCCCGAAAATAAGACAGTGTCTTATATTATTTTTTGCTTCCGAAGATGTGCTAGGTCTTATTTTCAGGGGATGTCTTATTTTTGCATGAAGAAAAATTCACATTTGTTGTTGAACAAAAAAATGAACATTTATTATACAGTAGAGTCTCACTTATCCAACAATCGCTTATCCAACGTTCTGGATTATCCAACGCATTTTTGTTGTCAATGTTTTCAATATATCGTGATATTTTGGTGCTAAATTCTTAAATACAGTTATTACTACATAGCATTACTGCCTATTGAACTACTTTTTCTGTCAAATTTGTTGTATAACATGATGTTTTGGTGCTTAATTTGTAAAATCATAACCTAATTTGATGTTTAATAGGCTTTTCCTTAATCCCTCCTTATTAACCAAGATATTCGCTTATCTAAGCTTCTACCAGCCCATTTAGCTTGGATAAGTGAGACTTTACTGTATATGGGAAAGGGAATCACAATTGGAACCTGTATCCCAGCCATAAAGTTTGTAATCAGTTTTTGTGTAATCTTTTAGATGGCAAAGGTTTGCAGTGTATTGTTTTGTTATCTGTATGAAGAAATAAGTATTTAAAAAGAAAAAGAAATTTTTAAAAAAGAAAAAGAACTTATCCAACATAAATGGGCCGTCAGAATGTTGGATAAGTGAATATGTTGGATAATAAGGAGGGATTAAGAAAAAGCCTATTAAACATCAAATTAGGTTATGATTTTACAAATTAAGCACCAAAACATGTTATACAACAAATTTGACAGCAAAAGTAGTTCAATACGCAGTAATGTTATGTTGTAATTACTGTATTTACGAATTTAGCACCAAAATATCATAATGTATTGAAAACATTGACTACAAAAATGTGTTGGATAATCCAGAATGTTGGATGAGCAAGTGTTGGATAAGTGAGACTCTACTGTACCATGTTTCCCCGAAAATAAGACAGTGTCTTATATTATTTTTTGCTTCCGAAGATGTGCTAGGTCTTATTTTCAGGGGATGTCTTATTTTTCCATGAAGAAAAATTCACATTTATTGTTGAACCAAAAAATGAACATTTATTATATACTGTACAGTAGTTGTCATCACAAACCAGGATAACCACACAAACTGTGAAATCCTATCAAGAATTTCTTGTTACTACCATTATTTCCATGTACAGTAGAGTCTCACTTATCCAACATAAACGGGCCGGCAGAACGTTGCATAAGCGAATATGTTGGATAATAAGGAGAGATTAAGAAAAAGCCCATTAAACATCAAAATAAATTATAATTTTACAAATTAAGCACCAAAACATCATGTTATACAACAAATTTGACAGAAAAAGTAGTTCAATACGAAAAAATGCTATGTAGTAATTTACAAATTTAGCACCAAAATATCATGATTTATTGAAAATATCGACTACAAAAATGCGTTGAATAATCCAGAATGTTGGATAAGTGAGTGTTGGATAAGTGAGACTCTACTGTACATCAATCTATGGTATGTACATATACCGATCCTGCATGCTCCGGTATACTGTTTGGTGGGCATGCTTCCAAACACAAACTTCACTAGGTCTTACTTTTGGGGGAGGCCTTATATTTAGCAATTCAGCAAAACCTCTACTAGGTCTTATTTTCAGGGGATGTCTTATTTTCAGGGGATGTCTTATTTTCGGGGAAACAGGGGAAACAACAAACCCCATAATTTTATCGCATTGAAGTGGTGTCAAACTGCATTAATTCTGCACCTTATGTTGCCAAGATTGTTTTTGTAAATCTAGGATACCTTTTCTTTGCGTTTGCATGCAAAAGGTTGGCATTAAATGAACTGGCACCATCGGTCAGCCCGATTTATATTTGTTTACTAGAAGATCAATTATGCCATTATTGTACTTATTTTTGGTCCAGCGAGATATAGTTGAAAGAGTATTTAATCCCAATCCAGGCAAAACTAAATTTACTTGACAATAAGGTGTAGCGACACCAGGCATGGGCAAACTTTGGCCTTCCAGGTGTTTCGGACTTCAACTCCCACAATTCCTAACAGCCGGTAGGCTGTTAGGAATTGTGGGAGTTGAAGTCCGAAACACCTGGAGGGCCAAAGTTTGCCCATGCCTGGTGTAGATACACCTTGATTTTAAGAGCATTTTATTGGAAGTGTGGATTAAATGTTACAGCTTTAAGTATGTGCATGGGAGTGGGACAACAAAAGAGCCACACACCTTTTGCACATTTTTAAAATGTCTCACCAATGGTGCATCTATACTGCAGAATTAATGCAGTTTCCATGGCTCAGTGCAATGGGATCCTGGGAATTGTATTTTGATGAGGCACCAGCTCTCTCTAACACAGAAACTGAAGACCTTGTAAAAAGTACAACTCCAAGGAATCCATAGCACTCAACCATGGCCATTAAAGTGGTGTCAAACTGCATTAATTCTGCAATGTAGATGCACCCCGAGTGTACATAGAATCATAGAGTTGGAAGAGACCTCAAGGGCCATCCAGTCCAACCCCAATCTTCCAAGAAGCAGGAAAATTGTATTCAAAGCACCCCTGACAAATGGCCATCCAGCCTCTGCTTAAAAGCCTCAGGAGCCTCCACTACATTCCGAGGCAGAGAGTTCCACTGCTGAACAGCGCTCTCTCACAGTTCAGGTGGAATCTCCTTTCCTGTAGTTTGAAGCCATTGTTCCATTGTGTCCTAGTGTCCAGGGCAGCAAAAACAAGCTTGCTCCCTCCTCCCTATGACTTCCCCTCACATCTTGATACATGGCCCTCATCATGTCTCCTCTCAGCTTTCTCTTCTGCAGGCTAAACATCTCCAGCTCTTCAAGCCGCTCCTCATAGGGCTTGTTCTCCAGATTCTTGATCATTTTATTCACCCCCCTCTGGACACATCTGGCATTTTTGACCCAGTTTCTTTTGGAGCCAACCCAAGATTTTATCATTTATTTATTGTATGTGATCTTTTATGATTTGTCTTATTGTTGATTGACTTGTTTTATTGCTTTGTTTTTATATTGTCTGATGTCTGGGCTTGGCCCCATGTAAGCTGCCCTGAGTCCCTTCGGGGAGATGGGGCGGGGTATAAAATAAAATTATTATTATTTTATTACATCACAGCAAACAAGCTAGATATGCTGGGTTTCGTATCACAAAATCACAAGTCGAACACTTGGAACTAAGAGCACCTAACCCATTAGCATTATGGAGAATCAAACCAAAACAAAGTCTATACTGGCTCAGTCGTCGCCCAGAATAAAAAGGACCGCGGTGGATGCTGATGATTCTGGACATCCATCGACAAGTGGGCTACGGAATCAAAATACAAATGAACAGTCACAGAAGCGGCAAAAATATACAATGCCAGAAAACCGCATTATTATTATTATTATTATTATTATTATTATTGACACAACGACGTTGTATGACACAGCAAACAAGATAGATATGCTGGATTTCGTTTCACAAAATCACAAGTCGAACACTTCCCAAGTGTCTAGGACTGTGTGATGTATTTTTGGATGATGCATGCAGATCCCAGTAAGGTGGCCTTTTGCAGTTGGCAGATCGTAATTTTGTCAATGTCTATTGTTTCCAAATGCCGGCTGAGATCTTTTGGCACGGCACCCAGTGTGCCCATCACCACCGGGACCACCTGCACTTGTTTCTGCCAGTCTTTGAAGTTCAATCTTGAGGTCCTGATAGCGGCTGAGTTTTTCCTGTTGTTTTTCTTCAATGCGACTGTCACCTGGGATGGAAACATCAATGATCCAAACCTTGTTCTTTTCCACAACTGTGATGTCTGGTGTGTTGTGTTCCAGAACTTTGTCAGTCTGGATTCGGAAGTCCCACAGTATCTTTGCGTGTTCATTTTCCACAACCTTTGCAGGTTTGTGATCCCACCAGTTCTTAACTGCAGGGAGGTGGTACTTGAGGCATAGGTTCCAATGAATCATTTGGGCCACATAGTTGTGCCTCTGTTTGTAGTCTGTCTGTGCAATTTTCTTACAGCAGCTGAGGATATGATCAATGGTTTCGTCAGCTTCCTTGCACAGTCTGCACTTTGGGTCATCAGCTGATTTTTCGATCTTGGCCTTAATTGCCTTTGTCCTGATGGCTTGCTCCTGGGCTGCAAGGATCAGGCCTTCTGTCTCCTTCTTCAGGGTCCCATTCGTGAGCCAGAGCCAGGTCTTCTCTTTATCAGCTTTTCCTTCAATTTTGTCAAGGAACTTTCCATGCAGTGTTTTGTTGTGCCAGCTGTCAGCTCTAGTTTGTAGTGCGGTTTTCTTGTACTGGTTTTTTGTCTGCTGTGCTTTGAGGAGTTTCCGATTTTTGACTAAGAAGAACTAAGAGAACCTAACCCATTAGCATTATGGAGAAACAAACCCAAACGAAGTCTATACTGGCTCGGTCGTCGCCCAGGATAAAAAGGACCGCGGTGGATGCTGCTGATTCTGGACATCCATTGACAAGTGGGCTACGGAATCATCAAAACCCAAATGAACAGTCACAGAAGCGGCAAAAATATACAATGCCAGAAAACCGCACAATTATTATTATTATTATTATTATTATTATTATTATTATTATTATTAGAATTGCAGAAGCTGACCATAGAGGACCATAGAAGTCAAACCTGCAGGAGAGCCACCTATACCAATTTGGCTACCAAATTGGAAATCCTAAGAAAAGTGGAGTCTGTTGATCACAAAAGTCATCCCTGGATGCATGCATTTGGAAGAAGCCTTCAAACGGTCCCTACAAGATTCAGAAAATTGTTTGCTTATTTACTGAATTGTTTGCTTCCTTCCTCATGTACACACTGCTGTATATTTCGAATAAACCATTTGCTGAAACATATTGAACTGCTCTTCATCATTTTTGTGGTGTGGGAACCTATCTCACTTTCTTCCATGTGATTTCTGCTCTGGTGCTAAATATTCCCCTAAAGAAGTAATGATCAGGAACTCATCTACTTCACTTGCCAAGGTATATCTACCTAGATTTTCCTTATCCCTTCTAATTATCCATCTATTTCTAGTGTTCAGACAGGAGTGCTGATGGTCAGGTAGCCAAAACGGCACCATCCACACCCAAAAAAGAGACTCCGCCGTCTCAGTCCCTTTCTATGGCCCTATCAGCGCTGGTCATCTTCCATTCCTGTATAATTTGCTTTCCAGGTCACTGGGTAACTAGCTATACTTAAAACATGCTCTGGGTGTTGGTTGTTGTTTTGGCAGGCTAAATATATCTGCGTGAAACCGCAAGAACAGGCCCATAGTAAATTGCATTTACGCCACTTACTTGGCCAGTTGCCTCTAAGTAAGCCATGGCTCAATTAATAGGATTGGGATGGAGAATTGGCTAGCCTTCCAGATGTTATACTAAAGCTTTCATAAGAGATTATGAGAATACTGCAGTTTTTTTGGGGGGGGACTACTTTGTTTGAACTAGATCTCCAATCGGGGGACTCTAGTGTGAGCTATGATCCCCCCAAAAATAATGTATCTTAGTTCTTGATTGCAATCCAACACCATTTGAAGGGTCACATTCCTCAACCATGCTGTAGGAGGAGAAAAATCCTACATAACATTCTTTGGATAATTGTAGATCTCAAAGGTAGTTACTTTGATGCTGCAAATGGAAATGGAAGTTTGGTCAAGTTTGGAGCATCATTTGGGGGTGCAAACTGTCAAAGGGGAGGGGGGTGACACCAAAATGATCATCTATGAAATTTTTGTGCCATGTTCTAGCAGGAATTTATCACTTTCTATTAAAAAAATATACATGAAGTTAAAAATAACCATAGTCACGTTTTTGAAAAGCCCAAGTTACCATGTATCTTGCATTCATATGTCTACAGGCCTAAAGCTGTATGCCAACCTTCTAATGCACTGGTCAAATCTGCCTTTATTGCCCTATAACAATGACATTTTGGATTACGTAGTTTCAACTGCATGTGCTATAAGTTGTTCCTGGTTTTTAATAGTCTCTGATTTTGTCAAATTTTCTGATGTTTTAGTTACTAGCCCAGGCATGTTAGGAAATGTGGGAGTTGAAGTCCAGAACATCTGGAGGGCTGAAGTCTGCCCCGGCCTGTACTAGCCGGATGAAGAAACCAAGGGGCTTCAAAAGCTAATACAACACATAGCTGCCTTCTGATTTGTTTAATTAAAAAATATGACTATGATCCAACAAATATGTGGAACAGTGGTTCTCAACCTTCCTAATGCCACGACCTCTTAATACAGTTCCTCATGTTGTGGTGACCCCCAACCATAAAGTTATTTCATTGCTACTTCATAACTAATTTTGCTACTGTTGTGAATCGTAATGTAAATTTCTGATATGCAGGATGTATTTTCATCCACTGGACCAAATTTGGCACAAATACCCAATACGCCCAAATTTGAATACCGGTGGGGTTATTGATTTTGTCATTTGGGAGTTGTAGTTGCTGGGATTTATAGTTCACCTACAATCAGAGAGCATTCTGAACTCCACCAATGATGGAATTGAACCAAACTTGGCACACAGAACTCCCACAACCAACAGAAAATACTGGAAAGGTTTGGTGGGCATTGACCTTGAGTTTGGGAGTTGTAGATCACCTACATCCAGAGAGCACTGTGGTCTCAAACAATGATAAATCGGGATGATACTTGGCATGCATACTTAATATGCCCAAATGTAAACACTGGTGGAGTTTAGGGAAAATAGACCTTGACATTTGGGAGTCGTACTTGCTGGGATTTACAGTTCACCTACAATCAAAGAGCCCCTTGAACTCCACCAACAATAGAACAGGGCCAAAAGACAGGCGGAGAGATCTTCAGCCTTCCCAGCCAAAGGGGTCACCTAAGAGCATTAGAAATGTGTTTTCTGATGGTCTTTGGCAACCCCTCTGAAGCCCCCTTGCGACTCACCCAGGAGTTCTGACCCCCAGGTTGAGAAACGCTGATGTAGGATATGAAGTGAGCTTGTCTACTCCTTCAGAATTAGAACATAAACCACTGGATCCAAATTACAAACAATGGGATTCCACTAAACCAGTGGTTCTTAACCTGGGGCCCACAGATGTTTTTGGCCTACAACTCTCAGAAATCCCAGCTGTTAGGCCTACAACTCCCAGTTTACCAGCTGTTAGGGTTTCTGGGAGTTGAAGGCCAAAAACATCTGGAGACCCCAGGTGAGAACCACTGCACTAAATGGAAGCTGTTTGATAGTACAACAGCCTCACAGGGCCCATCTTTGGATATCTTTAAGCAATGCTTTAGTAATATATTCATGGCAGGGCGTTGGACTAGATTGTCTTCATGGCCCCTTCCAACCATAATATTTTATGATCCTATGATCCTATCACCATCCTATCACCAACAACTGGCTATTGGATGAGGCTGAGCCGGAGTCCAGAAGCACTGGGAGGTTTCCTACCAAGGTCTGCTGCAGACCAACATTGTACAATAAGGAAAAAAATGCAGTAATATGTATACGGGAATTTACACATGTCTTTGACATTAACACAATTCTGACCCAGATCTTTAAAACAAGGACAGTCTTCTCAGGGCAAAAGTAGGAAACTTCAGACCTTGGTGCCTCAAAACCCCTTAGCATTGGCTTCATTGGTTGGACCTGAAGAATGGTGAAAGCTCAAATTGGTGAAAAAGAGGATGTCTTTAAAGAAAGTACTGTGGGCACAGAGTCTCTGGTTGGATTAAAAGAGAGAGCCAGTATATGGGGAAAACATTCGGGGAGAGAAAGAAAACAGGAGGAAAGTGGGATATATCCTTTGAATGAATAAAAATGAAATATTCCACCCCGCAGTTCCTTTGCCAACTCAAAAAGGGGTAAAGATGGGAGCAAGGAAACCATCTTTGCACATCAGATACACTCAATGTCTTATTTAGGAGCGCAGTGTCATTCTTGCTGCTGTCGGTCCCCCGCCGACCGTATTCTGCGTCAGCTCACCCATGTTGATCTGAAGACTGTGTTTGAAGTCTCATGGTCTGTATGTGGCAAGGAAATATGATTGGAGAGGACAGCTTTCTGTTTCGATTTGCCAACCTGGTCTTCACTCTCAGCAAGGGATCAGATGAGGTGACAAACCTGCGTCTGGACTGAATCAGCTCATGCAGTCGGGCAGAGCATGTGTGCGCTGGCATCACAAAATGCTCTCCAGTGATAAAAGATCCCTGCTGGCATGGCAGCTATTTGTGTGGGGAAATGGGAGGAAGCCAAAATAACAATTGTTCTCCCTCTCATGTTAAATTTTCATTCCTTCTCCAAAATATCTAGCGTTGCAGCTGCTTAAAATTTAGGCTTTCAGCAGATGTTGCTTGTCATGCAACCACCTGCAGAAATTCCTTCTTTTGCACAAACGTTCAACGTGCAAAAGCTGTTTCGGGTTTGCAGTCTTGCAATTTTGCCAAGGTAGCACCCATCTGTGCTGCTCTACTGGGATTTAGGGTGCATCTACTCTGCAGAATTAATGCAGTTTGACATCATTTTGACTCCCATGGCTCAATGCTACGGAATCATGGGGATTGTAGTTTTGAAGGCCCTTTTTTGCCAAAGAGTACTAGTGCCTCACCAAACTGCAACACCCACAATCCCATTTCATTGAGTCACGGCAGTTAAAGAGGGGACAAAATGCATTAATTCTGTAGTGTAGATGTGCTCCTAGCCATTTGTGTTCTGCCCTCCACCAGAATTTGTTTTCTGTGTCAGGAGCGAATTGAGAAACTGCAAGTCGCTTCTGGTGTGAGAGAATGGAAAATGCAGTGATTCTGCAGTGTAGATGTGCTCCTAGCCATTTGTATTCTGCCCTCCACCAGAATTTTTTTTCTATGTCAGGAGCGAAACTGCAAGTTGATTCTGGTGTAAGAGAATGGGCCATCTTCAGAGACGTTGCCCAGGGGACACCCGGATGTGTTGCCATCCTGCTGGGAGGCTTCTCTCATGTTCCCACAAGCTAGAGCTGACAGGCAGGAGCTCACCCCATCTCACAGATTTGAACTGGCAACCTTCAGGTCAGCAGTCCTGCTGGCACAAGGGTTTAACCCATTGCACCACTGGGGGCTCCTACCAGAAAATACCTGATATTTTTATGCTAGGCTTGCAGGAGACATTGAAACATGAATGGGAAATACAGTGTTTTGTAATTAAATTGTATGTGTCGATTTCCCTCTATTTGATTGCCCTATATGCAACCCAAAAAGTATGTTCTCTTTGGGCATTTGTAGGTCTTCCAGGACAATTTTTCAGTTGACCTTCAATCACACTTGGAGGACCTACAAATGCCTAGAGAAGTGCTTGCTCTCTCATAAAAAAAAATACTGATAGGGTATATTCACATTTTTCCACTTTTGTTGGGGTCCTGCTTCTCTAACCACCACAAATATGGAGAGCCAACTGTTTCCAAGTACCACCCACCCATGTGCTTGAAATCTATAACCTTCCGCTCACTCCTCACAAACGAGACACATGCATTAAGCCAAGGTTGCCCCTGTTGTTTTCTTTATTCCCTTACACCTCCTTTAATAAATACCAAATGGAATATTTTCCTCTGTGTGAAATGATTCATTTCCCCTTCCCTTCCTTTCAAATGCACTTTACCCTGCGACTGACAATAAATCTCTCTGCACTTAACTGCAAATCCTCCCCATCTCTCATCTCCTCAATGTGAAGCCTGTCGTGAATAAGCCACTTGCTTACGTCTTTTCATCCCGTGAATTGGAGCTGCCCTTTTCCTCCACAGCACTTTTCCACCTTTTATTTTTAATAAATCCCCACCTGTACAGCAATAGCCTTTCTTATCTGTGCCGTTTGTCCGAGTTCCACAAAATGTCCTATCTTGCCATTTGAATGAAACAACGAAAAAAGCAAATACGAGGGTTAAATGAAAAGTAATGCCTCCAATCTTCATTACTTGGGTTTTGATGGGAATATTTTAATAAATCAAATGCAGAAATAATCCTTAGAATGTGCTCTTTAACTACCACTATTCACTTTTCCACATACTCACCAGACACATGGATACAAATTGGATACATTTCTGCCAATGATGAACAAGTTTTCTGAAGCCGTCGCAGAAGAAGTCGACACTCTGTTTCCGCAACCAACGTCTCACAGTTCCCATCGTGCACAGATCTTGTGATAGCCAAGCAAAGCAATAATGTGACCCACACTTCCTTGTGAAATGCCGATTATGCTTGAAATTTCTCTCTGAGTGATACGATGATTGCCCTGAATCAATCTGTCAACCTTTTGCTTGTGAAACTTGGTGGTTGCTGTCTCAGGACATCCAACTCTTTGTTTGTCACGCAAGTCATATGTTCCCACCTCAACATCTTTAAACTTACTCGCCCAATGATGCACAGTACTCACATCAACACAATCACCGTAAACAGCTTGCATTCTCTGATGAATCTCCTTTGGGGTGACATCTTCTGCTGTCAAGAATTTAATGACTGCACGTAAAGTCGCATTGACCGTCCGTCTGCGCAGGGTTCCATACTTTGCACTTTAACAACACAGCCATTCAATGCCAAGGCTTCCTGCCAAATGGAACTGTAGAGGAGAGTCTACTGAACAAGCCAGTACCTGCCGCATACCAGTACTGCCATCTGTTGAGGAGTTACGAAGGTGGAGGCATTGCTTTTCATTAAACCCTCATACCTCATTGCTTAAAAGATAAAAACTGGTATTGCTATTAATGTTGAGAAATCAGGTTTACGGAGAGCAAATGTGTCATTGGAGTAAACTTGTGTGGACTATCAACCGATCTACATTGTAGATGTAGTTTGAGACTATTTTAACTGCCATGGCGTCAGTGCTATGGAATAGGGAAAGTTGTAATTGTCGAGGTCTTTAGCCTTTTCAACCAAAGAGTGTTGGTGCCTCAGCAAACCACAACTCATAGAATCATAGAATCATAGAGTTGGAAGAGACCTCGTGGGCCATCCAGTCCAACCCCCTGCCAAGAAGCAGAAAATCGCATTCAGAGCACCCCCGACAGATGGCCATCCAGCCTCTGCTTAGAAGCCTCCAAGGAAGGAGCCTCCACCACAGCCCGGGGGAGAGAGTTCCACTGTCGAACAGCCCTCACAGTGAGGAAGTTCTTCCTGATGTTCAGGTGGAATTCTCCTTTCCTCCTTTCCCCTCCCAGAATTAAAGTGGTTATTTATTTTTCGTGTCAGAAGTGAACTGAAGGTACAAGTTGTAATGTATTTGGAAACACAAAGTTTGAAAAAACAAAACAAAACTTGGCATTACACTACCGTAAATATCCTTTGACCAGTAGTTGGCCACTTGGAGTGCCTCTGCTGTTGCTGTAAAAAGTCTTCCATAGTGCATGTGGCAGGGCTCAGGCTGCATTGTAGTAAATGGTCTGTGGTTTGATCTTCTCTACACTTGCATGTCATTGACTCCCCTTTGCAGCCCCATTTCTTAAGGTTGGCTCTGCATCTCGTGGTGCCAGAGCGCAGTCTGTTCAATGCCTTCCAAGTCACCCAATCTTCTGTGTGCCCAGGAGGGTGTCTCTCATCCAGCGTCAGCCATTGATTGAGGTTCTGGGTTTTAGCCTGCCACTTTTGGACTCTCGCTTGCTGAGGCATTCCTGCAAGTATCTCTGTAGATCTTAAAAAACTATTTCTTGATTTAAGGCATTGGCGTGCTGGATGATACCCAAACAGGGGACGGGCTGGAGATGTCAATGCCTTGGTGATTTCATTGCTGGCTGCTACTTCCCAGTGGATGTCAGGTGGTGCAATGCCGGCTAAACAGTATAATTTCTCCAGTGGTGTAGGGTGTAGACATTCTGTGATAATGTGGCATGTCTCATTAAGAGCCACATCCACTATTTTAATGTGATGAGATGTATTCCACACTGGGCATGCGTATTCAGCAGCAGAGTAGCAAAGCTCTAGGGCAGTGGTTAAGTGGTGTCAAAATGTCGCACCTCAGGCTAGCTTCACCTTGCTCAATACACCAGACTGCACACAGGCTGAAGACTTTTGTAGTTTATTAGAAAATAGAAGATAAAAAGTTCTTAAAAAGCAAAAGTAAAGTTCCAAAAGATCGTTCCAAAACAAAGCCTTTAAACAATGATCCAAGAAATCCCAAGGAATAAAACAAAGTCCCAAAAGAGCATGGCAAAGTTCCAATAACATGAACACAAAGACTGCAGGATAATCCAGGAAACAAGAGCTTGCTTCTTGTTTAAACGAAAGTTGCTTTGATAAAGGTTTGTCTCCAAACACACTGCTTTAATACCCTTTGCCAAGCATGAAAGCATTTCTTTGGCCTCTGACCTCCTTCTTATTTGCTATCCTCGCACTCCTTCGAACCCTGAATTCCAAACGGTCAGCTCGATCTAAAGATTCCGTTTCATCAAGTTCAGTCAGCTCGTTAGCGACAGCATGCTTGCTATCAGACTGAGAAGTGTCCTCCTTTTCTGTGAGTCAACTTACACCTGGCTAGTTTCAGTATCATCACCATCATTCCCTGCTGTGGGAAAAACTCTCTGTTCCTCACCTTCTACAACAGGGACATTCTGAACCTGATTTTGAACCTGAATTCCATAATCCCCATCAGAGGAGTCAATCTGAGGTTTCAGCTGAGTCACAACACAAAACACATTAATTCTACAGGGTACAATATATGCAGCCAAAGATGGCTCAGTTCCCTTGTAAGGTTTCAGTCTTATGGAAACCCTAGGGTGCTCCTATTATGGAGTTTTCTTGCAAGGTTGCCCAGTGGGTTTCATGGCCAATGGCATTGAACAAGGAACAAGGAACTTTAAGCGCTATAGCAGTGGTCCCAGAAATCCCAGAAATCCCAGCCAGTTTACCAGCTGTTAGGATTTCTGGGAGTTGAAGACCAAAACATCTGGGGACCCACAGGTTGAGAACCACTGCTCTATATGATCCATATTTCCCTGTTTCCACTGTTTTAACAGTTCTAAGTTTCACAGAAGTAAAGAAAACTGTATGAGAGTCAATGTATTGATTTGCTTTTTGGAACCATAACTCTGGAGAGCAGAATTCTGGTTGAAGCTGAGCATAGAGGTGCACTGGAGGATCTAGATAATTCCAGAGAGATGTTTTCTCACCAAAATGAGTTTTAAATTGGTAGTTTTTCCACTGTCTCGCTGGTACCTCTAACCCTTGCAAATGAAGAGGTCTGACTGTTCTGCAAAATCCCAAACTGTCCACATCGGTGGCTGAGATGGTGACACTTTTGCTTTCCGATGCTATGTACACAAACCTTGTTTCATGCACATTTAAAAGTATTGTACAAAATTACCTTCAGACTATGTGTACAAGGTGTATAATGAAATTTCGTGTTTAAATTTCGTGTCCCATTTTCAAGATATCTCATTGTGTACATATAGGAAAGAACCCATATTCCAAAATCTGAAATCCAAACACTTCTGGTCCAAAGCATTTCAGATAAAAGATACTCAATCTATACTCTCTTGAGTTTCAGACTTATACATTTAAATAAGCTTATAGTTTCAATGGTTAATGGAGATTCTCTTTGTGTACATACATGAATGTACTTATATTCCAAAAATCTGAAATCCAAACACTTCTGGTCCAAAGCATTTCAGATAAAAGATACTCAATCTATACTCTCTTGAGTTTCAGACTTATACATTTAAATAAGCTTATAGTTTCAAGGGTTAATGTAGATTCTCTTGTACAAAATCTCCTCTTCGCCCACCTGCCTGTATAGCATACCACGCCAATCTGATGAGACGGAGGGGCAGGAAACTAATTAATTCCATTCTGATCATAAGACATAACCAGCATCAGATTTCTCCCATATGTTCTTTCTGATGTTGGTGATTGTGTAGGCTCATAAAGTATCATTATAAATGGGAAGTTGACAAAAGGCATCTCATAGAGATTTCCCCTTCCCGTGGTATCTGGTGATCAAAGGGTTGGTGCCTACATCCTTCCCAAGATCAACGGATGTCTCACCTCCCACTCTATAAACGGCAAGACTTTTCACCCTCCGAATTAACTCTTTCATCTTTCTATTTGGAGAAATGATGTTCTCATGGCACAGAAGTGTGACATAAATAGACACAGCTGACCAAGAATCATCTTGGTTGGAAATGCTTTGGCTAATAAGCATCTGAATCTATTTATTAGTGTCCTATTTGAATGCAGTCTCTCATTGTGTGTGTGTGTGGGTTTTTTTTTTTTTTTACTTTAGCATATATACCTGGTGCTGCCTGTGTGTCATTGGGACTGCTGCCTGTCTACTTTCTTCTTTCTCCAGCTCTTAGAGGGCCTACTTCATAATGCCTTCATGGCAATATGGCTCGCTCGCTCTTTCTTTCCTTCCTTCCTTCCTTCCTTCCTTCCTTCCTTCCTTCCTTCCTTCCTCTCATACACATATCACTTTTCTTTCCCAGTAACACCACAGAGGGCCACTTCACCTAACAGACAGTCCTTCACCTAGCAACTGTCAATCCCAGTAACATCACAGAGGGCCACTTCACCTAACAGACAGTCCTTCACCTAGCAACTGCCAATCCCAGTAACACCACAGAGGGCCACTTCACCTAACAGACAGTCCTTCACCTAGCAACTGTCAATACCAGTAACACCACCGAGGGCCACTTCACCTAACAGACAGTCCTTCACCTAGCAACTGCCAATCCCAGTAATACCACAGAGGGCCACTTCACCTAACAGACAGTCCTTCACCTAGCAACTGCCAATCCCAGTAACACCACAGAGGGCCACTTCACCTAACAGACAGTCCTTCACCTAGCAACTGTCAATCCCAGTAACACCACAGAGGGCCACTTCACCTAACAGAGAGTCCTTCACCTAAGAACTGTCAATTCCAGTAACACCACAGAGGGCCACTTCACCTAATAGACAGTCCTTCACTTAGCAACTGCTAATAACACCACAGAGGGCCACTTCACCTAACAGACAGTCCTTCACCTAGCAACTGTCAATCCCAGTAACATCACAGAGGGCCACTTCACCTAGCAACAGCCAATCCTTCATCTAGCAACAGCCATTCCTGAGGGCCATTTCACCTAACAACAGTCTTTGTGATACAGACAGATGGGCATCCTTTGACTTTAATATACAATAGAGTCTCACTTATCCAACACTCGCTTATCCAATGTTCTAGATTATCCAACGCTTTTTTGTAGACAATGTTTTCAATACATCGTGATTTTTTGGTGCCAAGTTTGTAAATACAGTAATTTCTATATAGCATTACTGTGTATTGAACTGCTTTTTCTGTCATTGTGGTATAACATGATGTTTTGGTGCTTAATTTGTAAAATCATAACCTAATTTGATGTTTAATAGGCTTTTCCTTAATCCCTCCTTATTATCCAACATATTCGCTTATCCAACGTTCTGCCGGCCCGTTTATGTTGGATAAGTGAGACTCTACTGTTTACTGATTTAATAGTTTATTATTATTATTATTATTATTATTATTATTATTATTATTATTTATTCATTTCTATCTTGCTTTTCTCCCATGGGTGGGATTCAAAGTTATATTTGTGGGGGTTTTTTTGTTTTTTGAAGCTGAAATTACAAAATTGCTTTAAAATATACATGAAAAAATTACAGAATAGGGGAAGCATGGGTTTATAAAGTTACTAGCAGTGCCCGGCCATGCGTTTCTGTGGCGAAGTATGGTGGTATGGGAAATAAAATACTGAGGAATTGGTGGTAGTTAAGGTAAAGGGTAAAGGTTTTCCCCTGAAATGAAGTCCAGTCATGTCTGACTCTCGGGGTTGGTGCTCATCTTGAATCTACACTGCCATATAATCCAGTTGAAATCAGATAATCTGTATTTTATAGGCAGTGTGGAAGAGGCCTGATTGAAGTGGCCCTGGGCTGAATGGGTTGCTAGGAGACCAAGTGGGTGGAGCTTAGCCTTCTAACTGACAGCAGACCAAGTGGATGGAGCTTAGCCTTCTAACTGGCAGCAATTGGATAAAAACAAGTATTCCTCTCCCTCTAATTAGGACTTTATTTTTCTTTTCTTTTGTTGTATGAACGTAGAGGCATGGATGAGGGGTTGTTCTGCCAAGTTTAGTGTTTCTGGGATGTGTAATTTTGTTGTTATGTCCTAGGCCAAAATTTCATTACCCTTTTATATATATAGATGCGGAAAGCCACGGTTTGCTAAATTGGTGTATTTGCACGGATGAAGAGAAGTGCAATAGCAGATACATACCAAGTTGAGCATCTTTGATATCAGTGATAGTGCAACTGCAGAGGAACAGCAAATTTGTGTGATAAAGTCCTCACTGAGTGATAGGGTTGTCGGGTGAGATAAGGAGTATGGGCTCCTCTGCCTGTAATGATTGTGTAGAAGAGGGAATTTTGGTTGCTTCTTCTATCTATATATTCATTAAAGTGACAGGAGCCATGTCCCTTATTTTAGCTTGCAAAAGGACAGAAGGAAGGCCGTGTGTACTGTCATGAGAAGAAGAGTCAAATGGACCAGGTGCAGCAAAAACGTGCAGTAGAATTGGAAGAGGTGGTTGGACACATTGAAGCCAAAATCCTATATCTATTACCCACTCTCTACTTTCCTGATCATATCCTGCAGATGGTATTTGCTAAGCAAGCCAAGATGTTCTTCAGCTTAATTAGGCAGTTTGTGCAAAATATTTTGAGGTGCAGGAATGCAAGACCCCACACTGAGCTTTCCATCGTGTATAATGGGAATAATGTATCAGCCGTCTATATTTAGACCACTGAAAATCGACTGCGATTGTTTGATATAGATTGCAATTAACATTCTGCCATAGTGCTTGCTAAGCGATAAAGCGCCGTCTTAAATATTGTGACTTCAGCTCGACGTTTTAATTAAGATCATAACTCTGGGCACGTTTTGGCTGGGATCAAGGCCCACAGAGCACCCAAGGGGTTGCTTCTGAGTATGAGGATTTGTGTAGTAAATGTTTGGTTTGTGCACAAGTGATAGTTTTGGAGAGAATAGACACACCTGGACATAGGTGTTGGTGGTTGCAGATATAAATAAATAGATGCTTTACCACAGTTTCTGAACCAAGATATACCCTGCAGCATAATTAAGTGTCACTCAGGCTTGTGTAACAAGTAACAGTATCTTTACTTCAGTTCAAAAGCTCAAACAGGGCAACAATATTTACAGCAGTCTCTCTGAATTCACACAGAGAACAGTAAGAATCAACAATCCCTTGAAACAGTCTTTCAATATGCCTCATTTGCCTTATAAATAATCAGGCTTCGGAGAGTTGGCAGCTATTTCATCTCTGACCATTTCTAGTCAGTGCTGTCTTCACTCTCCGAGGTGAAAATGGCAGTTAAAACCATTTGTCTCAGCAGCAAGCTAGAGACAGTAGCCAATCGGAATTCAGGCTCTTGGCTGATTCAGCCAATCAGCTGTTGACACATGCCTTTCAGCCAATCCATTACATCATGGTGTTCTTCTTACAAATCCTCACAATAGGGACTTTTAGCATTTGATTTCTGAATTCTCCCTTGAATCTGGAGCCACCTATGAAAATTCCCAATGAACAAATCTTGCCAAGAAAACCCTCACCTGGAATACTACGTTGCTGAGTTCTTTGTATAGCAATTAGTGGAGAAAAGGCAAGGGAAAACAGCATTATCATATTAATTATTAAATCCATTATTGAGAAAAGTTCTCAAAAAGGTGGAGAATACGAGGCTCGTGAACCCCATTCATAGATTTTGTGCAACCCTGCTCTTCAACGATGCTGGGTGAATCTACACTGTACAATGAATGCAATTCAACACTGTTAAGGATTGTAGAAATAAATAAATAGAATAAATAGAAGCTTTACCACAGTTTCTGAATCAAGATAAACCCTGCCGTATAATAAAATGTCACCCAGGCTTGTGTAATAAGTAACAGTATCTTTACTTCAGTTCAAAAGTTCAAACAGGGCAACAATATATATAACAGTCTTTCTATATTCACGCAGAAAACATAGGGAATAAAGAGTCCTTTTTAACAGCCTTTAAATATGCCTTTTCTGACTTATTAATAATCAGGCTTCGGAGAGTATGGCAGCCATTTCCTAACCAATTTCCAGTCAGCTGCTCTTCTCCCTCTCCGAAATGAAAGTGGCAGTTAAAACCGTTTACCTCAGCACCAAGAAAGAGGCAGCACCCAATCAGAATCCTGGCTCCTGACTGGCTCAGCCAATCAGCTGTCGCCACATGCCTTTCCAGTCAACTCACCACATCATGGTGCTTCTTTTACACATACTCACAAACACCGCTTTCATTGCTATCTCTCAATACTTTGAAATCATGGGAGTTGTAGTTCTACAAAGACTTTGGCCTTCTCTGCCAAAACATGCTGTTGCTTCATCAAATCCAGCCTTGTATTTTTAGATGTTTGGTGTATAGTACTTCATTTGTTTGGGGATTGAAATCTCTACGCAGTGTTCTGCATTGTTGGATTTTCTGGTCTTCTGTAAAATTACTGCAATTTCAGGGCTTTGGATTTGGGGTTTAAGGCTAAAGACTTTCTGGGTGCTCTACATTTCTCTCCAAAACACTCCAATAAATTCATGGCACATTAAGCTTTTTACTAAACACAGAAGCTTTTACTAAATGCAGCTAAATGCTTGCAACTTCCAAACATCCAGATATCTCAAAAGGACGAGTGGCCTCTTAACTGAGACTTGAAAAATAAAATTGCTGCCTTGAAAGAAGAAAACAGTACAATGTTACTTTGCCAAGCATTTATCCAGACCTGGTTTTCTTGGTGTGCTTTAACAGTGAGCAAAATAATTGTCGTTTGGAAAGTGTTTTGGGTGTTTGCTTCCATTGATAGCAAAGACAACGAATGTGTTAGCTTAGCAAGGCTTATTTCAAGCTGTCTTGAGAAATCAATACCATGACTTCAATGCTATTTTCAAGGTTAAGGTAAACGTTTTCCCCCGACATTAAGTCTAGTCGTGTCCAACTCTGGAAGTTGGTGTTCATCTCCATTTCTAAGCCGAAGAGCCGGCGTTGTCCATAGACACCTCCAAGGTCATGTGGCCGACATGACTGCATGGAGCGCCATTACCTTCCCGGCAGAGCGGTACCTATTAATCTACTCACCTTTGCATGTTTTCGAACTGCTAGGTTGGCTATGTTCAAAGTATCTATGAAAAAGTAAGAAGGAAAATGAATCCAATAGAAGCTTTCTCCAATGCTTAAAAAACATTGGATCCAGTCTGATCTTGAAACTAAGCAGGGTCAGTTATGGTTTACGACTCGGATGGGAGATCACCAATGAATCCCAGATGCGGTAAGGCTATTTTTCAGAAGAAGGAACTGGCAAAAACAAGTTGAAGTATTCCTTGCCTAAGAAAATCCTTTGAGATGTATAGCGTTGCTGTAAATGGACAAAAAGCCTGAAGGCACGTAGATATAAATAACCTTTCTTAACTACAGTAGAGTCTCACTTATCCAACGCTCTGGATTATCCAACGCATTTTTGTAGTTAATGTTTTCAATACATCGTGATATTTTGGTGCTAAATTCGTAAATACAGTAATTACTACATAGCATTACTGCATATTAAACTACCTTTTCTGTCAAATTTGTTGTATAAAATGACGTTTTGGTGCTTAATTTGTAAAATCATAACCTAATTTGATGTTTAATAGGCTTTTCCTTAATCCCTCCTTATTATCCAACATATTTGCTTATCCAACGTTCTGCCGGCCCTTTTATGTTGGATAAGTGAGATTCTACTGTAATACAATTAGTTTAGTCGTAGTTTTCCTGGATTAAAATACACTGGGACTGAATGTTATATTTCATTGGTACGTCTGTGAAAATAGATCATAATCTATGAATGCTTATACTAAAATCAACCTTGAAATTGCTACTATAGCATTACTAGATCTTTTGTCGCCTCTTCTTTCTCCTCCTTGTTTTATTCTTCCTTTTTCTTCACCTTTACCTCTACCATCTCTCCTCCTTGTATTATTATTGCTTAGAGATGGAGCCTGGATTTATTGCATTGATCTCATTCAAGTGTCTGTAGAAAGCTTTAATGCTAAGCCTGACTGGGTTTTAGAGGAAAAGAACACTGACAAATGCCTACGAAGTGATATTTAGTTCCTATATTGAGGCACATGCCATTTTTCCTATTGTGATGGCATTGTTTAGTTCCAGTCCCAGAACCCTTATCAGAAAGGACTCCAAAGTCGCTGTCATTAGGGACATTTTTAAAAAGATTGAAAACTGTTTCTGATCCATGTATTGTCAAAGGCTTTTATGGCCGGAATCAGTTGGTTGCTGTGAGTTTTCCGGGCTGTATGGCCATGTTCCAGAAGCATTCTCTCCTAACGTTTCACGCACACCTATGGCAGGCATCCTCAGAGGTTGTGAGGTCTGTTGGAAACTAGGCAAGTTGTGTTTATATATCTGTGGAATTTCCAGGGTGGGAGAAAGAACTCTTGTCTGTTTGAGGCAAGTGTGAATGTTGCAATTGATTAGCATTGAATAGCTTTGCAGCGTCAATGCCTGGCTGCTTCCTGCCTGGGGGAATCCTTTGTAGGGAAGTGTTAGCTGGCCCTGATTTGCAACATTCACACTTGCCTCAAACAGACAAGATTTCTTTCTCCCACCCTGGACCTTCCACAGATATATAAACCCCACTTGCCTAGTTTCCAACAAACCTCACAACCTCTGAGGATGCCTGCCATAGATGTGGGTGAAACGTCAGGAGGGAATGCTTCTGGAACATGCCATACAGCCTGGAAAACTCACAACAACCTATTTTTGATCCTTTTGCAGAAAAGCAAAGAAAATATGATTTGAAGATTTTGGGTTACAACAATTACCAAAGATTTGGTCAACATCCCAAGAGCACCAGATCCTGAAGCTAAGAAGAATCAGCTACAGTTAATACGTCATTGGGAGACTACCAACAAATCCCAAGTGCTATAAGCTCTATTTCAGAGGAAGCAATAAAATCACCTCTTGCGTTATATGCCTTCAAGTTGAGTTCAGCATTTAGTGAAACTCTATCTTAGGTTTTTCTTGGCAAGATGACTTCCTAGGAGGAGTGCATCAAAACTGATTGAAAATCCCTGATTTTGTTTTTGTTCTTTCTGTGGTTAAAATAAACCAAAATAGGGAGTTGGTATAAAAAGTCACTGATCATACTGGTGCGAGTGGGGATTCAAATCCAGTTGCAATGATGTGAATAGAAGAGAAAATGTAAAGAAGTCTGTAAAATGTTCAGTAAGTCATAGATACAGTAGAGTCTCACTTATCCAAGCTAAACGGGCCAGCAGAACCTTGGATAAGCGAATATCTTGGATAATAAGGAGGGATTAGGGAAAAGTCTATTAAACATCAAATTAGGTTATGATTTTACAAATTAAGCACCAAAACATCATTTTATACAAGAAATTTGACAGAAAAAGTAGTTCAATATGCAGTAATGTTATGTTGTAATTACTATATTTTTGAATTTAGCACCAAAATATCACAATGTACAGTAGAGTCTCACTTATCCAACACTCGCTTATCCAACGTTCTGGATTATCCAACGCATTTTTGTAGTCAATGTTTTCAATACATCATGATATTTTGGTGCTAAATTCGTAAATACAGTAATTACTACATAGCATTAATGTGTAATGAACTACTTTTTCTGTCAAATTTGTTGTATAACATGATGTTTTGGTGCTTAATTTGTAAAATCATAAGCTAATTTGATGTTTAATAGGCATTTTCTTAATGTCTCCTTATTATCCAACATATTCGCTTATCCAACGTTCTGCCGGCCCGTTTATGTTGGATAAGTGAGACTCTACTGTATTGAAAACATTGACTACAAAAATGCATTGGATAATCCAGAACCTTGGATAAGTGAGACTCTACTGTACATAAAATATAGTACTGTACTTGTGTGTGTGTGTATTATATATGGTCATCACTATTAAGGTTTGGGGTGGCCTAGAGATTTCTGTGGTTTTCTCACTTTTGCAGGACTCTTACAACCTCCATGACTATGAGGATCAATTGCAATTAATGTTTAGTTTAACAAATATTAGAGGAAGAAATCAACCTTAGCAACGAAAGAACTGTAGGTTTCATCCCCCACCTTGCTCTTTTCTACATTCCCATTAATGACATGATCAAAATGTCCTGCCAACTGAGTGATGTGACAGCTTTGTTCAAAACATTTTCTATAGCGTCACTGTTTAGGCTGCAGGGAGGGCGGGCGATCACACAATCATCGGAAAATGAATGGGATGAATCAATCGGGGGATTTAATGTACCGAAGGGCAACTTGGAAAGGAAAGACCTGATCCTTTGTCCAGGGAAATGGCTGGTCGCATTTGGCTGCACAACCAAAACAGTGTCCAGAGTTTGATGGTCAGGACAAATGATAGGCGCATGGATAATAATGTACAGCTCGGAGTCTGAACAAGAACCTCCATATTCATCATCACAACAACAGCAACAAAAGTTTCCAGTCCTCAGAATTGGAAAGAGCAGCTTAAATCACAAAGTCGGAAGAGGCTACACAGGTCATTTAGCCCAATGCTTTGCCATGCAAGGATATACGACTAAAACACTCCTGAAAAATGCCCATCCATCTCTGTTTAAAAGACCCCCAAAGCAGAAGAGTCCACCAGCCTCTAACGGAGCATCTACAATGCAGAATTACAGCAATTTGTCACCACTTTAATTGCCATAGTTCAATCCTATGGAATCCTGGAAGATATAGTTTTAGATGATAGATACAAGCTCTTACATATGCCTGTGAGCCCAGAGTCACCCTGTAGAATGATGCACCACTCAGCTTTGCAGAACAAATAACACAGGAACATTTACTAGATCCAAAGGATCAACAGAACCATGGTATTTACAATAGTCCCTCTGATGGCTTCCAGAAATCAGCAGTCATAAGCAGTCCTTTCTTAGTCCATAAATCTGCTTCAGTGAAGATCAGTAGGCCTCAGAAATAGTCAGGCCTCTCTGAGTACAGAGCCATCTTCTTTCCAGCCAGTACTCAGTATACTTGCACATACACAGAGAGAAACCTGTTCAAACTGGTTCTCCAGCAGCAGGATAGCAACAGTTACAAACCAGTTCCCCAGGTCCTTGCAAATTCAGCCAATAGGCTTCATGCATTTGATTTTCCAGTTAATACATATATAGTATCTTTGCAGACTATCACAAATTTGACACCACTTTAATTGCCATGCTTCAATCCTATGGAATCCTGGAAGATGTAGCTTTACAAGGTCCTTAGCCTTTTCTCTGCCGAATAATGTTGTTTCCTCACCAAATCGCAACTTCCAAAACTCCAAAGCATTGAGTCAGAGCAGTTAAAGTGGTGTCAAACTGAATTCATTCCACAATGGGGATGTACCCCTTTTTCACAAGGACAGAGTCCACGGGGTGATAGATAATTCAGCCTTTTGTTTGGCCAGAAAACTAGTAGTCCAAGGGGTGGAGAGGGCTGCAAAAATAACCTTTTGCGCCCAATCTAGCCCCATGGCAATTTTCTGCCCAGCCCTGGTGTTTAGAATCTGTTGGCATGGTTGCCACTTCACTGTTGGCAAACTACTTATCCCAACACAGAAATCAATAAGATAGCACTGATGTTGCCTTAAGAAGCTTCAGCACTATCCTGTCCCGAAACACTACACTGTGTAACACGATTTTTGTTCCTGGGTTATAAATGTCATTACCTAATTGGTTCTATCATTAAAACATGGAAAAGGTTTATTAAAATGCAAAAACGTTGTCTTTGCAGGACATCTTGCAGCAGATATTGCTAATGTTTTTCAATGAATATCTCACAGAGCCTCAACCAATTCAATACAGTTTGTGGCAGCCACAAAAATGAAGTTTCTGGAAGATAACAATTACTTTCAAAGTACTGTATATACTCGAGTATAAGCCTAGTTTTTCAGCCCTTTTTTTTAAGACTGAAAAACCCTCTTTGGCTTATACTCGGGTGAGGGTCCTGGTTGGCTTATATTTGGGTCAGCTTATACTCGAGAATATATGGTACATTTATTATTTTTCTCTATTATTATTGGTATTATTACATATATTACTTTTCTCTATTATTGTTGCTACTATTACATTTATTTTACTCTATTTTATTATTATTATTATTATTAATACATTTAATATTTCACTCTGATCTTATTATTATTGCATTTATTATTTTACTCTATTTATTATTACTTTTATTATTTTCCTGTATTATTTATTATTATTATTATTATTATTATTATTATTATTACATGTATTATTTTACTCTATTATTATTAAAAGGATCCATAAGCACATTTACATTGAAGAAGATGAGAATAATGATTTGATCAGAGTTGGACAGTCTTATCTTAAATTTGAGCATTATGTAAATACAGTAGAGTCTCACTTATCCAACATAAACGGGCCGGCAGAATGTTGGATAAGCGAATATGTTGGATAATAAGGAGAGATTAAGGAGAAGCCTATTAAACACCAAATTAGGTTATGATTTTACAAATTAAACACCAAAACATCATGTTAGACAACAAATTTGACAGAAAAAGTAGTTCAATGCACAGTAATGCTATGTAGTATTTACTGTATTTATGAATTTAGCACCAAAATATCATGATGTATTGAAAACATTGACTACAAAAATGCGTTGGATAATCCAGAACGTTGGATAAGCGAATGTTGGATAAGTGAGACTCTACTGTATTCAAAAACATTTAACCTACTGATGCCTCACTTAATGTAATTTTATTGGTATCTATTTTTATTTCTGAAATTTACCACCCTCGGCTTATACTGGAGTCAATGTTTTCCCAGGTTTTTTTTGTGGTAAAATTAGGTGCCTCGGCTTATATTCGAGTCGGCTTATACTCGAGTATATACGGTAAGCACCGCACAATTAAACAGGAAATAACACCTTTAAACTAGGAACATTTTTTTTCAAATTTTGTTACATACTGTTATCATGTGGCGCTAAGCGGTTTCATCTGAAATACGTAAGTTCCCAAAGCAATTGTTGTATGTTGGGTTGCTGTGAGTTTTCCGGGCTGTATGGCCATGTTCCAGAAGCAAGTTGGAAACTTGGCAAGTGGGGTTTATATATCTGTGGAATGATGTCAAGGGTGGGAGAAAGAACTCTGTTTGAGGCAAGTGTGAATGTTGCCATTGGCCACCATAATTAGCATTGAATGGCTTTGCAGCTTCAAAGCCTGGCTGCTTCTTGCCTGGGGGCATCCTTTGTTGGGAGGTGTTAGCTGGCCTTAATTGTTTCGTGTCTGGAACTGGCCACCTTGATTAGCATTGAATGGCTTTGCAGTTTCAAAGCCTGGCTGCTTCCTGCCTGGGGGAAATCCTTTGTTGGGAAGTGTTAGCTGGCCTTGATTGTTTCGTGTCTGGAACTGGCCACCTTGATTAGCATTCAGATCCATGAGAAGCATTTGGGCAATTTCAACAGAAAGGAGGAAATCATGAAAATGAACAAAATCTGGCTACCAATATTTTTTTTTATAAAAAAAAAACCTCTAAAATCAGTTCAGTAAATAAAGAACAACACTTAAAAAACAGAGGAATCACAGACAGGAAACAATCAGGGCCAGCTAACACCTCCTAACAAAGGATTCACACCCCCCAGGCAGGAAGCAGCCAGGCTTTGAAGCTGCAAAGCTATTCAATGCTAATCAAGGTGGCCAATTTTTGGGTTGTGAGGTCATCCTGTATAAGGACGGATTGTTACATTAAATGTCACGCCTTTCTAAAGAAGAGGAGGAAGAGTTAAAATGTAAATAGAGGGAAAGAAGCCACAGTATTCTTGGCATTTTCCCCGCCCAACTCCACGCGTGAACGCTCCTGCATTCACACACAGTCCAGCTTCACTCCACAAGGAAGGAGACTCCCCTGGGCTCTTTAAATAGGATCTATAAATACGACCGGCTCGGCTCGGCTCCTGATTGGCCGGCGCCACCGTAGCTGTTTTGCATAATCCCGCAGGCGTCACCTGATTGGCCGCATCGGACCACGCCCCCTTTTGCTTCCTGCACTCCACCCCTCCTCGCTGAAGACGAGTGGAGCCGGCTTTTAAAGCCGCGCATGCGCACTCGTCCCCAGAAACTGCTGGCTGGGATTGTATCCACTCTGGGTGGGCAAACGCGGGGGAAAGTGGGCTTTGTTTATTGTTGTTGCTTTGTGCCTTTGTTTTGCCAATTCATAGGGATCCTAAAGTGAACCGATCGTGGCAATTTGCGGTTTGCAATGCATTCACATTGTAAAATTAATGCGGTTTGATACCACTTTAATAACAATGTCTTACTGCAGTGGAGTGCTGGAAGTTGCGGTCTTCTCTGCCACAGAAAACAGGCCTCTTACCAAACTGCTGCTCTCAGGATTCCATCTCATGCAGACATCGCCCTTAAAGTGTAATGCATCCACATTGTAAAATTAATGCGGTTTGATACCACTTTAATAGCAAAGTCTTACTGCAATGGAGTGCTGGGAGTTGCAGTCTTCTCTGCCACAGAAAACAGGCCTGTTACCAAACTGCTGCTCTCAGGATTCCATCTCATGGAGACATCGTCCTTAAAGTGGTATAAAACTGGATTAATTCTACAATGTAGATGCATCCACAGTAAAGTTTCAAACCCTCGTCTCCGGAGTCTTAGGATGCATCTACAGGTGTGGAATAACCGCATCGTCCAGTGTGAAATAACTTCATTGTCCAGTGTGGAATAATTGGATGGCCATCTGTCTGGAGTGATTCGCTTGTGTATTTCTACAGGGAAGTGATTTGGACTGGACGACCTTCCTCCAACTCTAGGATTCCAGTTGCAAGTTCATTTCGTATACAGTAATCCGAAATTTGGGAATGACCCCGAGGCCATCTAGTCCAACCCAAGTTCTGCCACAATCAAAGCACTCCCAACAGATGGCCATCTAGTCTCTGCTTAAAAACCTACAGAAAAGATTGTGCAACAGTGCCGTTCAGCACTAGAGTTGTGTAACATGCAGAGGGCTTTTCTATTGCCCTTGTATTATATCTTATCTGGCATTTCTTCCCCCACCAAACTATGAATCCCAAATTCCACAGCACTGAGCAAACTTCAAGGCTTAGTACGTAAGCACAGCGTAGGGTGTCAGTTGAATTAATACACTATTGAATTGATGCAGTTTGACACTATGTCATGGGATTTTTTGTGTTGTTGAAGTATCTCAGGGCCAGAATCACTGGGTTGCTCTGAGCTTTCCGGGCTGTATGGCCATGCTCCAGAAGCATTCCCTCCTGACGTTTCACCCACATCTGTGGGAGGCATCTTCAGAGGTTGTGAGGTCTGTTGGAAACTAAGCAAGTGGGGTTTATATATCTGTGGAAGATCCATGGTGGGAGAAAGAACCCTTTTCTGTTGGAGGCAGGTGTGAATGTTGAAGTTAATCACCTTGATTAGCATTGAAAAGCCTGCCTGCCTACCTCTTGCCTGGGGGAATCCTTTGTTGGGAGGTGTTAGCTGGCCCCGATTGTTTCATGCCTGGAATTCCCCTGTTTTCTGAGAGTTGCTCTTTATTTTCTGTCCTGATTTTAGAGGGTTTTTTTAAATATTGGTAGCCATATTTTGTTCATTTTTATGGTTTCCTCCTTTCTGTTGAAATTGTCCACATGCTTGTGGATTTCAGTGGCTTCTCTGGTATTTGTTAGAGTGGTCTCAAATAATAAGCTGCGTCCAGATTGGTTCATCAAGTGCTCTGCTATGGCTGACTTCCCTGGTTGAATCAGTCTTCAGTGCCTTTCGTGTTCCTTGATTCATGTATGGGCAATGCTGCTGCTTTTGGTGGTCCCCAAAGCCTTTGGCAACGCAAAGCAAGGCCAAATTTCAATACTGGTAGCCTCTGTACAAAGGATCCCCCAGGCAGGAAGCAGCCAGGCTTCGAAACTGAAAAGAGAAAGAACTCTTGTTTGTTTGAGGCAAGTGTGAATGTTGCAAATCAGGGTCAGCTAACGCTTCCCAAGAAAGGATTCCCCTTTATTGTCTGGAATTCTCCTGTCTTCTGAGGGCCAGCTAACACCTACCAACAATTCCACAGGCAGGAAGCAGCCAGACCTTGAAGCTGCCAGGCTATTCAATGTTAATCAAGGAGGCCAGTTGCAACATCCTCACCTGCCTCAAACAGACAAGAGTTCTTTCTTCCCACCCTGGACATTATTCCAGTCTTTTAAACTTGAACACGCCTAACTGTATTTTATAATGTGTTTTATGAATGCCCGATGTGAGTTAATAACTTTTTAACTGATTTATAGTGCATTGTATAATTTTTATATATGTGTTTTTTGTAAGCCGCCCTGAGTCCCCTGTTGGGCGAGAAGGGCGGGATATAAATTTTGTAATAAATAAATAAATAAATAAATAAATAAAATATATAAAGCCCACTTGCCCAGTTTCCAACAGACCTCACAACCTCTGAGGATGCCTGCCATAGATGTGGGCGAAACGTCAGGAGAGAATGCTCCTGGAACATGGCCATAGAATCTGGAAACCTCACTACAACTCTCAGGACTCCACAGCATTGAGCCATGGTAGTTAAAAGTGCATTAATTCAACAGTGTAGATCAGACATGGGCAAATCTGGGCCCTCCAGGTGTTTTGGACTTCAACTCCCACCATTCCTAACAGCCTACCGGCTGTTAGGAATGGTGGGAGTTGAAGTCCAAAACACCTGGAGGGCCCAAGTTTGCCCATGCCTGGTGTAGATGCACCTTCCCCAGGCAAACAATGCATTGTTCTCCACCTGGCACTAGTGTCTAATTTTCTGAAAACAGGTTACAGCAAAGCAGAACCGCCTTCCGATGACCCCATGTCTTTCTTACCAAACCCTGCCCTGCACTGTGGCCTGTGTGTAGGAATATGCAGAACAAGCGATGACGCCATTCGTACCCACAACACTGAACCCTTTATTTATCTTCCCCGCCCAAAGCCCAAGGAATTTCACAGATACACATTTTGTCTGGGAAAGAGGGAGGAGAAGGCCAGCGAGGGCTGATTTGCCGAGGCTGTGGTTCCATGCCAAGAGCGTTCGATTGTGCATTCAGAAGACTGCAGGCTCTGCAGATTATTGTTATTATTCAAGGGCGTAACTGAGAAAGAAGGGCTGAGTTTCGGGAAAAGCTCGGCCTCACCAAACTACAACTCCCAGGACTCCGTAGCATTGAGCCATGGTAGTTAAAGTGGTGTCAAGCTGCATTCATTCTCCAGCATAAATGCACCCTATGAGAGCAAAGTTTGAATGCTTACTCAGCCCTAGAAACCGGATTGGTCTTGGGAAAGTCACATACTCTCAGCCCTAGAAAACCAAGAGATAGCTTTGTCTTAGGGTGGAAATGACTCGAGTTATCAGTGTCTGTACTTTTAACATTGTCTTTTTGTTTCTATTCTTAAGAATTGGGTGTGATCCCCAAAAGATGTGCCAGATGTGTTCATCTTTAAGATCCTACAAAAACCTTTCCTTTGTTTATAAAGCTCATTGAGCTCCTACTATCACCTGAATATGGTTTTGGAAGTGTTTGCGATTTTAGGGAGAGAGCGCTCCCTTCTGGTGAAAATGTTTTCCAAAGCTACAAAATGAATTTATCTGGGTTGCTGTGAGTATTCCAGGCTGTATGGCCATGTTCCAGAAGCATTTTCTCCTGACGTTTCGCCCACATCTATGGCAAGCATTCTCAGAGGTTGTGAAGTCTGTTGGAAACTAGGCAAAAATATAAATCTGTGGAATGTCCAGGGTGGGAGAAATAACTCTTGCCTGTTTGAGGCAAGTGTGAATGTTGCAAATCAGGGCCACCTCCCAACAAAAGATTCCCCCAGGCAGGAAGCAGCCAGGCTTTGAAGCTGCAAGGCTATTCAATTGCAACATTCACACTTGCGTCCAACAGACAAGAACTTTTTCTCCCACATTCCACAGGTATATATAAACAACCTCTGAGGATGCCTGCCAAAAATGTGGGCAAAACGTCAGGAGAGAATGCTTCTGGAACATGGCCATACAGCCCAGAAAACTCACAGCAACCCAGTGATTCCAGCCATGAAGTGGCTGAGGGGGGAAAGGAAAGGTCCTGAAGCTGTTAGGAATGGGAGTTGAAGTCCAAAACACCTGGAGAGACAAAGGTTGCCCATGCCTGCTTTAACCAGTATGGCTCAATACTATGCAGTCATGGGAGTTGTAGTTTGGTGAGTCACCAGCATTCTTTGGCATCAAAGGCTAACAGCATTTTAAAACTACAACTCCCATTATTCCCTAGCATTGAGACATGGCAGTCAAAGTGGTGTCGAACTGCCTTAATTCTACAGTGGAGATGCACCCTTAGTCTTTATCAGGAGATAATTGCGAGATATAAATATATACAATAATAGTCCAAGATTTGATCCAACACAATTTTACAATTTGATTTGGCAACAGGGGGAGGAGGAAGACTTCTGCATGATTTTGCCTGCGATTCATTTTCAGACTGTATACACTAAGATGTATTTCACCAAGTTAGCACACTTTTGCAGCCTGCTAAAGAGATTAGATTACTCCTTTTTTAATCATTAGCCAGACACAATTGTTTAAAAGGTTGTTTTGGCTTTATTCATTTCATTGTAATGGCTGAACAGTATCAGATGGTAATGATCATGTGAAAAGCACTCGCTTCCCAGCTGGAGCTTGAATATGGATTCAGGCAAGGGCTCAGCAGCTGCTGTATTGATCCCTGTATCTATGGATGACTGGGTGACAGACCTGCAGAGCAGGGAACAACTGAGCGGATGGAGACTGGGTTGTATCCACACAGCAGGGATCCATTCTACGGTTGCCTGGGATTTGTAGTTTGTTGGGATTCTGTCCACTCTTTGTGCTGTGAGTCAGGGAGGAACTAGAAATCCCAGGATTCTATAGGGGAGGAAGGCATGTCAATAGAGTTAATACCATTCTTCAATGCTATGGAATTGTGGGAGCTGTGGTTTTGCAAGGTCTTTAGCCTTCTCTAGCCCTCAGTGGTGCAGTGGGTTAAATCACTGAGCTGCTGAACTTGCTGACCGAAGGTCGGTGGTTCAAATCCAGGTAGCAGAGTGAGCTCCTGCTATTAGCCCCAGTTTCTGCCAACCTAGCGGTTCAAAACATGCAAATGTGAGTAAATTAATAGGTACTGCTCTGGCGGGAAGGTAACGTGCTCCATGCAGTCATGCTGGCCACATGTCCTTGGAGGTGTCTACGGACAATGCCGGCTCTTTGGCTTAGAAATGGAGATGAGCACCAATCCCCAGAGTTGGATACAACTAGGCTTAATGTCTGGGGAAACCTTAGTCTTCTCTGCCAAAGAGTGTTGATGTCTCACCAAAACTAAATCAGATCTAATTTGCCAAATAGTCACTGTTGAATGTTTTTAGGTTGAATGTTTTTATGTTGAATGTTTTTATGTTGAATGTTTTTTATATTGTGGAATGATATTTTAAATTGTATGTCGCTCGGAGCACTCTGGTGGAGAGCGACTAATTAAGAAATAAAGTGAAGTGAAGTGAAGTGAAAACTACCACTCACACTGAGTCATGGTAATGAAATGGATGTCAAATTGCATTAATTCTACAGTGTAGATGCACCCCAGGTCTACAAAAGCTTGTGCCACTGACTGGGTTCTCTCAGTTAGTCTCTAAAATGCGACAAGATCCCTTTGCAAATGGATATAGCAGATTAACAAGACTAGGTCTTCAAATTCTAACCTCCAATAGGCTCAGCACCCTGGATAGTCCCTTTAAAATTCAGATTAAAACCTAGTGTGATAACAATATTCCATATCGCAGCTAACCTGCTTGCAAGTGCACGATGTGCGAAAAAAGACTCCTGGGATCTACTTTTCCCAACTTTCAACTTGTATGGAGCCCAATCAACATCTAAAGCCACCAGATGGTGCTAATGTCCACTATATGAGTAAACAACAACAAGACTCTTAAACAACTGTTTCTTTGGAGTTTGGCTGTTTTGCTCTAGTTTTCTCCATACTTTTCTTCTATTCCTTTGGAAGGCATCCTTTGGCTGTCTTCCTTTCTCCTAAGGAAGTGGTTCTCAACCTGGGGTCTCCAGGTGTTTTTGGCCTCCAACTCCCAGAAATCCCAACAGCTGGTAAACTAACTGGGATTTCTGGGAGTTGTAGGCCAAAAACATCTGGGGACCCCAGGTTGAGAACTACTGTCCTAAGGCATCTTTTGTCCTCTACTGGGGTTTGGAATATCTAGTGGGATTGGCGAAGAGTGATATTAGTTCTCACATTTCTCCTGCATTTAAGAGATGTTTAACATTGGATATTTTCTAGTTTATCAAGCAAGCCTGTTGTTGTTGTTGCTGCTACTACTACTACTACTGTTTTTCATAGCATCGTTTCTAGCAGACTAAGCAAGGTCTGCTAACATTGATGGAGATAACAAGATTTCCATCTTAGGATGCCAGGTATGGGATGACTTTTCTCCTCCTTTGCTCAGAAAAGGGTCAGCAACTCTAGAACAAGATGACCACATCAGCATCATAGGAGACCTTGCAGGGGGTTGTACAGGTAGACCCTGAGTTGCAAACATCTGACTTACAAGTGACTCATAAATAAGAATGGGCTTAGACTACACAAAATGAGATAAATCTACTCCTCGAAAGGGAGATGCACTCCTGAAAGTGTTATCATGGGGAAAAGGTGTCTCACTGAAGCTTTATCGCCAATCCTTGTTTCCACAGCAAGCCACATTTTTCAAAACAGCTTTAGAACAAAAGAAAGGAATATTTTAAGACCAGGAAAATAAAATGATTGGTTCATGTCTGAAGGGGCACATTTGATCATAATCCAGCCCAGAAAGCTGGTCCATTGGGGCAATGATCCATTCAGTGTGTGAGTGTGTGTGTGTGTGTGTCACAGTGGATAGCTGCTATGATGAAGAACAGCGTAAGTAGCTAAGGAACATGATCAAATTTGCCTTTGGCTTGGGTTTTATTACAGCACTCTGATTGATATCTCCTTGGAATCAATAAACAATTGCTTTGGTGCAATTGTGACCATGTTTCATTTTGACAGACCTTCGAGCCTGAGTCTTCCCGGGATCTGATTGGATACAGATTCTGGAAATATGACATTTCCATTTTTGGAACACAGACAATGCATACCACCCAAGGGATGTTGGGCTTCGGATGCTTGTGCTGATGTGTGAAATCAATAGTGCTTGTTACTTGTGTGTGTATTTGTTCATGATTAGGCAAGTTTGTGGAGTCTGTTTATCTCATCATAGAACATCTGATTGAGCACAGAAGCCGTCAATAACTTCCATATTGAGGAGAGGGCAAGCTTGAAGACTTGAAGGCTTCCATATTGAGGAGAGGGCAAGCTTGTATTTTGATGCTTCAGAGACTAGGACATGCCGTGATGGATTGAAATAGCAGTGAAGATGAAAAATTTGGAGTTTTGGCAAACCCACGTATACCGAGGGGAAAAGCCTGGCGAGTTCCGCTAACCGCGAATGTTCCAAGACAAGAAATCAGGATCTCATCAGCATGAACATAAGCAACAGAAGTTTTTATTAGATCTGCAGAAGGCAACAAAGGCTCAAATATGTAAGTGTACTAAAAGGCAGGCATCTTTATACATAAAGAATTCCATTCCATGCATTAACATTGCTACTCGCTTGAAATTCCCTCCCAACCCTCTGACTGGCCCATTTGGAGAATCCAAATGGTGTTTCCTGGGCCTCTGATTGGTTCAGAAGCAGGATCTTGCCGACTCATTCCCTGATTGGCCACAGAGGCAATGACGTGGCCAGGATTCCCCTCCCAGCTGAACAGGGAAGCTCTGGAGCCTCCAATGGTTGAGCGAGGGAGTGCTTGCAGTGGAGATATCAAGTTCACCTTTGGGGATGTTTCAAGACAATAAAAGTACAGAAAATTCAATGAGTAAATTATACAGGTGTCCACTGTATATTGGGGGGGGGGTGTATTGGTGTTCGACAATAGTGTGATGCCTCATGGGCCTTGTAGTCCTGTTCCTAGTGCTATCGTGGCAGATGAAGATGAAAACATGGGGTTTTCGCCGGTTCAACAAGAACCGGAGTCCTTTCACCTGCCGGATGTTGATGTTTGTCCTCAAGAATTCAGTAAAACAGACCTTGGGCATTCCTCGCCTCCGTTTCCCAGGAGGGAATCTTACTCTAGAGACAGAGGAGTCAGAGAAGCAAATCGCAGGAGTTTACGGATCGCTGCCAAACAACAGGCTGATTAGGCCTGCTTCCCTTGGGAAATTCTAAGGAGTCTTGCATCTGGACAGAGTTGGGTTTCGCTTCTCGTTCTCTAGGGAAAGAGTTTGTTGGCGGGAAAACGAGACCCAATATAGGTGTTTGACGCGGGAGATTCTTTGCGGAGTCAACAGAGCTGCTTCAGGAGTGAGATCGTGTGTGGACTTCGTAACCCCAGTTCCTTGCTTCCCGGATCAAGAATTCAAGTACTGCCTTGCCTTGCTGTTATCCACGGACCTTGTTCCAAGATTCACTGTTTGCCTTGTTTCTAGTCACGGACCTTGTCAAAGAACCAAGTCTATTTCCAGCCTTGTTGTCAAGCTTCCTTGGACTTCTAAGACTCTGACATTTCCCCACACTATTGCTTGGCAATAGTGTGTGTTTCGGTATTGGATAAAGAACTTTGAACTCTAATATCATTTATTGGACAATACTTTCTTGGACTATATTTGACCTCATTTGAAAGGTCTGCTTCTGAACTATATTCTTCACTTGTTTTTATTGCTTTTATATATTTCCTTAATAAAGATATTAGATAGAGATTGGCCTCCGTGTATGGTTCTTGGTGCCCAGCTGCCAGGGGTCTGACAAATAGCAGGAAAAGAGATCTTGCCTAAACATTAGAAAGAACTTCCTGATGGTTAGAGTTGTTTGGCAGTGGAATATGCAGCCTTGGAGTATGTTGGAGCCTCCTTCTCTGGAGTTTTTTAACAGATGCTTGATGGCTATCTGTTGGGAGAGCTTTGATTGTGTATTCCTTCATGGCGGAATGGGATTAGATTGGATGGCCCTTGTGGTCTTTCCCAACTATATAATTTTATGACGGCAGTGAATCCACTGTAGGTTTCAGTCTAGATTTTTAAAGGAACTGTCCAAAGGAGTAACTGAACACAGGAGTAACTGAACACAGAGTAGACTCCACTATTGAACTGATATGGAAGACAATGCTGATTGAGTGAAATTACAAAATAGTATATCAAGTCCATGGGTATGTTTGTCATAGGCTGATCTTGTCACATTGGAGGGTTATAGGAGGAAAGAGCTGCCACAAATGCTAAAATTGTCCTATCTACACAAGGCTATGAAATGGCATGGGATGTCTCTTGGATCTGGTGGCCACATTAATACCTTTTTTGTAGACGATTTTAAAATCCTCCAGAAAATTGCAGGACTTGTAAGCTTGCAAGTTCTACTCATATCCTCAATGAGAAGGAAAGGAACATATTGGAGTTTATGGCTCATGATAAATTTTGTAAGATAATTTTAAAATCCTTTCAAAAACTTTCAAAAAGCACTTCAGTGTCATACACTGACTTAAAGTTTAGAAACATAAAATCGATTTTTAGAGGCTACAACTCCGAGAACTTTCCTCATCCAGCATGGGCATTATTTTTGTGCTTTATCAACAACAACAACAACAACAACAACAACAACAGCAACAACAACACATTTCTCCCAGCTCTGCACAGAGTAAGCATTCAGCCCACTCCAACAAATAGCTGCTGCTAGAGGCTGCTTTCTTAGGAAGTTAATCAATAGACCATTTAATAGTCTTGTAAATAATTAGTGTCGGACTAGTCATTCTTGACGGATGGCTCCAGGCAAGCTTTGAAAATGTAAATAACCATTAGGTTATTGTTTAACAGGATAGACAATAAAAGCAATTAAGCAGCTAAATGAAGTGCCATTTCATGAGGATTTGACAAAGATGCAATGTTGTGCCTGAGCTGCCCTCCCCTTTGCTTCATGCTGATGGATGGAAAGCACTATGAAAATCAGAGGGAGTATTGATAATGTTGCTCTTGTCAGGGAAAAACATAAAGTCGGTGCTAGGTGAACATTCAGCATCCTTGCTGAAAAAAAATCCAGAAAAGAAATATACCTCTGTTGGTCACCCAAAATGCACAAAACACTTCATATCAGTTTTCGAAGCTCCACTGAATTCTTAGAAACATGGGATCATAGAGGTCAAAGAGTCCCCTAAGAGAAAATATTTCATGTCATCCTTCTAGCATAGTTATTATGAAAAATGTGCAGATAAGAAACACCCTCAAATAAAGAGTTAAATTCCAAAGGCTTTTAAAATTACTTTTCCATTATTCTTTTTGCAAAGTTTAAAAACAGTCCCCTGTCTTTGTAAGTTGTCTAGTGCTTTATTCTTTATTCATCACAACCAATTTGTCTGTTTCTGTTATTCTGAAAACCATTACTATCCATTCTTCCACAGTTCTGGAGATTTTTTCACTCACCCACTGAGTGATCTTAGTGATCACATACTCTCAGCTCCAGAAAATCCAATGTTAGGTCTGCCTTACAGTTGGCAGACGTTGGAAACAACGCGAAAGCACACAACAACAAATAGGTAGTCAGTCACTAAGGGTGCATCTGTTGTCGAACACAATACCCCCCCCCCCCCCCCCCCGGTAATGATTTATAGTTTCTCTGAATTCACGGAATAAAAATATAATTTTCAATTCTTTGTTTAAACTCTTCGCTGAACTTCTACAATTGCGTAGAACAGGGATACCGGCAGGTGGACCAGTGACAGTAGCTCCCCTATAAAGACTGTATTGTTTCCAAAGATATACTTTCATAAAGTATATTTTTCCTTTCAACTTTCTGCCAATTTTGAATCCCTGAACACTATTTCTATTTCTATTCCTATATCTATTTTATATACGATTTCTGCCAAGTCTTTCAGCCACCCCACAGAGGTATTTCCTGGGCAGATGAGGCTGGGCAAATCCTCCCGGCTATCCCTGACAAAGGTGAAAATCAGGTTCCATTGTGTGTACGTGTAGATTGATAGCTGTCAAATGTATGCTATGCTGCAATTTTGAAAGCATTCTGCTTGTACACACATCCTTTCTGGCCAGATCAAATAAACCTCTACGGCTTGTCTTCAACCTGGTGAATGGCTTTCTCTCCTGGCTCAATTAAGCATAACTGTGCTCGCCAGGCACAGATTCTTTTATCCATGGTCCTAGTTATATACTTCACATCTACACTGTAGAATTAGTGCAGTTTGACACCACTTGAAAGCTGTGGCTTGATGTTGTGGAATCCTGGGACGTGTAGTTTGGTGAGGAACCAAGAAACTTTGGCAAAGAAAACTAAGGGACTTTGTAAAACAGCAAGCTGAATTATTCCATAGCATTGAACTATTCTCTGACTTCAGCTCCTCTAAAATCATGGGTTCAAAGAGCCTGGAATGTCTGGCTAATCCAGAAGGCGAAATCAGACACAGATGAGTTAGGAGGCAAAATCAGAGGTTTTTATTCTTTCTGGTCAGAAAGGATGTCAGTGAAGAAAAATACTTCAAAGTACCAATATAACACAATGGAAAATATAGAGCATTTTAATTTCATTTGATAGTTATTCAGGAAAACCTTGCCAGATCCTGGTTGGCTGAGAAAGTGTCCAGCTAGGATCCATGCTCTGGTTGGCTAAGGGCTCCTTGGATTGGCTTCATTGATTGGCTCCTGGCGGTGGTAGGAAATGCCATAAACTGTCATTCATGGATTTGAAGTGTCAGTTCATTTAATGATCCACCTCCAGGAGAGGCACTTGGGAAAGGAATGCAGTGTGTCAATATGCGAAAGAGTTCATGATGGGCTTATTGGGTTAATTCTGGTGGGTGAGTCCAGTATACATAATGGATACCTGTGGGTGATAACAATTTCAGTAAGTGAACATGGCTCTAACGTACATTCATTGAGCAATTTACCCTCTGTCTCCCAGTCTATTGTGAGGGGATTATGGAGATCAAGGTAGGGGTCCTGGGTGCAACCGGACAGCATTCCAAAGGTGATTTTTATAGCAAAGGTAAAGGAAAAAGGGCCGGGCTGTGGCGCAGGCTGTTGAGCAACCAGCTGCAACAAATCACTCTGACCAAGAGGTCATGAGTTCGAGGCCAGCTCGGAGCCCTGTGTTTTGTCTTATGTTTGTTCTATGTTAAGGCATTGAATGTTTGCCTTATATGTGTAATGTGATCCACCCTGAGTCTCCTTCGGGGTGAGAAGGGCAGAATATAAATAGTAATACTGTAAATAAATTAAATAAATAATAAATAAAAACAAAACCCGCATCCCGCCAGGTCTTACCGAGCTGTGGTTACCAATTCATATAACTTATATATTTCATATTTGAGGGTGGTGGTGGTGGTGGGGGGGGGGTGTTCTGATTTCTCAATAACAGAACCATGGCAGTTAAAATAGTGTCAAACTGCATTAATTCCAAAATGTAGATGTACCTTTATAAATAAAAATCCAGTACGACCGCTGTTTTTCCACATTGGATTTTGTATGCATGCTCATGAGACATGTTTTAATGGTTTTACCATTTTTATCAGCTCACAGCATAAAATAAGATGTGATATAATCTAGGGTGTGTCTACATTGTAGAATTAATGCCTCTTGACACCACTTTAACTGCCATGACTCGCAAGAATTGGAGTTCTATAAGGTCTTTAGCTTTCACTGTTGAAGAGTGCTGGTGCCTCTCCAAAATTCAACTCTGATTATTCCCTAGCATTGAGCCAGATCAGTTAAAGTGATGTCAAACTGCATTAATTCTATAACGTGAATGCACCCCAGGTATACTTTTCATTTTGCATTTTCCATCTCTTCCAATTTGGTGCCCTTCAATGAAGAGGACATGTTGGATGACCTCCACAGCTCAGAACCAACATTGGGTGCATGGATGTGTAGGTGAATAGCATTCACTAGCGCATATTTTGGACTTGACGTGTGGGCAGATCAACACAAAATATCGCTTCTTGTCACCGCCCTCTACCTATCGGAGTCCTCCAAGTAGCAGCATTTTTCAAACCTTCCCAGGAAACCACTCATTTGACTGTCAACAACATTGAAAACATACTCCAAACTGTGTTGAAACTGTTTGCTTTTATTTAGCTTACTGGAAAAATGTAGTTTTTGGCAATGAGTACCCACCCACCCAATGGAGACCCCTCCCCAATAATAATGTTATGGAATACACTGCTCATTCATAGATGTTTTAAAATGTTGGTTCTCCATTTCTGAAGCTACTTTATTTCTGTGGTGACTGTGGTTTTTGCAAACCGATGTTGCTTCCAGCTTTGGTCAACACTGGGAACAGGTCTTGAATGCTTCTTAGAGACACTCTACTAAGGCAATGCAAGAAACATATAATAACATAATTCATAAATACTCCACCCTATCACTTTCCTTGGGATCTACTTATTTGAGAATGAGATGTATGGGAGTGATAAATTTAGAAGAATTTTATTTCTTTTCTGAGAGTTAAAGTCAATTGCACTAATTCCTCTAAGAACATAATTCTAGAGACAAGCCCCAAATATACAATTATATTACTTTTCTTCTCAATCCCCTAATAAGGGCACGGAAAGCAACTGATATATTTGTGTGTGGGAACTTTGGTTGGCAAAGGGATGGGCTTTTAATAGTCTGTTTACCAGTAATATACCAAATGAAAATTGTTCTCTACTGGCTAACTTTCTATTCACATGGGAGAAAATATATTCATTTGATTTATTCAGAAGTTTTGTCAATGTAATCCTCTAAGTCTGAAAGTGACTGAGTAGGAATCTGAACCAGGGCCTCTCAAAGTCCTAGGGAGCATCCACGTTGTAGAAATAATACAGTTTGACCTGACTTTAACTGCCATAGTTCAATGCTATGGACTCATGGAATTTGCAATTTGGTGATGCATCAGCACTCTTTGATAAAAAGCACAAGCACTCTTTTAAAACTACAACTCACACTATTTTGAACTTTCTGGAGACCACGTGAAGGTTCCTAAATGCAGGTATGACCTTTTATTTCACCAGTACCCACCTTTCTTATAGTTTCCAGTTTAGAAGTTTGATCTATGCTTTTTAGCATGATGGGTGCTTACCTCTTTTATCCTTTTCTTTCTGCTTTGCTGATCATGTATGCTTAGTAAGGGTTTTCAGTGGGATTAGCCAGAGTAAAGTCCTATTCTTCCCCAGTTCAAGCTTTATCATATTATTTTAGATACACTACAGCAACCCGATACTGAATGTCTATATTTCTCCATCCTTCTGTCACTCGAGCAATTTCAGCTGACCGCTAAAGGTGGGTTCATAGCCCAGAATGCTCCATTACTTTCAAAAGGTCGGATTAAGACACGAACTGGGTTTGAAGCCAACAAACAGAAGTTTATTCTTTCAGGCCAGAAAGGATGTCAGTACAGAGTCTATCCTCTCAAAAGACCTGACATAAGGCTTACAGAGGAGTACAGAGCATACTTTAACTCTATCTATTCAACTTGTATGCAGAACACATCATGCAACGTGCGGGGCTTGATGAATCCAAGGCCAGAGTTAAAATTGCTGGAAGAAACATTAACAACCTTAGGTATGCAGATGATACCACTCTGATGGTCGAAAGTGAGGAGGAGCTGAGGAGCCTTATCAACAAGGTGAAAGAAGAAAGTGCAAAAGCCGGGTTGCAGTTAAACATCAAGAAAACTAAGATCATGGCAACCACACCTTTTGATAACTGGCAAATAGAAGGAGAAAACGTGGAGGCAGTGACATAATTTATATTTCTAGGTGCGAAGATCACTGCAGATGCAGACTGCAGCCAGGAAATCAGAAGATGTTTACTTCTTGGGAGGAGAGCAATGGCCAACCTCAATGATAAAATAGTGAAGAGCAGAGACATCACACTGGCAACGAAGGTCCGCATAGTGAAAGCAATGGTATTCCCCATAGTAACCTATGGTTGTGAGAGCTGGACTGTAAGGAAGGCTGAGCGAAAAAGGAGAGATGCTTTTGAACTCTGGTGCTGGAGGAAAATCCTGAGAGTGCCTTGGACCGCAAGAAGATCCAAGCAGTCCATCCTCCAGGAAATAATGCCCAATGGCTGCTCACTGGAGGGAAGGATATTAGAGGCAAAGCTGAAGTATTTTGGCCACATCATGAGAAGACAGGAAAGCTTGGAAAAGATCACAATGCTGGGGAAAATGGAAGGAAAAAGGAAGAGGACGACCAAGGGCGAGATGGATGGACGGTATCCTCGAAGTGACTGGCATGATCTTGAAGGAACTGGGGGTGGCGACAGCCAACAGGAAGCTCTGGCGTGGACTGGTCCATGAGGTCACAAAGAGTCGGAAACGACTATGTGATTGAGCAGCAGCACAAAACATTTTATCCACTTTGACAGCCATTCAAAATATCTGCGCCTTCTCATGATTGGTGGAAAAGCCAACCCAGTTTGGATCCAGGATCCTGATGTCACTGGCTGGAGGCGGTTTCCCCTGTGAAGGGATAAAAATAGCTGTTGTTGGTAAATTTAAAGTCCACGTCTGTTTAAATGCCCATCCCCGTGAGAGGTGCGAGTCCAGGAATGTGTTGACGTCAAATGTAAATAGTCCCATGATAATGCCCAGTCCAAGTAAATACAAAGAGATAGCTGGAAAACAGAAAAAGCTGGTTGAGATTATTTGATGAAACAAAGGCTGGTCTCACCCACAGCAAGTCTGTTGGTGCATATCAGCTAATGACCCAAATCCCATTGATGGGAGCCAGAAGTTTCCCAATGCATGTAAGCGTTTTTTTGGGGGGAGCAGATTTATAGGCAAAAGGTTTGTCAATGGAAGGGAGTTATGGTTTACATAAACACAATAGATATCCCACCAATGAAACTTGGGCACGTTCAGGCTTGCATACATTAGCTGGCTTAGTCCGCTTCCTGTCTCAAGGTATGAGATTAAGCAAGAATATTTCATAGATTTGCAATTCCAGTTACAGTTTAAGGGTTTGATTTCACTTGCTATAATTTATACAATTTTATAAAAGTAGATTTCATACACAAGAGGAGATATAGCTGTCCAAACGTTTCCAGAGTTCAGGAGCAGAATTTCAAAATTACAGAATTGGTAAAAAGGAGAGAGAGAGAGAGAGAGAGAGAGAGAGAGAGAGAGAGAGAGAGAGAGAGATAATTCATGTTTAATTCATCTCTGTTGGTTTGTGTTTAATTAGAAATGGGGTCAATTTATTGATAACACCATTATGCTCTCAAAGCCAATGGTGCTTAAAAGCTTTCCAACAAGGAGGACATAGAAGACTGAATGGGCATAAAATGTTTTGTAAAAAAAGGAGCTTCTTTGCCATATGCTTTGTTAATGTAGAATATCTTCAAACAGGAGGGTGACTTTTAAACAGAGGACTGTCATACTGATATACCTTACAGGTGGCATTGACAAGGTTTCAGGCAGGAAAATATGTTGAATTTCATATGAGTCCAGTCCAAAAAAGCAGCCAATTCTGAATACGCAGGTAGTCACTGACGTCAAGATCTGGAATCCAGCAAAGTTTGAGTAAGGGCTGCCAAGGCGTCTCCACCCAACTTGGCCTTAAATCCTGCATTTCAATCATAGCCACACTCCTCACACCTACTGGCCACACTGCATGCCAAGCCAAACCATTCTGATGTGGACTTTGCCCCAGCAAAGCAACAGCAAAAACCCAAACCATTTCATTTTAAGCTGTTCCTAAAGAAGGGATATATAGAGAATAAAATCAAATATCCACATCATCTAGATTCATCTAGCCTAGCCTTCCCGAAGATGACAATTCCCAGAGGTATAGCTGCCATCGTAACCCAGTCAGGGTTAGAATAACACCACACTAGTTAAAGCAATATAGTCCAGCAAAGTCTAGGTTTTAACCCACAAAAGAACCTCACCTTGTTGCTGCTTCTCTTTCTGGTGCTTGATGCTTTCCAAGTTATGAAAGTCTAGGCCACCAGCTTTTGTACCTGAAGATTAATGCCTCTTCAGACTGGTCTGCGTGACTATCTTTTTCTACATGGTGGGAACTTTTTACAAGAGAGAATAGCCTGGCCCTAATCTGCACTACCATATACAGTAGAGTCTCACTTATCCAACATAAACGGGCCAGCAGAATGTTGGATAAGTGAATATGTTGGATAATAAGGAGAGATTAAGAAAAAGCCTATTAAACATCAAAATAGGTTATGATTTTACGAATTAAGCACCAAACATCACGTTATACAACAAATTTGACAGAAAAAGTAGTTCATTACACATTAATGCTATGTAGTAATTACTGTATTTACGAATTTAGCACCAAAATATCATGATATATTGAAAACATTGACTACAAAAATGCGTTGGATAATCCAGAACGTTGGATAAGTGAATGTTGGATAAGTGAGACTCTACTGTAATACAGTTTCAAACAGTGCAGTCTAGATGGAGCCACTGTCTGGAGTTTTGCTAAAGTCCATCGTTAGGGTTGCCATAAACAGGAATGACTTGAAGACATACAAGACAAATAAAGAGCAAAAGGATGTAAATAACCAAAGCACATAAATATGTATACTGCATTTGAATGCTTAGTCCACAATCGATCTTCACTTACACTTTCCATACAGTTTCCCAGAAGAACTGAGCTGCAAAGAAACCTATTCTTAATTCAAACTGGCTGGGCTGATTGATTGTGCCTTATGCCATAGCAAAACTGTGGAGTAGAACCTCTAGAATATCTCTCTCAGGGGTTATGTTTTTTTTGGGGGGATTTTGGGAGCTGTTGTTCAAAAGTAACATTGGAATCCTATATAACTTTTACTGGATACGGACATTACTGGATACGCAACTGGACTATTCTAATTTCCACAGATGTAGGGGTTAAACCACTGAGCTGCTGTACTTGCTGACTGAAAGGTGTTGAATCCAGGGAGAAGGGTGAGCTCCTGCTGTTAGCCCCAGCTTCTGCCAAACTAGCAGTTCAAAAACATGCAAATGTGAGTAGATCAATAGTTACTGCTCTGGCAGGAAGGTAATGGCACTCCATGCATAAACTTGGAGGCATCTATGGACAACGCTGGCTCTTTGGCTTGGAAATGGAGAGCACCAACACCCAGAGTCAGACACAACTAGACTTAATGTCTTATAACTACATATGAAGATATAATGCCCCAACAGAGTTCTACCAACTGTTTTCAAACTCTGGTTTATATATGTGTTTTTTATGACTATTTTGACCTTCATAGTCATTGCCCACAAGGTCTGTGTTTCGCCTTTAGAGCATTGAGAGAATAATTATACCCACCCAAAGAAGGTGTGGATTTTTTGGCTGCTCATCGATGAAGCATCTGAGAAATAGGGTCCAATGATGGATTTCTAAAATGTGGAAGGAAATATATTACTGGGTGTGAGTGTTATTTAATGGTTTCTGAAAGAAAGCAGGTCTTGTTCTAAGAATCCGTTGCCCCAATATTTGTTTTTGGGTGTAACCCTCCTTCCTGGCAAAATTCCTTCTGGTGATCCTAGAAATCTTTTTTAAAATATATTTTCTCATAGCATGCTTCACTCCCTTTTTTGGAAGAAAGAAAATCTAGTCAGTGAAAGGCTTCTTTGTCGACAGAGTCATATTACAAAAAACATAAACTCCAGTAGCCGGTATTAATAAGAAACAAATAGCTAGAAGGCACAATTTTAAGCAGAGTTGCCCAATTTAAACATAAGAGACAGAACAGAATTCCTCATGCATAGTGGATGTGACTGCAGTCTCAAAACCTGGATATGCTCATTGCGTGAGTGTATGTGTCTTCAAGTTGTCTATTGACTTAGGACAACCCCATAAATTTCATAGGGTTTTCTTAGGCAAGGAATACTCAGAAGTGTTTTTGCCAGTTCCTTCCTCTCAAATGTAGCCTACAGCACTTGGCTCTTCCAAGATACTTGGTTAATGAGGCAGAGCAGCAATGAGCACCCTCTCTCTATTAAAATCAAGGTGCATGATATCTAAAGCACACCACATTATTTTGGTGCAGAAGACAGAAGACCACACAAGTACCTTGCCTCTCTTCTTTGGCAGCAATAGGTGGAATTTATATTATTTTTACTATGTTTTTATTATTATGTTCTCCCCACATTTTCTCTCCGCAGAAGAGACTCAGGCCCCCTACACTGCCATATAAAATTCAGATTATCTGTTTTGAACTGGATTATATGGCAATAGACTCATGTAATGCAGTTCAAAGCAGATAATATGTGTTATCTGATTTGATAATCTGGATTATATGGCAGTGTAGAAGGGGCCTCAAAGTGGAATAACAATACATTATGATAGTTAAACATTTGCTGAAGTTCCATGACTGCAACAAAATGGCACAATTTCCCTTGCCCATTTAAAGATGTACACACAAAGACATTAAAAGCAGGCATGAGCAAACTTGGGCCCTCAGGGTGTTTTGACTGCAACTCCCACAATTCCTAACAGCCGGTAGGCTTATGACTTCATGAACGCATTGGTTGGGATCCTATTGGGTAGTTATATATGCATAAGTGGATTTCTATCAGCAGAAATTAGAATGGGATAATTAATTCATCTCAGTCCATATTGGGACATTAACCAGGGAACTGATGTGTATTGGGACATTCATTCTGGTCTTTGGTTATTGATGATTGCAATTCACTGCTAGGGATCCTTAACAGATCTGCCATTCAGCTAAGTATCTGTAATTTTATATGATGCAGACTGTCACAAAGGGGGTTGGCCAATATACTTGGTTTGCCATCCTTCCTGGTGAATCTCTTCTCATGTTGATTCATCTATCGTATGAGGAGGAGTGACTCTGCTTTGGTCCTTAGTCCAAACTTTAAATGACCCATCCAAGATGCTGAACTGAATCTCCAAAGTTGGTTATGGCATCCTAGACTGGATGAAGATCTAAAGAAGTTTCAACATCCAACTGACATGGAATCCACTGGCTGCCGCTGACTATATATAGCTTGAGTGTCATTTGGACAAACTTTTCCTATACCAGAGCTTGGAAAAGTTTCTTTGTGAAGCTACAGTGTTGAGAATTCTCTAGCTCCAAGAGCTACATAGTTATGCTCAAAATCCACTCATAGCTAAATTGCGCTCAGATGGAGAGCATATTAGGCAAATGTCTATCGAACATGGTAAACATACAGAAGTAATTATGCTATAGGAATCAATCAAGAACAGCTTGGCGATCTTTTATCCAAAATGACCGGGATCAGATGTATTTGGGTTTTTGTTCCAGTAGCATTCTCTCCTGACGTTTCTCTTGCATCTATGGCAAGCATTCTCAGAGGTTGCGAGGTATATTGGAAACTAAGCAAGGGAGGTTTATATATCTGTGGAAGGTCCAGGGTGGGAGAAAGAACACTTGTCTGTTTGTGGCAAGTGTGAATGTTGCAATTGGCCACCTCGATTAGCATTGAGTAGCCTTGCAGCTTTAAAGCCTGGCTGCTTCCTGCCTTTACCTCTGAAAGAACAATTAGCAGCAGACACAAGTTGCTATACCAATTTGTTTTAATTTTTTTCTTCCAACTCATGAGTACATGTTGACAAAGCAAAGAGAACACAGCAAACTAGTCACATTTTGAACAAGAACCAAATAGGCCAAAGGTCTGGATTCCTTGCTGACCTTTCTGGCATTGCTTTGTACTAAGGCAGGGAACACACTTGTCTTATATACATATCAAAGGAACATGTCAATAGAATAATGTCTGCATTTTTACCTGCTGTAACCTTCATGCAAACTTTAACCTGTACTTGTACGTTCTTGACATCCTGGAGCTCACTGAAAACACGTGAAAAACCTACAGGATATCAATGCTTTTGTTTTCTGACCATAAGAATAACGTGGGACTTAGAGAAGACTGCTCAGGAACGTGAGGTGAATGTTCTTTGAACTTTGGTTTGCCTTTGTTTGCTTATGAACAGTGACAACTTTATAGCTCTGCTGGAGGACTAAATCCATCTCTGGAAAGATGCCTTTTGAACAAAGCTATGGAACATATTCTTGGTCATCTTGCCTCAAGGAACCACCAGGAAAAGTTGCAACAAGAGGACAATTGGGAGGGAATTGGTTCCTTGCCCTCCACAAGGCAATAGTTGAGCTAGGGAGGAATTCCTCTTCATGGGAAGACTAGTTTCCAAGACCCCTTTAATTCTATGGTGGTGGGTTACATTTAAGTAGGAATTGTGGTCCAAAAATATAAGGCTTGGTCCTATCTGCAGTTTCAGCCATCCATGGAGAGCCTTGGAAAGTACCCCTTACAAATACAGAAGTCATACAGATTGTAAATACCAAATAGTTATGAATATATAACTCTAAGGTTACACATCTGTAACTTCTCAACAGGATTCTAGTCATAGTTGTTATGCATAGCACATTCTTCAAGGCATTGTGTTAATGCCTCAAAGTACAATTCATGTTTTCTTTTCCTAATCATTAGTAATAACGTTGGCTTGGCGAAGACTAATGCAACTCTTGGAATGTGAACACACGCATCAAAGTCTGCATAGCAGTAAATACTGGCACTTAGGTTTCATTGATTGCTTGATTAACATGGGTTTTTCATTACTCTAATCTCACTGAAAGCATCGGGGCTGAACTTTCTAGCAGATGTGAGACATGTGTACTGAATGTGATTACGGGAGATTAAAGAAGCAGACAGAGCAGGCGATCCAGAGTAATCTCTTTAGCAGATTACTCCACTTTTCCCCTTCATTTATTCCATCTGTCCCACTTTGTTGAGCTGAGCCCACTCAGGCCCAGGTGGGCTGTCAGAAGCACTTTTCTATGAAACTGACTCATGTATTGTCACCGTGTCATCTGTATTGCAGACTGCCACCCGGATGCTAATGAAGATGTTAACCATTTAATTGGGCCGCCATTGGCTATGATAGCAAGACAACCTCTTTAGTGCTCTTGGCTGATTTCCCAGCATTTGATGGATGAGTGATATCATCATGATGCAAGTAATAGTTAGGACCAAATGAATGAACAAATTAGTAAATAAAAATCATTAGTTTGTTATGAAAGTTAAGAAATTTGCTATCTTAAGTTATGTTGCCACAAGTGTGAAAATTCTAAGATAAATATGGTTTATACTCATGTATAAGTTGAACTCATGTACAAGTTGAGGACATGCTTAAGGACCGAAAACTACAGTTGACATCTTACATACTGTAATCCTGCAGTCATATAGTTTCATAATGTGTCCATATTCTACTGCAGGGGTCATCAAACTTTTTAAGTGGAGGGCCGATTCACAGTCCCTCAGACTGTTAGGGGTCCAGACTATGATGAAATAGTTCAAAATTAAGATAGTTGTTGTTGTGTGCCTTCAAGTCATTTCAGACTTAGGTCAACCTGAAGTCTAAAGTTTAGGACAGAGGCCAGGTCAATGACCTTGGAGGGTCGCATCCGGCCCATGGGCCTATGTTTGGGAACCCCTGATCTAGATGATCTCATAAGACCATAGGTAAGCAAAGAGACCTCCAAAGACCATCTAGATGGTCTCATAAGACCATAGGTAAGGAAAGGGGCCCTCAAAGACCATCTAGATGGTTTCATAAGACCATAGAGAAGGAAAGGGCCCCCAAAGGCCATCTAGACAATCTCATAAAACCATAGGTAAGGAAAGGGACCCTCAAAGGCCATCTAGACGGTCTCACAGGACCATAGGTAAGGAAAGTGACCTCCAAAAGCCATTTAGATGGTCTCATAATGCCGTAGCTAAGCAAAGAGACCTTCAAAGACCATCTAGACGATCTCATAAGGCCATAGGTAAGCAAAAAGATCTCCAAAGACCAGGTAGACTTAGGTCAACCCTAAGTCTAAAGTTTAGGACAGGGGCCAGGTAAATGACCTTGGAGGGCCACATCCGGCCCCCGGGCCTTAGTTTGGGGACCCTTGTTCTACTGAATACCAACATTGTGGTATCTGCTGATGTGTCTTTTTATTGTTCCACTGTGCAATGGGGAATGTATAGTGATTCTTTCTGCAATCCAAGTAAATCAAGGAGTACACTGATGGAAATGACAAATAATTGCACACCATCCAAGAATGCACAGTTGAATGTATTCTGTTGGTTAATTCAAACTAAAGTAGATCAAGTGAAACAGCTGTTGAATGATGAGTCAACATAGAGGTAAATCCAATGGATTCAGTGTCTCTGTTCTACTCAGGAGTAACAGTAGGGCATGTAATGTATCTTCTGATATTTCAAAGAAGAAAACCTGGACATATGTGGTCAAGCAACATCATAGCAGGATCAAGGTGGACATTAAAGATATAGATTAAACAAGGTGGAAGAGAATGAAGCAGTTTCATTTGCCCGAGCCTACTGGAAAGGGCATCGTTCTACCTTTCATCTCCCCACTGCTGAGTTAATTGAGTGCAAATTAGAGTTGGCTCTCCAGATTTGACTGGATGAATAGCTAATAGCCCAGAAGATAGGAGCAGAATTCAAAACAATCTTAACAGATTAGAGAGCTGGGCCGATACTAACAAAATGAACTTCAGCAGGGACAAATGCAAGATACTCCACTCAGGCAGAAAAATGAAATGCAAAGATACAGAATGGGGGATGCCTGGCACAACAGCAGTATGTGTGAAAAAGATCTTGGAGTCCTTGTGGGGCACAAGTTAAACATGAGCCAACAATGTGATGCAGCGGCAAAAAAAGCCAGTGGGATTTTGGCCTGCATAAATAGGAGTATAGTGTCTAGATCCAGGGAAGTCGTTCTATCCCTCCATTCTGCCTTGAGCAGATCACACCTGGAATACTGTGTCCAGTTCTAAGCACCACAATTGAAGGGAGATGTTGACAAGCTGGAAAGTGTCCAGAGGAGGGTGACTAAAATGATCATGGGTCCTGGAGAACAAGCCCTATGAGGAGCGGATTAAAGAGCTGGGCATATTTAGCCTGCAGAAGAGAAGGCTGAGAGGAGACGTGATGATAGCCATGTATAAATATGTGAAGGGAAGTCATAGGGAGGAGGGAGGGAGCTTGTTTTCTGCTGCCCTGCAGACTAGGACACAGAACAATGGCTTCAAACTACAGGAAAGGAGATTCCACCTGAACATTAAGAAGAACATCCTCACTATGAGAGCTGTTCAGCAGTGGAACTCTCTGTCCCGGACTGTGGTGGAGGCTCCTTCTTTGGAGGCTTTTAAGCAGAGGCTGGATGGCCATCTGTCAGGGGTGCTTTGAATGCAATTTTTCTGCTTCTCGGTAGGGAGTTGCAATATAGGGAGATTCAGAAAGTTCTTCAACACCATGTCTTTAGGCAGAGAAGGGCTCCATCAATTGAACCAAGTGGACCATTAATTATCCATTCCCAATTCAAGGCCCAGCCAGGCATTGCTAGTGTGTGGATATGAAAGTAACACCAGGTCCCGTTGTTCCAAAATTAATGAAATCCCTGTTTGTGCTGTTTTAAACTGGATCAGTGTTTTTCTCATTACTGAGACTTATTCCTTCTCAGTGAAATTAAGACAAGAATCATAGACCAATAAATAAGAAGGCCAAACAATCGCAGCATTCATAAGGGATGGACAATACAGACTGATCATTCATCTGTCCCAGAATGAGATATTTGTGGGGAGGGGAGGGAGGACTGTCATAAAGCATCACACAATATCGGACAATGGTACTTTAAAAAATGGTCTAGACAGTAGGTTTAATGTGGGCCTGGCATGGTTGGGTCTAGTCATTTTGGATGTGCCATCTGGTGCCAGGGATATAGCGGTGTTTGGTTGTGGGTTGGGCGAGTTTAGGAATGGGAATCCCAATGGTGCATGATCTATTCTGAATGAATGCTTGGCTTTTGTAAAAAAAAAAAAAAACATTTTTAAGAACAACTTGTCATCATTTCTAAAATAAGCTACAGTATTGGCTCTGCAGACTTTGAAAAGTTTGTGCAGATTCTTATATAGTCACAAATATATATAGTAACACCCCCATATCCACAAGGGACATGTATCCAAGCCAGACTGGAGTTATTTGAAAACGTTGATACAATTGAACACTTGAATTAGATGACTTTAGAATCATAGATTCATAAATTCCTAGAGCTGGAAGAGACTTAGTGGGCCATCCAGTCCAACCTCGTGCCAAGAAGCAGGAAAATCACATTCAAAACAGGTCCCAGGACACTACAAAGTTTGGTCCCAGGACACTACAAAGTTTGGTCCCAGGACACTATAAAGTTGAGTTGAGGACCTAGATCCTTCAACAAAACTTCATGAGTGCATCTGTAATGCAGAATTCCTGTAGTTTGACTCCTCTTTAGCTGCCATGGTTCAGGGCTTTGGAATCTTGGGAGTTGTACTTTTACAAGGTCTTGAGCCTTCTCTGCCAAAAAGTGTTGGTATCTTACTTACCGTATATACTCGAGTATAACCCGACCCGAATATAAGCCGAGGCACCTAATTTTACCGCAAAACAACTGGGAAAACATTGACTCAAGTATAAGCCGAGGGTGGTAAATTTCAGAAATAAAAATAGATACCAATAAAATTACATTAATTGAGGCATCGGTAGGTTAAATATTTTTTAATACAGTAGAGTCTCACTTATCCAACATAAACGGGCCGGCAGCACGTTGGATAAGCGAATATGTTGGATAATAAGGAGAGATTAAGAAAAAGCCTATTAAACATCAAAATAGGTTATGATTTTACAAATTAAGCACCAAAACATCATGTTATACAACAAATTTGACAGAAAAAGTAGTTCAATACGCAGTAATGTTATGTTGTAATTACTGTATTTACAAAATTAGCACCAAAATATCATGTTATATTGAAAACATTGACTACAAAAATGTGTTGGATAATCCAGAACATTGGATAAGCGAGTGTTGGATAAGTGAGAATCTACTGTATTTACAAAAAAGCTCAAATTTAAGATAAGACTGTCCAACTCTGATTAAATCATTATTCTCATCTTCTTCAATGTAAATGCCCTTATCTCTCCTTTTAATAATAGAGTAAAATAATACATGTAATAATAATAATAATAATAATAATAATAATAAATCCATCAAAATAATACAAGTAATAATAAATAGAGTAAAATAATAAATGCAATAATAATATCAGAGTGAAATAATAAATGTATTATTAATAATAATAAAAATAGAGTAAAATAAATGTAATAGTAGCAACAATAATAGATAAAAATAGTAAATGTAATAATACCAATAATAATAGAGAAAAATAATAAATGTACCATATATATTTGAGTATAAGCCGACCTGAATATAAGCCAACCAGGACCCTCACCCTAGTATAAGCCGAGGGGGGCTTTTTCAGTCTTAAAAAAAGGGCTGAAAAACTAGGCTTATACTCGAGTATATACAGTAATTATAACTCATACGATTCCATAGCACTGAGATGCAGCAGTTAAAGTAGTGCCAAACTGTATTCATTCTACAGTGTAGATGCACCCAATATCTCCCAGAAGATCTTCCAAGTGGTTTTGGAGGTAACAGGGTGGTTCAGTTGTTTAAATACCAAAATCTTTGCAGGTAGCTGCTTGAAAAGCATCCTCAACTGTCAATTTTAAAACCATGTTTCCCAAAGTAGCATTTATCTTACTAAGTGGTTGGCGTGCTGATGACTTCCTTGCTATGTGCAGCAATGTTCATAGTTGGGTTGCTGTGAGTTTCCCAGGCTTTATGGCCATGTTCCAGAAGCATTCTCTCCTGATGTTTCACCCACATCTATGGCAGGCATCCTCAGAGGTTGTGAGGTCTGTTGGAAACTTGGGAAGTGTGGTTTATATATCTGTGGAATAATGTCCAGGGTGGGAGAAAGAACTCTTGTCTGTTTGAGGCAAGTGTGAATGTTGCAATTGGCCACCTTGATTAGCATTGAATGGCTTTGCAGCTTCAAAGCCTGGCTGCTTACTGCCTGATGGGATCCTTTGTTGGGAGGTGTTAGCTGGCCCTGATTGTTTCCTGTCTGGAATTCCCCTGTTTTCTAAGTGCTGCTCATTATTTACTGTCCTGATTTTAGAGTTTTTTTTTAATACTCGTAGCCAGATTTTGTTCATTTTCATGGTTTCCTCCTTTCTGTTGAAATTGCCCACCTGTTTGTGTATTTCAATGGCTTCTCTGTGTAGCCTGACATGGCGGTTGTGAGAGTTGTCCAGCATTTCCGTGTTTTCAAATAATATGCTTGATTCATCAAGTGCTTTGCTAGTTCTTTGTGTATAGTTCTTTCTGCCTCATAAGAAATGCTAATTCAGGATGACATTTCAATGTCCCCTCCCAGAGTTTTCATACACTTGTGCCCTTCTAACCCCAGTCAGGTAGTTCGGTCCCTGTATATAAAGAACAGTATGTGAAACAACCAGAAAAGTTTGTGATGTTATTATCTAAGCATGCATACCTTCATGATGTGGATTAAGAATAGATTTCACTTTAGAGTGACAATGTGTGCGGCTTTGCCACTTATGTTTGTTTTAATGCATGCACATATTTAATTGGTCATTTAAATAGATTTCTGGGAATAATCAATAAATTTTTTAACAATTTTGCAACTTATGTCCATTGTTTAAACCTCACCAGCATTAAGTTGTCCTGACATCCAACAGGCTTTTATGTTATCTCATTGTTTTATTTCAGTAAGTTCCTTAATTTGCTACTTGTCATTAAAATCTTTACAGTGTGTGTTGAATAATAAAATAATAACAATAAACATTATTTACTATTGTGTATTATAGTTAGTTAACAGAGTTTATAATCTGCCCTGTACATATATCTGCCCCATAGGTATATTTTCAGGTTTAGATGTACCCATAGTCATGCTGACATATAATATCGCTCATCATCATCATCATTGAATTTAATTGTGATGATCAAATATAGCTATCAATAAATCCCAAAAAGTCATAGACATCAGCTCTATTTCTGTCTGTTCTAGACGAATGTCTGATCACTGCAAATTATAGAATCATAGAGTTGGAAGAGACCTTGTGGACCATTCAGACCAAACCCCTGCTAAGAAGCAGGAAAATCACATTCAACCACACCCAATAGATGGCCATCCAGCCTCTGCTTAAAAGCCTCCAAAGAAGGAGCTTCCACCACACTCCGAGGTAGAGCGTTCCACTGCTGAACAGTTCTCACAGTGAGGAAGTTCTTCCTAAAGTTCAGGTGGAATCTCCTTTCCTGTAGTTTGAAGCTATTGTTCTGCGTCCTAGTCTCCAGGGCAGCAGAAAACAAGCTTGCTCCCTCCTCCCTATGACTTCCCCTCACATATTTATACATGGCTATCATGTCTCCTCTCAGCTTTCTCTTCTGCATGCTAAACATGCCCAGCTCTTTCAGCCGCTCCTCATAGGGCTTGTTCTCCAGACCCTTGATCATTTTAGTCGCCCTCCTCTGGACGCTTTCCAGCTTGTTAACATCTTCCTTAAACTGTGGTGCCCAGAATTGGACACAGTATTCCAGGTGTGGTCTGACCAAGGCAGAATAGAGGGGGAGCATGACTTTCCTGGATCTAGACACTATACTCCTATTTATGCAGGCCAGAATCCCATTGGCTTTTTTAACTGCTGCATTGCATTGTAGGCTCATGTTTAACTTGTTCCCCACGAGGACTCCAATATCTTTTTCACACGTACTGCTGTCGAGCCAGGCATCCCCCATTCTGTATCTTTGCATTCCATTTTTTCTGCCTAAGTGAAGTATCTTGCATTTATCCTTGTTGAAGTTCATTTTGTTAGTTTCATCCCATCTCTCTAATCTGTTAAAATAGTTTTAAATTCTGTTCTTGTCTTCTGGAGTGTTGGCTATCCCTCCCAGTTTGGTGTCATCTGCAAACTTGATGATCATGCCTTCTAACCCTTCATCTAAGTCGTTAATAAAGATGTTTAACAGAACCGGGCCCAGGAGAGAACCCTGCTTATGGCACTCCACTCGTCACTTCTTTCGAAGATGAAGACGATGCATTGGTGAGCACCCTTTGGGTTCGCTCGCTTAGCCAATTACAGATCCACCTAACCGTAGTTTTGTCTAGTCCACATTTTACTAGTTTGTTTGCCAGAAGGTCGTGGGGGACCTTGTCGAAGGCCTTACTGAAATCCATTCACGGCATTCCCTGCATCTACTCAGCTTGTAACACTATCAAAAAAAGAGATCAGATTAGTCTGGCATGACTTGTTTTTGATAAATCCATGTTGACTATTAGTAATGACCAAATATGTTTCTAAGTGTTTGCAGACCACGTCCTTAACTATATTTTCCAGAATCTTGCCTGGTATCGATGTGAGGCTGACTGGACGGTAATTGTTTGGGTCATCCTTTTTACCCTTTTTGAAGATATCAGATCAAATGCTCTTATTTATTTTTATTCCTCAAACAAATCAAACAAAACATTGCCTTAAAATAGAAGGATAGGTGTGGTGAGTCTTCATTTCAGTCATTCCACCCTTTGTTCTACTGTAAACGTTGATATTTAAGAGACATTTTTTCCCAGGCTGTGCGATTTAGGTATGTGGCTTTGCTCTGTGACATGAAGTTTGAACTTGACAACTTGCAAAGGCTTAAAAGTTCCACGGACTGTCTGACGATAAGGGAAATAAACTCGAGCGAACCGAGGGCAGTCCGTAGGGGTTCCAACAAGGCATTGCAAGATTCAACCGCTCTGGCTCCCTCCTTATTTTGCATTTCGTTTACTTCGTTCCCCTTTAGCCAGTGTTTATTGATCTTGAGTAATCTCTGTGCTCATTGTGCTATTAATAGAAATACCGCACCCTGGTTTGGAGTTTGCTCAAAAGTCTTATGTACTCCAGCAATCAGGACAGCACTAAATCTACTCCCATTTAATAGGGCAGGAACCACACGGGGAAACAGGTCCTGAGGTGAGCTGGCAGTGGGGACTTCTTGGCTGAGAAAAGCTATACGTAGTCTGCAACAACTAGACCTTGCCACGTCAGAGGGGAAGTGAATTCCACTCTGGGTTTTAAACTTGGTTTAAAGGAACTTTCCAAGGGCACATCTGCACTGACCACTACAACTGATGTGAAACTGGCAGAAGTGATTTCACAGAGTTGTGTGTTTTCCAGGCTGTATGGCCATGTTCCAGAAGTATTCTTTCCTAACGTTTCGCCCACATCTATGGCAGGCATCCTCAGAGGTTGTGAGGTACAGTAGAGTCTCACTTATGCAACATAAACGGGCCAGCAGAATGTTGGATAAGCAAAAATGTTGGATAATAAGGAGGGATTAAGGAAAAGCCTATTAAACATCAAATTACATTATGATTTTACAAATTAAGCACCCAAACATCATGTTTTGCAACTAATCAACAGAAAAAGCAGTTCAATGCATGGTAATGTTATGTAGTAATTACTGTATTTACGAATTTAGCACCAAAACATTGCAATGTATTAAAAATATTAACTACAAAAATATTGGCTACTAACAAATTGACTTCAAATAAAGATAGAATTGCATAAAATGAACGTACAGTAACAACATTGTTGGAAGTTAAATCCCTAAAAAATTCAGTCCTTGCTGCCTAGAGAAACAACTGTGGATCCAGGCGGGAGGCTGTCTGCATTGGATAATCCAGAATGTTGGATAAGCGAAACTCTACTGTATATACCTTACAACCTCTGAGGATGCCTGCCATAGATGTGGGCAAAACGTCAGGAGAGAATACTTCTGGAACATGGCCATACAGCCCGGAAAACACACAACAACCCTGTGATTCCGGCCATGAAAGCCTTCGACAACACAGTGATTTAACTGTTTGCGAGCTGGATGGTACATATATGCACCATAGAAATTGCCCTCAAACTGGCTCCAGGATCCACAACTTCATGGCTGTGAAGGAATTCCTTAAATCAGTTTCTCTGTGTGATGTGGTTCACATTTAGGTGTGCTGATGCACATTACAGGCTCTAATTCAGTGTATAAGGTAAAGGTAAAGGTTTCCCCTGACGTTAAGTCCAGTCATGTCTGACTCTGGGGGTTGGTGCTCATCTCCATTTCCGGCGTTGTCCGTAGACACCTCCAATGTCATGTTGCCAGCATGACTGCATGGAGTGCCGTTACCTGCCCGCCGGAGCGGTACCTATTGATCTACTCACATTTGCATGTTTTCGAACTGCTAGGTTGGCAGAAGCTGGGGCTAACAGCGGGCGCTCAAACCAGTGTATACTCTCAGACTTATCCTGATTTACAGCCATTAATGAGCATTGCTGTGCGTCATGGCGTGCATCATCTAAATACAGCACTATTAAGCTGCATTCAAACAGTATTAAGTGGTCAGTATACATTTGCTTGCTATTGCTGAATCTAGGGGAAGTTCCATTAAAGCTAGCCTGAAGGTAAATTTAGGTATTAGAGATTGGAAAATGCCTGTTGCAATTCAAGGATTTTGCGTCCATGAGTGCAGAATGAATTAAATGGTTTTACAGCACTCAACTGCCATAGCTAACTGCTATGGAATCATGGGAGTTGTAGTCTTCCACTCCCAGGATTCCATAGTATTGAGCCATGGTTGTTAAAGTGGTGCCCAACTGCATTAATTCTGCAGTGTAGCTGCACCTGTTATCTTGTCAACCCAAATAGATGTGATTGCATTAAAGAGTTTGGTTGTAAGCAATAGATTTGGGAGTGTGCGTTCTGAGTGGAAACTTAAATACATAAGTATGTGCAGAGATCAGTGGCTTTTTTATTACAGCATGGTTCGTAGATTGTGTTTGCACAGTGGTAAAGAGAAGGTGAATGTGTTACTGAGCATTGATTCAGACCGAGGTTGATAGTAAGGTAAAAATTTCAAAAATCTGGTGCGTCCACAGTTTAGAATTAATTCATTTTGCACCACATTAACTGCCATGGCTCAATGCTATGGAATCCTGGGATTTGTAGTTTGGTCAGGCACAGCACTATGACAGAGAAATTTGTAAAAACTGCATTGAGCCATAGCAGTTAAAGTGGTGTCAAACTACATTAATTCTACAGTGTAGATACACTCATCTCAAGGAATTGCTTTCTGTGTGGCCAAATTATCACTCAGTACTTCCTCTGAAGAAGTAGATTTATGAAAGCTCATGATAGAAACAAAAAACCAATGAGTATTAAAGTTTCCTCCATTTCCTTCCTGTTAATTAAGTAATGTGGTATGTTTATAGCCAACCAGAAATCTCCATTTCACAAGCAGTCTTCTCATATTAAAAACAACCGAAACCACAAAACGTTATCATATCCCAAATTCACCTTTTCCACAATGGGTGAAAATCAAACTCTGGATAAAAGGGAAATCTGTTCCAGAAATCTTATACTTTGTTTTTCCAAAAAAAGAGCTCTTTTTACAGTTATATCTGTGAGCTGTGCTGTCCTGATTGCTTCCATTACCTTCCCAACCTGGCCCTGTTTTTCCCTTGGCAGCTGATAGTTACTGATGGACTGAATCATATCAAAAGCATTCCTTCTTATCCATTTGGGCCAAATCACAAAGGAACCGTGTTCTTTTTTTTTCTTTTTTCTTTTGCTTTTTCATGGGCTACAAAAAAAATGTAACAGTGCAAGTTACAAAATAACTTCTTTGACACTGGGTGAGCTGTTTGGGTCAACAAAAAATGAGAGCAATTACTTTTATACCTTTCATACGAAGGAGTCAAAGCTACTTTGTTGTATATGCGTCTGAAGCATGAACTGAACAATCCCCGATTTTTTTTGGACTGGAAGACCCAGTCTCCTTGGCCAGTAAAGCCAGTGATGAATAATGCTGAAAATTGTAGTTCAACCAACATCTGGAGAGCTGCATCACTCTCACTTTGGTATACTTGTTCATAATGTCTCTTGAGCCATGTATGCATAATTTATTCATCGTTTAGCCCAGGCATGGGCAAACTTCAGCCCTCGAGGTGTTTTGGACTTCAACATCCACAATTCCTAACAACCTCATCCCCCTTCCTTTCCCTCCTCAGTCACTTAAACTGAGGATCCCTTGTGGATACCAAAATATGTGGATGCTCAACTCACATTATATACAGTGGTGTAAAAAAATTATTGCAAATGGTATAATCTAGGTTTGCTTTTTGGATATTTTTTCAAGCTATGGATGACTGAATCTGCCAATACTGAATTTGTGGATACAGCCAGCCAACGGTATAACTAAAGCTGTCCGAAATATTTCCATGAACAAAACCGCTGACAAAGAACTCCTTGTCATAGTCGTTTTGTCCATATCCATCATTCTTGTCATCTCTCTAACTGGAAGCTTTCTTTAACATTATAGGAACCTGGAAGTTGTTAAAGAAAGGCTGGAGAAATGAAGATTTTACCTATTGCGTGGTAAACAGGTCTCTCCCCTGCTGAAGAAACCAGATTTAGATCATTCAGTTCCCTCCAGCTATCACCCAGTTTCGAACCTCTCGTTCCTGGGCAAGGTGATTGAGAGGGCAGTAGCGGAGCAGTTGCAAAAGTTCCTAGACAACACAGCCGGATTAGATCCCTTCCAGTCCGGCTTTCGTGCGGGGCATGGGACAGAGACTGTGCTAGTTTCCATCACGGATCATCTTCGATGCCAACTTGATCAGGGCGGGTCGGTGCTGCTCGTGTTATTGGACCTCACTGCAGCATTTGACACAGTCGATTATAATCTTTTGACCCAGCCCTTGCCGTTGTTGGAGTCAGGGGGACAGCTTTAAATTGGCTGGCCTCCTTTCTTCACAACTGTGGACAGCGAGTGGAGAGGGGAGGCCTGGTCTCTGAAAGGTCCCCTCTACTTTGTGGGGTGCCTCAAGGGGCCGTTCTCTCCCCTCTGTTGTTTAACATCTATATGCAACCACTTGCTCAGCTGGTTCGAGGTTTCGGACTAGAGTGCTACCAGTACGCTGATGACACTCAGCTTATGTTGAAGATGGAAGGCCATCTGTACCTGATAACTTTCATCAATGCCTCAAGGCTGTTACTGGATGGTTGCATGCCAGCAGGTTGAAGGTGGATCCAGTAAAGACGGAGATCTTATGGCTGGGTCGACCAGGCAGTGGGGATATCCATTTGCCTACCCTGGATGGCGAGGCGCTATGCCTGTCATCATTGGTAAAGAGTCTGGGAGTCCTTTTGGACCCTCTGCTGACGATGGAAGCCCAGGTCTCTGCCATTAGTAGAACCGCCTTTTTTCACCTGCGGCAGGCTAGACGGCTGACCCCCTATCTGTCAAGGGACGACTTAGCTACAGGTATCCAGGCCATGGTCATCTCAAGGCTGGACTACTGTAATGCCCTCTACATTGGCCTTCCTTTGTCGGTAATCCGGAAGCTCAAGTTGGTACAAAATGCAGCTGCTCGACTTCTTGTGGGAGTCCCGATGAGATGTCATATAACACCAATCCTACTACAGCTGCACTGGTTACCAATTGAGCTCCGGATCACTTTCAAAGTGATGGTGCTTACCTTAAAGGCCTTACATGGTCTAGGGCCAATGTACCTGGTGGACCGCCTCACCCCTTACCAACCCCAGAGATCCCTCCATTCGGAGGACCAAGATCTATTGGAAGTTCCCAGTTTTAAGACCTTGCGCCTAACAGCAACTAGACGTAGAGTTTTTAGATCACTGGCGCCATCACTCTGGAACTCTCTGCCGCCTGAAGTTCGTGCCCTGCCGGACTTATCAGTCTTCCGCAGGGCATGTAAGACACACCTGTTTCGGCAGGCTTTTGATCTCCGCTATTGCTGTTTTTAAATTGCTTAGATTTTAGCTATTTTTATAAGCCACTCCGAGCCCTGGGGGAGTGTTTTTAAGATTTTTTTAAAAAGATATTTTAAAGATGTTTTTAAATTGTTAGATTTTAGCCTTTCTTGTAAGCCGCCCCGAGCCCTAGGGGAGTGGCTGCGTATAAGTTTAAATAATAAATAAATAAATAAACAATGTAGAAAAAGAATACTCCAAATGCTTACCTACATCAGGGAAGATAAATAATAACAGCTGTTCGCATACTTTACTGAACATGCATGAATTTGTTAGCTTTGTATAGAAAGTTTGTTTTTTTCCACTGATGCAGGTACCAATGCTTATTCTTTCTGTAGCATTTTGTCTTCTGGGACCAGAAACGTAATGCTCTGGAACATATCTATGGTACTTGGATAACCAAGGTATGTCCCTACGAAAGCTTTTTTTTTAAAAAAAAATTTTTAGCACAATCCACATAAAACATTAGTTTAGAACATGTCATGGCACGCTAAATGGCATGGTGAGGGTGGTTAAAAGTTTACATTGTCTGCACATTCAACTTAAGCTGGGCATTTGCAAGGTTTGGCTACAGAAATGATTTGAAATGCTAACAACCTTTACTGCAAAAATCCATCCCTTCTCTTAGCACTGACTCTTTGGATGCATGTTGTTCAGACAAAAAGGAAATTAAATTTTACTGATCGAAGGGAACTTTCTTAGAAGGTAGGAAATGTCCTTGAGGTAAAGGAAGCTTAATTAATGGTCAAGCAGAAAGATTGCATTAATGGACTCATTTTTAAGCAGTAACTTGTTCCAGAAAGCAAAGCACATTTGACAACTGTTTCCTAATAAAGGTTTAAATGTAACCTTATTTAATCTAATCTTTGCTGCTGAGATGATGCACCAAAGCACGATCTTTCTGTTTGGCTATTCCATTTCCCCCTCAGCGATAAATGAAGAATTCGTGTCTAAGGATATTTTCCAGTCACATTAGACCAGCTGATCGAACTTGAAATTTTCCAGATGGCCAATGGTCATGGCTGGATATGATGAGGAGTTAATTCCAACCCATCTAACCTTAGGTTGAGTAAAGCTATATTAGGCAGACCAGGGTTTCCAACTGATTTCCTTCTAGGATAACACCTTGACTGGATCAAGCATTTCTTCATTTAACCACATCTCCCCAAAAACGTTAGTTTCCTTGGTCCTTGAGAAGAGAAGACACAGCAACAGATAGCCACTTCTTGGAGGCAATGGGTGTATTAATTGAAGCCAAATGCTGCAAAATAACTTCCTCTAAACTTCTAAGTGCTGGCTTGAAGCATTCAGTGGTATGGCTGTACAAGTTGTAAACTCCTATTATTAATCTTACCAAAGAGACACTGAGTCAATGGGATATACCTGTGTGTAAATGAACACATTTCACTTGATGCCCCCTCAGGGGAGCTTGCTTGCTACATCAATGTTATAATAATAATAATAATAATAATAATAATAATAATAATAATAATAATAATAACTACTTTATTTTTATACCCCGCCTCATCTCCCCGGAGGGACTTGGAGCGGCTTACATGGGGCCATGCCCGACATAAAAATACCATAACAGCGATAAAACAGTAAAAACAATTTTTCACATCAATGAGACATCAACATCAGTAAAACAGTCATAAAAATCAACATACTGCATAAAATATTAAAAACGGGAGGCTAATGTTTAATGTTTACACAAATGATCAGCCACTGCCAGAAGGGACAGAGAGTTTCATCTATGCTGATGATCATGCAATCACTGCCCAAGCAGGGAGCTTTGAAATGGTTGAACAGAAGCTCTCCAAAGCTTTAGGGGCCCTTACTGCCTATTATAGTGAAAACCAGCTGATTCCTAATCCATCCAAAACACAAACATGTGCTTTTCACCTGTGCCCGGGCTGTGGCGCAAGCTGGTGAGCAGCCAGCTGCAGCCAGCTGAGACCAATCACTCTGACCAAGAGGTCATGAGTTCGAGGCCAGCTCAGAGCCTGCGTTTGTCTTTGTCTTTGTTCTATGTCAAGGCATTGAATGTTTGCCTTATATGTGTAATGTGATCCGCCCTGAGTCCCCTTCGGGGTGAGAAGGGTGGAATATAAATACTGTAAATAGGGAGGGAGTTGGATTGGATGGCCCATGAGGTCTCTTCCGACTCTATGATTCTATGATTACGTGGGAAGGAATCCCACTGGAGCATTGCAGCACACCAAAATAGTTGGGAGTTACCCTGGACCATGCTCTGACTTACAAGAAGCACTGCGTAAATATCAAACAAAAAGTGGGTGCTAGAAATTGCACCACCTGACATCCACTGGGAAGTAGCAGCCAATAATGAAAGGACACCTCCGGCCTATCCCCTGCTTGGATATCAGCCACCACGCCAATGCCTCAAATCAAGAAATATAATAATATTCCTAGAAGACATATTATGTTTGATGTGGGTAGGTAAAGCTACAGATACCAGTCCTATGGATATCAGATTGTTCGGTATTTATTTACAGATGAGTTTTAGTATGTATCGGTTTTATATGCTCTTTTAACTGATGTTCAGTGTTGTGTTATTTTTTGTTGTTCTTCACCTCCATTCACAGGGAGAGGCAGGTAAGAAATCATTCTCACCATTACTATCATCAATATAATCCCAGCTAAATTAGGACAGTTTATTTCTGAGGTCTGTTATGGATTTGTTTTTGTGATATCTTTTCTCTGTTGAAGTTTAGATTGGAGAAGACAACTTTCATCCAAGCTCTTAAATATGGTCTCCAGAAGTACATGAACTTTCCACAGCTGACATATCCCATTTGCCAATGATTTCGTACAAATATCTTATCAGCTGTGTGGATTTTTTGTGTGTGTCAGGAGCAACTTGAGAGACTGCAAGTTGCTTCTGTTGTGAGAGAATTGGCTGTCTGCTAGGATGTTACCCAGAGGATGCCCAGATGTTTTACCATCCTTATGGGAGGCTTCTCTCATGTCCCTGCATGGAGCAGAAGCTGACAGACGGAGCTCATCTGTGCTCTCCCGGGATTCAGATCAGCTACCCAATCTTCAGGTCAGCAGTCTTGCCGGCATAAGCCATTGCACCACCGGGGACTCACTAGCTATGTGGATAAGATATTGAAAAGATATCACCAATGTATGTGCATTAGTCTGAGTGCAACTGCACAGACAAGTGTGCAGCTTCTAAGTGACACCACATGTGCAGACTAGAGACTGTGAACCCCTCATTTAGATGATAAAGATGGCCCAAACAGTAATACACAAAAGGTTTTGTAAAAATGGTACGTTGTTCTCTGCCTTTTGGAATGACCAGCACAGTCATCAAAAGTGAGGGCAAGAAAGTGCAAAATCCAGGATTAATATCACTGAGTGGGAGTTTAGGCTACTTACTTACCTTATGTGTCCTGAGAAGACCAACCTGCAGAGCTTAACCTTTGCTGCAGACACAAACTGACCTTCTCGAACTTCTGGTGTGCATGCATTTAAATCTTCAAATACATTTGTTCTGGATTTCAGACGCATGCAATTAATCACCAACCTAGAACATATATTTGTTGGCGTGGCTAACAAAACAGGAATATTTGAAATGCTCTAGTGAAAGGTTTTGGCTTCAGCTGCTTTAAGGTGGAAAGCTGAGGGGAAGCAGTGGGAAGGTGTTGCTGGACACGACAAAACTCTGAGGTTTGCAGTAGTCTTGAAATGGAAGAGAGGAGGCTGGTTGTTGGCACAGCACAATCCTATGCAAGTTTACACAGATGTTATGGGTGGGTGGGTTGGTGTCCAGCAGAAAACAACTTTAGAGAAACCTGAACAACCTCCAGCTATACCAAGAAATTAGCCTCCCTATCATTGGATGGGTAATTTAGAGTCCTAGGTCTCCTTTTGACAAACCATCTGTAAATTCGAGTCTTTGGTGAGATTGAATCACAATCGAGAATTACAATCCTTATCCTACTTCCTTGGAGATTGCTAGCAGGTCTTACGACATCAGCTTTTCAGAACTATAAACACAGCAGTGGCAAAGATTGTTTATGACTTTACAATGTTTATACCTTTAAAAATATTTTCCTTTCCCTCCAAAAAATCCTCCAGGAACTTTGGAAAGTCAAGAGGAGTTACTGAGTTTTGCAACTCTACTGTGAAAGGCATACAATAATAATAAGCATAATATTTTCCTAGATTTTTTCCCCTAATTGAAGACCTTTGGGATTTCCTAGGTTGCATCTAGACTGTAGAGTTAATGCAATTTGACACCATAGATATTTATTTTAATATGCATTGGTTTTATATATGCTTTAAATTTAGCTTTGCATTTTACCTGTTGTTGTACCCTATAGGGACCACTTGACATCCGTCAGGAAATAGCAGCCTGTAATGAAAGGACCAAGACATTGACATCTCCGGCCCATCCTCTGTTCGGACATCAGCCAGCAAGCCAACATCTTAAATCAAGAAATAGCTTCCTAAGATCTACAGCGATACTTTCTGGAACACCTCAGCAAGAAAGAGTCCAAAAGTGGCAGGCTAAAACTCAGAACCCTAATTAGTGGCTGATACAAGATGAGAAACACCTTCTGCACATAGAAGACTAGGCAACCCGGAAGGTGCTGAACAGACTGTGCTCTGGCACCACGAGATGCCAATCTTCAGAAATGGGTCTACAAAGTGGAGTCCACGACATACGAGTGTGGAGAAGGGCAAACCAAGGACCACTTACTACAATGCAGTCTGAATCCTGCCACATGCACAGTGGAGAACCTTCTCACAATGACACCAGAGGCACTCAAAGTGGCCAGCTTCTGGTCAAAGGAAATCTAGTATAATGCCAAGTTTTTAACTTTGTGGTTTTTCGATACATTATAATTGTATTCTCAATTCGCTTCTGACATTATAAATAAAAAAAAACCCATAAGAAGAGGCGGGTAACTAGCAACAACAAACCAGACCCCCCACCTCTCACTCACCCATCCTGCCCTACAAGTGCTTCTGGAGCCTGCTGTTCTCCATTTAATCTGAGAGCACTGCTCTCTGTGATATCTTCATTCTTTTCTTGCCAACAGTAGTGATGAATTTGAAGGCAGCTGCCAAGGAATGTATTTTGAAGCTTCCACCTGAGTGACTTCAGTTGTGAAGTATCTTGAGTTCATCTGGGAGCACAAGAGGCTGCGGTTGGGTTCTTCTGTTCCTCCCAAAACCAAATTTTCTGGGCTGAAAAGAGTTTGCTCTCAAAGGGAGTATGAGAGTAGCACTCCACTCGCTGTTGAGAATTAGCCACAAAGAGCAGCACTAAAGAGAGAACAATGCTACTAGATGGGGCCATCCATCCCACCCAGTTCAGTATTTTGACTTGAATCCAACTGAGAGTTCAACTTGACTAGTATTATTGAATCAATATGATTTATGCAAGTGTTGACTTACAATTCAGTAGCTAAGTCAATAAGCTAGCAATTTAAGTCTTTGTTTCTACCTGCCAGCTTCATGTTTCTGGAGAGCTTATAAGCAGATAATTTAGGCTCTGAATGTGATATTTTAGGCTCTATGGCTAATACTGACATAACCTTTTGGAGGAAAAAATACTTGTGTTTGTCTCCTTTAATTCTCAAGTTTACCATTCTCCAACTAATATGAAAAAAAATAATTTCTATAGCTGTTTTAGCTTCATTATGGATTCTTTTTACTCAGTTATGGCTTCCTTCATTGAATCTATCCACCTGTGCTTCCTTTTTCTACCATCTTCCATATTCTTGGCCATCATCATATTTTCCACCTTTCACAATTAAACAACAAAGTCAGAAATACTATGACATAGATTTAATGCTTTACAGTATTATACCATTTAAAAAACATTTATCTCCAAATTTTTCTTTGCTTATTTTCTAAAGCTATTCCTTACTATTTGACTGCTTCCAGAAATGTTCACCGTTGTTCCTCTTTAGGGCTTTACAACAGTTGTTTTTAGGTGTATTGGGTGTAATATAGGGTAATAAAATATGTTGTTTCCTGTTTTATTCTGCTAACCCGAGTTCTGTTTTGGAAATAAAGGAAGACAGAAGCTGTTCAGAAGCAAACCCATAAATGCTGATGATGTTTAGAGGCAATTCCTTACAACTTTAAAACCCACAGGAAGGGTGAAATAGGAGACAGCATCTTCATAACTTCACCACAGAGAGCATGAATGTAGCTGTGTTATTACTTGCAAAGTTCAATGTTCGGAAGGGAAAAAAAGTTTTGGGAATAGTTCCAAATAGGTTTCAATCTCATTCATGCCAAAATGCTGACTCCAAATATAGACAGGTCCCTTTATTCCAACTCTGTAAATAGCAATTCACGGTCCATTTTCATACTTGAGATGTAACCATGGTTAGTTCATTCCATTTTTGTAGGTTTCTATTTTCCAAAGCACTTCTTTATAAGCCATGAAAGCAGGGGTGGGGAACTTTTGGATCCAATGAGGTTTTGGCTTGCAATTGTGACAATGTCTTACTGTGGAGTAGAAGGGAATGGGAGGCCAAAACGTCTGGCAAGTGGAAAGGGGACCTGCCTCTTTATTTAACACTAAAACCCAAATAATCATCTTTATAAAAAAGAAAAAAAAACCAAGCCAAAAAGGGATATTCCAGAAGCTGAAGTTGGCAGTTAAGAATGTGTTTTTGCATCAAGGAGTCAACAGAATGTTGTTTTTTTTATTGTTGGCGAATCTCCCTCCATCCATGGAAACTCATTGGGAGACTGTGGGCAAATCATATTCTCTGAGCCTCAGAGAAAGGCAATGACCAATCTTCTCTTGAATAATCTTACCAAGGAAAGGGTTGCTATGAGGAGGTTGGCATAAGCTGGAGTCTCATTGGAGTTAGAATAATAAGAGTTGGAAGAGACCACATGGCCCATCCAGTTCCACCTTATTCTGCCTTGCAGAAATCAATGCAGTTGGGCATCTACCTTCTGTTTTAAAATCTCCAGAAAAGGAGACTCCACCACAATCCCAGGAAAGTATTTCACAGTCAAAGAGCTCTTACCATCAGGAAGATCTTCCTAATGTTTAGGTAGAATCTCTTTTCCTGTAGTGTGACTCCATTGCTCCGTGCCTTAGTCTCTAGAGCAGGGAGAACAAATTTGCTAATCTCCGACTTGACATCCTTTCAAATAACCCACGGCTAGCACAGCAGGTTAACCGCCAGCTACAAAAGAGCTTTCTGAACGGAAGATTGACAGTTCAGGTCATGGGTAGGGTGAACTCCCGACAGCAGCCTAGCTTCTGTCTACTTAGCAGTTCGAAAACAGCAATGTGGGTAGATAAATAGGTACCGCTCTAGCGGGAAGGTAAAAGGCACCCTTGAAAAACATGCTTGCGATTTGATTGACAGGCTCCTTGGTGTGGAAGAATGGAACAGCACCTTCCCATGGCCGAGTCGAGCACTGCCTCCAGATGCTGGAAATGAAAGAGGGAAGCTTGCGTCTGTTTATATATTCTCTGTCAATTGTATAATGGAATTGAACGTTTGATATATATATGCACCTATAATCCACTCTGAGTCCCCTTGGGCTGTGGCACAGACTGGGCTGTGGTGCAGGCTGGTTAGCAGCCAGCTGCAACAAATCACTCTGACCAAGAGGTCATGAGTTCGAGGCCAGCCCGTGCCTGTGTCTGTCTCTGTTCTATGTTATGGCATTGAATGTTTGCAATGTGATCCACCCTGAGTCCCCTTCGGGGTGAGAAGGGTGGAATATAAATACTGCAAATAAATAAATAAATAAATGAGTGGAATATAAATAAAGTATATTATTATTATTATCATCACAACAACATTGTATGACACAGCAAACAAGATAGATATGCTGGATTTCATATCACAAAATCACAAGTTGAACACTTCCCAAGTGTCTAGGACTGTGTGATGTATTTTCAGATGACACGCGCAGATCCCAGTAGGGTGGCCTTTTGCAGTTGGCAGATCATGATTTTGTCAATGTCTATTGTTTCCAAATGCCGGCTGAGATCTTTTGGCACTGCACCCAATGTGCCAGTCACCACCGGGACCACCTGTACTGGTTTCTGCGAGTCTTTGAAGTTCAATCTTGAGGTCCTGAGTTTTTCCTGTTGTTTTTCGTCAATGTGACTATCACCTGGGATGGCAACATCAATGATCCAAACCTTTTTCTTTTCCACAACTGTGATGTCTGGTGTGTTGTGTTCCAGAACTTTGTCAGTCTGGATTCGGAAGTCCCACAGTATCTTTGCGTGCTCATTTTCCATTATTATTATTATTATTATTATTATTATTATTATTCTATATTTTAATCTTCTCTTCTTCAGGCTAAATATGTCAGTTTCATAAATCACTCATAGACATTCACGGCTTCCTGGGGTTTGACTACTTCGGTTGCCCTCCTCTGGACATTACAGCTTCTCAATATCTTTTTTGAATTGCAGTGTCCTGAACACTATTCCAGGTGAGATCTGACCAAAGCAGAATAGGTGAAGGTAAAGGTTTCCCCTGACGTTAAGTCCAGTCATGTCCGACTCTGAGGGTTGGTGCTCATCTCTATTTCTAAGCCGAAGAGCCGGCATTGTCTGTAGACACCTCCAAGGTCATGTGGCCAGCATGACTGCATGGAATGCCGTTACCTTCCCGCCGGAGCGGTACCTATTGATCTACTCACATTTGCATGTTTTCGAACTGCTAGGTTGGCAGAAGCTGGAGCTAACAGCGGGTGCTCACTCCGCTCCCCGGATTTGAACCTGGGACCTTTCGGTCTGCAAGTTCAGCAGCTCAGCACTTTAACACACAGAGTCACCAGAGCAGAATACAGTGGTGCTATTATTTTCCTTGATCTACACATATGCTCCTATTGATACAGCCTAGAATTTTTGCTTTATTAGCTGTCTCATCACATTGTTGACTCATTGTGGTCTACTAACATCTCTTTGTTGCTGCTGTAGTGTGTCTTCAAGACATTTCCAAAATATGGCAAACGTAAGATGATACTATCACGAAGGGTTTTTTTTATAAGATTTGTTGTGTGTGTGTGTGCATTGCCTTCTTCTGAGGTTAAGAGAGTGTGACTTGCCCAAGATAGGTTTCTGTCTCTCAGCAGGGATTAGAGTCATAGTCCAACATTCAAAACAAATTCATCATGCCAAGTCTACTAATTGGAGAGACACAGCAATAAATTAGAGTAGCATCAGAGTGTGCCAAAAGACTAGACCAAATTCTGGAGACAACCATGTTTATTTCAGCTAACGAATGTTACAGCATTGTTGAGCATCAGTGGAGAAGTGTGACAATAAATGTATAAATATTTTTAGCATTCTGAGCAGAACCCTATAAATATACAGCAGTTTAAAGAAATAAAAGCAGATTAAACTGTATTCGTTGGCATAAGTTAATTTTGAGACAAACGATATATGAAATTCCTTCACAACAACCTTCATCTGTTAGAACTAGCTGGGAGGTTCAAGCAATAGGAAATATATGCAAATTCACAGTGGCAAAGCTTCTCTTTCCTTCACACACACATACACACAGTTCTTATAACTGATACATACACAGATTCCTTTATGTTTTTAGATCTGAGAAAAATCATGAGTAGAAATCTGAAGAGAGGGATTTAAAAACCCTCTTCAAAATTTCTAGTGTTTTCTAAACAGATGGAATAACTTTTAGACCAGAGTTTTAAATTACAGCAAAATAAAGTAGCTGTTATTTGGCCCAAAGAAGGTGAAAATCTAATGGCATTTTTGGAACAATTCCTGGTATTTCAAGTACAGCTGCGTAATTCAAATTGCTCATGTTTCAAGTTCAAAATTAGTTTAGAATAGATAATGTGAAAGTTACTTTTTTGGATCAAAACCACCAGAATGTCTCAGCAAATATGACCAATGACAATCACACACAAGGAATATTATAACTTCAGGTCAAAAATATAAGCAATGGTTGAGAATACTCTGGGAGTGATGTGATGAGAGGAGAGATTCACGGCTTTTGATCTATATCTTTTTTCCCAGTCTACATTTCTAGGAACAGGGTTTATAGCTTACCCTAAAGATGCTTCATTTTGTCCTCAAAGGGACACCTGATTCTCAATAACAATACTGCTCACATTTTTTTATGCTTGACACATTGACACATCTGGAAGATGAAGCTCAAAATATCTGAGGACCACTACAACCTAGTAGGCAATTCAGGAGCAGTGCTCTAGAATTCCCAGCATATTGAACAACAAGTTCAAAACATTTGGAAGTGTGTCCACACTATATAGTTACAGCATATTGATAACATTTTAGCTGCCACGAGTCCATCCTGTGGAATCCTAGGATCTGTAGTTTGGTGATGGCTGTGTATTATCCTCAGTACTACTAGTATGCTGTTGTGCACATGTGCTTCCCAATGGCATCTGGAAAGCCACTGGATTAGATGGTCTGTTTGGCCCGAACCACCAGGTCAATTGTGAATAAAGCTTGGAAAAATCTTGGTTTTGGTCCTGCCGGCTGGGCATTTGGCTGATAGTAGGAGAGTGTTGTTCAACAAAGTAATTTTACCAAACTTTGTGGGATCTAAAGAAACAGCTCTTTATTTCAAGACTACATTCTCCCCAGATGAGACAAAACTAATTTAAAACCATTTCATTGGATTGTGTATGTGCGCTTTCAGGTTGCCTTTTGAGCTGGTATTTCTTGGTGGCTTCCCCTCCAAGTATTAAATAGGGCTGGCCCTGTTTGACTGCCAAAATCAGACACAATCTGATGCTAAGTGTATTTAGGTCCTCATTTAAAATTATTATCATAAAAAGTTGTTTACATTCTGACCAATTCTATGTCCAACACTCTCCAGATGAAAGAAATATGTGGTGTGTCTGTGACGTTAAATGTTCACAATAATAAAAGACAGCAGCTTTATTATATGTTTGACCTCTTCAATATATGCACACATTTATACACACACAACATTTATTCTTATATAATTGATCAGTACCATTTCTTCATTTTTTTTGGCTTCATTATGGTAGGAGTCCAAAGAAAAGGCAATGCACTCAGTCATATTTGTCAGCTACATACAAACATACATACATACATATGCACAAATACTGTACAATTAAACTTCATTTAGTAGGATGCCTTCCGTTGAAAGTTAGGATTCTTATGGACTTGTTGGGTCTTTTTTTGAAATCCAACAAAAGACTTGGATAAAGCAATACGATTGCCCATCATAATGAAATTCATGACAGAATGTTAGCAGAAATCATTTCTGGCACTCTGACATTAAATATTTCCTTCATTTCAAGGAGACAAGAAAAGGAGAGCTGTCATTTGATCTCACTGGGTTTTGTCTTTGGGATCATATGTTCTTCCCTCTACTGTCTATCATCTACTCCTTCAGCAGTCCAAGTTTCCGTAATGCCTCCCTCCTGGCTTCTTCTGTTGACCCGCGCCCGGAGAACTGTACCGTGATGCCTTGCGGTCTGAGTCCAGAGGGTCTGGGCAATGAGCCAGTTCTCCTCCTTATGTCCAGGCTAAGGCTTGATGGTGGCCTGTGGTCATAAAAACTCCTGCTGGCGTTCTGTCGAGCAGACTTACCATCTGTGAGATCAACGTCCGGTTTGAATGTCACCGTTTTGCTCACGCTTGGGAAATGGTCGGATTCCCTCTTTAAGATTTCATGGATATTGCGATAGCCATTTGACACAGTCTGAACTTGTTCGGCTTTGTCCTCCTTTGATCTGGGAATGCTTCGAGAGTGATCCCATTGATCTTGGCCAAAACCTTCTTCTACCAAACCGAGTCTACTCAAGGCTTCCTGCCTTGCTTGCTCTGAAGGCAAATCTCTTAGGGATGAGCTTCTACCATAACCTGACATTTCATGCTTCTGAAGTCTCTCTTCCCCTTCACTTATGAGGAAGGGGGAACCGTTGACGTTGGCCAACACCCGAGCCTTGCGTTCTTGGATGTTGACCGCCGCACTGGAGATTGTTTTGCTGAACTCCCTCTCCCCGATGTTGGTAATGCTGATGTTGCTTGGAAACCTCTGAGGTTTGGGTGCAGTTGGGGGTGGCACAGGTTTCTTGAAAGCCGTAAAATGTTCTCCATTGCGTAGAGGTGAGGACGGGAGTGCGCTCCTCCTCTCAACAGACTTGGTTTCCTTTGGTGAAGTGGGTGAGAAAGAATTGTCCTCTGCCTGCTTCTCAGATATTTTCTGGGCAATGACAAGTGGAGTGGGGACAGAGCGAAGTAGTTTGGGGTGCTGCACTGGGGGCGGGGGAGGAAACATCTCGTAAATTGGCAACGGAGGAGCAGATGGTTGCACAGGAGGCGGGCCAATGGCATCAACACAGACTTCCTCATCTGGGGACTCAATATGCTTTGCCACTGATTTATCCAGTTTCCAAGTTTCCTCTAGTTCTGGAACAGAGCAGGGAAGAGAGAAAAGCTCAAATTATAAGAAATCATTAACACGTTTCTTGGAATAAGATACTGTATATACTTGAGTATTAGCCGCCCCAAATATTTTGGGGGCGGGCTGTGGCGCAGGCTGTTGAGCAGCTGCAATAAAGCACTCTGACCATGAGGTCATGAGTTCGAGGCCAGCCCGTGGCGGGGTGAGCACCCGTCAATTAAAAATAAAAATAGCCCCTGCTCGTTGCTGACCTAGCAAGCCGAAAGATAGATGCATCTATCAAGTAGGAAACAAGGTATCACTTATAAAGTGGGGAGGCAAGTTTAACTAATTTATGACCTGGAATGAGGAAGTGCCGTCAGAGTGGATGATGAAGCAGCTGCTCCCCCCTGTGGCCAGAATCGAACATCGCCTCAGGAGAAGGTTAAATTGCCTCTGCGTCTGTCTGTCTCGGTCTCTGTTTGATGTGTTTATGGGCACTGAATGTTTGCCCTATGTGTGTATAATGTGATCTGCCCTGAGTCCCCTTCGGGGTGAGAAGGGCGGAATATAAATACTGTAAACAAATATAAGCCAAGGCACCTAATTTTACCACAAAAAAACTGGGAAAACATTGACTCCAGTATAAGCCGAGGGTGGTAAATTTCAGAAATAAAAACAGATACCAATAAAATTACATTAATTGAGGCATCAGTAGGTTAAATGTTTTTGAATATTTACATAAAGCTCAAATTTAAGATAAGACTGTCCAACTCTGATCAAATCATTATTCTCATCTTCTTCAATGTAAATGTGCTTATGTATCCTTTTAATAATAATAGAGTAAAATAATACATGTAATAATAATAATAAATACAGGAAAATAATACATGTAATAATAAATAGAGTAAAATAATAAATGCAATAATAATAAGAAGATCAGAGTGAAATAATAAATGTATTTTAAAAGAAGGAATAAAACTAGAGTAAAATAAATGTAATAGTATGTAATAGGGGCCGGGCTGTGGGGCAGCTGGCTAGTAATCAGCTGCTATAAATCACTACTGACCGAGAGGTCATGAGTTCGAAGCCCGGGTCGGGTTAAGCCTTCAACCATTAAAAAAAAAATAGCCCCGGCTTGCTGTTGACCTATACAGCCCCGAAAGACAGTTGCATCTGTCAAGTAGGGAAAATTTAGGTACGATTTTTTCGGGAGGCTAATTTAACTAATCTACAACACTATAAAACTGCCAGCAAAACACGAGGAAAAGAATGAGGAAGAACAGCCACCAATGGACGGTGAAGCAACAGCTCCCCCTGTGGCCAGAATCGTGAAGCTGGAAAGATGTTAAAATGCCTCTATGTCAGTCTAAAACTGAATGTTGTTTGTCTGTTGGCATTGAATGTTTGCCATATATGTGTTCATTGTAATCCGCCCTGAGTCCCCTTCGGAGTGAGAAGGGCAGAATATAAATACTGTAAATAAATAAATAAATAAATAGTAGCAACAATAATAGAGAAAATAATAAATGTAATAATACCAATAATAATAGAGAAAAATAATAAATATACCATATATACTTGAGTATAAGCCGATCTGAATATAAGCCCACCAGGACCCTCGCCTGAGTATAAGCCGAGGAGGGTTTTTTTCAGCCCTAAAAAAAGGGTTGAAAAACTAGGCTTATACTCGAGTATATACAGTAATCAGTGTTGTCGTTGTTGTTGACTTCAATTTATAATGAGCCTGTGTGTTAGAGGCTTTCAAGAGCTCTAAACAGATCTTGCAGACTCAGGGCTGTGGCTTTCCTTCATTGAGTCTATCAACCTGCAATGTGGCCTTCCTTTTGTCCTACTGTTTTCTACCTTGCCAAGAATTTTCTTTTCAAATGAGTCATGTCTTCTCAAACCAGCAAAGCTCTAAAATTCATTCCTAATATATGATAGAATTGTTTAATATTAAAACATGTTATTATTCTGCCCATAAATCTTGCTACTGGGGACAATACAATGAGTCAGCTATGAGTAGCACTGTGGCTAATGACATAGTTGGACTCAAGTCGAATGGACATTCAACCACTGATGTGCTCAGAGGTAAAAAAAAAAAGAGGAAAGTTTGGAGTGGCACAACACATTATATAGGAAGATATAACTCACTAGGAAAGACAGTAATGCTTGGCAAGTTAGAAGATAGCGAGAAAAAAGAGAGTCAAAGAATCCATGATTTAGTTGGCATGATCTGAGCAGGGTTGTTGATGATAGAGAGATCTGGATGTCTCTTATTCATGGGATCCACCATATGTCAAAGTCAATTTGATGGCACTTAATAACAACAACAAAAATAGCTGTAATGGGTTTTATAAACTCCCTAATGTGGGTGCTACTACCCTGTTTCCCCGAAAATAAAACATCCCCTGAAAATAAGACCTAGTAGAGGTTTTGCTGAATTGCTAAATATAAGGCCTCCCCTAAAAGTAAGACCTAGTGAAGTTTGTGTTTGGAAGCATGCCCGCCAAACAGTATACTGGAACATGCAGGATCAGTAAATGTACATACCAAAGATTGATGTACATGGAAATAATGGTAGTAACAAGGAATTCTTGATAGGATTTCACAGTTTGTCTGTTATCCTGGTTTGTGATGACAACTACTGTACAGTATATAATAAATGTTCATTTTTTTGTTCAACAATAAATGTGAATTCTTCTTCATAGAAAAATAAGACATCCCCTGAAAATAAGACCTAGCGCATCTTTGGGAGCAAAAATTAATATAAGACACTGTCTTATTTTCGGGGAAACATGGTAGTAATGAAGTCCTTCTCTACATTTATCTCATTCTATTTTTAATAAAAGTTCAGAGTAATATCTTATCAGAAATCTCAAAGAACATTACGTGGAAGAACATCCTCCTTATGGGAGAGAGGATTGGGTTTATACAGGCATGGGCAAACTTTGGCCCTCCGGGTGTTTGGACTTCAACTGAATTGTGGGAATTGAAGTCCAAAACACCCGGAGGGGCAAAGTTTGCCCATGTCTGGTTTATAGACTCGGAACAAGGGCAGTGAATGCCAAGGTTTGTCCTCATAGTCCCTCCTTCTACAGTCTCTCAGTTTAAGGTATGTCTCATCAGCCTGACAGGGATTGGGCTCCACCATCCAATGAATGTCTATTCTCAAGTGATAGGGGCCTTCTGGTTAGTATAGTATGCTGTTTTCCGGGGTCTGTCTGCAGTGCCCTCCAGGAAGTTGTTCTCAAACAGTATTCCTCCAGATGATTTGAACTTCAACTCTCAGAAGACACTCAATTTAGACAGTCAATTTGGACAACTCTCAGAAGACAGTCGGGAAAGGAGTTGAAATCCAAAACACTTAGAGAGCCAAAGTTTGACAATGCTATCTGGGGCAAAATACTCAAGCTAATCATCCAGCTTTTACATAATCTCTATTTCACTCAAAGAATGAGTAAGTGAAGAAAGACATTATGAATTTATAACTTGGAATTTGATGTATGTCTTATTATTGCAGTAGCTCAGCTAGACACAACACTGAAACTAGACATGTCACCATTCAAGCAATTAATAAATGAATGACTTCTGCAGATTTAAAGAAACAGTGGATAGTGAGTGGGACATAAAACCAAGAAACAGATAGATAGATTCATAAAGAAACAATATCCCTTTGTTGTTAAAGACAGACTCACTTTCAGTAGGAAGAACACAGGCAGCTACTGACACCTATACCAACAAATTTGGGCTTTAGTCTAGATCAGTGGATCTCAACCTCTGGGTCCCCAGATGTTTTTGGCCTACAACTCCCAGAAATCTCAGCCAGTTTACCAGCTGTTAGGATTTCTGGGAGTTGAAGGCCAAAATATCCAGGGACCCACAGGTTGAGATCCACTGGTCTAGATCTCTCCCAAAAAGGTTCCTCATTATAGATCACCCATTTAAAATTCAGTTTAAAAACACCTGGAGTGGATTCACTACCCTGCTGACATGGGGACCAGCAGCTGGCACTGCTCTAAATACAATAAGCCAAACACCTCATTCTTTACCTGGTTCTATGAATCTGCTAGGAACTGATTCTTCTGGACCATTCTCTGGTCTTGGCTGCACCAAGTCTATGATGTCTTCAGACTCTGAATGGCTGGACATATTTTCTTCCATTGACTTTGGAGAGTGGCAATGGATGCCACTGTCATGGACAGTTTGCTCCTCCAAGTCATCTTCTAAGGCATCGATGGTTTCCTCAAAGAAGAGAAGGACGTCCTTTTCCTCAAGAGTTAGGTACTTCAGAGTTTCATCGTCATCCTAAAATTTAGCAACAAGAAGCATGAGCATCTAAAAAGAAGGTTAAGGCATACGTTCCCAGGCTCCCATTTGAACTAAAATTCTAATCATCTCTCAAAATAAGAATCCACAATTTCTAGCCCACTTTGTTTTTTATAAACCACATAGCATTTTGCTACTTGTACAAAAGACATAAAAATCCCAGTTTCAAGAACAATGGTTTCTTTGAGGCAATTCTTATGTTAGCTTCTGCAATTGGCAAGATAGCCATGTCAAAATCCCATAGAAATCCAAGAAACACAAGGCAATATTCAATAGAAACAAGAAAATATAAACACACATAAAGTGTCCTTTAAAAGTTGCCTGTTATGCTATACAAATCCACAGTTTTTCTGTATTGCCTAATTGAATCAAACTGGAAGAGCCTAGTGCGGCTTAGGAGGTGATCTCTCAACTCCTTTTGATACCTCCTGAATAAACACTTCAGACTTATCTTTAGTTCTTTATGGTTTTTTGTTTTGTTCTGTCCTACAGCATACATTTATGAAATGATTTCGACCAAAATTGATATTAAGGCTTAGAATTATGCACCTTGAATTCAGATATCACCAACCAAGCTACTAAAACCTAAGTGAAATGGTCAACATCAACTCAGTTTTTTTAATCATGTCAGAAGTGAATTGAGAACATACTGCAAGTTACTTCTGGTGTGAGAGAATTGGCCATCTACAGAGATGTTGCCCAGGGGACACCCGGATGTGTTACTGGGAGGCTTCTCTCATGTCCCTGCAAGCTAGAACTGACAGATGGAAGCTCATACCATCTCATGGATTCTAACCGGCAACCTTCAGGTTAGCAACCCAACCTTCAGGTCAGCAGTTCACAAGGGTTTAACTCATTGTGCCACCTAGTATGTAAATGTATTTTTAGACCCAGCATGGTTCAGCAGTTTCAGAGTTTGGAGCAGGACTTGAGGAGACTAGGGTTCAAAACCCTACTAAACAATGGAAACCACTGGGCACTTTCAATAAATCACATTCTCTCAGAAGAAAGATATGGAAAATCTTGCCAGGAAAACCCTATGATAGGTTGCCATACAGGAACTATATGCATCTCTCTGGATTTGCAGTTCAGGTTTATTCTAGTCTGAGTTGCAAGAGAGAGACTGTATTTTCCTGTTTGGAAATTACGACAAAATCTCAGCCAAAGGTGACGCCCACAGATCAAGGTGAAATGAAGACGCTATTCGTTCTCATTTAAAGAGAACATTTAACCCAGTCTACTTGCTTCTAGCCAATGCAGAAGTCAGCCCTATTCCCAGAATAACTGGGAGGGAAGGAGGATGATAACTGGGCAAATACATAGATTGATTCCCAGAATGTCTTTGCAAGTTGCATTGACAAATTAAGTAAGCCTTGCAAATTGCAATAAAATGGTACCATACTAGGTGAGCTGGAGATTTGCACCCAGACCTTTCCTGTCGTCTAGAGCTAAGCTCAAAATTGCAAAATGTGTATCCTTGTCTCTTGTTTGGAGATAACTCACAAAAACTGATGACTCCAAACCGGGCCCTGAGATCTAGTAACTCTTCTGTGTGTTTCTCTCTATATATACACACACACGTGTGCATGTTTTGCCATTACTTTTATCCAGTAAATAAAATTGGCCCAAACAGCATAAAACAGTGAGTATATTATCAGTATCTTCCAGTAATTTCCCTTTGGTGGCATGTTAAACCAAGCAGAGGGGTAGAGCAAGGCTTGATGTTGGACCCAAAACATCTGTATCTAGTTGCGGACTTAAAATGAAACCTAGAAAGTGATTACAGATGTTAGCTGGATTCATTAAAAGCTCAGCTGATCTCCATTTATTAAAACCTATAGTTCAAATGGTACCTGTTTTGCTTCCAGACTCAAATAAAACATGTAAGCTCCTTGTTAGGGGAGAAGAGAAAGTCAAGTGTGGGAGTTTCATTATAAAACACCTTAATTGTATTTTTCATGTAGAACATCAATGCATAATTGTTTAGCCTCAGTCCACTTGGTAAAATACATATATAAATTTGTTAGCTTAAAGAAAAGAGCCAGGCCAAGAGAATATGAGAGTTCCAGGTGTGAACAATTTTAAATGTCTCACTTTATTCAGAAGCCATCTAGTTATATCCCTGAGCTGATGGATGATTTTATGATGCTGTTTTTCTGGAAGGTGACGCAGCAGGATTAATGGCAATGCAGGCTGCTTTATGACTCTGCTTGCTTGCAGTATGGTCTGTTTTTAATAGCTTCGCATCCACTTGCATCTCTTTCCAGGACATTGTCTGAAGCCTAAGGACGCAGCCTCTTTGCTGAAGTCAAGTATAATTGTCCTATTTTTTTCATGTCAGAAGTGACTTGAGAAATTGCAAGACGCTTCTGGTGTGTGAGAGAATTGGCTGTTTGCAAGGATGTTGCCCTGGGGACACCCGGATGTTTTTGATGTTTTACTATCCTTGTGGGAGGTTTTTTTATGTCCCTGCATGGAGCTGGAGCTGACAGAGGGAGCTCATCCACGCTCTCCCCGGGTTGGAGTCTTACTCAGTTCCTGGATGACTTGAAGGCACACAACAAGCCAGTATAGTCTGCTGTAATGAAGACAGCTCCTATCATTCGCAGACATAATGTGGAAATTTATTAAACAATGGGAGATGTAGACCAGGGTCATTTGGGGTGCTATAGGTGCCCCATCTCTATGTCATATTCTCATTTGGAAGAAGGTAGAGTTTTTTGGGTTGCTGTGAGTTTTCCAGGCTGTATGGCCATGTTCCAGAAGCATTCTCTCGTGATGTTTCACCCACATCTATGGCAGGCATCCTCAGAGGTTGTGAGGTGTGTTGCAAACTAGGCAGGTAAGGTTTATATATTTGTGGAATATCCAGGGTGGGAGAAAGAACTCCCTGGTTAGCACCGAATAGCCTTGAAATTTCAAAGTTTGGCTGCTTCCTGCCTGGGGGACTCCTTTGTTGGGAGGTGTTGGCTAGCCCTGATTATTTCTTGTCTGGAATTTTTGTTTTTATTTTGAACTCTATTGGGACCGCTTGCTACAGTGACTTGAGTCTTTTTGTCATTTTGACTTGCAAAGTGAAATGGACAATTATATTGTTTCCCAATTACTTTGAAACTCACACAAATGTACACATGCAACCTGCAATCTCTCTCATATATATGTGTGTGTGTGTTTCCCAATTACTTTGAAACTCGCACAAATGCACACATGCAACCTGCCATCTCTCATACACACACACACACACACACACATATGATTACAAAGTTAGAAGAATGTTCCTCATTATAAGCCACAACATTTTATTACACATTTGCTCTTTAAAACAAATTGCACAGAGTTGCCCAGTCTCATTCCTAATGTAACTCCACTTCAGTATAGTTAGGTGGCGTAGTGGGTTAAAGCCTTCTGACTTGAAGGTTGGGTTGCTGACCTGAAGGCTGCCAGGTTCAAATCCAACCCGGGGAGAGCGTGGATGAGCTCCCTCTATCAGCTCCAGCTCTATGCAGTGACATGAAAGAAGTCTCCCGCAAGGATGGCAAAAAAACATCAAAAAACATTCGGGCTTCCCCTGGGCAACATCCTTGCAGACAGCCAATTCTCTCACACCAGAAGCGACTTGCAGTTTCTCAGGTCACTCCTGACACGAGAAAAAAAACCAAACAAAAACTTGAGAGCAGAAGGTAAGAAGGTATGAGAGACAGAAGGTTGGGCAGAAACCTCTCCAAAATACATAACTGCAAAATTAAATGCAGTGATGGAATCTCAACTCCAAAATCCCTGCAGATGTGCATTATTGACAAATATTGCACATAGTATTTGTCCTAATTTTTCTCTTTCAGTTTAGCTGAATACATGAACTAGGCCTGGAAACAATCATCTAATGTCCAGTCTTTCTGTACAAATCACCGCCTGTGGAATAAGGTTGTCTACTCATACTATCCAATATCAAGTATTTTTAATGCATCAGCTGAAGTAGATTATTGTTAAAGCGTAGGGTCAAATATTTATACAGTGGGCCATTGGTATCCTCTAGGGTAGGCATGGGCAAACTTTGGCCCTCCAGGCGTTTTGGACTACAACTCCCACAATTGCATGCCACCTCCAACTCTAAGATTTCTATTATTTCCTATTATTTGTGCATTGAAAGCACAGAACAGAAGACTACAACTGCTGAAATACTATACAATGGAAGCATACTAAACAAAGGAAGTCCAATGGAAGCATGGGATGCATCTAGATAGAAACTCCTCTGAAGTTTGGTGACAATCCGCATATAAATCTTTTCAAATCTCAGTAGCTATAAAATGTTAATTCTTACTGTCGTAATTATTTGTATTAAAGGAAAGATGTTTTGCGTGTGGTCAGTCAACAATCAAAGGCAGGAGACATAGTAGGCAAGAATATGAATGAACTTTCCAAGGTTACTGGGATTTGAAAAGATGCCTGGTGGCTTCTGATGAAGGCTTCAGAGGAAAGCAGTTACTAAATTGATGTCTTATTGTTATCATTTTTAAAGGCTATCCATTAAACATTAAATACAACAGTATATTTCTATTGCATTTCAATAAGAGCTGCAATGTCCATATGCCAAAGCTTTGATTCCAACTCCTCTATTTTCCTACTCAATGGCTCTTTTTTAAATAGCAACAACACATTGACTTTAGAAAAAATGGAAGCACAAGGCATCTAATCACTTTTACATGGATCATCAGGATACTTAGATTGACAGAACATTATTATTGTGTGCCTTCAAGTCATTTCAGACTATCTCAGCCACCCGCAATTTTGGATTCTGTTAAGGGATTTTCACCCTATACTTGGAACTATCAAAGTGATGGAATACAAATTTTCTTCCAGTTGCAAGGACCACAAAACATCTTTCACACTGGTGATAGCGGTACATTTTTAAGCAAAATACTTCTAATACCTTGCCCACAAATAAATAAGTATTTCAAGTGTTTTCTTCTCCATTTGGAGAAGATCGTTTGTAAAGCTAATCAGTCTTAATTGGCTATTCAAGAGAGAAGGTGCATCTACATTGTAGACTTAATGCAGTTTGATACCACTTTAACTGCCATGACTCTATGCTATGGAATTATGAGAGTTGTAGTTTTACAAGGTCTTTATCTTTCTCTGCCGAAAGGTGCTGGAGCCTCACCAAACCATGGCAGCTAAAGTGGTGTCAGACTACATTCATTCTACAGTATAGATGCACCCGATGTCATAGCAAAGTACTTTGCATTACAGCAGAAAGCTTTCACAGCAATATATTACTATAGTTAAAATCTACTTGTGAGGATTTGCAACTAAGCTTGAAGAGAACAGAAAAGCTGTGGTATCTATGTGGAGGTAGATTACAGAATTGTTCCTGGTAAACAAAACATGATTTGAGCCTGTGAACTCTTGACTCCAGCATCAAGATGTCAACATGGACATAGTGCAGTTTTGAAGACTGCAATATACATGATGTAGATACTCAGGTATATTCACATATCGGTTTGCACTTGCCCATTAATATGTTGTTAAGCTCCCTGTTTCAGATCAGGGATCTGCACCTGAGTCCATAATCCAATACCATGCAAAATGATCCTAAGAAAGGCCAACTGCAATATCTCAATATGGAAGAAGGCGTGGTTGGGTCACATATACACCTGGTAAGAAGTAACAGGGAGTAATCTGATATTTCCACAACAATACTGTAGTCTGGATGTGGGAGGAAGTCCATGGAAGAGGCATCATTATTTACCGCACCAACATTAGTGATGCCACTACCAAGAAATGCAATAGCCTCATACAACAAAGTTGTTCTGCGGCGGAAATAAAGCTGAAAGATGCTTGAATTCAAAGATACTTACCAAAGAGGAACCTCTTCGCCTTGGGTGACTCTTTCCACCCTCCAGGAGATGTTTTTTCCCAAAGCTCGCAAACTGAACCTCAGGAGGAATTTCACACATCATTCCCGAGAAGTCCGACATCATATTTCTTGGCATCCCAACCTTCTGAATGGAGAATGCTCTTCTGCTAGAAAAGAGACCTTTGCCGGATGGCGTGGAGCATTTCCAACAGCTCACATGGAAAATGCTTCTGGCATTTCTGTACAGAATGGGGCAGGGTTGGAGGGAGAGAGGAGACAGATGTCATTGAATGGTTTAAAAGCAGAACTTCCGATGTTTACAGTAATAAAATGAAATTATGAGCAATTTCAGCGAGTTACTCCATGACTCTGCCATGGATCTGCAGGGCTAATTGGTTATACTTTCCTTGAGGCAAGCTCCCATTCCCCGTCTGCCACAAAACAAACAGGTCATTTATATGGACCTCATGCAGGTGAAAGTTTACTCCAAACCCCCTTGCAGTTTCCTACCACTAACCTAATGCTTAAGAGTTTTTTTTTTCCAGTGGCCACAAACAATGTCAACCTACAGTGAGAAAGACGCAGATAACTAAGGATGCACCTACACTAAAGAATTGATGCATTTTGACACATGGCTCAATGCTGTGGAATCTTGCAAGCTTTTAGCCTTCGCTGCCAATGAATGTGGTCCACTTGCCAAACTACAAGTCCTAAAATCCTGTAACATCAAATTATGGTAGTTAAAGGATATCAAACAATACTAATTCTACACTATAGGGAAAACCTGTATTATATGCCGAATCTTTCCATATTGAATCTTTCCAAAGCCTATCCAATCCACCACACAGTGCCCAAACAAGGATTCTTTCATGATGGCACAACAATTCCACTTTAACTTTATGGTGACATCTTAGGGAATGCTGGGATTTGCAGTTGAGGGAGGTGCATTTGGAAGTCCTCACCAGAAAACTCTACAAACTCTAAGTTCCCATAGGATGTTGCTATGACTGTTAAAGTGGAATATAGTACCACATCTGTATACAGTTGGCCCTGCGTATCCACAGATTCTGCATCCATAGCTTCAATCATCTGCAATTTGGAAATATTCATTTTTAATATCCCAAAAGCCAACCTTGAATTTTGCTATTTTATACAAGGGACAACATTTTACAACACCACAATATATAATGGGATTTGAGCATCCATGGATTTTGGTATCAACAGCAGGTCCTGGACCAAACCCCAGGAGATAGCATGGGCCAATTATATTTTAGATGTACCTGGGAAATCCACAAGCAAGACTTGGAGCCTGTACACACCACATGGTTATAGCACAATGATTCCACTTCCATTGCCATGGTTCCAGTATATGGAATCCAGAAATTAGCAAATAGAATCTCACCTAGAAACTGAGTCAGAGAGCACTAGGGCAGAGGTTCTCAACCTGTGGGTCCCTAGGTGTTTGGGCCTACAACTCCCAGAAATCCCAGCCAGTTTACCAGCTTTTAGGATTTCAGGGAGTTGAAGGCCAAAACATCTGGGGACCCACAGGTTGAGAATCACTGTTCTAGGGTCTTATCAAACTACAAATTCCAGCCATCCATATGATGCAGCCATGGTTGTTAAAGCAGAATCACAGTGCAGTAACTTTGTAATGTTGAAAGGCTCCAAATACAAGCTTTGGTGAATCTAAGCCTCTCTCTTAAAAACTTCCAAACAAAACATATAGCTACAGTAACAGCTGTATGCCTATGCGCAGTGCAAAGGGGTGTCTTTAATGTGTCCTCACACCATTCAGTCATTAATTGCTTCTTGGCTGTTTAAAATGCATAATTGAGACCAAGAATGAGAAACCACATCGCTATATGTGGAGGGAAGGCAATTTTCATGCTGGGACACAAATATGTCTCTGCTGGCTACACCTCTACACTTGGAAAGCAATGACATTATTACATCCATTTTCAGCCACAAAGGAAACTTCTTGTATTTGTGGGCCATTTTGGGGCAAAAGGTACAGTAGAGTCTCACTTATCCAACACTCGCTTATCCAATGTTCTGGATTATCCAACGCATTTTTGTAGTCAATGTTTTCAATGCATTGTGATATTTTGGTGCTAAATTCGTAAATACAGTAATTACTACATAGCATGAACTACTTTTTCTGTCCAATTTGTTGTATAACATGATGTTTTGGTGCTTCATTTGTAAAATCATAACCTAATTTGATGTTTAATAGGCTTTTCCTTAATGCCTCCTTATTATCCAACATATTCGCTTATCCAACATTCTGCCGGCCCGTTTATGTTGGATAAGTGAGACTCTACTGTACTTAGAAATTGGCCAAGAATAAAATTAAATGACGAAAGGGTTGTCAAGGAGCTTCAGATCCCCGTACAGCGATGGGAATCCACAGGGTGATCTTGGGCAAGTAACACTTTCCCAGGCTTAGAGGATAACAATGGCAAATCCCTTCTGAATAAAACTTGCCAGCTGAAACCCTAGGATAGTGCCATTCTAAATCACAACAGTCTCGAAAGTACTAAGAAGAACCAAAAAATAAGGGTGTGGGGTGAAGTTATGGCCTGCAAATGTGACCATGAGCATCTTGAGGACTCCAGTTTCCTGAACCTGGACATAACTTTTCTAAGTAATTGCTGCCAGGACAGGAAGTCAAGACGGAGTATCTTGCCTGAGGCTACCTTCTGAGTTAACAACCCAAATGAGGGACTTGCACGCTTTATGACTTCTGGCAGGAGGGTTTGCTGTAACATTGAGACTAATAGCTTCCTCTTGGCAAGGAAGAGTTTTGTTCCCTGCCTTTTGGTGTGTTCTTCTATTGCTCTGTTTGCAAAGGGACTCTTTTTAAAACTGGGAAATGTGACCTAAGACACGATTAAACTCTGAAAAGAGAACAAATTGCACATATAAATTAAACTGAGATGGATTTGCTACTTTCTAGAAAGAGGTAAAATACAATGTATACCTGTAATTACAGGTGTGAGAGCCAGCATGATATAGTGCAGCGATGGCCAACCTATGACACGCGTGTCAGCACTGACACACCTAGCCATTTTTGCTGACACGCTGCTGCATGCAGATTGCTTGGATGACTATGTCTTTTGTGGCCAAATCTGATGTGATTTGGTCCAGTAGTTTTGTTGTTTACTCCATGGGAATTATGCACATTACACACACACACATATATATATATATACTAGCTTTGCCCGGCCACGTGTTGCTGTGGCTTATGGGAATCCTTTGTTGGCCAGGTGGAATAGCAGTGAATAGCCTTGCAGTCTCAAAGCCTGGCCGTTCTCTGGAGTAGCTGGAGCTTTTTGTTGTACGAACGTAGAGGCATGGATGAGGGGTTGTGCTGCCAAGTTTAGTGTTTCTGGGATGTGTAGTTTTGTTGTTTTGTCCTAGGCCCAAATTTCATTACTATATATATATATATATATACACACACACACACACACACACACACACACACACACACACACAAAATAGCTGTGCCCGGCCACGCGTTGCTGTGGCTTAGTCTGGTGGTGTTGGTCAGTCTACATTAGGTTGTATTTATGCTGTGACCTCCACCTTCTTTATACTGACATTAGTAGTAGTATTTGAAGTCTGTTACCTTCTTCAATTTTTGTGTTGATTGATAATTGCTTGAGATCCCTGTTGTCTTTGGTTTGTTGTTAGTTGTAATGTCTGATTCTGCTGAGTGCGGTTTATATTTTTATTGTGGTACAATAGTCATTTTTTTGTTTTGCCTGTGTAGGTGTTTATTATTATTGTTGTTGTAGTGGTCATGAAGGTTGGATAAGTTAGATGCTACTGTATTGTTTTTTGGAGGCCCAGTGTAGCACTGACTGGCCTCTCAGCCTCAGTGCCTGGCTGTTTCTTGCCTGTGATGGTGTTGATTCTTGTTGTTGTTGTTGTCATTGTTATTATTGTAATTGTTTTTTTGGAGGCCAAGTGTGAATGTAGGGATTGGGGAGGTGGATGAGTTGTGTTGTCAAATTTTGTATTTGTTATAGTCACAATGCGTTGTCAGTTTTGTGGGTCCGGATTGTGGTTTTGTGGTGTGGTTGTATTGTTACAACTGAGAGGCAAGGCTTTTGCATTGTTTTGCCAAGTTTTGTATTTCTGGGGCGTTTAGTTGTGTTGTTATAGTCATGATGCGTTGTTGTGAGTTTTGTGGGTCCAGATTGTGGTTTTGTGTTGTGGTTGTGTTCTTACAACTGGGAGGCAAGGCTTTTGCATTGTGTTGTCAAATTTTGTATTTCTGGGGCGTTTAGTTGTGTTGTAGTCACAATGCATTGTTGTGAGTTTTGTGGGTCCGGATTGTGGTTTTGTGGTGTGGTTGTGTTGTTACAACCGGGAGGCAAGGTTTTTGCGTTGTGTTGTCAAGTTTTATATTTCTGGGGCATTTAGTTGTGTGCCAAGTTTCGTATTTCTGGGACATTTAGTTGTGTTGTTATAGTCACAATGCATTGTTGTGAGTTTTGTGGGTCCGGATTGTAGTTTTGTGGTGTGGTTGTGTTGTTACAACCGGGAGGCAAGGCTTTTGCATTGTGTTGTCAAGTTTTATATTTCTGGGGCGTTTAGTTGTGTGCCAAGTTTCGTATTTCTGGGGTGTTTAGTTGTGTTGTTATAGTCACGATGCGTTGTTGTGAGTTTTATGGGTCCGGATTGTGGTTTTGTGGTGTGGTTGTGTTGTTACAACCTGGAGGGAAGGCTTTTGCGTTGCATTGCCAAGTTTCGTATTTCTGGGGCGTTTAGTTGTGTTGTTATAGTCACGATGCATTGTTGTGAGTTTTGTGGGCCCTGTGTGTTTTTGTGGTGTGGTTGTGTTGTTACAACTGGGAGGCAAGGCTTTTGCATTGTGTTGCCAAGTTTTGTATTTCCGGGGCGTTTAGTTGTGTTGTTATCGCATGATGCGTTGTTGTGAGTTTTGTGGGTCCGGATTGTGGTTTTGTGGTGTGGTTGTGTTGTTGTAACCTGGAGGCAAGCCTTTTGCATTGTGTTGCCAAATTTCGTATTTCTGGGATGTTTAGTTTTGTTGTTATAGTCACTGCGCAAACAACTTTATCATTTTATATATATAGACTAGCTGTGCCCGGCCACGCGTTGCTGTGGCGTTGTCTGGTGGTGTTGGTGAGAAATTGTTGAGGTTGTGGTGGTATTGAATGTCTGTTGTATGGTTGTCTTTACGTTTAGTATGCATTTGGTTGTTTGTGTACTGTGAAAGTGGTGAGGAAAGAGGACACTGTTTATGTTGGATTAGTGAGACTCTACTGTATATTTGTAATCTTATATTATCTGCCTGGAACTGCCCCTTCTACACTGCTGTATAAAATGCACACTGAAGTGGATTATCTGGCAGTGTGGAGTCAAGATAATCCAGTTCAAAGCAGATAATATAAGATTCTAAATGGGTAATATAGCCTTGAGTCTACACTGCCATATAATCCAGTTAAAATCAGATAATCTGTATCTTATAGGCAGTGTGGAAGAGGCCTGAGGCCTAACTGTGCCTGTCTCCTGGACTGAGTAGGTTGCTAGGAGACCAAGTGGGCGGAGCTTAGCCCTCTAAACTGGCAGCAATTGGATAAAAACAATTATTGCTCTCCCTCTAATTAGGACTTTGTTTTTCTTTTCTTTTTGTTGTATCAACCTAGAGGCGTGGATGATGGGTTGTGTTGTCAAATTTTGAGGTTGGGAGGCCTGTAGTTTTGTTGTTTTGTGGGTCGCCGTGATGCCATCACTCTTTTATATATATAGATATATAATTATTATTATTCTATTATTGTAGTATATTATCATATTATTACTATTTTATTATTATATTATTCATGACTACATTAAAACTAGAATAGAGAGAAATCAGCGTGGAAACTGCAAGAGGTACATGGAAATAATGGTAGTAAATAGTTTTTGATTTATTAAATACAGTTATATATTACAATTATATATTTTTGTTATTTAAACTATACATATTGCGAAATTATGGTTTTTTTCTCGTAGTGACACACCACCCAAGTCATGCTAGGTTTTTTGGTGAATTTTGACACACCAAGCGCAAAAACTTGCCCATCATTGATATAGTTGTTTGAGCATACAACTAACTATGACTCCGGAAACCAGGGTTTGAACCCAATTTCAGCCATGGAAATCCATTGAAGGCTTTGGGCCGGTCACACTCTCTCAGCCTCAGAGGAAGGCAGACCTGCTGTGAACCAATCTTGCGAAGAAAACCCCAAAATAGGGTCATCTCAGAGCCACCAGAAGTCAGAAATGACTTGAAGGCACACAAAGCAATAAAGGGAAGACTCTCAAGTGAAAAGAACTCTCCAGTGACACAGTTTTCTCTATGGGATGCCAGAAATTGCCTAGGAAACCAGCTTGGGTTCATATTAAAGAGCATCCCTGTGAGACGAAACAGCAGGCGAGCAGGAAGCTCTCCTCTTGACCTTCAATCACATTCAAAATTAACATGATGCACAACAGGGCTTAAGCAGTGGGTAGCCGCACGGCTGTTACAGAGGGCATTAGAGGCATCTGTATCCAAGGGCAGAAAAAATGGCTGATTGTTAAAGCAGCCCTGCTGTTCAATTTCCAGAAGAATATCTAGGCTGCCTCATTGCACATTAAGAGAGCATCAGGTGAAGCAACAGTTTTTTTTTATTCCTCCTGCAGGGTGTCTTGCTAGTGGTTCAAATGTTTTGTTCTTACAAGCAGCATTTCTGCAAACAGAGCAGAACTATCCTTCTTAGTGCACTCTCTCCACACTTGATGCTCTTCAAACGTGGTGGAACACAATTCTCATCCTGCCAAGGATAATACTGGCTGGGGAATATGAAAGTTACACCACGACGGCACAAGCATGGGAAAGAGATGCTCCTCTTTAGGACCCACTTTCACTGTTCAAATGGTACTCTCAAGTCTGCTATGGATATGATGTGTTCTTTTGAAGATCACCTTTACAACAGAATCATTGCTAGATCTTAAATTCTTATTTCAGAAATGTGCACTGCATGTCCTCCCACATACAGCTAAACAAAGCAACTTGCAAATTATCAAGTGCAGAAGAATAATTACTGTATATACTCGAGTATAAGCCTAGTTTTTCAGCCCTTTTTTAGGACTGAAAAAAAAAACCCTCCTTGGCCTATACTCGGGTGAGGGTCCTGGTGGGCTTATATTCAGGTCGGCTTATACTCAAATATATATGGTATATTTATTATTTTTCTCTATTATTATTGGTATTGTTACATTTATTATTTTACACTATTAATTATTATTACATTTATTTTACTCTATTATTGTTGTTACTTTTACATTTATTTTACTCTATTTTTATTATTATTAATACGGTAGTCTCACTTATCCAACACTCACTTATCCAACGTTCTGGATTATCAAACGCATTTTTGTAGTCAATGTTTTCAATATATCATGATATTTTGGTGCTAAATTCATAAATACAGTAATTACTACATAACATTACTGTGTATTGAACTATTTTTTCTGTCAAATTTGTTGTATAACATGATGTTTTGGTGCTTAATTTGTAAAATCATAACCTAATTTAATGTTTAATAGGCTTTTCCTTAATCTCTCCTTATTATCCAACATATTCGCTTATGCAACGTTCTGCCGGCCCGTTTACGTTGCATAAGCGAGACTCTACTGTACATTATTTTACTCTATTTATTATTACATTGATTATTTTACTGCATTTATTTTTATTATTACATTTATTATTTCACTCTGTTATTATTAAAAGGATACATAAGCACATTTACATTGAAGATGAAAATAATGATTTAATCAGAGTTGAACAGTCATATCATAAATTACAGTTAGATGTAAAGATTCAAAAACATTTAAACTACTGATGCCTCAATTAATGTAATTTTATTGGTATCTCAGCTTATACTGGAGTCAATATTTTCCCAGTTTTTTTGTGGTAAAATTAGGTGCCTCGGCTTATATTCGGGTCGGCTTATACCCGAGTATATACGGTAATAACAATCAAAAGCAATTGAGAAAAGAGGTATCTGCATTCAAGGAGGATAAAATAAATACATTCAATTGCTGTTGTTAGAATCATAGAATAATAAGAGTTGGAAATGACTGCATGGGCCATCTAGTCCAGACCCTGCCATGCAGGAAAAGCACAGTCAAAGCACCCCTGACAAATGGCCATTCAGCCTCTGTTGAAAAGCATTCAAGGAAGGAGCTTCCATCACACTCTGAGGCAGAGAATTCCACTGTTGAACAGCTCTTCTTATAGTCAGGAAGGTCTTCCTAATATTCAGGTGGAATCTCCTTTTCTGTGATGCCTCATGGGCCTTGTAGTCCTGCTCCCAGTGCCATCGTGGCTAATGAAGACGAAAACATGGGGGTTTCGCCGGCTCAGCAAGAGCCGGAATCTTTCCAGATGCCTGATGTTGATGTTTTTTCCCAAGAACCCATTAAAACAGACCTTGAGCAGCTCTCACCCCCTTTTGCTAGGAGACAGTCCTATACTGCAGACAGGGGAGTGAAGGAACAGGTTCGCAGGAGTTTGAGAATTGCAGCTAAACAAGACACTGATTAGCCATGTTTCCCCTGGGAAAATCTAGGGAGTCTCACATCTGGAGAAAGCTGGGTTTCGTTTCCTGTTCTCTAGGGAAAGAGAACGCTGGACACCTGCTTGGCAGGAAAACGGGGCCCAGATATAGGTGCCTGGCACGGTAGGTTCCGTGCGGAGTCAACAGAGCAGCTTCAGGAATGATTTTGTGTTTCCAGCCTTGTGTGGACTTCGCAAAGTCTGCAACCTCAGTCTCCTTGCTTTGCCTAGCCAAGTATTCAAGTATTGCCTTGCCTTGTTCCTAGCCACGGACCTTGTTCATAGAATCAAGTTTTGTTTCAGCCTTGTTGTGAATTTACCTTGGACCTTGAAAGACTCTGGACATTTCCCCACACTATTGCTTGGCAATAGTGTGTGTTTCGGTTTCTTGGATTCAACTTTGAACTCTAATATAATATATTGGACCTTACATTTCTGGACTAAATTTGACCTCTCTTGGAAGGTCTGTTGCTGGACTATATTTTCTACTTGTTTTTATTATTCTTACATATTTCTTTAATAAAGATATTAGATAGATATTGGCCTCCGTGTCCGGTTCTTGGTGCTCCGTTGCCACGGGCGTGACATTTTCTGTAATTTGAACCTATTCCTCCTAGTCTCCGGGGAAGCAAAAAATAAACCTGCCCCCTCTTACTTATGATATCCTTTCACATATTTATACATGACTATCATGTCTCCTCTCAACCATAACATTATTTTTGTTGCTACTTTATAACTGTAATTTTGCTACTGTAATGAATCATAATGTAAATATCTGATATGCAGGATGGATTTTCATCCACTGGACCAAATTTGGCACAAATACTCGATACTCCCAAATCTTAATACTGATAGGGTTGGGAGGGGGATTGATTTTGTCATTTGGGAGTTGTAGTTGCTGGGATTTATAGTTCTCCTACAATCAAAGAGCATTCTGAACTCCACCAATGATGGAATTAAACCAGATTTGGCAGACAGAACTCCCATGACCAACAGAAAATACTGGAAGGGTTTGGTGGGCATTGACCTTGAGTTTTGTAGTTGTAGTTCACCTACATCCAGAGAGCACTGTGGATTCCAAACAATGATGGATCTGGACCAAACTTAGCACGAATACTCAATATGCCCAAATGTGAACACTGGTGCAGTTTGAGGAAAATAGACATTGACATTTGGGAATTGTAGCTGCTGGGATTTATAGTTCACCTACAATCATAGAGCCCCTTGAACCCCACCAACAATAGAATTGGGCCAAACTTTCCACAGAGAACCCCCATGTTTTTTGGTAGCTAAACTAAGTCCAGGAGCCCCCAGTGGCGCAGCAGATTAAACAGCTGAGCTGCTGAATCTGCTGACCAAAAGGTTGGCAGTTCAAATCTGTGGAGCGGGGTGAGCTCCCACTGTTAGCCCCAGCTTCTGCCAACCAAGCAGTTCGAAAACATGCAAATGTGAGTAGATCAATGGGTACTGCTCTGGTGGGAAGGTAACAGTGCTCCATGCAGTTATGCCGGCCACTTGACCATGGAGGTGTCTATGGACAACGCCGGCTCTTCAGCTTAGAAATGGGGATGAGCACCACCTTCCAGAGTTGGACATGACTAGACTTAATGTCAGGGGAAAACCTTTACCTTTACTAAGCTAAGTCCAATGGATCTGGCTTCAACACGCCCCATATGAACCTTTCTAAGTCTTAATATCCTTATGGAATTGCTTTCTCTTAAACTCTGTATTGTAACTTGGATATAAGCAGAAGAAAGGTGAGATGTAAGTAAAATAACACAAAATAGGAATCAAGCCTGTCGGTGGCATTGTCAATGCCTATTTCAGTTTCTGTTTAACAACTTTTTCTTTCTCCTGAACTCAAAGTAGTTCTTATTAGTTTTTCTAACATAATTATGCCCCTAACAGGCTTACCATCTCTGGAAATGCATGGTCGGGGTGAAGTAAAAGATATCCAAAAAACAAGTCAAGTTTTTAATTATGTTTTATCTGGCCCACATGAGCTCTCCCATGACTTCTTAATGTACTGTTAGTTTCCTGGAAGACAGAAAAAAAAGTACAATCTAACTTGGAATAAAAACTTTGCAGAACTAAAGCCAACTATTCTCTAGCAAATGTTGAAATGATCCAAGAATGGTGCTGGACTTTAAAGCACAAAACCTCAAAAATAGTCAGTGGTCAGTGAAAGTTTAAAGAAAGCAATGTTTTTATATAGTCAGAAAAGCCCCTTTAGAGACTTCTCTTCCTCCTTTTATACCCTAAAGGCACCAGATTTCGCAAGATAAGCCCTTATCCTATACTTGTGAATTTGGTTTTGTGGCTCAAATTGTGTTGTTGTGTGTGATTTGCCCAAGGTTACCCAATGAGTTTCCAGGATCAAGCAGGGAATCAAACTCTGGTTTTCAAAGTCATAATCCAATGCTCAAACCCTTACACCATGCTCTCAATTTAAATGTTGAAATTCACCATATTACAAAAAAAAAACTCCAAAAGGTATAAAACCTTTAAACCCATTTCATAGGTTTCTTGCTGTTTACACTTCATTTTTATATAAATGTTGAAATACTTTCTATACATGTCTGCTCATTCTAATAAGAACAGGATCTTTTCTGAAGACCTGAGACACAGAGAAGTGTGTATGTCTGTGTGTGTGTGTGTGTGTGTGTGTGTGTGTGTATCTACCTTCATCCATCCATCTGTCCATCCATCCATCCATCTATGTATATATGTATCTCCTAGATGGATCTGGACCAAATTTGATACACAGACCCAACTTGAAAAACTATCAAGAGTTTTGGCAGGATTGGTAAAGGATGATGAGAGTTGTAAAACATCCACATGTAGAGAGCCCTATGAATCACAGTGAAGATTGATTTGGACCAAATCTGGCACACATACCTATCATAATCAACTTAAAATATTGATGTGGTTTGTGGGAGGGGGTTGACAGAGGTTTATAGGAGTTGTAGTCCACTGATGTCCATACAAATGCATCAATCCTGAAGATGATGAATCTAAATCAAACTTGGTGCACATAGCCATCTTGACCAACTTTAAATACTGGCAAGGTTTCAAGGGCCGTGATGGATGATGATGGGAGTTGTAGTCCACCCACATCCAAAGACTGATGTGTATCCTTCATCTGGAGAGTCATGTGTATTTCTAATGGGTTCGTTAATAACCATAACTCCAAAACCAAACAATGATTATTATCATTACAAAATACCTAACCTAGGCATCACCGGGTACTATATATATATAAAGTTTTTATTGGGTATTGTACAAAGAGAATATAAAACACAAGATAATATCATGCTACACTCCATCACAATGGCAACTGCACAGAAAACATGTCATTAGATATGAAGCAGCAACAGACTGAATGAATTGAAACATTTTGATACTATCTGTTCACCAAAGCTGAGAAATTGCACTTTTTGGAGACTACAACTCCCATCATCCCCCCACTGAACACCACTATCATCGCCTTGATTGGGGGAGTCTGCAAACGATTATAATTTTGCTGCTTCCCTAAGTAGCCTTGCAAAAGCAAAAGAGGCAGCTGCCAGAAGACTCTGAGGATGTCTGCCATAGATGTGGGTGAAACGTCAGGAGAGAATACTTCTGGAACACGGCCATACAGCCCGGAAAACATATAACAACCCTGTGATCCCGGCCATGAAAGCCTTCAACAACACAGAAGACTTATTGTGCCATAGTTCAGATACGGTGCTTGTGGCCAGAACTGGGAGAAATCACATGGAGATTTTTTTTAAAGGCATTCCAGTGCTGCTCTGCCTAAAATATAAATCGCAGCCGAAATTGGAAGCCAGCTTTCTCTAAGGAAGGAGTGTTCTTTCAGAAGATCAAGAATTGCAATCCAACTCTATCTAAGGAATGTAAAGATTCTTCACAGGGCTGCATGTCTTTGGCAAATGAAGGTGGCCCTTTTAAAGAGTGATTTTAATGTGTTTATTTAATGCATTACATACATATCTCTGTTAACCTTGGGAGAATCTACACTGTAGAATTAATGCCCAAAGGAGAGCCTATTGTTGGGTTTTCAGAGGCTAACAGTGTGTGTCTTGACCAAGGTCAACCAGTTTCAATGGCTGAGTGGGGATTCGAACCTTGGATTCATTTAGAATTAATGCAGCTCGACACCACATCACTGCCATGGCCCAAGGCAATGCATCCTGGCATTTGTTGTCTTTTGTAAACTACAAGTCCCATGATTACATAGCATGGCTCCATGGTAAAGTAAAGTAAAGTCAAACTGCATTAATTCTACAGTGTAGACATGCCCCTTCTAATTCCCAGACCTTTGGAAAAAAGACTCAAGAGCAACCATCAAGGTCTCCCTGTTGCAATCACACTTGACAAAATAGTCTGCCTAAGATTATAGTCTGTCTAAGATTAACAATGCTGCTCTGCCTTACAAGACTGTGGTGGAGATTGCCAGGAGTGATTGTGGCATGCTTTACAACTCTTTCAACCACGAGTGGTTATTGTTTGTCTCGCCGGATATAGTTGGACTGCAATTTCCAGTGTGCTTCACCATTGGTTGCATTAACTATGAGCTCCAGTTGAACAAGATCTGGAGGCCAACCCAAAACCACACTACAAGCAACAAGTCCTATTATTCTTTAGATTTACAAGTGCCCTTTAGACAGGGATGAGTATGGTAGCTTTCACCCAGACCTATTGTTCTTTGCCCCAAGGGCTTCAGCTAAGTATATTTTCAGCCTTAATTGCATTTGCCAAGCATGTTTGATTTGTGAAAAGAATGGCGAAGAAGACATTTGAAAATCGTGCAACTTTCCCTTGCACATTCTGTGGACCAAATACCCACTCTCTTCCTTGCACATTTAGGATTATTTCAACATTTATTTGTAAAATGTGAAAACTGCATAGACTTGCAAGACAGGATTCCTAACTTAACAGCCAAGGAGTTCATGCTGGTGATAGGCACAGAGTTTTAATTACAGCTTATTTTAATTACAAGCTCAATCAGGCCTTCCGGCTTTAATGAGTCTGTCAATAACGCCTTGGGTGTCAAAGCGACTCAGACACTTTTCCTTGAGTCATTTCCAGGGAAACGTTTGTACAGATAATAACTAGGAAGCTGAAACTGAAAACCTTGCTTGTTCGTCTTGCTTGAAAGTCACGCACCACAGACCTCCTGCCCAAGTCTGTGTTCCCTTCTTCCTTCATAATTTCAAGAGCAAAGTTTAACTCCTTCGTTTTTGTGTTGTTGAAGGCTTTCATGGCTGGGATCATAGGGTTGTTGTATGTTTTCCGGGCTGTATGGCCATGTTCTAGAAGTAGTCTCTCCTGACGTCTCGCCCACATCTATGGCAGGCATCCTCAGAGGTTGTGAGGTCCTTAGTTTTTGTTCTGTGCCTTCAAGTCAATTCCTACTTATGGGTTTTCTTGACAAGATTGGTCAAGGGTCCTTTGTCTTTCTATGAGGCTGAGAGAGTGTGATTTCTCCATGGTGACTGGACTTCCACGGCTGAGCAAGGATTTGAACCCCAGTTTCAAATAACTTGAAGGCACACATCAACTGCATCATCAGTCTCTTCTACACAACATGAGTGAGGATTCGAACCCTGATTTCCAGAGTTTTATATGCATCTACACTGAAGAATGGATATAGTTTGACACAACATTTAACTGCTGTGGTTCAGTGCAATGGAATCCTGGGAATTACAGTTTTGCAAGGTCTTCAGCTTTCTCCGCCAAAGAGTACAACTGCCATAATTCCATAGCACTGAGCCAGGGCAACTGAAGTGGTTTCAAACTGCATTAATTCTACAGAGTAGATCAGGACAGGGGCCCCTGGTGGCACAGTGTGTTAAAGTGCTGAGCTGCTGAACTTGCGGACCAAAAGGTGCCAGGTTCAAATCCCGGGAGCGGAGTGAGCGCCCGCTGTTAGCCCCAGCTCCTGCCAACCTAGCAGTTCGAAAACATGCAAATGTGAGTAGATCAATAGGTACCGCTCTGGCAGGAAGGTAACGGCGCTCCATGCAGTCATGCCAGCCACATGACCTGGAGGTGTCTACGGACAACGCTGGCTCTTCGGCTTAGAAATGGAGATGAGCACCAACCCCCAGAGTCGGTCACGACTGGACTTAACATCAGGGGAAGACCTTAACCTTTACCTAGATCAGGACAGATAGATGGGTATAGGGAACATTTGCGCAATGGGGAAGGTCCTCTTGGAAGTATATCTAGCTTTCCACTTGAACATTAGGAAGAACTTCCAAACAGTGAGAGCTGTTCACCAGTGGAACTCTCTGTGTGGTGCAGCTTCTTTGGAGGTTTTTAAACAGAGGCTGGATGGTCATCTGTTGGGGATGGTTTGAATGTGATTTTCCTGCATCCTGGCAGGCATTCAACATAACCAACATCCCCTTACTGGGGAGGAATGTTTGTTATTCATACATGCACTGTACCTCAAGCCCTTAGATAAATTGCTTTTTTAACTACAACTCCATCTTGACTGGGTATAATGGGGAAAAAACATGCTTTCCAAGTAGATATATGTGAGACTCCTGGACACACTTTCAGCTGCTGATGGCAATAATGATCTATTACTGTGTTAGAAGATCACTGGTCTAAGCTCTGCCAAAAAATAGACGTCACATATTTCCATATAAACAAGGAAAATATTTCCTGCCTTCCAAAATCCACCTAGCTTCCAAGGCAAAGTTGGAGAAGATTCAAGACAGCCATAGAACAAGAAGCCTTTGACACAAGAAGAAATTAACTTAATGGAATTCACCACTGCAAAGTATACATGATATATACATTTAAAATATACTGCTGGAATATTGACTTATCAGTAGTAATTCGCCTCAATAGTTAAATGAAGTCTTAAGTTATTGGAAGCATTTTAACTGCCTTTCATGCTGATGTCCAATGCCAGAAATCACAAACCCAATAGTAAACACTCTGCAAATTTTGCAAAGCTGCAAAGCCAATTACACATTTAACTAGCAATTTTAAGATTGACAATCTTTATTATTTTTAAACACCTGCAAAAACACCTGGTTATGCAACCACTGAAAGAACGGAACCCCATCATGTGGCTACGACCCCTGAGAGGTCTCTGTCTTTCACAAACCAGTGGTTTTTTGACCACGGACCACTTTCACCAGGGACCACTTTCCAACATTAGTAGTACCAAAAGGGTTACAAATAAATTTTTGGTCAACTTTAGATTCGGTTTGGTTATTTGTGGTGCTGTTTCAGAAAATTGCATTGGATAGACCACATCAGCTCTAGTTTCTGATACAGAACATATGCCACCCAGTAGTCACAATCTACTCACCCACATAAAACCATATTTAATAACCTGGAGCTGATGCAGTCTATCCAATGCAATGGTCAGCTCTGAGGAAAGGAGTGGAAATAAACTTAATAAAATAAATAAGAGGTTTGTGGACCAGATTTTCATTCTTGTGGCCCACTGCTGGGCTGTGGCTCACAGATTGAGAACAACTGCTCATAAACACTCTAGAATAAATGTGATTTTAAACTGCTTCTGTTTGTCTTATTCAATTCTGTCCTGTCTCCAAATGACATTGAATGCTTGCTGTATATGTGTACTGTGATCTATCCTGAGTCCCCTTGGGGAGATAGGGCGGAATATAAACAAAGTGTTGTTGTTGTTGTTTTATTATGACACAGCAAACAAGATAGATATGCTGGATTTTGTATCACAAAATCACAAGTCGAACACTTCCCAAGTGTCTAGGACTGTGTGATGTATTTTCGGATGATGCGCGCAGATCCCAGTAGGGTGGCCTTTTGCAGTTGGCAGATCGTAATCCTTTCAATGTCTATTGTTTCCAAATGCCGGCTGAGATCGTTTGGCACGGCACCCAGTGTGCCCATCACCATCGGGACCACCTGCACTGGTTTCTGCCAGAGTCTTTGAAGTTCAATCTTGAGTTCCTGATAGCAGCTGGGTTTTTCCTGTTGTTTTTTGTCAATGCGACTGTCCCCTGGGATGGCAACATCAATGATCCAAACCTTTTTCTTTTCCACAACTGTGATGTCTGGTGTGTTGTGTTCCAGAACTTTGTCAGTCTGGATTCGGAAGTCCCACAGTATCTTTGTTGTTGTTGTTGTTGTTGTTGTTATTATTATTATTATTATTATTATTATTATTATTATTATTTAATTGCTATGGTTTAATGCTATGAAATCCTGGGAGGTGTAGTTTTACAATGTCTTTAGCCTTCTCTGCCAAAGAATGCTGGTGCCTCACCAAACTACAATTCCCAGGATCCTACAGCATTGACCTATCTCAGTTAATGTGGTGTCAAAGTACCGTGTAGATGCACTCCAAGAGATGCTAACAGCAAATGCTGGAGGGAGACCTCTGACATCAACTTTAGATTACTGTACATGAACAAAGAGATCTCCCCAAAAAAGCCACAATCCAAACCCTACAGAGCTTAAAAACATTAGGCCACCATGGAGCCAATGGGCACAAGAATTAGAGTTTGGAAACTCTAGGTCTTCCAGTCTGAATATGTGCTCAGTTCCAGCAGATGTTGGTCATAGAGACATGCTGGAATACCTTGAAATGTGTTCTCAAGGTTTAAAAAACCCAGTTTCTTTATTCGTGGTCCTGCTCCTAATCACAAGACCATGAATAAAGAAACTGATTTTTGCTGTTGTTATTGTTGTTCTTTTCCTTACATTTTTCCCACTCATTGGAATGATCGTAGATTAGGAAGCATGAGAACCAAGGAGACTCCCTTCCTCCCTCCTCCCCTCTATATATTCTACAAATAAATCCCATTTATTTATAGACACCAATGGATGACCTCCTTACGGCTGTCCTATCCTGGGATATTCCAATCAATGTTGAGGATTGACCATATAGTTCTATCCTTAGGTTTTATCTACTCATTGGGCGAAACCTGTAACTCATGAGAGCTATAGTAGAATAGGAAGCACAGAGAAATACAGAGAATGTGATATCAATATCCTAATGAAAAGCTCACTAAGATCAATGAGTGGCCTCTTTATGACTATCCAATCCTTGAACAGCCCAGTGAATGTGAAGGACTGATAATATAGTTCTTTCCTTAGATTGTTCCCATTCATTGGGCCAAGCCTGTAACTCATTGGAGCTAGAATAGGAAGCATGGAGAAATACAGAGTATCGAAGAAATCCTATCTATCTATCTATCTATCTATCTATCTATCTATCTATCATCTCCTTGGTACTCTGAATTTCTCCATGCTTCCTACTCTATTTATAAGCACTAAGACCAATGGATGACCTCCTTATGACTGGGTCTAATCCTTAAACAGCCCAGCAAATGTAAAGAGCTGACCATACAGTTTCTCCATTAGATTGTATTCACTCCTTGGGCCAAACCTGTAACTAACTGGAGCTATAGTAGAGTAGGAAGCATGGAGAAATGCAGAGTAATGAGAAGATTTGATTGATTGTCTCCTTGGTACTTTGTACTTCTCCATGTTTCCAACTCTCTATTCTACAGACAGCTCCAGCTTATTGATAGGCCCTAAGAGCAATGGGTGACCTCCTTATGACTGTCCAATCCTTGACCAGCCTTCACTGATCCGTATGGAGGTTGAAATGGCTTGATGTGTTGGAAATAGCAACCTCCTTTATGCCTCCACTAGTTATTTGTTGTGTATATAATTCAGATCACTTACTGTATTGTATATGTTTATTGGTGTGCAGTTTTCCTTAACTCTATGTTGTAGGAGGGGCTGCAGACCATGTGATCAGATCTGAGATTGTTCAGGACTCAGACTCCATTTTAGAAACAGTTCAGTTTAGACTTCAGTAGGAACAGTATGCTTAGAGACTTCATTGGACTTTTGGACTATACAGAGACTCTATTAGACTAAGAACAGAGAGATGCTTTGGACTATGGACTATCGATTTTATTTATTATTTATTTATTTCCAGAATTTATACCCCGCCCTTCTCACCCGGGGGGACTCAGGGCGGCTTACACAGTTGGCAACATTCAATGCCAAGAACACAACAATAAAACAAAAACAGTACACACAATCAATTAAAACTATAAAAATACATCATTAAAATACATTATAAAAATTAAAACATATGTAAATTAGCTCAATTTGTCTAAAAACCTCATGCTTCATTTTAAGAATGATGCCCTGTGTTACCTATACACAGAAACTACTGTACTTTAAATCTATTTGTAATTGGATTGATAAGCAAATTACCTGTTTGCCAGTGGTTCTTAACCTGGGGTCCCCAGATGTTTTTGGCCTTCAACTCCCAGAAATCCTAACCGCTGGTAAACTGGCTGGTATTTCTAGGAGTTGTAGGCCAAAAACATCTGGGGACCCCTGGTTGAGAACCACTACTGTATGCTGAATACATGAAGTTTGTGAGTAAACCAACTATGTTACTTTTAAAGAAGTCTGCTTATTTTTGTCTCTTGAGAGCATGATTTAAAGGCAAATATATTTTAAGAGGGAGTAGATGTTTTTTGGGGAACTAAAAAGAACACTTTTGAAACTCTGCTGAATATGTGTGTGTGTGTGTTTGTGCATTGGCATATCTTTGTCCCCGGGAGCGGCGGGAGCGGCTGCTGTTAGCTCCAGCTCCTGCCAACCTAGCAGTTCGAAAACATGCCAATGTGAGTAGATCAATAGGTACCGCTCCAGCGGGAAGGTAACAGCACTCCATGCAGTCATGCCGGCCACATGACCTTGGAGGTGTCTACGGACAATGCCGGCTCTTCGGCTTAGAAATGGAGATGAGCACCACACCCCAGAGTCAGACATGACTGGACTTAACGTCAGGGGAAACCTTTACCTTTTACTACATTTATATGCCGCTCTTCTCACCCCGAAGGGGACTCAGAGCGGCTTACAAATTACATTCACATACAATACATTATATTATTATCATAGTACAATACTAGCATTAAATTATTATATTGTAATATTATTAGTAATATTACATTTAAAATATAATATATAATTAATATTATTAAATTGTATTATTATCAGTATTGTATCGTAATATATTATTATATAATATTATAAATTAAGTTGTATATTATATACAGTTTAACAGCTGAGAAACCTAGTTGCCTTGAATGAATACTAGTGAATGCCATTTTTCCCAAATGGTTATGAATCTAACAGGTCACGCTTTTACCTAGAGGTTATGGCATCATTTTTTCAAAAGGTTGGGACTTTTGACAAGGTCATGTCTTTCCAAAGAGCATCTGAATGCATCCGTCCTATGCAAAGTGGCAAACAAGGTCACCTGCTTGCAAGAAGCATATAGTCCAATGTATATAAAAGCTCGAGATTTCAAATTAGTAATTTTTTTTGTCCTCTACTTTGCATTTAATCTAAAGTCCCATTACCAGCAGATTAGACAGAATGTCTTGACAATAAGATCTATCAGATAGCAGGGAAAACCCATCCCACGTCCTGGATTATTTGCTGTTTAAAGACAATGTGTTGCTCCTTTACAGGTTCCAGCGTGGGTGGCTATGCTCCGTTTGGGACAAAAAATTCTCTATTTAATTGTATTTTTAACGTTATCCGCAGTTTACTTTAAACTCTCATTCTATTCCTGGCTAATTAAACTTAATTCCCTGTTATCTTAGCATTCTAATGCAATCAAAACATTCAATTCGATTTCAAAAGATCTCAGTTTAAATGGATTTTTCCAGCAGGGCAAGTCTGTGTGCGCCCATGTTGATGCTGAGCGAAATTCGGTTATTACATGCTTGAGATGCACTTGGTGCGGAAATTAGAAAAAGAAACACTCCCCACGAACACACTCAAATAATGAAGACACAGATAGAAATCTAACATTGCATTGGTAGAGTTGTACCCTGGTTTTTGAAAGCCAAGCTTGGACTGTTGGTAGCTTACAGAATATAAAGAAGTACTAGTAAAAAAATACTGAAATTTCCAAGCCCTCTTCAAGTGAAGTCCCATATGGACTGCGTTACGGCTATCCAAACATCCCATTGCCCACCCTGTTTTCCAGATTGTGATTTGGTTACCTAATTTAACCTTTATGGAGGAAGCAGGGCTGGTTCAAGGGCTTTTTATAGAATTTGGCATTCTAGGAAATCGCTGGCCTTAATGCAGCTTAGCGGTACAAAGAAGCCAAGAGAAACCTAGCTGACCTCAAGCCAACTGTCTTAACCTCTTTATTCCTTGCAAATGAGAGCAAGTGGTTTGCAAACATTTTCGCCTTGCGAGGTTCCTGTCTCTATCCTCTCATTACTTAACAACATAGCAGAATGTGTAAGAGAAAGCAAATGCTGTGTTATAATTTGCATTGTTTTAAATACATTGTGAGTTGACTTGAGTCCCATTATTGGAAGAAAGGAAGCCTGTGAATAAAGATTTATTTTGAGCCCACCTTTCTCCCAATATAAGGACTCAAGTAAACTAACAATAAATACATACATTTAATAACAATGACATAGCTTTGGAAAGGTAAAGGTTTTCCCCTGACGTTAAGTCCAGTCATGTCTGACTCTGGGGGTTGGTGCTCATCTCCATTTCTAAGCCGAAGAGCCGGCGTTGTCCGTAGACACCTCCAAGGTCATGTGGCTGGCATGACTGATAAGTATCCGTATATACTCGAGTATAAGCCAACCCGACTATAAGCCAAGGCACCTAATTTTACCACACAAAAAAAACTGGGAAAACATTGACTCAAGTATAAGCCGAGAGTGGTAAACTTCAGAAATAAAAATAGATACCAATAGAATTACATTAATTGAGGCATCGGTAGGTTAAATGTTTTTGGATATTTACATAAAGCTCAAATTTAAGATAAGACTGTCCAACTCTGATTAAATCATTATTCTCATCTTTTTCAATGTAAATATGCTTATGTATCCTTTTAATAATAATAGAGTAAAATAATACATTTAATAATAATAATAATAATAATAATAATAATAATAATATACAGGAAAATAATACATGTAATAAATAGAGTAAAATAATAAATGCAATAATAATAAGATCAGAGTGAAATAATAAATGTATTAATAATAATAAAAATAGAGTGAAATAAATGTAATAGTAGCAACAATAATAGAGAAAATAATAAATGTAATAATACCAATAATAATAGAGAAAAATAATAAATGTACCATATATTCTTGAGTATAAGCTGACCCAAATATAAACCAACCAGGACCCTCACTCGAGTATAAGCTGAGGGGGGCTTTTTCAGTCTTAAAAAAAGGGCTGAAAAACTAGGCTTATACTCAAGTATATACAGTACATTATCTTCCAAGCTGCTGAAGCTATAAATTACACAGGCATCAAAATTAAATGAGCTGCTCCCTAAACTTCCAGATATATTTGATTACACTTCCCATCACCCATCCAGCCCAGAGATGATGGAAGTTGCAATCCAGCAAATCTGGAAGGTTCATTTCAGTTTCATTCAAGCCATTAATTTCGTAGGGTTTTCTTAAGCAAACAATACTCAGAGGTGGTTTTGCCATATCCTTTTAAATCTAGCCTACAGCACTTGCTATATGATGGTGGTCTCCCATTCAGGTACTAGCCAAGGTTGACCCTGCTTAGTTTCCAAGATCATACAGGATCTGGTGCCTTTTAGGTTATATTGAGGTCCATTTCCCACTGAATAAATGTTTCCTCACCTGCTTTAAACAACTTATAGCTTTAGTAGAGTAGGAGGTGCAGTAGGTTAAACCCTTGTGCCGGCAGGACTGATGACTTGAAGGTTGGGCTGCTGACCTGAAGGTTGCCGGTTCAAATCCAACCCGGGGAGAGAGTGGATGAGCTCCCTCTATCAGCTCCAGCTCCATGCAGTGACACGAGATAAGCCTCCCACAAAGACAATAAAAACATCAAAACATCCGGGCATCCCCTGGGCAACGTCCTTGCAGACAGCCAATTCTCTCATACCAGAAGCGACTTGCAGTTTCTCAAGTCGTTCCTGACACACAAAAAAGCTGAGTAGTAAGCTTGATAAATAAGCTGATCTACTTTTCTTATGTCTCTGCCTCTAAATACCGCATTTGCTAAATAAAGCAATGTCTAAAAGTAGAATCGATTAAGAAGGCAAACAAGACTTTCAAATAAATTGAGGGGAGGGGGGAGGAAGGGAAATAATCAAGCTTCAGGAGATCTATACCCAGCAAACCATTCTGCAGATGTCATTCAGACTCTAATCCTATTGGGAAATTCCTTACTTTGAGCCTTCATTAAAATTAAAAGAAAGAAAGCTTGGAATGTCTCTAGAATGGATCTACTCAGCAAACGCATTCTTGAATTCAGACCAGTTTCAGCATTCAGGTCATCCTAGTAGTCACGTAATTTTCAAAGGCCTTTTTTAGCCTTCTTTGCTAAAGAGTGTTGATGCCTCAACAAACTACAACTCCCAAGATTTCCCCACAGTGAGCTATGGCAGATAAAGTGGTATCAAACTACCTAAACTGTACAGTGTAGAGATAGATGCACTCTTTGAGTCTCCATAGCTCAGGAATGACTTGAAGGCACACAACAGCAACAGCAAAACAATGACTGAGTCTCCATCTACACTGCCATTTAATCGAGTTTCTGAATTCAGATTACACTATGTAAAACGACTTTTGTTGCTGGGTTATAAGTATCATTTTGCAATTGGTTCTATCATAAATAAAAACACGGAAAAAGTTTATTAAACTGCAAAAACTTTGTTTTTGCAAGACATCCTGCAACACTTTTTGCTATAATTTTTCAATGAATATCTCATAGAGTCTCAACCAGTTCAATATAGTTTGTGACAGCCACAAAAATGAAATTTTTGGAGTATAACAACTATAGTACTTTCAAAGTGAGTACTAGACATTTAGACAGGAAATAACACTTTCAAACCAGGAACAGAAACGTTTTCAAATTTTGTTACATTGTGTGACCTGCTTTGAACAGGATTATATGAGTCTACACTGCCACATAATCCAGTTCAAAGCAGATAATCTGGATTGGGAAACTTGATTATATGGTAATGTAGATGGGGTCTGAGAGAAATATATCCATTTTGAACTAAACATAAGTCAATTAAGTCTATTTCTAAACTATGGTGATTATTGGGTTGTTGTTGTTCGTTGTTGTTGTTTTTACTTTTACTATTTTACTCTATTTATTATTATTATTCTTACATTTATTATTTTACTCTATCATTGTTCTTATTACATTTATTATTTATCTCAATTATTATTGTTATTGTTACACTTATTATACTCTATTATCATTAATACATTTATTATTTTACTGTATTATTATTGTTATTACATTTATAATTTTACTCTATAATTATTACATTTATTATTTTATTATATTTCTTATTACATTTATTATATCAGTATTGTTACATTTATTATTTTACTCTATTATTATTGTTATTGTTACATTTATTATTTTTCTCTATTACTATTATTGTTATTACATGTATTATTTTACTCTATTATTATTATTATTATTATTATTATTATTATTATTATTATTATTATTATTTGAAGGCTACGTAAGCATATTTACATTGAAGAACGTCAGAATAATGATTTAATCAGAGTTGGACTGTCTTATCTTAAATTACAGTTTTATGTAAATATTCAAAAACATTTAATCTACTGATGTCTCAATTAATGTAATTTTATATTGGTATCTATTTTTATTTTTGAAATTTACCAGTAGTTGCTGCATTTCCCGCGCTCGGCTTATACTCGAGTCAATATGTTTTCCCAGTTTTTTGTGGTAAAATTAGGTGCCTCGGCTTATATTCGGGTTGGCTTATACTCGAGTATATACGGTAGTTCTTCATTCACACATTTACCCAGGAGTAATTTCCACTCAATTAAGTGTAAACACTACTGACAAAAAAATGATGGGAATACTGGGGATAATGGGAAGTGAAATCAGCATCAGCTGATAGAATAAAGGCAGACAGCTCATGGTCCCTCCAACTGTCCAGTGTCATAAAAATGACATAAAGTCACTGGTAAAAATGGTTTATGAATACTTTAAAAGGGAGAAGGAAAAGGCAAAGAAAACAAATTCCAGCAAAACAAACCTGGGTTGCTCAAGAAAAAGGAAGCAGGGCACATTCTGGGGATATTTTCAAGAGGACTCAGAGGGATTGGGTAATAAACAGAACATATGAAGTCAGCTGCTTCCAGACAGTACATTCTCCTCCCTGGGCCGTGCCCTTTCCCAGTTGGATATAAAGCTGAATATAAGCTATTATCCATCTAGATCAGGGGTCCTCAAACTTTTTAAGTGGAGGGCCGATTCATGGTCCCTCAGATTGTTGAGGGACCGAATTATCATTTGAAAAAAACCCCCGAACAAATTCCTATGCTCACTGCATGTGTCTTATTTGTAGTGCAAAAAACAAACAAACAAACAAACAAAAAACCCCAGCAACAATTACTTATTTATTTATTTACTACATTTATACCCCACCCTCTCTCACCCCGAAGGTGACTCAGAGCGGCTTACAAGTTGTATGTATATACAATATATTATTTTATTAGCATAGCACAATATTAGCATTATATATTACTATATTGTACTATACTATTATGGCGTAATATTATTAGTAATATTACATTTGATATATAATATATAATTAATATTATTATATAATTAATTATATTATAATATATAATACAATATTATTATATTGTATTATTATTATTAGCCGCCCTGAGTCCCCTTTTGGGTGAGAAGGGTGGGGTAGAAATACTGTAATAAATAAATAAATATTATATTGTATTACATTATAATATTATTATCAATATTATATGTATACACAATATATTATATTATTACCATATAATTCATTTACAATATTGCTAAATGAAAGAGCAATACAATATTTAAAAATAAAAATAATTTTAACCAACATACTGTAAACTTATCAGAATTTCAGTGGGAAGTGTGGGCCTGCTTCTGGCCAATGAGATAATCAAGTAGGATTGTTGTTGTTCTGCCTTCAAGTCATTTCAGACTTTGGGTTAGCTTAAGTCTAAAACTATGGGCGGGGGGCAGGTAAATGGCCTTGGAGGGCCGCATCCGGCCCCCGGGCCTTAGTTTGGGGACCCCTGATCTAGATGTTGTGGACTTCAACTCCCATGGCCCATTGCTTTGCTGGGTGGGGCTTCTTTGAGTTGTATTATCTCTGCAGGAATTACAACTTCCAGAACCATTCAGCCATGGTAGTTGGGGGATTCTGGGCACTGCAGTCCAAAAGCGAAAACAGAAGAACAGCCTGTCTGAGGGGAGCATGCTTGCTCCATCAATGTTTAATATCTACACAAATGACCAGCCAGAAGGCACAGAGAGTTTCATCTATGCTGACTATCGTGACATCACCGCCCAAGCAGGGAGCTTTGAAATGTTTGAACAGAACTCTCTGAAGCTTTAGGTGCTCTTACTGCCTATTACAGGGAAAAGCAGATGATCCCTAATCCAGCTAAAATGCAGACGTGTGCTTTCATCTTAAGAACAGACAAGCGTCGTGAGCTCTGAGGATTACCTGGGAAGGAATCCCAGTGGAGCATTGCATCACACGTAAATACCTGGGAGATACTCTGGACCAGGCCCTGAATTACAAGAAGCACTGCCTGACTTTCAAGCAAAAAGTGGGTGCTAGAAATAACATTGTACAAAAGCTAACTGGCACAACCTGGAGACACAGTGAAGACATCTGCCCTTGTGCTTTGCTACTCTGCTGCTGAATATGCATGCCCAATGCGGAATACATATCACCACATTAAAACAGTGGAGGTGGCTCTTAATGAGACATGCCGCATTATCACAAGATGTCTATGCCTTACACCACTGGAGAAATTATACTGTTTAGCCGGCATTGCACCACTTGACATCCGTGCGGAAGCCAGCAATGAAAGCATACCAACAGAACTGAAGGAAAACTGGTATAAGATCTTTTGCAAATGGTACATCACACCAGAAAGGCTTGTGAAATTCAGCAAGGGTAAGGGAGATGGGAAATGCTGGAAGTGTGGAAAACATAATGGAGACTTTATACATATGTGGTGGGGATGTAAGAAAATAAAAAAGTTCTGGCAGGAAATTCATAAAGAAATGGAGAAAATACTCCAAATCAAATTTGATTTAAAACCAGAATACTTCCTTTTAGGAATTACAGATTTTCAGATAGACCTTAATACGGAAAAATTCTTCACATATATGGTAACAGCTGCTAGGATATGTATAGCAAAACTATGGAAAACACAAGAAATTCCCACAATAGAAAAGTGGACGCTGAGACTATTAGATATTAAAAATATGGATTTATTAACACAAAAATGATCACAGAATATCTCATCAAGACAATGGACAGATTGGAATAAGCTGAGACAATATCTGTCAAGGGGAAAGATTGAACTTCTATGAACTAAGCTAATAAGGAATCCTAGGCTTCAGGGTATATATAGATGTTTGCTGGCAAATATCATTTGGAGAAGGGAAAGACGTACATCGTGATGCAGAGGAACTGGAAGTGAAAAATTGTTCACTGGGTGTTTTTTCCCTCCCTCTTCTTCTTTATATTTTCTCTTCTTTTCTATCCCTCTTTAATTGTTCCCCCACTTTTTTATGTAAAAAGAAGCATACCAACACCTTAAATCAAGAAACAGTTTTTTAAGATCTACAGAGATATTCGCAGGAACACCTCAGCAAGTGAGAGCCCAAAAGTGGCAGGCTAAAACCCGGAACCTGAAGCCATGGCTAATACCGAATGAGAGACTGGGTGACTTGGAAGGTGCTGAACAGACTGAGCTCTGGCACCACGAGATGCAGAGCCACCCTAAAGAAATGGGGCTACAAAGTGGAGTCCACGACATGTGAGTGTGGAGAAGAGCAAACCACAGACCACCTACTGCAATGCTGTCTGAGCCCTGCCACATGCACAATGGAGGATCTTCTTATAGCAACACCAGAGGCACTCCAAGTGGCCAGCTTCTGGTCAAAGGACATTTAGTATAATGCCAAGTTGTTGTTGTTGTTGTTGTTGTTGTTTTAACTTTGTGTTTTCAAATACATTACAACTTTTACCCTTGGTTTCCTTCTGACACGATAACTAAATAGTCCAAAAGCAACATTTCCAGCCTCTGAACTAAACTGGTATAGAGAGGGTCAAGCACAATCGCTGTGCTCCCTAATACTGCCCTATTCATCCCCAATGCCATGTTGCATCATTCAGGAAATGCAGAATTGGAACTATAACCCTTGCCAAGATCACACAAAGCTGTGCTTTTGCTGGTCCACAGATTAGTGCTTTTAACATTCTGGTGCACCAGGAGTTAAGCCTCTTTTGCCCAAAGCAATTCCAAGAAAAAGGTTGGACTGAACAGGGAAAGAGAGTTAATGGATACATGCGTCCATACACAGTTGTCATTAGTGGTATGATTTTTTTAAAAAATGATATGCAAAGAACGTGAGTAAGAATAACATTCTCCAGCTAAGGGGATTACCAGAAATTTCACTCCCCAAAAGCTCCCTTTGTGCACAGTATTTTAACGTACCAAACACGGATCCAGGCACCTTGTTGGGAGTTAAATATTAAATCAGCTGGGCAAGCAAGCAAACAGTCAATCTATGCCTTGTTCCATAAAAAAAAACCTAGAAGTGCTCACAACAGATGACTGTTTCAGAATCAGAAAGTTGGGAAAGGACTAGAAGTCCCATCTAGTTCAACCTCCTGTCATCCAGGAATACACACCTAAAGCACCCCAAGATTGGTCATCCATCCTGTGTTAAAACTTTGGAAAAAGTGGGGTTCCCTATCTTCTAAACAAACTGATTCCACAGCTGAAAGCTTTTTCAATACAGTAATGAGTTCAATACAACTCCGTTATCCACAGTTTCATTTATCCACATCCATCTCTGGACATTTTCTTGGTCTTGCAGCATGACATTTTGTTATTTTTTGGCCCAGCAGTCCTTCATTTCAGTAGGGTTTGCTATTATCTGCAGTTCCCATACAAAAACTAGGAATATATCCCCTGTTGATATGGGACTTGAACCTTATGCTTAATAGTGAATAGCAGCTACAAGGTCCCATCTACACTGCCATATAATCTAGTCTGAATTGCATGATAATGGTCAGTGTAGACTCATATAATACAGACTGAATTGCATTGAACTGGATTTTAGGAGTCTAGGCTGCAGTATAATCCATTTCAATGCAGTTTATTTATTTATTTACAGCATTTATATTCCGCCCTTCTCACCCCGAAGGGGACTCAGGGCGGATCACATTACACATATAGGCAAACATTCAATGCCTTTTAACATAGAACAAAGACAAACAAATATAGGCTCCGAGCGGTCTCGAACTCATGACCTCCTGGTCAGAGTGATTCATTGCAGTGATTCATTGCAGCTGCTCTCCAGCCTGCGCCACAGCCCAGGCCCAGTTAATCTGCATTCTCAAACTAGATTATATGGCAGTGTATATGACCCAAGTTACTTTGTAAAACCAACAAGTAAGAGTTTTCTTTTTAAAAAGAGCACGCAAAAGGGTTGATCTTTGTACTATAAGCCTATCAACAGCAGATATCCCTTTATACATCTCAATATCCCATCCTTTCAGTTTGCTTATTTTCAAACATGGGGGAATGCACTGTTTTTGGCATTTTTACCCTGGTAAGGGTGCATCTACACTGTAGAATTAATGCAGTTTGGCGCCAATTTAATTGCCATGGCTCAATGCTATGTATAAGTATTCAAATCATGCAGCTTGCAACACACAACCCATTCTGCATTAAATGTATGTTTTGCTGTTGTTAAGTGTTGTCAAGTTCGCTTTGATTTATGACAATCCTCCCAATGACAACAAGAACAAACAAAAGTGAGAGACATCTAAGCATCCCTGTTATCAACAGCCCTACTTAGGTCGTGCAAGCTCAGGGCTGTGGCTTCCACAAGGTTGGCTGGATCTACACTGCCTTAAAATCCAGTTTCTGAATGCAGATTCAAAACTAGATTATATCCAGCCTGAGTCCATTCATCTGGAATGCAGCCTTCCTTTTGTCCTCATGCCTTCCTCCTTAGCAAGCATGACAGTCTTTTCTAACTAGTCACGTCTTCTCATGACATGGACAAAGTACAATACAGGTTGAGTATCCCTTATCTGGAATTCCAAAATTGTCCCCATGGGTGGCTGAGATTGGACACCTCACCTTTCAAACTTGGGTCTCATCCCCGGGATATCACATTATATGCACATGCAAATATCGGTATTTCAAAAATTGAACTCCAAAAGATTTCCAGTCACACGCATTTTGTAAACAGGATACCCAACTGTAACAATGTATATCGGATGGAGAAAACAACTACAGTACTGACAGACAGCAGATTGACCACTATCTATCCTAGTATCATTTCGCCTTTTCAATAAATGTGTGATCAAGAAGAGTGGCACCTATACAAAGAAGGTAAGTGTGCTGTAATATATGTTTGGTGACCTGGACTTCTAGGGAGAAATCGGGCTCAGTTTTACTTTAAGAACCATTAATTTATCTTCTTAACAGTCTACAGTATCTATAGAATCTTCAAAGGAGCCAAAATCAGCTTTCTTTACCATCCAGTTTTCAAAACAATACATAGAAAATAGAAGTAGGATGTCAAGGATAATCTTGAGGATTTTGTATTAAGGTAAAGGTAAAGGTTTCCCCTGACATTAAGTCGAGTCATGTCTGATTCTGGGGGTTGGTGCTCATCTCCATTTCTAAGCCAAAGAGCTGGCGTTGTCCGTAGACACCTCCAAGGTCATGTGGCCGGCATGACTACATGGAACGCCGTTACCTTCCTGCCAGAGCAGTACCTATTGATCTACTCACATTGGCATGTTTTCGAACTGCTAGGTGGGCAGAAGCTGGAGCTAACAGCAGGCGATCACTCCACCCCCCGGGTTTGAACCTGGGACCTTTCGGTCTGCAAGTTCAGCAGCTCAGCGCTTTAATACACTGAGCCACTGGAGGCTCATATTTATAAATCAACCCTTCGCCCAGCAAGGACTTGTGATAGTATCCAAACAGAACAATAAAGCTCAAAGCATCATAAAATCACCCAAAAACAAACATCCTTCAGTTCTGTAGAAGTATAAATAAAGCAGGGGAAGAAATAACATTATAGAGTTGCATTAAAATTCATTAAAAGCTCAAGGAAACAAGTCACCCTTGCTACCAGTCTGTAAAAATTGTTAACAAAGCATATTTTCCAAAATAGTGGTTCCATTATTGAAGAAACACAGAGTCAAGTCCTCAACAATCGCTTCTCTTTCAATAGTGGGACACATAACATATCCTCTGACAGTAATGGTAAATTACCATATTAATACTACAGGAAAGGAAATTCCGCCTGAACATAGGAAGAACTTCCTAACTGTGAGAGCTGTTCAGCAGAGGAACTCTCTGCCCTGGAGTGTGGTGGAGGCTCCTTCTTTGGAGGCTTTTAAGCAGAGGCTGGACGGCCATCTGTCAGGGTGCTTTGAATACGATTTTCCTGCTTCTTGGCAGAAAAAGGGTTGGACTGAATGGCCCACGAGATCTCTTTCAACTATAGGATTAGATGATAGTACTGGACCTGTATTCCATGATTACTATATAGATTACCAATGTGATGTATAGGAGCCATTTGGAGCGGTTAAGAAGCTGTCTCTCTTTATCTTCAAATGGTATTGAAGCCTTTTCCCAAAAACTAATGGCATGATGTGTTGGGCAACATTGTTTTATTTGTCTATTGGCTCAACTTCCTGTACGTGAACCATTTTGTAAGTTGTATCTCTTTGCTTACATTTTTTCTGGTGGTGAAGCCTTTTTTTAAAATTCATGTTATGAAGTGCTGGGTTATTTGTTTTATTTGTATACTGCTTCAACTCTCTGCTAAGTGGCTGCCAGTAGAGATTACTAATCAATGTATGTGAATCATTTTGAGAACTGAAAAAAGCTGCACCAAACTACATTTTGAACATTCAGTATCCGGAATCCTGGAATGGTCCAAAATCCAAAATTGGGTGTCTGACATAGTGACACCCTTGCTTTTGGATGGTTCAGTGTATAAATATTTTATTCCATGCACAAAAGTATTAAAAATATTGTATAAAATGTCCTTCAGTCTATTCATATAATATATGAAGTTTAAGTTAATTTCACATTTAGACATGGGTCCCATCTCCAAGATATCTCAAACATTCTTGTATTTTCTAATTGGTTATATCTTCTCATGTCATGGTCAAAATACAAATATAAATTGAGAATCCCTTATCTGGAATTTCGAAATCTAAAATTGTCCACATGGGCAGCTGAGAGGGTGATACTTTCGCTTTTTGATGGTTGAATGCACACAAACTTTGTTTCATGCACAAAATTATTAAGAATACTGTACAACATTACCTTCAGGATATTTGTGTAAAAGTTTACATGAAACATAAATGCATTTTGTTTTAGACTTGGGTCCCACTTTCAATATATCTATATATATAAAAGGGTAATGAAATTTCGGCCTAGGACAAAACAACAAAGCTACACATCCCAGAAACACTAAACTTAGCAGCACAACCCCTCATCCATGCCTCTACGTTCATACAACAAAAAGAAAAATAAAGTCCTAGAGGGAGAGGAATAACTGTTTATCCAGTTGCTGTCAGTTAGAAGGCTAAGCTCTGCCCACTTGGTCTCCTTGCAACCCACTCAGCCCAGGGGACAGGCAGAGTTAGGCCTCACTTAGGCCTCTTCCACAGATTATCTTATTTTAACTGGATTATATGGCAGTGTAGACTCAAGGCCCTTCCACACAGCTATATAACCCATTTATAATGGACTTAATGTCAGGGGAAAACCTTTACCATTTACCTTAACTACCACCAATTCCTCAATACTTTATTTCCCATACCATCAGACTTCACCACAGCAATGCATGGCCGGGCACAGCTAGTATATATATATATATGCGCGCAAATATAGGTACAGTAGAGTCTCATTTATCCAACACTCACTTATCCTACGTTCTGGATTATCCAATGCATTTTTGTAGTCAATGTTTTCAATACATCGTGATATTTTGGTGCTAAGTTCATAAATACAGTAATTACTACACAGTAATTTGAACTACTTTTTCTGTCAAATTTGTTTTATAACATGATGTTTTGGTGCTTAATTTGTAAAATCATAACCTAATTTGATGTTTAATAGGCTTTTCCTTAATCCCTCCTTATTATTCAAGATATTAGCTTATCCAAGGTTCTGCCAACCCGTTTAGCTTGGATAAGTGAGACTATACTGTATTTCAAAAGATTTAAAAAACCCGAACTCTGAAATATTTTAGCTACATATGTTGTATCTTGCCTGAAACCTTGAGGAGAGGTGGATATCATATATGTGGTGATGATAATGATGATGATGATGGTGATGATAATAGATGCAGAAATGAACTATAAACAGAGCCAATCAACTTCCATCTACTCTGGTTTCATTTCCCCGTTTTCCATAAATGTGTAGCACCCCAACAAAGAAGGCAAGCATGCTCCCAAGCACGGCAAAGGTTACACAAGGCAAAAAGGATGATCGGCCAGGCAGCAAAGACTAGTACGCACACAGTAGGGTCATTATTACATTGCCCCAGCCCACTCCTATCCCGCAAAGAAGATTTACCACGTGTAGGGTTTCAAGGCTGCCGGTTGAGCCACCAGCGAAATCAATAGGACACAAAGAAATAATTGTTTTTAGGAGCTAAGCACCAAGATGAAGGGGAAAAAAACACTCTTCATTTCCTTTTCTGCCCCCTGCAGCAAGGAGGGAATTGGGTGGGGAGTGAGAACATCAAATAGAAAATGCCTATTTCAACTACAGCTCTTTCTGTAGATAACTGTCCACATATTTTAAAGTTATAATCCTCAAGGTTGAAGCATGAGGACGTGACGTTATTTATCCCTTCTGGATCAAACTAGAGGCCCACCTAGTTCGGTTCCTACCATGCCCAACTACAAACCTATGGGGCATGAATACACTTACCAAATGGTGCTGGTAAAGATCGGAAAAAGAAACTCGTAGGTACATGTAAACCAGGCATGAGCAAACTTTGGCCCTCCAGGTGTTTTGGATTGCAACTCTCACCATTCCTAACAGCCAGTAGGCTGTTAGGAATGGTGGGAGTTGCAGTCCAAAACACCTGGAGGGCCAAAGTTTGCCCATGCTTGATCTAAATTGTAGAATTAATGCAGTTTTGCAACAGTTTCACTGCAATGACTCAATGTTATTCATAAGGTCTTTAGCCGTTTCATAAGGTCTTTAGCCTTCTTTGACAGAGAATGGTGGTGCCTCATCAAAACACAATTTTCAAGACTCCATAGCATTGAGTCATAGCAGTTAAATTAAGTGTTAAACCACATTAATTCTATGGTGTAGATGTAGATTCATAAGGTCTTTAGCCGTTTCATAAGGTTTTTAGCCTTCTTTGACAGAGAATGGTGGTGCCTCATCAAAACACAATTTTCAAGACTCCATAGCATTGAGCCATAGCAGTTAAATTAAGTGTTAAACCACATTAATTCTATGGTGTAGATGTAGATTCATAAGGTCTTTAGCCGTTTCATAAGGTTTTTAGCCTTCTTTGACAGAGAATGGTGGTGCCTCATCAAAACACAATTTTCAAGACTCCATAGCATTGAGCCATAGCAGTTAAATTAAGTGTTAAACCACATTAATTCTATGGTGTAGATGCACGCTCTCTGCTCCAAGAAGTTTGCAGTTTAAAATTGGGTAAGATGGGTGTCAACAAAAAAGAGGGGCAAATCCAAAGTGCTGTATCCACTTTCAAATTGTAAACTTTCATTTCCAGCTAATGGAAATCCTAAGGCTCAACTATCATGGTATTTTTTAGGGTTGAGATTGTGCAAACTGCTGAAGATCACCCAGTGGGTTTCCGTGGCCAATGAGAGGAAATCGGTCTCCAGAACATTAAAAAGTTCTTAAGATCTTTGCAGTGATGTTTTGTGAGGGTGCAGAAAAGGCTCCAGGAAATTCCATGTTATATTTCTTGAAATGCCTAGATGACCTATAATGATGGATGATGATTGAGGTATCCTTTCTATGAATTTTCTAGGACCTCTAATAAAGCTCCATGCTAACTCCAGCGAAAGTCATTCATTTCAATAGGGTTCACTATCATCCACAGTTTTCTATTTCCATAGGAACGTATCCTATGTAGTTACAAGCATCAAGGATAGTACAATAAATACATTTTTGTTTGAGCAGGCCTTCTGCTTTTAAGTTATTGCACCACAAAGATATTTTTAATAGGCTGTGTAACGCTCGTATCTTTTTTACTATGTTTTGATGTACATATATACACAATTGTACTTTTTTGTTTTCAAAAGAACAGTTTGTTTAATTTAAAAAACACCTTGGGATCAAACCAGTTTCAGCGTACATTGTTTAGTTTCTGCCTTTAGTCCCAGGCCAGAAGAAAGAGGGAATGTCACATAAATAAATCAAGGGACTAATGGGATGCATTGTACTTTTTTTCTGTTTTCCTCCTCTACTGATGTGCTTTTAATTTGTTTTTAATTTCAATCGCAGTTTCAATAAGATAATCCGTTTCACTCATAATAACATTTGTGTAACATAAAGCTAGTTGTGCTATATTGTGTTTTTCTAATCTCCTTGTGAACTATTTTGTATTCCAAGTAGTCGAGAAAAGGCAAATACAACAGAAAAAGAGAATCTACCCTGTTTCTCCGAAAATAAGACATCCCCGAAAAATAAGACCTAGTAGAAGTTTTGCTGAATTGCTAAATATAAGGCCTCCCCCGAAAGTAAGACCTAGCAAAGTTTTTGTTTGGAAGCATGCCCAGCGCCTGCCAAACAGAACACTAGAGCATGCAGGATTGTTAATGTACATACCAGTTGTACATGGAAATAATGGTAGTAACAAGAAATTCTTGATAGGATTCACAGTTTGCCTGGTTATGCTGGTTTGTGATGACAACTACTGTACAGGATATAATAAATGTTCATTTTTTTGTTCAACAATAAATGTAAATTCTTCTTCATTGAAAAATAAGACATCCCCTGAAAATAAGACACATCTTTGGGAACAAAAATTAATATAAGACACTGTCTTATTTTCGGGGAAACACGGTAAGTGTACAAGGATATGTGTATATGCACATGCCTTCAAAGTGCCAATGAATATATGGTGGTGACCCCACAAATTTTATAGTTTTCCAAGGCAAGGAATACTCAGAGGTGGTTTTACCAGTTCCTTCCTACCGAGCCTAGTATTCATTCATGATGTCCCATCCAATTACTAACCAGGATTGACTCTGCTTGGCTTCCAAGATCAGATGTGATTTGGTGCCTTTAGCATATTTAGGCAGATGAGTGTTTAGGGCCAAGTCTTAAAATCTTACTTTAAATTTTACTTTGGGGGTTTCTGAAACATTTCCCATTCCAACTGACAAATTGTTACATAACCTAGGTATACAGGTAAATAAATTAGGTATTAAAATATCAATCATTTACTAATAGCACTGTGTAACAAAATTTGAAAAAAAACCAGTTCCTGTTTTGAAAGTGTTATTTCCCGTTTAATTGTATGGTACTTACTTTGAAAGTAGTTGTTATACTCCAGAAACTTTGTTTTGGAGTATAACTGCCACAAACTATGTATGTTGAATTGGTTGAGACTTGATGAGATACTCATTGAAAAACTATAGCAAAATGTGTTGCAGGATGTCCCACAAAAATTAAGTTTTTAAAGTTTAATAAACTTTCCCATGTTTTTATGATGGAACCAATTAGGAAATGACATTTATAAGAACAAAAATCGTGTTACATAGTGTAATATATCAGCATTTGCAAAGTTTGTTGAACAGACTAAATTTCCCTTTTTATTAAGTACATAGAGCTCAAGCGTTTTCTTCAGGGTCCACTGTAAACACTGCACATTGGCACAGATTTGTGTAAATGGGTGGCATTGAGAAATCTGTTATTGTTGCCAAATTTTTCGTGTCCCCTATTTTCTCTTATGGGACCCCATTTGGGGTCGGGATCCATCGATCAGGAAGCAGTGCTTTAGTAGATCCCATCAGTAGAATTTCAGGTTTTAATTGGAACATCAGTTTTACCCTAAAATAAAATGCAAATCCCCTGTCCGAATCCCCATTCATTCAGCCATGGAAACTCACTGGGTGACCTTTGGGTAAGTCACGCTCTCCCAGCCTCAGAAGAAGACAACAGAAAACTCTTTGAACAAATCTTTCCAAGAAAGCCTGAAGATAGTTGGCCTTTGGGTGGCTAAAAGTCAGAAATGTCTTGAAGGTACACAACAACAACAAGTAGGCAGGAGAGCTACTGTTCAAGAAAGACAAGCCCAAAGCCTCCTGGAGCACATGGAATTAGCCAAGGAGTTTGTTGCATCGTGGCTGTAATAGTTTTGAAAGAGCTTGATCCTACAAATGTGCCAAAGAAGATGACTTAATCTTCTGATTACTCAGGCACCAGGTTCAGCAGTTTACTCCCAAGCAAAGATGGGCGTAACTGCATCCACACTGAATTCAGTTCCACCAAATCCAGGTTTGCTCCCGAATAAACATGCATAATATCAGGTCTCTGATTAAATTTATCCAGCCTGATGGACACCACAACACCGGCACACTGAGCTCCATTTCAAAGCTCTCTGAGTCTGATTAGTCATATGGATTTAGTCTAAAATGAGAGGGCACATCCAGTATTATTTAAACATATTCTCAGTGTCCTAAGGGGGCATCTACACTACAGAAGTAATGCTGTTTGACGCCACTTTAACTGCCTTGGTTCAATGCTATGGAATCCTGGGAGTTGGGAGTTTTACAAGGCCTTTGCCAAAGAGAAAGCAAAAAAACCTTATAAAACTCCATAGCATTGAGTTGTGACATTTAAAGTGGTGCCAAACTTGCACTAATTCTACAATGTAGATGCACCTTTGGACTACAAGACAGACAGACAGAAAGTTTCTAAAAGTGCACTTTATAAATCAACATATTACTCACAAACTTTAGAACATGATTTGGAAATGTCACATTGTGGACTGCAAAGCACAGAATCCTTCAGCCAGCATTGCAGAACATGTGTTTCAGAAAAATAACTAACCCAAGTAGTGATTAAGAAGGATGGACTTCACATAGCCCAGTGCATCTGAGTAAGCAGGTATGAAATGTTCCCATATATAAATATTCCAGAAAAAAATGTGTTGTCGAAGACTGTCATGGCAAGAATCACCGGGTGGTTGTGAGTTTTCCAGGATTTATGGCCATGTTCCAGCAGCATCCTCTCCTGACGTTTCACCCACATCTATGGCAGGCATCCTCAGAGGTTGTGAGGTCTGTTAGAAACTAGGCAAGTGGAGTTTATATACAGTATCTGTCAAAGGGCCAGGGTGGGAGAAAAAACTCTTGTCTGTTTGAGGCCAAGTGTGAATGTTTCAATTGGCCATCTTGATTAGCACTGAATGGCCTTGCAGCTTCAAAGCCAGGCTGCTTCCTGCCTGGGGAATCCTTTGTTGGGAGGTGTTAGCTGACCCTGATTGTTTCTTGTCTGGAATTGCCCTGTTTTCCCCTGAGTTTAGAGTTTTTTTAATATTAGTAGCCAGATTTTGGCCATTTTATGGTATTATTGGAGAACACAGAAGTGCTGGATCACTCTAGCAACCATCCTGTTAGGCTACACAGAGAAGCTATTCAAAACCATATGCATGTGGACCATTTCAACAGAAAGGAGAAAATTATGAAAATGAACAAAATCTGGCTACCAGTACAGTAGAGTCTCACTTATCCAAGCTAAATGGGCCGGCAGAACCTTGGATAAGCGAATATGTTGGATAATAAGGAGAGATTAATGAAAAGCCTATTAAACATCAAAGTAGGTTATGATTTCACAAATTAAGCACCAAAATATCATGTTATACAACAAATTGGACAGAAAAAAGTAGTTCAATACACAGTAATGCTATGTAGTAATTACTGTATTTACGAATTTTGCACCAAAATATCATGATATATTGAAAACATTGACTACAAAAATGGCTTGGATAATCCAGAAGCTTGGATAAGCGAGTCCTGTATAAGTGAAATCAAAATCTAAAATCAAGACAGTAAATAAAGAACAACACTCAAAAAACAGAAGAATTCCAGACAAGAAACCATCAGGGCCAGCTAATGCCTCCCAAGAAAGGATCCACCCAGGCACTAGGCTGCCAGACCTTGAAACTGAAAGGCTATTCAGTGCTAATCAAGGTGATCAATTGCAACATTCACACTTGGCCACAAAGAGACAAGAGCTCTTTCTCCCACCCTGGACCTTCCACAGATACAGTAGAGTCTCACTTATCAGAGTCTCACTTTGACAGAAAAAGTAGTTCAACACACAGTAATGCTATGTAGTAATTACTGTATTTACGAATTTAGCACCAAAATATCACGATGTATTGAAAACATTGACTACAAAAATGCATTGGATAATCCAGAACGTTGGATAAGCGAATGTTGGATAAGCGAGACTCTACTGTATATACATCCCACTTGCCTAGTTTCCAACAAACCTCACAACCCCTGAGAATGCTTGCCATAGATGTGGGCAAAACATAAGGAGAAAATTTTTCTGGAACATGACCATATAACCAGGAGGGAGAAAGTTTGCAATCCCTACTTTTTAAGTGCATCCATCCTGAAGAATGAATGCAGTTTGACGCCACTGTAACTGCGGGAGTTGCAGTTTGTTGAGGCACCAGCCCTCTTTGTAAAACTATAACTTCCAAGATGCGGGAGCATTGAGTCAGGGCAGCTGAAGTGGTGTCGAACTTCATTAAGTCTACTTAAAGTGTGGAATATATGCGCCAAGCGCTGAAGGAAAAGAAGTCTGTCTCACCGGTTGGGGAAGAAGAAGGGGTCTCCTCTCCTCCGGCTTCCAGGGGCGTCGGGTGGGACTAATCCGGGGCAAGAAAGGGGGTCTCAGGGCCAGCAAACGATCCCAAGCCCCTCCCGAGTCCGGCCTCCTCCGGATCAGCCCTGATCTCCAACTTTGCAAAGGTTGAAAGAGGCTCCAACCGGTGCCAGGAAGAGAAGGTGCGGACAGGTGTGTGAGCAGAGGAGCCTCTCCTTCTTTCTTTCGCCGCGACTTCAGCCCGGGATGGGGCTCCTCCTCCTCTCCGGCCCTGGCGTCACTCAGCGCCCTCCCCTCCGCGCCCGGCACTTAAAGGCGCAGGCGGGTTTGGGCCAGGGTGGGATTTGCAGTTTTCGCAAGGGCCCGCCGGGAGGAAAGGGAGACGAGAACCAATCTCCAGCTAAGACAACAAAACAGCTTCTCTCCACTTTTGCAAGGAGTATCTTAACTCCTGCACTGGTGGCACAGTGTGTTAAAGCGCTGAACTGCTGAACTTCCCCAGGTTCAAATCCCGGGAGCGGAGTGAGCGCCCGCTGTTAGCCCCAGCTCCTGCCAACCTACCCTGTTTCCCCTAAAATAAGACATCCTCAGAAAATAAGACCTAGTAGAGGTTTTGCTGAATTGCTAAATATAAGGCCTCCCCCGAAAGTAAGACCTAGCACCGTTTGTGTTTGGAAGCATGCCCGCCAAACAGAATACCAGAGCATGCAAGTTTGGTAAATGTACGTACCATAGAGTGTTGTACACGGAAATAATGGTAGTAACAAGAAATTCTTGATAGGATTCAGTTTGTCTGGTTATGCTGGTTTGTGATGACAATTACTGTACAACAATAAATGTGAATTCTTCTTCATGGAAAAATAAGACATCCCCTGAAAATAAGACCTAGCACATCTTTGGGAGCAAAAATTAATATAAGACACTGTCTTATTTTCGGGGAAACACGGTAGCAGTTCGAAAACATGCCAATGTGAGTAGATCAATAGGACTCTTTTTAAAACCTGGAAATGTGACCTCTGACATGATGGAACTCTGAAAAGAGAACAAATTGCGCATATAAATTACACTGAGATGGATAAATTAAACTGAGATGATGGCACAGTATGTTAAAGCGCTGAGCTGCTGAACTTGTGGACCAAAAGGTCCCAGGTTCAAATCCCGGGAGCGGAGTGAGCCCCAGCTCCTGCCAACCTAGCAGTTCGAAAACATGCCAATGTGAGTAGATCAATAGGTACCGCTCTGGCAGGAAGGTAACGGCGCTCCATGCAGTCATGCCTATGGCCACATGACCTTGGAGGTGTCTACGGACTACGCCGGCTATTCGGCTTAGAAATTGAGATGAGCACCAACCCCCAGAGTCGGTCACGACTGGACTTAGCGTCAGGGGAAACCTTTACCTTTACCTTTTATCTTAACTCCTTTGCCACTTGCAAAAGCTCTTACTAAACTGCCCCTTGGAGCCAGGGCTTACCCTCCGCTCTGCTCTGCACTCGCCTCCTCACTAAAAGCAAGTGGGATAGCTTCAATTCGCCTTCTTCACTGTAGAATTAACTCAGTTTGGCACCACTTGAACTGTCATGGCTCAGTACTATGAAGTCGTGGGAGTTGTAGTCTCTGCCCAAGAGGTGCCTCACCAAACCATAACTCTATTAAGCCTGTTACAATGGTGTCAAACAGCATTCATTCTCCGGCTGTTGGGAACTGTAGGAGTTGCAGTCCAAAACACCTGAAGGGCCAAAGTTTGCCCATGCCTGGTGTACAAGCACCCCCTGATCCCATCTCGCTAAGTAACTATTTTGAGGAGAAGCAGGAAATAATTAAGATATTATTATTGACACAAAGACATAGTATGACACAGCAAACGAGATCTATATGCTGAATTTCGTATCACAAAATCACAAGTCAAACACTTCCCAACGTGATGTATTTTCGGATGATGTGCGCGTATCTCAGTAAGGTGGCCTTATTATTATTATTATTATTATTATCTGGAGCCTCTGGTGGCCTAGGGGATAAAAGCCTTGTGACTTGAAGGTTGGGTTGCTGACCTGAAAGCTGCCAGGTTCGAATCCCACCCGGGGAGAGCACAGATGAGCTCCCTCTATCAGCTCCAGCTCCATGCGGGGACATGAGAGAAGCCTCCCACAAGGATGGTAAAAACATCAAAAAACATCCGGGCGTCCCCTGGGCAACGTCCTTGCAGACGGCCAATTCTCTCACTCCAGTAGCAACTCTGGTTGCTCCTGACACGGAAAATTTATTATTATTATTATTATTATTATTATTATTATTATTATGAGAGAAAATACTGTTGTTCCTCTGCACCTACTGATTCAACTGTTGTTGTTGACAGACACATATGTCTAAAGTCAACTTTGATTTTGCCATTTCATTCCACACTATTTTATAATTCTACTAGCTGTGCCCGGCCACGCGTTGCTGTGGCGAAGTATGGTGGTATGGGAAATAAAGTATTGAGGAATTGTATATTGTATATTGATAATCTTATATTATCTGCTTAGAACTGGATTATATGAGGCCCCTTCTTCACAGCTGTATAAAATGCACACTGAAGTGGATTGAGACTCTACTGTAAATACTACATAGCATTACTGCGCATGGAACTACTTTTTCTGTCAAATTTGTTGTATAATATGATGTTTTGGTGCTTAATTTGTATAACGATTACCTAATTTGATGTTTAATTGGCTTTTCCTGAATCCCTTCTTATTATCCAACATATTCACTTATCCTGCCGGCCTGTTTACATTGGATAAGTGAGACTCTACTGTATATTTCTAATCTTATATTATCTGCTCAGAACTGGATTATCTGAGGCCCCTTCTTCACAGCTGCATAAAATGCACACTGAAGTGGATTATATGGCAGTGTGGAGTCAAGATAATCCAGTGCAAAGCAAATAATATATGATTATAAATGGGTTATATAGCTGAGTGGAAGGGCCTTGAGTCTACACTGCCATATAATCCAGTGCAAATTAGATAATCTGTGGAAGAAGCCTAAGTGAGGCCTAAATCTGCCTGTCCCCTAACTGAACCCTGGCTGTCCCTTGGCTGAGTTGGTTGCTAGGAGACCAAGTGGGCAGAGATTAGCCCTCTAAACTGGCAGCAATTGGATAAAACAATTATTGCTCTCCCTCTAATTGCCATCACTCATTTATATATATAGATTGTAAATAAATAACACTATGTAATAAAATACAAAAAATATTCTGTTCCTGCTCATGAATGGGAGACCAGACTCTGTCTACACTTTAGAATTAATGCTGTTTCATGCTACTTTAATTGCCATGGCTAAATGCTATGGAATCACGGGATTTGTACCGTAATTTGGTGAGGAGGCACACTTTGGGCAGAGAAGGCTAAAAATCTTGCAAAATGAAAAAAAAATCAAATGCGACGTAAAAATGAAATGCAAAGATACAGAATAAGGGACGCCTGGCTCGACAGCAGTACATGTGAAAAAGGTCTTTGAGTCCTTGTGGACATCAAGTTAAACATGAGCCAACAATGTGATGCAGCTGCAAAAATATCCAATGGGATTTTGGCCTGCATTAATAGGAGTCTAGGATGCGAAACAATGGCTTTAAACTACAGGAAAGGAGATTCCACCTGAACATTAAGAAGAACTTCCTCACTGTGAGAGCTGTTCAGTAGTGGAACTCTCTGCCCCAGAGTGTGGTGGAGGCTCCTTCTTTGGAGGCTTTTAAGCAGAAGCTGGATGGCCATCTGTTGAGAGGGCTTTGAATGTGATTTTCCTATTTCTTGGCAGGGGATTGGACTGGATGGCCAATGAGGTCTCTTCCATCTCTGTGATTCTAACTATCTATAATTCCATCGCATTGATCCGTGTCAGTTAAAGGGATGTCAAACTGCATTACGTCTACAGTGCAGACACACATTAAGTCACCCCCATCATCAACAGCCCTGCTCAGATCTAGCAAATCATTGTTTGAAGCTTCCTTGATTTAATGTCAGCTTCATCTTTTCCACCTGGCTTTGACCTTACCAAGCATCATAATACAATCCACTTATCCACAGTCTCAATATCCATGGTTTCACTTATCCATAATCCCCCAAATTTTCTCCCAAAATGTTTGTGAGCCACTCTAGTGATATTTTTGGCTCAAGTATAGTCAAAATGTAAGGTTTACTATTATCCATGATTTCAGGTATTCATGAGAGGTGGTCTTGGAACATTGCCTCGTGGATATTGAAGTTGAATTTGTATTGCATAGTAAATAATAATAATAATAATAATAATAATAATAATAATAATAATAATAATAATAACTTTATTTTTGGACCCTGCCTCCATCTCCTCGAAGGGACTCGGGGCGGCTTACATGGGGCCAAGCCCAGATAATTGCAGTAATTAGAAGATAATATCACATCAAAATAAAAATACAATTATACACGATGGAGCAGCATGTTAAAGCGCTGAGCTGCTGAACTTTCAGACTGCAAGGTCACAGGTTCCAATCCAGGGAGCAGAGTGAGTGACCGCTGTTAGCCCGAGCTTATGCCAACCTACGTAGCAGTTCGAAAACATGCCAATGTGAGTAGATCAATAGGTACCGCTCCGGTGGGAAGGTAACGGCACTCCATATAGTCATGTTGGCCACACAACCTTGGAGGTGTCTATGGACAATGCCAGCTCTTCGGCTTAGAAATTGAGATGAGCACCTGTTGTGGTAATCTCTGAGCGGTTAGACTCAATTTAACCCTCTCTGGGTTAAATTGAGTCTAACCGCTCAGAGATTACCATAACAAAGGGTTATAAGCCCAGCCCAACCCCCAGAGTCGGACACGACTGGACTTAATATCAGGGGAAAACCTTTACCTTTACTATACAAATTAACATAGTAAAAATAAAATAATGATACATCTTCTCACGATACATCCTTCCTACTGATTGAAACTTGGACTTCTTATTTCTCTACTACTGAGTCTTGGTCGCTCCAGATATTGCTGGACTCTGGAATCCCATCACACCTGGTCAGCATGACCAATGATCAGGGATTGTGCATTGTAAAGTCTCAAAATTCACCGCAGTGGTGTAATTTGACATTGAAATCAAGGATGAGCAACATCATGGGCTAAAACTATGGGTGACAAGTGGGGATGTTCAGCTTGTGATCTAGCAAGATTCCTAGATAGCTTTCACGTGTACTGTTTCCAAACCAGGAGCATTTCATTTATGCTGTAGCACCATAATTCTGCCTCTCGTCCAGTGAGCTTCTATGTGCGCACCTGCATGAACACCGAAGGCATGTGAATCACGGTGATGGTGACAAAATACCAAAGCCGCATGGTGACTGATAAATCTTCTATCACTTTATCTTGCTGTTCTAATCTTGGTTTTGCTGGCATGAGTCACTCCCATGGCATAGTGAGCAGGTGTCACTGTCATGTGCGGCTTGTTCAATTGCATTACAGGAATGTGCTGCTGCTGCTGAGTCAACTCTCTCGTGGAAAGGAATGGCGAGGAGCCTACCTCACAGGTTACTAGAGATAATGCTCTCAGCAAATATAGAAATACAGAAAAAAAGCAAACCTGAAACCCAAACTAATGCTCTCATTCTGATAGTCTCTCTCTTTGTTAATCCACTGTGATACTTTTCTGGCACATGGTGTCTTGGAAGAGAGTGGAAGAATCCACCGAAACATGAGTCCCCACAACCTCTTGTTACTGTTTTAAGAGTCTGAATCCATATATGTTTGCTTAAAAAATCAATTAACCAGTGCTGTACATCCCAGGTATGGGAGCCAGTGTGGTTTAGTGGAATTTGAGCCACTTTTGGCCATGAAAACCTAAGTCACACACTTTCAGCCTCAGAGGGTGGCAAAGCCAACATCCCCAAACAAATCTTTGCAAGAAAAGGCTTCTTTTAGAGTTTGAACTTTAATTTATTATCTTTCCAAAGAAGAAATAACGAGGAATTGTGGAGAACTCACAACTTTGTGAATGTTAACTCAATGCTTAATGTTTATTATGGATAAACATAATACAGTAGAGTCTCACTTGTCCAAGCCTCGCTTATCCAAGCCTCTGGATTATCCAAGCCATTTTTGTAGTCAATGTTTTCAATATATCATGATATTTTGGTGCTAAATTCATAAATACAGTAATTACAACATAACATACTGCATATTGAACTACTTTTTCTGTCAAATTTGTTGTATAACATGATGTTTTGGTGCTTAATTTGTAAAATCATAACCTAATTTGATGTTTAATAGGCTTTTCCTTCATCCCTCCTTATTATCCAAGATATGTGCTTATCCAAGCTTCTGCCGGCCCGTTTAGCTTGGATAAGTGAGACTCTACTGTATATACTTCACAAACTCTGAGGATTCCTGCCATAGATGTGGGTGAAACGTCAGGAGGAAATACTTCTGGAGCATGGCCATACAGCCCGGAAGACACACAACAACCCTTTTTTATGGATGTTTTTCATAACTGAACAATTTATGTCTATATGTATTTTGCCCATGATATTGAAACATTAATTAATCAAACTGTGCATATTACAAGCATTGTGTAATCAGTGTTATAATAAAAATAGTTATAGTTACAGAACAATTTAATATTTATACAGATATATATATAGGTATCTGATGAGCTATAATAAAAAGTTTCCAACAGAACCCTCAACCTCTGAGGATGCCTGCCATAGATGTGGGTGAAATGTCAGGAGAGAATGCTTCTGGAACATGGCCATACAGCCCAGAAAACTCACAACAATCCTTGGCAAAGAAACTTTGTGATAGGATCACTGTAAGTCAAAAATAACTTGCCAGCACATAACCACAACTAGAGTTTAGGTAGGAAACCTGTGGCACTTCTTGCTATTCTATTTGCTATTGGACTGCAGTCTCCATCATCTGACCATTGGCCTAGCACTGATAGGATCTGGAGCTCTACAACATCTGGAGGCCCACATATTCCTCACCAATGATGCACAATTTAAGTTATTATGGAAATCTATATATCCTCCAGTACAATCATGTGGTCAACTTCCACTGCTTTCTATTGAGGACATGCCTAGAGATTGCAGTTTTTCACTTTTGTGCTGGTTCTGTGCTCCTAACCCCAGCATAGGTGGAAGGCTGACTGTATTCACAATATTCAAACAATTTAATCTGATGCTTTGCACCACAATAATAAAACCTATTGGGTTGCTGTGAGTTTTCCAATTTGTATGGCTATATTCCAGAAGCATTTTCTCCTGACGTTTCACCCACAACTTTGGCAGGCATCCTCAGAGGTTGTGAGGTCTGTTGGAAACTATGCAAGTGGGGTTTAGATATAACACTTGCCTCAAACAGACAATATCCATACTGGATATTTCCACAGATATATAAACCCCACTTGACTAGCTTCCAACAGACCTCAGAACTTCTGAGGATACCTGCCATAGATGTGGGCAAAACGTCAGGAGAGAATGCTTCTGGAACATGGCCATACAGCCTGGAAAACTCACAGCAACCCAGTGATTCTGACCATGCAAGCCTTTGACAACAAATCAAACCAGTTGTTCAAAAAAGTTGTTAAAGGATGAGTAACTGGCCAAACAGACTCCATATGGCTAAGACTATAGCAAGCATGATTTCTGAGTTTACTGGGATTTTAACATTTTCTCTGTTGAAATGGGAATCAACAGGTAGCAAATGATTTGGTGATTGGAAGCTTACAGTTTAAATATGACATTATGGAAGACAACAAAGAGAAAAAAGATGAAATAAGGCTGGGAAGTGATGAAAGAAAGGAAAATATGAACTCCATGGTTCTGGATCAAGAAAATTAATCTTCAGGGTTTGAACTTTACTTGACCATGGAAACCTACTGGGTGAACCTTGGGTGAGTCACACTCTCTCAGCCTCAAAGGAAGGCAAAGGTGAACCTTGGGAACAAATCTTGCCAGGAAAACCCTGTGATAGGTTTGACTTAGGGGAGGCATGGGCAAACTTCGGCCCTCGAGGTGTTTTGGACTTCAACTCACACAATTCCTAACAGCCGGTAGGAACCGGCTGTTAGGAATTGTGTGAGTTGAAGTCCAAAACACCTCGAGGGCCGAAGTTTGCCCATGCCTGCCTTGTAATAACTGCAGCAATCTGGTTTTCAGTTCTGAGACAGATGGAGATAGGAAGTGTTCATATCAGCTTAGGCCACTTGCCCATCTGTCCTAAGATTGTCTGCTATGATAAGCAATGGCTTTCCAAAGTCCCAGGCAAAGAAAGGACTTTTTCATCATCACCAGAGTCTTTTTAACTGGGATTCGACCTGTAGCCTCTTGAATGCAAAATACGACTAAGCTAAGATCTATATCCATTTTCATTGCTGTAGGTAGAGGGATGTGAGTGACCAGAATAATAATCTATACTGGAAACAGGTACACAACCAATCTATATATATAAAAGAGTGATGGCATCACGGCGACCCACAAAACAACAAAACTACAGGCCCCCCAACCTCGAAATTTGACAACACAACCCATCATCCATGCCTCTAGGTTGATACAACAAAAAGAAAAGAAAAATAAAGTCCTAATTAGAGAGAGAGGAATAATTGCTTTTATCCAATTGCTGCCAGTTAGAAGGCTAAGCTCCTCCAACTTGGTCTCCTAGCAACCCAATAAAAAATAATAAAAAACACTAAAAATTAATACAATAAAATACTATAACAGAAAATAACTAAAAATAATACAAGAAAATAATAAAATATAATAAATAAAAATATAACTTACAATAAAATTAATAACAAATTGCAAATAACGTCAAATAAAAATTACACAACAATTTTTAACCAATACCACCACCACTTTGCCACAGCAACGCGTGGCCGGGCACAGCTAGTGTACTTATATAATGTTTCAGCAGTCTTATTTGCATTTCTGTTAAATACTCTGTTTGCAGCTGTGTCTGAAAACTTATTGGAAATTTCAGATTGGAGTATAACTACTGTGTTTCCCCAAAAATAAGACAGTGTCTTATATTAATTTTTGCTCCCAAAGATGCTCTAGGTCTTATTTTCAGGGGATGTCTTATTTTTCCATGAAGAAGAATTCACATTAATTGTTGAACAAAAAATGAACATTTATTATATACTGTACAGTAGTTGTCATTACAAACCAGCATAACCAGATAAACTATGAATCCTATCAAGAATTTCTTGTTGCTACCATTATTTCCATGTACAATACTCTATGGTACGTACATTTACCAATCCTGCATGCTCTGGTATTCTGTTTGGTGGGCATGCTTCCAAACAAAAACTTTGCTAGGTCTTACTTTCGGGGGAGGCCTTATATTTAGCAATTCAGCAAAACTTCTACTAGGTCTTATTTTCTGGGGATGTCTTATTTTAGGGGAAACAGGGTAGGACTAGCTATAGGTCCCTTATTGCAACCATTCTGCTTTAGAGTCATATTGGACCTAAGTACAGTCAATTCTCTGGATCCATGGCTTTTGCAATCATAAATCCAACCATGGCTTGAAAATATTCCAATTTTTTTTAAAAAAGATATCCAGAAAGAAAACCTTGATTTTACCATTTTATATACGCGACACAATTTTACTATGCTATTGTATATGGGACTTGAGCATCAATAGATTTTGGTATCTGCAGGAAACCAAACCCCAAGAGCAAGGGCTTACTGTGTCCTAAAGACACTCAATCTCATCTGATCTTGAATATTAAGCAGGCTCAGCCCTGGTTAGTACTTGGATGGGAGACTGTCAACATATACCAGTTGCTGCAGGCTATATTTAAGAGGAAGAAACTAGCAGATATTCCTCTGTGTATTCCTTGCTTAAGAAAACCTTATGAAATTCATGTAACTCAGAAATGACTTGAAGGCACACAAAAGCAACATACAGGAGGGAAAAAGGGTTATTGCTGTTTGCTTGTACGTTTATTAAATAGTCTAAATTTCTCCAAGTATGGGCTCTAAGGTGGCTTGCTTATTTATTTATTTTTATTTATTTACAGTATTTATATTTCGCCCTTCTCACCCTGAAGGGGACTCAGGGTGGATCACAATGTACATACACCTGGCAAACATTCAATATATAGTATTAGATGGAAATGCAGTTCAAACATGAGATAAGCAGTTCACATAGAAACTTGTTCGGTTCTGCTCAATTGATACTTTTCCATCAGTTCAGCAAGCATTGCTGTGGTAGGCCCACAACAATTTTGCGATGGCGAAACCACGCAGGGTTCAATGCATCTTTTTTCTGCCTCTTCTTGTTTGGAAGCGTTCCACCTGCTCAAGATCACATGCAAAAACCCATAATGAACAGTTTAGTAATAAGCAGCTGGTGCCCCGGGGGCTCTTGGCAGTCTGTGGGACAGGAAAGAGATGCATACCTCACATGCTTTTACAATCCAGCCTAACCAGTCTTTCTGGAAGCAGGGTGAGGAATTTTTATTATAATTATTTGGTGTGCAAGGACAAGTACAGGGCAACCCTTTGGGAAACTGTACAGCGTGGATTTGGAAACCAAGCAAATCTTCATACACAACTGGTTTCCTTGAGTAATGTTCACCTCTCGGGAAATACTGTAAACGAGATTAGGAAGGAAAGGGAAACATGTAATAGAACATAAAGGGGCAAGTTATACAGCATTTTCTGAAATCCTTTGCATCATGCTTGGGGCTAGTAAGTTGCTGGAAAGCAAACAGAGAAAGTGATCAGAAAGTAGTAAAAAAACCTAACTCTGTGCATGGCATCCATCATGTGGCATAGAATCATAGAATCCTAGATTTGGAAGAGATTTTGTGGGCCATCCAATCCAACTGCCTGCCATGAAACAGGGAAATCGCATTCAAAGCCCCCCCCCCCCCCAACAGATGTACATTCAGCCTCTGTTTAAAAGCCTCCAAAGAGGGAGCCTCTACCACACTCCGCAGCAGAAAGTTCCACTGTTGAGCAGCTCTCACAGTGAGGAAGTTCATCCTAAAGTTCAGGTGAAATCTCCTTTCCTGTAGTTCGAAGCCATTGTTCCATTGCGTCCTAGTCTCCAGGGCAGCAGAAAACAAGCTTGTTCCCTCCTCCCTATGACTTCCCCTCACATCTTGATACATGACCTTCATCATGTCTCTTCTCATCCTTCTCTTTCAGGCTAAACATGCGCAGCTCTTTAACCAACTCCTCATAGGGCTTGCTCTCCAGATCTTTGATCATTTTACTCACCTTCCTCTGGACACATTCCAGCTTGGAAACATCTCCCTTCAATTGTGGTGCCCAGAATTGCACACAGTGTGATTCCAGGTGTGGTCTGACCAAGGCAGAATAGAGGGGTAGCGTGACTTCCCTGGATCTAGACACTATACTACTATTTATGCAGGCCAAAATCCCATTGGCTTTTTTTGCTGCCACGTCGCTTGGTTGGCTCATGTTCACCTTCCTCCTCACGAGGACTCCAAGATCTTTTTCACATGTACTGCTGTCAAGCCAGACATTGTCCCCCATTCTGTATCTTTGCATTTCATTTTTTCTACCTAAGTGGAATATCTTGCATTTGTCCCTGTTGAACTTCATTTTGTTAATTTTAGCCCATCTCTCTAATCTGTTAAAATCATTTTGGATTCTGCTCCTGTCTTCTAGAGTATTGGCTGGCTATCCCTCCCAATTTGGTGTTGTCTGCAAACTTGATGATTGTGCCTTCTAACCCTTCGTCTAAGTCATTAATAAAGATGTTGAACAGAACCGGGCCCAGGACAGAACCCTGCTTATGGCACTCGACTTATCACTTCTTCCAGGATGAAGAGGAAGCATTGCTGAGCACCCTTTGGGTTCGTTCGCTTAACCAATTACAGCTCCACCTAATCGTAGCTTTGCCTAGTCCACATGTCATTGGCGAATTACTTTCTCAGCATGGATCTGGATGTCCTCAAAACATCACTGCTCACATATGAAAAAGAAGCATTAGCAGATCTAGGAAAATCCTAAAGGTTTGTAGAAGCACATTCAGGAGGCAATTTTAATTCATATATACACACAAGTCAACATTGACTTGAAGGCACTTACAAGGTCTTTAGCCTTCTCTGCCTAAGAGTGTTGGTGTCTTACCAAACTACAACATCCAGGAATTCATGGCATTGACCAATGCCAGTTAAAATGGTGTCAAACTGCATTCAGTGTAGATGCACCCTTAGGATGAATTAATCCCTCCACTTGCATGGAAGGCACCATCTACTGTTGTTGGTTTGCATCTCAAATGGGAGAACGCCACACTGAAATGCTTTGTTGCACATCCAACATGTCAGATGCAAGTGCTACTCAGACTCTTCTCCTCACTTTTTGTGCATTGATCAGGCCATTCTGGGGGTCCATTAGATGCCCATGTGTGCCTGCTTGCACGAAGCACCCGCCAACCGTGATAGACGTGCATTCATTTTAACCAAACAAATGACCTAAGAGGGCCAGTGTCCTGCAAAATTAAAGATTTCATTCATTCCACAGGAATGAATGTCTGAAATGGGCAATTGATCGTGCATAATATGCAGAGATCGTCCCTTTAAAAATCCAGCCTGTATTCAAAGAGCTGCTTCAGACTACACCCAGTATGTTTGGCTTTTGCACGAGCCAGCTGGCAAACGGCACCGCAAACTGTTTCTGAAGCTGTGGGCTGCCTTGCTGCCTTTCCCTCCTCCAGAGATAAGAACTCTGGGGCTGGCTCCACATAACTTAAGACAACGCTACTGAAAGTGGTGGTTTGTGCACCATAGCTGGCCCATGAGCCATTGGCTGCTGATCTACAGCAGGCTTCCAGGAAAGAAAAGAAAGAAAGAAAGAAAGAAAGAGCTGTAGCCAAAACACACAAATATGATGCCAAGGAGGGGAAAAAAACTACTGCCCTTCTGCATCAGATAGTTTAAGAAGTATGGCCTTAAGGAGTCAAAATCATGCTGCAAACAATATTGACTTTGCATTGCATCCAACCACTGACCATCTACATCAGTGGTTCCCAAACTTATTTGGCCTACTGCCCTCTTTCCAGAAAAAATATTACTCAGCGTCCCCTGGAAATATTTTTTTTTCAAATTTTAATAGCAATATTAAAGTATAAGCCGACCCAAATATAAGCTGAGGCACCTAATTTTACCACAAAAAAACTGGGAAAACATTGACTCCAGTATAAGCCAAGGGTGGTAAATTTCAGAAATAAAAATAGATACCAATAAAATTACAATAATTGAGGCATCAGTAGGTTAAATGTTTTTTAAAATTTACATAAAGCTCAAATTTCAGCTAAGACTGTCCAACTCTGATCAAATCATTATTCTCATCTTTTTCAATGTAAATGTGCTTATGTATCCTTTTGATAATAATAGAGTAAAATAATACATGTAATAATAATAATAATACAGGAAAATAATACATGTAATAATAAATAGAGTAAAATAATAAATGCAATAATAATAATAATAAGATCAGAGTGAAATAATAAATGTATTAATAATAATAATAAAAATAGAGTAAAATAAATGTTATAGTAGCAACAATAATAGAGAAAAATAATAAATGTAATATTACCAATAATAATAGAGAAAAATAATAAATGTACCATATATTCTCAAGTATAAGCTGACCCAAATATAAGCCAACCAGGACCCTCACCCGAGTATGAGCTGAGGGTGGCTTTTTCAGTCTTAAAAAAGGGCTGAAAGGGCTGAAAAACTAGGCTTATACTCGAGTATATACAGTATGTATTAATGCATATGGCAAATGCACCTGTGGCCATCACCACCCCCCTGGATTGCTGCAGCGTCCACCAGGGGGCGGTAGTGCCCACTTTGGGAATCACTGATCTACATGGTAGAATTAATGCAGTTTGATACCACTTTAACTGCCATGGCACTATACATAGAGAAATAATAAATTGAATGTATAAAGGAGAGTGGATGGGCAAAATGCAGCTCGCTGACTGCATTGGGCCCATGTTCAGAAGACCCCCAAATGTAATGAGTAATTAAAGCAGGAATGTGCAAACTTTGTCCCTCCAGGTGTTTTGGACTGCAACTCTCACAATTCCTAACAGCCTACCAACTGTTAGGAATTGTGGGAGTTGAAGTCCAAAACACCTGGAGGGCCGAAGTTTGCACATTCCTGCCTTATATCAAGCAATCTCAAGTCCAATCAATCACCAAGGGAAAATACTGACTGCTTTTCCCCATGGCTGCTACTTGGGCTCAAATCTTGACCAAAGCTAGATTTAAGACCTTCTTTACCTTCTGTTGCTTTTGCATTGAAATGGAAAAGGTTAGTGTGGAGATGTGGCAGGGAGGAATCTTTTTATCCCACCACTGCCACCAAATTGTGGAGATGTGGCAGGGAGGAATCTTTTTATCCCACCACTGCCACCAAATTGTGGAGATCTCAGGCAGAGAGGAATTTTTTCCCTTTATTCTCTTATTCTTTCTTATTCTTATTCACATTAGATGGTAGCGTTACTTAGTTTTGAATATAGGTGACAGAGACTTGGATATTGAAGGACAAAAACAAGTTTATTTCAGGCACAGAGCTTAGTGGTTACAGTAACTTCTTTAAAGGCACTTAGATAATGGTTGCAAAGTTATTAACTGATCACTTTGGATCTAACTGGGATTGCTTTCCCTTCCTACTTAGACTCTACAAATAAACCTAAACAAGTCACCTAACTTGCTTAATTTAACACCACTAGAGATCTGAGTTCCCCTGGTTTCCCTAACCTGGAACTAGTGTCTTCCCTGTGACTAAAATCACAGACTAAACTGTTTTTTAAAACATTCCCTCCTTTTCCTTCAAATGGCGGTTGGCTCCGCCCTCTTTACTATGGCAACCTGCCTCAGAATGCTGAGCTGGTTACCATCCCCCACGCACTGGTGACTAATACTTACCCTTTTAAACATAGTTAAACCTGACTTTTAAAACGAAATTAAACATGACATCTATAAATCAAAATAAAAACACACTGCTTTACAGTTTTGAAACAATGTTTCAAAAGTTACTTTAAGAAAAACACAAGATTATTCTTCCTCCCAACCAAGCAATAGTAGGATGATGCTCTGGGAACCACAGCATTGTTCTACCATTGACCATTACAGGTGGCTTCAGCTTGTTGTTCTTGTTCTGATCTATGCCAATCCTAAAGTGTCCATCATAGTGCTTTTCTGGCAAGCTTTGTTCAGAAGTGGCTTCCCATTGTTTTCCTCTAATGCTGAGTGTGACTTGCCTAGGGTCACCCAGTGGATGAGCTGGGCTTCAAACCTTGATCTTTCTAGTCTTAGTCTAATGCTCAAACCACTACACCATGCTGGCTCTTTATAATCATTGATTTTTCATAAATGTAACTTTCCAAATTATAGTTTACTCACTGACATTGCTATAGGAAGGCTCCTATGTCAATGGGATAGTGAACTTGCATTGAGTTTTAATCCAAATTTTAAAGGGGCTTTCTAAGCATTGAAGATAGTGTTCAGGAACTTGGACAACTCTTGTAAAGTTTGGGTTCAAACCTCAGTGGATTTAGTTATTCCACTGACATGAGAATTGCCAGTTTCTATGGCAGTGGAAAAAGCTAATGTTTGCTTACTGTTTCCAAGATAGTCTCTTTCATATAAAAATGCTGGATGTATTTAGGTTTCCCTTTTCTTCTTTCTGAAAGAAAGGAAAGGGCAGCCTTGTTAAATTCCTAGCTTTGCTTCCTTTTCTGCCCCTCTTCCCCCAAAAGGATAAGAGTCGGTCCGGAGTTGGGTCTAAATATAGATTCCATGCATAAGCTCCTCATGAAGAGCCAATGGCATAATAATTGGATTTGGCACCTTTATTAACTGATGTCAGCTTTTTCATCAAAGTGGCATTTGTGGGAGCCGCTTAGCCAGTGGAGAAATGGAGAAGAATTCACGGATGCTTCCATTTTCTTAAAGTAATAGGCCACTTTGTTTTCAAGGGGAGCTAAGATCTTTTCTCTGATGCAAACTTCCAGGAGATCCTTTCCGCAGAGGCTCTTGGCTCCCATGAGAGTATGGCGCTGAATTTGCTCTGGAATTTTCACCCAAACTTTAAAGTAGATATCCATGGTGCTGAAACATATCCCAGTAGGTTTGTATTTTAGTGAGGCACTAATATACTTTGGCAGAAAAGGCTAAAGACCTGTAAAACTAGAATTCCCAGGATTCGTAGCATTGAGATGTGGCAGTTAAAGAGGTGTCAAGATCATTTTCATGGTGCAACAGCCTAACAGGGCTACTGCTTTGGAAACTTTCTGTTAGTTAGTCCAAACACAGAGTAAACCCAGTAAGCAAATTGTTCTAGGGTGAATCAACACATAGGTAAACCTCACCAATTCAAGTTCACTCTACTTAGGATTTAGTGTGGGGATTTGTAAAAGGTACCATGATGTCATGGGTTGACTGGAAAGACATGTGTCAGCAGCTGATTGGCTAAGCATGCCAGGAGCCAACATTCTGATTGGCTACTGCCTCTGACTGGCTGCTGAGAGAAATGGTTTGATCAGGCACTTTTACCTCAGAGAGCAAAGAGGTGATAGCTAGGGAATTAATGGCTGTCGACTCTGAAGCCTGATTATTTCTAAGGCGATGAGGCATATTTAAAGACTGTTTTAAAAGGACTGTTTATTCTCTCTGTTCTCTGTAAGAAGCCAGAGAGACTATAATAATAATAATAATAATAAAACTTTATTTATACCCCGCCACCATCTCCCCGTGGGGACTCGGGGCAGCTCACAATGTTACAAAAGTAACAGCGCAAATACATTAACAATATACACAGTTTAAAACACAAGAAGATGATAAAACAGAAGTTAAAACAAAAGTTTATACAACAGTAATAATATCAAACAACCACCAATGCAATTCAGTCAACTTCAAAGGTGGGGGGGGGGGGACTATAGCAGCAATATAAGATAAAATCATTAGATTAAAATACCCCAATGAAAGGAACCTAATAACATTCAGAATAGAATTATAATGAGGCTGGTCATCCAATAGCTGTCTGACTACTGTATATATTGTTGCTCTGTTTGACCTATTGAACTGAAGTAAAGTTACTGTTACAGTAAAGTCTCACTTATCCAACACTCGCTTATCCAACGTTCTGGATTATCCAACGCATTTTTGTAGTCAATGTTTTCAATACATCGTGATATTTTGGTGCTAAATTCGTAAATGCAGTAATTACTACATAGCATTATTGCGTATTGAACTACTTTTTCTTTCAAATTTGTTGTATAACATGATGTTTTGGTGCTTAATTCGTAAAATCATTACCTAATTTGATATTTAATAGGCTTTTTCTTAATCTCTCCTTATTATCCAACATATTCGCTTATCCAACATTCTGCCGGCCTGTTTACGTTGGATAAGGGAGACTCTACTGTACTTATTTCACAAACCTGAGTGGCATGTTATTACACTGCAGGGTAAACTTTGGTTCAGAAAACGTGGTAAAGCTTCTATTTATTTGCATCTACAACATCCAACATTTAGGTCTATGTATGTTATTTTCCATAGAGGCCAACAAGTCAATAGTCCACAAATATCCACAGTAGCTGTGCATTTATATAGAGGATGAAGATTTTTTAAATCTCTGCCTGGAAACAATTAGCATCAATCCTTCCACCCTTCCCTTGGCCTCCCTCCTTCTCTCACACTTGGAAATGTAACTACAGATTACAACCTGGAAACTGCTGTCTTTATGGATTTTGAGTTCCTTAATTGTTTAATGAAGTATTCACTTTGTGTAAGTGGAGCCCACATCGGGAGCAGTCCTAGGCCTGCACACAGCTGTCTAATGCTCTCTAAGCTCCCTTCTCTGGGTATTGCTTGGCCCAAAGGCAGTTCACACTCAGTGCAAACAAGGGTGGGTCGGCAAACACCGGAGCTTCTTCTTCTTCTTCCTTCTCCAAAGTCGGCTTTCTTTGCGGAGGAAAGGAATGTGGTGGAAACAGAGCTGGGTGCCTTTCTTTTAAGGCCTTATCAGGATGGCTTGGGAGTGTCGCTTGTGTCAATCATCGTTGTTAAAGAGCCCAAAGGGCATGGCGAAAGTCCTGAAACACCTTGAGTTGTTTCCTATTCAAATATTTTCATGAGTTATTCCATACAGAAGAAGAACAAGTTGGACCTGCAACATAAGCCTGAAGGATTGGACTGCTCCCTCTTACAGAGCAACTCTTGCCCATTGGTGGTGCCATTTTAGCTGCATGGCTGTCAGCACTCACTAACTCAACATAAGTAATAGGAGCATGAATTCCAGGTGTTAGTTATAATATTTAAAGCCTGAAGATCTGGTACTTGAAGGAGTACCTCTCTTGACATATATTGGCTTGGAAGTTGGTGCCCGTTAGTTGGGTCTTCCTCTGTGCCTTGCCATGGAAAGACACAGTTGAAATGCCTTCCCCTTAGAAGCCCAGTTGGTACCATCTCTGATATCAATCTACTGTATATACTCGAGTATAAGCCTAGTTTTTCAGCCCTTTTTTTAAGACTGAAAAAGCCCCCCTCGGCTTATACTCGGGTGAGGGTCCTGGTTGGCTTATATTTGGGTCAGCTTATACTTGAGAATATATGGTACATTTATTTTTTCTCTCTATTATTATTGGTATTATTAAATTTATTATTTTTCTCTATTATTATTGGTATTATTACATTTATTTTTTCTCTATTATTATTGGTATTATTACATTTATTATTTTTCTCTATTATTGTTGCTACTATTACATTTATTTTACTCTATTTTATTATTATTATTATTAACACATTTATTATTTCACTCTGATCTTATTATTACTATTATTATTGCATTTATTATTTTATTCTATTTATTATTACATGTATTATTTTCCTGTATTTATTATTATTATTATTATTATTATTATTATTATTACATGTATTATTTTATTCTATTATTATCAAAACGATACATAAGCACATTTACATTGAAGAAGATGAGACTAATGATTTGATCAGAGTTGGACAGTCCTATCTTAAATTTGAGCTTTATGTAAATATTCAAAAACATTTAACCTACTGATGACTCAATTAATGTAATTTTATTGGTATCTATTTTTATTTCTGAAATTTACCACCCTCGGCTTATACTAGAGTCAATGTTTTTCCAGTGTTTTTGTGGTAAAATTAGGTGCCTCGGCTTATATTCAGGTTGGCTTATACTCGAGTATATACGGTAACAATCAATCAACCCATGGCTTTTTTCTTAAAGCTTCCAGGGTGGTGGAAGATTGTTAGCAAATACTATGTGATGTAGGCTATATTTGAGAAGAAGGAACTGGCAAAACCATCTCTGAATATTCCTTGCCTAGGAAGACCCTATGAAATTCACCAGGTTGCCTTAAATTGACAGGTGACTTGATGGAACATGCAGACGCATCTCCCATTGGTTTGCAATTGTTTGGTATGTTAATGTACTATTAAATCACATGGTCAAGTCCAAAATCTAGTTCCTAGTTCCAACTAGAAAAGATCCATGAATTAACAAGCTTTAAGAGCCTGAATACCTTAAAGTAGGCATGGGCAAACTTTGGCCCTCCAGGTGTTTTGGACTTCAACTCCCACAATTCCGGCTGCATTTGAGGAATGTTAGGAATGGTGGGAGTTGAAGTCCAAAACTCCGGGAGGGCCAAAGTTTGCCCATGCCTGCCTTAAAGCCACCATATCCCATCTGACCTTGGAAGCTAAGCAGGGTAAGCCTTGGTTATTACTTGGATTGGAAACCATCAATGAATACTAGCTGCTGCAAGTTGTATTTGAGTGGAAAGGACTGGGAAAACCACTTCTTGAGTATTCCTTGCCTAAGAAAACTCTGTTGGTCTTTTTACCAGACCACAATATTTGTAACCTTTTTCTCAGCACCACACTTCAAAGGAATCAATTCTCTTCCCATCACCTTCACTATCACAACAATACATAGGAATGGGAAATATGACAGTATGGGCAATCCTGATTTTAGTAGGTAAAGATAAAGGTTTTCCCCTGACATTAAGTCTAGTCATGTCCGACTCTGTGGGTTGGTGCTCATCTCCATTTCTAAGCCAAAGAGCCATCATTGTCCCTAGACACCTCCAAGCTCATGTGGTTGGCATGACTGCATGGAGCGCCGTTACCTTCCTGCTGAAGTGGTACCTATTGATCTACTCACATTTGCATGTTTTCGAACTTCTAGGTTGACAGAAGCTGGGGCTAACAGCAGGAGCTCACCCCACTCAGTTCAGCAACTCAATCTACTGCACCACCGGGGGCTCCCCTGATTTTAATCTTCAATGCTATAACTTGGTAGTTGAAGATTTTGTCTAATTCCTTGAATCCTAGATTTTCTCTGATTGCTCGACTGCAGTGTCAACTAGGATTAATGATTGAACCAACACATAGCAAATCGCTAAATATATTGACATCCTGTTCCATGTTGATTAGATCATAAACCAAGGCGGTGTCTCCAGTTGCTTGTCTCACTGTACCTGAAAGAGTACTGTAGTCCCAATTTCCCAGTATCCTGACCTGCAGCACCATGGAAATTCTTCATCTGGAAGGATGTTTGGCTTGAGTATCGTCAGACTTAGTTACAAAATAAAAGCTCCATTTATTGCAGCTACGCCTGGTGGCGTACAATCTCCATTAAAGTATTTTTTTGAAGAAGCAAGATTATTTTTTAAAATATCCAAGTATGAAAAGTTTTCATGGAAAAAACCCACCCTAAGTCCATGCACCAATCATGTGCCTGATTAGTTTCAACAAAACTTTCAGTTAGTTTCTCACATGCTATCCTAAGTTATCAGTTTCTTTTTCTGCACCAGAACAAACATTGCCGTGGTAAGAACTTGGCGAAGTGTGAGCAATTTGCAGACCACACCTTTATTTTCTAAAGGTTTGATCCTTTCAACGCCTGGCCTCTTAACGTATTCGAGGGCAAGATCATGCAAGGCTTAGGGAAACTGGACACCAGCGTTTTCTTTGAGAACTTCAGGAGTCACTTTGGCAAACTGAAGCATTCCTGGGATGAAACCCAATAGGGCTGCTGCTGGAGCATAAAACCACACTAGTGTTGGGTGTGTGGGGATTTGTAACAGCTTCTTTTCCTTTTCCCAGATACAACTGTACAGCCAATTCATGCCTGCAAGCTTCTGATTGCCTCTGTGCACCCTGAAAGCCATTGCTCAAAGAGGTCCTGGGTACCTCCTTCCACAACATCTTTATCCTGGTCTTATCCATAGGATTCTGACTTTAGTTCAGAGACATACAGAACCCATACATATTTTTTGTAATTGAATGATATGCTGTGGTTTGAATTCCATATGAGGCTTCTGTCTATGTAACTGGACTTATGTCTGGGGAGGAAATAGAATGGAGTATTTCTGGGATGTCTGCATTTAGTAAGGGACTGCCATGATGTTATTATGCAGGAGAGGCAGCAAAGTGATTCCTTATCTTGGAATCAATACGCAATGGCTAGGCACTGCCAATTGACATCAGCAGAGCTCAATGTACATCAGGACACTAGGGAGTGCCAATGTACAGTGGAAAAGTCAAATGCACTTGATATGCATCTTTTCAATGCAATGTATTAGGAGGTTCTATAGTACCATCACAATGCGACTAAGGATTCATCTACACTGTATTTTACTTACTTATTTATTTATTTACAGTATTTATATTCCACCATTCTCACCTCGAAGGGGACTCAGAGCAGATCACAATGCACATATATATGGCAAACATTCAATGTCATTAGACATATAACATATATCGACAGACACAGAGGAAATTTAACATTTCCAGCTTCCAGCTTCATGAGGGTATGCTCGATTTCAGCCACAGGGGGAGCTGCTGCTTCACCATCTACTTGTGACACCGAGTCCTTGATGGAGTACTTCCTCATTCTTCCACATGCTGCTGGAAGGTTTTATGGTGTCGTAAATTAATTAAATTAGCCTCCCCACATAAAGCAGTACCTAAATTTTCTACTCGACAGATGAACTTTCGAGCTGCATAGGTCAACAGCAAGCTAGACTATTAATGGTTGGAAGCTGACTCCAATCCGGGCCGGCTTCAAATTCATGACCCCTCGGTCAGTAGTGATTTATTGCAGCTGGCTACTAACCAGCTGCACCACAGACCGGTCATTGTAGGATCAATTCAGTTTGATACCGCTTCACCTGCCATGGCTCAATATTATGGGATCATGGGAGTTGTTATTTTACAAGGTCTTTAGCTTTCCCTGCCAAAAGTGCTGGTGCCTCTCTAAACTACAACTCCCAGGATTCCAAAGCACTGAGCCATGGCAGTTGAAGTGGTGTCAAACTGCACAAACTCTAAAGTATAGATGGTGAGTGTTTGCTTATGATACACCAAGCAAAGAAGTTCCGGCTTGGATTGATTGATTCTGAAGATCCTGTTGTTTTATATCGGCAGCAAACAGATGGTTGCAAATACAGCCCGTAGCACATTTTCCACCTGTTCTGCATGGCTAAGGATGACTCTGCAGAAAAGGCGAATTACAAACAAGGCATTGTTCTTTCCCAATCTATGGATGGAATGGGAAAGCGAAGAGAATTGGATCAGTGTAGGGTGACATTCCCTGCATTTTACCATCTACAATAAGATTTTAGGAAACACCTTACCTGATGTTTCCAAAGGAAGAAATTCTAAGTGATGAACTAGTGCGATGAATACATGCCTGGAGAAGGAGGTTTGAAAACCAAGTCTTTGCAAGAGATAGCTTATGGAGTAAATATATCCTAAACAAGAACCTGCAGATAAAGCTGGATAGTAGTGGATAGAAAGTAAGTTGGTTGGAATCTACTAGTAGCTCCTAGGGTGAACAAACCAGCAGAGTACTAATGGCATGAGCCGGAGCAGTACCTATTGATCTACTCACATTTTGGACATTTTCGAACTGCTAGGTTGGTAGAAGCTGGGGCTAATAGTGGGTGCTCAACCCCACTCCCCAGATTCAAAACCGCTCCAGCAGGAAGGTAATGGTGCTCCATGCAGTCATGCTGGCCACATGACCTTGGAGGTGTTTGCTGACATTGCCGGCTCTTCGGCTTAGAAATGGAGATGAGCACCAACCCCGAGTTGGACATGACTAGACTTAATGTCAGGGGAAAACCAATAGCACGAGCAAGGAAATGTTTTCAACAGCAACAGTACACAGGCCCTACATTTGGTTATTAAAATGAAGAAATGGGAATTTGTGTGTGAAAGAACTATAGACCTAGTTCCGTTCCTCAACTTCATGATTTCCTAATTCCCATTTTGTTCCTTCATTCATGATCTCCCAGCTGTCATTATGAACTTGACTTTGAACAGTGGATCTGATGGCTCAGACAAAAATGAATACTTTTTGAAAGCTTGCTGCCTATCTATACAAGACCAAAAAGAAAGTGTGCACTTAAACATGGATATATATTGCTCTCTGGTGGCCATATGCAGAATTGCTTAGTTCAAAGCCAAATATAAAACATTTGGTGTTGTCGAAGGCTTTCATGGCCGGAATCACCGGGTTGCTGTGAGTTTTCCAGGCTGTTAGGCCATGTTCCAGAAGCATTCTCTCCTGATGTTTTGCCCACATCTATAGCAGGCATCCTCAGAGGTTGTGAGGGCCAGCTAACACCTCCAAACAAAGGATTCCCTCAGGTAGGAATCAGCCAAGCCTCGAAGCTGGCGAGGCCACTAAATGCTAATCAAGGTGATTAATTACATTCACACTTGCCTCCAATAGAAAGGAGTTCTGTCTCCCACCCTGGACCTTCCACAGATGTATAAACCTTCCTTGGTTAGTTTTCCAATATACTGTACTTCACAACCTCTGAGGATGCCTGCCATAGACGTGGGCAAAACGTCAGGAAAGAATGCTTCTGGAACATGGAAATACAGCCCGGAAAACTCACAGTAACCCAAAAAAGCATATTAACCACCTTGCCCAATGCTATGGGATCCTGAAATTTGTAGTTTAGTGAGACACCAGCATTCTTTGGCCGAGAAGGCCAAAGTCTGTAAAACTACCAAATGCAGTAGCTTTTGAAGCTTACTGGTTTCTTTATTAGGCAAATATGATAGAAGACTATTTGCCTTCAAGTGAACTCCAACTATGAAATGAATAAGAAATCAAGTCCTATGGATTCCTGACTGTCATAGTGTGATGAGTCTATCCATCTAGATTTAGTCTTCCACTTTTCTATTGCCCTTTTTACCATATTATTATTTTATGTAGTCTTTTCTTCTCATAATGTGGCTAAAGCTGAACAGTCTCAGTTCAGTTATTTTGGCTTCTAAGGAACATTCAGACCAGATTTGTCCTATGAACTTTTTTTTTGTTTTAACATTCTGGATTATGAGTCTACACTGCCATATAATCCAATTCAAATCAGCCAATCTGGATTTTATATGGCAGTGTAGAAAGGGCCTAAGAGTAATAGGTGTCTGGTTCAGTGGGTTGAGTTGTCTACTTTCTTTCAATTGCTGGGAAAAATTAGTGAAAATGGGCGGTCAGAAGCATCATACCTGGTTGAAACTACTGGTAATAAACCTCACCTGTAGCTCATCTAGAAGCCAATTAACACCAGGACAAGAGCCTTTCTACCAATATCACCGAATAAGCTTCTTGAAGAAAATGCAAAGCCCTTCCTTTGTCATTGCATTATTGATCAGCATCCATGCTGCAATGTGTCTTTCTGGGGATGCATTTTGAAGGGTATTTGGAAACTTCTTCCGTTTCAAAGAGCTGCAGTAGGATTGTTAGCTATGGGGTGCTATAGGGTATACACAACATCCCTGTTGCAATAGCTCCACTGGATGCCACTTCTTTTCTGGATACAATTCAGAGTGCTGGTTATAATCCATATAGACCTATACAGCTTGTGCCCAGGTTTGCTATTATCCAGTTCTGTGTTTTTGTTTCCATAGTACTGTGTTGTTTATATTTGCTGGTCTTGTTCTAACTGCTTTTAATTTCGTTGATGGTTAAAAAATATTTTTAACTCTTTTTGTTTGGTAAGCCACCTTGTGTCCCAGACTGGGAAAAGACAGGACATAAACATCAATATTGTCATCACCATTACCACCAGTACTTGCCCCAGACATTTTTATCACCAGCTTATATACACCCTACCTGCTTTATCTTCACTTCACTTCACTTCACTTTCTTAATTAGTCACTCTCCACCAGAGTGCTCCGAGAGACTTACAATTTAAAATATCATTCCACAGTATAAAAAAACATTCAACACAAAAACATTCAACCTAAAAAACATTCAACAGTGACTATTTGGCAAATTAGATCTGATATACTTAAATGCACAACCAAACAGCCAAGTCTTTATGTATTTATTTAGGCAGTTGTATGCCATTGTTAGCCAATAATCCTAGGGTAGATACAATTATTTATTTGTCCTACTAGTAGCCAACCTTCATTTAACTGTCTTGTGTCTATAGGGATGCAGACTTTTGTGTACATGAGTCTTTTAATTTCTTTTAAGATGCAGAGCTGAGGCATAGGCAGAATATATATGAAAAAATAAGAAATATAGGATGAGATCCTATCTTACACATAATTTTATGATGATGGAGGTACATGGCTGACGTGTTATACAACCATGCGAGTGAATCACAACTATGCACAACAGGGCACTGTGCAAGATGTTCTGTTGCATAATGGGCCCTCCATGCATTGAGACAATGCCTCCGTGCATTGAGACACATTGTGTGTAATTGGCACATTGCTGACTCTGCTTGCACAATGGCCCCAATGGCGTAGCTCCTGACCATATGACAATGGTGCAATTCCATTTCATCTGACTGTAATTGCCTTTACAATGATATAAACTCCCAACAGGATGTCGGTCAAACATGACACAGTGATGAATCAGATGCAAGTCAGAGATACAACTCAAGCAACATAGAGGAGACTATATCATGTGATTGAAACCCTAAGTAGCAATGCTAACTTTATAGATCAAGCCTCCACACTTGGCAATTCATGCCACAATTCTCAAAGCGAATTAACTAACGTAGGCAATGGTGGTTGATGATTCTTCACGTGAAGGCTAAAGGAGCTATCCAAGGTACTGAATTCAATCGGGCAATGGGTTTAAGCACCATGGAGAGCTCATTTAAACTCTGAACTCAAACCTAGAACAGATTCATAGAATCATGGTATACATGCCATATCAGCATGGGGATTCTTAATTATTTGGGAAAAACAAAAATGCACAGATAGCAGCAAGGAATAATGTTCATGCTGATGGCCACTCCCAGAGTAATAGCTGAAAGCTAGGAAACTGCAGACCACTTAACACCCCACACCCCAGATATATGGAACTTGGGCAAAGAGCCAGGGAAGTAAAATGGGCATATCAACTTAAAATTTCCTGAAGGCAAACCAAAAATATCTGATTCACCCTCACAATGTAACATGTAACATTTCATCTTAAAACATTAATTAAGGGCATATGCCTGCTTGAGCTTTAATCCAGGTTACGGGGGGAAACAGATAAAACCTTTTAAGAGATTTTTATATTTTTAGAAAATCACCAAACTATCAACAGATATCATTCACATTTTTAACTCTGAAAGAAAAGAAAGGCAAATATTTTAAAGGCACGAAATTGAGGCTCCTGTCTCTCAAATGCAGGCATGGGCAAACTTTGATTCTCCAGGTGTTTTGGACTTCAACTCCCACAATTCCTAACAGCCTAACAACCTAACAGTCCAAAACACCTTGAAGGTTGAAGTTTGCCCATGCCTGTTGTAATGGTTGTGAAGAAGAGGGAATTTCAGTCCTCGCTGCATGTCATACAAGTAGATAACAAACAATAGTTACTGGAAATACCCTCTTTTACCGAACCAGGAGACATTTCCGGTTTTCACCCTGCCAACGCCTTTACTTTGTGAAGGTAAAAGAGGAGCACTCTTTTGAAGCATAGGAAAGAAGAATTGCTGCAAAGAAAGAGCCTTCACAATTTTCAATCTGAGAAGCAATCAATTTCAGAGACCTCAAGACCATCATTTGGAATGGCTTATAAAGGCAAACGGTGGCAAGCTTCATTTCAGGAATGCGACCAGCTTGGCTTGCGTTTTGAGATGAAGGCCTCAATCCCTTCCTGGCCATCCGTCATGGCCAGATTGTCCACCATGACCTGCGAGGTCACCCTGTAGGCCGTGCCAATGTCCTGCTCAATCTGCTTGTAAAAAGTGGCTTTTCCCAGGGCCACGACGGCCCGGCTGCTCTCGCGTATCTTGTGGGCGATTCTCAGTGTCTCCTCCTCCAACCTGTCCTCAGGTACCACTCGGCTGATGAGTCCATGAAGAAGTGCCTCCTGGGCCGTCATGGGTTCCCCGGTAAACAGCATCTCCAAGGCAACCTGGGTGGCATTTTGCAATGAGGGAAAATTAATTATGCGAAGTGAATTTTATTCAGTGCATCCTCCCAGCCCACTTTATGAGCCAGGAGACAGATCAAGCAAAGGAAATCATAGAATCATAAAGTTGGAAGAGACCTCGTGGTCCATCCAGTCCAACCTCATTCTGCCAAGAAGCAGAAGAATCGCATTCAAAGCACCCCCGACATATGGCCATCCAGCCTCTGCTTAAAAGCCTCCAAGGAAGAAGCCTCCACCACACTCCTGGGCAGAGAGTTCCACTGCTGAACAGCTCTCACATTTAGAAAGTTCTTCCTGATGTTCAGGTGGAATATCCTTTCCTGCGGTTTAAAGCCATTGTTCTGCGTCCTAGTCTCCAGGGCAGCAGAAAACAAGCTTGCTCCCTCCTCCCAATGACATATTTATGACCCTCACATATTTATACATAGCCATCATGTCTCCTCTCAGGAAATGTCAACCTCCTTGCATGCTGTGTTCACTGGCCAATCAGCATGCAAGGAGGTTGACATTTCCATACAAGAGAGGCTGCAACAAGGACAACAACAGGGGTCCTGCTTCTGATTGTCCCGGTCTTGCTGGTGAGAGTAGTGGCATCGACATCACCACAAAAGTCCTTATGTAGATTATTCAGCCCTTGAGCTGTCCTGAATTCACCCTGTTAGTGCTATATTTACCACATGAAAACTGTATTGCTGTCCATACCCAAAGATCAAATCAATACTAGTTTTAGTGGATTATTTAGGAGTAAGTAGTTTACTCTTCCCCTTTGTTTAGGCTGGCCATACACTTCTCTTCTGTGGGACAGCTCTAGAGTTGCTGCCACTGTTATGGGATGCGACTATACCAACCGCTGTCAGCCCTTTGATCCACAATGACCATTTTGAGTGAGGAAGACATTGCAGCTGTAGGAGCAGGTGGGACAGGAGCCGGACAAGCCATAGGGTTGCAGATAGTGATCCTTCACTTTTTTGCCTCTGCATAGATCTCCCACACCTTGCCTTGAACAAGGATTGTGGTACATTAGAGTCTCACTTATCCAACATTCGCTTATCCAACATTCTGGATTATCGAACACATTTTTGTAGTCAATGTTTTCAATATACAGTATCATGATATTTTGGTGCTAAATTCCTAAATACAGTAATTACTACATAGCATTACTTCATATTGAACTACTTTTTCTGTCAAATTTGTTGTATAACATGTTTTGGTGCTTAATTTGTAAAATCATAATCTAATTTGATGTTTAATAGGCTTCTCCTTAATCTCTCCTTATTATCCAACATATTCGCTTATCCAACGTTCTGCCGGCCCGTTTATGTTGGATAAGTGAGACTGTACTGTATTAAAATTTTTTAAAAGAGAACACTAATGATACCCCAGAAAGTAGCACTGGGCATGCAAACAAAAAATGGTGATGCTTGCCAGACCAGCCTGTTCTGGATTAGGCGCACAAAGCAAAACATAGCAAAGCAAACTAGTTTTTCCTACAAACTGTAGGCAAAGATGTGAGTTTTGGTACATCACACTATAGCCTAAATAAGTATCTTCACTGCCAAAGGGGTCATATGTCATGAGTCAGGATCAAGATAGCTTTAAGGTGAGTACATCTTTTTTGTCCCATGTAGACATGTCCAAATGGACCTCCTTCACATAATTTGGGTGTTGGCTCTTAAGATGGATTTGGAGGGCATTTATGTAGTTTTACTGAATACAGAGCAGTTATGGATCTGTAACTTTAGGTTATGAATCTCTTACTGAAATACTTAATGCAAGGCAATAATAGACAATAAAAATGTTTGATGCTTTTGTTTTTTCAATAGCACAAAGCATTGATGTTAAAGGACAAAGATAAAGAATGGATGATGCCTGGCCCATCAACAGTCCATTTGAAAAAGATTTGGGGATCTTACTGGATAACAAGTTGAACGTGAGCCAAAACTGTGATGCAGCATCTAAAAAGCCAATGAGATTTTGGGCTGCATCAAAAGGAATATAATGTTTACATCGAGGGAAGACATGTTTTGGTTAGACCTCACCTGGAATACTTTGTGGGCTTACCTTTCTTGGAAGCGATCTCCCCACAGCAACTGCAGGAGTCGAGCAAAACAGCCCAACGTTCACTCCCGGGGTGGCAAACTTTGATTTCTCACTGGCCACAGCAATATCACAGCTGGCCACAAGTTGGCAACCAGCAGCAGTGGCAAGGCCATTCACCTTGGCAATCACTGGCACAGGAAGCTTTGGAAGGAGAGTCATGATCTATAAGGAAGTTTGAAAAAAAACAAGCAAGCATCATTCACCCTCTGGTAAAAAAACAAAAGCATAGCATCTTTCCCATATTTATAATAATAAATGACTATACTTTGATTTGTCTGGGAGGTCATCTGCCAGGAGTGCTTTGATTGTGTGCATAGCAAAATGGGGCTGGGCTGGATGACCCTTGAAGATTTCTTCCAACTATAATTCTGCAATGTCTATGGACAGGGCTTGCAAGATGGGAATCTGACGTGCTGAAGGTGTAGATGGAAGTAAGCTACCCCATTTCTCACATTTGCAAACATTTAGACCAACGTTATCCCTTTGATTCCAGTTTCCTAAAGACTCCCCCCCCCCCCCCCAGAAAACTAAAGGTTTAGACTGTGTCTGATAATTGCTTCATATTTTGGAATATAATCAAATGATTTGTAAAGAATAAGGCAACATCTTTCACATTGAGGTTTTGGGGTGACTCACCTCAGCACAGGTCTTAAAGACTTCCATGTGATGCTTCTCACCTGTCTTGTGACTCAGTTCCTTTAAGTCATGCCCAGAGGAAAAAACAGGCCCTTCACCTTTGATGATATTTGTGAAAGGAAACAAGGGAAAGTTATACAGCATTATACATTTCAATACTGAACACATAACTGGCAAGACTTTTTTATAATATATTTATTATTATTATTTTTAACACACATACAATATTGCAGTCTAGCAATAGGTCATAATTTTAAATCGTGCTTTTATTTCATCCATCCTTCCCTAAGTCACAGACATTTAGAAACTACTTTCCTGTCAAACCTTTTACGAATAATTCATCCTCTACTCCAGTGGTTCTGAGTGCCTCTGGGGAGAGAGGGCAGTCTAGAAATAAATTATTATAATTATATTATTTTTATATTTTCTTCACCATGGACCCCTTTTTAATATATTTTGTGGCCATGGACCCCCAAGACGTAACTCAAAGTTTAAGGCACTAGACTGTATCAAATAATTATTTAAATTTTCTGATAAAAGACTTTCAAATTTAGCGAGAAGGTGATAGAAGTTAATATGTCAATGCACACACTCCTGTTATAATATTTTATTATAATGCTATGCAACAAAATTTGAAAAAAAATTGTGTTCCTGGTTTGAAAGTGTTATTTCCTGTTTAATTGTACGGAACTTACTTTGCAAGTACAGTAGAGTCTCACTTATCCAAGCTAAACGGGCTGGCAGAAGCTTGGATAAGCAAATATCTTGGATAATAAGGAGGGATTAAGGAAAAGCCTATTAAACATCAAATTAGGGTATGATTTTACAAATTAAGCACCAAAACATCATGTTATACAACAAATTTGACAGAAAAAGTAGCTCAATATGAAGTAATGCTACATAGTAATTACTGTATTTACGAATTTAGCACCAAAATATCACAATGTATTGAAAACACTGACTACAAAAATGGCTTGGATAATCCAGAACATTGGATAAGTGAGGCTTGGATGAGTGAGACTCTACTGTAGTTGTTATACTCCAGAAACTTCATTTTTGTGCCTGCCACGAACTAGGTTGAATTGGTTGAGACTCTATCAAATGTTCATTGAAAAACTATAGCAAAATGTGCTGTAGGATGTCCCCCCCAAAAAAAGTTTTTGCAGTTTAATAAACCTTTTGCATGTTTTTGTGATAGAACCAATTAGGAAATGACATTTATAACCCAGGAACAAAAATTGTGTTACACAGGGTAATAGTTAATAATTTAATTCTTCACTGAGCCCAGTGATGACATTGTAGACCCCCAGGGATCTCTGGACCCCAAGATAAGAACCACTGTTTTACACAATTTTCTAGTTTTATAATAGTCATAGCTTCCCCATGTCATTTATCCCAATTCCCACCTGATCTAAAGGTGGTCTATATCTGATATAGTTCTGGCTCACACAGCTGATAAATGGCTTCCATCTCAAACAAATTTTCTTATTTCTCCTCTCTCTAATCTTAACTTTATACTATGTTAGTTTGCACTAATAAATACTCTAATTTTGTGCATATTTTGATTTATCTCCATGCTTGAAGCACACACCAGACACAGTATAAATTGGGTTGCTGTGAGTTTTCCGGGCTGTATGGCCATGGTCCAGAAGCGTTCTCTTCTAATGGGCAAAACATCAGGAGAGTGCTTCTGGAACATGGCCATACAGCCTGGAAAACTCACAGCAACCCAGTGATTCCGCCATGAAAGCCTTCGACAACACACAATATAAGTTATTTCTTTGACAGATTCTCATTTATCATTTTATATATAGAAATAAGCAGTAGAACTCCTCTAAAGTGGAGTGTTATTATAAAGTGTTATTTGGCTTATCAAAATTAAGACCTCTTTCCAAAGTTCCCACAGTGTGTAAGTTCAATAAATAAACAAACAAATAAAAGACTTGAGCAGCCAGACATAAACAACATGAACTTGAACTCTTAATAAAACAAGAAACAGACCAAACTGGAAAGGGGGAGGAATAGAATCGTATATCAAGAATGTTTACACTTGTGATCTGTGACTTAAATCCTGGAAGCCAGGTTGAGAATATCTGGGCACAAATTAAAAGTAAAAGAAACAACCAGGACATCATTGTGTAACAGACTACAAACAGAGGTCAAGATGGCACGAACCAAGTACCTGCAATGATGATGACTCGCAGATCCGTATTTTCAATATCATGCAGAATGTCCTCACGGAGAGACCTCAGCATGGACAGCGAGAGAGCATTTCTTTTCTGGGGATGATTTAAGACAATGTTCCTGGAGAGATTGATGGGAACAGGAGAGTTTGTATTCATACACTTCCAGTACAAAGGTGAGAGGAAGAGTCTTAAAATAATGTATTGATGGTGCCAGGTGGCAGTCACTCTTCCTGCAACGTTTAGGAGATATTTTACTGCATTATAAGGCATACCAAAGGTGCATCTATACCAGGCATGGGCAAATCTTGACCCTCCAGGTGTTTTGGACTTCAACTCCTATAATTCCTAACAGTCTACCGGCTGTTAGGAATTGTGGGAGTTGAAGTCCAAAACACCTGGAGGGCCAAAATTTGCCTCTGCCTGACCTATACTATAGAGTGAATGCAGTTTGGACACCACTTTAATTGACATGGCTGAATGCTATAGAACAGGGGTCCCCAAACTAAGGCCCGGGGGCCAGATGCGGCCCTCCAAGGTCATTAACCTGGCCCCCGCCCTCAGTTTTAGACATAGACTTGCCCAAAGTCTGAAATGACTTGAAGGCACACAACAACAACAATCCTACTTGACTATCTCATTGGTCAAAAGCAGGCCCACACCCCATTGAAATCCTGATAGGTTTATGTTGGTTAAAATTGTTTTTATTTTCAAATATTGTAATTGTTCATTTACTAATATTGTGCGATGGTAATAATATAATATATTGTGTATACATATAATGTGGCGCAGGCGGGAGAGCAAGCCAGCTGCAATTAACTGCAATGAATAATTCTGACCAGGAGGTCATGAGTTCGAGGCCCGCTCGGAGCCTATGTTTGTTTGTCTTTGTTCTATGTTAAAAGGCATTGAATGTTTGCCTATATGTGTAATGTGATCCACCCTGAGTCCCCTTCGGGGTGAGAAGGGCGGAATATAAATGCTGTAAATAAATAAATAAATAAATAAATAATATTATAATGTAATACAATATAATAATAATACAATATAATAATATTAATTATATATTATTACTAAAAATATTACAGTATAGTGGTATAGTACAATACAGTAATATATAATGCTAATATTGTACTATGCTGATAATATAATATATTGTATGTACATACAACTTGTAAGCCGCTCTGAGAGAGGGTGGGGTATAAATGTAGTAAATAAATAAATAAGTAATTGTTGTTGGGGGGGGGTTTGCACTACAAATAAGATGTGCAGTGTGCATAGGAATTTGTTCATTTTTTAAAAAATGATAATTCGGCCCCGCAATAGTCTGAGGGACCATGAACCGGCCCTCCACTTTAAAAGTTTGAGGACCCCTGCTATAGAAGCATGGGAGTTGTAGTTTTACAAGGTCTTGAGCCTTCTCTGCCAAGGAGTGCAGGTGCCTCACCAAAACTACAATTCCTAGGACTCCATAACATTGAGCCATGGCAGCTAAAGAGATTTCAAACTGCATTACTTCTAACCTGTAGATCCAACAACTAGAAATTCATCTATAGGAAACAATGAGGTTATTTCAAGACAGCTTTGGTTGTATCAATGTGCTTTTGTTGTTGTTGTTGATGTTGTTGTTATAGTTATTATTTCAGGACAGCTGCATTGGGGCAGGGTCCTTTTGGATTTTAGGATATATATATAGGAACTATAGCCAAAAAGTATGCAGTGCCCAGCAAGTAAAATAATAATTGGGAAACACTAATGTTCCCATGTAACAGGACAAAGGGCAATGGGGCACAAGCGAAATCTGGTCCCAAGGTTATCTTATGACTGCCAGTATTTAATTGCTTTCAAACTTTTATATTGCACCTTTTAGACTTGCCTAGTGTGAAGTGTTAGCTGCCTTGAGTCCCACCGGGAAGAAAGACAGGGTATAAATAAAGATAATAATAAAAATAATGATAGTAATAATAATAACAACAACAACAACAACAACATTGACAAAATTACGATCTGCCAACTGCAAAAGGCCACCCTACTGGGATCTGGACGCATCGTCCGAAAATACATCACACAGTCCTAGACACTTGGGAAGTGTTCGACTTGTGATTTTGTGATACGAAATTCAGCATATCTATCTTGTTTGCTGTGTCATACAATGTTGTTGTGTCAATAATAATAATAATAATAATAATAATAATAATAATAATGTCCACTCCAGTCGAAGTCCACCACAATTACCTCCCTTTCCCCCAAATTCAGCCCTATCATGTGTTATGATAATAATAATTTTGCGTTATGTAGGAAGAACTTCCCTAGAAATGCCTTCAATGCTATGGACACATGGTTGTCCTGTGGTCAGGGGATTCTGGGAACTGTAGTAAAAAAAGGAATTTTCTCAGGCTCTCCTAATAAAATAGAATAAAACAAAGAAGGCCAGATAGGTGGCTGTGGGGTTTCTGGGAGTTGTAGTCTCTAAAAAGGAAGTTTTCCCAGTGATAAGAGGCCATAAAGTGGGCCATGCTGGGGATAATGGGAGTTGCAGTCCTTACGTAGGTTCTGCAAAATCAAGCACATTTTGGGTTCTGTAATCCACAAAAAGCAGCCTTCCTGGACTGCTAAAGAAATTCTATGATTTGGAGAGAAACCACCCTACTGGGGAATGGGGATACTGGGAGTGGCAATACTTAAGTAGGATCTTGCCTTAAGTTCTGCAAACCAAGCTCATTCTAGTTGGTCTATAACCCACAAAAAGCAGCCCTCCCAGGCTTTGCTAATGAAATCCTTTGACTTGGAGATAAACCACCATACTGGGGAATGGGGATACTGGGAGTTGCAGTCCTTAAGTAGGATCTTGCCTTAGGTTCTGCAAACCAAGCACATTCTGGTGGTCTGTACCCCACAAAAAGAAGCCTTCCTAGGCTTTGCTAATGAAATCCTGTGACTTGGAGAGAAACCACCCTGCTGGGGAATGGGGATACTGGGAGTTGCAGTCCTTACGTAGGATCTTGCCTTAAGTTCTGCAAACCAAGCACATTCTGGTGGTCTGTACCCCACAAAAAGAAGCCTTCCTAGGCTTTGCTAATGAAATCCTTTGACTTGGAGATAAACCACCATACTGGGGAATGGGGATACTGGGAGTTGCAGTCCTAAACTGGGTCTTTTCCTAAGCCCTGCAATCCAGGCACAGTGAATGCTCGCCAGACCTAGCAACATGAGAAAGAAGGTGGAACTGAATTTCATAAACGTGGGCAATGGGAGCAAAGTTTGGCCCCTTTGCATGCACACACACCTCTGCCTTGCAGCCCCCTCCCAAAACCCACCTGATGCCCTCTTTTTGCCACATGCGGGTGAGTTTCTGCCCTCCTTCAGTGGCAGACGCTGGATGTTGTGCCTCTCCGGGGACATCAGGGCCTCGGCTACCGTTTCCTGAAGCTCCCCGGCGGATCCAGAGAAATGGGGGCGACCCTTTGGCCCTCCAAAGTTTCCCCCAAAAAGGAGCAGCCATTGCAGGAAATGCAAGGAAATCCAAGGCGCTGCTCTCTGCCGCCACCTAGCGTTGGATAACGGCTGCGACGCTCAAGGCAAAGCCAAACAGTCCCAAGTTACAAAAGATCAGGCAGAGAGAGGCTTGGGGACTCAACAATTGGCTGTTTGGCTGAATTTTTCATATATATATGAAACCAGGTTTCTGTATATACTGAACCATCAGAAAAACAGAAGGGTCACTTTTTCAGCCACTCATTGAGGGTTTCAGGAATCTGATAAAAATGTGCATGTATTTATATTTATATTTTTAACAGATATTTTATGCTGGCTTTAGGATATTATGGATTGTGACGGCGCGAGTGGCGCCATTTATTTATTTATTTATTTCCATCATTTATATGCCGCACTTCTCACCCGAAGGGACTCAGGGCCATCTATATGTCGAACTGTAAGTTGCAAGATTTGAATTGTTGTATCATGCCTGATTTTGGCTTTACCCTGTAAATGTAGTTGAATTGATTGGTTATTTATAGCTGTCAATCAATGTTGTTTGCACCAGTTATATTGCTCCCTCAGCTCAATTGTTTGACTCCACCCTTTCCTGGAATAGGACAGTGTTTCCTTTTTTTATTCCACCATCAAGCTTTCTATCAGATGGACATGAGAGAGAGACTTGGCTCTAAAAGCCCTTGATTAAGTTACCTCTCAGCACCAATTCTGAGGTTCTTACCCTTGAGACTTATGCTTCATGTTCAGGGCCAACCTGGACAATGTTGAGAAGTCTCAAGCGCCTTCAAATCAGTTCTTTGGCATCAGAGGAAGACTGTGTCTTCAAACATAGGCCATTTGGACTGAGGCTGAGGATTGCTCCAGCATTCACAGCCATTGAGAAAGAGGGACCTGGAAAAGCTTTTCAGCTGCAGAGCTCCTTGGACTTAAGACAACCAAAGACTGTAATGTATATTTTCCTTTACCCCTTTGAAACTTCCAGCTTATTGGGATAACCTTTTGTGAACAATAAAACCAGTTTTGAGTTATCTACAGTATTTTGGTCCTTGGGAGTTCCAGTTTCCCTAAAGGAGGGCAAGAAGCAATCCCCTGGGGAAAGATGTCACATCCATGCCTCTTTCGCTAAGAGTTATAGCCCCAGGCGCGACGGCACATGGATGCTCCTATTAGGAAAAGCATACCTGTATAACGGGACCTTTTATAATATCGAGGGGATGGGTTGGAAATTTCTGGCGAGGCTGCAACTCCCATCAGCTCCAGATGTGGTTGATTGGAATTCCCACCATCCCAGTTATATCACTTCCACACACAAAACTAGTTTCACGCACAAAATTATTACAAATATTGTGTATTCATTGATGGTTTAAGATATTATAGATGCTCCTATTAGGAAAAGCATACCTGTATAACGGGACTTTTAATAATATAGAGGGGATGGGTTGGAAGTTCCTGGCGAGGCTGCAACTCCCATCAGCTCCATTTGTAGTTGACTGGAATTCCCACCATCCCCAGTTATATTACTTCTAGCTATTCTAATCCCATCCATTACATATAATTGTTGCAATATGTTTTTCTTAAGTGTTCATCCAAAATTTCTCTTGGGTTGTTTGGTGGTTTGAATTTGCCATTACTTTTCCATCTATATATATAAAAATGTAATGTGCATTTTGCCCATGGAGTAAACAACAAAACCACTGAATCAAATCACATCAAATTTGGCTACAAAAGACATAGTCATCTATGTCTTTCAATAAAAAAACCCTAGAAAAATACATCCAAATTACAGAGGAAGAGCCGCTCTCCCCCTGGCTGCCAGTCAGAAGGGCAGGCCATGCCCCCTCTAGGCCCTGCCCACTTCATGTCCTAGCAACCCTCTCAGCCATAATGGCTGAGGGTTCACTTAGACCTCTTCCACACTGATAGTGTATATTCACAAGCTTTAAGAAATAACATATACTATCACCAATTCCTCAATACTTTATTTCCCATACCACCACACTTTGACACAGCAACGTGTGGCTAGGCACAGCTAGTATAAAGATAAATAAAAACGTCTGTGTATTTTCTAACAGATCTTCTTTTATTTCTCCTTTTGAGGATCTTAATTTAAAGGCCAACTTTTCCGATAGAGCTCTAGACAATACCCCATTTAAGCAATTCTCCAGCTTTTTCCAGGTTCTGACTCTTTCAAGTCTGGGAGCATATAAGGGGAGTAATTTTTATTTACCGGATCCATATTCCTACTTTTGAAGACAGAAATTGTTAGCAGAGTTCCCTTGAAATGTATTGTTTCCCCCAATGCAGCGGAATGACTTGAGTGCCCCAACTTAAGAGTGTTTTGAGTTAAGAGCTGTCACTCGGCCCAGGATTCTCTTTGACACACGAGCAGTGTTTTGAGTTGTTTCAATTCCTGGCATGTTCTGCTTCATGAAAAGAGAGAGGGAGGCTGGAATGAGTACAGTATGTAGAAAATGATGCTTCTGCCTCTTCACTTTGTGCTTCCTTGTCACAACATTGTGCTCCTACCATTTTTTTCTTTCTTTTTTATTGTTCCATGTGAATGTGCATTTATGCATTATTTGTTAGTAAGTAAGTAAGCAAACTTTTATTACAGTCAATGACCAGCTCATATCAAGGGTACCCAGCCCCATACATCCATATGTGACCCGAGAGGTTATATACTTCAAACTTCCATAATAATAAAAAACCATTATAAAATTGAATCATTGACAAAATATAAAATCTAGGCTAAAGACCACATACAAGTACAGTAGAGTCTCACTTATCCAAGCTAAACGTGCTGGCAGAACCTTGTATAAGCAAATCTTGGATAATAAGGAGGGATTAAGGAAAAGCCTATTAAACATCAAATTAAATTATGATTTTACAAATTAAGCACAAAACATCCTGTTATACAACAAATTTGACAGAAAAAGTAGTTCAATACGCAGTAATGTTATGTTGTAATTACTGTATTTGTGAATTTAGCACCAAAATATCACTATATATTGAAAACATTGACTACAAAAATGCATTGGATAATCCAGAACGTTGGATAAGCGAGTCTTGGATAAGTGAGACTCTACTGTACTATCAAAACCCAACTCAGCCCATGGGATCAATAACATTATTTGTTATTTATAATGTAAATTTTCTTATTTAAAAACATGTAATAAAAAAATTGAGGTGGGGGGCCAGAATGGATTAACAGCATTTCAATGTGAAAATAGACTTTGAGATAAGAGTGGTTCGAGTTAAAAGTTCATTCATGGAACGATTTAAACACTTAAGGTATCACTGTATTTGTTTTATCCATGATAGAACTTCATAGGGATCTAATCCTCTATATTTTCCTAACCCTATGCTGGGAGTTCCAGTCCAAACATGGGAACTTTTCCAAGTCGGCATTTGTGTAGGGATTCAAGATTTAACACCCCTGATCCACACCTCTATTTTTATTAGTCACAATTTTTCGAATCAGCTTCAAATTCATGCTGTCAGCTAGCTATATCTATAGATATAGGCATACTCATTTCTGTGACATTTGTGTCCTTTCTCCATTTATCCTTTCCCAATTATCTTTTTTCTGCTCCCATGCTGTCCTTTTTCCAGATTAACTCCTCTTTTTCCTCCTTTGAGATCTCTGCTCCCTATCTTCTTATTTCCGCATTCTTTTCAATGCCTCATTAAGGTTCAGTTCTACACTGTAAGCGAAATCTAAATCCAAGGGAAGGTAAAGCAGAGTCAGGAAAAAATACAAAAGGAAGGTGTGTGAGTCCATGCTGGGACTGGTAAAAGGTGCTGCCTATAGAATCCCTGAAGAAAGAAGAAGCAGAGGGAAAGCTCAATCCTTGCCTGTGTTCATTTGAGAAAAGATCTGTATTTGACCAAAAAGCATGAAAACATATTAAAGCTTGAGATGCTTGTTTGTTCTTAAGGTGATAAGCACACGTCTGCGTTTTAACTGGAAATGCACAGATATAGGATGAGTGAGAACAGTCCATGTGAAAGGCAGTTGGAAGTCTTCGTAGACCACAAGTTGAAGATGAATCAGTAGTGTGATGTGGCAGCAAAAAAGGCCAATGCGATTCTTGGCTGCATCAAGAAGAGCCAAGTGTCCAGGTCAAGGGAAGTCATAGTCCCACTCGATTTCGCTTTGGTTGGACCTCACCTGGAATAACAACCGTGTCCAGTTCTGGCCAAAGACGTACAAGAAAGATATGGGTAAGATGGAGGTTTTTAAGCAGAGGCTGGATGTTCATCTGCCTGGGGTGGGTGGGTTGTGTATTTCTGCCTGTCAGAAGGAAATTGGACTGGATGGCCTTTGGGAGTCTCTTTATAGACTGTAACAAAACAGAGAAATCTGAGCTTTGTGGATTTAGGAACCAGTGAGAAGTGAATCTGTGTAACAGAAAGAAGACTCTCGGCCAGAGGGCAAACAAAACCTTTGGCCTATTTTATTAGGCTGAGTCTCAGTGGGATCAGTACAGGGTTCACATCTGATTGTATTTGTGGCATCGTTATTATATTTATTTATTTATATCCCACATTATTTTTCCATACAGAAACTCAAAGCGGCTCACCATCAAAATAAACAATCAGGGCCAGCTAACACCCCCATCAAAGGATTCCCTCAGGCAGGAAGCAGCCAGGCGTTTGAAGCTGCAAGGCTATTCAGTGCTAATCAAGTTGGCCAATTGCAACATTCACACTTGCCACAAACAGACAAGAGTTCTTTCTCCCACCCTGGACCTTCCACAGATATATAAACCGCACCTGCCAGTTTCCAACAGACCTCACAACCTCCGAGGATGTAGGCAAAATGTCAGGAGAGAATGCTTCTGGAATATGGCCGTACAGCCCGGAAAACTCACAGCAACCCAAGAAATATTACAACTTAAAATATACAATAATAACACCATGTATCATTATACATTAGCAGTAGCAATTATATTTAATATATTATTATATATTACAATATTTTATTAACTCTATTACAATATTCTTACTATAATTTATTATATTGTGTTATTATTATATTGTATTACATTACAGTATATCAATATTATATGCATATAAAATATTATATTAGCATAGCACCATATTAGTATTATATATTACATATGTACTATACCACGATACTACAATATTATTAGTAATATTACATATAAAAGTAAAGGTAAAGGTTTCCCCTGACGTTAAGTCCAGTCATGTCGGACTCTGGGGGTTGGTGCTCATCTCCATTTCTAAGCCGAAGAGCCGGCGTTGTCCGTAGACACCTCTAAGGTCATGTGGCTGGCATGACTGCATGGAGTGCCGTTACCTTCCCGCCAGAGCGGTACCTATTGATCTACTCACATTGGCATGTTTTCGAACTGCTAGGTTGGCAGGAGCTGGAGTTAACAGCGGACGCTCAAGCCGCCCCCGGGATTTGAACCTCGGACCTTTCGGTCTGCAAGTTATATTACATATAACACATAATAATATATTACATTACATATAACACATACAATTATATTATCACACTTATCTTATATTTACACTGCAGACTTGATTCAGTTCGATATCAGTTTAACTGCCATGCTACCGAATCCTGGGATTTCTAGTTGGGTGAGGCACCCAACACATTCTTTGACAGAGAAGGCCCTCGAGGCCTTGCAAAATTAACCCCAACTCATGGGAGTTGTAGTCCTTAGCCTTGTCTGCCAAATAAACTGGTTCTTCATGAAACTATAAATCCCATGATTCCCTAGCATCAAGCCATGGCCGTTAAAGTTAAAAACAATACACCGAAGTAGGGATCACACTGAAACCTTCAGCACAAGGTTAAAAAATATGACTTAATATTGAAGCGCTGCCTCAGCACAAACTAAAATCAGCTAAAGCGGAAGTAGCTCCTTGTTCTAGCCACGTGGGCGGAGCCTCGCCTCGCTCTAGACCCAAGATGGCGGCACTTCTGAGAAAGCCCTATACAAATGCCTCATGAAGGGTTTCAAAAGCCGCGACTTTTGAAACTCGTATGTCCCCTTGCGGAGCCCGTAGCCTCGTTTTGGGCGCAACATGGCGCCCGCCTTGGGAGCGCCCTATCCCAGTGCCGTACGGGAGAAGAGCCGGCTGCGGCTCCTCCTCCTCGCCCTGTGTCCCGAGCGCGGCGGGCGGGGGTGGCGTTGCCATGGCAGCAGGGAGCAGTAGGTGTCACACCGGGCCACTTCCTGGTTGGAGGCCAATGTCCCGGGCAGTGAAGCCAGGGAAAGCGCCGCGGGCGGAAGGAGGAGGAGGAGGCGAGGTAAAGTCCATTGCAGAGAGCCGGGAGGGGGGAGCCGGGCCCTCGCTCTGGACGCTACAATTCTCAGAAATAGGGGCGTGTATATATAGGTAGGGAACGCGACTTGCTCAGACTTCCCTATAGGGCGGCCGAGCGTTGGGCGACTCCACTCTTTCCAAATGGGAGAATGGGACGTACCATTTACTGAAACGGGGGTGGGTGGGTTACGGGACCGGTCCATTTCATTCCTAAGTGGGGGAGAAGAGGAAGTGAAACTGTACTAAGCAAAAAGGTGTTCTCCTCTGCTTGTGAGGGAAACGTGTGAGTTTCCACATGGGATTAGGGTGGCTCAGGTTGGACACTCCCACTTCTTCTTCTGCCCTTGGTTTGTGTTTTGTGGGTTTGTGAGGCGAGGAGGAGGCAAAAGGGAGCCATCAAGGCCTCAAGGGCTCTATAGGTAGGTTTGGCTCCATAGCCTCTGGTTGTTCAAGGGTCAAGGCCTTCATTGGTCAAAAGAGGAGGTAAAGTTTTAATATGGGACCTTGAATAGAAGGGAAAAAGTCTGGCGTGAATAAAGGAATATATATATATATCTTTAGTATTATAATATATAATACATAATTATATGTATTATATATAATTATATATGATATATATAATATATATATTACTTTAGTATTCTATATGAAACATAATTATGTGTAATATATATATATATATATAAATATTATATATCCTACCTTCTGTTAGCCTTGTCTATATGTCTATATATAATATATATTACTTTAATATTCTATATAATACATAATTATATGTACATATATATACAGTAGAGTCTCACTTATCCAAGCCTCGCTTATCCAAGTTTCTCGATTATCCAAGCCATTTTGGTAGTCAATGTTTTCAATATATCGTGATATTTTGGTGCTAAATTTGTAAATACAGTAATTGCAAGATAACATTACTGCGTATTGAACTGCTTTTTCTGTCAAATTTGTTGTAAAACCTGATGTTTTGGTGCTTAATTTGTAAAATCATAACCTAATTTGATGTTTAATAGGCTTTTCCTTAATCCCTCCTTATTATCCAAGATATATGCTTATCCAAGCTTCTGCCAGCCCGTTTAGCTTGGATAAGTGAGACTCTACTGTGTGTGTGTGTGTGTGTGTGTGTGTGTATATATGTAATATTATATATCCTGTCTTCTGTTAGCCTTGTCTATATGTCTGTTTGCTTAGAAGGAAGTTGTTCAAAAGTGTATATAAATATGTATATATTATATATATTATATAATATTGTATATGATATATATAATGTATATATCTCCCATCTTCGGTTAGCCTTGTCTTTTTGTCTGTTTGCTTAGAAGGAAGTTGTTAAAAGGTGTTTCGTTCACATCCAGGTAGATATGAAAATGCATGAAGTTATTTGAAGAAACACCCACATTGAGGGGAATACAAAGGAAAAGTTTGAAAATGGGACCTTGAATACAAGTGGGAGAAAGTCTGGTGTGAATGAAGGAAAAATGATATATATATGGCGTGTGTGTTTATATATATGTGTATATATATGTGTGTGTGTATATCCCATCTTCTGTCAACCTTGTCTTTATGTCTGTTTGCTTAGAAGGAAGTGTCATTGCTTTTATAAAGTCTTAAAAACATACACTTCTAAAGTATTTTAAAATTCGTGTGTGTATGTGTATGTTTTTGGTATTTCTCCCGTTATCATTATTACATTTGATTTTCAATATAAATGTATTACTTAGCCTTCAAGGAATCACTGTATCTACTATTAAGTATTAAAAGATGTATACATTATTTTGGGGATACCTTGTATATTTTGTTCACATTCAGTTAGATATGAAAAGGCATGCACCACATGAAGCGTGGAAAAGTGTGTTGTGGATTATGATTGACTATGGCTGTTATACACTGCCATATAATCCAGATGATCTGCATTGAACTGGATTATATGGCTGTATAGATTCATATAATCCAGTTCAAAGCAGATAATATGGATTATCTACTTTGCTAATTTGGATTATATGACAGTGTAGAAGCGGGCCTAAGACTGGATCTACCCTGACATTTAAACCAATCTAAAGCAGATCATCTAAATCCAGAGACTGGATTATATGGCAGTGTTGATGGGGCCTGATAACGAAGAATGAGTGAAAATGTAAGACTCTTGAGTTGGGTGTAGGAACTCAACTCACCTTGCTCCATGAGTGTATTCTTGACTACTATAACAAAAAAGCTCTGATGTAGGAATTGAAAAGTTCCACTTTATATTCTACTGCAGTTGGGACATAAACGTTTGAGATTTTGGGAGACTACAATGGGACCTTGAACAGAAGTGGTGGTGGAGAGTCTGGAATGGATGGAGGGAAAAGGGTTTGTTTTGCGGGGACTGGATGGGAGGAGTGAGGCTAGAAGATATTTGCAGGGTCTGACATTTGAGGAAACACTCAAATTGGTGGGTGGTTTCGTGGGTAAAAGGGGAAAGTGACTTTTGCAATGGGACACCGTCCTTCCCCCGTTGCCGGACCTTTGGAGGGATTCTTTTGAAAGGGGGGGAGAATGAAAGGATTTGAGTGTTTTGGGGATGACGCTAGAAGACATTTGAAGTGCCTCAGATTTTGGGGAATCCACACATTAGTGGGCGGGTGATCGCTAGAAGGGTAGAGGAAAGTTTTGCAATGGAATTTTGAACAAGTGAGGGAATGTCAGCATTGAATGTAGGAAAAAAGGGAAAAAAGGCTAGCATACATAGGAAGCTAGGTATAAAAAGATGCGACATCACATGGAGTGCGGAGGGAAAGTGTTTTGGATGATGTTTCACTGATATATGCAAGAAATTGTGCAAATGTTGAATCCACCCTTTGCCTTGAGTTATGTATACAAATTGTTTCAAAGGTATGTGTTTCCTACTCTGCTACCATTACAAAAAACCTGTTGTGGGAATGAAGAAGTTCTACTAAACTTTTTGCGCTACTTCAGTTGGAACATAAACATGAAACTTATGTTTCCTGATGAGAAACTCTTGAGAAGGAAAGAGGCTGCTAATAATGAGTTCATGCCTCATGTTACAGTTCTGGGTTTCTTGTGTAGGGCAGAAGGAAATACTCAGGGCATTAAAAAAACCCTCTGGAATACAGCAGTTATATTCTTCGAATGTATTGGTGATGCAGTCTGGCAAACCTAGGGAGTATTCTAAGGGTACGGTACACTTCATGATTTGTACAAAAGTCATTCCGATGATGCTTGGTTTCCTCACTCCTTGCACAGTCACTTGTGGAAGAACTGGTTGTTAAACTGAATAGTTGTTTCCCTGGAAGAGCTGAAATGACTATTTACGATTCACTGAATAACTGATCTGAAAGTTGCTCTGTATCATTTTCCAAGTCTCATAAGTTCTTTGTTAAAAGTTTGCATCCGTCCCTGAAATTCTAGACTCTCAGGCCAGCTGGATTGTCTTTTATATTGTGCCGAAGCAGGATGGAAAGTGTCGTCTTTAAAGTTTAACAAAGACCTCTTTTAGCTTGGTCCTGCAATTATTCACATGTTGCTGAGTTCGACATCATTGCTCCTGAACACAGTTGTAATCTTATGCATATTTCCTTGAGAGTGGCTCAACTCAATTGAGCCTAGTTTCGTTTGTTTCTGAGTGAATATGTATAGGATCAGGATATAAGAATGTATAGTACTGCAGTTTTTAGAGCAGGCTTTCCTTCTTTGAATAGTTCTTTAAGTGGTAGTTGTGAAACCTAATACATTATCATTTTCTTGTTTCCTTCAAAGCAGTGAGTACTGGAAGTAGCTTGCTGAGTGATACTTGTGTGTAAATATGCTGAAACTGTGAATGAGGAAGAGGGAGTGTCGCTGCAAATATTTGATCTGTGCTTCTACTATTTCTTTTTCTCATTTGTCAGCATATCAGGAAAGGTTGTTAAATGGTAGGAAGTTATTTGCTTTTGTTGTAAGCTGGGGCATTTCTTGGTTGCTAAGCTGGAAAAAACAGATCCAATAGCCCAAATTCTTTTGGTATATTTTGGAATATTTCCCTGCTGGCTGTTTAACTCTTTACTTCAGAGTTGAACTGTAGGCAACAGAACACTTCCTGATTTAGAAAATTATCTCCAAATCTATGGATGGTCAGTCTGTTGATTATTTGTCCTGGGAAGTTGTCCTGGTATATGGGATTGCCAAAACTATGGCCATACCATATACTAAAAAAAAATCAGGCAGATATCATGCACATTGGAATTAAGCTGTTGTTCAGGGGAAGGCATTGCTGTTTAGTTTAGATTTGCTCAGGCAGATGATCCTGTTTCTTGGAAGTGCAATAAATCTAACGCATGAAACAGAAGTGACTCCAAAACTTAAGTTGGAATAAATTGCTTTGTTATAAATGTGCCACAAGACCCCTGTTCATTGCCTCTTTTTCAGTTCCTAGATGGGCTATTTGCTGTAGAGTCTCCTGCTAGTCTTTTATAGGCTAGGAATAATCTTTATTTGAACTGAAGGAGCTTGCTATGGAGTAAAAAGACATCTGATTTTGTGTGGACAGCCATTCACACTTGCTGAGGTTAGGGGCACAGGATCTCCACAAAAATGGAAAAACTACCAAATAATAAATACCAGTACTATTTTTTTTATCTGAAAGAACACCTCTCCTTAGTAATAATTTAATAATAATAAATTAATAATTTATTTGTTTTCCTCATAGCTTGATTACAGCATATCATCATAAAATACATATATTAATATACATATTGCAAGGATTAAAATACAATACAAATACATATATTAATATAGATATTGTTGTGACTGTGCCTTCGGGGATTATGGTTGATGGGGATGGAATTCGAAGAGGAAGAAAAAACCCTCGTGATGAGGGTTCACTGGAGGAGTTGCGCAGGAAGCGACTTAGAGAGCTATATGGGGGATCTTCTGAGGAAGATTCAGATGGGGAGATGGATGCTGAGGAACAGGTGGTGGCTGGGGAAGCGGGCACTGAATGGGCACAGCCACCGGAGATGTCTGGGGATTTGGGGTCTATGGATACTTCTGAACCTGGGGTTTCTGCAGGAGCTGATCCCAATTGGGATGCTTGGAGAAGGGAGGATGGTTCTTTAAGTGTTCATGGGGCTAAGTGTGGGCAGGATGATTGGGACTCCGACGAATTGCTAGGCACTCCAGATCCACGAGCTCTAGCTGTGTGGAGCTCAGACTCTGAGTAGATTTGGGACACCTGGTGTTTGGGTGTGAGTGTTTGGTCACCCAGGAGGAAGGGGAATAAAATGGGAATGTTTGGCCACTGCACTTTGCGTGTGGCAAGGTGTTGCTGAGGCGCCATTGGGATCTCTGTGTTTCCATGAAGACTGGACCTGGACTATGATTTGAATCTGCTGTTATCACCTAGCTTGGCTCTCGCTGTGTCTTATCGTGGACCTGTTTTGGATGACTGCACCCTCTTCAGACCTTGGATCGGAATTTGACCTTGCTACTGCCTTTGCCCTGTGATTGATGGCTACTATCGGCTTTTGACTCCTGGCTTGCTCTTTGGACACCGCTGTTATCTCCTGACCTGACCTTGGAATCCTGGACGACGTCTTTTCACCATCCTTTTGGAGCCTTCAGCTTTATCCACATTGTGGAAGCAGTCTACTGCATTCTTGGTTTGTTTGTTTGTTTCCTGACCAATTTGGTGTTTTCTTTTGGGAACTGTTCCTTTGAAAACTACAGAGCCGGCTGGCAGGGCTTGGACTCAGAAAGTGCAGTTTGCACTAAGTTTGTTTAGCTTTGTTTTTACCTGCTTGTGTTGCTGAATTATATTTTTTGTTTGAACTGCCCTTGTAGCACTGATAGTGAAGTGTTTCAAGGTTTTTTCTGTGTTAACATTACTTTTTGGCTTATCTGCTGAATAAACTCTATTTTTGTTCGCTAATTGGCGTCTGACTCTTGACAGATATGTTCCTAGTCTTAATTGGGAAGTTAAAAAGGACTAGGAATACAAGGGGCACTGTGCATCAACAATACAAATAGAGTGACTTTACTGCAGTTGTAATATGCTAATTCCTATACGTTCCCTTAACTATTATTATTAGTAACTTTATTTATACCTCGCCTTTCTCCCTGTGGGGACTCAAGGTGGCTAACAATCCTAGATGGCAATTAATATGGCTGCCATGTTTGAGCCAGTTGGAGTTTCTGAACTCGGTGCAGAGGCAGCCCAATGTAAAGCACATTGCAGAAGGCCAGCCTTGAAGTAGCGCATGCATTCCTATTTCCTCCAAATCTAGGAAGGGGCGCAGCTGGCATATCAGCTGAAGCTGGTAGTAATTACTCCTGATCAGTGCATCTCCCTGGGATAACATTTGGAGAGACGAATACAGGAGTACTAGGAGTTAATATATGTTGCACAATCCTTCTTGAAGTTAACTTAACTTGGTGAAGGACTGTGAGTTTACTGAATGTAACTCAGAAAATGATAAACACTGCATTATAGCACCGTAGTTCTTAGAGAAATGAGAATATACAGTGCTGTTCCTGGTAAAGCTATTACTTGCGAAGCATCTGCACCCATCCTAAAATAGCACCTGTCTTCACGCTGGGTGGAGTTGTAATTAGAATGGAATTTCTAATAACTATAACTATAGTAGGCAAAGCCTTCAGTGGGTCACATTTTAAGCATCATATAATTTAACTGGAGGTCTTAGGACATTATCATGTTGGTCTTAAAATTATGGTGTAAGCGAGGCAAGGTGGAGTAAATGCTGATGTAGGTGTTGTGTGGTGTCTGACAGAAACATGATTGAGGACTACTGGGAGCTGATAAAGGGTTTTTGAGAGAGCAGCTTCTTTTAACTGTAAGTCAGTGGTGACCTGACTTAGTGGTAAATATTTTGCACATCAAGTATTAGAAATCAGCTGATTTAAATTCAGTTTAAATCAGCAAGAGAGTTTTATTTACTCTGATGTGTCAGGCTAAAGCTGGAGTGGCTTTACAGCCAAACTTCCACATTTGTAGGTTTTAATTTTATAGATTTGATTATTTACAGATTTTTTAATGTGGTTTTTCTAGGCATCTCTAGATTGTCCATTGCTCTTTATGGTCAGCTTCTGCCAGAAGTTGAGCATGGAGCAGTGCTAATAGACCTAGAGAAGGGAATAGGTGACATTATCACATCTTAGCAAGGGTACTTTTCCAACTATGTTTCCCAGAGTCTCTGAGCCAGCATGGTCTATGTAGATTTTTGGGGAGTCGGAGTCCCCAAAAATAAAATTCACAGGAAGTTGTATGGAGGCTCTGGCAGCTACCCAGGGATACTGGATACAGACAGAAGTCTCTCCCATCAGGTTAGTTTTAAAAGAACATGGAGATTTTTAGATATTCAGACAGCTTCTATAATTCTGTTAAAACTTCACATTTTAATTTGCATAAAGGGCCCTTTAGGTAGGTTTTGCAATATGCACTTTCCCTAACCACCTGGGCTTGAGATAAACATCTCGGTTATATGTCCCAGTTGCATAGTGATATCTGAGCATTATTGCTAAACAACTTCTTGTCATGTAAACACTCGTGGATCCCATCTGTTTTCTGGTTGGAGATTCTTGCTTATACTGTTGCTATACTTGTATTCAATCTCCTATTTTGTCATGGAAAACCCTGTCTTATAATAAGCAGTAGTATATTCTTTTCCACAAGTTTCCCAATGCCTTTTGAGGTTTTTCTCCTTCAAAAAATGCTGCACATGCTTGTGGCTTAGGAATGCCTCATAAGGGAGAAATAACAGATATGAAATGTGCAGTAAGCGTAAAGGCACTGTGCCAGTATTTGCAAAACTGTTGGAAAGATTTTGTCAAAAATGTTGTAAATTTAAAGTATTTGAAAGCTAATGGACTAAGATAATGATCATCTTTAAAAGTTAATTTCCTTCAAATTCAATATTCCTACAGAAAATACTTTGTTATGTAATGCAATAGTTTTAAATCTCACATGGAGGCAAAATCCAGAGCAAAACATTCTTCCTTAATCATGTGTCACTTAAGCCCATTTGTGTATTATACCTGAATGCCATGTACAGAGGTTGGTTTTGTTCCCTGCATTTTTCTTGGAGCTGTCGAGCAGTGAAGATCATGTCCACTGTTCCTCTGGAGGGGCGGAAGCCATTCTGGGATTCTGGGAGGGTGTCTTCTGAGACAGGGAGAAGGCGGTTTGCAAGGATTCTTGCGAGGATTTTCCCGGCGGAGGTTAGAAGGGAGATACCACGATAGTTCCCGCAGTCTGTTCTGTCCCCTTTCTTGAAAAGGGTGATGATGGTGGCATCCTTGAAGTCTGCTGGGATTTTCTCGGTCATCCACACCTTTTCAATGAGCTGGTGGAGTTGTTGCATCAGCTCAGGTCCACCTTCTTTGAAGATTTCAGCGGGAATCCCATCAGGTCCGCTAGCTTTGTTGTTTTTTTGTTGGCTGATGGCATTGCTGACTTCTTCCAAACTAGGCAGTGTACATGGCATTCATTGACCTTGCAAAGGCATTCGACACAGTGAATCGCAGCGCTCTCTGGACCATCCTCCAAAAAATCGGGTGCCCTGACAAATTTGTGAACATCCTGCGGCTCCTCCATGATGACATGATGGCAACAGTCTTGGACAGCAACGGCTCCCAAAGTGACCCATTTAAGGTTGAATCAGGTGTCAAGCAGGGATGTGTTATTGCCCCCACCTTATTTTCCATCTTCATCGCTATGATACTTCACCTTGTTGATGGGAAGCTTCCCACCGGAGTGGAAATCATCTATCGGACAGATGGCAAGCTATTTAACCTCAGCAGACTGAGAGCCAAAACCAAGGTCACCACAACATCTGTTATAGAACTCCAATATGCTGATGACAACGTAGTCTGTGCGCGTTCAGAAGAAGACCTACAAGCCACTCTAAACACCTTCGCAGAAGCATACGAGAAGCTCGGCCTCTCACTGAACATCGAGAAAACCAAAGTGCTCTTCCAACAGGCACCAGCTAATCCCTCTGCAAAGCCAGGAATACAGCTTAACGGTGCAACATTAGAAAATGTTGACCATCTCCGCTACCTTGGTAGCCACCTCTCCACAAAAGTCAACATCGACACTGAAATACAACACCGCCTGAGCTCTGCGAGTGCAGCATTTTTCCGTATGAAGCAGAGAGTGTTCGATGACCGGGACATCCGTAGAGAGACCAAGGTGCTTGTTTATAAAGCCATTGTCCTCCCAACCCTGCTCTATGCCTGCGAAACGTGGACTGTGTACAGACGTCACACCAAACTCCTGGAGCGTTTCCATCAGCGTTGTCTCAGGAAAATCCTGCAAATCTCTTGGGAAGACAGGCGGACAAATGTCAGCGTGCTTGAGGAAGCAAAGACCACCAGCATTGAAGCGATGCTCTTACGCCATCAACTCCGTTGGACTGGCCACGTTGTCCGAATGCCCGATCACCGTCTCCCAAAGCAGCTCCTCTACTCTGAACTCAAGAATGGGAAACGGAATGTTGGAGGGCAGGAAAAGAGATTTAAAGATGGGCTCAAAGCCAACCTTAAAAACTGTGGCATAGACACTGAGAACTGGGAAGCCCTGGCCCTTGAGCGCTCTAATTGGAGGTCAGCTGTGACCAGCAGTGCTGCGGAGTTTGAAGAGGCACGAACGGAGGGCTTAAGGGAGAAACGTGCCAAGAGGAAGGAGCGTCAAGCTAACCCCGACCGGGACCGCCTTCCACCTGGAAACCGATGTCCTCACTGCGGGAGAATATGCGGGTCAAGAATCGGTCTCTTCAGTCACCTAAGAACACACGCCCAAGATACCAAGGTTGGAAGACCATCGTCCTCGAACGACGAGGGATCGCCTAAGTAAGTAAAGTATACCTGAAAACAATGAGTCCTGGTATCTGAATTTTTGTATCCTTTAAACGATATAGGATTGCAGAATATTTGAACTGAGATTGGTTTGCAGCAACTTCCAAAAAAGGGATTTGCAGTACTTATTTACCAGACTTCTATACTTTGTCAATATACTCAAGGTGCCTGAATAGTTAAAACAATGAAACAAAAAAAAAACATGACAGAATGAAGAAGAAGAATAAAAATATCTCAGGAAGTGAAGTTCCATGTCTCCTCTAATACCACTTCCTCCTCTAACACCATACTTCATGTAGAAAATGCTCAGTAGGCCTTCCCCACCTAGTTTCTTAGCTTACTCATAGTCTCTCCTGTACACTGAACATTGGCTAAAGAGCAGTGGAAGACTCCAAAGTAATTTTTAAATCTCTGACTGAGTTTTAGTGGACTATGTAGTATATAATATGCAATGAATATTTTCTTATTTGCATTATTTCATGATTTGTAATGTATGCCACCGTTCATTTTTTCCTCAAATCAGATCTTTCATTTGATGATTAAGGTAGAATTTTAGCTCAAGCTTCTTATATTCTTTATTTCCTACCTTTAGAGACGCATTTTGCCGCACTGCGGTTGTAGACCTTGACCAGCTTACCTGACAGTCAACTTCAATGAATGCAATGACTCCTTTGAATAGATTGGCATTGGAATGCAATGCAAAAAGGTATAGAGCACCCATGTTAAACATATTTGATTTCTCTCAGAGTGGAGGCGATGCTGTTTGGAATACAAGTAGTTCTCAGTTGTTAAAAGCGCTGCCCTTGAAAGTGTCTATGCATACAGATATTGTGTACGTATGTAAATGCATTTCCTGACCCAGTTTTCTTGTGGTCTACTGGAAAGGGTGACACATTTTTAAAATGCTTTACAAATTCATTTTTCCAGTCTTGATGTGCACACTTGAAGCTCTTCTCTTAAGGGTGCTTCATCATGGCAGAAATAGATGTAAGTGAAAAATGGAGCATCTCCACTTTGACTGATTTATCTTACGTAGGGCACAGGCCATATCTATTGGGCTCCACTGATACAGCTTATGAAGTTGTCATATTCCTCACTGTCAGCACAGGGAAAGATGAGGAGTGGGCACACAAGCTGTGTCTCAAGAACATTTGCGATTTTAATTTTCTCATTCAAAATGTAAACATTCCTATTGTTTGGTTTGGTGTTTTCAATCATCTTGTTATATTTCTTTTCCGTTGCTCCCCCTAATATCTATCCTCCAGAATACCCCACTCCCTTATGACCCTGTTCGCTGTGGTTTTTATTTTTATGTCTTTCTCACCCCGAGTTTTAACTTAATGTTCATGTGGTCTGCCCTTGTTTTTATTGTCTCCTTGTTTTATTTTGTAATGGATATTATTTACTGTATTGTTTATTGTATTGTGTTGTGCTGTTCTTTTATATGCTGTTTACATTGTATTGTTTTGGGCATGGCCCCATGTAAGCCGCCCCGAGTCCCCATTGGGGAGATGGTGGCGGGGTATAAATAAAGTTTTATTATTATTATTATTATTATTGAGGACCATCTGGTATGTTTCCAAGAGGTTTCCTAGAGCTCTGTTTGAAAGCGTCACATATAAAGTACCTGTGATTGGCCATGGAGGCTCGCTTCCTGGAGCCAGACAGGTTTGGTAAAATGGGTTTCTGTGAGGCATGATATGGATACAGGGAGAGTGATGTGGATGTCTCCTGATTAAAGGGGGGGGGGTATATAGTAGGCTGCAGGTGTGCACTGAGCTTGTAGCATCCTTTTGGGCAGAGTATCCTGTAGGAAACAGATTGATTGTGCGAACGACACTCTGCTGCTGCAAGGCAATCATATAATGATGGCAATTAGCATACTAAATAGTTGACAGCCGTGAGAGTTGCTTTTGGAGGACACTGGTCAAAGTGAAAAGATCATCATTGTAATCAAGTGAATTTATACATAGTGTTTCTGTCATTGATTAAGCAATATGTTCTGTTGTGATTGCTGAACTATCCGTCTTAACAAGCCTCCCACTCCATTTGCTGAGTGCTACATCAAAATATTTATTTCCCCGCCTCTGCACATGATTTCTTATGCCTGGGAAAGCAACCTGACACCATCAGATGTTTTGTAGTGCCATTTGCCCTGGAAACAGAGCCAGGCATCAGGATTTACTGGATATGTAATCCAGAACATCTGTAAAGAACTGTGCAATCTACTCCTGGCATAAATGAAACATGGCCAACTTCCATGCTCTTGGAGACACTCATTGTTCTCTAGGAAGTAGGTTGAGAGTTGCTGGTACAGTCTCCAAAACTAAATGATTGCCATCTGAAATATATACACCTACACATTGCATATAAACTACAGGGGAGGATTCTTTGTGGAAGTACAGGATTCTTGGTTTCGAGCTTCTCTTGGGCTGAGAAGTGGGCAGGGCACTAACCAGAAGCTGGTTTTCCTTGTCCTGCCTGGGTTTGCTTCTCGATACCTAACTAAGCTCTAGAGAAATCTTTCTTCACTTTGCTGCCATCAGTCCTAAATGTTTTCTGTTGACACATACATCAGGGTAGGCAGAGTGTGGCCTGCATGCACATGTGACCTTTGGACACCATTTCTGTGCCTCTGAAGCCCCCAGTCCTTCAAAGCTCCCAAATTCCCATAAAATCTGGAGCTCCTATTTTTTTTAATAAGTATTTTCATTTTTTTGTCATTTTAGTCCCCAAACCACACACAAAGTCCTTCAAAATACATTAAAACATGCACATTGTTTCTCCTAACGATGGTTTTCCTTTGCAGTCTCAGTAAAATGGTATTAGGAATTTATGAGACCTGACTTCCTGCTACCATCTTAAGAAGGATTGCAGGAGAAAACTGAGATTTTTGTATTTGTTTTATTGCCCATGGGATCCTGTGGAGAATTGGCCATTGTCCCCCAGCCCCAACAAAACTGTTCTCTCTATTCTACAGGGAAGCATGGAAAGATCTTTAATGACTTCCATATCTTGTGATACTGAAGAATTGTGTTTTTCTATCACTAGGAATAGAGTTGTTGCTCTCTTCACACACAACAAGAGAGGATGATGCTTCCATTAGCATAGTGATGAGTTTTTCTTGAGCAAAAAACTGGACAAATGTTTCTTAACTGAAATCTAGTATGGTACTGAGAGGTGGATACAATTTCTTTAGGCGCAACTCGTGGGACACACTGTTCTTTGCTGCTCTCTTTTCTAAGAAATCGCCCCTTTAAATTTGCCTTGTTTCTAGGACAGTAGGGGCCTATGTCCTTTGTTTTGCAACTGATTAACCAGCATTTGTATAGTAAAGCTCTGGGTTCTTTTTGGGATTTGCTTTGGATCTGCAAATGTTATGTGCAGTCACATTTTAAGGAAGTCGGATAATTACTTTCTCTTTCTTCTTATCCTTCTTAAGTCTTAAGGAATCAGAGAGGAAAGATGCAGCATGGAATGAGCTGACTAGGTTAGAACAGATGGTAGAGTTCTGGTCAGTTTATGAAAGAAAACCAGAGTAGTGGATGCTTCTTGTTTTGTACAATTGTCAGTTTCCAAATATAGTAGGCCCTTGTGGTTTGGTTCTAACCCCCAACCCCCGTGGATACCAATGTTTTGTTATATGCAATCACATAGTAAAATAGGGTTCCTTATATAAAATTAGCAAGCCTGGCTTGGGAACTTTTATTAGGACTGGGCTGTAAAAGTATAGCCTACAAACTTGGGATGTCTTGTTTTTATTGAAACCACACAAGCTGCTATGTGTGACCTCTATTTCGAAAGAAGGGGGTAGAAATGCTTTAAATAGGTAATCCATGGAGAGAATTTCACTGTTGCTTAGCTAGAGAGTTAAAAATGGTGTCATAGAAATATGCTGGATAATTTTTATTTGTGTTTGACATTCTTACGTGATTTCTCTGGTGACTTCCAAAATCAGGTTACATAAAACTTCAGCAAATTATGGTGAACATTCCCTTCTGCTTGATGGTTCTATCAGATATGAGTATCGGATTTCTTTCAGATATACTGTGTCCTCAATAACTGACCCACAATGGGAATGGTTGCCATGAACACATAATTGGGAACAAAAGATTACCCTGCTGGATCTCAGAGATATTTTCATTATTTGAATTTGCTCCTAGATTAAAAAATAGTAGTCTGGGTCTTCAGAGGGCCTCTTGGGCCCCACAGGAGTCCCAAGGGCCACATTTGGCCCATAGGCTGTACTTCACTCACCCTAGGATCAAAGTATAGGTGTTAAAAGAGTGTAGTCCTTCCTTCCCAGACTCAATTACTGTTTTTTCTTGTGTTCCTAAATCTGCAACAAGTCACACATGAATACTATGTTTCCCATACTTCATTGTGAAATGGCTATAAAGAAAATGTTGAGACCAGATGACGGCTGCATTTTGATAGTTGCCTCTTATAAGCCTCACAAATAAAATTGTTTTGGCCACAGTTTAAGGTTCACCTTTCTTCTTTTGATGCTTATGGAGCATTTTGAAAATGTGGCTGCTTACTGTGCAGAATGCAGTAGCTTAATTTTTAAAGTATATGAAGAGACAGAATCTCTTTCAAATGAAAGCTGAAATAAAATCAGTGAGAAAGTCTGAAATGTCCCTGGGGAGAGGAAAAACAGATTTCTGGAGCTATGCCCGGGAGGAATGTGGGAATTTTAAAGAATTATTGGCAAAGAACATATTTAGACTTGCGTTTACTGCGAATGTTTTCTTTCTTTTCCCATCAGTATCACCACTCTAATAATATTATCCAAAAATATGAAAATGCATTATTTTAATTTCTTGGAGGTCTGTTGAAAGTGTTTTATTGCTGTAATTGCTTCTTTAATCACATGGATATATTCAATGGCTGATTTTACTTTCCTCGTTTTGTTTTTCCCTCTTTTGGCTAGGACATGTATACCTCTGAGAGATCTTGGATGAGATACCTTGGTTTAATACCTGTCTGGGATTATATGCAGGAAGTTTACCAGTCATGAGTGAGTACCAGTTCTTTGGAGGCTGCACAGCCTTTCAAAGCAAAACATATGTGTTTTATCTTTCTGTCACTGCTGTTGTATTTTGAAGTTTCTGTGTCACAGAAATTTGTAAATGAATTCCAACTTTTAATGGTTGTCCCCCCCCCCCCCCCCGTTTTGTTTGTTTGAAGCAAATAAACATTCCCATATGCCTTCTTCAGAGTAAATGGCCCACTGAAGTGATTAGGATCTGATCGTCATAGTTGTAGAGATAAAAGTATGGGATCGCAAACATTTCTAGTGCAGTGCTGTGTCCTCAAGAAGAATTATCTGTGATACACCCTATATTTGGAACATTCTCCTAAGGGTGGCATCTATGGTATCCACACTGTACTTTTTCTATATGAGTAACTCCTTGTTTTACTTGTCCAATTCTGTATTCACCAAGTTTCCACTGCATTATTTCTGGCATTAGAGCTGATGTATTGTTTGCTTTTCTTTTCTGTTAGTAATACAGTATGCCCCTCATATCCCCTCCTGGTGGGGATATCCTCTGAAATTGAGGATAATGGGGAATCATACATTTAGACCAGTGGTTTTCAACCCGTGGGTTACTAGGGGTTTTGGCCTACAACTCCCAGAAATCCCAGCCAGTTTACCAGCTGTTAGGATTTCTGGGAGCTGAAGGCCAAAAAAAATCTGGGAACCCCAGGTTGCGAACCACTGATTAAGACTGTATTTGGAGTATCGGTAAGTGAAACCATGGATATCGAATACATAGATAAGAGAGTCACAGCATTGCAGAAATCTCCATTCAGGATGATGAAGATCCCACTCTTCTAATGGTTGCTTCAGCTCCTGGGAATAAAGATTCCTGTGTGGAAGTGTAATGCATATTTGTTCCCCCAAATAAGAGGGAGCTGTAGTTTCTATAGAAGTTCTCAAGCATTTGCTTTTAACACCAAAATGCCATAGTATGCTGATGTTAGGCCAGTTTGTTTGGTATCAGCAGCTCGGCTGATATAGGATACCAATGTCAACAATTTTTTTTTTGCCATTACAAGGCCTTACCTGCTCCTCTATTCCTTCTGGCAAACATAGATCATCTAATGCTGTCCAAGGTTCAGGCTCCAATGCCTTTTGGCTGTTTGCAGTCTGCAGCTGCGCTATGTCTTGCTGTGAATACATTTCTTGGGGGTTGGAGGACCTTTTAAAGGGGGGAAAAATCACAAATTATGTCTGCCCTTATTCTCAGGAGAGGAGAGATCGGATAAAGGGGCAACAGAAATAAACTCATATTTATCTTGCTTTGTATTAAGAGTTAAAAACTGGCTGTTCTATTGAAGGAGAGGTGATCTTTGACATTTAAATGAAATTACAATGATGATGACTTTTTGCTCTATTTGGCACATAAGCTAAAGTGTAGATGCATTTCATCTTTCTGTGGCTGCATATCCTGGGGGATGAAGTACTTTTGATGGAGAAGCTGGTGGTTGCATACAAAATGAATTAGTTAAATAGGGCATCTGTCTTGTTAGAAAGGATGAAGTAGTGGTCTGTGATTATTTTTTTGTGTAGGTTAGGGAAAGAAAACAAATATGCTTGTGGGCAGGGTCACTTTCTAATGCCGAATAAAATACTGCTCTGCTCTGTGACCTTTCTGTTTAGAACAATAGCCTCAGATTATGTTGGAACCTGGAAGGCATAGTTCCTTCATGGAAAGGTCATCCCTTAATATACATTTTATCACTGGTTCTGCACTGATGCAGAAACAGTCTCTGATAGTGTTGCTTAATGAATAGTTACAAAGCTTAGGAAATTTTTAATAACTTGATGGACTGTTAAGATTTAATTTCAGACTTTAGGCAAAAGAGAATAGTATAATTTTGAAGATTTTCCTGTCTAATTTTACAAGGTCTTTAACATCCTCTGTCAGAGAGACTGCTGGGAACTTATCAAGCTACAACCCCCATAGTATTGAGCCATGGAAGTTAAAGTGGTGTCAAGCTGCATTAATTCTAAGCTGTGGATGAACTCTGAGGCACCATTGAGGCAGTTGTGGTTTGACCTCTCTTTTGCCTTCTCTCTCCAGTTCCATAGAAATATTTTCTTCAGCGTTTTCAAAACTGTGATCCCAATTTTAAAATGTGGAGGCGCATTGCCCTGTAATGTAGCCGAAGCACAGTGGCACCAATCATTACTTCTGCGTAACTAATCCTTGATGTATCCACTTTTCCCCATTTGGATTTGGGCCCAATTTACAAAACTGTTTTTAAATTTCAGAACCCTAAATGTCCAGGACCCATGAACCAGGGAGACTCCTCTGCGATCATGTCTAGGATTAGCTGAGGCTTTCATTGGAATTAGAAGCTAGAGGGAAAGTTATCAGAAGGAGCTAGGGATGGAAAAGACCTTTTTGGGGTCTGTGCATCATTTACAGAACTCAGAACTACCTGGCACTTCCTTTGTTACCTTTTCAGTGACAGGTAAAGGTCATTTTTCTTTAAATTCTTGTTGAGAAGTGTTCATGGTTTGTTTACATCTGAATGGAAGGACTATGATAAGTGATTTGTGAAGCCATCATTTCGTATTGTGTTCTGTATTCTGACTTGTTTGGATTCCCTGTTGCCCTGCATGGCCTTGACAAGATGTGGTTAACTATGACATCATTATTTGCAAAGGAGCAGCATGCCATATGTAAGGTTTGGCTCCTTAATCAAAGCTATTAAAAGATGAAGAGCAGGGACATGCTAACTGGCCTTTTAGAATGGAGCTGGTACTTTACCAGTGCATCAGTAATTGTGGTTTTTTAAAAAATCTTTGTGCTTTCTAAATGTCAAACTTCCTAATTATAATCCTTGATCTCAAAAGAATGGTGAAAAAAGTCTTTTAAGTGAAGATCTTTAATATAGCTACATTCATTTTTGCCAATAGGGCAGCCTGAAGATCAGCATCCTAGATATGGCGGCTACTGTTTCCCCCCGTTTGCTGCTCATATAGTAGGGAAGACAGTTGCCTGACTTAATATACTTAGGGGATATTTTAAAATGGCAAATCTAAGAGGGAAACTATGCAGCCTCTCCTTGTAGGTTGTTATCATAAATCAGTGGTTCTCAACCGGTGGGTCCCCAGATGTATTGGCCTTCAACTCCCAGAAATCCTAACAGCTGGTAAGCTGGCTGGGATTTCTGGGAGTTGTAGGCAAAAACACCTGGTGGCGCACAGGTTGAGAACCACTGCCATAAAATGAACCTGGCCGCAACAACCTCTGTCACAGCAAATAATTGTTTACATTGGGCCTGCATATTACATAAAAGGTCCATCACAGAACTTTTGTGTCATAATTTTTGTGTATAATCTTCAACCCTGTTTTTCTTACTTGAAATGAACAATTAGTGTCTTGGGCTATTACAGCAAGAGCATAGTCACACAGGAGGACTCAATGGTTCTTAAAGATTTGTTCTGTCGACCTGCCAGACAATTCAGTGATCAACTTCTTATTTCTGCTTCTTTACCATCCTTCCAATGTTGATGCTGCTCAAGACCTTTCAGTTTATCAGGGGATGGGGAGGAAACAATGACTTGTGCAAAGTTAGTAGAACATTTCCTATGGCTGTTCCCGGTAGTGTATGCTTGGACAGTTATTTTCAGTCTCAAATGCTTATCTCTTGTTCTCTTGTCAGAAAGCCATGTGAAATGCCTTGTGGCTATTTTAAGCCATGGTAATTGATGTTTTTGATAAATCTTCTGTGGCTTTTCAGTGTTCTTAAGTTTATGTCCTTGCTGGTCAAAGACAACGAGATTGATTAGTAGAACAAATGGAAGTTCTGGAAGGAATCGTCCTGTGTTACCAAATAAATCTAGCAAGATTCTGTTACCATCTGTGGAGTTTGTTTTATCTTTTTTCTGTTTTAAGGCAGGTCAAGCAGCTGTATGTGCTTTTTGTTGTTTGCAAATATTTCTATATTACGTAATCAACAGTACATATGTATCTTTATGTACTAGCCAATAGCAAACCCATTGGAAATACTCTAAAGTACTATAACCGCAATGCAGTGACTCTATTCACATAAAATATGTTTTAAGTTATTGAGAATGATGAGATTCCTTCACCTACCATTTTAAAATTAATGTTGAATTTGTTCAAGTGTTTGGCTTGGACCAAGGCAGCCCAAATTTATCCAAATGCAGCTATAAAACCTGTTGCATGAAATTTTGGCTGGGCGAAAGTGATTGCCCAAAGTCATTTCATTGGATAAAACAGGATAATCTTATTAGCTCCTTGTAAAAAGCTTAGGTTTCTTGTAAAGCAGTAAAAATAGCAGAAACCATATTGTGAAAAAGAAGTGATACTGACTTGTATATTGGCTTATAATGAATAAATAACTTAAAATAAACAAATAACGCCAGGGAATGCGCTCAGTGCTTTTCTTGGACTTCTAGCTTGTGGGTGTAATACAGGACTCTCTGTAACAAAGCACCTCTGTTTAGAAGTACACTTGAATCTGCTAGATGAGAAGTCTGTTGAATGCAGTCACTTTGGTCTGATATTTCAGTAGCCCTGTAGCCCCTTTGAAAGCTTGTCCAGTCTCTCACAAGCATACTCCTTGTTTTTGGCAGGGGACATTTTTTTGCACAATCACAAAGATGGTAGCTAGCTGGAGAAGGTATGTCAGACTAATCTGCAGTGAATCGAGTAGCTGCTTGGAGATTGTAGTGGTCAACAGAGAATGACTTGAAGATTGAAAACATCAATGCTCATGGACACGTTTACAAATTTGGGCTGCTTTCCTGTAAAAAAAATCGGGTCACTTTACTTGCTTAGACTTTACCAGATAAACAGATGGCTGATACTACACAAGATGATTCTATGATTTAAAAAATGTGTAATATCCTGAAAAAATTGTTTGTCCTACAGAATTTTGTATTCTTCATAATTGGTTTTTTAACAATTTCTCTATTTTTAAGCTAGTCTGTCTTTCTGCTGTGGTCCGTTGGATTTTTATCCATATCTGTTGGTTTTTAAGTCAGTTCTTTTTATATAATGGTTCATTTTAATATTTTGCATCGTCTACACAAGCTGGGCTATGGTCATATTATTTGAATTGTTGTAATATTGGTGCTACACAGGAACTAGAGAAGAGTCACCACTCCAAGGCTCATCTCTTGAGGTGTTCCTCATTTCACATTTTAAAGGGTGAAATTTCAGTGAAATGTCGAAAGCTTGACATCTCCATGTGCCTCACGATATTTCTGTGTGTGTCTCATCCTGGATGCAGTACTCTGGTTATGAATTGTGCAAATCACCCCTCCAGCTTTTATGATTTTATTACTTTCTACTTTTAAAATATGTATGTCTTTCAACTTTACCTCGGTCTTCCTTTAGATTCCCAACTATAATAAATAGATCAGATACTGCAGCAGCTATGATTTTCCCCCCTCTAGACCGTTCATTGGAACCATATATTTTTCTGCTTTTTTGAAGCTTAGATAAAACCCTTACGTCTTTACAATTTTCCTCAATCTCATTTCTTGTGTTATACTCTTGCAAAGTTTGTGGTAGCTTCTGAATTACTGTTGAAAGAGAAATTGCCATTGTCTGCCAAGAGCTTAGTAGGCGATCTGTTTAAAGAGAAAGATTTGGACAATATGTCTCTTAATGCACTAGAGCTTTATTGGATAAAGCTAAACACACACTTTAGTAGGCAGAATTTATTACTGCCGTCTCTTTGCTCCAGTGTTCCTAATGAATCTGTTATCTCCAGTGGTTAAATAAGGGCTGATGTCCTCTTGTAGTGCCTGTGTCCCGTTATGTCTTGGATTAAATATCACCACTGACATTTGCATGCTGTAGACTATTTGATCTCACTAACAAATGGTGACAGAATTGTGTGGTTGCCTTACATTTCTGTCTGATGTGAAAGTGAGTAGTTTTGTACCATCTCTGTCTCCTCCCGGAAGGAGGAGGTTGATATATAAGGGGAGCAGCAAAATTACTCTCTGCTGCCTCTCTAAATTGGATTGAGGTGAAAGGAAACCACAAACTACCACTGATTCATTTACTTCTGACAGAAGTACTTTGCTTTTCAGTGTTAGCATGGGGGAAGTTAATAGTGATTTGCTGTCCTCAAGATTATTGTGTTGCCTGGTTTTGTCTTCTCTTCCCATACAGTGCTAGTGTGTCTTGCTACAACATATGCATTTCAATGCTAAGTAGGTCTGCTTACAAGCCAGTCATATGGGTTCTTTATAGTTTTATAGTTAGATGTCTTCAAGTCAACTCATATGCATGATGATCCTAGGGTTCCCTGGACAAGATTCAGAGGAGGTTTGCTGTTGCTTTCTTTTAGGAAAAGAGTGTGATTGGCTCAAGGTAACCCAGTAGGTCTCCATTGTTTATTGCAACTACAGTAGAGTCTCACTTATCCAACACTCACTTATCCAACGTTCTGGATTATCCAATGCATTTTGTAGTCAATGTTTTCAATACATCGTGATATTTTGGTGCTAAATTAGTAAATACAGTAGTTACTACATAGCATTACTGTGTATTGAACTACTTTTTCTATCAAATTTGTTGTAAAACATGATGTTTTGGTGCTTAATTTGTAAAATCATAACCTAATTTGATGTTTAATAGGCTTTTCCTTAATCCCTCCTTATTATCCAACATATTTGCTTATCCAACATTCTGCTGGCCCGTTTATGTTGGATAAGTGAGACTCTACTGTATTGTATGACAATTGCGGTCTTAACTAACTCCCAAATAAATTAGTGTTGCTTAGCTACGCTGCTGCATTGGAGTGGATCTAATATAGGAATGCATAGTGTCTTGAAATATAAAGATACAGCATTTCTGTAGAATCTTTGAGTGGTCAAAATGTTCCTTACACATGATTTGCATTATAAATTCTCCACATATAGTGATGGATAATATATACATGACTTAAAATACATAGAAAAAAACTAAATGAATGAAACATCTTGTAACGCAGGTGACAATCTTGTCAGTGCCCCTTTTCCTGTTGCAAGTGCTCCTGAGAATAAATAGTTTGCCTGAGGACACTTCATTAATTATAAAGGGTGAGATTTCATCTGGTATTACTTTGGTTGATATCTGAATTACTTAGTAACTATGCTACATTAGCTCTTGACTTAAAAGAACTCTAAAGTATTCCAGTAATTTGAAATAGCTCCAGCTATGCAGAAGTTGTGAATCAATATAGAGTGCTTTATAATACAGCCATCAAAAACATGAGGACTAGTTGTTGCACATGGATTGGGCGAGACAAGCTGTTGTGGATAGGTTTCATCTGAAGAGTCCCTAATGCAGAGGTGGGAATATGTGACCCACTAGATATTGATGCCTGATTCGCTGGGCTAATGGATCTGCAGTCCAGGAATATGTAAGGGCCACAAATTCCTTATCCCATTCCTAATGGGCATATTTTGTGGTCATCTCCCTCTTAAAATAAAGTTATAGTGGTTTGTGTTCCACTAGTAGTGGCTTATGTCAGTCTGTTCTTACTCTTTGACCCAGACAGTTACGCATGATTGCTACTTCTGAATTTGGCTTTGTAGAACTAAATTAAATCTGATTTAATTGGATACACATAATAGGATAGCTTAAAGGATAGATTGAGTCTTCCAGAAAACATTTATCCACATGATACAGTATTATCCTCACTCTAAATGTAGAATTAAACCCATTGGTCTAAAGGCAGCATTGCACTTGTGAAGAAGTACCAGTACAATTCAAATTATTTTTTTTTCCATTCAGGTTTTCAAGTGTCTTCAAAAGTAGTATTTTAGAGTGCACAGCTTACTCTAGTGAAGAATGGGCAGATAATGATGATATAGACAGAAAGATGAAAATTTTACTAATACCAGTTACTCCGATTTTCTTTCTAATGTGAGGCATTTTATCTTTGTTGGCTCTACAGCTGCCTCCTAGCCATAATGCTGATCACAAGAGAGCAATTCAGAAATTTCATTGACTTAGCCTTGGTTCTGGGTTGAGTGAACTTGTTTTCTAAGATAAGCAGAATGGTGGACAACTGGCTATAATAATTTTTATTATTTTCATTCAATTTATTTGGCAACTAAGGAAAATTTGCTGAATTTTTCATTCAGCTGGATTACTATGGGTTTACTTCTGGATGTGTCTGAATAGGACTAGGTTTGTGGCTTGCCTTAAGGCAAGGATGAGAATTTTTTTCCCTATCTAATGTCAAGTTTCTTTAGAATTAATCTGTTAGAGGAGCTGCATACAGGTCATGACCGAGTAGACTCACCTTCCTTTCTACTCCCACCTTATCTTCTTACTTCTTAGGCGATCCCTCGTAGTTCGAGGATGATGGTCCTCCATTTCTTGGAAGACGCCTGTGCGTGATTTTTTAAAATGTGTGGAGGTCGGTGCATGGCCGGTCAACACGCAGTCTTCACAGAATGAGGTCCCAGCAGTGGTGTGGTTAACACAACAAGAGTGGCTTCTCAGTCTGTTGCAGCCTTCTTCCGCCTTCACAGCCGTTGTAACATGTACCATGTTATCTTCCGCCTGCTCCGCAGTTGAGTTCTTTGGGTCTTCGGATTGTTCTTGGTCTGGATCCTCCCCTGTGGCCACTCCTGGAAGTGCATGACTCCAGTGGTTGTGCCCGCAGGTTCATTGGAACATGCAAACCCCTCACCACGACAAGGTGACAATCCATCAAGGGATTGTCACCTTATACTCAAGCTACGGATGGAAGAATTGATTGTTCTTGTGTAGGTTTGAATGAATCGTTTGCCAATGGTTTTGCAAACAGGCTGAGGTCCACAAGTTGTTCACCTCTTTTGTCATGAATTTGTCTCTTTTGAGCTGTTGCCTCCTTTCTGGATGTCAGAGAAGGGCAAGAGATATCTAACAGTATAATTTTAGCTTTACTGGATATACATTGACTTTCCACAACTGTTGCAGCCTTCCTGAGGAAAAGAAGTAGAGAAAACCACCTGTCTAGCAGTGCTTGTACATTTGATGCTACTTCTCTTCTCTGCATGGTAGCAATTCAGTCAGCATTTGATTAATTGCTACACAATTGGCTGCATTTTGAAGACACTTAAATTGCCTCTGCAGCTGTGTCTGAGGGCAGAGACCAGCTTGAAGCTTGGCTGGAGGAAATCAATGGGTTGCTTTGGCTAGCACGTCTATTCCACAGAGCAAGAAAAGGAAAAGGTCCAATATGCCCTCCTCTTCTTTTTAGGGCAGGAAGGAGTTCTTGTCCTAGCTTCACTCAGCTTTGGAAGTGCTAGCTAGAGAGGAAAAAAGTTACCCAGCATAGGTGTGGCATGGTAGTTTGTGGGTTCTTCTGCTGGGGATTTTCATGTAGAAATTGTTAAGCACCTATTCACTGATAGATACTTTGAATATTTTGTAAGGGAGAGGGAAAAGTCTGCCATACACACAGATAATCTATCTTTTAAATATCACTTGGTGTTGATGCAGCAATGTAGTTGAACCAATGATAAAGGCATTGTGATTCTACCTCTTGCTTCACAGTAGTATTGTGCTGTGTGGTTTGAAAACAAAATAATTGGTACACACCCCTTTCATAGCACTATGTGTTTCTAATTATATAAGCATCTAAAGTTCACTGCAACATAGGGATGGTGGGTGTTTTGGTTTCATGTGTGCTGTTCATGGATAAAATAAGTAGCACAATTCATTCATGCATTACATACATCGCTTTCTCCAGATTTCCTTTTTTGCTTTGGCATCTCAGCTGATGCTGTTCAACCTTGGTTCTACGCACCACTATTCACTCCAGAGAAATTGTGTCATATCTCACATGGATGGGAAGGAGATATCTTTGACTGTATTTTTCATGACTAGTTATGAATTCATCATTCTCATAACCATCAAGGCTAAGCTTGTGATCTATTATGAATTACCCCATGTGCCAATCTACATGGTTATCTGCATACAGAAGATGTGTGAAGGAAAAAAGACCTCATATAATGTTTAAGAGCTTATTTGATGGTATGCTACAAAGACATATCTTGTATAGAACCAGTTTCTTCAGTTTCTAATATGGGAAGGTTTGGTCTCTTCACAGTGAACTGCTTTGATTTCAATCAGGAATTAGATATGCTGAAATGCAGTACGGCCCCTGTATCCATTGGACTGGTATCTGTGGTTTCATTAATCCATGTCTGATAAAATATGTCCTCTCTATGCATTTTTAAGGTCCTCTAGCACAATCCTTTGGCATTATTGGACCAGAATTTAAATAAGGTTTGCTATTACATTGTTCCCTCACTACTTCTTGGTTTACTTTTTGTGGATTCACTGTTTTGCAGTTTCCCAATAAACTCTAAAAGACTATTATAAATCATAAAAATTACAATTTACAGCCTAAGGAAGGGAGGAAGGAGAAGCCAAAGGGAGAGAAAAGGAGCCCAAGCAGCAACGGGAGGAGGAGGAGATTTATCAACACACGATTGGTTGATAAAGACTTAAAATAGTGTATAACTACTAAAATAATGTATAAATTTTAAAATAAATATAGTGTCCCTACTTCGTGGATTTTCACTTATTGTGGTGGTCCTGAAACTTAACCCCAGCGATAAGTGAGGGAGCACTGTATCTCCAGTTTTACATATTCACCAAAGTCCAGGAATGCATACCTGACAGATGTGGGTGTTGTATTTTATTTCCATGTTTAAGGGCTGATTATTTTCTTGCAGCCCATTTTCTTTGAAATATTGTACATTAGCTCTTTGTTGTTCACCCAGTACTAATTGACTAGCTGCTTTCTTTCTTCTGAGAAGACCTGTGATTGTTCCTATTTCAAAATCTCACAAAATATGGAACAATTATTTTACGACTTTCCAGATGTTAGGAATGCAGAGTAGATGAGGTTTGTTGGGATGCTTTCCAAGACATAAAGCCAGCACTGCAAGCATTAGGAACAGATGCCCATTGAGCAGTGGGCTTGAATAGCAGGATTTTGGCTCTGTCTTAAGTCATAAATGTCTTGCCTTCTGGCAATAATGTCCATAAAAGCTGTTTTCTTCCCAAAGAACAGCTAATTCTAATTACTCTAATGGAGACATTTTTGATCTTGACTGATGACAGCTGAGTAATGAGAATTATGGTCATTTTTTATGCTTCAGGCTATTGAACATAGGAGTGCTTAAAGTTGTAGTAGTTTATTGGTATCTTGAATGGCTTCATAGAGTTATTTTAAGGTCCCGTTAATCTCAGGGTCTTTTTTTCTTCTATTTAGGTTAAAGAAAGATGTTCATTCTCAACTTCATCAGAGGTATGTTCATATTCAGTGCAGTGATTTAACACTTAGTCTTAGCTAATGTTAGCTTAGCATAAGAACTGAACAAAAATCACAGTTGTAGCCAGTTACAGAAAATAGGCATTTGCTTTCTGAAATAGAAAGAATTAAAAATCTGAGCTATAGTGCCTCATAAAATCAAGATATAGCTTATCTTTCTCTGGAATTCTAACAGTACGTTGTCTCAATATTTTTAGCCTTTGTAAGTATGGAGGAAGTCCTCAAGGTGTAATTAGGCATTGGAAATTACATTCTATTTTGAAAATTACAGCAGGAGTAAGACTAGTGGTTACTCATTGTAGAAGTTTTGATCCTGCTTAGGTGAAGTGCCAGGACATAGTTTGCAAGTTCAGCTGTCTTCCCTTTGCTTGACGAGCTATTAGCCTTTCCTTTCCTGGTTTTGTAAGCTATAAAATGGACAAATTGTCATTTGTTATGGTTTCTTTTATTTTTAAAGCTGCTTACAGTTTGTGCAAAGGCTTGTTCTGCTGGTTCATATGTACTTATAATTAGCACTTAGAACATGCAAAGACAGCATATTAAGGAATCATGCAATGTAGAGGAAAGAGCAAAACTAAGATCTATTCACATGGAGCTAAACCATATCTTTACATTGCGTCTGAATTGGATCTGTGTTAATAACCTTTGGCATTAAAACTGAGATTTGAAAAGAGTAATCTGAGGCTAGGTGAATATAAAATAGGAATGAATGTTCTATAAGTCTTCTGTTCCTTTTTTATTTGGTTGCCACAGAAAAGCTTAATAAAAATGCTTTGTACAGTAGGGATGCAGCATACAGGTGGGTTACTATATGCTAACCAAAAATTGGTTTTATGGATCTCAGGTAACACTTTGGGCTGTAAGTGCCTGTAACTACCATGTTTTTGGAGATCTCAACTAGCGTCAGCCCTTTGTATTTTTTGGCTTAGAGTTCCAGTAAAATTGCATTTAAAAGCACACTCTAATCTTCGAAAACTATTTTCCTTGAATACAACCCATTCAACTGTGGAGCATTCTCAGATTTTCTTGTGTGCTCCTGTATTGTTTATTAGCACCCTGACAGGTGTTTTTGTCTGTTAATACCTCATATATGTTTCAAGGAAAATTACCAGTGGTGGAACACTTAAATAGGAGAAAATAGAGCCAAATGGATACTGCATGTTTTGTGTTCTCCATTGGTAACTGAAGAGATATTACTGTACTTCCCTGGCTGGTTTTAACACCTCTCCCCTTTGTTGACTTGTTTAAAAACACACACACAATGCCTTCAACACTGCTAGCAACAGGATCCATGGAAAACTGATCATATGTTTTGTGATGCTGCCCTTTTCCAGCAAGCTGGAGCACCAGCATGCTATAAAGCTATTGTGTGATTCTGCAAAGCTTGGGTCTGAACGTGCCTAAATTATTCATCACTTTGTTTATCATGAATACTAATGTAGCTTTGCTCTTAGCTCATGCTGATCCTTTCACTCATTTTTTATGTTTGTCACAAGCAGTGCCTTTAGGTAGCATGTCCCTAGTTTTCCGTGGGTTGCTTTCATATTAGGAATTCCTTTCTTTTTTTTCTGCCTTACTAATCCTTGCTAACTATGATCAAAGGAATTTGCCTATTTGCGTAACTATGAGACTCAAGACTTTTGGTTAATCTAGCTCAGTGCTAGTTCATGGCTAGCAGGAGCTCTCTGGGATTTCAAACAGGATCTGCAAGTTTGAATCTGGGACCTTTCACATGCAAAGAATGCTATGAATAGGGAGAATAGAGCTACAGAGAAAGAGGGCAGGGAGAACACTTTCTGTTTCTCAAACCCAAATATCAGCTGTACTCTTGGGGCTTGTTCTGGTTCTGCATTTGGCTCGTATCCTGCAGGGTTATGACAAACCTCCTGGGTCTCTTCTCTCATACTTTGAGATATGTGACATTCATGGTGTCTAAGAAATACTCTTAAGTGCCCAGAAAGAGGAAAAGCAAAGCGCAACTGTTGTGACTGCGTCTTCGGGGATTATGGTTGATGGGGATGGAATTCGAAGAGGAAGAAAAAACCCTCGTGATGAGGGTTCACTGGGGGAGTAGCGCAGGAAGCGACTTAGAGAGCTATATGGGGGATCTTCTGAGGAAGATTCAGATGGGGAGATGGATGCTGAGGAACAGGTGGTGGCTGGGGAAGCGGGCACTGAATGGGCACAGCCACCGGAAATGTCTGGGGATTTGGGGTCTATGGATACTTCTGAACCTGGGGTTTCTGCAGGAGCTGATCCCAATTGGGATGCTTGGAGAAGGGAGGATGGTTCTTTAAGTGTTCATGGGGCTAAGTGTGGGCAGGATGATTGGGACTCCGACGAATTGCTAGGTACTCCAGATCCACGAGCTCTAGCTGTGTGGAGCTCAGACTCTGAGTAGATTTGGGACACCTGGTGTTTGGGTGTGAGTGTTTGGTCACCCAGGAGGAAGGGGAATAAAATGGGAATGTTTGGCCACTGCACCTTGTGTGTGGCAAGGTGTTGCTGAGGCGCCATTGGGATCTCTGTGTTTCCATGAAGACTGGACTTGGACTATGATTTGAATCTGCTGTTATCACCTAGCTTGGCTCTCGCTGTGTCTTATCGTGGACCTGTTTTGGATGACTGCACCCTCTTCAGACCTTGGATCGGAATTTGACCTTGCTACTGCCTTTGCCCTGTGATTGATGACTACTATCGGCTTTTGACTCCTGGCTTGCTCTTTGGACACCGCTGTTATCTCCTGACCTGACCTTGGAATCCCGGACGACGTCTTTTCACCATCCTTTTGGAGCCTTCGGCTTTATCCACATTGTGGAAGCAGTCTACTGCATTCTTGGTTTGTTTGTTTGTTTCCTGACCAATTTGGTGTTTTCTTTTGGGAACTGTTCCTTTGAAAACTACAGAGCTGGCTGGCAGGGCTTGGACTCAGAAAGTGCAGTTTGCACTAAGTTTGTTTAGCTTTGTTTTTACCTGCTTGTGTTGCTGAATTATATTTTTGTTTGAACTGCTCTTGAAGCACTGATAGTGAAGTGTTTCAAGGTTTTTTCTGTGTTAACATTACTTTTTGGCTTATCTGCTGAATAAACTCTATTTTTGTTCGCTAATTGGCGTCTGACTCTTGACAGCAACTCTCTGCAAACATTGACTACTAGAACAGATTTTTCCCTGTCTTTACAGGGAGTTTCAACAGTCTGCTCTTTGGGCAATGTGAGAATGAGATTCTTGCAGCAATACAGGTTGGCTGGCTGCTAAAACTGTTGAAAACCAGTTCTGGAATAGTGGTTTGAGTGTTGGATTGGGAATTCTAGGAGACTAGGATTCGTATAGACATTTAGCAATTGAAACCTAATTTGAGCAAGGCACACTTATTTCATTCTCTGAGAATGGTAATGGCAAATGCCCTCTGAAGAAACCTTACCACAAAACTCCCATGATGGGTTCACCTTAAGGCAATGGTTCTCAACCTGGGGTCCCCAGATGTTTTTGGCCTACAACTCCCAGAAATCCCAGCCAGTTTACCACTGTTAGGATTTCTGTGAGTTGAAGGCCCCCTTAAGGTTTCCAAACAACTCAAAGGCACAACACAGCAGTAAGACTATTTATGATTTGCTAGCTCCTTTGTATATGCATGGATGGGAAGTAGCTTTCTCTGTGGTAATGCCACTCAAAATCAAACTTTTTAACTGGAGTAAGTTGGTGTCGGTGTGCGTGTAAGAGAATGAGTAGAAAAATCAAGTAGCATTAACATTTCTGTGTTGTAGTTATGGCTGGCAGTTTTATCTCAGTGTTGTTTTTTCCCTTAGTATGCCATTGACTTCTTACATGGTCCCTCTTTCAGTATTTTTTGACTGGTCTCCCATTCCCCTTTGTTCATCCACACAGGCATAAAAATAAAGTGATTCAGGGAACTTCCTTTGAGGTTTCAAAACAAAGTATAGAACGATGTGAGGGCCATATGCTGCACATTCTTCATATCTGATTTAAAGGTACCTCAACTTCTAGACATTACAGCTGTTTAAAAGTACAGGCTGTCTCCAAGTTGCAAACATCCGACTTACAAATGACTCAGGGCCCTTCCAGATAGACCCTTTATCCCAGGATCTGATCACATGTTTTTTGTTTGTCCCAGATTATCTGATAGTGTGGACTTATATAATCCAGTTTAAAGCAGAAAACCTGGGATCACTTCATGGGAAATAGGGTCTGTCTGAAAGGGCCCTTATAGTTAAGAATATGGGTGAGACAACAGGAAGTGAGAGAAATCTACCCCTAGGAAAGGATATTCATTCATGGAAGAATTATTATGGGGAAAACGGGTCTCCACTGAAGCTTTCTCAGCAATTCTTGTTTCCACAACAAGACAGTTTTTTCAAAATCCAATTATCACAGGGACAGAAAGTGAGGTGAAATCTTCTGAACAAGGGCACAGATAGCAAAACAGACACCACAGGAGTGTTAACCCATTCCTATGGTATGCAAAACTGAGATAGATAGATAGATAGATGTGGCTGGAGTTACACATAAAAATATACTTGTTTCGACTTACAAATCCACAGAACCTATTTTGTTTATAACTTGGGGACTGCCTGTATTTGGCTTTTTGTCTTTAAAATAATCAAAATTAACTATTTTATGGGGCCTTGTAGGTGCCTCTAATGTTAAGTCTTTTTCAGCTACTCCCATAAGAAGGTGTCATGGATGATCATTGTATGTTTTGTATAATGTTCTGGAACATTTAATTTCTTGCATTCAGTCTTTAAAATTGCCTGACAGAAGCAATAGCAAACCTTCAGCTCAGTGTAAGTTCTGTTCCCCTTGTGGTAAGTCCAAGTATAATGTCTGAGATAGAAGATTTTCAGCATGCCGTGTGCTTGTACGCAGGAGTCTCAGAGGCAGGTGTGCATGAAGGCAAATAAGAGGGAACTAATGGGCTGTAATTGTGATAATCAGAAAACATTCTTGATTTTACTGCAGTACTGCTAAGGACTTGGAAATCCAGTAAGCTGGGTTTTGGGGGTATTTTGTTCTGGCTTGTTTGGGAGACTTTATCTGCACTTTATGGCCGAAATCTTCAAGGATCTTTTTGCCCTGTGCACAAGTTCTATCAATAGATATGCCATCACCTGTTGGCACAAGTTTTGATTGAAAAGGAGCCATGCCGACATCTGGCTCGCATAATAAGATGCTTTATGGAGTTGCAATAAGGAATGCCCAGCTGGCACTGCCTTTGCACCTCTGTTCCGAAGCCACTTTTGAATCACCATCTTTCGCTGTACAGTTGTCAGGCGCCCAAAGCGTCTCCCCGGAAAGGTAACGGGAGTTCCTGCTGTGCCGCTCTTGCTCTGGCAGACTTGAAGCGGACACAGTAATGATCTGTAGGGATGAAACCTGTTGGCATTCCAGAGGAGCAGCTGGTGGCTTTGATCTTGCTAACTAGCAATGATTCAAGTCTTGCAGATTGTGAAAGAGCTGGTGTCACCAGCACGGCGTAGAACAGAAACTGCAAAGAAAGGTAGGAAAAGCCCTAAAACATTCATCCGTAGCCATTTGAGTAATCTGTTCCTGCTTGAGTGTTAAGCTCTAGTGATTGCCTGCAGCTATTCAGTCTTTATTTTAAGTTTGCATTTTTGGAAACTGACATTGAGCTGCGACAGCCTTGCTTTGAGCAGTGATAAATTCTACATGTTCAGCATCAGTCCTAAAGGGAATTCTCATCACTTTCCAAAAGTGGAGGCAGAATTTCAGCATATATAGTAGATACGTTATTTTGAGAACCATATGCTCTTTTTTGTTTTCCCTTCCAACTGAAAAAAAATTGCTGTCTGTGTAACTGTTACAATTATCTTGGTATATGAGAATATCCTGCAGATACCTTCTAACTAGATTTCAATAGATGAAAGAGACTTGCTATTGGTCCTTTGTCAGGAATGCAAGCTTTGAAAGCCCCATGTGCATTCATTTTCTTTTAAAAGTGGGTTATATATATCATGCTCATATTTAAGATTATATCTCGTAAAGGCATGTTGCTAGTACGTACTCCCTGTATCCCATAATGCTACTTGTGATATTTTGATGTAATTCCATTATGTGTTTATCCCCCTTAAAATGTAAAATTCTTACAAAACACCCGTGCTGGTTTTACTTACCCTTGGGAACTTGGTGGAAATGCTCAACATATTCAGCTTCTAAACTTAGGCAATTATTTTATAGGTCTCTGAATTTTAATGTTGTGTTCCGAGATGGAGCCCTTAAATTGTTAAGGAGGGTCAGATTGGCTTTTAGCATTTTCCTTAACCATATAAAACATAAACCATATGTTCAGTGGGTCACAAAACTACAGTGAATATGCCTCATATCAGATTCTTGCCTCTTCTTTATATGATAAGCTCCACTGGATTCAGCTGAATTCATTTCTTAGCACGTATGCCTATGTTTGCTAACTCAAAACACCAGTTTGCATAAATGAGGTAGTCTGTAAACACTAAATAGTTTGAGCTGCCTCCATTCAAATTTTCTTGGGTTTTCGATAGTTCATGATATCATAAAACCATGACGTGCTTAAGCTCTATATTAAGCATTTGCATTTTTTGAATTTAAATCTGTGGTTCTGCATTATAGATGTGACAGAAGGATATTGTGAATTATTTTGTCAGTTGGTGTTTTGCCAGTAATGTAACTTGGGCATGTGTTGATAGAAAAGTGGGAATATTGGCTGTTGAGATTATTAGTCTGCTGACACCCTGTCACTGAATCACAAGAAAACTTGTCTTGTTTATTTTCATGGGGGGAAAAAAACCAGAATTTCAGCAGTCTCAGCTGGTTAAGTTTAGATATGAGCTGAAATGATTGTATTTCATAAATATAAAATATGGGTACATTCCAGACAGATTTTAAAGGCCATTCATTTCATTGTGAGAGTGACTCAAAAGCATATGCTAAACTCTATTAAAATTAATAGGCTTTCCATATTGACATGAATTTATCCGAATTTTAACTTGTCTTAGGTTCACATTAATATTTAAAGATTGTAGTGCTGAACATGATATCTGACTGCATTATGTCCTGCGTGTTACATAGAATCATAGAGTTGGAAGAGACTCTGTCCATCAGAAAACATTAGTGCAAACATCCACATGTTGTTTCATTACAGCTTTTAGCATTCACCCCCCCACTGGTTTTGTTGGCTAAGACTGATGGGAGTTGTAATCTTGTGTATAGGGGCAGCACTTACCATTCCTGCATTACTATGACATACTAATCACCTCCCTTTACTGAGACATACACAGAGCCTTCAGCTCTCTCTGTACTCTCTGGAGGTCACAAACCAATTTTAACTGGGCCAACTTTTGTTGTTGACTGTTAACCTGCAATCAGGTTTCAGGCAACCAAAAATGGGTTAGCTGGCACTGCTTTCTAACTACAGAGCTGTGGCATTATCAAGTAACTTGGGAAAGAAAAGTTTTGGGAAGTGCAGTATAGTTATTCTGAATTCTCTTAGAATGTGCTATTTCATTCATATGTTTCAAGCCAATACTTTGGTCTTGTAAAATTTTCAGTTACAGTCAATTAAAAGAAATAATGATGATGATTGAGAGAAGGGCCTCTCCGGATGATTTTAGAGTTTTAATGGGCTCATAAGGGGAGATATTGCTGTCAAGAGTCAGACGCCAATTAGCGAACAAAAATAGAGTTTATTCAGCAGATAAGCCAAAAAGTAATGTTAACACAGAAAAAACCTTGAAACACTTCACTATCAGTGCTACAAGGGCAGCTCAAACAAAAAATATAATTCAGCAACACAAGCAGGCAAAAACAAAGCTAAACAAACTTAGTGCAAACTGCACTTTCTGAGCCCAAGCCCTGCCAGCCGGCTCTGTAGTTTTCAAAGGAACAGTTCCCAAAAGAAAACACCAAATTGGTCAGGAAACAAACAAACAAACCAAGAATGCAGTAGACTGCTTCCACAATGTGGATAAAGCCGAAGGCTCCAAAAGGATGGTGAAAAGACGTCGTCTGGGATTCCAAGGTCAGGTCAGGAGATAACAGCGGTGTCCAAAGAGCAAGCCAGGAGTCAAAAGCCGATAGTAGTCATCAATCACAGGGCAAAGGCAGTAGCAAGGTCAAATTCCGATCCAAGGTCTGAAGAGGGTGCAGTCATCCAAAACAGGTCCATGATAAGACACAGCGAGAGCCAAGCTAGATGATAACAGCAGATTCAAATCATAGTCTAGGTCCAGTCTTCATGGAAACACAGAGATCCCAATGGCGCCTCAGCAACACCTTGCCACACGCAAAGTGCAGTGGCCAAACATTCCCATTTTATTCCCCTTCCTCCAGGGTGACCAAACACTCACACCCAAACACCAGGTGTCCCAAATCTACTCAGAGTCTGAGCTCCACTCAGCTAGGGCTCGTGGATCTGGAGTGCCTAGCAATTCGTCGGAGTCCCAATCATCCTGCCCACACTTAGCCCCATGAACACTTAAAGAACCATCCTCCCTTCTCCAAGCATCCCAATTGGGATCAGCTCCTGCAGAAACCCCAGGTTCAGAAGTATCCATAGACCCCAAATCCCCAGACATCTCCGGTGGCTGTGCCCATTCAGTGCCCGCTTCCCCAGCCACCACCTGTTCCTCAGCATCCATCTCCCCATCTGAATCTTCCTCAGAAGATCCCCCATATAGCTCTCTAAGTCGCTTCCTGCGCTACTCCCCCAGTGAACCCTCATCACGAGGGTTTTTTCTTCCTGTTCGAATTCCATCCACATCAGCCATAATCCCCGAAGGCGCCGTCACAACAATTGCCTTCAAATAACCTTCAGCCAAGGTGTACAGGGGTTTATAGGTCAAACCAGTACTTTGAATTATGCCTGGAAACACATTGGCAGGCAATGGAGTTGTAACAAAGGAATTAAGCAATCTGGCTGTCGTTCTTTGGACTAATTGAGGCTTCTGAATACTCTTCAAGGGCAGCCCCATGTAAAGTGCATTACAGTAATCTGAATTGGATGTAACCAAAGCATGTGTTGTCATGCCCATATTTAGCCTCTCCAAGGACAATTGCTGAATGTACTAAATTTGGTAGGAATAGGGCAACATGGAGCCAACAGTCCTTGTGCTTTCCTAATTTATGGATGCTGTTAACTGCTGGAAGATCCTTTGTACAAGACTTGGATGAGTATATCCTGTCAAACTAATGGAGCTTCCTAAATTGCATTGAGATATCGACATGGGTAGAGAATGAGATGGCTGTTCTACTTGCAGAATTCTGGGGGCTATAGTCCATAAGGAAAGATGTCTAAGTTGTGGGCAGAGGTGAACTAAAGGACAATCCTATTACTCATTTAGGCTGGATTTACCTTCTAATATAAAGCAGTTTGAATTGCATTATATTGTCAGTGTAGACTCATACAGTTTAGTTTAATTGCATTGAACTACATTTTTTTTCCTGTGTCAGGAGCGACTTGAGAAACTGAAAGTCGCTTCTGGAGTGAGAGAATTGGCAGTCTGCAAGGACGTTGCCCAGGGGACAGCCGGATGTTTTTGATGTTTATACCATCCTTGTGGGAGGCTTCTTTCATGTCCCCGCATAGAGCTGGAGCTGATAGAGGAGCTCATCCGCGCTCTCCCCGGGTGGGATTCGAACTTGGCAGCTTGCAGATCAGCAGCCCAACCTTCAAGTCACAAGGCTTTAACCCACTACTCCATCATGAACTACATGATTTGGGTCTACAGACCATATAATGCAGTTTCAAACTAATTTGGCTGTGTAGATCCAGCCTCAGGAAAGGATGTTAGGATCTTGCTGAATGTTCTAGCTAATCAGCTTTAACCACTACATTTTATTCTTAATTTTTCACTTCTCTATGACTATTACAACACAATTTGAAAGAAAAGCTACCAGAAGTGAGGTAAACACTGCTCAGAGATTCAGTATTTATCAGAGCTGTAATTGAATTTGACCTTGGGCAGATTCTGTATGTCAAGGCAATATTGTGCAGAATGAGTCAGTCTTGTTAACTGTTATTTCGTGTAAGGTGGAAAATATTATAAATTATGTTTTCTTAAGAATTACAGTACAAAATGTGAATTGAATTGGTTGTCACAGATATGATATTGATGACTTAAAAATTATTAGTATCCCCCTTGGATCTCCTGCTGGTTTTTGCTGCCTTTTTTGAGGGCGCATGCTACATGCTGATCGTTGGAAGTATGACTTGAGCATGTTAGAGGAAAGATGGGATGTAAATTCAGTTAATGATTATGAGACTTATCTAATGACATTGGTATCATAAAATCTATGAGTGATTTATAGTAGAAATGAAATGTTATCTCAAGGATGATCATTGCCATGTTCTCAATCTCTGTCATAGCATGTTTTCCTTACCTTACTGCACATCGCAATGTTTTTTTCAGACAACTGAAGTAAGACTAGGACACCTTGCTGTAAGAACCCAATGATTTGAGTATTGGATTTATAACTCTATAGAGATCAGAGTTTGAATCCCTGGTTGGGCATTGAAACACACTGCGACACATCAAGCAAGTCAAACTCTCAGCCTCCGAGCAAATTATAGCAAGAACGCCTCCACAATAGGTTCATCTTAGGGTCACTATAAATTAGAAATGACTCTAAGGCACAAAACGCCAAAAATGCCTGGATCTAAAGATCCAAGTGGCTTTTTTTACAGGAACTATATGAGCTTTGGATATGTGTTAAACAAGGACAAACGCTTTCTTACCATACTTATATTATATTATCATATTATTGTAGAGTTGAAAGAGACCTCATGGGCTATCCAGTCCAACCCCCTGCAAGAAGCAGGAAAATCTCATTCAAAGCACCCCCAACAGATGGCCATCCAGCCTCTGCTTAAAAGCCTCCAAAGAAGGAGCCTCTACCACAGTCCGGGGCAGAGAGTTCCACTGCTGAACAGCTCTCACAGTCAGGAAGTTCTTCCTGATGTTCAGGTGAAATCTTCTTTCCTGTAGTTTGAAGCCATTGTTCCATGTCCTAGTCTGCAGGGCAGCAGCAAACAAGCTTGCTCCCTCCTCCCTATGACTTCCCCTCACATATTTGTATATGGCTATCATGTCTCTTCTCAGCCTTTTCTTCTGCAGGCTAAACATACCCAGCTCTTTAAGCCGCTCCTCATAGGATTTGTTCTCCAGACCCTTGATCATTTTAGTTGCCCTCCTCTGGACGCTTTCCAGCTTGTCAACATCTCCCTTCAACTGTGGTGTCCAGAATTGGACACAGTATTCAAGGTGTGGTCTGACCAAGGCAGAATAGAGGGGTAGCATGACTCTCTAGACGCTATACCCCTATTTATGCAGGCCAGAATCCCATTGGCTTTTTTTGCTGCCGCATCACATTGTAGGCTCATGTTTAACTTGTTGTCCACGAGGACTTCAAGATCTTTTTCACACGTACTGCTGTCAAGCCAGGCATTGTCCCCCATTCTGTATCTTTGCATTTCATTTTTTCTGCCGAAGTGAAGTATCTTGCATTTGTCCCTGTTGAACTTCATTTTGTTAGTTTCGGCCCATCTCTCTAATCTGTTAAGATCGTTTTGAATCTCCTGTCTTCTGGAGTGTTAGCTATCCCTCCCAGTTTGGTGTCGTCTGCAAACTTGATGATCTTGCCTTCTAACCCTTCATCTAAGTAATTAATAAAAATGTTGAACAGAACCGGGCCCAGGACGGAGCCCTGCGGCACTCCACTCGTGACTTTTTTCCAAGATGAAGAAGATGCATTGATGAGCACCCTTTGGGTTCGTTCCCTTAACCAATTACAACTTCATGTTGTTCCTCTCCTTTCATCCAGTCTCCCAAACCATTTATGGTGGCAGGAGCAAATTGGTGCCTGTTCAGAAGAAGAGGAAGGCAGGCAGGCAGGCAGGCTGGCTGGCTGGCTGGCTGGCTGGCTGGCTGGCTGGCTGGCTGGCTGGCTCAATTGACTAGGTACCTTTCAACGTTTGAGATGTTTGAAGGGGCTCTCTGAATCATGGCCAAAATGCAAGCAGTGAAATAGTGTGTTAGTCAAGCCATGGACTAACATGACTTTTACTGCCTTCCTCAAGCTCTGCTGGAACTACCATTCTCCACAAACGTCAGTAGAGATTCCTGGAAATTTTGAGGAGCAAAAGATGGATGGGCTTTTCTTTCCACTTTTTGGTTGGGAATATAATATTAGTTGTTCTTATTTGTCTCTATATTGATTGTGGTGAGCCTTTTACAGATTTTACTTGGCAATGAATATTCAGAGGTGGGTTGCTATTGCCTTTTTCTGAAATACAACCTATATCACCTGGTATTCCACCGTGGTCTCCTTTCCAAGTGCCAACCAGACCTGTCCTTACTTAACTTCCCAGATCAGGCAAGATTTAGTGCCTTCAAGCTATTTAGGCAGCCCGTAAAATATGGCGTGGGAATACTCAAATAACTCAAAACTATACTACTTTGTAAATATGTTTGTGCCTTATAGGTATGGAAGACAGAAACTTAGCCAGCATTGCAAATGGTGAAAGATACCTGTTTGCTCTAAGGTTGTGAATATTTTTTCAGGAGTTAGAAATTTATGGTGTACTTATTTGTTTTCTTGCAGGGCTTGGGAATGGATACACCTCCTTTGTTTAATTAAGTAGATTTAGGCTGCTATTTAAGCAACTTGGTCATATACAAATTAAAACAAATGCCTTTGTTTATTGAAAGACTACAGAGTCTTGTGGTACATTAAAGACTTCGCAAATTAATTATGGCATAAACTTTCACACATTACTGTCCACTTCATCATCAGCATTATTTATTTTCTTAAATTACAGAGACACACATATACAAAGTATGTGTATTCATGAGGTATTTAAAACACTAAGGTCATCCCCCACTTATGTGGTTATCCGTGTGTGACACAGTCACACACGGATTTTATCAAATAACTGAAGCATTTGATAAAATGGACTGTAACCAACAAAGGCAGATGACACAATGTTTTGCAATATAAAGTTTTAAAGAGCTATTTCTCTGGAAATAAATTCGTTTTGAGAGCTTGTTCTTAATTAATCTTTTTTTAATTTTAATAGCAACAGCTAGCATTCAATAAGGGTATTTTTGCTATTAATATCAGTTCTTTTGCAGGGAACATAAATTTTATGTTCCTAAGCAGTTCATTTTTTTGGAAGGGCAGTAAAGGAAAGGTTGCTACTGTACATCTTAATTGCTTGTATTTCATTCTTTTTGCTAGTAAGTGGTAATGAACCATAACTCACTTTTAAAGCAAACATTTGGCAGGTAGAAGGATTGGTTACCAGCATCTTGAGTGAAAGGATAGCCATGAAGTAAACTGCTGCCTGTTGGAATAGGAAGTACTGATTTGATGGATTGGTTTGGCATGATGTTATTGTTTATGCCTTCAGGTTGTTTCTGACTTAACAACAGCCCTAGGGAGAGCCTTTCATTGGGTTTTCTTACAAGATTTGTTCAGAGTGGTTTGCCTTTGCCTTGCTTTATGTCTGAGAGTGTATGACTTGCTCAAGGTCACCTAGTGAATTTCCATGTCTGAATGGGGATTTGAACCCTGGTCCTCAAAGTCTTGGTCCAGCACACAAACCATTACACTAGACTGGCTTTCTGTTGGAAAAACATTGAACCTGTGTTGGAGAAGAGTCCCTTTCTTCAAGTCAAAGTCAGTCTAACGGCTGTCTGAAAGTAAAGGAGCAGCAGTAACTCAGGCTCTAATGAAAATAAGTGAGTTGCCACTGGCTTAAATCAGGCCTATTAGGCCATGTTGTGGTATGGTCTTTGTTTTGTGCTAAGTGAAAAGAAACTGTGGGTGCCTAAATTGATCAAGTATACTTTAAATCCTCCCCTTTCCCCCAGTTTTACTTTCTTGTTCTTCCTTGGTGCTCTGACTTCCTGAGACCTTGTAATTCTTAAGCTGTCAAGTGATTATATAATATTTATCAGATTGATTAGGCAAAAGATGAATCAATTCTGTTTACATATATTTGCATGCTATTAGAAATCTTAATTATTGCATTTGGGGAGAGAGAAGGAAGTATGCTAGAACATTAGCAAAACAAACAACAGTAGCTTATTGAAAAGGAAAGTCGTCTGATTTTTTCAGTTGCTTTTTAGGTAATACATCAGAGCCACAATACTTTATTAATTAATGGCTGTTTCACAAATCTAATTTACTAGTGCATCTGACTAAGTAGTTCAGTTCTAACTCTTTCAAAATGCTTTAAAGGTCTCATACATGACGGCCTGAAAAAATGAATAGGCAGAGAAGACATACATAATTGCTGTGAAAACATTAATGACAGCATAAGAAGTCATTATGCAAGTTGAGCATTCCTTACCTGGAATGCATAAGGTATATATTGAAACAAATAAATTTTGTGTTTAGAATTAGGTTCCATCTCCAGGACATGTACATAAGTATCAATATTGTTATTCCAAAATCTGAAATCGAAAACACTTCTGGTCTGAAGCATTTTGGATAAGGTACACTACTCAACCTTTATTTGCCTGAGGAAAAAGTCTCATCCTCAACTCAGCAATGTATCATAATTATGTTTCCTATACCATAGAACTGTACATTTAAATAAAATAATGTGATATTATTCTTCTGTTGGTTGGGTAATTGGAAATGTGCCATATTTTCTGTAAAGTAGAGTAAGTGTAATAGATTTTTCTTGGCAAAGATGAAACAAACTAATCCAATTATGCTTTTTATTGATCTCTTCATTCTGCCTCCTTGGCATACATTGGTAGAATGAGGGAACCTTGCCAGCCAGTACCCTTGCATTTATTGTTTACATTTATTGTATTTTCAAGACAGCAAAGGTGCTGTTAAGTGTTTGGAATTGTACGGATGATGCTTGAAGTTTCTATCCTTTTGGAATCAGTTTTAGTAACCAGCTTGATGGTTCCAATAATTCTTTTCATTGGCAGAAAATAAGTTTGATTGATTTCACTTAAAATCATTGTTGAAAGATAGTTGTTTCTGCTTGGGTTGACCATAAAGCAGAGGTGAGCATAGTGTTTCTCACCTGATGTTGCTGATGCACAACTCCCAGTATTTCTCAGATTGATTATGCTGGATGTCTCAGTGGTTGAACTTTTGCCACCCCATCTTCAAATAATCATGGCAATAATGACTTAAGTGATACTGTAACCATTGTCTGTCAGCTAATGAAGATGCTTTCCTTCCACTTCATGGTAAAAAGATGATAGGAAGACTGTTCAATGTAGCCCTGATAGGAACTTGGAGCTCAAAGTGGACATACAATATCCTTTCCAACTTGTTGCTTCTTCACAGATATCTTTCTACAATTCTTACTATCTTCATTGATGCATTTATTTTTATCATGGTTTTATTTCCATTTTTCATCTAGAGCAATTTACAAGACTAGAAGTGGGATAATCCCTACATTAAGGCATACAATCTAGAAGTTGTTGTTGTTGTTGTCCAAGTAATTTCTGACTTATAGTGACACTAGGAGGACCCTGTTATGGGATTTTCTGTAGTTGTGAGTATATGACTCACTTGACCATGGAAACCCAAAGTCACTTGGTTGGTTTCAATTGGCAAGTTCAATTCTCAAACCACTATTATGATACTAAAATGAAAGTAGGTTATTGGGAGAAGCAAAACCAGACATTAGGTTCTTGGTTGTAAAATTCAGTAGGCCAAGAAGCTGTATCTAAGCATAGAAAAAGGGCAGTCGATTCATTTCTTACTAGTGGCCAAAGCCACCAGTCGTGACAAGAGATTGGAATCATGTATCACTCCAGAGTCGTGACAAGAGATTGGAATCATGTATGACTCCAGATGTTGGTGAATTGTAACTCCGAAAAGCCCTAGCCAAGGTAATCAGTGATGAGCAATGCTGGGAATTGCAATTAACAACACCTGAAAGATTGTATACTTCTCTCTCTTGGTCTTGACCTGGTGATGACTTTGACCAATTGGTGTTTCTGCTGTTACCGCAGCTTTGTGTGCTGGCAATCCTAAATGGGTAGCAACAGTCTAAATTTCACACAGTGATCTGAGTCAGCCAGTGACTTGATTGAAAGTATCTAGTAATTTTAAAAAAGGTCCATGTTCACAGTATCGACATCCCATTCATATTGCCGAGGTAAGTAGATATCATGGACACTGCTAGCTCCGCTGTTACCTTAAGAAAAAATACAGATTGTACCCAAGTTACTTTTCCTGGTAAGATAAAGGCTTTGGCATTTCAAGTAGGATTCTAGCTTCAGTTAATATTGACTTGACAGTAGGTGGAATCTTGTGTCATGGAACAGCCACTTCTGGGTAATGTTAAGATTTGATGTGTGATCCCTGAAGCATTGTATGGGGAGGTGGTTTCCTTTCATCTGTGCCTATAGCTGAGCCAGTGAAAAAAATATTTGGTGCTCTTTCTCTTCTCCTCTCTTTGCCCTTCCCATCCTGCCCATGTAGATCCACTGTTGTTTCTAGGTCTTGGTCAGACAGCTGTTCTCCTAAGCACAGAAACCAACTTATTTAATTTGTTGCCAGACAGAACTGACACTACTCTTTTACGGATAGGTTATGTAGACTGTACATCTTGCTGATGTGAAATCCCAAGCAACTGAGCTAGCTGGGCATAGGGTTTTTTGAAGAACAAATGCTGTAGAAGAGAGAAGAGCTTTTATAATCCTCAGCAAAATTTTATTTGTTACGCACTTCTCCTCACAGCTCGAGGTGGGGTACAACACAGTTAAAATACATTACCATAAAATTCATACAATTAAATACATATATTTAAAAATTACCATAACATACATGTATTAAAATATATAGTACAAAGATTCAAATACATACTAATACATTTAAAATACATAGTTTAAAATTGACTGAGTAGTCCTGCCAGGAGGAATGAATCTTTCATTGTGTTTTAATTCTGACAGCTCATTTAGCTGTTATAACTCTTCCGGCAGGTCATTTCACAGCCTTGGAACAGCCAATGAAAAGGTCTTCTGGGAGACAATTTCTAGTTGTGTTCTGGAGAAAGCACCCCCCAGAGGACCTCAGTGTCCTAGGCGGATTATGTGGAGAGGGTGATCCGGTCGGGAACCTATACCTAAAACCATGTCGGGTCATAAACGTCAGAATCAACACCTTGTACTTTGCCTGGTAACGAATTGGAAACCAGTGGAGTGATTTTACTCTCAGTATATGTGTAATGTCACATGTAACATCACTCCTGGATGTTTCTGAACTTCTGAACGAAGTACAGTAGAGTCTCACTTATCCAAGCTAAACGAGCTGGCAGAAGCTTGGATAAGCGAATATCTTGGACAATAAGGAGGGATTAAGGAAAAGCCTATTAAACATCAAATTAGGTTGTGATTTTACACATTAAGCACCAAAACATCATGTTATACAACAAATTTGACAGAAAAAGTAGTTCAATACACATTAATGTTATGTTATAATTACTGTATTTATGAATTTAGCACCAAAATATCACGATATATTGAAAACATTGACTACAAAAATGGCTTGGATAATCCAGAGGCTTGGATAAGCGAGGCTTGGATTAGTGAGATTCTACTGTAGTCAAATGTCAAATAGCACAGTGTAGAAGTCCAGCCTTGATGTTACTAGCGCATGCACTGCTATCTTTAGGTCCTCCAAAATCTAGGAAGGGGCATAACTAGTGTATCAGCCGAAGCCGATAATAAGCACTCCTGATAGTTGCATCTACCTGGGCTGACATTTGGTGAGATGTATCAAGGAGCCCTTGTTCCAAGCTGCAAACACATTTTTTCAGGGGGAATGTAACCCCATCCAGAACTGGTTGACATACCTCCATTTCCACATTAGGACCCTTAATCGCAAGCACTTCTGTCTTACCTGGATTCAGTTTCAACTTGTTTTTCTTCATCCAGCCCATTACTTCCTCCAGACATTCCCTTGAAAGAGACATGTTTTGAAGGCATGGAGAAATATATTTGGGTGTCATTAGCATATTGATAGCACCCCGCCCTATGTCTCCGGATGATCTCTCCCAGCAGTTTCCTGTAAATGTTAAAAAGCATTGAGGACAGAATGGTATGTTGTGTTCATCTCCTTTTTTTGAAATGGCTTGAAGGCACACAACTGGCGTATCAGTTGTGTGCCTTTATTCTCTATATTATCTTTTCCTCCAAGAGAGGAATGAACCAAAAAGGATAAATGCACAAATGATGAAAACTTTAAAGAAAATTGTTGTTTAGATAGCTCATTTCCTTGTTCTCACTGAGAAACTATTTTTAAATTTCCTCGGGGACTGAAACTCTTAGAAATCAATGAAGATATCCCAGTATTTTTAATATAACAGGGTTTTAGTCCTGTTGTCTCTCCTCACGGCCCTAAAGTTAGCAGCAAAATGTTCTACTCTTTCTAACTCGGCTCATATTTAATGTTAAAATAGCTGTTTTGATGTGAATTCCAAGGCACATATTTTAGAAGGAAGAGCCTGCAGCTGGAAGAGATTGATTTGACAGTCCTGCATTGTAGTTCTGTGAGTAGTCGGGCTGCAAGTGGTTTTGCAACAGGGCTGCAATTTTGCCTAGAAGTATAGTATTCCTGTTGTAGGTTAGAGATTGAGCTGAAGCTGAGAGAGAAGTTTGTTTTTGTTGTGTGCCTTTAAATTTTTTCCAACCTATCCAGCCTCTGAGACAAACCTATCAATAGGTTTTCTTGGCAATATTTGGTCAGAAGAGGTTTGCCATTACATTCCTCTGTGGCAGAGAGATGTGATTTGCTCAAGTTAATTCAGCGAGTTTCATAGTAGCTTCAAAGTGTTTATCCACATTTGTATGCTTATGTTACAGATGGGGTCATGGAATAGGATGCAACTGTCCTCCAGTGTTGTTTACTTTTACAGAGAAATGTAAGCATTTCCTTGCTTTCATGTCCCAAATGTTTCATTGACAACAATTGGTGTAGCCTTTACTGATGTCAGACTTCCCTTCGCCATCAACTTACAGTCATTGGTAACATCTCAAGATAGATGCATCTCTGTGCTCCTCCGTTGCCAGGTTTCATCCCCTAAAATGACCTTTAGTTGTCTATGCCTGGGTAAGAAGCCTGTGAACTTCAAAAACACGCGTAATATACTTTTTACCAATTGGTTGACTTAATAACTGAATCACCATCAGGTGTGTTGTTGGCTTTCACACATCTCTTACAGTTTGTTGCAACTCCACTTTTCATGCAGACATGGGCCTGAAACTGAAAAATTACCTATACTTTTCAGGCCAATCCATCCAAATCACTTTCCCACACAACTTATTTAATATTGGCACATGGAAGTATAAATATAGATCACAATTTTTTCTCTTTGATGGTAATATTTAGGTTTGGGTTTTCCCATCTACACAATATACCAGGGACACATTGTGATAATGTGTTATGGGAATTATACTTGTTTTATCGATTAAGCTCCTAAAGTAGGATGGCCATGGTTTAAATCTGGAGTCACATGTGCTTGCTTTTTGTAGCTTTAGAACTTAAAGACTTAAAAAAAATTACCAATTTTGATAATCTATATGGCCTTTGATGAGTCTTTTAACATGCAACAATTGCTTATCATGCACTCAGATGTTTTTTGTGGTGCTGTGAGGATTCTTCATAGCCTGAGATAACTGTTATTTCATTACCATGCAGTATAGTTACTGAAGGGAACGAAGGAGCCAAATAGTAGTTGGTCCTGGTTGACCAGATAATTTAGTCCATTTTGGTGGAGTATTATAACACACTGGTTTTAACATTAAAACGGCTAGTTAGTGTCATTGGATCTTCAGGAACTAAATAACAAACTTGGACTCTTTGATTCTAAGATGCCATCAATTATAAGACACACACTAAGTTCAGTACCACTAACAGAAATAAATGTATATGGAGCCCCTGGTGGTGCAGTGGGTTAAACCGCTGAGCAGTTGAACTTGCTGACCAAAAAGTTGGCAGTTCAAATCTGGGAAGCAGGGTGAGCTCCCGATGTGAGCCCCAGCTTCTGCCAACCTAGCAGTTTGAAAACATGCAAAATGTGAGTAGATCAATAGGTACCGCTCTGGTGGAAAGGTAATGGCACTCCGTGCAGTCATGCCGGCCACATGATCTTGGTGGTGTCTATGGACAACGCCAGCTCTTTGGCTTAGAATTGGAGATGAGCACCAATCCCCAGAGTCAGACTTAATGTCAGGGGAAAACCTTTACCTACCTACTATTTTAGAGTTGTTTATATGGGGGGGATTTGTTATCTTAGAACCAAAGAAATAAAGTATGCCAACTGTTCAAGATACTATGGAGCATGACTTTTAAAATCAGACCTCTGTTATATCTCCAAGCTTGCCCCCTGATTCTTTTTTGGATTGCAATAAAATTAGGGGGGACAGCTGGATTTCAGTAGCAGAGCAGCATTTTCCTCGCCTTTAAAAGGCCCCACAACCCAGTCTCTAGGCAGGACTTGGAGAAACTCCAGTTTGAAATCCTGGTCAGGCCCTGCCAGATAGTGTAAACACTTCTGAGGTAGATGAATGAATGGCTTTGGTTGGCTGCCACTGAGTTGGATGGAAACTAATTGTCATTTCAACTGGAAAGTCAGGAGTGCTTGCTAACTTTGGACACATACCAGGAAAAAAATCACCTTATTTTTCCCTGTAATGCACAGGTATTCTGTTCTGATACCAGGGATTTTTTTTGGAAGAACATGATTCATTTCTTCAGTAGTATATACCTCTTGTTTTGGATCCTGGCAGAAGAGAGATTTTTTTAAGTGGGAGCAGTGGCAGGAGGGTAAATAGGTAGAAGAAAGTTTGCTGCACCACCATTGCACGTCTCATAATTTTCTTCTTTCCATCTAACTTTTGGTTCCTTCTCAGGTATCTAACATTTAAATAGCTTTTTAAAAGAGATTCTCCTTATTGAGCATCAGACTGACAGAGTCTATGTTGTAAAACAGATGTTAACATCTGTAGTGTAGGCATAACAACTGACAGTTGAGGAAGCTTCTCTAGGGTATTTTTACTGCTAGAAGAGTTGGATATTTTTGGCACAGAAGGAAGCATGTTAAGCTGTGTGTTTTCAGCTTGCCTCACATTATGTGTGTGTTGGCTTTTTTCATGTGGAAGCACAAGTATGTTTTTTGTTTCGACTGGTAGTCTTTACTGAGTTATTTCTTTCCCCTTGTGATGAAGAGTGTGGCATTGTAACTCTGCTGACTGCATTACAACCCCATCGGATACTATAAGATTATGCTCACAAGCTTGTGAGTGGATTGGTGATAGGGGAACTAGCAGAATTGTCCCTGCTTTTTTTTTAATTACACGGAGAAACAAAAATCTGCATAAAGCTAGCATATGTTGTTTACAATTTCCTTTTGCAATAATAGCTTCTTTTTTATTAAAAAGTTACATGATTCCTCTATTTGTTCCCCTTAGAGATCAATGTGCCAACACAAAAAGCCATGCTTTCTGTTTAAATGGCTAATTTTTGTAATAGTTCATCTTTTTGTGAGTCTCATAGCAATACATTTTTAGTTTGGAACTTAATATGAAAACTGTGTTGAAGCTTTAATTATTAGTTTACAGGGTTTTAAAAAAATAGATTTGATTGGTGATACTAACATGTGGAAGCTACCTCTGAATTGTTAAAATGTTTGTTTCTATCTATCCCTGAAGTGTTTTTCAATTCTTTCTTAGTCTAGTGTGTTTGGGATGGCATTTGCAGTTCTTTCCACAACCAGTATATGAAACAGACTGGGCAGACAGATAGTACCTGTTGCAACATCCTACAATGAACCTTTTGCTTAAGGGCTCTGTTTTTGATATGTGTCTCACACTGGCATACTGGATAAGCCTGTCTGTTCAGGTGTGTTTGGTTTATAATGTGATGTTTTCTTATACTAATTCATGGAGCATAAAATTAATATGCAGAATTCTGATTTAATGCTATTATTGTTGCAGGACACCTGGCTCTTATGTTATAATTCTATGATCTATAATCTATTACTTGAAGGCTGAGAAGCTTAGAGTGCATCTACAATGTAGAATTGCTAACTATGTTAACTGCCATGGTTCAATGCTAAGGAATTTTGGGAGTTATTGTTTGGTGAAGCATCAGTGCTTTTGGGCATAGAAGGCTATAGGTCTTTTAAAACTACAGTTCCCATGATTCCATAGTATTGAACCATGGCAGTTAAAGTAGCTGTTCTACAATGTAGATGTAATATCCTACAGTTAAAGTGGAATCAAGCAGCATTAATTCTGTAGTGTAGATGTATCCTTAGATCACAACCTGTGGGTCCCCAAATGTTTTGGCCTTCCAACTCACAGAAATCCCAACAGCTGGTAAACTGGGATTTCTGGGAATTATAGACCAAATCACCTGGGGACTCACAGGTTGAGAACCACTGCCTAGGGAAATTCGGCTTCCAGCACTCAGACCTGTGCAGCATTTGCAAAATAAAAGGGGGAAAATGGGTGGTGGTCTATAGTCAAAGCTTCTATTGTGGTTCTGATTTCATGGTTTCACATCAAAAAAAAATTATTATTTGTTTATGTCATTTCTGTTCTGCCTTTCTCATCTGAAGGGACTCAAGGCGGCTTACAAATCTGGCAAAAATTCAATGCCAATAAAAACAACAGTACAATAAGACATAAAACAGTTAAGAAACAATTTACATTAAGCATTAAAACACATGGAGCAATATACAAAACTTAAAATATATAAAGTGCATAGTTCAATAACAACCGTTCCAGAAAAAGTGCCTTCCCCACCTGCTCTTATTTACCTTTTCTTTTTTACCATGTACTTAGAAAATCAAAAGTTATAACTGCATTTCCCCAGCTGGTAGTGCAATGCGACTTTTCCTTCAAAGAGAATTGCCTAGACCTGTCTATTTTGGGATAATGCAGTTGGATACTCTGTTGGATGCCCACCTTGATTTTCTTTATTTTAGTGCCAGATCAGGAGGAGCTAGAAGACGACATACTGTGTGACTGTCAGGGAAACATATTTAGTTATGGTAGTATAGCTATTTCTTATGGTTTATAGAAGCGATGTATGTGTATCTTCCTTGAATTGCCCAAGTTATGGCCCAAAGATGAAAGATTGGGGACAAGCTCCTCTTGTAGGACGAGGAGCATTGAAACGTGCCATTGATCTTTTGTTTTTTGCGTCAAGACAATTATTAACTAAAATCACCACAAAGCATAAGCTACTGGTAGCAGTATATTTTAATTCTTGTAACCCACAGTCAAAGCCTTCTAATCCTTCACAGTCTATAAAAACCACTAAATAATAATAATAATAATAATAATAATAATAATAATAATAATAATAACTACTGTTGGAAATGAAAGCTATGGACTTGTCAACATCAGAAGAGGAATTTTCCAGGGAGACTTATTGTCCCCTCTGCTTTTCATTATTGCCATGATCCCTCTGTCAACAATCTTACAAAAAACAAATCTCGGCTATCAAACATCTAAGAATTCTCACAAAATTTTGCATCTGATGTACATGGATGACCTGAAGCTGTATGGGAAAACGGAAACTGAAATCCAGTCTCTGACCAACACTGTCTGAATTTTTAGCACTGATATCAGCATGGAGTTTGGCTTGGACAAATGTTCGACAGTGGCATTGAAGAAGGGAAAAATCATTGAAAGTGAGGGCATAAATATGCCTAACGGCCAAACAATAAAGTGTCACCAGCCTGAGGCCTATAAATATCTGGGCATATTACAGCTGGACAACATCAAGCATGAACATGTGAAGACTGTGGTCAGTAAAGAATACACACAAAGGGTCAGAAAAATTCTCAAAAGCAAGCTCAATGGAGGCAACACCATCAAGGCCATAAACACCTGGGCCATACCTGTCATAAGATATACTGCTGGCATCATAAACTGGACACAGATGGAACTGTTTTTGGACAGAAAAACAAGAAAACTCATGACCATTCATCATTCACTGCACCCCCGCAGTGATGTTGACCGGCTATATCCGCCTAGAAGATCAGGGGGCAGAGGACTCTTGCAAGTAAAACAAGCAGTCAAAGAAGAAGAACATGCCCTGGCAGAATATGTAAAGCAAAGTGAAGAACCTGCTTTGATTAAAGTCAAAAATCAGAAACTCCTCAAAGCACAGCAGACAAAAAACCAGTACAAGAAAACCGCACTACAAACTAGAGCTGACAGCTGGCACAACAAAACATTGCATGGAAAGTTCCTTGACAAAATTGAAGGAAAAGCTGATAAGGAGAAGACCTGGCTCTGGCTCACGAATGGGACCCTGAAGAAGGAGACAGAAGGCCTGATCCTTGCAGCCCAGGAGCAAGCCATCAGAACAAACGCAATTAAGGCCAAGATTGAAAAATCAGCTGATGACCCAAAATGCAGACTGTGCAAGGAAACTGACGAAACCATTGATCATATCCTCAGCTGCTGTAAGAAAATCGCACAGACAGACTACAAACAGAGGCACAAATATGTGGCCCAAATGATTCATTGGAACTTATGCCTCAAGTACCACCTCCCAGCAGAAAAGAACTGGTGGGATCACAAACCTGCAAAAGTATTGGAAAATGAGCACGCAAAGATACTGTGGGACTTCCGAATCCAGACTGACAAAGTTCTGGAACACAACACACCAGACATCACAGTTGTGGAAAAGAAAAAGGTTTGGATCATTGATGTCGCCATCCCAGGTGACAGTCGCGTTGACGAAAAACAACAGGAAAAACTCAGCCGCTATCAGGACCTCAAGATTGAACTTCAAAGACTCTGGCAGAAACCAGTGCAGGTGGTCCCGGTGGTGATGGGCACACTGGGTGCTGTGCCAAAAGATCTCAGCCGGCATTTGGAAACAATAGACATTGACAAAATCACGATCTGCCAACTCCAAAAGGCCACCCTGCTGGGATCTGCGCGCACCATCCGAAAATACATCACACAGTCCTAGACACTTGGGAAGTGTTCGACTTGTGATTTTGTGATACGAAATCCAGCATATCTATCTTGTTTGCTGTGTCATACAATAAAATAATAATAATAATAATAATAATAATAATAATAATAATAATAATAATAATAATAATAATATGCAATGTTTTATAAGTGGATACTCTCCTTCAGTTTCACAGCTATCAGAAGCAAAAAAGGGACAACTTGTCAATAAAAGGCCTAAGAATTGAAATACAATAATTAACTTACCTGATTACCAACTTCCTTTCCAAATTACTATGTAATACTGGTAATTAACTAAATACTATGGAGCGTTAAACATTGAAATTAAGATATGAGGGACAAAATTTCATTGGGAAGAGATGTTTTCCAACATCCTCAAAGTGGGGCAGGTAGAAAATAGCGAGTTGTTTACCTGATGGAGGATATTTTCATAGGAGGCTGTGAGTGAAAGGAAGATGAGGAGTGGCAAAATGGTACAGAGACTGATTAAGGAATTCCATGTTTAATGGAGGGACAAAAAAAAAGAGAACGGAGAGAACAAATTGGAATTTGCATGGGAAAAGACCACAAAGAAACTTAAAAATTAAAAACATTAGTTTCAAAGCAAAGCCAAACCATAGATAAACACAATGAAAGGGAAACCTAAGAGTTGACATTTCAACAAAATAGTTAATCTGTCATAGCCTTGGATTGATAAACATGAGCATTCATGCTGACAGACAGAAGGAGGGGAATTTTACAGATATTAGAGAAACCTTGAACATAAGAGTAAAGGCTGAACCCTTTTCTCTCTCAAGTATTTATTTCTGTTTTAGTTTCTTTTCTCTGTTAAAATGGAAAATCCAGCAGGCTGGAATAGGACTACGGTATATTGCTTAGAAACAGCTGTAATGGAAACTAGAAGAGAGAGCATGGGAGAGAAGCTGTGAGATTGAAGCAGACTTGTTTTCTGTTCTTCCAGAAGAGAGAAATTAAAATTGCAGGGTGGCAAATTTTATCTAAGCATTAGGAAAAACATCTGTAAAAGCTGTTTGCCAGGGGGGCAGTTTGCCTCAGGAACTGATAGACTTCCCTTTTGCCGGAGGTATTTGAGCAGAAACTGGATAACCAGGTATCAGTGAAGGTGATAAAGACATGGAAGCGGAAAAAGCAAAACTATCTTAAGCATCTTTTCCCAATATGTAACATATTGATCTTCCCTCACCTGTCTTCCCCACACACCGCTTCTATTACTGTTCTATGCCATTTTTAATAGAAATTTCCAAGCTTTCCCCCATGTTCACAATCTTGAAAGTCTTGCAATCCCTATGGAAAATGGCATAGGGCAGCAGAAGAATTGACAGCTAATAATTTGCTTGTAATCAGTTTCATGAAAGTTAAACCTACAACAGATAGTAGCTTCATCCTAGCTTGGGCAAGGGGCTGAACTAGATTTCCTCTAAGCTCCCTTTCAATTCTGATTTTATTGTTCAGTTGGGTGAGTCTGCTGTACACTTCACTGCCTATCCTTCCTGACTTCCTGTACAGTTCACTTCATTGTCTCGCGAATTCAGAGGCTGTAGCACATTTTCCTTTGTGTAATACAATGCCAGAAAACTGAGCCTCCCTGGATGTTTGGAACAGTGATTGGCAAACCTAGCTAACAATTTGTTGATTACTGAAGATAGGTGTGTGGCAATTTCTATATCTGGTCTAACCTGTTGATGGTTTTGATATACGCTATGAACACAATGCGGTGTCAGTTTCACTCCATTGAGTATATGGATCAGCATTGGTTGGCCCTCTTCATTATTTCCTTCTTGAACAGCTCTGTGACATGCAGGTGGCTTGTCATCCAATTTTCTGGAAATAGTTAACAGTGTTCCTATTGAACCACAGCACTCTCCATTGTTTAATGGCTTGATCTGTAGCAAAATTAAACCATGGCATTCAGAATGGAAGATATTTTCCTCGCTAGCTACAGAAGTTCCATTCTGTTTTTTAAGGGCAGTACTCAAAAGAAACAAAGATCCCTTTTCACAAGCTGAGTCTGGTGCCGTCTTGGCTTTCCCAGAAAACTCCAAACCATAGCCAGACTTATACTTGGTAAAAAAAAGGCAATCCCATTGAGAATGTTTGTAAGGCAGCAGCTATCTGTTTATGTAAGAATAGATTCTACTTAGATATAGGGAAGAGAAGCTTATGCACCTATTCATTTATTATCCCCGTTTCAATAAGTTTACTGAGAGCAAATTCAGCTGGTTGCAAATTCTGTCGTGTTGAATGTACTTCTTTTCACAGGAGAGCAGTGCTATCCAACATGGTGTTCTTGAAAGCACATAACTGCAGTAACAACAACAGATAAGTGGAAGGTTTCTCTGTAAAGTGCAGAGCTTTCATAGTAGTTGCCTGAACAGCATGGAACACATAATCATATTCTTGGTTGGATTTTAGAAATGGGCTAAAATGATATCTTCCATCTAATGTTGGAAACTGTCTCGTAGAATATGTGAGTTCGTGTGATCCTTTAGCTATGCCACTGGGATAAAAAGGAAGCAGAGACTTCTGCATTGTTCTTCTTCAGGATTGTGAAATGAGATGCCAAAAAAGTACTCTTTCCGAATTCCAAATTAAATGGCCACCAACTGGAGCTGAGTATATGGTGTCTAGATGACAATAATATTAGTCTCAAGTAAAGTAGACCCACTGAATTAATAGGACTGACAAGCTGTTTTAACAAGTCCCATTTGTTAATGGGTTTAGTCTAGTTGGACTTGCCAATTGGCTTTAGCCTTATGGATGTCACATAAAATGAAAGGAATTGTGTATCCTGTAGGGAGAGAGGTGGAGAGCTGTCAGGGTTTGAGACTGCATTATTTTCCAGAGGATCGTGAAAGGCTACCTGCAGTTGTGCATCCATCCCTGCATTTGTAAATTAAAGAGAAGCATTATTGGAAGAAAGGCAGGATATAAATGAAATAAGAAATAACCAGACTATTTTGTAACATTTAGTAAGTGGGGATATTGGAGATATTTCAAGCAGTGATGGGCTCCAAAGAAGTTAACCGAGTGTCTTCTCAACTCTTCTGGGTTTCAGAAAGGCTGTGAAAACATGGCTGTGTGCACAAGCTTTTAACGAGTAATATGATAACGTCGACATGGTCCGATTAAAGGCTGAAGCATGAGGGTTTTAGACAAATGGAGCTAATTTACATATGTTTTAATTTTTATAATGTATTTTAATGATGTATTTTTATAGTTTTAATTGATTGTGTGTACTGTTTTTGTTTTATTGTTGTGTTCTTGGCATTGAATGTTGCCAACTGTGTAAGCCGCCCTGAGTCCCCCCGGGTGAGAAGGGCGGGGTATAAATTCTGGAAATAAATAAATAATAAATAAATTATATTTGAGAGGAGGTAGCCAAGCAACTTAAAGACTTGGACTAACCATTTCTTCATGTGTTTACTTTTCTTATTTTAGTGTTGTTCTTTTGTTGTGCTTGACCTCATTGAGAGGCTAAATATGGCATTTTAGATACATCTTCCAGCTTTCCTTATTGTTTCAGGCTGTTTAGGTAAATAAGTACCAAGGGAGTTTTGGTCATGAGAGCCAAACTCTAGCAATGCAGAACATTTTCTTTTGTGTACAGAGAGGTTGCATAAAGAATGGGGCATGAAACTGCGGGCTGGGCTCTTATAACTTTCTTTGGCTGTCACATCTCTAGCAGTTAGCTGGCTTACAGTAAGCAGTTTGGAAGAGAATAGATTTCGCATTAGTACACAGGCTAATTAGATTTAATACATGGGCTAATATTAACCTCATCCTCTTACAGTGGTTAGTGGAAAAGTTTTCCAGTGTCCTTACCAGTTCCAGAACACAGTTCTTGTTTTTCACCGGGTAAAACATTTGCAGTGTTCATATCACTATTAGCATAAGATTTTATTAAAATGTTCACTGCTGTATCATTTAAAAACCAAACAGGTATGAAAGGGGGGATTCAGGTGTGCACAGAAAAGCTTTTGTGACAAATATAACCTCTCATTGTGACATTGTAGACATAGCCATTTTGGTCTGGATCAGTATGCAAAGGGATTATCATCGTTGTCATCGTCATTTATTTATACAGTAGATCTACAATTACAGGTATAATTTAGGCCAATTTGATTATTCATGGGTAATCTTTAGTGGATTTGATTATAATAGATTTGATTAATGCCCTCTTTCTAGGATCCTCTAGGTGATTCTATGATTAACTTTGGCAAAGGACCCTAGAGCAGTGTTTCTTGAACTCTGCTCCTCCAGATGTTTTAGACTTCAGCTCCCACAATTCCTAGCAGCTGTCAAGCTGGCTGGGATTTCTGGGAACTGAAGTCCAAAACACATGGAAGAGCAGAGTTTGAGAAACACTGTCTTAGAGATTGCTCAAGAAGTGCTTTCTCAAGTTTGAAAAAAAAGTTTCTATTGGCAGTTTCCCCACATTTGTGGAGAAACTTTTCTCCAAATGTTGAGCTCTGTGATCCTAAATCAGTGGTCATATTGTCTGGGATGGACAATATGCTCATTTTTTAGTCTACACCAAAGGTATGAGTTGAACCTCACTGTATACAGGTAAGGCAAAGAAAACAAATATATGATGGAATGCTAGTCTGAAATAATTATAGTCTGTTTATAGTCTGTCTTACACAATGGTTCCCAAACTTATTTGGCCTACCGCCCCTTTTCCAGAAAAAATATTACTCATTGCCCTCTGGATTTTTAAAAAATGTTTTAATAGCAATTAAACAGAAAGATATATGTATAATGTTTGTGCATTTTTTGTAAAATATAGTAAAGAAAGGTGTAGATTAGAAACATTAAAGTTTGAAATTCTGAAACTATTTTTTGAACTCAGAATAGAAAGGTAATACAGTTATTCATCGTCCCCAAATGCACCTGTGGCCATCACCGCCCCCTGGATCACTGCAGCGCCCATCAGGGGGCAGTAGTGCCCACTTTGGGAATCACTGGTCTTACAGAATCAATTTCCTTCAAAGTAGTTTCAAGCATATAAATCCAAACTGTATAATTGGCAATCAGTGAAAACCATAAAACGATTCAACTTCAAGAGGGACAATAACTTTCAAAGTAGCAACACCACCAATTGGAGCAATAGCAATTACATCAAATAAGATTATATGTCTGTCTGTATACTTTTATGTTGTCTGTCAGCTTATGACAACCTGAAAAATTTTGTAGGGTTTTCTTAAGGAGTACTTAAGAGATAGTTTTTACCAATTCCTTGTTCTGAAATATAGCTTTCAGCACTTGGTAATCATTGGCCATCTCCCATTCAAGTACTAACTAGGACTGACTGCTTAGCTTCCAAGATGAGATGAAATCTGCTTCCTTTAAGATATTTAGGCCCTAAGATTATACTTATTGCAGCCCACTGAGTGATCCTGGGCAACTCACATTCTTTCAGGACCCTTCCAGACAGTCCCTATATCCTGGGATCTGATCCCAGGTTTTCTGCTTTAAACTGGATTATATGAGTCCTCACTGCCAGATAATCTCGGATAAATAGAAAACCTGGGATCAGATCCTGGGATATAGGGCCTGTCTGGAAGGGCCCTCAGCCTCAGATGAAGGCGAAGGGAAGAAACCCCTGAACAAATCTTACGAAGAAAACTCCATGACAGGTTCTGTCACGACCCAGGCGGCAGAGGCACCAATGACCATACACAGAGGCCAGAATCTAACTAATATCTTTATTGAAGGAATATATAAAGTTAATAAAAACAAGTATAGAAAATAGTCCAGAATTAGACCCTTCAGGAAAGGTCAGAATTAGTCCAAAAAAGCAATGTCCAATAAGAAATATTAAGGTCCGAAGTTGTAATCCAATAACCGAAACACTCACTTTGCCAAGCAAAGTGAGGGGAGATGACAAGGTCCTTTAGTCCATAAAACTTGAGCGTGGCTAGGAAATAACTTGATACTTGAAACAAGGCTTGAACGTGGAACAAGGTAACTAAGAACAAGAACAAGGTCCGTGGAATAACTTGGTAAAATCCGTGAAACAAGGCAAGGATTAGTCCTGGGAAACAAGGCAAAGTCCGTAGGTAAACAAAGGCTGGGAAGCAAGGCGAAGGCTGGATAGCAAGGCAAGGCTTGAGCTGAAGCGAGGCTTGAATCGGAGCGCGCTGTCCAGACACAACTCGCTCCGCAGGCTGACGAATTGACTCCGCGAAGTTGCTACGCGGGCAAAACACCTATATAGAGTCCAACTTTCTCACCAAAGCGGTTCTCTGGGAATCAGAAACGAAAGCTAAACTCTGAGACCAGATGTTAAACTCCTTAAAGATTCTCACGAGAACCAATGTTAATTGGCAACATTCTTAGCTGCTATCCTCGCACTCCTGCGCGAAGCTGAATCCAAACTTCTCTGTTGTTTACAAAACTCCCGGCGCAAGAACACGGGAGAAGTAGGCTCTGGGGTTGTTTGACATACTTCTGGGGCACAACTTTCTTGCAGGTGCAAGGTTTCCAGATCTGCCTGGGAAGGATCTGGCTGAGAGGAATCCAGTTCAGACTGGGAAGGTAAAAAACCCAAGTTTTCATCTTCATCAGGGATTACAATGTCCTGAGCAGGACTACAAGGCCCATGGTTCATCACAGGTTCACCTAATAATAAGACACATAATAATGATTATATTGTACACGTGGCCCTCAAAGGCATTTATTTGTGTTCCCTGAGGGCTTCCTACCCCATTTTTTTTAAAAAAATGTATTGCCTTATGCCAAGAAAATCTGTCTTCTTTTTTGGTAGCATACTTCTGTAATTCTCTTTTATGTTTCACATTTCTGCCAGAATGATGACTTTTCATCTTTAAACACACAGGATGTGCATGGAAAATCATCTTGATTTGCCTTGTTTCCCTGCAGAATCAGGCATCTACCACCTTTAACATTCTATTTCAGACAAAACTGAGAGAGCTGGGAAAATGGGAATGCAAAAAGTCACCCCAATACTTTCTCTCCTCCCACAATAACATAGGGTTCTTGACTGCTTCCTAGTGAGATATTTGGTTGGCAGCCCAAAATGTGATTGTGCCAGCAAAGAAGGTATGTTTTTTTTTACATACCTTCTTTTTCAACAGGATTCCTGGGAGGAAATTAAGAATAAACAGTTTCCCTCCTTCCAGCAATTTGCATTAATATGGGGTGTATCAGTGTCCTTTCTTTTATGTTTGTTTGACCACTGACTGCTCAGCTAATTCCACCTGTGGTTCACCTACCACTCAACTATAAAACGATAATAAATTCAAGTAGCAACTTGGAAAGATGCAAAGGCATGATCCCAGTACAAGAAGGAATTTCAAATCTCTGTTGTTCTTACTTACTCACCCCAAGTTATCTTTCACAATCAAATTCCTGATCATGTTTTTCTTTACACCCCTTCCTGGAAGGCTGGACCATTGAAATGTTCCTTAATTTTGGACTTGTTCTCAGATCATGGGTTTTAGAGATAGGAGCCTGTACCTGTTTGGGTTATCAATGTACATTAGAATGAAGAGCCTCAAGGCACGTACGTAACCGTGTTGTTATCTAGTATTTCTTCAACAAAATTGAAGAACGAGACTTCCCTATTCAAAGAACCAGCTAGCTATACCCTTTTCCAGACACTTCTTCCTGTTCTAGCCACCTTTCCAGCTCCAACTAAGCACATTCAGTCACAAAATGGGTTTTGTGTGTATGTGTAGGGTGTTTCCTTTATGATTCGTGTTTCATTTAACATCCCAGTTCTCTGAAGCCCTCCTTTTTCTGCATGAGTGAACCATTTTGCTTACATAAGGGTAAACATGTGGATGCCCCAAGCCCTGTAGTCATGTTAGGGCTAATAAGAAGGATTTCATACCTAAGGTGAATTTGTGCTTGGCTGTTTCAAGGTTGAAGATTGTAGAGAAAGACTGAAGTACTATTTTCTCCTTGTTTGATACCCTCATGGTGCTTTTCCAGAACAGGAGTCCTGTTAGCATATAGAGCAGAAATTATCCTGTAGTGCTTTAACATTTCAACATTGTTATTGTGACCTAAAGAGACATGGTCCAAAACTTGTTTCATAACTATTCTGCACAGTTGTTGCTATTGCTTTTGATTCTTCTGCCCCCTGCTTCCACTTAAAAATAGAAATTTAAAACACTCTTTGAAGAGAAATGTTTTCACAACCTCCTTAGAAGTAGTGAAAGTGGGAATGGAGTGTCTTGCCCATGATGGGAGCAGTACTGGAAAAAACCTTGATCTTGTGTTTTCAAGTATATGAATAAATGACGAGAACAAACACTTTGGAATATTTTGCAGGGCATTCTTCCACCTTCACATTAACCAGTCCCACAGAATAGCAGGCAGCGATTAGTCAGAAAGCTGTCCTTGTTACATCCTGGCTTGTCAGTAATGTTAAAAGCTCCCCAAATAGGTATAATTGATTGTCCGTTGAGGAGCCTATCACAATAAAGTTTATTTCCCTTGCCTTTTCTTCAATCATTTTTTTTTAAAATATTAGATTTATATTTAACATGTCTCTTGTCCTAGAATATCATGTACAGGAGCCATGGTGTGGAAAATATACTACAGTGTAAAGACACTTTATTTAGCTTGAAAGGTTGTATATCCAACTTGCAGAAAATCCCAGTTCAGTACCTTTACACCATGGCAGCTGCTTCTGTGTACCTTCAAGACATTTCTGAGTTATGGCAACCCAAAGGTGAACATGGAACCCCCGGTGGCGCAGTAGCTTAAACCAGTGAGCTGTTGGAATTTGCTTACTGAAAGGTCGGTGGTTCGATTCTGGGTAGCAGGGTGAGCTCCTGCTGTTACCCCCAGCTTCTGCCAACCTAGCAGTTCGAAAACATGCAAATGTGAGTAAATCAATAGGTACCACACCGGCGGGAAGTTAATGTCACTCCATGCACTCATGCTGGCCACAGGACCTTGGAGGTGTCTATGGACAACTCTGACTCTTCGTCTTAGAAATAGAGATGAGCACCAACCCCCAGAGTCAAAAATGACTAGACTTAATTTCAGGGGAAAACCTTTGCCCCAAAGTGAACTTATTGGCAAGGTTTGTTCAGAGGGGGTTTCCATTGCTTTCCTGAGAGGCTGAGAGTAACATGATGTAGTTCACCTCCTAGGTTTCTATGATATTCAAACCTGATTTCCAAATTATAGTACAATGTTTAAACCGTTATACCAGAGCTTTGCAAACATTTTATGTTTGTGACAAATTTTTTAGACATGAATAATTTCACAACACAGTAATTTAATAGCAAACTGGATATTAAACCTTATAAGATATACAGACACATAAATAAATTGTAATAACAAAATGTATAGAGACGCTTTCATGAAAGTCTTTCAATTATACAGTATGTTTAAAAATATCTGATTTATTACTTATTTCACATAGACCCTAGGGGTTTCTTATTATGTTCATGTGACACACCTACACATTGCAGCCAACACACAAACGTGTCATGACACAATTTGGAAAGCTCTGCATTATACCATGCTGGCTCTCACCTTTACATTAGAGTCACCCATTAAAACTTTTTTGGCATTGAAGTATGGGAAACTCCAGCCATGCTTTTGAACATTGATGAGGATAAAAATGCTTGCATAAAGTTGGTTGTGTGATTATTACTGTTTTCTAGTATGTGATTTATGTGCATTTCTTCTGTTTTACAGAGAGATTGAAACTGACATTCTTCTCCCCTTCCAAAATAGATATTCATACTTAAAAGTTTTTCCCCCATATCAAAAAATAACTCTGACAAGTAGTGATGTATTCTAATACACTGAGGCCAGATTAAGGCACTGTCAGGCTTGGAGTTGACAGTTAGGTCAGCAGCTAGTAACCTCTTTTTGTCAGTGGGGATCCACTTGCTACAATTCTCTTTGCCTTTCACAAACATAGGCGTCATGGGACAGTGACTTTTAGCAATAGGGCATTGGATGCCTGAAATAGTTGGAGCCTGACAGTACTTCTCCCAGGAAGGGAGGTTAGTTCTGGAAGCTGACTTGGAAAGTTCACATTGTATTGTGCTCTCGTTGAACTCTTAAGATGAATATCAGCAGATCTTATTGTTGGTAAAATGCAGGGATATTTGAAGCAAAAAAGCCCTTGGTGACTTGCCCATATTTGTATCTGGATCATGGTACAATAGGTTTGTCAACAGCATCTAAATTAGTGAAAATTACCTTGAGAAGATTATAATGGAAAGGTTTAGAAGGGAGATGTTTCTTGACATCTTTTAAAGGGCCAGAATGCCAGGAATTCTTCAAATTAGCATATACACCAAAAAGCCTCTATTTGCTCTTGTGGTAGAACTAGTGAAGTTCTGTGATTGACAATATAATGTTACAAGGTACATCTTTTCCTTGATATATTCCAAACACGTTTCTCGTCTGGTCTCAAGTTATTGTGATATTAAGATATCAATCTCCCTCTGGAAGCCTGCCTTTTCCCCCACAGGCTTTCTGTTCTTATTACCTCTCTCTAAATGTCACTCACTGCTTGCATGTTTGACCCTTGAATATTTGCATTTCCTTTACCCAGGACTTTGGCCGAATGCTAGATGTTGACTTGGAGGGAGATAATGCCATCTGTATTAGTTTTTTAGACACCAAAAGTGGAGCAGAATAATACACACTCAGGAATCCCCCATTTCTGCTGCAATCTAGGACAATGAAACCACTCCAAGATGCCCCATAATGATATTCATTGCAATTTGGGCTGCTGAAAATTGGAGTTGGGGACCGAGATCCCTAGAAATTGGCAGCCTTATTTTTACCTGAATGTCAGAGACATCTGCTAGGACTATGCTGGATCTAAACTATTGCCTGCAGCTCCTGCTAACAATTATAAAGTACTACACCCCCTAAAAATTTAGAACATTATTTGAGATACCTCAAGGTATAATAAATCCCAATATTGAAAATGTTTTGTGCGATGTATTGTCTTGCAGACATAATGAAAAGTTCGATCCCTTTCCCTCTCAGATTTCCCTCTCACATTTCAACAGAAATTGGCTGAGTCAAATCTTTTATTGATTTATCTATATGAAGCGAGTCTCTTTTTTCATTTCTTTGAGAAATCAATGTATGGGATATTTTCTTCTTTCAGCCTTCTATTTTGGCATATCAGCATTCAATATCTTGAGGTCTGGAAAAAGTCTGAGCTCCTTATTATCCCTTTCTCCGAATTTCCTCTGGGATCATAGAAAACTGTTTTATTCGCTGTCAGGCTAATTGTCCATTGAGCTCTGTGCTGTCTATTTTGACTAGCAGTGGCTCTCTAGAGTCTTAGGCAGAAAAGGTCTTATTACCTGCTATGTGTGGCTTTTTCAAGCTGGAGGTGCCAGGTATGGAATCTGGATACCTGTCCTATGCTATAGAACTGCAATCTAAAACTGTAATTTAAAATGTACATTGTCTTTCTTGCTGCAATACAGAAGCAGCATAAGGTACTGATCCACTGTCAAGCTGTTAGGCATAGTGCAAAAAGAAAGTTGGTTTTTAAAAAACACAGCGATTTATTTTGCTAATAAATGTAGAAGCTTCACCAGTTTATTAACTTTCAAATAGTTTAGCTGGGTTGTAGATGAAAATCGCTTCTCTGGAGTGCTATCTTGGCTTGGTGTGGTTTCCAGATGGCTTCATGTTGGCAGTTCCTAGTTTTCTTGTTGAACAGAAAGGCTAGAAGAAGAAAGCTGAAAAGTTCCTTTCCCTTTCTTAGGATATTCTCGGAAATCTTTGACACCTCCCCCTTCCTCCAGACTACTGTTTCTATTCAATCTTTCAACATTTTGCAAAAAACTTCAAAAACAAAACAAAACACTGTTTTTGAGTGTGCTGCCTTAGCTTTATTTTATTCTGTTGATCCAGTAAAAAGCAGTGATGTTACTGACTTTAGGGCAGTAAAGCCCATCTTTTTAATCTAAGCCTTTTAAATGACCTCGTGGTCTAAGTTAAGCCTGAGTTCATGCAACTGAGCTGTATAGGCTTATTCACACAGTATTTCTCTGTTTACTTTCGCCAGCATTTTTCCCCATCTGTCTGACGTCTGTCTTTCTTTTTTTTTTAAAATATAAATCTTTATTATTTATTTATTTATTTATTTTTCAAACTTATATGCCGCCACTCCCCTAGGGCTCGGAGCGGCTTACAAGAACCGGCTAAAATCAACAATTTAAAAAACATTTTAAAAACATCATTTAAAAAAAAATCTTTAAAACATCCTAAAAGCACCTTTTAAAACATCAGCAACAGAACTCAAAAGCCTGCCGAAACAGGTGTGTCTTACATGCCCTGCGGAAGGCCAACAAGTCCCGCAAGGCACGAACTTCAGGTGGCAAGGTGTTCCACAGAGATGGCGCCACTACTGAAAAGGCTCTGCGTCTAGTTGCAGTTAGACGCAAGGTCTTAAAACTGGGGACTTCCAGCAGGTCTTGGTCCTCAGAACGGAGGGATCTCTGGGGTTTGTAAGGGGTGAGGCGGTCCCTCAGGTACATCGGCCCTGGACCATGTAAGGCCTTGAAGGTAAGCACCATCACTTTGAAAGTGATCCGGTGCTCAATTGGTAACCAGTGCAGCTGCCGTAAGATTGGTGTTATGTGGCATCTTATGGGGACTCCCGCAAGGAGCCGGGCAGCTGCATTTTGCACCAATTTGAGCTTCCGGATCACCGACACAGGAAGGCCAATGTAAAGGGCATTACAGTAATCCAGTCTCGAGATGACTGTAGCCTGGATCACTGTAGCCAGGTTGTCCCTAGATAGATAGGGGGCTAGCCGTCTAGCCTGCCGAAGATGAAAAAAGGCAGTTTTGGTAACGGCGGAGACCTGGGCCTGCATCGTCAGTGAAGGGTCCAAGAGGACTCCCAGACTCTTTACTAGTGAAGACGGGCGTAGCACTTCACCATCCAGGGTTGGCAACTGGATATCCCCACTGCCCGGTCGGCCCAGCCATAGGAACTCCGTCTTTGCTGGATTCACCCTCAAACTACTGGAACGCAACCATCCAATAATGGCCTCGAGGCACTGGTGAAAACTGTCGGGTACAGACTCCGGTTGGCCTTCCATCTTTAACACAAGCTGAGTGTCGTCAGCATATTGATAACACTCGAGCCCGAAATCTCGGACCAGCTGAGCAAGTGGTTGCATATAGATGTTAAACAACAGAGGGGAGAGAATGGCCCCCTGAGGAACCCCACAATGTAGAGGGGACCTCTCAGAGACCAGGCCCCCCCTCTCCACTCGCTGTCCACGGTTGTGAAGAAAGGAGGCCAGCCAATTTAAAGCTGTCCCCCTAACTCCAGCAACGGCAAGGCGGTGGGTCAGAAGATTGTGATTGACTGTGTCAAATGCTGCTGTGAGATCCAATAACACAAGCAACACCGACCCGGCCCGGTCAAGCTGGCATCGGAGATGATCTGTGATGGAAACCAATACAGTCTCTGTCCCATGCCCCGCACGGAAGCCAGACTGGAAAGGATCCAGTCCGGCTGTGTCGTCTAGGAACTGCTGCAGCTGCACCGCTACTGCCCTCTCAATCACCTTGCCCAGAAATGAGAGATTCGAAACTGGGCGGTAGCTGGAGGGAACCAAACGATCTAAATCTGGTTTTTTCAGCAGAGGAGAGACCACTGCCTCTTTTAATCCCTCTGGAAAGACTCCTTGCACAAGGGAGCTGTTTATTATCTTCAGCAGCGGGTCACGTAATCCCTCCAAGCAGGATTTTACTAACCAAGAGGGACACGGGTCAAGGGAGCAAGTGGTCAGTCTAGCTGCAGCTATGAGCCTATCGAGACCCTCTGCGTCCAGTGGGATGAACTGGTCGAGGGTGGGCCCAGCAAGTGGCCACGGAGTCTCAAGTTCTCTCATTGTATCAGTTGTGGCGGGGAGGTCCCGGCGTAGTAGTGAGATCTTGTCAGCAAAATAGCTTTGAAAAGCCTCGGCTGAAGGGGTCTGATCATCACTTTTTGGGTTGGTAGGAACCGTCGTTAGAGATCTAATTATTTTGAACAATTTTGCCGGGCGTGAGCTGGCGGACTCTATCAAAGAGGCATAGTATACTCTCTTTGCTTCGATGGTAGCATGCTCATAGGACTCCATAAATGCCCTGTAAGCTGATCTCGAAGCTCTGTCATGAAGTTCTCGCCACACGCCCTCTAGCCGTCTCTTTTCCCGCTTCATCGATCGAAGTTCCTCGGTGAACCAAGGAGACCGATTTCGGCGGGGTTGGAGAGGGCGTCTAGGGGCGATCTCGTCGAGTGCATTGGACAGCCTGATGTTCCACATGTCCACCTGCACATCGATTGAGTCGCTGACTGTGATGACCCATGGGCCTTGTAGTCCTGCTCAGGACATTGTAATTCCTGATGAAGATGAAAACTTGGGTTTTTTACCTTCCCAGTCTGAACTGGATTCTTCTCAGCCAGATCTTTCCCAGGCAGATCTGGGAACCTTGCACCTGCAAGAAAGTTGTCTCCCAGAAGTATGTCAAACAAGCCCAGAGCCTACTTCTCCCGTGTTCTTGCGCCGGGAGTTTTGTAAACAACAGAGAAGTTTGGAATCAGCTTCGCGCAGGAGTGCGAGGATTGCAGCTAAGAATGTGGCCAATTAAGACTGCTTCTCGTGAGAATCTTTGGGGAGTCTCACATCTGGTCTCAGAGTTTAGCTTTCGGTTCTGATTCCCAGAGAACTGCTTCGGCGGGAAAGTTAGACTCTATTTAGGTGTTTTACCCGCGTAGTAACTTCGCGGAGTCAATTCGTCAGCCTACGGAGCAAGTTGTGTCTGGACAGCGCGCTCCGATTCAAGCCTCGCTCCTGCTCAAGCCTTGCCTTGCTATCCAGCCTTCGCCTTGCTTCCCAGCCTTTGTTTATCTACGGACTTTGCCTTGTTTCCCAGGACCAATCCTTGCCTTGTTCCACGGATTTTACCAAGTTATTCCACGGACCTTGTTCTTGTTCTTAAGTTACCCTGTTCCACGTTCAAGCCTTGTTTCAAGTATCAAGTTATTTCCTAGCCTCGCTCAAGTTTCATGGACTAAAGGACCTTGTCATCTCCCCTCACTTTGCTTGGCAAAGTGAGTGTTTCGGTTATTGGATTACAACTTTGGACCTTAATATTTCTTATTGGACATTGCTTTTTTGGACTAATTCTGACCTTTCCTGAAAGGTCTAATTCTGGACTATTTTCTACACTTGTTTTTATTAACTTTATATATTCCTTCAATAAAGATATTAGATAGATTCTGGCCTCTGTGTATGGTTATTGGTGCTCTGCAGCCTGGGTCTTGACAGTTTGACTCCGCCACCCTAAGCACCAATTAACCTCGGCCAGAATGTCTACCGGAGTCGTACCTGGGCCGAGCGGCCAGCCGATTACCTACACCATCGACAAGGAGGAGGTGGACCGAATCCGTGATAAGCTCAATGCACAGGATGGAGAAATAAGGGGTTTGAAGGAACGCGGAATTCGTCTTCCGGCCATGGCGTTGCCAACCAAGTTTACTGGAGAAGCTTCTAAGGTTCATGTCTTCCGTCGCCAATGTCAAGCTTATCTAGAGGCCCGTGCTGCCGAGTTTCCCCAAGAAGACATCAAGGTGGCATGGGTTTACAGTCTTCTAGACGGGCCAGCGGCCAGCTGGGCGACGGCACTGTACGACCAAGCCTCTCCACACCTAAGATCAGCGCAACGCTTCTTGGACCACCTCAAGGAGACTTGGGGAATCGAGGACAATTTGGAGGCAGCCGGTCACAAACTCCGTCGCCTTTTCCAAGGAGACAGACCTATGTCTCAGTATATAGCCGAGTTCCGAGTGCTGGCCCACAACACCGGCTGGAACGATGTAGCCCTCAGGGGACAATTCCGGGAGGGTCTCAACATTGAAATGCTGGAAGAAATCTCCAAGGTGGATCCTCCCCAGACCCTCGAGGCACTCATTGATCAATGTTTACGGGCTGAAGTCATGATTGCCAACAGGAAACAGTGGGTTCGAGGCCAGGGCGGTAGAGCCGGGGCAAAACCCCCCGCTCCCGCCAGCGTTCAGCCACGCCCGGTCTGGAGACCCCCACCGCCAACCCCATACCCCAGAGGAGGCGAGGAGGTGCCGATGCAGTTGGGCAATGTGCGTCCCAGACTAGATGCCGCCGAGAAGGCCCGTCGTCAACGCTTAAACCTCTGCTGGTACTGCGGGAACGGGGGCCACTTCGCCAGAGAGTGCCCAGCCAAAGGGAAGCCTGCCGCCCGTCTTGCGGCGGCGTCCTCCACGGAGACGAAGACGCCTGAGCCGACTGGCACACAGCCGGCGGGGGAAGCCAACGACCGGGTGTAGAGAGGCTCGCCAACCCGGTCAAAAAATCCATCCAAGAGCCGCCAACCGGGGTCCTGTTCCTTCTCGTGGTCACATTATGGTCAGCAAAAAGGGGACCCGTCATGATCCACGCCATGATAGACTCTGGAGCTACCAACAATTTCATCGATAGAGAGTATGCCGACTCTCTGGGATTACAATATCATGATTTCAAGAATGCCCGTGTGGTGCAAGCCATAGACGGCCGCCCCCTCAAGACGGGCCCCGTAAGTCAGTGGTCGGAACCCACCAGGATGTGGATAAGGGAACATATGGAAGAGATTTCCTTCTTTGTTACCGAGGTCCCCCATTTCCCTGTGATTTTGGGAATTCCATGGCTGACTCTCCACGACCCTAACATCTCCTGGTCCAACAGAGAACTGCAGTTTGCTTCACCGTACTGCCAAAACCATTGCCTCGTAGCCAAGGTATGCCACGCCACAGACACCGAGCCCATCATCACCTTGCCAAAGAAGTACTCCGAGTATTGGGATGTATTCAATGAGAAAGAAGCCGAAAAATTACCCCCACATAGACCTTATGACTGTGCCATTGACTTGGTGGAGGGGGCCCCGATCCCGCGAGGGCATCTCTACTCCCTGACTGAACCAGAGCAAGAAGCTCTCAGGGAATTCCTAGAGACAAACCTTCGCAAGGGATTCATCAGACCCTCTCAATCCCCAGCCGCCTCCCCAGTGATGTTTGTGAAGAAGAAGTCAGGGGAACTACGCTTGGTGGTGGACTACAGAGCATTGAACAATATCACCAAGCGGAACAGCTATCCCCTGCCCTTAATCTCGGATCTACTGGATCGGCTTCGAGGAGCCAAGGTTTACACCAAGCTGGATCTTCGGGGGGCTTACAACTTAGTTCGCATCAGGGAAGGGGACGAGTGGAAGACCGCCTTCCAGACCAAATTCGGATTATTCGAGTCCCGAGTTATGAATTTCGGTTTATGCGGAGCCCCCGCAACGTTCCAGCATTTTGTCAATGACATTTTTCAGGACTATCTAGACAGGTTCTTGATAATCTACCTGGACGATTTTTTGGTGTTTTCTAGATCACAATCAGAACATGAGAACCACGTCAAAATGGTGTTACAACGATTGCGGGATCATGGACTTTATGCCAAGCTGGAAAAATGCGCCTTTGATCTACAAGAGGTAGATTTCCTTGGTTACCGCATCTCGCCTCTAGGGCTTTCCATGGATCCAGCCAAGGTTTCAGCAGTATTGGAATGGCGGGCGCCAACTAACAAGAAAGAGGTGCAGCGTTTCTTGGGGTTCGCGAACTATTACCGCAAGTTCATTCCAGATTTTGCCCGCTGGTCCGACCCCATCACTAGCTGCATCCGTGGAAAGCAGCCTTTCCGCTGGACTGATCAAGCAGAGAAAGGGTTCCAGCAACTAAAGAAACTATTCACCTCCCAGCCAATTCTACAGCACCCAAATCCTGGAACCCCTTTTGTGGTGCAAGCGGACGCCTCTGATGTGGCAATTGGGGCTGTACTCTTACAACCGGTGGGAGATCACCTCCATCCCTGTGCCTTTTATTCTCGTCAACTAACCACACCAGAGAGGAATTACACCATTTGGGAAAAAGAACTACTGGCCATAAAGGCAGCCTTTGAAACGTGGAGACATTGGCTAGAAGGGGCCAAATTTCCCATTGAAGTCCACACTGATCATCGTAATCTAGAACATCTAAGAACTGCCCGCAAACTAAATCAGAGGCAGCAACGTTGGGCTTTATTCTTTGAACGTTTCAACTTCCAGATCCATTATGTGACCCCAGCCCAAACCAAGCAAGCAGACGCCCTGTCACGTAAACCGGAATACGCTGCAGGACGCAAGGAGACCTTTGAATCCCAACTGCTACAACCCGAGAACTTTGCCACGCTCACGGTGGGGAACACCAAATCCATTCCCTTTGGTTCAACTTCCCCTACTCCAGGACCCATCTGTGCTCAAGAAATCAGGGCTAGTCAGCAAGCAGATGCCTGGGCGCAGGACCAACTTCGCCAAGGTCTGCACTTTCCCTTTTCGCTTAAAGATGGGCTGCTCTGCTATAGAAATCATGTTTATATCCCACCCGGACCGGGCAGGGAAAAAGCGCTTCGTCTGTGTCATGACTGCAAACCAGCAGGACACTTCGGACTATTTAAAACTATGCATCTGATCCTAAGGGATTTTTGGTGGCCCAAGATCCGCAAGGATGTGGAAAAATATGTCAACACCTGCCCTGTATGCCAGCGCTCCAAGATACGAAGGGAGAAGCCCTCAGGGCTTTTACACCCCCTTCCTACCCCATCTCGCCCATGGGAAATAATTTCCGCGGATTTCATCACTGACCTACCACCTTCCTGTGGATTCACCACGATCTTGGTGGTGGTGGACCTTTTCACCAAGTTAGCCCATTTCATTCCCTGTGAAGGCCTCCCCACGGCCAAAGAAACTGCGGATCTATTTCTTCAACATGTTTTCAGACTACATGGATTGCCCAAGAGTTTAGTCACAGACCGTGGATCTCAATTCACCTCTCGTTTTTGGAAGGCACTACAAAAACTATTGGGCATAGACTCTCGCTTATCTTCAGCTCATCATCCCCAAACCGATGGGCAAACGGAGCGCACCAATGCCACTTTGGAGCAGTATCTTCGCTGTTATGTAAACTACCAACAGGACAATTGGGCTTCTCTGTTACCACTGTCTGAGTTTGCTTACAACAATGGAGTTCAAGCTTCTACAAAAGAAACGCCGTTCTTTGCAAACTACGGCTTCCATCCACGTTTCTTCCCCCCTGTCATTGAAACTTCAGAAGTTCCCGCAGCAGAGGATTGGCTGCAGGAACTCACAGCGGTGCAACAACTTTTGCTCCAGCAACTGGACCAAGCCAAGGAGGACTATAAACGCCACGCTGACAAACATCGCCAGCCGGGCCCCGAAATCAAGGTAGGAGATCGGGTTTTCCTGTCCACTCGCTTCCTGCCCTCCCACCGCCCTTGCCGGAAGTTAGATGCCCGTTTCATTGGCCCCTATCCAGTGGTGGCGCAATTAAACCCCGTGACTTTCAAACTCCAACTTCCACGTTCAATGCGCATTCACCCAGTGTTTCACCGTTCCCTGCTCCTTCCGGCGGATGGTGTGCGACCTGATACAGACCAACCGGCCCTCCCTCCTGTTTTGATGAATGGGGAGGAGGAGTTCGAGGTTGAGGACATTTTGGATTCTCGCTTTCACCGCCGCCGCCTACAATATCTCATTGACTGGGTGGGTTTTGGCCCTGAGGAACGCTCTTGGGAAGACGCCTCCACAGTCCATGCTCCTGATCTAACCCGTCGCTTTCATCAGACCTATCCCACCAAACCGCGACCTCGCGCCTCGGGGAGAGGGCCCCAGTTTGGGAGGGGCCTTGAGGAGGGGGATAGTGTGATGACCCATGGGCCTTGTAGTCCTGCTCAGGACATTGTAATTCCTGATGAAGATGAAAACTTGGGTTTTTTACCTTCCCAGTCTGAACTGGATTCTTCTCAGCCAGATCTTTCCCAGGCAGATCTGGGAACCTTGCACCTGCAAGAAAGTTGTCTCCCAGAAGTATGTCAAACAAGCCCAGAGCCTACTTCTCCCGTGTTCTTGCGCCGGGAGTTTTGTAAACAACAGAGAAGTTTGGAATCAGCTTCGCGCAGGAGTGCGAGGATTGCAGCTAAGAATGTGGCCAATTAAGACTGCTTCTCGTGAGAATCTTTGGGGAGTCTCACATCTGGTCTCAGAGTTTAGCTTTCGGTTCTGATTCCCAGAGAACTGCTTCGGCGGGAAAGTTAGACTCTATTTAGGTGTTTTACCCGCGTAGTAACTTCGCGGAGTCAATTCGTCAGCCTACGGAGCAAGTTGTGTCTGGACAGCACGCTCCGATTCAAGCCTCGCTCCTGCTCAAGCCTTGCCTTGCTATCCAGCCTTCGCCTTGCTTCCCAGCCTTTGTTTATCTACGGACTTTGCCTTGTTTCCCAGGACCAATCCTTGCCTTGTTCCACGGATTTTACCAAGTTATTCCACGGACCTTGTTCTTGTTCTTAAGTTACCCTGTTCCACGTTCAAGCCTTGTTTCAAGTATCAAGTTATTTCCTAGCCTCGCTCAAGTTTCATGGACTAAAGGACCTTGTCATCTCCCCTCACTTTGCTTGGCAAAGTGAGTGTTTCGGTTATTGGATTACAACTTTGGACCTTAATATTTCTTATTGGACATTGCTTTTTTGGACTAATTCTGACCTTTCCTGAAAGGTCTAATTCTGGACTATTTTCTACACTTGTTTTTATTAACTTTATATATTCCTTCAATAAAGATATTAGATAGATTCTGGCCTCTGTGTATGGTTATTGGTGCTCTGCAGCCTGGGTCTTGACACTGACAGGCTCCAGATCCTTCAGAGCATTCTGGAACCTACTAGGTTCCATAAGTCTTCTTGGGCGAGCCCAAATCGGCTCGGCGCCCTTGCCAGGTGGGTAGGCATGCTCCAGCCTGACTCTTAGGGCACAGTGATCCGACCATGGAACCTCTAAAATAGAGGCTTGGGTCACTTGAATTCCTGCGCTGAAGATCAAGTCTAGCGTATGTCCTGCTTGATGCGTGGGCCCAGTACTGCAGAGCAAGAGTCCTAGTGTCTCCATGGTAGACACTAGGTCCATAGCCGCTGCTGAGCAAGAGTCCGTATCAGCGTGGACATTGAAGTCCCCCAGGACAACAAGTCTGGGGAATCTCAAGGACCACTCCGACACAGTCTCGAGCAGCTGGGATAGGCTGTCTGCTGGTGCACTAGGCGCACGGTACACCAGCAGAAAGGCCGTGCTCTCAGGGGAATCCCACACCAGACCAACACATTCAGTGCCAGAGATGTCCACAACAGGAACTGCCCTAAGAGAAAAGCTTTCTCGGGAGAGCATAGCCACCCCACCCCCCCGCCTCCCACTCCGCATCTGGTGGGTGATTACATAACCTGGAGATGTTATTTCCTGGAGTAGGATCTCGTCCCCCTCTTGGATCCAGGTTTCAGTGATACACACTAGGTCAGCTCCCTGGTCAGTAAGAAAATCTCTGATAGTAGCAGTTTTATTCCTTATGGACCTAGCATTCACCAACACCAGGGTAGGAGGGGAGGAAACTGGTCGCCTGTCATAGGTGCACTTGGGGATAGGCCACAGGTCAGAGGGGGGCCGAGTCTTCCGTCGACTCAGCCTCCCTCTAATATTCGGCCTGAGCCTACCGTCATATCTCCCCCTCCCAGAGATCGTAGGAATTCCCATACACAGACCTACTTCTCTTGGGGGCTCTACAGCAGAAACTAGGTGCCCAATGTTCGACTGGCCCCCTGAAAAGGAGGTGGGGCATGGCCAATTACCAAGTGGTCATAAATAGAGCCCTCAAAGTAATGAGGGGCAGGTGTAAAGGCCAGAACACCCGGCCAGCATTGTGGGTGGGGGGGTGATCTAGGGGACGTCAAGTCTAGGTTCCCTCGAGAGTGTTGGGATAAGTTCTTAACTCCACCACACCGGGAGGTCACTCTCTCTTTTATGTCCACAGTTCTGATACTCGAATCCCAGGTACTAGTGTTTTGGGGGCGTGCTCCCTTCTCCATATTAACAGATCTAGAACCACTTGGTGGAACATTGGCCAATTTGTGGGAGAAGGGAGTAGTTGCAGGTCTTGTCCGGTTACCGAATCCTACTCCCCAGAAGATTCTAGTCTTAAATTTCTTTTGATGACAGCCACGTCTCTGAGACCTACGATTTGGAGGCTTACCGGTTCCCATCATTGTATATTTGTCCATGTCTGGGGCTTCAGGTTCTCCAGAGTCTGTGGTCAGACCATCTTGGCCCGCTGCCAATCCAGCACTCTGCAAAGTGCCAGGAACTCCCTCTGCTAGAAAAATAATTTGTTCTGGTTTCTCACCAGAAGTCCGGCGCATATCATGGCAGCGTTTCTGTCTCCAGTCGGTGTGACCCGCACGCCTGTGCCGAAGCTTTTTGGGGTTTGGAGAAGAAGGCATGAGCTCACCGATGGCGTCCCCAAGGTCAGCCGCCATCTTTGGTGCTTGCCTCTTTGACAGGGAGAGGCAGCGACGTCGTTGGGGGCTTCCACAAAAGGGGGGCACTGAAGGAGAGACAGGCACCCGTCCAAGGATCTCTGTCACATCCAATGCGTCCATTTCAGGCAGAGAGGGCCAGTCCTTTTCCTGTCTGGTGGTCCCAGGGGGTCCCTGCCCAGACCAGGGACATGGGTTGGTCGGCCCAAGATCAAGAGGGCATAGACCACCAAACAAGCAGCCATGGGAAGCTGACTCTAAAATCTCCCCCTTCGGCATCGAGAGCGCATCCTGGCTCATCATGGGACTCTCAAATGGCTCTCCAGTTTCCAGCGAAGCTCTTCGCAGAATTGAAGAAGGCTCCATGGGGTGGTCCCGGTTTTGAGCCCAAGCTAGGACTCTGGCATTCTGAGGGTCAGGATCCAATGAATTCCATATGGTTCTCCCTTGTGTGTAATCTAGGGATTGAGCTGATGGGTGGTTCAGTAGGCAAAGCAATCTCCCAAACCGATTAAGCTGATCGGCCAGTTGGTTGAATTCTGCAAACAGCAGACTCACCAATCTTGAATCTGATCTTCCACCATCTTGACCAGGTCTCTGATCATCCGAACAGTTTGAGCGGTCTGGCCCCTTCAGATTTTCTTCCAGGGGTTTCGGTAGATCCAAGATCGCATTCAGATCCAGGAATCGCACGGGGCTGTTTGTGGTCCCCTCATGGAGATCCACTGAGGCCCGAGAAACCTGGAAAACTTGAGGAGACTGGGGAACCTGAGGAATCTGAAGATCTTCCCTCTCAGGACTCAGGTATATATCACGAGCCTTGTGGAATTGATCAGGGAGTGGTGTCAGCTCCCCAACCCTCAAGGGCTCAAATCTGTTGGTTAAAGTGATAGCTGTCTCTTCAGGCGTCCTTGAGGCTTGAGCTTGGCGTGCAGCTGCAGAGTCCTCTAAGTAACTTTGTTTTAGTAAGATAGATTCACCTACTGGCTTTGGAGATGTTTTCTTTCTTTTACAATCCTTCTTATCATCTTGAGAGCCCTGAACAATTGGTAAGGCAACTTTTTTCTTCCTATTAGGCATTTTCTTCCTATTAGGCATTTTAACTGTGCCTCGCGTCTCTTCTTGTTTGTCTGAAGGATTATCAACAGCCTAATTAGTTTCTCTTCCTCCCCGGTTTCATAGATGTGGTTTGGAAAGTATAGTTTAAAAATAGCTGATAAAATGTTAATAAAACAATAGAACAGATATTTAAAACATTAAGTAAAACTTAAAAGACAGGCTGGGGAGTTTCACTACACAGCCGTCCTCAGCGCCATTTTTATCCATTAGAAGTTTCCATATATATGATAAAATAGCATTGGGGAAAATAAAGAATAAAAAGAGAAAAATAGGGGTAAAAGTGAGGGGGCAGATAGAGGGAAGACAGGGATGGAGGAAAAGAAAAAGAAGGAAAAAAAAAGAAAAAAAAATTAATTAAAATAGGACTTCCAGGTCATCCGGTGGGATTGGTCTTCTGCTCGTACTTCTTTCTCCTTCTTCATCCAATCTTTTTCCTTTTGTGTGTGTGTATATCTGAATGTGTGACCTCTTTTTTATTCGTTTATCCTTTCTCCTTCTTATTTATGTAGTTCTCCACTTGTTGCCAATTTGTTTCTTTTCTTGGCTTTCTCTGTTGTTTAGACATTAAAAAGGTTAATCTGTCCATATTTTTTATTTCTAAAATTTTAGTTAGCCAATCTGTTTTATTAGGAATTTCTTTTTGTCTCCAAAATCTCCCATATATAATTCTAGCTGCCGTTGTTAAGTATGTTATTATCTTTTCTTCATTTGAACCTGGGGGGAAGTTTGAAATGCCTAATAGGTATATTTCAGGTGTTTTGTTAAACTTTTTATCCAAAATGATTTGTGTACTCTCATGGATTTTTGTCCAGAATTCTTTTGCTCTTTTACATGTCCACCAAATGTGGAAGTATGAACCCTCTTCCTCTCTACATTTCCAGCATTTTGAGCTCATACTTTTGTTTATTAGTCCTAATCTTTTGGGTGTTATATGCCATCTGTAGAACATCTTCGTCCAGTTTTCCTTTAAGTCATATGAATATGTAAGTTTTAATTTCCTACCCCAGCATGCCTCCCATTCTTCCAATTGTATCGATCTCCCAATATTTCTCGCCCATTTAATCATGCAATCTTTAATTATTTCAGTTTCCGTATCCCATTCCAGTAGTATTTTATATATTTTCGATAATTGTTTTTCTTTCTGTATTAAAGATTCTATCCCATCTATTATTGTTTTCCATAAAACCCATAGTTTTGTCTTTTTTAAAGAGATCCTTAAGTTGACCATACTGTAGCCATGATATGTTTGGATACTTTATTTTTATCTCTTGTTGTGTTTTTAATATATGCTCTGAATCCTGTTTCTTTATTAGTTCATCATATTTTGGCCACCTTGACCATCCCAATAGCCTCCTTTGTGATGCTTCTAAGGGTGATAACCATCCTGGGGTTTTATTATGCATTCTGGTTTTGTATTTTTGCCAGGTTTTTATTAATGCTGATCTAATTATATGATTACAAAAGTTTTTCTCTAATTTGGTTCTGTCATACCATAGGTATGCATGCCACCCAATCCTCAGGTCAAAACCTTCTAGATTCAATATTTTTCTATTTTTTATTTGTATCCAATCTCTAATCCATAACAAATTGGTTGCTTCATAATAGAGTTTCAGGTTGGGTAGTGCCAGGCCTCCTCTACTCTTCTCATCTGTCAAATTTTTTATTTTAATGCGGGGCTTCTTCCCATTCCATATAAATTTACTTATGTCTCTGTTCCAATTGATAAAATTTTTCTGATTCCTTAAGATTGGGAGACACTGAAACAAGAATATCATCTTTGGAAGTATATTCATTTTGACAGTTGAAATTCTTCCCAATAGTGAAATTTTTAGGTTTCTCCAAGTTTCTAATTCTTTTTTTATCCCCTTCCATATTTTCTCATAATTATTTTTCAGTAGTTGGATATTTTTTGGTGTGATGTCTATCCCCAGGTATTTGATTTTAGAAGTTATCTGTATACCTAATTGCTCTATTATGCTGTCTTGTTTTTTCTTTTGTATATTTTTCGCTAAAGCTTTAGTTTTGTTTATGTTCATTTTGAAGCCAGCCACTTCCCCATATTCTTTAATGGTCTCAATCCATTTCCCTCCTTTCTTTAACGGTTCCTCTATAAAACAAATCAGATCATCTGCATAGGCTCTTATTTTATAATTGACACCTTGTATCTCTGCACCCTGTAATTCTTTATTTTCTCTAATTTTATTAAGTAATATTTCTAATGACATTATGAATATTAATGGTGACAACGGGCAGCCCTGTCTTGTCCCTTTTTGAATTTTGATTGGTTCTGTTTCTATTCCATTTACTATAATTTTTGCTGTCTGATTTTGATAAATTGCTTCTAATAAATTTTGAAAATAATACCCCATGTCTAATTCTTGAGCTAGAAATTTGAAAAAATTCCAATTCACCCTGTCGAATGCCTTCTCAGCGTCTATAGCTAGAAATAATACTTCTCTTTGGCTATTTATTTCGTAATATTCTATTAAGTCTAAAACTATGCGGATGTTGTCCTTAATGTGTCTGTTAGGAAGAAATCCTACTTGATCCTCTTTTATCCAGTTAACTAGGAAATTTTTTAATCTCTCAGCCAATATATTAGAGAAAATTTTATAATCTATGTTTAGCAAGGAAATGGGCCTATAATTCTTGATCTCTTCTGGATCCGTATTTTCTTTGTGTATTACCGTAATTGAGGCTTCCTTCCAAGAATCTGGCATTTGTCTTTCATTTCTTATTATATTCATTATGATTTGGAGATGTGGTATTAATTCATTTTCAAATGTCTTATAGTATATTGCAGATAGACCATCCGGTCCTGGGGCTTTGGATCCATCTAATTTTTTAATCACATCTTTTATTTCTTTTCTTGAAATTTCTTTATTTAATACTTCCCTTTCCTCGGTTGTTATTCTTTCTAGTTTTAGTTTCCCCAAGTAGCTTGTAATGTTTTCTTCTGGTATCTTATCCTTCTCGTATAATTTACTATAGAATTTAAAGAATTGATTTGCAATTTCTTTCTCTGTAAAATAATACTTCTCTCCAATTTTTATTCTATTTATATATGTTGATTCCCTTTTTTTCCTCAGTTTCCTTGAAAGCCACCGGCCCAGCTTATTTGCATTTTCAAAGAAATCCTGTTTTATATACTTTAGTTGTTTTGCTCTCTGTTTTAATTCTAAGTGTTCTCTATTTTTTTGTCTTATTATTAATTCTTGAAGAAGTTTATTATTCTTAGGGTTCTTTTTTAATTTGTTCTCAATTTCCGTTATTTCTTCCAATATCTGCTTTAATTGTTCCTGTTTTTTTCTCTTTTTTTGGGCACTTTGTTGTATAAAATAACCCCTCATAGTGGCCTTACTCGCTTCCCATACTATCATTGGTGATGTTTCCTGATTGTTATTAATCGTAAAATATTCTGCTATTAACTTCTTATTTTTCTCGATATCCTCTTTCTTTTTTAGGAGATTTCCGTCTAATCTCCATTTCCATTTCCCCCTTTTTTGGTTTAATATCAATTCTATCGGGCTGTGGTCTGTATCTATCATAGGTAAAATCTTTGTTTTCGTTACTTTAGGGCTTAGTGATCTTGATATCCAAAACATGTCGATTCGGGACCAACTTTTATGTCTTGCTGAAAAAAAAGTATAATCCCTCTCCTTTTCGTGTTGTAACCTCCATATATCTACCAGATTATATTCCTCCTTAAATTTCTTAAATTCTTTAGATAATGTTCCCTTATTTTTCCTTTTTTCCTTATCTGTTCCTGGGTTTTTGTCTATTTCATTATTTAAGACTCCGTTGAAGTCTCCCATTAGTATTATCCCATCAAATTCCTTATCTGTTAATAATTCTTTAAGTTTTTTCACAAATGTTGTTTTTGACTCATTTGGTGCGTAAATATTACACACTAATATTTTTAAATTTTCTAACTTTATTGCGACCCCTAATATTCTACCCTCGTTATCCTTAAAACTTAATTCAGCGGGAATTTTAGATTTAATGTATGTGACCACAAGTGGAATTCTTGTCCTAATTTTTGTTGTAATAAAAATTTAGCATGGGATTGTTTTATATGTACTTCCTGTAAAGAGATTATATCATAATCCAATTTATTGAGCCTACTAAATATTTTATTCCGCTTCTGGGGTGCGTTCAGTCCGTTTACGTTGTTGCTATACAATTTTAACTTTCTACTCATACTCATTCTTCTTCTTTTTCATTTAGATCCTTCCCTTCCTCCTCTGAGGGGTTGATTGAGTTCTCGTCAGTAACTTCTTCTACCTCTCCCTCTTCTTCTGATTTGTCTTCTCCTATTGGCTGTTCGTTTCTTAGTTGTTTTTTTCCGTCTATTTCCTGTCTTTTTTTGTTGTAATTTTTCCGTCCGGGTTTTCCTCTCATCGTTCTGTCATCCTGATCTGTCTCCTCCTCTTCCTCCATCTCCTTTTTAATCCGTTTGTAAAAATGTTGTGCCTTCTCCTCTGTTGTAATCCAATATTTCTCTCCTTTGTATGTAGTCATCAAACCCTCTGTTTTTTCCCACCGAAATCTAATATTATGTCTTTTCAATTCCTCTACTAGGAAGAAGTATTTTCTTCTTCTATTTATGGTGTCCAGGGGGAATTCTCTCAGTATTACCACCTTTTTCTCTTTAAATTTGACGTAATTTTCATTATTCAGTTTCAATATTTCATCTCTATAGATTTTCTTTGTGAAGTTCACTATTACATCTCGTGGTGTCTTGTTTCTTTTTGCGTAGTTTGTGTTGATTCTGTAAACTCTGTCTATTCTGTTTTCTATCTCCTCTATTGGGCATTGGGTAAGGTTGGCCATAATCTCTACTACCACACTTCTTATATTTTCTCTTGATTCTTCGTAGATGTTTCGTAGTCTCAGTTGGTATTCCATTTCTTTCATTTCCATCAGTTCTTGTTTTGTTTCGATTTTATTAGTTTTTCCTTCTAATATATGTACCTCTCTTTGCAGTTTTTCGTGTGATTTTCTGAGTTCTGCTTTATCGCTTTTTAATTCTTTTAGTTCTTGACTTATACTTCCTATTTCTTGTTTCATTCCTTTCAATTCATTTTTGATTTCTTTCTTAAAGTCTAACATCTGCTCTTGAGCCAGTTTTTGGTAGGCATCTTGCTTCTCTTGCATCCTATGAAGTTCTTTGAGAATCATCTCAGTCATCTCTTTAACTTGCGATTCTTCCGAGAATGATGCTCTTTTCTGCGTCACCCTCAGGTCCTTTATTTCCTTCTCGCTTCTTAATTTATAAGCCATTTTCCTTATAATATCCACAGTGTGTACTCTTAGAATTATTTTAGTTCCACTAAGGTCTGCGCGTATCTAAGGCGTAAGGAAACAGTGTAAGGTGACTAATATTTGATATTTGGTATATTATAACGTTGTGGTATTCCCCGGATACGGGATTTTATTTTTATTTTTTCCCCGTATATCTATATAATATAATATACCTCTGTATGAAGTCTCACAGATTCTGCTTTATAAACTATTTACTTAAACAATAAATGCTGGTGAACAATTGAAGAGATTATAATATGCTGCAATCTACTCGAGTTCTAGCAGCAGAGCTAAGGGACATTCTGTTCCAGGTTTGCAGAATGAATGAACTATTTGCAGTTTTTATGTACTGTTTACAGTTTCACTTCTTCCTTCTTTTGTCTTTACTTTTTCTCTTTTTCTCTCTTTTTTTTTTGTTTTACCCTCCAATTTCCGGAGCTCACCTATATGGAGATGTTTTCCGGCTTCCCTTCTCTTCTCGCGTGTTGCCTTCCTTCTTTTTTTTTTCCTGTGTCCTCTCACGTTTCCCCCCCTTCCTCTTCTCCTCTCTGTTTCGTTTTTTTTTTCCCTTGACTGCGTGTTGGCGCGTCAGTGCCCTCTCTCGCGAGAGTTCTTCCTCTCCCCCTCCAAGGTCTCTCCTCCTCTGGAGCTCGTTCACGCCTCTCCCTCTGTTCGATCCTGCCGATTCACTATTGTCTTAATCTCGCCAGCGTTTCCAAGGTCAGTCCTTTATAGTCGCCATCTTCAGTCTTAAGAATCCAATGCAACTTTAGTACAATTCTATTAAAACAGATTTTGCTCTAATTATATGTTACATCAGTTCTCTTGCGCCTGCGTTCTTTGGCAAGCAAGTGTTTTATTCCTTTTATTTTATTTTATTCTTCCAGGTCATTAGGTCCCCTGTTGTCTCTCTCCGTCTGAATTCTTATATTATTCAATTAGTTCAATTGATAGTAGTATGAATGAATGAAGTACTCTTACCCTCCTACCGAAGCGACCTTCTTTCTTTCTTCCTTTTATACCTCTTCCTTTTTTTTTAATTTCTCTTCTTGTGGTGATGTGGTGGCGATGAGTGTTCCGTCTGCCTGTCCGGCAGTCGGTTCGCCTCCTCCCGAGGTTCGCCGTACCCTATGGGGATTGTCCCGGACCCTTTTAGGATCCCCCCCTTGATGGAGGGGTTCCTTTATGGGCCATCGGGTTCCCCGTGGGTTGCGCAGTCTCCCCGCTTCAGTCCGCCAGGGGAGAGGGAGCGTCCGCTCTACCCAACCAACGGGAAGGCTGATCCTCTAGCAGAGCTTCAGAGGATCCGTCTCATCGCCATATTCCCACACCGGAAGTCCCTGACGTCTGTCTTTCTGATGTATTACATTGCAAACTCCTTGGGGCAGGGACATTTTCACCTTGCCCTGAAAACACAATGTATATGGATGGTACGTTGTGTTTTCAGGGCAAGGAGTTCCATTAATATTGGTTTTTTAAACTGAGTTCAGTAATCTTTTCCAAGCAGAAATCCTTGTCCTGTCTATATACTGTCTATAAACTGCAGCTGATGGACTTGTAGCTTTAATTAGTAAAGGTAAAGGTTTCCCCTGACCTTAAGTCCAGTCATGTCTGACTTCTGGGGGTTGGTGCTCATCTCCATTTCTAAGCTAAAGAGCCGGCATTGTCCATAGACACCTCCAAGGTCATGCCGGCCACATGACTGCATGGAGCGCCGTTACCTTCCCGCCAGAGCGGTACCTATTGATCTACTCACATTTGCATGTTTTCGAACTGCTAGGTTGGCAGAAGCTGAAGCAACAGCGGGTGCTTACTCCGCTCCCGGGATTTGAACCTGGGACCTTTCGGTCTGCAAGTTCAGCAGCTCAGCTTTAACACACTTCACCATCGGGGCTCCTTTAATTAGCCTTAGGTTATTTAAGCAGGTTCTGGTAAGGCCAATAAGAGTAGTTTAAGGCGATTCCTGGTAGAACTAAATTTCAGCTTCTGTTTTACTTCTAGGAGTTGCTCTAAGCTAATTATGCCATCAACCTAGACTTTCATCAGCTTGAATAGCATTAGTATGCAGCATGTTCTTGAGACTATTTGCTCAGCCATATATGATTTAAGCACACACAATTATCATATTGTTTTTACATATGTGAAAAAATAAACACATTTACATTTCTACCTGTAGGAAGCTTAGGTGCTCTTGATTATATAGAAAGCAAAACAGATTTCTGCTTTGATTTTTATATAATGAAAGGATTCACATGATACCCGGGCATGGGTTACCTGATGAGTGCTTTATGTATTGGAGTGGAGTGTAAGTCAGCTTTTCTGCTGTTTACTTAGGAAATCCTTGAGGTTCAAGCCTAACAATTCCTGATTGCCAATTCATACTTTATCTAGATTCAGATAAAATTCTAGGTCCCAGAAATCTATAATATAGACTTAACAGTTCTTTGACCTTTAGGAGTTCCCCCCTTTCCTTCCCATGGGGAATACCAGAATTATGTGTGATTAGTATAACTACAGAAAATGCAATCCATCACTAATGTTTCATATGGAGGTTGAGATAAGGCTTGATGACAGCATTTAGTCTCTCCATTAAAAGCTAACCACAATTAATGATAACTATTACCCTCTTTGAAATGTACCACTGAGCTTTAGTTATTTGTAAATTGGGAGAGTCAAGGGTGAGGAAGACTTCAAACTTGGCAATCATTATATTAGTAACATGTAGCACCACAAAGGTGTAAGAAGGTGGGATGGTTGGAAGTGATTTAGCAGTCCCTTCAAAATGAGATCCTGGATTTTCTTTCTACTTCAGATGCTAGCATCTGATGAATTGGAGTGAAATCTACAAAAGCTTATGCTAAAATTAATCAATTAATCTTAAAGATGCTATCAATACATCTATCTATCTATCTATCTATCTATCTGTCTATCAAAATAACATGACTGTCTCTTATAATAATGTTGTGAGTAGGATCTTTCATGGTGCAGTGTTCCATGATAATCCCATATGGGGATCTGTGCTACATCTGTAATATCGGCATTCTCTGGCCTCAAGGTTTAACTGCATATGGTAATTGTGTGGCTGTTGAAGAGCAGGGGAAGATCCATGGGATCACTGAGTTAGAAAGACCGCAAGGGTCATCCAATCTAATGCCATCTGCCAGTCACTCCTGACAACTGACCATTCAGCCTATAGTTTAAAACCCTCCAGAGAAGGAAACTCCACGATACTCTCAAGCAACGTGTTGTGACATTCAACAACTCTTACTTGATTTTTGTAAAACATTTAGGCAGAATCTCTTTTCTTGCTATTTGAACACATTGTTCCATTGTGCCCTAGTCTCTAGAGCAGCCTGCTTCATCAGTATATGGCTATGTTCTCATAATCTGACACAGAATTACTTTATCTGGTGAGAACTGGTAAGATCCTCTGGAGGTTTTAGCAGCTGATATAATCATTCTACCTCTGGCTTCAGGGATATAGCCAGATATTTATCTGTCCCTGTTTTCCATAGAATGAAAAATAGAAAGAGTACTATGGTGGTCAAACAGGGAATTGGTGTAGAGCTTTGTGTTTTGTGGAAAGTGGAAAAGAATACAAACCTCCACAATACTAAAAAAAAGGACATGCACATTATTGCATTGGATATATGGTGGCATATGCTACAGCAGGCTTGCATAACCTGTGGTCCTCCAGATGTTTGAGCCTCCAACAACCAGAAGTCCTCACAACTTTGTCCAATGTTAAGGAATTTTGGGAGCTGTTCCGTCCCCCAGGACGATGGTTTGCCTTACCTATTGGTCGTTTGTTTGTTTTCCCTCCTTTACATTTTGTTTGAGCCTCTGGCTGCAAAAGCCTAGGAAAAATGGCTTGGAATCTGCAAGAGCTGGCTGCAGTTTTCTTTGCAGTGATTGGTCAAAGAATGCAACATCTTAGGACCGCCCTTTTTACCAGGGTCTAGTCTCCATTTTGGAGCTTCATTCTGGCTATAGTCTTCCAACGTGCTGGAGCTGTGCAAGGCTAACTGGGACAAATCATCCTCAAAACCAGGCCAATCTAAGCCTATCCAAATTAGATAAGTATTGAATTATATTGATCTGGAATAGGAAATCTAGTTGGAGGAGCAGGGTTATTCTGTCGCTTCTAGAACTAATCTTTGCTGTAAAGATAGGGAAGGAAAGAGTTTCTCCTTCTAATATAGGCAGCGTGATTAGGGTATAGTGGTTTTATAATCACCTTTGCTTTCTGGAACCAGGGATAATTCTGTACCTAAAACCTATAGAAATTTGTTTCATTTTCTGCAACTTTAAGATCTGTGCCAGGTTTACAACCTTGTATGAATAAACATCCTTTTTTGAAGTTATCCAGACTCAGTCGTTCAATATCTATAGGACAGCTTATAGGGATTTGCAGTTCGCCCGGATAAAGGACAGCACGTTTCAGTTTTATAGTTTTTTATTGTCCGGCGGACGGCACAGTTTTGAGGGAGATCAGCGGTTTTTCCGCTTCAGCTAGCTTGCACGGCTTTATAGTTTTTTTATAGTTTAGGAAGTTTTAGTATAGGCTGCGGCTTTTCCGCCTGAGCTCAGTCTGCATACCTAAAGTCTCTACCAGCGTCTGAGGCAGTGGAGCCCGCTCTCAGACCTGAAGGAGTCAAATAGTGGGGCTCTATTTCCTTGCTATTTGGCTCGCGTGTGCGCACGTAGCCCAGTGGCTTTCTGGGTTTGCACAGGCTGTGCAGTTCCCAGCAACGTCCAGGGCTCCCTCGGCGGTAGACCTCGAGCCGCGGAGCACCAGCGACAGTTCTTTGGCTGGCTCTGAGGCGTGGAGCCCACCAGAACCAGGCTAGAACCTGGACAGGCCTGGCAACGCTGCTGCGAGTTCGGCCGGAACACTCAACCGGCTTTGACAGCCTCTTCATCAGGAGTTCGGCCGCAGCACTCGGCCGGCTTTGACCTGCCTCATCGTCCTGCGGTGGTGACCTGCCTCATTGACCTGCGGCGGTGACCTGCCTCATCGTCCTGCGGTGGTGACCTGCCTCATCGTCCTGCGGTGGTGACCTGCCTCATCGTCCTGCGGTGGTGACCTGCCTCATCGTCCTGCGGTGGTGACCTGCCTCATCGTCCTGCGGTGGTGACCTGCCTCATCGTCCTGCGGTGGTGACCTGCCTCATCGTCCTGCGGTGGTGACCTCCCTTCACAGCGGGGAGGAGGCGTCTTTTCTCTCCTCCTTTCCAAAGCCAGCCTCGGTGCTCCTTCGGCGGCAGGCCTCGAGCCGCAGAGCAAGAGGTGCTTGAAAATTTGGCGAAGTCGCCATTTTGGCAGTTTGAGTCACTCGGGCAAGGGAGGTATCAAGTGGCAAGTTGCTGTCAGTTGGCATTTTGCAGCTTGCCCACTAAAATCTGGCGCCAAAGGTCACAATCTTTGTAAAGTATAGTTACTTAGTGATATATATTGCTATGGTTAAGTGTTGTGCATTGTATTATATATTGCATTTGCTTTTATTGTAAATTTACTTGCTGGTATGTTGTATTTGCTTTTGTTGTAAATTTACTTGCTATTAAGAATACATAATGTCTATGCAATTTCAAGATGATACAGATGGTATACCTCCTTCTGAGGCTGAAAGTAGGAATGAAAGGCCCCAAAGGATAAAGCACCCTTCAGCCAAGATGCTAGCCCATCTAATAGATGAAAAGGAGCTCCTCCATGTGAGGTTAGGTTCGGCATGGGAGCGAATTGTAACATTGATGGACAGAATTGAGAGCTTGGGTATTACAAGGGTGCCATCCATATTACAGACCGACCTTGAAGAGACCTTCGGTCTCTGGAGGGGTTTGGTGTCTAATATAGTCCAGGTCCTCGAGCGCATTAACGCCAAGGATTCAGAGTTAGAAATAGTGAGTGTCTTAGCTGACACTAATGAGAAAGAAAATAAGGTGAGGGCAATTCTAGATGCCTTGGAATTTAGTTCTCCATCTGTTAATCTAAGGTCTGAGCCAAAAGGAAATCAGTCTTCCTTAAGCAGCCATGAGACCAATCTTTTAAAATCACCTGCTGTGGCACTTAGTCTTAAGTCCAACCGCTCTAGCCAGGTATCTAAACTAAGGGAGTGTGCATCATCTAAACATAGCCACTCTAGCAAGTCTTCTGCTGCTGGGAGTGCCATCTCTTCCCTAGCTGCCTTGCACATTAAGGAGGCTGCATGTCTAGAGCTAAAGAGCAAGGTAGCGGGGGCGGAGGCTGATGCTAAGGCAGCTGATCTCACCCTTCCCTTTAAAGAAGAAGAGCAACGACTGCAAATAGAACAGGCCCGTAGACAAAGCGAAATGCAAATAGAACAGGCCCGTAGACAAAGCGAAATGCAAATAGAACAGGCCCGTAGACAAAGCGAAATGCAAATGGAACAGGCCCAAAGGCAAGGTGAAATAGAGATGCTTAGAATAAAGATGGATGCCGCAGCCAAAAGGGTAAGGGCTGAGACTTTGGCCAAGGCCCTAATTGAGCCACTCACAGAAGAAAATGTAAGCCAGTTACCAATACAGGACCCTTCTGCCAAAGTGTTTGCGCACCTTGGCAGCATGTACAGCCAGTTTTCGGATGAGGAACAGGGAGACTTCTCTCCTTACCCAGAGCAGGGCCCCAAAGTCACTTTTGAGTTTCCTGCAGAGCAGAGCGTCATAGCGGGGAGCTCACCCTTGCTCGAGCTACCTGTGCCTCCTGCTAAAACCCTAGGTCAGTCAATCAGGGCCTCAAGGCCGAGCGCTAGTTGGCCCCTACAGACAGCTGCACAGGGAACCATCGATTCGTCAGTGGTCGATGTCATCCCTCCAAGAGGCCAAAGGTTGACGCAAGGTACACGGTGGGAGTCCACTCCACAACAGCAAACTCCTCAATTGTTCCCTTCGACGCCGGAGTCCCAGCTTGTCTCCATCATCAGAAGTCCCAGAAGAGATCTTAAGGACAAGGGTGTCGAAAAGTTTTCGGACAAGCCTGAGGAATTTCTTCTCTGGAAGGCCACCTTCCAGAGAGCAATCAGAGACTTAAAGTTATTGCCTGAGGAAGAACTGACTCTTCTGGCTGCATGGTTGGGCCCAGCCTCATCCTCACAAGTTAAGAAGATCTACGCAGCCCACGTAGCCGATCCCGACAAAGCCCTGGAAAAGGCCTGGGCCAGGTTGCAGCAGAGGTATGGGGCCAGCACAGAGATTGAAGCATCTCTTATGGACAAGCTCCAAAGGTTCCCAGCTTTAAAACTCAAAGACTTCAAACTCTTGTGGGACCTCAGCGATCTCCTTGCGGAATTAGAGTCGGCCAAGGAGAATCCAGAACTGCCCGGTTTGAAGTGCCTCGATCAGCACCTGTCCCAGAGGCAGATCTTGACCAAGCTGCCCTTCACTTTGCAAGAACGCTGGGGACAGGAGGTCTTCAACTACAAGGAGGCCCACTCCCAGGCATACCCTCCATTTTCTCATTTGGTCCAGTTCATCACCAGGGCAGCCAGAGAAAGGAATGATCCACAGACGGGCCTCCCCACCTTATACCAAGGGACCCATCCAGGGAAGGCATCTGAAGTGGACAAGAAACCACCTAGAGAGGCCAATAGACCTGTCAGCGTAAAGGCAGTCGAAACTCAACACAAGACTGATGAACCCAGGTCGGAGGTAAAAGAGTTGCTTTGCCCTATCCACCAAAAGCCTCACAGCTTGGCCAACTGCAGGGAGTTTAGTAGAAAGTCATACAAAGAAAGGCAACAGCTAGTTCAAAAGCAGGGAATCTGCTTTAGATGCTGTGGAGCAACTCCACACTTTGCGTCCAACTGCAAAGAAAACGTCAAGTGTGAGAAATGCAACAGCCTCAAGCATTGCACCGCAATGCACAACTCCAGTGTCATCTCCCACCCCAAAGGGAACGTTTCACCAAAAGAAAAGTCAGCAGTCGAAGACACCGACAAGCCAGTCGTACCAGAGATGCAGGTGGAGGTTTCAGTAGTCGCCTGTACAGAGCTGTGTTCTGACTCGCACCAGTACAGAGTTTGTCATCCTATCTGCCTAGCGGATGTATATCCAGCCAAGAGCCCTTGGCTTAGAAAGAGACTCTATGTGGCCCTGGATTCACAGAGCGACGCCTCCCTGGCTACTCCAGAGTTCTTCCGCATGTTTGACCTTAAAACCAAGATGGTTGACTACACTATGACTACGTGTGCAGGAAAAAAGAAGTTGCAGGGTCGCATAGCATCTGGCTTTGTTGTCTCCTCTTGCGACCAGAAGAGGCAGTTCAAGTTGCCAGACCTGATTGAGTGTTCCTCCATCCCTCGGAACAAAAAACAAATTGTAACTAGAGAAGTTGTGGAGGCTCATCCACATTTGCGACGATTAAAGAATGCCATACCTGCTTTCCGTCCAGATGTGGACATTGCCCTTCTGCTTGGTGCGGACTGTCCGAACTTGTTCTATGTGAACGACCAAGTTAAGGGACCTCCAGGGGCGCCCATTGCTCAGCTGCTACCACTAGGCTGGACAGTTACAGGCCCAGTGTGCATAAACAAGATGCACCCACCATCGTCGTTGGACTCCAATCAAGCACAGGTGCTTAAAGGTGGACGTCCTACACTTGTGCGCAGTTGCCTAAGTCACATCTCAGTCTACTGCCAAGCAATAACTCCAGAGTATTCCTCCATCTTCAAAGTCTCTGAGAGAGACGAAGCCACAGCGCTCTCGAAAGATGAGCAAAGGTTTTCGGACATTATGAATGCTCAAGTCTCACGAAGTGCAGAGGTGAAAGCCTGCAAATCAACCACAGAAATCAAGATGGGCCAAAGATCTTGCCTGGAACCACACCGTTTTGAATGTTTTTCGGAGTGGCACAGTCTTCTTAGAGCAGTTGCTAGGCTTATACATCGTTTAGCTTGCAAAGATAGTGAGCCTTTACAGGTCCAGGATATGATAAAGGCTAAGAGCGTCATATTCAAGTCAGTACAGAGATCTGCTTTCAAGCAGGAAATAGCTAGGCTAGAGCAAGGGCTCAACATCCCTAATCAAAGTCTTCTAAATGAGTTAAACCCATTTCTAGACAAGGAGGGTATTTTGAGAGTTGGAGGAAGGTTAGCCAAAGCTAAACTCAAGGCGTGCATAAAAAACCCCATCATCATACCCCCTAATAGTCACACTGCATTGCTGCTCGTTCGGCATCACCATGAAAGGATCCATCATCAGGGTAGAACTCTAACTGAGGCAGCCCTTAGAAATGAAGGTCTGTGGGTAGTTAATGCCAAAAGGTTGGTCAACAGTTGTATTTTCAAATGTGTCAAATGTCGGCGACTCAGACGAAACTGTCAAAGTCAGTTGATGGCAGAACTACCTCAGGATAGGACTTTGACAGACCCACCCTTTTCCCATGTGGGAATCGATGTGTTTGGTCCTTGGGAGGTTGTCACTAGAAAAACCAGGGGTGGTGTTGTAAATAACAAGAGGTGGGCAGTTTTGTTTACTTGTTTAGTAATACGAGCTGTCCATATAGAAGTCATAGAAGGGATGGACACTTCATCATTTTTAAACGCATTAAAAAGGTTCATAGCCCTCAGAGGGCCAATTAAGTCAATTCGGTCGGACTGTGGCACCAATTTTGTAGGTGCGACCAAAGAACTCAATTGTGTGTCTAGGTTTGGGAGAGACCCAAAGGTTCAGAACTTTACGAATACTGAACAAATTATGTGGACTTTCAATGTTCCTCACGCCTCCCACATGGGTGGTGTTTGGGAGAGGATGATTGGTATTAGTCGCAAAATCCTTAATGCCATGTTTTTGAGTCATAGGTCATTGACGCATGATGTTTTGGTGACACTTATGGCGGAAGTTACCGCAATTATCAACAACCGGCCGCTGGTTCCCCTTACCAGTGACCCTGAGAACTTACAACCACTGACTCCTGCACTTATTTTGACACAAAAGGTGCCAGGATGGAAGGACGTCATGTTGCCAGTTCCGGACGGAACTCACCGTGCCCTGTGGAAACAGGTGCAGTCCTTGGCCAACCACTTTTGGAAAAGGTGGAAAGCTGAGTACTTAAGCCAGCTTCAAGCTAGAAGAATCTGGCAAAGCCCACAGGACAACATTGAGGTTAACAACGTTGTGTTGTTAAAGGACAAAGACTTGCCCCGCCATGCGTGGCCCATGGGCATTGTATTAAAGACCTTTCCTTGCCCGGACGGTAAGGTCAGGAAAGTTCAATTAAAGACTTGCAACAGAGGCAAAGTGTCCATTTTGGACAGACCAATTAGTGACCTCGTGCTGCTTATTGGAGATGTTTAAAGTTCTAGTGTTTGTATTGTTGTGTATACAAAGGTGTTTGTATGTTTTTGATTGGTAAATTCCCACATCCTGGGAATTTAGCGGGGAGTGTTCCGTCCCCCAGGACGATGGTTTGCCTTACCTATTGGTCGTTTGTTTGTTTTCCCTCCTTTACATTTTGTTTGAGCCTCTGGCTGCAAAAGCCTAGGAAAAATGGCTTGGAATCTGCAAGAGCTGGCTGCAGTTTTCTTTGCAGTGATTGGTCAAAGAATGCAACATCTTAGGACCGCCCTTTTTACCAGGGTCTAGTCTCCATTTTGGAGCTTCATTCTGGCTATAGTCTTCCAACGTGCTGGAGCTGTGCAAGGCTAACTGGGACAAATCATCCTCAAAACCAGGCCAATCTAAGCCTATCCAAATTAGATAAGTATTGAATTATATTGATCTGGAATAGGAAATCTAGTTGGAGGAGCAGGGTTATTCTGTCGCTTCTAGAACTAATCTTTGCTGTAAAGATAGGGAAGGAAAGAGTTTCTCCTTCTAATATAGGCAGCGTGATTAGGGTATAGTGGTTTTATAATCACCTTTGCTTTCTGGAACCAGGGATAATTCTGTACCTAAAACCTATAGAAATTTGTTTCATTTTCTGCAACTTTAAGATCTGTGCCAGGTTTACAACCTTGTATGAATAAACATCCTTTTTTGAAGTTATCCAGACTCAGTCGTTCAATATCTATAGGACAGCTTATAGGGATTTGCAGTTCGCCCGGATAAAGGACAGCACGTTTCAGTTTTATAGTTTTTTATTGTCCGGCGGACGGCACAGGAGCTGAAGTTCAAAATACCTGGAAGGCCATAGATTGTGCAGACCTGTGCTTCAGAATGCCAGCCTATTTGTGTTTGCGTAAAAGCATTTATGGAAATTGATTTATGAATTGTGAATTTTCTTCTTCTCAGTCTCCTAAATATTTTGCATACCTTTGCTCCTGCTCAATTTAACTTGATTTTTCTAAAATTTTAGATGTGTTGAAATGAAGAAAGCAAGAGATAGCATAATCGGGGCCGACAGAAGCATGTTGGTACAGTAGGGGTTGTAAGCTGAGACAGGACCCTAGGCTAACCCTAAAAGCATTTCTGTAATTTCCCAGATTTTGAAGTTTTTGTAAAGACATTTAAATTCTTAAAGCTATAACTACAGGAGTTAAATCCTATTCAGGCAAATGGGAATTGTGATAGGAATCATGATCAAAATCAACTTGTGATCTTTCTTAAATAATGGGGTATTTATTATTCATAGCATGAACTTAACTGAATATATTTTAAAACTCTTAACTCTAAACTATCTGCCATTTGTATTACTTGCAATTACTTCTGTGAATATGTGTACAGATGTCTGTAAGACAACTTCAGTGTGCTATATTTTTGTCTGAAATACAGGACCTGCTTATATATGAAGAGTCCTATGCAATAATATTTCACATCTTAAGGCTAATAAAATCTTCATGATCCAGTCGCTAAGCAACTTGCAAATGACAGACCCCAGAGTAGGGATAAAAGTGAATATATTGATATTTCCCCCTCCCTTTATGTACAAAAGCAAAAAAAAAATATTCTGTGATTAAATGACAACCTTGATATGAGTGCTTCCACAAGCATTGCATGCTAAATAAATGGTACACAAAAGATGTCATCTGTATCTACGACTGCATTGTGTGCTTTTGCATGTGCAGTTAAGCATCTCTTTTAGTCTGCTGCAGTTGGAATCAACAACTAATATCAAGATGATTGTAAGGTGTCCTTTCTAAACTCATATTTGGCATTTTCCGACATTTCTGCAAATTCAATGTATGACAAACGTGAAGTTTTTTTATTGTTTTTCTATTGTATAATACATATATTCTGCATTTTATACTGTCTTGATGTATATGCCAATCAAGGCTTATTGGATCGGAAGGCATTTCCCAACATGATAATGTAGCTGAAGAGTTCAGAGGTACCAGCAGAATGTGGCTAGCAAGACAAAGATTTCTAATTGCTGAAACTGGTGAATAACTGAATCTTTAGAAAGTTCTGTGTCAGTAAGATTCTGTTGCTTGACTCCTTCCTGTTTAGAAGTGTAAGGAACCTCCATGGGCTGTGTATTCTTCATTTCTCTTCTCAACATTTTGGTAGAGAAGCTAAAGTCATGCTTGATCTAAATTATTTAAGCTCCAGTGTGTATCTAGTTCTGACACCTGCTGGCAAACTGTAGTTCTTTTTCTTTCCTCATTGGAAAAATAACTTTATGGAATATCCACAACGTTCAAGCATGCAGCATGCTTTTCTGCTTATTCTGTTCTGAATATATTATTTGATCAGGGTAGTCATGTAGATCTATCAGCTGTGTTCAGAGTACAGAGCTCTATTCGCTACCTGGAACTCTTTTCCTAGACTATATGGGAACAAGTCAGTGACAAAAGTGGACTTTTCTAATTGTGATATTTGAGATGCAGTGCAACCTTTTTGCTTTTGTAGCCCCATGAGAGTTTAGAAAAGGGATTTCCTCCTTAAAATGGCATCTCCCAGAATAATACAGTCAAAAAGATGTTTTCTAAGTAATGTTTCAGATCCTCTGAGAACTTAAAGATGTATGAGGGCAACTGCATTGACAAGGAAAAATATTACAACTTTCCTGTTTTATTAATGTCCTGCTAGGAAAGCTTTTTATTTTCAGTGAATGTCTATTTTTTGTTTCTCTTCTATACATTTATATGAACTAAGGCTAAGCAGTGGAAGACTTGTGCTTCCTCTCCCGTTCTCTTTCAGGTTTCTATTCTTCTACAAATGGATTAATTCCCATTGCCTCATTCTTAAATGCTTCAGTCCAGGGCAAGGATCCAAATGCCGCATAGCTAATTTCTTAAGGAGTTCAGAAGCCCATTATGTAAAAGAAGTTGACATAATCTTCTCTTACAGGACATTACAATAAAGGTAATAAAATCAGTTAACTTGGAAATAACTAAGGTTGTGGCTTGGTACCAGAAGAGAAACAAAATTGACCCTAAAACATGGTCTAGTGATCCATTTAAATATAAGGTGGGCAAGCTGCCTTCTGTAGTGGAATTCCACTCACTATGATTAGAATCTGATCATACAGAACTGGAAACATTCACTTTCAAAAGAGGTTTCAACTGACTTTCTAATATATCTGTTATTTAAATTTTGTGTTGTAAGTAGACTGAGCAGAGGAGAGTTCCTTACAATAGGGGCTGCCGCAGAGAAGGCCTTGCAAGACTTTTCATAGCTTGTAGGTGAACGAATCTAATATAAATACACATGGTGAAGCGAATCCTTAGCTGTTCCCTGTGCAAGAAAAATAAGATAAAGTAGGTCACATGTGCATATTTAAATTTTGTCTATATTTTTCATAAGTCAACCTATCAGAGTGCTTTCTAGGTGGTTTGAGATTTTCTTGTCTGTCTTTGAAGGAAAATGAGGAAATGATACTTGATTACTTCATTTACAAATCATTTGTGTGCATTTTGACAGAAAAGAATTCACTTCTGATTGGGCAAATTGAGGCTACACCCATTTCAGAGACGGTGTGGAGCATGAAATGGAGCAAACAATGACCTAATTTCTGTTGTATAGAAGAAAGAGTAGGTTACGAGGTTGTGGCACAGGCTGAACTGGTCCAGAGATACTGACAAACCCAGCATCACACCCAGGCTAGATTTTTGTTTCGTCTTTTCTTACTGTGTGGTTGTTGTCTAAGAACTGCATGAGTCTGTTTGCCTTTCTGTTTGAAGCCCTTGTAACACCTGGGATATTTTTTGGAGGTGCAAAAGAGGACCTAGGGCTCTTGTCTACCTTGCCATGAATATCGGCAACCCTGACAGTCACCTTGCCTTGCTAGGCAGGTGGCCAGCTACTAATAAGGAGTTAATATGATGAGATTCCAACCAATTGGAAGCATCATAAAAGGTACATGTTATTTTTACTACTTTGTCATATTTTCTTACATTTTAGTGTATTTTACTTGTTTTTCTTCAGTAGAACATTTCAGGGATGTGCAACACTATGAGAGTTTTACATTGCAACTCAAAAATTAAAGCCCACATTTGTGATGCTCAGATATGGAAGCAGTCTTATTATAAACATGTCAAAGTTACTGTGTTTCTGTCGTTCTTTGATTCTAAGATGCACTTTTTTGCCCATAGAAACATCTCTAAAAATGGGGGTCATCTTAGAATCGCAGGTGGTGAGATATATACTGTGTGTGTGTGTGTGCGCGCACACACACACACGCACACACACACGCACCCACACAGAGGCATATATAAATAAAGGGTTTGTCTTACAATCAATGGTAAATAGATTTGGGCTGTTTTTAAAGTGACATCTTGAAGAATTTATCACTATTGACTATGCCTAAAATGTTTATCATAATTATGGTATGCATGCATGCATGACAGTATCTGCAAAAATTAAGAAAACAATTTATTTAATCTTTTAATAATGTTAGTAATAGTAATAAAAGCATAGTATTAGGTCTCACATAGCCAGTTAAATCAGGTCTTACTTTGGATTATGATCCAGGGCTGCAGTATCCAAATCAAATTTGCACAGGAAGTTCTTCAATCTCTCTATAAGTCTATCTGCCTCAATATTGTGATGCCTTTCTTCTATTGGAACCTGAAAGTCCCTGAGTCAATACATTAATCTTTCTGGGGCCATACAGTTTATGCTCACTCTTAGAAACTTGCTCTTACTCAAGCAGATAACAGATCATTTATGTGAGCTGCCTTTTTTTCATGCAGGGTTGGAAGCCACTGATAGCAATATACTGTGAAGGCTTTGACATATTGCTATAATAACATTATTAAATTGTCCCAGCAATTGTGCATCTCTCTGGCATCCATCTAATATGCAGAATCTCCCAGGGAATCTCAGAGCTGTCAAGTTGCTGCTGTTGGAAAATCTGATTCTGCCGCCTCTTCCCTGTGGGCAGATTTAAATCACCACCTTCCCTTGTTTATATACACAGCTTCACCTTCTCTTCTCTCATCCCACCCTTGCTTATTGTTTTTAGCATTCCTGAATTGCCTTTTAAATATCTACTCCACATATCTGTATATTTAGCCACTGGGAACACTTTCAACTGAGATTTAGTTGTATATTCAGAATGTTTTTCTCCCATTTCTTGTCCCACCGTTTCTCCCAATTTGCTAATGGTGGTGTTTATATTCTGTTGTATTTTTATCCTCATGACAACCCTGTGATGTAGGTTAGACTGACATGCAATGACTAGCCAAAGGTCATCTAGTGAATTTCAGGGCGGCATCTTGGTTGTCTCAGTCGTAATACATTTTTTCCTGGTATTACTCTGACCCAAGAGAAGGGAAACTGTGGTCTGCAGGCTGTTTTGTGGCCTTCAACATCTACAGACTTTCCAGAACTGGTGGTGTTTCACTGGTCTTCATTGAAGATTGGAGGCCAACATGCTTCACTGTGCTCTGTTCTACCCCATTTTATCTCTCTTTTCCCATTTTTGGTCCAAAGGAAATCCCCACTCATCCTAGAAAGTTTAGGGGACAATTTTGCTCCTTCTAGACTATTTTAGACTTCAAAGAAGTGTTCTTTTAAAAAGGAATGTGGGCATTTTGGACAAAGTATTTTTAAAGCTTAGGAGGGGGTGGTTTGGGGCCACATGCAGCTTGCAGGCTATATTTTCCTCATGTCCATTTATCCTTAAGATTGGGTTTTTGTTATCTCCTTAGTTAGAACTCTGTAAATGGTGTAGAGAAGAATGGTGGAGATATGTAACCTGTGACTGACCGAAAGCAGTCAACAGAGGGTTATAAGTGAAACCAATAATTTTCTGTAAGGTTATCTCAAAATAGCCACCTTTCTCGAGTAACATCTTCGTCAAACCTTAACTTAGGGGATACTTTTTTTTTTTACTGATACATTAATTTGTAAATCTTTTGTCCCTGGTGAGTGTAAGAAACTGTTTATAATAGCTATATTTGGCAGTGGATGTGATACTGGACTCCATCCCTTGTTTGATCTTTAGAGATTGAAGCCAACCATCTAACTTATGTTTTCAGGACCACTAACAACACCACAAAGCATGCAGCTGTCCTTTTTTGGTGAGGCCAACAAGTTCCATATCCCACAACTGTAGCCCAAATTATGATATTGCCTGCTGCTTTTGTGTGCTGCTGGATGTCAGGGCCATATTTTCTTGAGTGTATACATGTTGTTATCTATATATATAAAAGAGTGATGGCATCACGGCAATTCACAAAACAACAAAAGTACAGGCCCCCCAACCTCAAAATTTGACAACACAACCCATCATCCACGCCTCAAGGTTGATACAACAAAAAGAAAAGAAAAATAAAGTCCTAATTAGAGGGAGAGCAATAATTTTTTTTATCCAATTGCTGCCAGTTTAGAGGGCTAATCTCTGCCCACTTGGTTGCCTAGCAACCAAGGGACAGCCAGGTTTCAGTTAGGGGACAGGCAGATTTAGGCCTCACTTAGACTTCTTCCACAGATTATCTAATTTGCACTGGATTATATGGCAGTGTAGACTCAAGGCCCTTCCACACAGCTATATAACCCATTTATAATCTTATATTATCTGCTTTGCACTGGATTATCTTGACTCCGCATTACCATATAATCCACTTCAGTGTGCATTTTATACAGCTGTGAAGAAGGGGCCTCAGATAATCCAGTTCTGAACAGATAATATAAGATTAGAAATATACAGTAGAGTCTCACTTATCCAACGTAAACAGGCCGGCAGGATAAGTGAATATGTTGGATAATAAGAAGGGATTCAGGAAAAGCCAATTAAACATCAAATTAGGTAATCGTTATACAAATTAAGCACCAAAACATCATATTATACAACAAATTTGACAGAAAAAGTAGTTCAATGCGCAGTAATGCTATGTAGTATTTACAGTAGAGTCTCACTTATCCAACACTCGCTTATCCAACGTTCTGGATTATCCAACGCATTTTTGTAGTCAATGCTTTCAATATATCGTGATATTTTGGTGCTAAATTCATAAATACAGTAATTACTATATAGCATTACTGTGTACTGAACTACTTTTTCTGACAAATTTGTTGTCTAACATGATGTTTTGGTGCTTAATTTGTAAAATCATAACTTAATTTGATGTTTAATAGGGTTATCCTTAATTCCTCATTATCCAACATATTCGCTTATCCAACGTTCTGCCGGCCCGTTTATGTTGGATAAGTGAGACTCTACTGTACTGTATTTACAAATTTACCACTAAAATATCACAATGAATTTAAAACACTGACTACAAAAACATTGATTATGAAAAGGCAGACTGTGTTGGATAATCCAGAACATTGTATAAGCGAATGTTGGATAAGTGAGATTCTTCTTTAATATGAAATAATTACTGGGATAGAATAATGCAGAACAATATAATCTCTAAAACCAGGACAGTAAATAAACAGGGGAATTCCACACAGGAAACAATCAGGGCCAGCTAACACCTCCCAACAAAGTATTCCCATCATCAAAGTCTGGCAAATCCTGTTTTCTCAGGGCCACAGACAGTAGAAGCACATAAAATATCGCAAACAACATCACTCTGAAAACAAGGGTATTCCAGACAGGAAACAATCAGGGCCAGCTAACACCTCCCAACAAAAAATTCACTCAGGGAGGAAACAGCCAGGCTTTAAATCTGCAAGGCCATTACATCATTTTTCCTAATTGCAGCATTCATACTTGCCTCCAACAAACAAAAAAAACCAATCAGAAATATTGTATATTCACAACCTTTAGGAAATAATATCCCCTGATGGCGCAGCGTGTTAAAGCGCTGAGCTGCTGAACTTCTGGACCGAAAGGCCACAGGTTTGAATTCGGGGAGCGGAGAGAGCCCCCACTGTTAGCCCCAGCTTCTGCCAACCCAGAAGTTCGAAAACATGCAAATGTGAGTGCATCAATAGGTACTGCTCCGGCGGGAAGGTAACGCCGCTCCATGTAGTCATCCCACATGACCTTGGAGGAGTCTACGGACAATGCCGGCTCTTCGGCTTAGAAATGGAGATGAGCACCAACCTCCAGAGTAAGACACGACTGGACTTAATGTCAGGGGAAAACCTTTACCCTTGACCTTAACTACCACCAATTCCTCAATACTTTATTTCCCATACCACCAGACTTCGCCACAGCAACGCGTGGCCGGGCACAGCTAGTGTATCTATAACTTATGCTTATTCTTTGCTGTGAAGCTATGTTACTGTCAGGAAGCTTTTCTTACTGTGTTGGCAGACCTTTTAGCTTAAAGCTTAAGAAGGCTGATACTTCCAAAGCATTGAATAGCTGATCATGAATGTTTGGATATTTTCACTCAAAACAGAGCTAGGAAGTGGGTTTGTAATCCTATAAATTCTTCCTCGTTAAGCTGGTTTCAGAGAAACATTCTTTGCTTCGAACAGGAACATTCTGGTCTGTGTTCATGTTTCACAATTTCGATTAAACTACTCTGTAGCCAAGGCAAATGCCAGCTTGTATTTGCCACTTCAAACACTGCTGTCCTTGATATGCTTCATCTGTCTTTTGTGAAACAAGTTTAATGAAATCTTTTTGTTTCTTTTGGGTTTGGAATGCTGGGTGTGTAGGCTGGCCTGGAGAACACTTGCCTGTCTCTTGTGAAAGGACACTTTGCATTCAACAAACAGCGTCATTGTTTCGTAAAATCTGCAGTCTGTAAATCATAGTGACATTGGGCCCAGTGTTTAAAGTGTGCTAAGAACTGAAGATGCGAATTCAAGCAGGCTGGGTTATCTGAAGTTCTGATTTTCAACAAAGGAATGAAATACATTCTTTGCCTATTTGTCTTGGATTTTCCCCCCCAGTTTTGTGAACAGCACGGGGACAGGTATTTTTTGCTTACTATGGGGTTCTCTAAAAACACAAGATTTTGCTGAAATCTAAAAATACAGGAGCCTACTCAATGAGGACCAAAACTGTCAACAGCATCCGTGGTGAAACAAGGAAAGAAAAATTAAGGAAAGGTAAAGTATTGTTGCAAAATACATACTTTACTCTTTTGTTCTTTGTGTTTTAGGTAGTGGAGCTTTGATAGATATATGGCCTAACACTTTAATTTTTTTTTATAAATATATATTACAAAGTAGCTTTTCTTTAATCTGGATTTACTTCAAGTGAATGTGATTAGGATTGATCAATACGTTTTAAAGTAAGCCTTCAGTAATTTATAAAGAATTTATAAAGAATTAACCTACAACTGTCTCCTATGCTGGCATTTTGTTTGCAGGTGATGCTATATTTTATTTGATCTCAGAAAGATGAAACACTGTTTTTAAAAGGTGTAAGTGAAATAATAACTTAATTGGTCTGTAGGTTTTCCAGCAGGCACCTTTGTGGTATCATGGATTTATGCCTGTAATTGCAAAACACCTGGGTGGTAAGATTAGCATTGCAGAAACAAAATCAGTTTAATCTAGGTGAGATGCCTTTAGTGACCCAATTCAAACAGGTAACATAGCATTTTGGTTTGATTTACTGGATTTGAAATGAATTTTTCATTGGCTGAATTGACTAATAATGCAACTGAAATAATATTCACATAGATCAATTTAATTCTGTGGTTTTAGAGAGCAACAGGTACTTCTGTTGTTGAATATGGTGGTTTTATAGAGCAAGAAGAATTTCCCATTGTTGAAGCATGGTTATATTTTAACTTTTTAAAGGTGGAGTAGAGGCATGACTTGTCCACATTTCTTTTATACATTGGCCATTCTTCCCTAAACTATGATGTTGTAGAGAGCAGAAAGGACAGTTTGGAACTGTTTTTTTAGATTGCTAGGTAATTTTCTGTACCTAGTGATCTTTGGCAGGTGATTTTATCCAGCGTTTTTTAAAATGTTCTTAGCTGTTCTGTTAGACTAATTACTTATTTCTCAGTCTTAGTAATAATCTGTCTGAATGTTAAATGTTTAGTATTACAGTAGAGTCTCACTTATCCAAGCTAAACAGGCCAGCAGAAGCTTGGATAAGCGAATATCTTGGATAATAAGGAGGGATTAAGGAAAAGCCTATTAAACATCAAATTAGGTTATGATTTTACAAATTAAGCACCAAAACTTCATGTTATAAAACAAATTTGACAGAAAAGGTAGTTCAATACGCAGTAATGTTATGTTGTAATTACTGTATTTACGAATTTAGCACCAAAATATCACGATATATTGAAAACTTTGACTACAAAAATGGCTTGGATTATCCAGAGGCTTGGATAAGCGAAGCTTGGATTAGTGAGATTCTACTGTAATAATCTTTTTTGCAGCTTTGTTGGCTAGTTTTCAAGTCCTGTCTTTGAACTTTTGATCTGTAATAACTGTACTTGTATATGCAGATTATCAGAAAGTGTGCATTGTAAATTTTCTAGTATCTCCACCACCATTTTGCATTTGGCGATAGCTGTAACTTTGCATTAGCTTCTTGCTGGTGCAAAAAACAAAACAATAACAAATACAGCAGTTTTTAAGGGGAAAAGGTGGTGTATAAGGACTTTTCAGAGAATCTTGCATTTAAGCAGCTATTAGGACCAGGACTGAGTTAGCTTCAGGACATATTCAGCATCTGAACCTCTTCAGCTGTTACGTAAGCAGCCTGGCTGTAAGATCTTTTTTAAAGTTGTGTTGCAGATGACAAACATCTGTTGATATTGCCTGCAGCCAACAGCTTATGCCATTGAACATTTATACATTGGAACGTGGAAACAAGGAAGAATTTGAATGATGTGATGGAAATTAAGCATGATCTACAGCTTCCTCTTCTAAGTAACCCCCCACAGAGGCAAATGAATCATGGGTGGAAGAGAATCAAACCAATAGTTGTCTTTTTGACTTCACATAGGGAAGAACATACTGGCAACTAGTACTTAGCTTTTTACTTTCTCAAATAGTTAAAGGTGGTTGCTTCCATGCTTAGAGGCGGTCATAGAGTAATTTCGTGGTTGCACTAATCCGAGTGCCTGTTGTCTCTTCTTGCTTCTCTTGGTAAGCCTTTTAGAATATTCTAGGATCCCAATCCCCGTCTCTCATTTTAAAGAATCATGTTGTACTTTCTTCCATTTCTTCTCTAAGTTAGTTTCTAGAGATCTCCAGAGGCTACTTGGAATAGATTTATGTTCACCTGTTGCCTAAAACTTTGATTCCATGTTTTTTGTTTCAGCCTGGCATAATTTTTCTGTGATTTTTTTCACCCCGCAGAGACAGACAAAAGTGAAACACATAGCCTAATTTTGATAACTAAGACTTCTGGCATCTTCTTAGAATTTCAAGAAGGATTCTGCCCTAGACCTACTTGATTGGGTGACTGTCCATTGGAATACTAACTGGATTTTAACCTGTTCAGCTTTCAAAATTAGACAAGAATGGCATGGCCAGTCTATCTGGACTTGGGGAAGTGTGTGCACTTGGATGCCCAGAAAACTATTACCTCTGAAGAATTTCTTTGCTGTTCATGGTGCTGAATTACATCATATAGACTTGGTACTACTAGTTGAAGTTCCCTATTAGAGCCTGGTGATAGAGGGGACTGTGGGAGGTGCCAAGAGCTCCACCACATTACACCTATGCAGTAGTGGTTAGCAAGACTACCAAAGAGCATGCTTCTGTCTGTCTCTACTTTTGCTAGAAGGTGTAGCAAAAAGCTGTTTACTATTCCTTGTAAGCGTAGAGAATTGTAATTGAAAAATTCTCTTTACAATGATCACACCTACAGGAATGTTTCTCTTTTCCTCTGATGCAAGTGTGGCCAACTTGTGGCCCTCCAAATGTTGTTAGCCTGCAATTTCCATTCACTTTATCCATTATAGCCAGCAGCTAATGTTTGTGGGAATTGTAGCTTGTTATTTGAGTGGTGAAGATTGCTCACTCTGTCCTTATGGATAACAAATTGGAAATGCAGAAGGTGTTGCTGTGGTTCTTAAATAGGGATATGAAAAACTTTCTGTCCGCATTGTGTTTTTTTTTAAAAAAAATCCTTAATTGTTTGATCCTTAGTAGGAAATCTCAGATCCGAAGTCCACAGATCTGAAGTCCCACTGTATATTTCTTATGATTGAGATTGGGAATACGTCTACGCTGGGAAATCTCTCCACAAATTTTCCTAATTCTTAAGGTGATACTTAAAGCCCTCCATTTGAAAAGGAAACCACCTCCTTCTCATTTTCATATACTAGTTTGTTTAGATTTCCTTCTTTTGTGGATTTTTTAATTAAAAAATATGTATGGCCAATGCAGTTACCCCTGAATGTGTTTCCAAGAAAACCGTATGAAATTCATAGAAATTCCATAAGTTATCAGTTGATTTGAAGGCCTGTATACAAAGAGCTGGCCTGGAGAGCCCTGTGTCTCTTGTGGCATTGTGTGGGATCACTTTTACAGTAGCTGCATACAGCTGCCAAACTGGGAACTGTGAATCTCTTGTATGCTTTTCTCAGAACTGCAGCTGCATTAATTTTGAGTTTTGGAAAAAAATTAAAGGTCAAGTGTTGATATGTTGACCAAAATCACATATACTGGGAAGAAGGATGACACAATATCATCCTCAACCACTTTTCAGCTCTATGAGTTATATAATTCATTTACTTTATATGCTGGTATTTCCTCTTTATTTATTTTTTAACCAGATAAAAGGAGAGCAGGGATCCTGTGTTTCTTTTAAATATTGTAACTCTATCTATTATGAGAATTTTGGTAATGTATTAGAAAGGGGTAGCAGAAATAAATGTTTTCTAAAATTGCCTTTTTCTGCATAAATCCTAAACGTAAAATAATTATCAGTCTGCTGTGCTTGTTTATCTTTTTTTCCTTTCTCTTAGACAAAACCACTCACAATCAGTTGCATCACCATCGTTATGATCCACTTGTCACCAGTTAGGAAGCACTTTTAAAATGTATAGTTTTCATAAGCGACTTTGAAATCTAGATATTGTGCTTCAAGAATTGATTAATTTCAAATGTGAAAATATATAAATTGTCCTCATAACTTAGAATGAAATTTCTTCTCACGTCTAATACCTTTTTAATTTCCATCCATTTCATGCTGTTTCTAATATAACTCATGTGAGGCTGGATTAACATAATATTAAACTGTCAAGAGGCTTGCAAGAAGGCTTAAGTTGAGCGTCAAAAGTAAGAAGGATTATTCCATGTCCAAGAAAGTATGACATTTTATGTTTTTTAAAAAGTAGCATGTTATCAAAACCTATGGAACATGGCTAATGTTATTACTATTCTTAATCCCATAAAGAAAACAAGGCCAGCACTTTCTATGAGTCTGTCCTTCATACGAAAACAAACACAAATTTAAAACAAAGCAAGATCTTAAATGTTTGAACAAAAAGGCTACAAATTCTAAATAATTCAACATTCCTGTAATCTTAAATGTCACTGTGTGCTTTCAGTCAAGTCTTTTCCTTATATGTTTTTATATAGTTTGCTTTTTAGTATCTAGTAAAAGAACTTTAAGTAACACATCTCAATTTCAACTTGCATATTCTGTATCTATATTTAATTTGCAACAGTTTTAAAAGGCATGATGATGATGATGATGATGACGATGATGATGATGGATTTCATATCACAGAATCACAAGCTGAACACTTTCCAAGTATTTAGGACTGTGTGATATATGAAATCCAGCATATATATCTCATTTGCTGTGTCATACTCTGTCTTCGTGTCAACAACAACAACAATAACAATAACAACGACAACAACTTTATTTTTATATCCTGCCGCCATCTCCCCGAAGGGACTCGAAGCGGCTTATAAGCGGGACCAAGCCCAGTAACAAAATTAAAAAATTAAATACATCATTTAAAACATAATACACATATAAACAGTCTGATTAAACAATTAAAGACAGCAGAATATAAAAGCAGCCATTAAAATAAAACATCACATAACTAGAGCCAGGGATGTAATGTATTGTATCCAAAGGCACCACTTTATGAGCAAGAGTAGTTTTTCTCATTGCAGGAGGATTTAGATTCCACAGAACCTTTCACAAACAGAAGTCAAAGGGAGCCATGCTTCCCTGATTCTTTCTGGAGTCCCATCACTTACTTCATCTCCTGCAAGTTCCTGGAACCAACGGAGGGAGGCTAAGTGCTCCAGGGATTACTGAGGCCTGAGAACCTCCCATGTCATGAGCAGAATTTTTATTCTTGGAATTGAACATTTGTGTTTAAACATTTGTGCTGAAAACAAGAGGGGCTGAACTGGATTTGGCCAAAGCGGACAATGAAGACTTTGCTCCCAAGGCTGATTTAGTTCAGGAGTAGGGTAGTGCGGACCCGAAGGCAGAATCCAGGGCTGGTCTGGAGTTGCAATGCTTTGGACTAACTCTTTATTTTATTGCTTATATAGATACAACTCCTGTCAAACTAGAACTTCTAGTCATACAAACCAGTTGTCTCTTATTCTGCAGATCTGCTAAGAGAAAAAATGGAGGGAGGAAGTTGTAAAATTAATGCAGCTGGAGAGTTCTGTGGGTGTTTAAGAGTTCCGAAAAATTGCTGAAGGATTAACAAAAAGATTATGTGCATTCTGAAATAAATTGTATTGAGTTCTGTGGATTTTCTCCCAATAAAGTCTATTTATAATGGCAGTCTAGAAGTCTAACAGGAAATAAGGCACATTGAATATCACAAACCTTTTATATTATACATTAAAATATATAAGCTGTCCATGTCCAGAATATTTCAGAAGTAAGGCTTGGTAGCTTGTGTTTAGGTAGGAGGTTCTGATAGGTACCAGAAGGGTAACACTTAAATGGGGTCAACTTATGTTTAGTAATTATATCCTACTTGCCTCCTGAGCCAAGCCACAAGAGAGAGAGAAAACTCCTTTAAGATGAAAATAATGTCATCAATGAAATGTTAGTTTGAATATGCGACACGAATTAAGGGGAATGAACATAATCAAACCATTGCCTTCCGTGTGATTTTATGGATAACAGTGTGGATGGAGGATGGTAGGAAGAGAAAAAACTCAGACCATTTATTTATACAGTGGTGTTAACTTAGTTCATGATCCACTTGACTCTACGAGAAGTAAATTTAAGACTTGCCACTTGGGAGGATATAAAACTACAAAATGGGACTGTGCTTGGTCCTTAACCTCTGGTTCCTTTGTCCAGGAAAAGGGCATTATTATTTCTGTAACAGCACCAATTGTGAACCTCTTTATACCTTGAAAAAAGAATTCCTAGTCTTGCAGAAAAAGAATACAAGAAAGAGACACTCAAAATTGAAACTATCTGGCAGAGAAGTGGATAGTGTGCGCATTGTGAAATCCTTATTATTATAGCATTAAAAGGAAGGTTTATACTCATTCTGCAAACTATTGGACACAAATTTTTAAAAGCACAGCAAAAGAGTTTATTAACTTGATACATACTGGCTATATTTTTCATCTTTCTATATTCCACCTTTCCATCAGAATTAGATCTCAGAACAATATCCTTACATGACAAAAAGTCATACATCTTGCCTTAATGGAGGCTGAAATGTGAAATGCATTTTATTCTCATTTAATAATCTGTTTCCAACTCCTTCTGCCCAAGACAAAAGAAAATCTTCATATTAACATCTGAATGTAGGATTGTGGTTAAGTTAGTTCAAAGAAGCCAAGATCTGTAAACTAGGTTCAAACCAGGGGTTGCTGAGTCTAGTTATACCTTTACTTTCTTGATAACTCAATATAGATACACATGCACAAAATTATTTAAAATGCTTTGTAAAATTACCTTCAGGCTGTGAGTATAAGGTATATATGAAACAAATGATTTTCATATTTAGACTTTGGTCCCAGCTTCAAGATCTCTCATTATGCATGTATAATGTGTATGCAAATACTGGTATTCTAAAAAAAAAAAAAAAAAGTAATGATCTCAAATCCAAAGACTTCTGGTCCTAGGCATTTTATTCATTTTATTTATTTACAGTATTTATATTCCGCCCTTCTCACCCCGAAGGGGACTCAGGGCGGATCACATTACACATATAAGGCAAACATTCAATAGAACAAAGACAAGACAAACATAGGCTCCGAGCTGGCCTTGAACTCATGACCTCTTGGTCAGAGTGATTTGTTGCAGCTGGCTGCAGCTGGCTGGCTGCTCACCAGCCTGCGCCACAGCCTGGGCCTTTTGTATAAGGGATACTCAGCCCTTATTAAGGTTTGCTTAATCTGTCCCCAATTTCTTGTAGAACTTACAAAACCTTTGGCATGACTTTGTGTCATAGGTTACACTGTTAGATGTTATAGGAATGGCAAGAGGCTTGTTTAATCTGAATAATCAAAGAGAAGACCCTTCCCCACATTTTGCTTTTTAACTAGGTTAAATGTCTTATGGCACCAGGCATTGAGGCCACCCTTCTTTGGCAAGATCAAACTAAATGTTCTGAATGTGTCTCCAAGAGAACCCCATCAGATAAAAATGGGAGGCATTTTTGAGCCACTGAATCTCATTAGTTAATGTGGCTCTTTACATTTTAGCCTGAAAATTGGTTTAAGATTTATGTCTTACATCTTTGGCTGTGCGCTGCTGTTTAAGTGTGGTTACTGGTGTGCTTCAATTAATTACTTTGATGGGTGATTTATGTTGTACCGTGCTTCAAGCACTTTGAAAGTAGAGAATGAGACCAGTAGCTTTTTATACACAAATCGTTACTGTGTTGCAGTGGGGAATAGTCTTCTGTATTCTCCTGAACTCCTCAAAAGCCCTGCAAGTTTTATATCTAGGCATTAGTAGAGACATACATATATGCATAATTGCAGATGAGGTTCTTGTTTTTGGTACTGCTAACATGGTTATCCCTCTGGAAATAGCTATAGCATAAGGTTCTATATTTATCCAGTGGGATTGGAAATCCATTCCAAAGAAACGTGCCCAGAAAAAGAGAGATAACATCTTTCTAACCAAATGCAAACAGCAGGATGTCATTCCTAAAGAACTGAAGGTGAAAAGTCAGTTATTTATTGCCTAAATGGTACAGGATTGTAGTGACAGATTGCACACATTGTTTTTAACTTTCTCAAAAGAAGAAGAATAATAATAATAATAATAATAATAATAATAATAATAATAATAACAACAACAACAACAACAACCTGCTTTGATTGAAGTAAAAAATCAGAAACTCCTCAAAGCACAGCAGACAAAAAACCAGTACAAGAAAACCACACTACAAACTAGAGCTGACAGCTGGCACAACAAAACACTGCATGGAAAGTTCCTTGACAAAATTGAAGGAAAAGCTGATAAGGAGAAGACCTGGCTATGGCTCATGAATGGGACCCTGAAGAAGGAGACAGAAGGCCTGATCCTTGCAGCCCAGGAGCAAGCCATCAGGACAAATGCAATTAAGTCAAGATCGAAAAATCAGCTGATGACCCAGACTCTGCAGACTCTGCAAGGAAACCGATGAAACCATTGATCATATCCTCAACTGCTGTAAGAAAATCGCACAGACAGACTACAAACAGAGGCACAACTATGTGGCCCAAATGATTCATTGGAACTTATGCTTTAAGTACCACCTCCCTGCAGTAAAGAACTGGTGGGATCACAAACCTGCAAAAGTATTGGAAAATGAGCACGCAAAGATACTGTGGGACTTCCGAATCCAGACTGACAAAGTTCTGGAACACAACACACCAGAAAAAGGTTTGGATCATTGATGTTGCCATTCCAGGTGACAGTCGCATTGACGAAAAACAACAGGAAAAACTCAACTGCTATCAGGACCTCAAGATTGAACTTCAAAGACTCTGACAGAAACCAGTGCAGGTGGTCCCGGTGGTGATGGGCACACTGGGTGCCGTGCCAAAAGATCTCAGCCGGCATTTGGAAACAATAGACACTGACAAAATTACGATCTGCCAACTCCAAAAGGCCACCCTACTGGGATCTGCGCGCACCATCCGAAAATACATCACACAGTCCTAGACATTTGGGAAGTGTTCGACTTGTGATTTTGTGATACGAAATCCAGTATATCTATCTTGTTTGCTGTGTCATACAATAATAATAATAGAAGGTTCTGTAATTTATAGTTGTATTAAAAAGCTATTTTCCAGTTTTGTAAGACTCTTGAGGTGTCCTCATCCTCTTGGAGTGGGCAGGACTAAGAGCATGTGGCAAGACCAGATCAAAGTGGATGGTGCAAGTATATTTTTTATTTATTTGGACATCAGCCCATTAAACATACAAAGTGTAACTCAATCTTTGGTAATTTTGACTGCAATCCTGTTAGTACATAAATGCTAAGAGCTGTGCTACTTTCATAAGTAGCAAAGGAAAGGAGAGAGAACCTGTCAGCTCCAAGCAACCTATTTCTCCAGTGCTTTCCTTTCTCCATGGCCACTGGGCCTTCATCAGCCCTTCTCTACCATCATCTTCTGCACACCAGTATGGTTACACCAGCATAGGACACCATTTTCATTCTGGCCTCTGACATCAAATTAGGAGCAGATTTCTATCCTTTTCTGGAAAAAGTGGCTCTTGCTTTGAACTCTTCCCTCCATGTTCATTTGTTCCACAATAGAAAAACTTCAGTAAAGAAAATTGACCCTATAAAGCAGATTGTATGAACTTTCCATTTCCTGAAGGAATAAATATGCTGACAGGCCCTAGGCATGTTTGTTTCCTCTTCATTCCCTCCCTCCATTTTCTAAAGCAGTTTTCAGCAGGAGCTTCTTCCAGCTGTCTCCAGCTGTGTGATCAACTCCCTTTGACAGAACTTGTTCTTTTTAACCTTGGCACACCAAATAAACAACATCTCGGATAAAGACAAATAGCCATTATTCTGGAATTAACACTTTAACTATTGCCTATTGCTGTCTGACGACTCAGATACAATTAGGGTAAGGGCAAATTGATAAAACTGGATCTAGAGGGATGCACAGTTCCTATCCCTGCTTTGAAAAATATCTCCTACCTGGAAATTTAGACAAATAGAAGTTAATGCCATCCACCCTCATGATTTCCTGGAGATAGATTATGCTGAGAGATGAAAATTAAAGGTCATCACAATATAGGGAACTTGCACCAATTTGATTGATTGATTGATTTTTTCCCTTCCATTCCCCGCCTTTCTTTAAACAAAGGACCCATGATAGATTAGGTTGATACCCACTGTCAGCCACAATGATGAGGCCCATCTCAAAGTGTAACAAATGTTAATTAAATAAAATATACTATGCCAAGGAGATTAGGCAATCACTTAAAGTAATCTGCATACAGTTATGATTCAAAAATATATTAGACAATCAGAACATTTTATCCTAACAGGAAAATCTTTCAAAGATCCTATTGCTTTCGAGATAATCTTTTCATTCACTTCGGATTCCATGATGGAAATAAATCCCTATCAGGGAGAGCCGTTGCCGTACAAGGAGAGCCGTTGCTGTACAAGGAGAGCCGTTGCCGTAATCTGACACTACAAAGATTTGTTATCCTGGTTGAAATGATGGGAATTGTAATGCAACATAAATGAACTGGTTAGATTGGGGATGGCTGATGTGTAGCACACTTGGTTGAAACAGAATGCACCCATATTCATGCACCCATTTTACCCTTTTAGGAACCCTAAAAATAATTTTCGATTCTCATGGAGGCTCTCCAAAAAAATATTTTATATAATTATTTATAGCTAAGGGGGAGCATCATAGTCTTGCAGAGAGCCAGGGAAGTCAGATTGAAAAGCCCTGTTTTAGATGTTGTTGAACTATCACTCCAGCATTCCCCTAATTTTCAGCAGTGAGTGCCACACAATGTGCCACACAATTTTGGCTCAGGTTTAGAGAATGAAGGACCGGAAATGCTGTGAAAGGTCTGTAAATTGTATTTGTTGGGGTTTCACTCCAGCCCCCCCCCCCCAAATACCAAGATCCCTTTATATACAACAGCATAGTTAAACGATTTCTCTCTCTCTCTCTCTTTTTTTTTTTACTTAGCTACTTTATATCCTTTATTCTTTCTCCAATAAGATATAATATATTTGTTTTGGTTTCTTTGGAATAGCTTACAACTTAATAGCAGTAAATCCTTTGGATTGGACGCCTCCCACCTCCACCCAGTGGCTTGCTGTAAACTATCATTGCCCCAGAGAGGACAATTTTATTTCTAGGTTGGCAGTGGAGGGCAGAGGACCAGTGACCTGTTTCAAGGAGCTGGATTGAACCCAAAGGTCTCTGGAGGCATTGGGAGTAGTGAAATCCATTTAGCATTCACAGCAGTACTCTGAGCTTTATGCCTCATAATCTTTCACTCCTTCATTTCACCTGCCATGTCGAAGAATCAAGCCATTATTTCTGTTGCTTGCCTTTATTTGCCCCTGCTATTTTTCTTTACATGACCTGTGCTTTCTCTGACAGCATGTTCAATCATTCTTAGCTTTCCCAAGGGCGGAGGCAGAGGAACAGGAAAGAAACCTTCAGCTCTTCAAAAGCCTTCTTTCTGATCTTCACACTCTGTGGATCTGATCTGGTTTTGCAATTTTCAGGAGCTGTTGCATTTTGGCACGGATAGTAGTTGTTATGTTGCTCTTTACCTATATATCTGTAAGCTCACTCTAACAGGAACCAGGGGAGATGTCGAGAATAAATCACATGCCTATTAAAAAGGTATGAGACCTGTTGGCGCAGGCAGAAATATTTTGACAGGTTAAAATGAACAAATGCAGAATTTTGACACTGGTAGTTCTAACCTCCCTGTACATTTATAGACTCCCATTTCAATTTGGCTGGCAAACAATCCTTCCACGTTAGCTCTACAATCTTTGTCCTTCACAGAGTTCTTTTAGGGTAGGGTCAAAGTTACTGGCCATGCTAGCTAGCAATTCTAAGAGGTATCACCCCCAAAAGTAACCTTTCCCAATTCTCTGTGGGAAGATCTTTGCCAAGGCTTATTGGATCTTTCCCTGACATAAATCCCAGGGCTTTCTAATGTGTCTAACTTCTGTTTAGCTCTGTCTTATGTGGAAAGATATTTATAGAAATGTCTTCTCAATAGTGTGCCCACCATTATTGATCTTATCTAGGAGATCTTGATGAATGTTCATGTAACTCAGAATGATTGAAGCAAACTCAAACTGATGATGTTTGACTGCAGCTCCCAGCATTCTTATGTAATCAAGAAGGATGCGCTTTAGCCAGCCTTCACATAACTCCTGTTTACTGACTCAACTTCTGTCATTTCACATTCCACGTACTTTTCTGCCATCAGTTAATTTGCTTCATGTTGTCTAATATATAGTAGCTTTTATGCGATAATTTATGTTATGATTTTAGCTGGTAATTATGGAAAGTGGATATAGTTTAAATTAAAAAAGAGCAAAATAGTGAGCCTTTTCTGCCTTGCCTTGCTTTGCTGTTTATTGTCCTCTGTGGCTGTACACTTCAAAGTGAGATTGTATTTTGGTTATTGATTGTGCCTTCCTTATCAGGTGGTATTGATGTATTAATATTTTCACCATGCTGCATTTACTGCAAATTAGTTGATATTCATTTGAAGGTCTAATTATGTGTTCAACATGACCTTGTTGGGTCTGAAAAGGTGAGAGCCGAGAGGGCTCACCTAGAATCTGCACTCCAGTGTTCTTGTTAATGCCTATCATTTCCTGTGTTGATAAGTAAGGCCTAAAGCTTCTGTTTCAAGATTAGTCTTGGTGTGATTCTTATAAAACAGTATTTTCATTTTTTGGGTGCTTTTGCTTGGGTTGAAGTGTCTTTCGTTTTATGCTATCAGCATGGAAAACTGAGATGATGGGGTTGTTTTGGCAGCAGCTGGAGAGTTTGCATATAGGTGTTTTCTTCCACCATTTTTAGTCATATGTGAATAGGTTGAATGTCTCCGTGTCATTTATATGGTTCTAAGATATGGAGTAAGCTGAATTGTTTTTTAAATATGTACTGAGCTTTCTAACAGCAAGCTTCTTTCAGTTCGAGATTTTGTCCCTATACACTTCTAAGGCTGTCCCAGCTAGGCTTTCTTTATTGGGATCATTATCAAATACATTTTGTTTATGTTTTGATCTGACTTTCATGTGCTTTGGATTTGATGCCATGTGGCTTTGCTTATATCAGTATCTATGAAAATGTTCACAACTTAGTAATATTTGTTGTGTGCTTCCAAGTTGACTCTGACCTGTGTGGTGGCCTTACATGGTTTTGTTGGCAAGGTTTTTGCAGAGGCTTGTCAGTGACTCTCTCTGAACCTAAAAGAGTATGAGTTGCCCAAGGTCACATATGGGTTTTCCATAGCTCAGTAGGGGTTTAAATCATTGTCTATTACTCCAACCAGTGTACCACACTAACTGTCTGTTCACAACTACTCTGGAGCAAATGATTGGTTAAAATAGATAACATTTATTTAAGAACATTTCCAGCATCAGTGTTGTTACCCCCCCCCCCCAAAAAAAAAACCAAACAAACACACACACACACACACACACACATTACTCCTGTTACTATCCCTCTATATATTCTTATGTGTCCGTCTTTTTTTTTTCAGGTTCAGATGCTGAGCAGGATGCTGCTGTCAAACTTGCCCAAGAACGAGCAGAAATCGTTGCCAAGTATGACAGAGTAAGTGTCTGTAGTTCTTGAACATCCTTGCAATTCTTCTTTGTTTTGTTAGGTGATTAGCAATTGCCCCAAGTGAGGACTGGCAAAGATATGTTTCTGTACAATGCTCACCTACTGCTTTTGCAAAGTTCTTAGACATCATTGTAAATGACATGTGGTATTTTCTAACTTGGCTATTATGCAAGCATGTTTTTCTAGATGTAAAGGAGGAAAACTTTGATGGAAAGTCAATCCAGTTCTATAGAGGAGATCTATACTTTCTATAGTAAGATGAAGTCTAAGGGAAACCTGACTTTTTTGACGGAAACATAAGAATTAACTTGTTGGATCATACAAGAGGTCCCTTAAATGCTCTATTTTATGTCTAGCAGTAGTCAGGCAAATGTTTCTAAGAAAACATGATATGGGTTTTACAATAATATTATGATTGTTAGTTGAACCTATCTTGTAGTTGGAAGTTCCATCCAGCTAATATAACTAATATCCATTATTTCGTAGAGTTCTCATTCATTAATCAGCTGTTAATGGTGTCACTTTTTAAAAGTTCAACTTTTAGTTGAGCCTGGGAGGTATAATTACTGATGGGCAAATGGTATAACTAATTGTGGTGGTGTTTAATAGTGCTTAAACAGTAGAAAAAATGGTATTGTAGGCATCATGCTTTGCTAAGGAACATAACAGGTATGGGCTGCTGTTTACTGGAATGCTTTTCCTATGCTGGGCATTTATTTTAGTTTCTGTTGAAAAAGTAGGAAACAAAATTTAACTGCTTAAACAGCTAAAACAGGAAATTTATGTGTAATTGTGACATTTTAAATCCGTCTACCCTCTCTCCAACATACTTCATCATATTGTAACAAATGAATCCTTGCTCATCTTCATTATGTGTTTTCTACAGGGACGGGAAGGCGTGCAGATCGAGCCTTGGGAAGATGCAGACTACCTCCTTTACAAAGTCACAGATCGATTTGGTTTCTTGCAGTAAGTTGACAAGAACGCTTGACAAGAGAATGACACTGAAAATTTGTCACTTGCATTTTTTATTTCCATTTCAGTATGCTTGTTTGGTCAAAGTATTGACCGCTTACTTTGAGCAGAATTGCTTTGCAAATAGAATTTTGTTCGCTGAATAAAATTTAAATGGCGTTGCACAGGGCTTTTCATTTATTTATATTCTGCACTTTTCTTTCTCAATAATGTGAAATCGATCTGTACTTGGTAATAGCAGAAGTAGCAGAGCTTTGTGAATCACGTGTGTAAAAGCAACAGTGCTCTGTAACAAAATGTGGGTCACTGTGGTATTCTGTGGAAATTAAAAGAACCATTCTTAAAAGATAAGCAGCAAGGTTTGCTTCTAGAGTATAACTGCTATTCTTTTTCTCTCCAAAGAAAAATAGCTTTTTAGTCATATTGGTTATAAGTTCTATGCAGCTAAATTTTTACATTGTATCTGCCATTAGGTATAGAAAAGGATTAATGGAAAACGGCACCCCTTTACTTTCTAAAGGCCACAGTTACAAACGCATTGCTTTCAGTTGCCTAATCCAGATTAAGAACCATAGAATCATAAAATCGTAGAGTTGGAAGAGACCTCATGGGCCATCCAGTCCAACCCCCTGCAAGAAGCAGGGGGACCCATAAGAACCCAGTCCACCTTCTCTTCCTGTCTGCTGTACTTCTTCTGTAGCTTGTTCTAATTATGATATAGCGTTTTTCCTACATTCATACTAACTGGATGCCAACCAGAGGTCAGTTCAAACTTTGTATGATTGGGCAATCCTGCTTATCGGCTACTCTGAAAGCTGGCCTGTATGTGACAAAGCACTGTGGTTAAGCAAACTATAGTACTAAGGGGGAAGCCACTTTGAAAGAAGATAAGATGTAAGCCAAATACATCATAGTTTCTCAACAATCTTTAAAGCTTTCACTTGGAAGCAAGAAAATGCAGTCAGAGCTGTAGCTGTGACTAATGAGTCTAGAAAGTTTTAAAATGCCATTGATGGTTCAAGTGAGCACCTCATTAGTTAGCTCCTGGCCAGGGTGAAAGTTTCCTTTCACCATGATCTAAAACTATTTCAGTCTGATGTCTGCATGCAAAAGGAAGTATGGTAGATAAGGGGCAAGTCCTCAGTCCAACCTACAATACCTATACTTGGTAAAGAAAACATATTTTGCAAGTTTTCATGGCCAGTGTTTGGAGCTTTGGAGGTGTTGAATTTTCTTTAACAGATCATACAGTTTGACCAAAAAATTATCTGAGTCAGCTGGATATTTATGAAATCACATAATGATAAGCTTCTACATGTCTACATATGAACTACAGTTGAACTACAGTTTCATCTGCACTAAGCTCTGAAAAACATGGCTTCCTTCGGATGTTGGAGGGCTGAAATTTCCCCATGCCTTGTCTTACAGTATTTGTTGTGACTGGCAGTAGTTTTTCAGAGTGCCTCTGGGTGAGATCTTGTTCAGTGGTGATGCCAATATTGCACCTGGGATCCTGTGAGTGCAAAGCACAGGCTCTACTGCACAGCCATGTTCCTTCTCCACTGTACTTGTGTAGCGGACACATCTGGCTGAACAATACAATGTATTGCATTGTTTAGTGTCTTTTCATTTAAAGAGATGACAGTGAGGAGTTCTTTTGTTGTCTATTTAACCAAGGCCAAATCGTAAGTAGAGAGCTTATCTAACATTTTAATAAAGAGACTATACAGCATCGTGTGTGGAGGCTGTAAGACAGCATCTTCTGAGTATTTTCAGGAGAACCTCTGCTTTTAATAGTACACATTTCGCAAAAAAAAGTTAGCACAGTATATCTGTGAATATTAGTGGGAAGCAATTGGGAATTTGCCATAGCCACTTGGTTAGTTTGTCAACAGGGAAAAAAATAGGAACAGGAGGGATGCGTTTCATCCCCCACAGGGAGATCTATGGAACCACCATGGGTGATGTTTATGCAGGACGCTCATACTTCCTCCCACATCATTTCAGTAGTATGTCTAAGGTCACCCATATATCAGTAAGTATACATTTCTTCTGTGGGATTGCAGCAAACCTTCAGGGTCAAAACCGAAGACTAGAATAAGGAAGTTATTAGGTAAGCTCCTAGTAATTATGCAGAAACTTAATAATAAGCTATTTAAACATTGAAAAATAGCTCCTTTGGATTCTCAAGGATATAAACCAAGATTGGACATCTTGGCTAGGAATATGCATTAGCCCACTGGGATATCAAGAGTAGGGAGGTGGGGTGCAGGTGCCCTGTAGAGGGCATGGGACATTTTTAGCCGTTTTAGATCAGGCAAAACCTTTTAAAAATATGTTGCTGAAAAGCAGGATTTGACCATTCTGATATGAAATAACAGTGGAAGTATTTGTTTGTATCCAGCCGTTTTCCCAATTTGGCACTCAAGAAAGCTTACCATGTATTTTTTAAAAATAGACAAAAGTTCACAGAACAGTGAAAAATTAATTAAACTATATAAAAAGTTAAAACTATTTGAACATGTGAACCATGAATACCAGAAGAGCAAAACAAAATAACAAATTGAAAATCTAACATATGTGGTCCATTCTGTCCAAGTAATGCCACAGGAAAGTCTTCACCTGTTTCTTTCCATAAAGTAGGGAGGGTGCCAGTCTAGCCTCTCTAGGAACGGAGATCCAGAGCCTATGGGCAACCACAGAGACAGTCTTCTTCTATGTTCCCACCAAATATACCAGTGAGGATTATGGGGGGAGAGAAAAAAAGCCTCCTCTAGATATCATGGGCAGGTTTATCAGGAAGATACAGTCCTTCAAATAACCTGAATCAGGTTGTATGGGACTTAATAGGTACATTCTCTTGTTCTTCCGTGTACATTCTCTTGTTCTTCCGTGTTTTTTTGTTCATTGTTTCCTTATTGTTTTTATTGTGCCAGTTCCAGCAGCTCTCTATTTTGATCTAGTGCATCTCTATTAAAAGCAGCAGAAAGCAATTTGGATTGTGGAAACACCCTTTGCTAGTCATTTGACACACTGTACTTCCTCTTGTGTAAATTTTTGGGAAACGGGCATAACAGTAAAAAGTTTATCTCACTCCAAACCTCATGTACAATATGCCTGAGTGCTGATGAATTTCATAGAAGTGTTTGCTGGTATGCACAGTGGTGTAGTGTTGTGATTATTGGTCGTAACAATCTATCTACAGTAATTTTATTTATGTTTATAACTTAGTGCCTTAAAAAGTTTAAAGCACCTCACATTGTCTATTCTATTGTAATACTTTCAGTCTCCCAGGTGCATAGGTTATTTTAAATGGAACATCCCTTATCCAGAATTCCAAAATCCCTAAAATTGTCCAGATGGGATACTGAGATAGTTATACCTTTGCTTTCTGAAGGTTCGATGTACATAAACTGTTCTATGCACAAAATTATTAAAAGTATTGTATAAAATTATCTTGAAACTATGTGTATAAAGTATATATGAAACAGAGGTAAATTTGTGTTTAGATTTTGGTCTCATATCCAACATACCTCATTAGGTATGTAGAAATAGAGAAATATTCCAAAATCTGAAATCTAGAAACTATATCCGTTTGTCATTCTAGATCAGGGGTGGGAAAAGTTTGGGCTATGTGTAGCTTCTGCAGACTCATTTCGTGGCTCTTAAATTCTTCCCCTCAGGAAATCACTGAATATAGAATGGAAGTACTCAACACAGAGGTCTATTATGGTTTCTTCCTCTTCATGCAGTTTACAGTAAGCTATGGTTTAGAAGAATGTCTGATTGTGGTCCATGAAGCCACATCTTTTCTGCTTGAGGAACTGATCCAGTGAAACCTCCTCATTTCAAGGAAGTAGAATCAGAGCGATGGGCAAGGCAAGGTAGACAAACTGTCAGGGAACCAATTGGGAACAGCCATGTTCTATATACAAAGACATGGAAATATCACGTAGTCCTTTTGAAACCGGTCTTCACCCCATGACGTCTATTCACTGGATCTTTCTAGAACCGAATACAGTAGAGTCTCACTTATCCAACATAAACGGGCCGTCCGAATGTTGGATAAGCGAATATGTTGGATAATAAGGAGGTATTAAGGAAGAGCCTATTAAACATCAAATTAGGTTATTATTTTACAAATGAAGCACCAAAAGATCATGTTATACAACAAATTTAACAGAAAAAGTAATTCAATACGCAGTAATGCTATGTAGAAATTACTGTATTTACGAATTTAGCACCAAAATATCACGATATATTGAAAACATTGACTAAAAAATGCGTTGGATAATCCAGAATGTTGAATAAGCGAGTGTTGGATAAGTGAGATTCTACTATACTTGGAAATCACATTGGGCAGCATTTGTGGTGTATGTCTGGTGCATGTGGATACTTTGAAAGTTATTAACTCTCAAAGTGCATTTGTGTGTCCACTGCATACAAAGTTATTGGACTGATACATCATCATTTCTCACAACTGGCTGCATTTCTTAGATTTCCCAGCAGTTACAATACAGCAGGAAGGCCAGCTCTGCGGTACATTGCCTGAGAAATACAGGAGAGATCAATTCTTATCTTTAAAACTATTGTGGAACTTGCATTGCAGTGATAATTAGTTCTCAAGCTCCATGTGTATAAGCATTCTAATTTAAAGAGTTTTTTAAGCTAATCTGTTATTTGCTGTTGTATATAACTGGCTGCTGCAGTATTATCAAATATTAAAATTTAATTTTGCAACAGTGCTCAATTGGAGCGTGCTGTTTGGCCAAGGAGTTGTCTTATCATATTTACAACCTGGTTTAAAAGCGGACCTGTGAATTACATTGCTGGAACTAAGATTGTTAAGTAGGTCAGTTATATTTGGTGTTAAAATGAAGAGATCTATTATGCTAATAGTATGTCACCATTGCAAAGTAAAGTACTCATAAGTCAAGTACTAAAATTAGATACAGTCAAGCTGGTTGCTTTGTGCTTCCCTTAATATTCTGCTTAATGATCTTTAGATTAGTACGTCCCATTGCTCAAATTAGTTAATGTCCAGGAGGAGAAAGAAACAGTTCCTGTCTTTTCTTTAGGACTATCACCTTTATGGGGATTATTTCTCCATGCTGTGAGATACTGCTGATGTTGCCTCTTTAAAACCTTCATGTGGTTCAAAAATAAGCCCAGATACATCATTTTTGTGGAAAAATAGAGAAGGTCTGTTGCTTAACAGGATGCAAAAGAGATGCGATGTTACATTTCTGTTTCTGTCATGTTTTCCTATAGGGTTTTTTATATTCTAAGCTTGCCATATTTAATAGATGCCTAATTCTCCTGGTTACTTTCATTTTCTCAAAAGTTCTAGTGACCTGGGCTGCTTCCACTCTTCAAGGCTCTTGTCCTAACCCTTCCTTCCACCTAGTAGAATCAATAAGTAGATCTGTTTATGTTCACTAATTATAAATATGAAAGTACAGATAATTAAATAGCTCCAAAACTGCAGAATTAAACTCTTCGTCCAGTATCCAAAGAGGAGTAAATGCTAGTGTATAACCAGTGTATATGTAGTCATGTGAGGCTTCAGTACTGCTACTACAAATAGTTATCCCCAAGCCATTATGAACCTTACTTTTCATACTTAAACAGGTTTTGCTAAATTATTCTCCTTTTTTTTGTTTCCCTCTAGACTGGAACTGTAACACTCGGCAGTTTGCCCTTACGTCGGGTGGGCAAATACTTTTGGGGCCTTTCAGGGATCATTCTCTCACTATATGTCCTGAAATACCATCTAGGGAGTGTGGCCTGCCGTATTTGTGTTTCCCCAGACCAATTTCGGCCCAAGAGAGGTTTTTTAAAAATAGAAACTGTCTTCTACTGGTTGCTTATAAAAGCTTCTCCTGGGCCTAAAGCCATGCAAAAATTGCCCCAACTAAAAGGTGTTTGGAGGCAAAGAACTGTGGGGTTTTTTCCTTTCCTTCCTCCTATCTTCCTTTCTCCCTCCCGCCCTACCTCTTGTCCTCCTATCTTCAATCCTTTCTTTCTTGTGTGGGCTTGTTGCTCATCCCTGCCTTAATGTAATAGATAATATATTGCCTGGTACTCTACAATATCCCCCAAACCATCCTTTTTTCTAGTAAGTAACAGTGAGTCATTTTTTCAAATAAGTCTCAGAGCCCTCTGCAGTGCAGAACAACAACAAAAACACCTTAATTTTTTAAAACTAGAAGGGGATTCCTTCCCATTTCCAGTTCACTTTTAATTCCTTTTTTGTAGGATGGCGCCAGGGCAGAAAATTTCCCCACTGAGATCTACCAAAATTGCATACCTTGGCATTAGACCTCCTTGCGTTTGCTCTGTATGTTTCAGCAAGTCAAGGACATGTGGAAGAAAAAGACTGGGACCTCTGGGAACTGAATTTGCACATTTGCATCTTATATGAATGTAGCTCACGTTGTAATTACATATTAGCACAACTGAGAAGTGGTGAGGATCCTGAATCATCATAATACAGTGAGAAATCAGGCACTTGCCTGAAATCTCATAGGCAGCAAGGCTTTTCCACTGTTCCCTCAGAATTCCCTGAGGACATTTCTCTGTCCAAGCATGGGAAGCATACGATTTAGCCTTGTAATTTATGTTCACCATGCTAGTTATTTCACTTGTTGGTCAAATAGCAGACAGTGGCAGACAGTGAACCTTTGCTGTCTTCTTGAACTTGTTGAGAGCAGATCCTTTGCCATTTTCAATTTAACTGACATACATTTGGCATCACTCTCTTTTAAGACTCTGAAGCACAGTCAGCAACTTTCCCAGAACTATGAAACTCCTGTAGCCTACAGCAAAACTGTCCATGGCTTCCCCGAACCTCATGATACTTGTAAAATTATAAATGAGAAGACTGAAATAGATTTTGCAGGTGGAAGGAGAAAGAAGAAACTGGAAAAGAACAAGAAACAGAAAGCAGGTTCCTTCAAAACAAAGAATCTACAGTATGTGGTTCTGTCTATAAATCAGTGAAACTACAGAAGTGCTTTGTTTTAGGTAGATTAATTCACACTTGGAAACTTCTGTTCAGCTAGACACCAGTGCTGAGTAAGACCTTTTGTGTGGACAGTCAACATAGAAGGTTTTCTTCCTCTCCCTTGTGTTAAAATGCAGTCAACAATGATATTGGTTCTAAGAAGATTTCAGATCAGCCAGGAAAAATATGCAACGCCTAATTTTAATGTCTGGAATCTGGAATATATAGTTGTAAGAAGAATGTTTAACTGCCCTTCCTCAGACAATCGCTGAGCCCACAGATCCCACACAAACATAAAGCTGTGGAAAGTTACTGTACTTCATCTCGTAATCGTCGCCACCACATGATTGTTGCACCCTGTTTCTTTCAGTTCAAAAATTGGGCTTTTTCATTGCGTAATTGTCACATGTATAATTCTGTTCCTTACATTTAATAGATTGTGGTGTTTTCATGGCCAGAAGTCCTTTAAAAGATTGTAGGGATTCCATTACAAGAAGTGAATTTAAAAGGTGTGGGATTCCATTAAAAGAAGTGGTTTAAAGACCATATGTGTGCATTCTCTACACCAGGCATGGACAAACTTCGACCCTCTAGATGTTTTGGACTTCAACTCCCACAATTCTTAACAGCCTACAGGCTGTTAGGAATGATGGAAGTTGAAGTCCAAAACACCTGAAGGGCCAAAGTTTGCCCATACCTGCTTTACTATGTGTTTCCCTTTTGTTGTTGTTACTATATTGAATTTTTAAGTACTGTAATACCAGATTTTTAAAAGCTTCATATAATGGGTGCACCCCATATTTTGACAAAAAATAATCATAATAATATCTGCGAAATACGGTATTTATTTGGATGGCATCTCCAAATTACCATGGTGGCCTCACCTCTGTCTGATCTCCAGTAGTTCATCATTGTGTTTACTCTCAAGATTTCTCCCTGGATTTTGTGCTCAGTTCTTAAGGTGACCTCTGTCTGAGACACCTGACTATATTGATCAGTAGCCTCAGTGTAAGAAAGTGTGACCAGTCTTCCCTTTTTAATTCTTAAATGTAAACAGTCAGACACAGTTGTAAAAAATAGAATCAATAAAATGTATTCTACTAGTTGAGTGTCTGTTATCTAGAAATATGATATCCAAATTATCTACCTGGGTGGCTGAGCTTGTGACGCTTTTACTTTCTGATGGTTCAGTGCTCACAAACTTGGTTTCATGCACAATAATTCTTTCAAATATTGCATATAAAATTACTTTCAGGCTGTGTGTCTAAGGTGTATCTGAAATGTAAATAAATTTCATGTTTAGATTTGTGTGTGCCACCTCCCAGATATCTCATTAAATATATGCAGATATTCCAAAATTTGGGGGGGGGGGGGAGGATCTGAAATCCTAACCACATCTGGTTTTTGAAAGCTGATGTGGGTGAAAACTGAGTGATAATGCTGGTGGGAAAATGAAAAAGTTAGATTGAGACTGGTGGAAGTGAAGTGTCTTTACTTTTGGGTCCTGGCCAGGATTTATTTTTCAAAGAGATAAATTCAAGCTGCTTAAGAGGATAACTTTTATGGTTTGCTGGTAGTGGAGAAATTCTCTTCTCCCTGTCTCTTTTTTGGCTAGAACTATTGAGCTCATCTGCTGAGCATATAGGATTACAAAGACGTTTGATGAATTGTACTAACATCAATGGAAAGAAATTCTAATGAAGAGAATACTCAGGAATGTTGTATTTCTGACACAGAAGAATAAGAAACTCCGTTTGAAGAATGGTGTCAGATGTCCTCATGACTTTGTCAGTACTTCATACCAGAAAATCATATGTGGGGAATCCTCACAGCTGGAGCAAATTTATGTGAAATCAGAATTGATGTTTTATTGGTTGGCATAATCATTTCCTCATTCCTGTCACTCCCCAGAGACATAGATTTTTTATTTGTATCAATATGCAAAACACCAGCATTTTTCTTTTGTCACAGCTTCCTTAGTGTTCCCCCATTGATCATCCAGAATATAATTTTATCCACTGACTTGTGACAGTTTGTTAAAGTGCGGAACATGTTCTGAGATGATGGCAATGCCGTGGATTATTACTCTGCCCGGGGCATATGTCAGGCAGTTAAATTCGGTATTCTGTGTCATGCCAGGAAGCTGGCATGCACTTTCTTTTATGTCCCTCTCAGTTCTTTAAATGTAATACTTTTAGCAGCAGGTGGGAAAACAAAGATAATGAGCCAAAGAAATAAGTTTCAGTCAAACATAGTGTATTAGATGTTTTCAAATGACGTCTTTGGACTAATCTTACCTTTAAAAAGAAATGTTTCAATGATCATGATAGTTTTATGTGTATGTGTCTGTATGTGTGTACAGTTCTTACGTGTTTCATCTCTGAGTTGACCTAAGGTAGGCATTGTTTGGGGACCTGAAGACCTGGCTGTTCAAATAAGCTTTTGAGAATGCCCAGTCCCTAGCTGATCTACAAAATTTTATGCAGCTTTACATTTCATCCCATGTCCTTGTCCCATGGTTACAGCTTTGCACTTATTCCCATTCCCTTGCCCTATTGTTTACAGCCTGGCTGTGTTTACATAAACAGCCATTGATAGATGGGGGTAGTTTAATGTGAATTTTAAATTGTTATTTTACATGTTTATATGTTTTATTCAATTGTATTTTATATTGCGTTTATTTTATGTTTCGCTTTTTAGTCATCTTGTGCCTTGTGTAAGCCACCCCAAATCCCTTTGGGGCGATGGTGACGGGATATAAGAATAAAGTTATTATTATATTATTAATATGAAAGCAACAAAATTAAGAGCCAGCATCAAGTGGTGGTTTTGTCATTGCACCATAACTTTGGCAACCAGAGGCCTCCAAATTCCCCAAAACACAAAAGAGAAAACATAAAACAGTCCCAAATTGACCAAAATGGCAGCATATCACTTTGGATATGCTGAAATGTACTTTTCAATTTTGTTGGGAAAATAGCCCCTTTTTATGCGAATATATATACTTCATTAAGGTGTCTGCACAGAGCTGTCCTTTTATTTGGAGTAAAGAATATTTGGAGTATTGATTCTTTGGGTTGGGGCAATAGCCACCCAGAAAGTAGAACCAAGTATAATTATCGTGATCAAATTAGAGATCTGTTTTTCTCTGTAATAGTGCACGCTTTGTAACTGTACTTTCTGGGATACAGATCTTTAATTATGACGTATAGCTCCCTGTAATAATGGCCATAACCATACAGCTGAATGAGTAACACAATTCGATGTTATGAAATCTGTGCCAACCTCTGTAATAGTCTTAACGGATGAGTAATGACAATGTTTCTTTTGACACTATTTTTTTATTGGAAAGATGTATGAAAACCAGCACCAGCTGCTTCAGTGTGTGTAATAAATTTAAAGATCCAGCTCCATTCATCACTTGGAATCTATTTTAAATATGCTTTCCTCAACGAAACACATTCTTCAGAAATGCTGGCCTTTTCAGAAATAGATCTACTGTACTGTAGAAAATCTTTGTAGTTTTGCAGCAATTTTTCTGGTATATATTAGAACAGCACAGTAATATTCTAATTTTGATATAGACTTTATTTGCCATTCATCACACTTGATTTATCCAGTGTAAAATGTGTAGTATCAGATGGAACCTGGTATACTATGGACAGCTTTACTTAAAATAAATCCAAATCATGAAATTGAAAATGTAATCTGTGGCAAATCCTTAAACCCACAGTGTTGAATTTATACGGTTTTTCAGTAGACAAAACCTAAACTTCAGTACTATTTGTAGTTACACATATCTCGTACTAAGATTTAGTTTTTCCACTGACATATGGTTGCTTTTTTGGTAAATTTCTTTATCTTTTCTCTTAAATTTCCTTTTTGAAACAAACATAGTTGAAAGAATAGCTTTAGGGAGATAATATTTGCAAAGAGCCTGGACTTCTAAAATTACTGTATTTCTCTTTTGAGTTAAGCTCTGTCATTATATGATTAGCTAGAATCCAGGCTTATCACTGTACTAAATAACAAACCGTGGCTGAGATTTTAAACTGGAAAAAGTGTTGCTCAAGTTTTGCATGTCTTGGCAAGACTCAGAATATCAGAAATCTTTTTACAAAGTGCCACCAATGGCAAAGAAATAAGTTGTAAACCTGTGGTATAATTGAAGGAGAATACAGTGATATAAATCTAAGTTGTTAGAGTTATTTATAAATGAATTATACTTGGGTAAAATGTTTGAATATACACCTAAGTTAAAAAAACACCTGTAAGACGAAAACTAACACATCAGGTGATATGGAATTTAGATCACAATAAAATGAGAAGGTCTGCCTGGCAAGTGTTGCCAATCATAATAACAAAAGTTCCAGATTAATAAATCACCAGGAAGCAAAGACAAAGGACAGAGGTGTTTTAATGCATTGTCAGCCAAGAACGGATGCATGTGGGCTCCTTCCCAAAAGTACAAGCATAACGAATGTGGAGTTGTGCAACCAGTTTTATGACATTGTCCAAGTTTGAATTTTCCCTCCCCTGTCTCTGATTGACTGAGCTCTGACGATGTGGCTGGAGATCCCCTCCCAGCCAGACAGGAGGAGTCTTCAGGAAGTGCTGGCATTCCAGGTCAGCAGAGGTCCAGGGTGGGGATGGTGGGATTATGAAACCCAGGCTCCTGAGAACAATGAAGGCTGATATCTCTAGTCTTGGTTTGGGTTAGATAAACAAAGATGCCTATTGAGGTGTCTGTAGTTGGGTTGCTGAGAAATATTGTCTACAGAATAATAGTCAGATATTTATATTTTATTTTATTATTTTTTTCTTATATTTAGTTCATTTAAGAATAAGGTAGAATAAAAATACAGTTTATGCATTTCGGACTTGGGAAATAGGAAATATATACATTATATAAAAGAATAAAAGTTATACAGAAAGTAATAGATATAAATATGGTAGCTGCTAATCTTGGTTGTGTCCTTAGATTTCTGGATATGGAAATGATAAGCTTATGCTTATTTTCCCAGACCAGCCAAATAGAGAATGTTGAAATGGCCAAAGTCTCCTTTGTCTCTGAGTCATACCCAGGACTGGTTCCCAGCATGGCACAATAGCTGGATGGTTTGCCTCTTGATCTAGGTCAGGCAGAGGCTAATGTCTCAGAAGAAAAACAGAATATGTTTACTAGATGTATATGAATAAAGTAGAATAAATTATAGTTCATGGTTAGGAGGATAGAGAAGAGAAGCAAGGGTGGTGATGCTCGGGAGACCATGAAAAAGAGGATGTTATGTTGTCTCGTTCAGGCTTGATGTCCTTTAGGAAACTATAAATCTCTAGGGGATGTCCTGTGTTTGATAACACAGGAAGGGAGATTCTCCTTTTACTGTGTTACATTTTCTGATTGCAAATAACTATTAGGCAGTTATTTAAAACTATACACAATAGTTCAGCCCTCTTTTTTCATGGTGAGTGGATATGAAAAGTCACAACAGATTCTTTAACGTGTTTGTTTCCTGCACCTCCAGATATGGACCTTGCAAAACAAAGAGAAAGCCCCTGAGATAGATGATTATGAGAATACTTGGTATCTGTTTGTAATGACACATAATTATAATACATAATCCTTTTTAATCCTTGCAGAGAAATCTGTCTAAAGTTATCTTAGACTGTTGTCTATCTACTCCTACATTGCCTATTCTGATTGGCAGCCTCTTTCTAGGATCTTGGGTCTTCCCTTTCTTTTTCTAGCTTGTTTTATTAATTGCAGATTTGACAGAAACCATGTGCTCTGCCACCACACTTGGCTCAGTCATTAATCAAAATGGAAACTATATTCAAGAAATATGCACAAGACTGAAAGTTGGAAAGGGAGCTATGAAATTAGCAACCAGATAAGATCCTCAAGCGTATAATCAATACCAAAGTCAGAATCATCCATACCACATTGAACACTATGTTGCTCCAACTTATGGCAACCCAAAGGCAAATCCATTGCAGCGTTTTCTTGGGAAGATTTGTTCAATTAAGTTTTGCCTTTGTCTTCTCTTAAGTTGAAAGAGTATGACTTGACCAAGGCCACCCAGTGGGTTTCAATGTCTGATTGGGAATTTAAATCCAGGTATCCAAATTGTTAGTACAACACCGAAACCACCATGCTGGCCTTCATTGATACCATAGAATTGCCAATATCTATATATGATTATGAAAGCTGGACAAGGTGTCGGGAAGAAAAGAAGCTTATTTTAAAATTTGGTGCTGGAGGAGAGTTCTATGGATACTATACACAGCTAAACATGTGTCCAAGAGCAAATCAATACTGAACATTCACATGACTGAACATCAGGATATAGTGTGACTCATTGTTAAAGACAATAATATTTGGAAAAGTGAATGGTGGTAGGTCTGAAGGAATAGTACAGCTGGATTGTTTCTATCAAAGAAATCATGACCCTGAATTAAGAAGACCCCATCTGAAGAGATGGGGGCTTGGAAATCTCTCCTTGATAACAATGACAGCTCCTTCCTTCCTTGGAAACATTTAAACAGAGGCTGGATGATCATATGTCAGGGATACTTTGATAGTGCTTTTCCTGCGTGGCAGGGGGTTGAACTAGATTGCCCATGTGGTCTCTTCCAATGCTATTATTCTATGCAGACTTTGTCTGGAATGATATAGGAGGATGTTGAACTTTCTCTTGTTGTACCTTGCGCAATAATGAATGTTCATGGAACAGGTTAGATGGTATGATTCAGAAAATCATGCAGAACCTTGATGTTGTATGTTATTGAGCTACAGCACCAAAGCTTCATTTATGTAGGCAGGCTTTGCCTGAAAACACACAAGTGATGTGGGAGTTTGGTGTAGGAAGAAGTGCACAGATCAGGATGTGATGGAAAGGAATTAAGTTAACACTCTTCTCTCCGCCTCCAAAAACTCGTAGTTTTTAATATTTGCATTCTCTGGCTGATTAAATCTAAAAATTCTCAGTAGGCTTTCCCTTTGATATTGGCAGCACTTCTATCTTTCCATTTCTATGCTACTTTCTTTGCTTCAGAAGAAATGCCAGAAATGGTGTTATAATGATGACTAACCCTTCCTTGGCAAACCTGACGAGGATGGGATGGGTTGCACATACACAGTCCAGAACGTGCTTTTCCATGGTCCTCCACTCAGTGGAAAGTGGCACACGGGCAAACAAGCAACCAAGGAAGTCAGAACTTGAGGGGTGAGAAAGGGTTGTAGAAATGCTGAGTTGAATTGAACGGGAAGGCATGAGTGGAGAAACGAGACACTTTATCCAGGGAAGAAAGGAGCGATACCTTTAAGCTGCTGGGGCTCAGGGGATGGATCTTCTGCCACTCTGGTTCCCTGCCACACAACTGAACACTGCAACCCACACTAATGTGTTGCAACACCTAGTTTTGAAAGCTCTGGTGAACACACTCATGTAATGTCAACATGTATAAGTTAAGGGCACAATTTGAGGCAAAATTATGGATATGTCCCCTGGATAAGTCAAAGGTCATTCTGCAGAGAGTGGAAAGCACCAGTACTATTTCAGGACCAGCGGCCCCTGTCTGGCACTGTCACCATTTTCCTGAGTAGGCATTCTGAACGGTCTTTCACCACTGGCATCACTAGGAGGGGTGCAGACTGCATTGGGTGGTACCATCAGGGGGCGTGACACAAAAATGACTGCCAGTGCTGAATCCTCAAACTACACTAGACACATAGTGTCGCTCCATGGACCTCTTCCTATATGTACCACAATCTCCGCACGTTGCTTTATCTTCTGGGCTACTCAGAAGTGTGAGGGGAAAGTTTACTCATGAGTAAGTAAATAAAAACCCATTCTTTGCTCTTTCCATCTCACGAATTGCTGCTGTCCTCTCTTTGCCTGGTGAGGCCCTGTACTCAAGATCCTGTTCCTTGCTCCTGTGGCTCTGGGGACACTGTACTCCTCTCTTGAAGCTCCTAGGGAATTGGATGGCTCTGGGAGCTTGAAGGCTCTGCAGCAATTTTGGCAGCCTATGAGCTGCTGCAAATGCAGAAGCCAGAAAAAGTAGCTCAAGTGCACGGGGCCTTGTCATTTTACACCAGACTGTTTTATTTCAATAATGTTTTCTTTCTTTTTAAACCTTTGAACTTTTCTGATTAAAGGTCTTTCTGATTATTTTGGCCAGTACAAATAGCTCAGTCCTGCATCGGTTTGCTCATAATTTCCCACTGTGTTCAGTGTGCTGGCAATCCTATGAATATTCGAAGATTTAAAATTCCCTATTATCTTTTATATCATTGTGCCACAATAGTTTAACTTTCCATTTCAGATTCTTTATTAGTAGTGATGTATTAGAAAATGATTTTTCCAGAAATAGTGAAGTCATTGACTTTTCTTTTCTTTTCTTCCCTTCCTTTTTCTTTTTTAGCCAAGAGGAATTGCCTGTCCATGACGCAGCATCAGAGAAGGTAAGTTGTAAAATTCTCATGCAAACTATAAAAGAATGTCCGTTGAACTCTGTTATGTGCCTGAAGCTAATTGGTGTAGATCTGTTGAGTTCCTGTTTATTGGACAACCAAACACTCAGAACACGGTTCTCTCTTGCACACTGTTGGAAATGTCCAAGATGAAAGACATCCCACTCAAGGTTATTTAATTAGATGTTGGATATTGGAGGTTGAATTTAGAAAACCTAAAGTAGTTTTATACTTTGTTGAAATGTTGACCCGCCTAGTTATATCTACTCCCCTGAGTTTTCTAAAATACGGATTTATACATTTGTTTATGGACTTTCTGAGCAATAGGAACTTTAAAGATGTACTATCTGTGGCTGTTTTAAAAGAGTTATTTTGTTGGATCTGTGATGATAGCACAGGTGACCCTCAGGATACAAAAAAAGCATATATTGTTTGTCCATGTTATACATGTCACAAATTATATGATGCATCACGTTCTGCTCAGCTTCAGTTGAGGCTGGTGTCATGCAAGTTGTGTGAATATCAGTTGTGCCCAGTAAACTGATATCCTCAAACTTTAGTTTCTCTGTTGCAAAGGTTTTTGTCACTTGGGTGCTGTATAGTCCTTTTTTCTTTCATGCTTTATTCTTATGTGATATTGCCTGTCCAGAGAACAGTTTGTAGGCTCCACACAGAGCTGTTAACACTCTTGGGATCAACTTGAAAGGTCACTTGCCAAATACAGGCTGAGCCCTGCTAGTCTGGCAAAGTGGAAGAGTAAAGCAGGCTCTTTCCAAGGTTGTTGGCTGAGCTTCCTTAACTAATCTTCTTTAAATTACACCCGGGATGCTGGCTAGTTCAAGATGAGGTCAAATTTAAATGACCTCAGAATGGTTTTGTTCTTATGTAGGGATTAAAAGGCTCCTTACAGTTTTCCTGAACGAATGAAAGATTAGAAGATAATGTTTTGTTGTCATTGTTTAAGTAAGAAACGTTGCTGGTTTTTGTTTTTAAAGAAACACTATAGAATTTACAACTAAATTTTGGGAAGTGCTGGAAATCCTAAATTCAATCCAAGTATTTTACGAAAATATTGTTCAGCTTTCACTTCAACTACCTCTTGGGTGTTTCTTTTCATTTTTGGTTTTCTTCTTTATAGGATCAGTAGACTCAGTTTCAAACATGAGAAAGATATTAGCTGTTTTTAACTCTTTTGAGAGAATACATACTCATCTGAGTTTGCAGTGCAGGTATTTCTTAATTTTTGAACTTCTTGGGGCTCCCAAGTGTTTGGGAAATAAATCCTTCAAAATTAACATTCCTATGTTGTTCAGAATTTATGATTTCATCATTCATTATGGAATAAACTAGCACAGATATGAATTGCTATGTTTTACTGTAATTCTCTTGAAGAACTCAAGTGTATGTTATCTACTGGCTAGAATCTCTTTTTAACATAATCAAAAGTTGCTAGCAAATTGTAGAGTCGTGAGGAAAGCCCTTATTACACAACTTTGCAGAAGTTTTGCAGACTTGGGTGGACTTTGCTAGAACCGAACATGATGAATGAATTCAAAGATTCTGTAGGTGTTTATTAGCAGGGGGAAAGATTATAGTGTGCTTGTGCGTCTATATTAAGGCATTGCGGCATGTTCTCAAATTATTGTAATGAAGTCTCTACAGTAAAGACCTGTTGTCACCTAGCATCTCTTTCCTTTCAGTGCAATCCTATGATTAGTCTCTACAGTGTTATTTGTGCAGAAATTGCACATTTCCCAAGGGTGTGGCAAAAAAATAAGAGTCCATGATTCTCATTTTTATTTTTACAAGATTGACCAGAACAATCTAGTAAAAATATGACAGCTACTATAAGACTTGTGTACTGCCAAGCTTATTTACTTCAGAACATATTGCTGAAATTGGCGGGTGTTGTATGCTGGGAAGGTCTCTAGGGTTGTAATGTTCTTACCTATGGAGCAGGAGTGGGAGACTAAGATGGTGCATTAACTTCCAGGAGACCCTGGAAGGCCACTGCTCTTAAAAACAACAGCAACAACAGCAATATACAGATTGTTTCCAAATGCCCTATTGGGGGGATGAGGGCATTTTAGTACTATAAGTCACTGTCTGTTTATTTAAAAAGTACCTTTTGGCTTAAAATGTCTGGCAATGGGATCCTAAAACTTGGCAAAAATGTCCTGTGCCCCTAGAGAGGTTTTTTTGGGAAAATTGTTGGGGAAAATTTAACCGCTGCCTGTCAGAAAACCTTCCCTGGGGACTTCTTGTGGCATGCCCTCTGCCACTATAGAAAGCAGTTTTTTTTTCTGGCTGCTCCCTAATTGGAGAGTCACTCCAGAACTGAAGGTGCAAGGTCCACCCTTCTTGAAGTTGTTATCAGGTCAAGCGAAATGTCGTTTTATCAGCCCCAAGCCCACCCTGACAAGGCTGAACCCTGTTATCTCTTTTGCTGAAAATGGGATGGGAAGGAAGGATAAAGTCATTGCATGTTCCTTCAGGGAGCTCAAAGTTCCCTTGTTTCTAAATAGAGAGGTTCAGCCCAGTTTGCATTTAGGTGCACTGAAAAATCCCTTCTGGTTCCTCAGTGGAAGAATTTGGCAGGGTATGGAAAGTGCTTTCCTGCTTGACTATACTCTTCCTACCTTTAAGTTGTAGACTCCAAAATTCCTATTTCTCTCTTGGGGGGGGGGGGGGTTGATGCAAAGGCTGCCACTTCTTTCTTCAGAGCAGGAAAGGTCATCTGTGAGAGACAGGACATTGAAGTCCGTTTAGTCCAGTGCAACCAGTGCTCTTTTGCTTAGCTCTGAAGGAATACTTCTTTCTGGAGTTAAGTAGGGCATCAATATCACCTAGATGATCTCTCCTTGGATGAACTCCAGTTTAAAAGTGAGGTGGAAACATGACCATGTGTCATGCTTT